>NC_092872.1:89758574-92158574 GCF_028372415.1 Notamacropus eugenii
GCTTCCTAGTTTAACTAATTATTCTTGCTAACTATATTCTATGCTGATGAAGGGATGAAAGTGCTGTCACAATATAAATGTAGCAAATTTTAGAATTGTAGCATCTTTAAACATCATTATTTTCAATTTCTGTGCCCCATAAGTTTTGGTGACCTGGGACAAAGTCCTATTCACCCTGCCCTAGTTAGAACTCTAGCAGGGATCCAGTCTCAGGAAATAACCTTGGGAAAGAGAAGAGGAGCCGGGGAGGGGTAGATAGAATATAAACCCAATAGGATGTAAACTCCTGGAGATCAGGGATTCTTATTTTTGTCTTATGTCACCATTACCTTGCACAGTACCTGACATATTGTAAGCACTTAATAAATGCTTACTGATTGATTGAATGAGGGAAGGTAAATTCCTATGGCTGCTGATTATAGTCTGGGATGTAAGTAGAAAACTAACTATATTCAAACTGGCAGACACAAATATTGTTCTCTTCCTTCAAATTCCATAAATGACTTTCATGTAGCAGGGATTAAAGCCTGATTTTGTATGTCTAGGGATGACTCTTTCTACCCAGTAAACAGAAGAATCACCGACAACCAGAGTGAAGCTGGGTGATTTATTATTGATAATTGATGACACTGAGAACTTTTAAATATTCATATTCTTTATTCTTAGCTCTGCTTGCCTATACAGGAGATAATGGTTTGTTGTTAATGAGATCTGGAATATTTTTAAATCAACTTAATTGACACTTTTAGAGTGTTCAACATGACTGAGACATGGATTTTCAACACAGAAGTTGAGTAAGGGCTACATTAAGGGGGAAGGGATAGTATTCCCTGGGGTGAGGGATGGGAATCAAGGTCACCAAGGAGAAGCCATCAACTCAAGCCAGTTAGAGTTGAAGAAAAGATTCTTTTCTACTACGTCGCTCCTCAAAAGCAAACCAAGCTATGGTTTTTGGTAAGCATCAATGTGAAAGACTGTGAGTGGAAAATTTGCCTAATCAATAACCAATGGCAGCTTCTGGGTCATAAGACCTTAGGATCTAGAGCTAAAAGAGGTATTAGAGGTCATCTCATACGATCCTCTCATCTTACAAATAAGGTAAAGGAGAGAGCAGATAATTGGCCTAGGTCTTGGTGGAGAGGGGATTTGTCAAAGATACTGGAATGGTTTGCCACTCCATTTCCTTCCCCACTGCAACAGGGGCTATTTCCAGTCATGCTGATCTATATCTTGCTACTGGAGCCAGATGGCTTCCAAGGAGAAAGTGAGGCTGGTGACTTTGCATAGCCCTCCTCACTAAAATCCAATTCCCTTGCATGTCATGACTACTTCCCTGACATCATGGTCTTCTTCAACAATGAAGGATAAAGAAGAACAAGCTGATTTTATAGATGAGGAACCAAGGCGAATAGAGTTAAGTGACTTGCCCAGGATCACACAAGTCATAAGTGTCTGAGGCCAGATTTAAATTCATACAGTTGAGTCTTCCTGACTATGCCCAAAGGGCTATAAAAATGTGCATTCCCTTTGACCCAGCAATACCATTTCTAGGACTGTATCCCAAAGAGACCATAAAAATGGGAAAAGGACCCACATGTACAAAAATATTTATAGCAGCTCTTTTTGTGATGGCCAAGAATTGGAAATCAAGGAATGCCCATCAACTGGTGAATGACTGAGCAAGTTGTGGTATATGAACATAATAGAATATTAGTGTGCTATAAGAAATGGAGAACAGGGGGACTTCAGAAAAACCAGGAAAGATTTATATGAACCGATGCTGAGTGAAGCGAGCAGAGCCAGGAAAACACTGTACACAGTAACAGCCTCAGTGTGTGAGGACTGTTTTTGATAGACTTTAATCCTTCACAGCAATGTAAGGACCTAAAACATTTCCAAAGGACTCGAATCAAAATGTCATCCACATCCAGAGAAAGAACTGTGGAGTCAGAACATGGAATGAAGCAGACTATTTTCTCTTTTGTTATGTTGGGTTTGGTTTGGTTTTTCTCATGGTTTCTCCCATTCTTTTTAATTCTTTTATGCAACATGAGTAATGTGAAAATATGTTTAATAAGAATGCATGTGTAGAGCCCATATTAGATTGCATGCCATCTTTGGGAGAAAGGGAAGAAGGACGGGGAGAAAATTTAAAACTTATGGAAGTGATTGTTGAAAATTGAAAACAAATAAACAAATGTGGAGAAAAAAAGATGAATCTTCCTGACTCCAGGTCTGGTGCTCTCTCCACTGCGCCACCTAGGTGACACAGGAATGATTCCCAGGGATAGAGCTGAATTTAAACTCAGGTCATTTAATTCCATTTTTTGGGTGGTTTTTCCATTTACTGGGTGGAGTCATTACTAGACATATCAAATCAGGCTTTAATCCCTGCTACACTAAATCATTTATGGAATTTCAAGGCAAAGAAAAACAATTTGGTTCTACCAGCATGAATAGTGTTTTCTACATATGTCCCAGACCAGAAGCCATAGGAACTGAACTTCCCTCATTTACTTTCTAGAGCATAACACTATTCTTTCAGGCCAGATTCATGGGAAGCATAATTTGGAGGTTGTCAAATACAGTCCCCAAGAGCTGTTGTCCCAAACCTACTCCCATATGTTCCTAGGTTCCTGAAGAAAGAATAAATATTTAGGTCTCAAGTGCAGAGATAAGTCAAGAAAAGGCCTCCAAAGACAAATGTCCTAATTTTGTCTAGGGCCTCCAGCTAGGTAGGTTCTTCTTGATCTGGGCTGTGGAATCTCCTCCCATCTTCCCTGACCTCATGCAACGATCTCCTCATCTCTCAACACCTTAATGTTTCTGCTACTCATGGGCTGTCTGATATTATCATGGTTGCTGAACTATACAGTTAGTATTTGAAAGACATTTGTTGAATTGAGTTTAATGTATCCTCTCCCTTCTAAGACCCCCTTTTGTTTTGTACATCCTAAAAAGAAAGTGACAAATAAAATCAACTCTTCAATATAAGATTCTTCCTGTAGAGATAGCCAGGTGGTACAGTGGGCAGAGTGCTAGGCCTGGAATCAGGTAGAAAGTTCATATCCTGCTTCAGACACTTACTAGTTCTGGAACCCTGGGCAAGTCACTTAACCTCTGCCTGCCTCAGTTTCCTCAACTGTAAAAGGATAATAATAATAATAACATCTATCTCCCAGGGTTGTCATAAGGCTCAAATGAAATAATATTTGTAAGTTATTTAGTATAGTACCTGGTACATAGCAGATACTATGCTAAGCATAAATAAATATTAGTGCTTGTTTCCTGCCTTCCTTCTTATCTTCTTGGAAAATATTCAAGATAGATATTTGTAGGAAGAATCTGACTTAAGATCTAAGTCCCACTGGCCAAGGAATCTGGGGGTAATTTTTACATTCATAGGTGTGAGTACTATGTAGTGGAAAGAAGGAGAGATTTGGAATGAAAGGACCTTAGAATTGGTTGTCCTACCACCTACTGACTATACTTTGGAGGTCAGAGGGAGCAGAGATGACTGACACAATGACAGGTCAGATTTCTCAAGGGTAATTTCCATGAGACTCTTGGGAAGTACAAAGAACTTTGGAGTCGGAAATGGGTCAAGGAGGCAGATTTATTCGGTATATACTTATGAATAATATACTTAAGCAGTTCAGTCAAGGAAAGCAACACCATTAGCAAGGATTGTCCTCAGGTGGCAAGTGGCACCAGAGTTTAGGTCATAAGTAGGGGCTTAAACAGAAGGCAGAATGGAATCCAATAGGTCCTCTCTGTCTTAGATCCTTAGTCAAGGGAGTTAGACATGGCCACACCCTGATATCAAACTAGCCCACCACAGAGGCACAGATGGAGGAGACACAATTGGTTGATGAAACAGGTGATCTGATCCCCACATACTAATTATGAAACCCTAAAATGTAACCCAGAGTAGGTGGGATAATGGTCACTACAGAGATTATTTAACCTAACTCTCTCATTTTACAGATGTAATGAGAGTAATCAGGAGATCCCTGATTATTTCCATTATTTAGATGGGGAAATAGAGACTCACAAAGGCAAAACAATTTACTATACATCACACAAATAAGCAAATAGCAGAGCTGGTATTTAAACCCAGATCCTAATTCTAAATCTAGGTCTTTTCCCATTAGGTCACCTTGCCACCCAGGACCTGGGTTCAAATCTCTATAATTCTAAGTGTTTTTATCTTTTCCATTGGGCAGCAGGAGAGGCTGAGGGGGAGAGCTAAGTAAATTTTACTTCCTGATACCAACAGGATTGACTTGCTTATTGACCCCTTAAGGCCTTCACAACTTCTCATCAAACTCCTATACTTCTGTGCAATAGGACTCAAAAACTCACAGAATGCTATTGCCAGAAGAGACCATAGAGAGCACATCTCTACTCCCTCATAGTTTTTTTTGTTTTTGTTTTTTGTTAGTTCTTTAGTAGTTTCAATTGTGTCTGACTCTTTGTAACCCCATTTGAGGTTTTCTGGTCAGAGATACTGGAGTGGTTTGCCATTTCTTTCTCCAGTTCATTTTGTAGATAAGGAATGGAGGCAAACAGGGTCAAGTGACTTCTCAGGAACACCCAGCTAGTAAGTGACTTAGGCCATATTTAAACTCAAGAAGATGTCTTCCTGCCTCCAGGCCCAGCACTTTATCCATGTCACCACCTAACTGCTCCACTGCATAGATCATTGAGTCTTGTGAACTGGAGGAAGGAGATGTAACTAGGGCAGAACCGGAGGCTAGGTATCCAAAGTCAATCCCTTAAATTGGGAGGCATGGATAACACCAAGAAAGTTTGGTCTTAGTCAAGAAGGTAAAGGAACTAAAGCTAAAATCTCCTCAGAAACCCCATGATTTATATAGTTGTATGGTAATAACTAACATTTAAATAGCTTGGAAGACATTTAACAGGTTATTTCATTTGACTCTTAAAAATTCTGTGAGATAGGGGATATTATTAATAATCTCATTTTACAGATGAGTAAATGGCTCATAACTGTTAAAGTTTAAAAGACTTTGAAGTTTTCAAGGCAGAATTCAAACTAAGGTCTTTATGACTCCAAGTCAATGTGTTATCTCCACTGTACCAGTTAGTCACATGTCATGTGGCCAGGGCATATTCCTGAGCCAGGAGAGATGTCTCCAACCTTCACTTTTCCTCTCCTGAAAGATAATAATGACTAAGGACCCAGTCAGAAGCATTAGCTGTGGAAAACTGTATTAATCCTGGACACAAACCATTTAAAACACTGGCTGTTGACATGAGCATAGTATTCCCACCTACCCCATCCTACTGTCTTCTCCATGGATCTGACTACAGGTCCATTGAACAAGAGCTTTACCCCTTTAAGAGTAGATCACTACTGCCTGGTATAAACTTCCACCTGCTACCTCAGAAGCCACCTGTCTCTTGTTAAACAACTGGCTTCTCTCGAAAGGGAAGAAACTTTCCTTGGGGCAATAGAATGATACAGAGTGAAGAATATTGGAATTAGACTCAAATAACCTGGGTTTGAATCTTAGCATGGCTACCTGTGTGACATGGGACAAGTCACTTATCTTCTCTAGGCATCACTGTCCTCCTTTGGAAAATGAGGGGTTGAAACCAAATGGTCTCTTGAGCAATAATCTGCCTAGGTTGACAGCAAGCTGTGGACTATTTCATCCTCAGATTTAGGAGAGACCTGAGAAGTCATCTCAGGGCTTCCATGATGTGAGGAATGCTTTTACCACATCATTTCCTTGGAATCACCAAGTTTCTTCCATGGATAGAAGGCATCTTCTCTTATAAAGCATCTCATTCTGCTCCTTGTCTCCCTTCTTGTTGCTTGAACCCCTTGGTCCTAGCTATACCTTCCATTTAGTTATAATGTCAAAGCTATGAGAGTTTCTACCCAGTAATCAGAAAAGGTGAACTAAGCAGATGTGGCTCATGTCCTTTGCCAAAAAGATTCCAAGATCTCTGCAGGGGTAATTAACCTGGAGTCCAGACACCCAAGAGGTCCGTGGACAGACTCCAGAGGGTCCAGGATTAAGGGGGTGAGGAGGGTGATACAACTTTATTTTCACTAACCTCTAACTTAAATTTAACATTTTCTTCCATTATGAATTTTAAAACACACACATTATTCTGAGTAGGGGTCCATATGCTGTAACAGACTGCCAAAGGGGTTCATAACATTAAAAAATAGAGAGAGAGAGAGAATTAAGAACCAGTGTTCTGGAGGGTGACAACTCCGCTGATCTCAAATTCTGGGTGGCTAATCTGATCACCAGCTCTCCTCTCCTCTTCTGTACCCCCACCCACTGCACCCCAAAGAATGTCCTGAATCTTGCTATTTAGATTACCCACCCTCGCTGGCTCCCAGTACCACGTGCGGGAAGGCCCCAGGCTCGCCCCCAGAAGGTAAGTGGGTGGGAGCTGGGTGGGAGCTCATTGCCTGTTCAAACCCAGTTCCCAGAGTAGGAACTGCTGGGCTGCTCAGCCCGAGGCGCAAACCTTCCAAGATTATAATTAGCCCATTTGCCCCGCCCACGGCTTTGCTTCTCCTAGGAGCTGAGGTTCGGAGACAGGTTTCTCTGTAATGACAGATTAGGCATGAGACTTAAGGCTCTGCAAAAGGGAAGGGGGTGGGATGGGGGCTGGTAGGAAGTGGAAGAAGACCATGGAGGTTTAGATTAGTCACTAAGCAGAGTTTAACTCTGGAGAAGAAAGGGAGGGGGACAGTGGCCCTGGTATAGCCCAGATAAGTGAGGAGACAGAGGGGTGAGTAGGTGAGGAGCTGACAAATGAGTGGGTCACTACACTCACCTGTGATCTGCCCCAGTGGTCCTTAAGCGACACTACCTAGGAAAGCAGGAAATGTGGAAAGGACAACTGTCAAGGCAGAGAGGGCATTGGTACAGGGTGGATACTGGAGAAACCAGTGAAGAGAGCCAGTTGATAGGTCTGAATTGTAGGTTTCAGCACTGCCACTAGTTTTCTGGGAAGGAAAAAGAACTAAAAATCAGAAAAGATGGAAGAGAGGCTACAGCCCTAGGTTTTGCTGTAGAAAGGTCATGTTACCAAAATTTGACTCAGTTTCCCTCTGGTATACAAGACCAGATGTTCTGTATCAGTCTTAGGAATGCACTATAATATGAAGAACTAGATTAAACACAAGGGATAAATGTCCTCTTCAAAGTGGAGTAATTCTGTATTGCTTTAATGGTTCACTCAAGAGGTTTATGGTACTTCCTTTCCTGGAGACCTTTAGAAAACTTTAGATCTCCAAGGAGACCTTGCACTATCTTTCCAAACTGAGTTAGGCACATTATTATATTGCATGGAAGCAACAAAATATATCACATGGCCTATGGGAGCCACTGATAGCCTGAAAACTAGGTTTCTAAGGACATTCGCATTAAAGGCATAAAGTTATCCCCACTTATCTTCCCCTCCCCCCACCCAACTCATGTTCCTACAGTCATATAGCAAGAGATGACATGGGGAAAGCCTGAGTATTTCTTTGGTAACTCCCTGATGTCAGAAGAAATCCAGGAAGAACCAAAGCACATTAGGTGAATTTTCATGGCCAATTTAGGGAAGGTGAGAAACAAGGGTGGCACAGGTATGAATGGGTGCAACATACAATACATGCAAAAGCTACAAATCAGGTTGCAATTTATTATTTTATTGATTGTCTAGACAAGAAAGTGATGGAGAAAATGTTGCTAATGCAGATTAAATTTAATAATGTGTCCTGTACCTTTTTGTTTTCAGAGTGCTGATTATTAAACATTTGCCATCACCTTCCTGCCATAGATCTCAGAAGTTAGAAGGGAGCTTAGATATAATTGTAACCCTTTATTTTCTAGAAGAGGAAATTGAATGCCAGAGAGGAGAAATGACTTGCCCAGGGAGACATAGGTAGTTAGCAGCAGAATCAGGAGCTGAAACAAGGACTTCTCACTCCAAATTCAGCGTTCTTTCTGCTTGCATCAAGAATATTTATTAGAATTGGAGCTATAAGTACAGAAAGGAAGCCTCAGAGACATAATAGGATCATAGTTTCAGAAACCACCTCAATTTACAGATAAGGAACCTAAAGCCCCAAAATGTTAAATGACCAAGCCAAGGTGACAAAGACAGTGAATAGCAAGGGAAGATTCAAACACAAATTTTTGTTTCCAGATTTAGAACTCTCTATATTACCCAGGGGTTCTTAATCAGAGGTCTATAACTTGTTATTTTTAAATTTACATATTAAATATATATGCATATATGTAATATATAACATGACATTTCATATTCAACACTTTATATGGATAGATATAATTAGCTTCATTATCCTTTGTATTTGATTTTATGCATTTAGGAGTATTATTCTGAGAAGTCCATAGGTTTCACCAGATTGCAGAAAGTGTCCATACCACAAAAAAAGGGTAAGAATTCCTGCTTGATCACATCATTCTCATTTACATCAGGGTCTCTGTTTTGCTTTCAGTACAGCATAGTAGAAAGAGCACTGAAATGAGAGGCCAAAGACTTGGGTTCTGATCCTGTTTCTGCCATAAATTAACCATATGTCTTTGGGTAAGATACCTCCCTTCACTAGCCTTAGTTTCCTCGTAAGTAAAACAAAAGGTCATTGGACTCCATCTCTAAAGAGACTTCCAACTCTGAAATCTTAGGTTTTAACAGATTAGTCAATTAAGATAATAAATGAGCAATTAACATGATCGAGGGCACTGCATGAGTGAGAAATGAATGACAGGAAGATCCAGACTTTATTGGCACCATAGCATTAATGAACAACAGGCAGAGAGTCTGGCAATCAGGAATTTGTCAAAGACAAAGTCTACTAACAATAGCAAGGAGTCATTTAGTATACTCTGAGTAATACGTCTTCCTCAAGGCCTTAAGTCCAGCTGGAGTAGTCTCTCTGGAAATTCCCCAATGCCATACACCTTTGTGAAATTGTGGGGTAGGAGGAGGCAAACTTTGCCTTTCAGCCTTTGCCCAAGCTGCAAGGTCACTCTCTTGTCAATTCAGGTACCTCTTTTTTTTTCCAGAAGTTAATATAATGAGGTTGTCCCCCACGTGCAGCATGGAGGTATCACATGTGGCTCCCAGAGAGGCAAGAACAGACATCAGTAAGCATCCCCCCACCTTTCTCCAAGAGAGTATTTCCTGCCAACAGGAGGTTGGGAATCAGAAACTGGTTCAGAAAGAAGGAGTACAGGGCTAGAGTTATTTCTATCTGCTTCCTTAAATATTCTTAATTTAGGGGATATAGTTGACAGGTTCAGGTTCAACTCGTAATTGGGATTTCTTAACCAGAAAAGGTTCTCCCTTCCCACCAAATACCAGCACCACAATGAACCACACACAGAGCAAATAGCAAAGAAATCCATTTATCCAAGTCAAATCAGGGGAAGTATTCATAGGAGGATATATAGCAGACAATACAGAGTGAAAAAGCTCTCCCATTAGGAACAAGATAACTCAGCTCATCTGAGACCCAGATTCTACCCAAGGGGAAAATTCCCTAAAATCTCTTTTGCAGCAAGCTGAGGGTAGGGACATGATGGGGGTTTCCAGCTCCTATTAGGTTAGCTTCTTTCCAGTCTTTTGTTCCCTTCAGCAACCTGAAAAGGGGTTGGCATTGTCTATCTTTTCTCTCAAAACTGGAAGCCAGAAGCAATCAGAGAATTTGAGATGACTCAAGAGACCCAACAGACAAAAGTGATTGAATCTCTCCTCTCTCTCTCTCTCTCTCTCTGTCTCTCTCTCTCTCTCTCTCTCTCTCTCTCTCTCTCTCTCTCTCTCTCTCTCTCTCTCTCTCAACATTACCCCAGCCTTCATGCACGTGTAGGGCATTGATCTCTACCAATGAAGACAGAACACATACCAATGGGCTTTGGAACTTTGACTATGTTCGTTCATTCCTTCATTCATTTATTCATCCCTTCCTTAAAATGTATAATACAGATTCAAAGGAAATTATAAGAGGTATTGTGGTAAAACAGAGGTGATCTAGGAGCCAGGAAGATCTGGATTTAAGTCTTACCTCTGTTCCTAATTGGCTGTGTGACCCTGGACAAGTCTCTTTAACTGCTCAGGGTTCCAAGCAACTCTCTAAAACTGTAGGTGCTAGAGCAGCTAGGTGTCACAGTAGATAGAGTGCTAGACATAGACTCAGGAGATATGAGTTTAAATCTAGCCTCAGGTGACCCTGGGCAAACTGCTTAACTTCTGTCTGCCTCAGTTAGTCTGAAATTAGATAATACTTGTAAAGTATTTTGTAAACCTTGAAGTGGTACATAAATGCTAGCTAGAAGATGCCAATGTGCACTCCCAGAGGGAGTTTCCTCATCTGGAAGATCACTATATCCATGAAATCTCAGGCTTACTCCCTGTCCTTTAGGATGCTAGAACTGGAAGAGACCATGTAGATCATCTATCCTCACTCCCTCTTTTGAGAGATAAGAAAGCAGAACCCTAGGGACATGAAGAGATATGCCTAGTCACAGCTGAGTTAATAGTAAAGTTAGGAGCAGAATCTGGGTTTCCTGATTGCCAATCTAATGCTTCTTTCCATCATAACATTTCCTTTTTTCTAGCACCTACTATCACAGGGCTCCAACACTGACATTTTACAGAGAGCATTACACAAAGAAAAAAGGGGTGGGGGTGGGAGAGAAGTTATATGATAACTTCATTATATATTTAAAAGGAAAAGCAAGTTTTATGTACAATCATCTCTTTTTTCCTATTCAGCTACGTTATAGAAATGCTTGTTTCATTTCTTAAGTGCAGAATAAAATAAATTAAATTTAAAAAAGAAAGAAACTTAGTACCCTAAACTGGCAACGTTGACGCAGTTGCATCTACTGAAGGAATGATGTTGGACAGCTCAGTGACACAATGTTTAGAGTACCAGGCCTGGAGTCAGGAAGATGAGTCTGAGTTCAAATCTGGCTTCAGACACTGTGTGACCCTGGGCAAGTCATTTAATCCTGTTTACCTCAGTTTCCTCATCTGTAAAATGAGCTGGAGAAGGAAATGGCAAACCCCTCCAATATCTTTGATAAGAAAACCCTAAAGGGGGTCACAAAGAATTAGACATGACCAAAAAACAACTAAAAGGGTATAATGTCGCAAATAAAATGATTAAACCCAGACAACAAAACTTACTGTCTCTAAGGAAGTCTTCTCGGATTAATTAATCCTTCATCTCTCTGCTGTTATCTTTACTTAGAATCCTCTTTGTATGTATGAACCATTAAATTGAATTGTCTGCCCAACAGTTGGGAATGGGTAAGCAAATTGTAGTATAAGAATGTACTCACATTGCTGAGATTTTAGAAGTGGCAAATATGAATAATTCCGAGAAGCATGGGAAGATATACATGAACAGAAGCAGAGTGACAGCGAGGAGTATTAAACAGAGGCCCTGAGCCAAGAAGACCTGAGTTCCAATCTTTCCTCAGATACTTATTAGTTATGTGACCCAAAGCAAGTCACTTAAACTTACTGTCTCAGTTTTCTCATGTGTAAAACTGAGGAAGGTCGGACTCCATTGTCTCTGAGATCTCTTTGAGCTCTACACCTGAGATCCATTGGTAGCGCTGAGATAATACTATAATAATTACAACAATGTAATTTTTTTTTAAATGAAACCATGATGACCAAGCTTGGACCTGGAAAAAAATATCATTTTCTACCTTTGCAGAGGTGGAGAGCTGTGGGTGTGGAATATTACATATACTGTCAGACATATCCTACAGTTTTCCCAAGCTATCTTTTTCTTTTTCTCTTCTTTTAAAAGTTTTTGTCACAAGAGAGGTCTCTGTGGGTAAGAGAGGGATATATTTGGAAATGAGGATTATGTTAAAAAAAAAAGTCAATAAAAATAAGATATTGCTAAGTAAATTGCGCTTATAAATTATCTTAAGCCTTTATAAGATATGTACTTGTGGTTTTGGTCTCTCCCCCCACTCCCATACCCCAAGTAACTTCTGTGATGATAGGTACTGTGTTTTCTATTCCCAAAATCCACTCCTACAGTTCTTTGATCTGCACAGAGCATAGGCCAAGTGTCCCAGCCAGCTCATGAGGGGGAATGGTTGATAGTAATGCCTGCCCTTAGGTGTACTTTCACACCCAAACACACACTCTATGAACACTTATGTTCAAGGGTATATATCAATTAAGTAATCAGTAGGAATAAGGATAGAGACTAAACCTGCGATTTTATTGGTGTAGAGAACTCCTAGACGAGTAAATTTCCTCTGCTAATAAAGATCCACACTTTCTCAACAACTAATGGTCTTAAGACAGTTGCCTTCAAACACTGAGAAGTACAGTGACTTGCCCTGGATCATTTGGTCTTGAAGTGTGAGAGGCAGGATCTGAATCCAGCTTTTCCTGGTTTTCCCTAATAATCATAATAGCACTTTAAGTTTTGCAAAGCAGATTATAAAGGCCTGCTCATTTGGTTCTCACAACAATCTGGGGAGATGGTTGCTATTGTTATCCCCATTTTACATATGAGAAAACTGAGGTGAAGTGACTTGCCTAGGCTCTCACAGCTAGTTAAGTGTCTAAAGCAGAATCTGAACTCACAGCTTGCCTGACTCCAGATCTAGAACCCTCTGGATCCACTGTGCCACTTTACTACTATCCAGAAAATATCTGCAATAAAGAGAAACTGAGGCACAAAGGTTCGAGCACAATTCATTTATTAGAATGGCTAGCAGATGTCAATAAAAAGAATTCAAGACTTCTCCATAATGAAGCTCTTTTATACAGTTGAAAAGGCAGCAGGTGCATATATTGTACATATAGGTGTGTATGCATGTATATGTGTGTACATATATATGTATACATGTATGTATACATATATACATATGTATATGTATATATACATATATATGTATATGTGTGTATAAAAATAGTCTGATGATATAAACTATAGACTGTAATTGTTCTGACCCAAAGATGGAAGGTGGACTATGCTTGGCTTGACTCAGAGTGGGGATTTCCACAACACAAGACAACAGACAAAAACACAGCGTTGACTAACATCTTCTATAAAGTCCTGTGATAAGTATGGCTTATTATCAGATTGCCTTACATTCCCTGGAAAATCTCATGGTGGGCAAACATCTATGACCAGGTTAACTCATCTCCCCTCGTAGTCAGTCAAATTCACGGATTAGAAGTTTTGTTGTTGTACTGTCACGTATAAAATCAAGTATAAATTTGGTTCACAAATAGATACACTGATTAGATACAATTCTCAATCAATAATCATCTATTCTGGTCTACATTTCACACTGCCTATGTATGTCCCATTATTTCTCAGACACTACCCCTGCAGGAAAATCAGTTAAGTAAAAATTTGCCTACATATTTCCACTTCTTTCTGCATCATAGGCATAACCTGCTGGTTATGGGTGTATGGGGTCTTCATGGAGGACTAGCACCTCTGGGAAGAGGCCTTCCTAAGGTCTTTTCAAGGCCACTCATCCACTTTTGGTATCCACATGTCACCCACCTCTCACCTGTGGCTCCAAGAAGCTGTAACATGTGCAGTGACCACAGTAAAACCATCTCAGTAGATAGGCTAAACCAAGTTGAGGGTAATTGACAGGTCTCAAGCACATCAGTGCTTCAAGCACACCCCCAAACATGTGAAGATTTCCCTGGTAGAATGAATGAATGAGAACAATTTGTTCCAATAGTCATGAAGGCAGCTGAAGCAGGTATTGAGGAGCACTTAGAGCTTGGTAAGACATCAAAGATGCCAAGGTCATCCACTACATCCCAGATCATCACCAATCATCTTGATTTTTGTATTGAAACTAGACTTTGATGGCTCTGGAAGAGAGTAAGGCTGATGACTTTACGAAATCCCGTCTCACTTAAATCCAATTCATGAGCAAGTCAAGACATCATGCATACCCCAGCACCATGACATCATTAGTCCTCTGAAAACAAAGAACAACAGCTGGTTTCCCATCATCCTGGGATGCCTAATTCCCTTACCTCCTACTCTTCCCTACTCAGTGATCAAACCCTGCTTCAGATCTATAGGAAACTCATTCATACTAAATGCTGTTAATGGCTTTTTCTCCCAAAGGGATTTATGTATGAATTAAGATCAAAGCCTTGAGATTCAAATATAACTCTTTAATTATACAATTTGCAGTCAGTATATTGGGGGATAGAATGTGGTAGAGAAAATATCATTAAAGATAGAATCAGAGGACCTGAGTTCAAATCCCTGTTCTATTATTCCTTAGTCTGCACTTCCCCCAATCAGAAATCATACTTGGTGGGGAAATAAGGTTGGCACTTTACCCTTGTCTAAGAGCCATCCTGATTTGCTTTAACTTTGAGGTAATGTGGAAGGGTGGGAAAGATCCACAGGGCTAGGAGTCAGAAGATGTGGGCTCTCTTTCCAATTTTCCTACTAATTACCTGTGTAATGTGAGGCAAGCTACTTTAACTCTTTCAGCTTCAATTTCCTCAATTTCAAACTGAAAAGTTTAGGTCAGTCCAATGATTCTTATATACATTATATATATATATATATGTATATATATATATATATATATATACATATATATATATATATACACACATACATACACATATATATTAATATATATCTGTGTATATATACATATTCATATGTGTGTATGTATATGTGTGTGCATATACACATGTATATGTATATATATATGCTTGCGTGTGCTTGTGTGAGTGTATACACATATAAAGTATGTCTTTTACAAGAGGGCTGATATCAGGGTGCCTCTCCTTCTTCATCTCCACCCCTTAGCTTCCCTGACTTCTTTCAAGTTCCAGTTAAAATTCCACTTTCTCTGAGTTTCCTTTGCTAATCTTCCTTAATGTTAGTGCCTTCTCTCTCTTGATTATTTTAATTTATCCCATCTGTTTCGTTGGTCCATAGTTGTTTGTGTATTATCTCCCCCGTTAGACTGTGAGCTCCTTGGGAGAAGGGGCAGTCTTTTGCCTTTCTTTATATCACCATTGTTTGGCACAGTGCCTGCAATATAGCAAATAAATCCTTGAGTGACTGACAGATTGACTCAGAGATGGACTATAGGTTCCCAGCCCTTGAAAGGAAATACATTTCCTCTCCCTGAGGATGCAAACAGAATATAAGCTCTTTTCTCCCTATTTTGGCCTGTAATTGGGAAGGCAACAATTGCCCTTTGAACCCTAACCCTTCCAGGTCATCAGGAGAAGGAATTTCTCAGACACCTGTTTACAAACCCACAATACACTGCAATCTGGCTCTCTACCACCTGCTGATGTTTTCATTCTCCTCACCAAGAAGTATGTAGATACTAAAGCTAATTATAAATGCCTGGTATTTATAGAGAGACTCTCTGCACAGAGCTTTGAGCTCCTGACAGCTATTTAAAGAATTTTCCCAGCATCTCAGAAGGATAAGAAAAGACAAGAGGGAAACTGAGGTATAGAGTGGCACAAGAGAAATAATTCAAAGATCCTGACAGAGGTGAGTCTCATGAGTAGATCCTCTGAGTCAAAGCTGAGTCCTCTTCACTCTAGACCAGGAAGAGCAGTGTTTTAACAATGGTAAATTAATTCATATTCAGTGCTAAAAAGTTCAAGGTCTTGGGTTCAAAACTTATCTACACTAGTTATATTTGTTCTGTCTCATGGCCACAGACGATACCACTAATTCATGTCAGAGAATCAGAGAATGGTAGAACTGAGAAAAATTATCAAATCCACCAGCCTCCCTTTACAGTTGAGGAAACTAAGGATGAAAGACGAGAAATCACTTTTTCAAGGTCATACAGTTAGAGGCAAAAGTTTGACTAGAAGTCAAATGTTCTACCACCTGGCCTGGGTCTTTTCTAGAACATCCCTGAAGCTATGTGCCTCCTTTGTTACCATGAGAACCAGGTGAGAGAATGTGAGTGGTCCCTTGCAAACCCATCCCCGTTCTTGGAACCATCTGTCAAAAGCAGATGCCTTACTGCTGGAGGCTCAGCTCTTTCATCTCTACATAGGAAAGGTAGAACATTATTATTGTGGTTGATCGATTAAAACAGAGGCAGCATCTTGTACTAGAGAGAACAACAGACCTGTAAGCCAGGATTCCTGGATTTGAAACTCAACGTTGGCCCTAGATATACGACCATAGGTGAGTCAGTTTACTTCTCAGAGACTCAATTTTCTCATCTGTGATATGGGGACAATAATACTCATAAGACCTTCCTCATAGCACAGCTCCTGAGAAAAGTGCTTGGTAAAGTTTAAAGTGCTATAAAAGTTGTCAAGAAGGGAAAAGCAGTGCACAAGAGAAGAGCTAAGGAAGAATACAATCCACAAAGGTAACAGGACGATATTATTGAAAGTGTACTAGATCTGAAGCCGAAGCATGGGAGTCTGAAACCTGGCTCTGCCACTTATCTATTTGAACTTGGTTCAATTATTTAACCTCTGTAAAATGAGAGGGTTCCTATAAGGTTCCTTGCAGCTCCAGATCTCTATTCCTATAGACAGACCTTGGATAATCGTAATGTCTGGGAAGTTGTGATTCATACGCAAATTCCTCAAGAACAGGAAATTGTTTTGTCTTTTCCTCTCCAGGTCTAGGTGGCAGATGGCACTAGACCCAGAATTAGAAAGATTTGAATTGAAATCCCATCTCAGATATTTGCTTTGTGATGAAGCAAGTCACTTAACTGCTACCTGCCTCAGTTTCCTCAACTGTAAAATGAGGATAATAATAGCACCTACTTCCCAGGGTTGTATTGCACAGTGCCTGGCACATAGTAGGCATTTTTACTCTCAATGTTTACTCTCTCTCCCTCTTTCACTTCCTCCCAATGCCTGGCACAGTACCCCATATATACCAAGCACCCAATAAATGATTATTGAATTCTTGGTGAATTACACTAGATTGAGGGGCAGTTTGGTGGCACAGTAGATAGAGTGCCAGGCCTGAATTCAGGAAAACCTGAGTTCGAATTTCAGCTCAGATGCTTCATTGGTCCATGTGACCCTGGACTAGTCCCTTAACCCTGTTTACCTCAGTTTGCTCATGTGCAAAATAAGCTGGAGTACGAAATGGCAAGTCACTCCAGTATCTTTGCCAAGAAAACCCCAAATGGGCTCACAAAGAGTAAGACACAACTGAAATGACTTTTGAACAGTAAAAGTGCTTAGAAAAATGCCTGGCACATAATAAGTACTTAATAAATGCTTGTTCCCTCTCCTTCCCAATGCCTTATACATAATAATTGTAATAATAAGTACCTTATACATAGTAAGTACTCAACAAATGAAGATTGAGTCATTGCATTGAATGGATCAATCCATCTTGGTGAGATGCCTTCCGTGAGACATATCTACCGTGACTACACAGTCTGCATGGAAACATGTCTGATATTCCTCCCATTGAATGGCAAATGAACTATCTTTAGCTCACTGAGCCCATGTCAATGAGAATAAGGGAAAACTCTAGTCTAGCTTTCCACCAGATGACCTGCTTCTTCAGGTCCAACGTGCAGATCCTCTGGAAAGAGCTGGGAGCTCCCGACTCAGCGTATTTGCTGTCCCTTTACTAAAGAGCTTTGGGGAAACTCAGTGGCCATGCCAAATGTATCTTTATTGAGGGCTTGGATTTCATTTCCCTGCTTCATTTAATAGTAACTTGTCAAGCAAAATGATATTAGAACATTGATTTTTGCTGTGCTCCTAGAGGCCTCCCTGCCATACTCTTTCTAATTATAGGGTCATGGACACTTAGGAATGTCTTTCCCTTGGGGATTCAAGATTTGCAAGCCAGGAACTAAGAGCCATTAAGATGGGCTTTATGCTGTGAAAGAACAAGTTAGAGCTCCAGGCCATGGTCACCAGAGCCACTCACAATTAGTTTTCAAGATATCCACTGGAGTGCAATGGAAACACCAGGTTGGCCAAAAGTGAAAAAAAACAATGTTAACTTAATGTATGATCTTTGAGGCTTATCTTGGAGAAACCATAAAAGTCCTCCTTTCTGTAAATGTGAAGACAGGTCTGCGCTTCCTAGAGGAATAAGTAATTTAATCAACCTGTATCTGACAAGTATTGCAGTCAGAACTGGAAGACCACCTCTTCTACTCCAAATCCTTTGCTCTTAATCATGTTGCCTCTAGACTGGATAAAGCATAATAAAGTGAAAAGGGCAATTGACTTCAAAGTTTGCCTCCAATGCTCACCACTTAGATCACCTTGAACTAGTCATTTAACTTCCTGGGATCTCAATTTCCTCCTGTCAAATAAGGTCTCATCTAATGCCAACATTCCATGTGAATTGTAATCAGTTCCCTGAGGGTCAGTTCATATAACCCAGTCTGGAGCAGCCTCTCTTCCATATTTACTGGTCAAGGCAATCAGTCGAAACAGAAACACTGATGATTAGGAAATGCAGCCTTGTGGAGTCGATTCAGGCAGCCCTTGAAAGGTTGCCAGCCCAGGGTATAATCTTGGTTAGCTACCTCAGGAAGTGTGTTGGGGGACTAATAAAGAGTATTGAAGCAGATAATATAGGGCATTGGCAGGGACCCAGTTACAGTTATCCCTTCCACACCACAATTTTCCCCATCTAGCAATTATCAAAAGAATTATCAACTAGAATAATAGGAAGGAGTCAACATGGAACCAGCAAGCAGGACTAGTAAAATCAATCTTTTAAAAATATATATATTTAAAAGTAATCAACACTTTTATTCTTTTACCCCACAGTGGTGGGGCTTTGGGAGTGGAGGAGATGAACCAAAAACAGATATGTAGATGTTGTCATATATCCATTCATGTACATATATACACACACACACATATGTACGGATTGTGAGTATGTATGTGTATATGTATCAGGGATGGGGAACCTGTGGCCTCAAGGTCACATATGACCTTTTAGGAATTTGGATATGGTCTTTTGACTAAAGTTTTACAGAACAAATCTTTTTATTAAGGGGATTTGTTCTGTGAAGTTTAGATTCAGTCAAAGGGCCACATTTGATGACCTAGAGGTTCACATGTGGCCTTGAAGATACAGGTTCCCCATCCCTGCATATACATGTAAATGTGTGTGTGTATTTGTGGTTAGGTATGATAACATTTGCATGTGTATGTTATTGGATGCTCACAACCCTGGGAGGTAGATGTTATTATATCCATCTTACAGATAAAGAAATCTGACTGAGAGAAGTAGTTATGTGACTCACAGCCAGTAAACATCTGAGGTAGAATTGAAACTCAGATTTTCCTGACTCTATTTCACACCCTAACTGCTTTTCATGGCAAAAGGTGACTGGACTGAAGAAGCATAGTTGAGTAGTGGAGGTAGATGAAGGTAGGCTCACCCACATCCAAGGAGCTTCAGGTGCTGTTTTGTCATCTCAATGAAATGTTTGCCTCATGGCATTCTGACACTAACTGAGATACCTTTTTGTCTGCTTCCACAGGAGGTAAGCTCAGTTTAACAGCAGGGAATATTTGATTTTGTCCTTGTATCCCCAGGGTTTAGCATAGGACTTAGCACATAGTAGGTGCTTAATGAATGCTTGTTGATTAGTTAATTGATTGACCCTGGGTAGGGATCCAGTTACCCATAATAAGCAGAGCAACTGGTTTTGTTAAAATATTCTCTGTGTTTGTGTGTGCGTGTGCGTGTGTGTGTGTGATTAGATTTTTTTTCCCCTCCACCTCAGGAAAATCATCTCAACCAGCAATCTCCTCATGGCTATTTCCCTTTCTCTACTCTCTTCACGCAGCTCCCTTCTAGTTCTGACTCACTTCATAGGATTTTTTCCCTGCCCTTACATAAGCCCTTAGCCAGCAGTTACTGTCTTCCATTTCAACCTTCCTGGACACTGTCTTGCCACACTGTACTTTGCCAGCTTCCATTTGGCACAGAACTCTAGCTGGCAAAGAATGATTCTCCTCCACTGCTTTCTCTGGTGCCAGGAGGCTTTGAGAAGGCTGCTTGAGGTCTCTGGCTGGGGAAGCAGCAGAAGTCTCTCTCTGGGCAGAAATGCTCCCCTTTGCACAGAAGGGGCTTCTCCTTCCCTCTAGTCCCCATTGGTGACCTGCATCTCCCAATACTGAGCAAAGCAATGACAACAGACCAAAACACCAAGCTCTAGAATAGGCAATCCTGTGAAAATAATTAGCCAAAGACAGTGTTGTATGAGAGCTTATCATCTGTAGTTTTCATGAAGAAAGGAAAGGGTGTATATTTTTATATCATAGGAACTTCCATCCCACCACCACCTCCCTCCCACCTCTAGCTTCAAAGCTTGAAGATTCTTGCTTTTTAATTATTCATTATACATTCCTAAAATCCATAAGGGATTCAACTGCTTCCTGCCCCTTGGTGGTACCTCAGCCCTCTATATCAACTCCAATTCCTCCCCCTACATCTTCCTGGCTAGAATTGCAATCCTTACTTCTACTTTCCCCCTGAAGCAGTTTAGGGTCGAAGCCTGCAGGCCTGGCTAGGTCAGCTAACATTGTCTTCTCTGGCTCTCAGCATTCTTAATTAGTGACTTTTGCCAGTCCATAGACCTCATGGGGAGGGACAACATAGCTCACTGGAGGTTCCTTGGGGACAAGAACTGTTTTGGTTTTGTCTTTTATCCCCAGAAACTGGCATGTAGTAGGTGCATAATAAATACAGTTGTATAGAATTAGATTGAATTGAATTTCATTGAATTGACCTCTGTCTGAGGTTTTCTCTCCAAGGATTCTTAAACTGGAGTTCATGAACTTTTGTTTTGGGGTTTTTTTTAATTTGTAATTATACTTTAGTATATGTGTTTCCTTGGTAATTCTATGTATTTTATTTTATATATTTAAAAACAATATTCTGAGAAAAGGTACATAGACTTCATACACTTCCAAAGGTGGTCACAACACAGAAAAGGTTAAAACCTGTTACTCTAAAAATCTCACAGGCTGTTGTTCTGTTTGTCCTTTGTTCTTGAAGAGGACCATGACAGACATCAGGGATAAAAATGACATGAATTTCAATTGACTTTGAATGAGGGAAGGCTGGGCAAGGTCAGCAGCCTCACTTTCTTCTCTAGAGTCATCTGGTTCCAGTGGTTAGATATTTATCAGGACGACTGGATATGTCTCAGGATGCAGTGGGAGACCCTGGCCATTTTAGGCTCAGGTCTTTTCAGGTTCTCACTTTGAGTGAGATAATGCCCATTCAGTAAATAGGCCTCTAAAATCTAGATCTATGTTCCTGAAAGAGCAGAGATCATTAGACCTCCTTAGCTTCAGACAAACAGAAGGTGTTAGAGAAGAGTTCTAAAAAGAATATTAGTACAAAACTGAGGATCTTTCTTGAGGAAATCAGAGGAATTGAAAGTTAATTCAGAAACAGAGAAATTTGGATGGAAGATTATGGAAATCATTTTGTCATGGGAATAGATACTCAGGGATCTGGTAAACCTATTCTCTTCAAATAGAAGGGTAATCTCCAAGATACTCTTGGAGAAAATTACTCCTATTGTTATAGCGTCATTGATAAAACATCATTGCCTAGATATAGGTAGGTCTAATGAGATCAAATCAGCACATGATGTTTTATCTTCCTTGGAAATACTCATCTAATGATAGCTAACATTTATGTGGCACTTCAAGGTCTGCAAAGGGCTTTCTATATGTGATCTTATTGAATTCTCACAACCATGCTGGGAGGTAAATGCCTCCTTGCACCTGTCCTTTCTTCCTATATACACTATATACTTTCCTTCCTATGTATACCACCCTAACTCATACTCTCATCATCTCAATTCTAGATTAGCATAATTGTCAACTAACTGACCTTTCTGTCATCAGATCCTTCTTCTTTCATCCTGAATATCCCTTTCTACAGCATAGTTCTGATCATAGCCCTCTCCTCAACAATCTACAGTAGCTCCCCATTACTTACTCAACAAAAACCAGATTCCTCAATTTTCATGAGCTGTAAAAGGACTACAATACCCATTTTTACAGATGAGGAAACTAAAGCTTAGAGATGTTTAGTGATTTGTCCAGAATGACACAACTAGCAACTGTCTGTGGCAGGATCTAAACTCAGATCTTCCCAGTAGACAGTATGCTATCTACTATGCCTACTAACAGCTTTGGGGACACAAGATGGGAAAGTGACCGCCCTAATCCCCTATGACTGTTCTGTAGGAGTACAACCTATAGTCTTTACCTTTAAGGAAAGACCTATAGTCCAGGAGTTGGCTATGGAAGAGTGATCTGAGGTTAAGAATTCACCATAACCAGAGGGGTAGATGAGTAGAATAGGTTAGGTACTCAAGACACAGTAGTTAATGAGTATAACAATCTACTGTTTAATAAACCCAAGGACCCCAGCTCTTGGAATAAAACCTCATTGTTTGACAAAAATTTCTGGGAAAACTGAGTAACAGTGTGGCAGAAACTGGGCACAGACCAATGTCTGACACCATACACAAGAATAAAGTCCAAATGGATACATGATCTAGGTATAAAGATCGATACTATAAACAAATTAGGGGAGCAAGTGTATTTGTCAGATTTATGGAAAATGGAGAAATTTATGACCTAACAAGAGATAGAGAGCATTATGAAGTGCAAAATGGATAATTTTGATCACATTAAATTGAAAAGTTTTTGCACAAACAAAACCAATGCAACCAAGATTAGGAGGGAAGCAGAAACTGGGAAAGAATTTTTGCAACTAGTGTCTATGATAAAGGCCTCATTTCTAAAATATATAGAGAACTGAGTCAAATGTACAAGAAGAATACAAGTCATTCCCCAATTGATAAATGGTCAAAGGATATGAATAGGGAATTTTCAGAGGAAGAAATTAAAGCTGTCTATAATCATATGAAAAAATGCTCTAAAAGAATTCTGAAAGAACCATAGATAAGCCATGTATAGGTAATAGAGAAGTGGCCATGAAAACCTCAGAGTTTCACCTCCTATGGACCAAGGTAAGAGGGGACTAATCAAATTTGAAGCCAAAGTGGGTCAACAGGCATGGAAAATTAGGGAAAGAGAAGAGAAAGTGATGGGGAAAATCACCTGAGGGGACAAAAGACATGGCTCCCCCTGATGCTCACTCAGGTTTTAATTTGCCGAAAAAATGTAGACTATAGAAATATGCCATTTTCTCTGGGATTGTTACTAATTAAAATCATTACAAGGATGGAGGGGGGGAAAAGAAATAGCAACCAGATCTCCAATAAAATGGAGGGAAATGGACTCAAATATTATGCATCTATGATTCACCATTACAAACAAGTCAGGTGACTGACTGTAAAAAGTGGAGGAGTGAGAGTGACTAGGTCAGAAGTTAAGGAGAAAGAGTTGGTCCACTGGTTGGCATGAGAACCATTCCTCAAACTGAAAGGTGCCAGCCTCTTGCTCTGATGCTCTGGCACATTAATACATGGACTGGATTCAAGAATGGTAACCAAACAGATGGAAAACAGAAAAAAGAATCATTTCCTTCAAACTTAATGAGTTCAGTTGAGATCTTAAAAGATTTCTCAATTTGAAAAGTATAATTAATCTTGTTAACTCTACCTAGATTTCCTAGTTTTGAGATTGTGTCAGCTTAAAACTTAATTACAAATGGAAACATATTATGTTCCTGAAATGCACATTTAAAACAAATTGTGTTCTTAAAATAAGTATCACACCACTTTTGACAATAGTTTAAACCCAAAAATGCAGGAAAATAATTGAGGAAGAAAAGTGAATTAATCACTGAAAGATGCATACAGACTGTGCAAATTGAAAATATTCACAACAAAGAAAATCAAAACACATCCCACTTCTCATATTGAAAATACTCAATGGAGTGGAAAGCTCTAGAGTCATGTAAACAACAGAGCCAGGTGAGGACCCTATTGAGCATAGATTCAAGAACAGCTGGGGCTCAAGGAAGCAGAGAAAGACAAGAAGTTACCAGTGGGACATTCTAACCAAATAAAGCAGAGAGGAGTGGGCAGCAGATGCCCCCCTTAGAGGGTTTATTGTGGAGAGGTTATTTTGGAACTAAGGTGAAAAGCACTTGTGGAAGAGAAAGGTCTTGCCTTTGGGTTAACAGCAACAATTCATAATGAGCTTATTAGAAAGAGGGGGCAAAAGAGATAGAGAGAAACAGAGACAGAGAAAGATGAAAAAGAGAGAGAGAAGAGATGGGGAGAGAGACAAAGGCAAAGACAGAGAGAGAGAGGGAGAGAAAGACAGAGAGACAGAGACAAAGACAGAGAGAGATGGGGGGAGAGAGGGAGAGAGAGAGAAAGAGAAAGGGGATAGGGAGAGAGGGAGAGGGAAAAGGAGGGAGATGGAGAGGGAAAGAGAAGGAAAGAGAAAGAGAGGGAGAGGGAGAGAGAGGGAGAAGAAGAGAGAGAGAGAGAGAGAGAGAGAGAGAGAGAGAGATATCAATTAAGGTTCATCCAGCTCAGGACTTTGGCTTTGACAAGATCACCAAAGGACAGACTGAAGGAGGGAAAAATCAGAAGGGATCAGTTCTCCTTTGTTCCTATGTAAAAAAACAGCCCTTGGATCCTGCCGATTCTGCCTCCACAATGTAGGAAATATCATTCTCCTGCATCCGTCTTTTCCTTTCTAAACACCCTGCCACTATCTTAACGCAGGGCCTTATCTCAATTCTAGACTCGTGTAATTGTCTTCTAACTGACCATCAGATTCTTCTTCTTTCCAATTCATGCTGAATATGTCTACCAGAGCAATCTTCCCACAGCGAAGTTCTGATCACAGCCCTTTCCACCTCAACAACCTACAGTGGTTCCTCATTGTTCATTCCACAGAAACCAGGCTCCTCGGCCTGATATTCAGGGACCTCCATGTTCTGTTGCCAATCCACTTTCTTCCTTATCTCATACTCGTCTCCTTCATGGGCTATGATCTAACCAAACAAGATTATTTGACATGCTATTTTTCATATTTCATGAATGATTTCTGTAGTGCTAGGGCATGTACCCCGTAACCTTACTATTTTTTCCACCAATAAGCACATATCTCACTTCACTGATACCCTGTTTCAGGTTTTTGCTTCTCCTCGCTTACTGGAGTTCTCAAGGTCCAAGTTTCCTATAAGGAGAAGACAATATAGTCTTCCTAAGTCCTCCATTTTCCTCCTCCATAATTCTAGCACATAGGGCTTTATCATTTTGTTACTGTAGTAAATACCTAGTATGGGAGCTTTCTTCATCCTTTTGATCACTAACATATTTATATACATTTGAAGTCTCAGAGAATTGTCTAGAGCACAGAAAGCATCAATGTCAGAGGTGATTCTTAAGCCCAAGTCTTCTGGACTCTAAGGTAGTCTCTTTATTTGCTTTTCCACAGAGCCTTTCTATGAGTCATTAAAGGGGATCTATTAAGAAACATTACAAAGAAACATACACTGGAGGGATCAGTGAGAAATAGTAATATGACAAAAAGATTAGCACTTCACAATTTTCAAAGGTTCACTTTTGATCTTTCCTGTAGCTCCAGGAACTTTATGTTGTGGTCTCAATTTCTGTTTCCAGACTGATCCTGTGTTGTCTCCCAACATATCAAACCAACTGATTTACTGTTGCCTTTAAACCTCCTCCCCACTCCTCTCCCTGTGCCTTAGCATAGGCTGTCTCCCATCCCTGAAATGATCTGCCTCCTTACCTCCTGCTTGTGAAATCACAAGCATCCTTTAAAGCCCAGCTCAGGTACTTAGACACAGTAGCATAGTAGATAGAGTGTTGGCCCTGGAGTCAGTAAGACCTGAGTTCAAATGAGACCTCAGACACTTACTAGCTGTGTGATTTTAAGCAAATCATTTTGTTTGCCTCCGTTTTTGTAACTATAAAATAGGGATACTAAAAGCACTTACCTCAGAGGGTTGTTTAGAAGACCAAATGAAAAAAATAAGAGCATTTAGCATAGTTAGCACAGCACATAATAGGCACTATAAAAATGCGTGCCATCAGATGCCATGTCCTGAGACATTTCCTGATCCTCTCAGTTACCAGAAATTGTTCCATATTTATCCTGTAAGTATATATCATGTATCATGGAATCTGGGTTGAGAGTAGTAATTGTTTTTTTTCCCGTCTTTCTGTCCCCGGGGCCTAGCACTGTCCTTAATGATTTTTTAATTGAATTGAGTGACATTTTTCACTTTCCTTAGATTGCTCCTTGCATTATGTTCTTCCTTCTCAGTCTGGACCTTGCCATTAACCCAACCCTACTTCCATAACCATGGAACTGGCTGATCCAAGGTATCTTGTTTAGCTTCTCAACCCTCAATATGCCCTTTGGGAATCTGAGCCTGAGCTGGGATTTTCTTCCTAGTTCCCCTTTCCTCCATCTCCCAACCAGATCAATCATTTCACTCTCAATCCTCTGGCCAATGAATGAAAAAGCATTTGTATGGTGCTTAATATGTGCCAAGTACTACGCCAGACCTCTGTCTTTGAGAACTTCATGTTCTGATCTCATCAGAAATCATTCGCATCATTATTTGCTTTGGACATATTTTCTGAAGCAGATTCTGCAACACATATGTTTGTTGCTCAATTCAGCCCCTGACAAGCTAGTCCCTTCAGCTACCCACCCATGTGAGTCCATCCTTCTGCCCACTAGTCTGGGTCACTTCACTCCTTGGCTTCATTTTCCAGTCTATCTTCCTTTCTCACTCTGAACATGGGCTCCTGTATCCCTCTCCTAGCTTCACAGTATTGATCATCTAATTAGACAGATACAATTGAGTACCAATTGTTATTTTTTCTTTGTCCTTGGTTAAGAATCTATTCTATACAACTTAGAGTAAAGAAGTCATTTTGACTATTATAAATACCCAAATTACCTACAAAGGACATAAAGATGCTATCTGCATCTTCTGAACTGATAACTGGAAGTATGTATAGAATGATTTTACATATATATGTAATACATAGCTGTGTCTAATGGTAGCCATCTCTAGGGTAGATGAGGAGGGAAGAAAAAAGAAACAAAAAATTTACATGATAACTTTCTTATATATTTAAAAGGAATAGAAAGTTGTACATAGTAAATTTGCAGTTTCATGTTTAATCATCTTATTTAATTATACTATATTATGGAAATGCTTGTTTTATTTCATCAATTAAAAATTCAATAAATATTTTTATAAGAGAAATTATATTCCATAATTTCAGGAGGGTGGGGGGAAGAATCTATTCTCATCTGTCTCAAGACCATGTGACTGAGAACTAGTCACTTAACAAATACATATGTAGCATCCTTAAATGAAACTACTTCTATCAAGTGCCCTTAGTGCCACACATTTTCATTACTATTAGTGGACTTACAGGAAGCATAGATAAGAGGGAAGAGCACTAGATTTGGATTAAAAGTACCCCAGTCCATAACCTGGCAATTCTTCACTACCTAGGTAGTATTAGGCAAGTCACTCCATTTATCTCAGCCTCAGTTTCCTTATCTAAAGTATAAGTTTCACAAAATTATCCCTAAGATCTCTTTTAGTTATAAACCCATCTCTGTGTCCTGTTCTCCTTTGCAACCTTGCACATAATAGGCATTAAATAATAATCAGACATCTGTGTTCTCTTCTCCAGGAGCAAAGCCAGGGAAATGTGAGGACACACACACAAGAGCCAGAGGCCTTCACCACCATAACCCTTTGTTTCTTCTGTGGTATTCAGCCAGAATAACCTTAAAAGCTTCAAAAGAAACATTAACATTCTCTTTCCCTTCTGGGCCCCTGGATGCCAGTGATTTGTCATTCCTCAAACCTCAGACAAAGTAATGTTTCCCCAGAGACTGCCCTAGGCAACCTCATTCCCTGTCAGGTGACAGAGCTACTCAATGGTGCTAGGTGTTTCATCTTATGTGATCTTTCCACTTGTAGTTTTCAAAACTTAATGCATGCCTCTCCTTCTCATGGCACTGGCCAGCCTCAAGAATGAATCCCCTTGTAATCCTTGAGAAGAACATTGAATTTGGAGTAAGAAGACATGGGATCAAATCCAGCTCTTCTACTCACTACCTGTGTGACTTTGGGCAAGTTGCTTTACTCCTTTATAAAATGAAGGGCTTGGTTTAGATACTAAGATCTCTCCAGTATCTAAAATCCTGTGATCTTTGACTACCTCAGCATCCAAGAGAGAAGACTATAGTCAGAAATACGTACTAATGAGACCTTGGAAATGATGTGTCAGCTAAGTGGCCTACTAGCTAGAGTGCTGAGCCTTTAGAATATCAGAGCAGTTTTCCTTGATAATTTCTTGGAAGATCATGTCTAGGCTAGTCTTTTGATCATGGTTTTCAGATAGACCAATAATTTTTATATTGTCTCTCCTGGATCTATTTTCCAGGTCAGTTGTTTTTCCAATGAGATATTTCACAATGTCTTCTATTTTTTCATTCTTTTACTTTTGTTTTGTAATTTCTTGGTTTCTCATAAAGTCATTAGCTTCCAACTGCTCCATTCTAATTTTTAAAGAACTATTTTCTTCAGTGAGTTTTTGAAACTCCTTTTCCACTTGGCTAATTCTGCTTTTTTTAAAAAAAAAATTATTTTATTTATTTTAAGTTTTCAACATTCGTTTTCACAAAATTTTGAGTTCCATATTTTCTCCCCATCTCTCCCTTCCCCCCACCCCAAAATGGCGAGCATTTTAATTACTCCTACAACCAATCTGCCCTCCCTTCTAACATCCCTACCTTCCCTTATCCCCATCTTCTCTTTTGTCCTGTAGGGCAAGATAAATTTCTATATTCCATTACCTGTATTTCTTATTTCCCAGTTGTATGCAAGAACAATACTCAATATTTTTTCCTAAAACTTTGAGTTCCAACTTCTCTTCCTTCCTTCCTCCCCACCCATCCCCTTTGGGAAGGGAAACAATTCAGTATAGGCTATATATGTATAGTTTTTCAAATGACTTCCATAATAGTCATGTTGTGCAAGACTAACTATATTTCCCTCCATCCTATCCTTCCCCCCATTTCTTCTATTCTCTCTTTTGACTTTGTCCCTGCCCAAGAGTGTTGACTTCTAATTGCTCCCTCTTCCCATTACCCTCCCTTCCATTATCCTCCCAACCCTGCTTATGCCCTTCTTCCCCACTTTCCTGTATTCTAAGATAGATTTTCATACCAAAATGAGTGTGCATTTCATTCCTTCCTTGTGGCTAATGAGATGAGAGTAATCTTCACATTTTCCCTCTCACCTCCCCCCTTTTCCCTTCTATTGAAAAGTCTTTTTCTTGCCTCTTTTATGAGAGATAATTTGCCCCGTTTCATTTCTCTCTTTCTCCTTCCAATATATTCCTCTCTCATCCTTTAATTTCATTATTTTAGATATGATCCCTTCCTATTCAACTCACTTTGTGCTCTCGGTCTCTCTCTCTATATGTGTGTTTCTGTGTGTGTGTGTGTGTGTGTGTGTGTGTGTGTGTGTAATACCACCAACTACCCAGATACTGAAAAAAATTTCAAGAGTTACAAATATTGTCTTTCCATGTAGGAATGTAAACAGTTCAACTTTAGTAAGTACCTTATGATTTCTCTTTCTTGTTTACTTTTTTCACCTTCTCTTGATTCTTGTGTTTGAAAGTCAAATTTTCTTTCCATCAAGAATGTTTGAAAGTTCTCTATTTCATTGAATGACCATTTTTTCCCCTGAAGTATTGTACTCAGTTTTGCTGGGTAGGTGGTTCTTGGTTTTAATCCTAGTTCCTTTGACTTCTGGAATATCATATTCCATGCCCTTCAGTCCCTTACTGTAGAAGGTACAAGATCCTGTGATGTTCTGATTGTATTTCCACAGTACTCAGATTGTTTCTTTGTAGCTACTTACAATATTTTCTCCTTGTCCTGGGTACTCTGGAATTTGACTACAAATGTTCTTTTTTGGATCTCTTTCAGGAGGTGATCAGTGGATTCTTTCAATATTGATTTTGCCCTCTGGTTCTAGAATATCAGGGCAGTTTTCCTTGATAATTTCATGAAAGATGATGTCTAGGCTCTTTTTTTGGCCATGGCTTTCAGATAATCCCATAATTTTTAAATTGTCTCTCCTGGATCTATTATCCAGGTCAGTTGTTTTTCCAATGAGATATTTCACATAATCTTCCATTTTTTCATTCTTTTGGTTTTGTTTTGTGATTTCTTGGTTTCTCATAAAGTCATTAGCCTCCATCTGTTCCATTCCAATTTTTAAAGAACTATTTTCTTCAGTGAGCTTTTGAACCACCTTTTCCATTTGGCTAATTCTGCTTTTGAAAGCATTCTTCTCCTCATTGGCTTTTTGAAGCTCTTTTGCCAATTGAGTTAGCCTATTTTTAAAGGTGTTATTTTCTTCAGCATTGTTTTGGGTCTCCTTTAGCAAGTTGCTGACTCACTTTTCATGATTTTCTTGCATTGCTGTCATTTCTCTTCCTAATTTCTCCTCCACCTCTCTTATTTGATTTTCCAAATCCTTTTTATCTCTTCCATGACCTGAGACCAATGAAAATTTATTTTGGATATTTGGGATACAGAAGCCTTGACTTTTATGTCTTTCCCTGATGGTAAGCATTGTTTTTTCTCATCCAAAAGGATGGGAGAAGGTATCTGTTCACCAAGAAAGTAACCTTCTATAGTCTTATTTTTTTCCCCTTTTTTTGTCATTTTCCCAATCAGTTACTTGACTTTTGGGTCCTTTGCCAAGAGTAGGGTATACTCTGGGGATCTGTTAAGATCTCAGTTCCTCCAACGTGGCACAGTCAAGCATGTACACTGGTCTGGGAGCAACCAGAAACTTTTGTGCCCAGAATCTGTGAGTGGTAGAGTTTCCTCTCCACAACCACCTGGCCTCCAGTTCCACCAAGCCAGCACTGGAGGCTGAGATTCAGATAAGCTGCTCAATTCCCCCAGAGGTTTTTGGCAGGGGCAGGGCAGCCATTCAGTGTGAGATAAAGATCAGCTGTTCAATCTCTCCAGGAACATTAGGTGGGGACAGGGCTGTCACACAGAGCTGAGGTAAAGATCAGCTGCTCAGTTCCCCCAGGGGTTTTACAATCCAACAATGGATGCGGGCTGCTGTGGGAGCTGCTGCTGGATGCTCTGCTGCAGCCACCTGAGGCTGGAGCTATGAGAAGACCCTGCTCCCTTCTCAGTCAGCTGAAAAAACCCTTTTACTGACCTTTGGTGCCTGTGGGTTGAGGGATCTGCCAACCACCACTATTGCTGCTAGGGATTCCACCCCCAAGGCCTATTTGGGTCCTCCTCCCAGTGCCATGCCACACAGCCAAGGCTGGTTTGGGCTCTGCTTCACATTCAGCGTGACAGACCTTTTCCGTTGGCCTATCAGGTCACCTTGGGCTGGAAGTCTCCTCCACTCTGTTGTTCTGTGGCTTCTGCTGCTGTAGAATTTGTTAAGAGTCTTTCTTTGTTGTGGGGAAAGAGCTAGTGTACGTGCATCTTTCACCTCTGCCATCTTGGCTCCACCCCTTAGTCTATTTTTAAAGGTGGTATTTTCTTCAGCATTTTTAAGGTCTCCTGTTGCAAGCTGTTGATTCGATTTTCATGATTTTCTTGCATTGCTCTCATTTCTCTTCCAAATTTTTCATCTACCTCTCTTACTTAATTTTCAAAACCCTTTTTGAGCTCTTCCATAACCTGAGATCATTGCATATTTTTTTTTGGAGGTTTTCAATATCAAAGCCTTGACTTTGATATCTTCCTCTGATGGTAATCTTTGTTCTTCCTCATCCAAAAGGATGGAAGAAAATACCTTTTCACCCAGCAAGTAACCTCTTATAATCTTATGTTTTTCCCTTTGGGGGGCATTTTCCCAGCCAGTTACTTGACTTTTGAGTCCTTTGTCAAATGGAAGGTGTACTCTAGAGACCTGAAAGTTCCTCCAAGGTGGCACAATCAAGGGAGAGGAGTTACTCCTCTCCTGGCCTGTTTTCTGATCTGGGAGCAACCTCAAGCACTCTTTTCTGCCCAGGATCTGTGAGTAGGATTCCCTCTCCAGAGCCTCCACCAGTTCCACCACACCAGAGCTCCTTCTCACCCCAGGACCACCACTCAAGGCTGAGATCCATATCAGCTGCTCAATTCCCCCAGGGTCTTTAGGCCAAGGGATGGACACTGTTCTCGCAGTGGCTGCCACTGCCCTGGGGCTGGAGTTGGGGCCAAACCTAACTCCTCTCTCACCCAAGTAAAAGAGCTTTTTCACTGATCTCTGAAGCTGTCTTTGGCATTTGTGGTTTGAGAAATCTAAGAACTACAGCTTCCACCTGTGATTCCATGCCCAGAAGCTTGCTCCAGTCCTGTCTGTGCTGTGCTGAACAGCCAAGGCTGGGGTACGCTCCACTCTGAGCCCAGTGTGATAGACCTTTCCTGTCAGCCTTCCAGGCTGTCTTGGCCTGGAAATCTCTTTCACTCTGTTGTTTTGTGACTTCTGCTACTCTAGAATTTGTTTAGAGTCATTTTTACAGGTATTTTATGGGTTATGGGGGGAGAGCTAGAGCAGGTCAGTCTTTATGCTCCACTATCTTGGCTCTGCCCCCCCAACACATCTTAACACCACAACATTTCCCTTTCTCTCTTCCACAACTGCCTTTGGCCTAAGTGTTTATCAGCATCAGCCCAGTCAGTGATGGTAGCAAAAACAAGATGGAAAAGCCAAAGTTACTAAAGGTGAGAAAATACATGGATTTTATAGCCTCTTGAAAAATAAAACTGTAAATATTAAGAGAGTCTATAGGAACATTTTTAAGCAACAATTTCACAGGAAAGCACAGTCACCCATACCCTGGTGCGGTCTATTGAGATTTGGCTGCTTTGGGATATCAGTCTATAGAATGCCCAAGTCACTGGTTAAAAGGGAACAATTCAATCACATCAATTATTAAGCACCTCACAAAATTATCAATAATATGAATTCAATATTCCCTCCCCCCCCCAAACCAGCAATTGAATTAGCTATAATACAGAGATTTGGCAGAACTGGAACCCAAGGATCAAAACTAAAAAATAACTTTGAGGAAGCGTAGTTAAAAAGCATTGCTTACCTAAGGGTACCAGGCTAAAGCCCAGTGATTGCTTTCTCTTGTACACCCCTAGTTTGGGAAGGAATTCTAATATGTGGTTGGATGACAAATACCCTTTCACAGTGTCCTTGTTACATTTACTTGAGAAGATGCTTAAAAACTGAGCAACGCTGGTTTGACCCTAGGAAAAAAGATGAAGAAACCACCTCTTTTTCTCTAAAGGGGTCAATGGCTGTGGAATGTAACATGACTTGTACAACACTGCCAGATATGGTTGTTATGGTGATTGTTTTTGTTTAGTTGTTTTTCTTTCTTGGAGGTAGAAGTGGAGGTCAGAGTTCAATTCTGAAATGACTATGATGCGGAAACAAAAACTCTCAATGAAAAGAAATTAAACTAAACTAAAATAAGCAAGGCTTACTGAGGCCTTTTGCTCCCAGTCTAAAGCAGTGATCTTGGCTTTCAGAGATCAAAGACAGAGAGAGACAGAGACAGAGGGAGACAGAGAGAGAGAGAGAGAGAGAGAGAGAGAGAGAGAGAGAGAGAGATGCATTTATTAAGAACTTATCATGTACCAGACTACATGCTAAGCACCAGGGATACAAAAACAAGCAAAAAGAAAGAAATTCCCTACCCTCAAGGAGTTTACATTGTGATTGGAGAGTGAAACACATAAAAGGAAACTAAAAAGCAGGTGGGAAGACATGGCAAGGTTAGTAAATAGTAAAGCTAGGACTTGAAAACCAGTTTTCTGACTCTGAATCTAGTGTTCTTTCCACTAGGCCAAGCTTCTTGAGTTTCTATGGCTTTTGTAACCTGGTATAAAGTGTGGGGTTTCCAGAACACCAGCCTCTTGACAGACTAATGGATATGGTTCTCCATCTTGGGGAACTTCTCTCTAATAACCTTGGTGTAATTCAAATATGCCATGCGCAAAAGGCTTACTGGAACCTTTTGAATTTGGCATTTCTTTTTTGAAAAACTTCAGACCACTAGACTTTTATTTTTTAATAATATTTTATTTTTCTAATTATTTTTATTTTAATCTAATAATTTTAAATATTTATACTAGTCAATTAAATAATTAATTAGATTAGAAAATTAATTAAATATTAAATAAATAATTTAATAAAAATAATTTTAGATATATTATATAAATATGTAAAATATATATAAATTAGTAACATAAATATGATAAAATATATTATCTAAATATATAAAATATTATGTTATAATGAAATAAATTGCATATATGTTATAATTATATACTATATTAAATAATGCTTTTAAATAATAAATAAAATAAATTTAAATAATTAGGTGTTAGGTGAATAATTTAATAATAATTTTATTTAATTATTTTTAATAATAATTTTCCCCAATTATCTCAAAACAAATTTTGACATTTTTTTTGTTTGCTTAAGTTTTGAGTTCCAAATTTGGATTTGGTATGTCTTGCTCTTCCCACCGTGATAAACAAGTTCCTAATAAACCTTTAAATATGAAGTGTATGTATTACAACATGTAAAGTTGTTGCCCCTGAGCCCATTTATTAAGGGATTAGGTATAGGTAGAGCTTCTTCATTCCCACAGACTCAGTCCTCCTTGATTTTCAAAATCCTTTTTGAGCTCTTCCATGGCCTGAGCCCATTGAGTGGGCTGGGATACAGAAGCCTTGACTTCTGTGTCTTTCCCTGATGGTAAGCATTGTTTTTCCTCATCAGAAAGGAAGGGAGGAAATATCTGTTCACCAAGAAAGTAGCCTTCTATAGTCTTATTTTTTTTCCCTTTTCTGGGCATTTTCCCAGCCAGTGACTTGACTTCTGAATATTCTCTTCACCCCACCTCACCTCCAGATCCTCCCAGCCAGCACTTGGGGTCTGAGATTCAAATGCTGCTTCCCAGCCTCAGAGCTTTTGGCGGGGGCGGGGCTGCTATTCAGTGTGAGATCAAGTTCAGATGCTCAGGTGGGGGCAGGGCTGCCACACAGGACTCAGTTCCCTCAGGGGGTTTATGCAGAGACCTTCAACAATGGATCAGGGGTCCTACCTGCTCTGGGAGCCCCTGTCTGCTCCTGCCTCAGCTGCTGCCTCCCAAGGGGGCTGAGTTATAGGGGCACCCCACTCCCCTCTCGACCCACCAAAGAGACTCTCTCACCAACCCTTGTCACCTGTGGGTGGAGGGACCCATGGCCGCTGGAGATCCCTTCCCTGAAGTATGCTCAGATCTGCTCCTCTTGGCGCCGCAGGGCCAAGGCAGGGCTGGGCTCCACTCTGGATCCGCAGTGCGAAGGACCTTTTGCGAGAAGTTTTCAGGCTCTCTGGAACAGAAGTCTCCTCTGCTCCATTGTTCTGTGGCTTCTGTTGCTCCAGAATTTGTTGGGAGATCTTTTTTACAGATATTTTATGGGCTGTGGGTTCAGAGCTAGTGTATGTGTGTCTTTCTACTCCTCCATCTTGGCTCCACCCCCAGTCCTCCTTCTATATAAATAAATTCCTATCACCACCAAGAGACCTTCATGGGTATTCTTGAACATCGAGGAGCTGTTTCTCTTTTGTCTTTGTATCCCTAGCACTCAGCAGAGTAACTGGAGCGCAGCAAATACTTAATAAATGTTTGTTGAATGATTGGAATTGAAAACTTCAAGGAAGGTAGCATCCATGCATCCCTCAGACTTCTTTTCCTGATGACTTCTGCTCAGTCAGTTGCTCCAGCAGGAGTATACCTGGTGCCTACATGTCTCAGATCCAGTTACTGTAGCATAGGCCCATGACAGCTCTGCTTCACCCAGTACAAATTTCTCATTGTCCTTCCTCAACTAGCTCTCCATTCTAAGTAGGCTTCCAGGTATCTCCACCATCTGCTCACATGGTTTATCTTCTTCCCACCCATCCCTTATTATTTATTTAGTTGTTTTTCAGTTGTGTCCAGCTGTTCATGATGTCATTTGGGGTTTTCATGGCTAAGATACTAGAGTGGTTTACCATTTCCTTCTCTACCTCATTTCACAGATGAGGAAACTGAGGCTTACCAGGGGTCACACAGCTAATACGTGTCTGAGGACAGATTTCAACTCAGATCATCCTGACTCTAGGCCCAGCAGACTGTCCGCTGCCCTACCTAGCTGCCTTGGCACCCAGCAATCCCTGCTCTCTTCCAATCAGCACCTTGGGGGTCCTTGGTATCATAGGAAATTCAGGCCTTTTTTATTAGTTTAGATTTGCTGTTCAATTAATTTATCAATAAACAGGCATTTATTAAGTCCTAATTATATTCCAGTTCCTGTTCTTAGCTTTGGAGACACAAAGACAAAGGTCCCTACCCTTAAGGAACCTACATTCCAATAGTAGAGACAGCATGTACATAAACAGGTAAATAAATACAAGACACATAGCAAACAAATTATCTCCAGAGTTCATTAAGCAATTAATTATGTAAAGACTTGTGATATCTCTTCTTTCATTGACTTGCGCTGTTACTTAAACCTTGATTGTTATTTAATTTTTCATGTGTTTATGCTTGTCTCCCAAATGAAATCTCCAGATCCTTGAAATCCTGACTATGCATTCTTAGGCAGTCTCTAATTTATAAAGACTGTTATAAACTGTTGTCTGTAAGTTAGTTGTTAGGAATTCATTTCCCAACATTTCCCCACAGGAACTAGGTTACAAAAGGTTCCCAGACCCACCCACAGAAGTCAATTTATCTCCTGATTCAACAACAGCGGTAGTACCTTAAGTCCTGGCTTTTGGGAGCAAATCTACGTTGGAAGTAATGAGACAGATAAATTAGCTGTGGGCTACACTACTTTAGTCAGTTTTGAATAGCCTAAGGAAGTAAAAGAGAGCTATCCTTGCAACAAAAGAGACTTTCTTCAGGGAGATCATAGCCTTGCCTGCAGAATCATTAGGCCCTTGGGATTTTTCCTTTCAGTTCTTGCTAGGGAGTGAGCATATTGGAGCTCAAGCTTTGGGAATTTTCCTTCAAAATCTACCCTTCAGTGAACATTTCCCAAGCTGAATTGGGTAGATTATCCTCCAGGAATCAGACACCAAGAAAGCAATAATGGTACTCTGTCATCATAAAAAACACATTATCTTAGAGTTGGAAGGAATCACAAAGGTCAACCCATACGTAAACATGACTCCCTTCTAAAATTTTCCCAATTAATAGTCATACCACTTCCACTTCAAGACCTCTAGCAATGGGGAACTCACCATCTCCAGAGGTAGTCAATTCCATTTGCAAACAACTTTAATTATCTGGCAGTTTTTCCTTATACCTAGCGGAAATCTCCCCCCACCCTGCAACTTCTAATCATTACTAATTGTTTTTAATTTTTTTTCTAATTGGACCTACAGTTTGTGAAAAATGATTATTAATAATCCACATCTTGGGAAGTTTCAAAGTTTCCTCCTCCCCTCCTTCCAAAGTCCCAGCTTTAAGTTGTTTTTCTTCAGAAGGATATTACTGATAATGAGATTGCATTGACTCTCCTGATCCTGGTCAAACCTCACCCAAGCTTGTAAGGAATTTAATCTAAAGTGAGGAAGTCCATTGGGTTCCACTCAAGCTTGAGGGGAGACATTATTTTGTCTAGATAGCCCAAGGCTGGGAGGGGTCTGATATAGCTGACTGTGGTCTGGGATAGAGCTCTTTTCTCTGCCTCAGGGATGAAATGACGACAGAGTGATATCAGCCCCTGTCGGAAAGGTATAAACTGTGCAGCTGAACCCTAAAGAGCTCAGTTCTGACTGTAGCTCCCACAAGTATGCTCCACTTTCTTTGAGAGAAAATAAAATGTGCATATAACCTAATTCTGTTTGTCTTTCTCAGGCCAAACTCTGGAGGTCCACAGATTTCACTGATGTAGGGAACTCCTCCTGGTAAGAACTTCCTGTGCCAATGAGATCAGGGCCTTCACTGCAATTTCTAATATTAATGAGTTATCTTGGGAACTAAAATGAGCATTACTCCTAAGTCTATCCTCTGAGACCAAGCAGAACAAACTGAATATGACAGATAGCCCTTTAGACACTCAAAGACAGCTATTTTGTCCACAGATGGAAAGCTCTAATTGAATTCAACAGCAAACATTTATTGTCAGCCTTATACAAGGCACATGGTTGGTTGGTTGTTGTCCTTCATCTTTGAAGAGGACCAAAATGACATCACCATGATAAAGTGAAATTGCAGTGTGTCCAGCTGTGGTTGATCAGACCAATAGGACCTTGGAATGCTCTACCACAGGTTGGGCACAGATAGTCCCTGCGAATATGTGGGGTGGATATCCCAAATTTGCACATCCTGCATTTACTTTATGTGATCTCAATTCTGCTTTGCTCAAAGAGCACAGCACCCTTTCTGATGCGGGCACACCATGCTGAGTGGTCCTGTGCCAGTGTCTCCCATGTCCCAGTCAAATCCAAAGTTCTTGAGAGAAACCTGAAGAGTGAAGAATGTCCTTGTATTGCTTCTTCTAGCTACCATGTGATCACCTGCCCCATGTGAGTTCTCCATAAAATAGTCTTTTTGGCAAATGTACATTTTGCATTTAAACAACGTGGCTAGCCCATTGAAGTTATTTTCTCTAGATCATAGTTTGAATACTTGACAGTTTAGCTGGAGCAAGGACTTCAGTGCCTATTACCTTATCCTGCCAGGCGATCCTCAGAATCTTCCTAAGACAGTTCAAATGGAAGCAATTCAGTTTCCTGGAATGGCACTGGTAGACTTTCCTTGTTTCACAAACATATAACAATGAGGTCAGCACAACAGCTCTGTAGACAGTTAGGCTGGTAGTCAGTCTAATACCTTTTCTCTCCCAAATTTTTCTTCAGAGCCTCCCAAACACTGAGCTAGCTCTGACAATGTGTGTCAACCTCATCGTCAATGTCTACATCCCTGGGAAGAACATTACCAAGTAAGTGAACTTATCCACAGCATTCAAAACTTCTCCATTTGTTGTAACCAATGGTTTCACATATGGATGGTGTGGTGGTGGCTGATGGAGCACCTGTGTTTTCTTGGTGTTAATTATTAGGCCAAAATGAGCATAGGCAGCAGAGAATTGGTCCATACTTTGTTGCATCTCAGCTTCAGAGGCTTCATTGAGTGCACAATCATCTGCAAACAGAAAATCATGCACCAACACTCTCTCCAATTCAGTCTTGCCTTGTAGCCTTTTCAAATTGAAGAACTTACCTTCAGTATGGTAGCTGACCTTGATGCCATGTTCATCCTCATTGAAAGCATTTGTCAACATGGAGGAAAGCATGATGCTAAAGAGCAGGGAACAAGCACACAGCTCTGTTTCACTCCATTGGTGACTGGGAAGGCATGAGAGTTTTGTCCATTATCCAGAACCCATGCAAACATGCCATCATGAAATTGATGTACAATATTGATGAACTTCTTTGGGGAACCAAATTTTGACATAATTTTCCATAAGCCCTCATGACTAACAGTGTCAAAGGACTTGGTCAGACCTTCAAACATTATGTACAGACCTCTGTTCTGTTCCTGGCATTTAGTAGAGTACATAGTAGGGATACAAAGAAAGGATACAATGTGAGGATAAAAGATAAAACTACAACAATTCCTGGCTTCAAATAGCTTATGTTACATGAGGGAAATACAACATAAATGAAAATAAATAAATAGTAAGTGGTTGTTGTTCATCTTTCAGTCTCAAAGATGACCAGTGACGTCAGGAGGGTAATATCTTGACTTGCATGTGAATTGGATTTAAGTGAAGCAGAACTGTGCAGAGACATCAGCCCCACTGTCTCCTCCAGGGTCATTGGACAACAGTCAGGACAACTGGCAATGACCCTGGAAGTAGTGGGAACCTTTGGCCTTTTTTTGTCTGGTAAACTTTTTGCCTTTCTTTTTATTCATTCATTTATTTATTTTTAGTTTTCAACATTCACTTCCACAAGATTTTTAAGTTCCAAATTTTCTCCTCATTTTTCCCCTCCACCCATCACAAGAAAGCATTAATTCTGACTATCCTTTCACCTGATCTGCCTTTCCATTTAGCATATCCCTTCCTTGTCTTATCCCCTTCCCCCTTAATTTCTTATAGGGGAAGATAGATTTCTATACCCCATTGCCTATATATCTTACTTCCTAGTTGCATGTAAAAACAATTTTTGACATTCATTTTAAGAACTTAGAGTTCCAACTTCTCTCCCTTCCTCCCTCCTCACTCATCCCCACTGAGAAGGCAAGCAATTCAATATAGGTTATATGTGTGTAGTTATGCAAAACATGTCCATAGCAGTCATGTTATGAAAGACTAACTATATTTCTCTCCATCCTGTCATTCCCCCTATTTATTTTATTTTCTCTTTTGATCCTATCCCTCCTCAAAAATGTTTACTTCTAATTATTCCCTCCTCCCATTTACCCTCCCTTCTATCAGTCCCCAACCCCCACTAATCTGCTCCCCTTCTACTTTCCTAGAGTGTAAGAAAGATTTTTTAAATATATAATTTATTTTTCAATTCTCAACATTCACTTCCACAAGAATTTGAATTCAAAATTTTCTCCCCATATTTCCACACTCCCAACCCCAGGACAGCATGTATCCCATCCATCCCTTCCTCCAGTGTGTCCTCCTTTCTATTACCCATGCTTATTCCATCCCCCTTCCCCTCTATTTTCCTGTAAGGCAAAATAGATTTCTATATTTCATTGCCTGTATAGCTTAATTATCAGTTGCATACTAATACAATTTTTAACATTCATTCTTAAAACTTTGAGTTCCATATTCTCTCCCTCCCTCCCCACCTACCCTCATTGAGAAAACAAGCAATTCAATGCAGGTCATACATGTGTAACAATGCAAAGCACTTCCATAATAGTTATGTTGTAAAAGACTTAACAACATTTCCCTCTGTCCTATCCTGCCCTTCATTTATGCCATTCTCTTTCTTGACTTATCCTCCCCCAATAGTGTTTGCTTCTGATTATTCCTTCCCCCAATTGCTATCCCTTCTATTATCTTCCCTCTCTTATGCCCTTCCCCCTTGCCTTCCTGCAGGGTAAAATAGATTTCCATATCCAGCTGAGTGGGTGTTATTCCCTCCTTAAGCCAAATCCTATGAGAGCAACGTTCAATTATTTCCTTTCATTTTCCCCCTCTTCCCCTCCAATGTAAAAGCTCTTTCTTCCCTCTTTTATGTGAAATGATTGGCTGCATTCTACCTCTTCCTTTCTCTTACTCCTAGTACATTCCATTCAACAGTAAATTTTATTTTTTTAGGCATTCTCCCTTCATATTGAGCTCACCCTGTGCCCTATGTGTATGTATGTATGTATGTACGTATATATATATATACATATATATACACACACATACACACATATACAATGTACGTATACATACCTACACATATATAATATACACATATATACCCATACCCACCTACATATATAGATACAGATATAGATATATATATTCCCTCTAACTACCCTAATACTGAAAAAGATCTCATGAGTTACAAATAAGATCTTTCTATGTAGGAATGTAAATAGTTCAACTTTAATGAGTTCCTTAAGGCTTCTTTTTCCTGTTTACCTTTTCATGTTTCTTTTGATTCTTGTATTTGAAAGTCAAATTTTCTATTCAGCTCTGATCTTTTCAACAAGAATGCTTGGAAGTCCTCTATTTCATTGAAATTCCATTTTTCCCCTGAAGTATTATACTCAGTAATACTTGCTGGGTGGGGAGGGAGGAAGAGAGAATAGTTGGAACTCAAAATTTTAAAAATGAATGTTAAAAATTGTTTTTACATGCAACTGGGAAATAAAATATACAGGCAAGGGGTATAGAAATCTATCTTGCCCTACAAGAAAATAGGGAGGATAGGGATAAAAGAAGGGAGGGGTGTGATAGAAGGGCGGACAGATTGGGGGAATGGGTAATCAGAATGCATGCTGTCTTGGGGTGGATGGAGGGGAGAGATGGGGAGAAAATTTGCAACTCAAAATATTGTGGAAGTGTCTACTGAAAACTATAAGTAAATAGATAGATAGATAGATAGATAGATAGATAGATAGATAGATAGATAGATAGAGAGGTAGAGAGATAGAGAGATATAGATGGATGGATGGATGGATGGATGGATGGATGGATGGATGACTAAATAAATAAAAAGTTAATAAATGAGTAAATATGAATAAATAAATAAACAAACAAACAAATAAATAAAAAAGAATTGAACAAAAGTCAACCAAGTTTGCCTTCATAAAAGAATCAGTCTGGGAGGGGAAGATCAGAACAGAAATAATTTCTATTTACACTCACTCTGAGCCATCAAAACCCAAACAATGAACCTGTGAGACTTGAGCTGGGACCTATTTTTGGTCAATCAGTGGAAGCAAGAGTGATTTGGGTTTAAAAGTCTAGTCAAGTAGCTCCATTTGAATCACAATAAACTTTAACAAAGCCTGGTTTTTCAGAGGTATATTTCAAGAAATCATAAATGAAAACTACTTGAGACAAAAGAGTTAACTGTCCCAGTTAAAAAAAAAAATAATGATAGAATAAATACATTTAAAGAGGGAGAGATCCTTAACAACTATAAGAATCAGGAAGGTCTTCATGTAGGATGTTCTCGATTGCATGTTTAACTAGAATATAGAGTGTGTGAAGGAGAATGATAGGAAATATCTGGAAAGATAGATGTAGAGGTAGAAGTAGAAGTAGAAGCCTAGTTGTAGAGGATTACTCCAATCTAAGAAATGTGTATGTCATCCTAGAAAACCTAAGAAGCCACTGAAGAGATTAAACAGGAGGATTATATACTCTGACCTGTGCCTTGGGAAGATAAATTGCATAACTATGTGGGTGATGGATTGAAGAGACAAGATCCTGGAGGCAGAGACTAATTAGGAGTTTAATGCAGACACATATACAGTAGCAAAGAACTAGAAATAAAATAGTTACCCGTCAATTGGAAAATGACAAATTATAGTTCATAAATGCATAAGAATATTACTGTACTATAAGAAAGAAGGAATTCAGGGAAATACTAGAAGACTTTTATGAACCAAGGCAGAGTGGTGTTATCAGAATCAGGAAAACAATATACAAAATGAATATAGCGATTGTAAATGCAAAAAAAACCCCAACTAAATAAAAATAAGCTTTGTTTACATAAAGGCTCAATGCTATAATTATAATAAGCAAAGTTATGTTGGGGAGTACGGTGGTTGGGTAGGACTGTGGATAGTGTGCTGAGCCTAGAGTCAAGAACACTCATCTTCCTAAGTTCAAATCTGGCCTCAGACACTTGCTAGTTATGTGACCCTGGGCAAATCACTTGATCCTGTACAAGACAATGTCCTCATCTGTAAAATGCTCTGGAGAAGGAAATGGCAAACCATTCCAATATTTTTCAAGGAAAACCACAAATGGGATCATACCTATTCCTACAGCAAAAAAAGGAAGCATCCTGGCATAACCTGTTCTTAATGTAACCACACTTGCTCTTAATGATCATCTATTTCCTTTTCCAGAATCCACAAAGTCTAACAGACAATATAAGTTTTGCCAAGAACTGAAGTAAAACTAACCAGTTTATAATCTGAAGACTATGCCTCTCACTATCTGTTCCTATAGCACTTCTCCTCTTCTCCACGATTTTTCAAAGATGACAAAGCCTCAGCAATCATGTCTATAAATTTTTTCTCTTTAGGATATAGTTCTTTTGGGCCTAGCTACTTAAATTCATTGAAAGTAGCTAGGTTCTCCCCTCACCCCATCTTCTCTTTACTTATCTTGGTTTTTAATCCCCTACTAACTATGTTTGTTCAGTACTTGTGAGGATGAGAAACATCCTCCTTGGTAGAGAAAATAGAGGTAAAATAAATCAAGTAATTTTTGAGTGATTTTTATCTTCTCTTTATTTTGTTTGCCATCTACTACCTTGTACCACACACCATAAGTAGCAGAACTATCTCTTTAATTTTCCTCTTGCCCCCAACGTCCATTTTTAAGAAAATTTCTTGTTGTCCTTAGCATCCCTTACCAGTCTCATCAAATTCTGAGCTTTAACACTTCGGATACTATTCTTCCTGAATTATTTTGTATTTCACCCTCAGTTACCTGGCCTTGCTTCCTCTTCTGCATTTGTCTTTTATAAATTGAAAAGCCAGGGGTAGCCTGGTTATGGGAAATGCTTAAGTGCAAACACTCAATCCTTCCTATCACCCTAACCTTATGAGGTAGGATTTCCTCCCATTAAAACCTAAAGAGAAAAGAATTAGGTCTCATGGGTTGCTTTGCAAAACTACCAAGAACTCTGAAATGAATGTGCTTTAGACCTCCTCAGAGAAACATTTTCCTCCCTAGAGGAGTAAACCCATGTGAGGCAGAGACAGGCTGTGTGAGGAGACATCATTTGGGAATGTGTGACCACTAACTAGCTTACCACTAATCACTAACTAACTGCAGATGAATATAAAAATATGTTCACAGCACAACACTCAGAGAGGCTCAATCAATAAGAATGTTCCCTGAAGTTGAATGGTTCTCATTTAACTCCATTGAGATGATTCAGTGTCCAAATCCCAAACATTATTTTATTGTCTTAAGCACAACCCCCATTATAATCTGTAGGGTTTGCTACACCTTCAGAAGTTCTATTGATGACAACTGTGTGATGGAGTCACATCTGAGACATGAAGGATTTTGAAAGTCTTTTTTCAGAAGGAAACAAATGATCCATTTGGGAAAACTTGGATCTTTCTGGTTTTCTCCAAAAGACATCAATAAAATTGTCTAAATTGTCCCTTCTGAGAAGGGAAGTCAGGGTCATAGAAGGTTATGCTTTTTAAAGGATTCTCCAGTCCTTACTGTGTCCCATCACTTCTTTTTTAAAAAAAATATTTAATCAATTTATTTGTTTTCAGTTTTCAACACTCACTTCCATAAGTGTTAAATTTTCTTCCCTTCCTTCCCCACTCTCTCCTCAAGATGGCATGCAATATTATCTGGGTTCTACACATGCAATCTTATGAAACACATTTTTGGGAGAAACCATGAGAAAAAAACAAAACATAACACAAGAGAAAGTGATCTGTTTCATTCTGTGTTCCAATTCCATAGTTCTTTCTCTGGATGTGGATGGCATTTGGCCTCAAGAGTCCTTTGGGAATGTTTTAGGTCCTTGCATTGCTGTGAAGGCTAAGTCTGTTAAAAGCAGTCCTCATACACTGTGGTTGTTATTGTGTATATTGTTGTCCTGGTTCTGCTCATTTCACTCAGCATCAATTCATATAAGTCTTACCAGGCCCCTCTGAAGTCTTCTTGTACATCATTTCTTATGGTGCAATAGTATTCCATTATATTCATATACCACAACTTTTTCAGCCATTCTCCAATTGATGGGCATCCTCTTGATTTCCAGTTTTCAGTAACTACAAAGAGTGCTGCTATAAACATTTTTGTACATGTGGGACCTTTTCCCATTTTTATGATCTCTTTGGGATACTGCCCTAGAAGTGATATTGCTGGGTCAAAGGTAATGCACATTTTTTGTAGCCCTTTCAGCATAATTCCAAATTGCTCTCCAGAATGTTTGGATCAGCTCACAGCTGCACCAACAATGAATACTAGTGTTCCAACTCTCCCACATCTTCTCCAGCATTTGTCATCTTCCTGTTTTATCATGTTAGCCAGTCTTATAGGTGTGAGGTGGCACCTCAGAATTGTTTTGATTTGCATCTCTCTAATCAATAGTGATTTAGAGCATTTTTTCATATGACTATAGATAGCTTTAATTTCTTCTTCTGAAAACTGCCTTTTCATATCCTTTGACCATTCCATCACTTCTAAGAAAGGAAAAGTACCAGAGATTAACCAGGGGTGAGGAACCTGCAGCCTCAAGGCTACCTGTGGCCCTCTAGGTCCTCAAGTACAGTCCTTTGAATCCAAACTTCACAGAACAAATCTCCTTAATAAAAGGATTTGTTCTGTTAAACTTGACTCAGTCAAAATGTCACACCTAAGGACCTAGAGGGCCACATATGGCCTCAAGGCAGCAGGTTCCCCATCTCTGGATCAAACGATTTCCATGAGACTTAGTCCAATTTACTAGAGTGCAATTTTTGATGAATGAATGAACTATGGTTTGGGAAAGTTGGTCTGGTATGAGAAGGTGAATAAAAATATCTTATATTTGTCTAAAGGTTTAAAATGTTTTCCCACAATAATCCTATAAGATATTGCATGTGCAAGCATTATCATCCTCATCATCATCCTCATTTTCCAGATGAGGAAACTGAGAGATGAAATTATTTATCCATAGTCATATGGCTAGAAAGTGTTGGAGCCAACATCTCAATTTTTTGAATCCTAATCCTACATTCTTAACCTTGTACAGTTTTATGCTTTGAATATCAGGCTAATCCTGCCTTTCTCAGAGTTTGACAACCTTTCTACCGAAGCCTTTTTGGGACCTTGAATAAGGAAGCAAAAGAAAGAAAAATAAAGCTATTTGGTATAACAAAAAGTTACTGGCTGTGTGAATTCAGGCAAATCACTCCGGTTGCTTTTTCTGAAAAAGGGAGAAAATGATTCTTGTACTACCTACTTCTCAGTGGTTTTATAAGAAAAGTAATCTGATAATAATAAACTCTCTATAAATGTCAGCTGCTACTGTTAATAAAGATTTTAGATTTGTAAAACGCTCTTGTGTGCACATTATCTGTCTCTCCACTCAGAGGACCTGAGTTCAAATCAGATCACTACTTATGTGACTTTGACAAGTTACTAAGCTTCCTTAGGCTTTCTCATCTATAAAATGAAGGGGTAGATGGCTTCTAGCATCCTTCTAAATCTATGAGCTCATTTCCTCTTCACAACCACTTTCTGAGTTATGGTACAGAGATGGGAGTAGCAGACTTAAAGAAAGTCTCACCCGGAAAGAATCTGGTAAAAACCTCACTTCCAATACTTAGTAGCTGTGTGACCCTAAGTATATCATACTCTCAATCTCAGTCTCAACTACTCTGAATTCTTATGTATAACAGAGGAAAAATTAATCATCCCTAAGTCACAGAGTTTCTTGTAAAGATCAAATAAACTTCCATATGCAATGTTTGTAAATCTTAAAGCATTTCGTAAATGTTAGCTATTATTACCACAAGCATTATTTACATTATTCAGGTGAGACATCTGAATATGAGAGAAGGTAAGTGACCAGTGAACACACCATAATCACATATGCTAGTGATTGGTTACAGCTAGGTGACACTGGACAGAGCACCAGCCCTGGAGTCAGGTAGACTCATCTTCCTAAGTTCAAATCTGGCCTCAGATACATGCTAGTTGTGTGACCTTAGGCATGTCATTTAACCCTGTTTTCCTTAGTTTCCTCATCTGTAAAATGAGCTGGAAAAGGAAACAGCAAACCACTCCAGTATCTTTACCAATGTGAAAAATGATTTCATTTTCTATCTTGGAGACTCAGAGCTCCACCCCCCAGCCTTCTGCTCCAAAGTATTTCAGAAGGACATTACTAATAATGAGATTTCATTGAATCTTCTTATCCTAGTCAAAGTCAGCCTGAATTGATTTTATCCTACTTAGGCTTGGGTGGAGTTAGATTATTTTGCCTAGAGAGCCCAACACTTGGAGTGGTCTGGTATGATGGGGAGGTGATTTGATAGAACTGCGGTGTGTGTGTGTGTGTGTGTGTGTGTTCATCTTTCATTGCTGAATAAGACCATACCATCAGAGAAATGATGATATGACTTGCACTTCACTTTGTTTTGAGTGAGGGAGGTCTGTGCAGGTCACCAGCCTCACTTCTCCTCCAGAGCCACCTGAATCCTGTGACCAGATATTCATCAGGATGACTTGAGATGACCCAGGATGAGGCAATTGGGGTTAAGTGACTTGCCCAAGGTCACACAGCTAGTGTGTGTCAAGTGTCTGAGGTGAGATTTAAACTCAGGTCCTCCTGACTCCTGTACTGATGCTCTATCCACTGCACCACCTAGTTGCCCCAATAGAACTGGTATTTCCTCTATAAAGAGGAAGAATAATGGTGGGATGATATCAGACCCTGTTGAAAAGGTATATATCTCTGTATCCCCAAATCCCAAATCAAGCCAGTTGTGAACTGGTCCCCATAGGGGGTCTAGTTCTGAATTCTACTCCCTTGCAATGTATGTCAAGCCAGCTTTTGAGAGAAATAAAAATGTGGACACACATACAACCTAGTTTAGTTTGTTTTTCTTACATCAAACTTTTGGGGTTGACACCAAGAATACCCCAAAAGAGGTCACAATGAGTTGGACATGGCTGAAATGACTCAATGACAATGTGCTCACTGATCAAATAATTATCCATTAATTGGTGAATATTATCAAGTGGTTCATCCTCTATCAGATTCAATTTTTTCACTTGGGAAGAAAGAAAGGTACAACAACGGCTAGAGTGTTGACTTGGAATAGGAAGACTTGAGTTTTAAGTCCTGTCTCAGACATTTTCTAGCTGTGACTCTAGGCAAGTTATTTACTATCTTCTGGCCTCCTTGGTTTTCTTATCTGTAAAATAAAGGAGTCAAATTTTATGGTCTCTTCCAGCTCTAAGTCCATGATTCTGAGATTCCATGACCTATAAAATAGAGCACAGTTGGTAAATACCAGAGATGGGATTCCAAAGCAGTTATCTCCTGACTCCCAATGCTCTTTACACCTTTATGTTCTTCTCCTTCAATATAGTATTTCAATAGAGGGGGAAACACCAAAGGAACAGAAGACAAATCTGTTGGGTGATTGGCCCATGGGTCTAGTCCTTTGAGCAATTACAGAATGCCGCTGATGCAATTCCCCATGTGAAAGAACCTTAGGAGACTACTTCTGGGAGATCCATGATGACTTGTGATGGAAATGTCTTGGAAAGACTTTAGAATATGTGTAGGCATTCTGTACCTGGTTCTAGTTGACTAAACCCTATGAAAAAAAGGGACATTTTTGATTGGATGGGTGGGAGGATGTATTGAAAAAGCACTGTTCAGTTTCTTTCCCATCTCTTGGTTTAATTTCTTAGCTAGCTTCTTTCCATCAGCCTTCCAGCAATAGCAGAGAGAGAATGTTATAAGAGGAGAGACCTTAGGCCCATCTCATCTGAGAATGACATATAGTTTGGTGAATACAGGTCTTGGTTCTTTACCTCAGTCTTCATTCTTTTGTTTTAGGTGAAGAACATTAACCCAGAGGCTACAACCTTGTAAATTAAGAAAGGTCAAGAAAGTGAACTACCTAAAGTCTAGGAGTCTGGAAGTTGAGGCTGTACTGGGTTTTCCAGTCATCCCAGCCTCAATGGCCTTTGAACTTTGGGATTCACCTCAGCAGTAGCTAGAAAAAGAACTCATCCAATAGTGATGCCTCATTTGGACATGCCCTTGAAAAGACCAGTGCTACATAGAAATTGCATTAAAGCTGAGTCCGTTCTCTTCCAGAGATCAAAGTGATATAGGGAAGTATGTCCAACCAAGGTGTTGAGAGAAAATATCTGTACTTCTATATCATTAAAAAAATATTCCTTTGTAAAAGCTAATTGATATTGAGTAGATGGTACTTGGGCACTAGTCACTGGCATCTAGCCATTGGGAAAACACTATAATAGACGCTTGAGCCAATGGCATTAGAGAAGAGATACTACAACTGTTCCTACAGACCTGGGGGAAATATGTAGCCAGTGTGGCTCTGAGAAAGTGAGGTAAGAGAGATTCTCACTACATAGTCAAGAATAAACTAATGATTTTGTTCACAGACAGGCTAGGTTTCAGGGGTCCTATTTCAGTCCTCCTCAATCCACTGAAAAATATGCTGTGTCTACAATGGGCTAACCCAATGCTAAGCATTCCATGAAGATCATGAAGTATAAAATGGGCTCCTTGACCTTAAGGTGTTTACTACCTGATTGGAATAATGACAGCTCACATTTCTCTAGTGCTTTGAAGGAAGATTTGAACTGCCATCTTCATAACTGGCCTTAGATACCTGCTAGCTGTGTGAACCTGGGCAACTCAGTCAACCTTCCTGTGCCTCAGTTTCCTCATTTATAGAATCAGGGGGTTAGACTTAATGACCTCTGAGGTCCCTTCCAGTTATGAATCTATGATCCTATGATCCACTGTTCAATTCACTATGTCAAAGCAATTTTTTTCTCAACAAATAAAGTTTAGTACTGATGGTTTGTCTGACTATACTTTTCCCAGGATGAGGAGGGAGAAAACAGTACTTAAAGAAGCAGTAATTTTTAATGTAAAAAAGCTTAGATTTCAATTCTTCGGCCTGAGATTCTTTCCCAATAGGAATCATGTTCTTTGGTGGGCTGGAGAGTATTTATTTGTGCTCATTAATATTTTCTTTCCATCTTCTGATTCAGTGCAGTTATTCTGTTAAGAGGTAGAAATTGCACTCTGCCTAAAGGGTGGGGAACCTGTGGCCTCGAAGTCACATGTGACTCCTTAGGTCCTCAAGTGGGGCCCTTTGACCAAGTCCAAAATCCAAATTCAAGTTTGGATGTGGCCAAAAGCCCCACTTGAGGGCCTAGAGGGCTGTATATGGCCTCGAGGTCACAGATTCCTCACCTCTGAAAGGAGAGCCATGGGAATACCTTCTTTTTCTGAACTCTGGTCTTGCTGACCTCCAAGGAGACATGCTCTCCATGACCTCTAAAACCAGTCGTCTAGGCTGATGCTCTGAAGAGCTGACTGCTTCCTCTCCACCCTCCAGTCTGGTTCCTTCTTCCTGGGAGTTGAAGATAAAACTGTGTTCTTACTGCCACTTACCTCATCCCCAGCACCAAAGATTCAAAGTTGTCAGGGAATTTGTGGGGCGCGGGAAGCAGCCGGGGATACAGCTTGCTCTGCCATCCATGGAATACCAACCACAAGTGAGGGGGAAAGGTTTATCAACAAAGCAGATGCGCCTCAAACACTCTGGGAAGCAGACACAGAGTGAAATGGTGTCGCTTTTACCCACTCACTCCTCTGAAAATAACTGCATGAGACACCTGCCAAGTTTTGGGAGAGGAGCAAATGCTGAGGAGCGGGGTGAGGTTGGAGAAAATGAGGCTTAGTGCAGGAGGAAGTAAGTTATAGCTTGTTGCCCGACAACTGGTGTCTATATTAATCCTTTCCATTTGTAGAGCATGTTATACTCTTAAAGCACTTTTACCTTCATTACCTCTTTTAAATAGGGATGACAGATGGGGAAGTGAAGCCCAGAGACATTCAAATACAATGAGCTAGTGGTAAAGCCAGACTTCAAATCCAGATCTCATTTGATCCTCACAATAACCCGGTGATGTAAGTACTATTATTATCCTTATTTTATGTGTGAGAAATATATTAAATATGTCATTTTACATATGAGAAGTTGTGACCTACCCAGGGTCACAGAGCTAGGTCTTCTAGAGCTTAGTCTGTTGTTGCTGGGATGTTTTCAGTTGGGTCCAACTTTGTGCCTCATTCGAGGTTTTCTTGGCAAAAATAATGGAATGTTTTGCCATTTCCCTCTCCAGCTCATTTTATAGATGAGGAAACTGAGGTAGAGGTGAGTGACTTGTACAGGATCACAAAGCTAGTAAGTATCTGAAGCCAGATTTGAATTCAGAAAGACAAGCTTTTCTGATTCCAGGCCTGACACTATCCAGTGAGCCACTTAACTACCTATAAAGGTACCATATAAAGGCTAACTAGTATTATTCATTCTGCTAAAATGAAATTTTTTTTCCTAAACAAGATTGAAGTTTTTCCCTATGGTGCTTTAGAGATACAACCATTCCCACCCAAGGTCTAAATCATACAATTCAGAAGACCTATTACTCTTTTCTTGTCTATCTTAAAGTATGAGGATCCCAAACCTCTCTGGAGTCTAATCATGTGTTTTGTTATGCATATGACAAAAAAAAATTCTTCACTATGTGTAACTGAAATTTCTCCAGCTTTAATTCAATCCATCTCCTCTGAGCTGGTCCTTTGTGGACAGAGAACTTCTCCTCCTCATTATTGTCATAGCCTTAAGGACAATTTTCAAGTAACTCTTCAGCTTTCTCTGAGAGCTCCACATTCCTCTAACTTCCTGGTAAGCATGACTCCGCTATGTTTGGGACTGGAAGAGTGAGTAGTTCATAGTTGCCTTAGAAGGTTTAGTGTGCTGGTTATAAGCAGCCCTTCTGACATTTCCAGTTGAAAATGACCTTTTATCCCATTCTCTTTCGTGATTGTATTCAGTTCAATCTAACAACAGTCTATTAAGCATTACTGAGAGGGCTGTGCTGAGTCCTTGGGAAGATGAAAAGATGAAATAAAATACAGTCTTTATTCTAAAGGAATTTATGGTCTAATATAAAGGGATGGGATACCTGCACAAATCAAAGTAATACAGACTCATTAGAAAGCACTGCACAAACGTGTTCTATAATGATTGAGGGGGAAAAGGTCGTTACTGATTTAGGGGGTGAGGATCAGAGCTATTAAATATTTCCTTGATCCTATTCATATGGGAAACAGTGAAAAGAATGCTTTATTTAGAATCCAAGAGCCTGGGTTCAAATCACATCTTTGACGCTTACTACTCCATGGCTGGGCAGCTAGGTGGTACAAGTTCAGAGTGCCAGGCCTGAAGTCAGGAAGACTCATCTTCCTGAGTTCAAATCTCGCTTCAGACACTTACTAGTTGCAAGTCATTTAACCCTGTTTGCCTCAGTTTCCTAATCTGTGACCCAAGTAGGGCAACTGACCATCATAACACTTTAAGGTCTGTGAAACATTTCATATGAGTTATTTTTAGGTGCTCTTATTATCCCCATTTTACAGAACAGAAAACTGAGAATGAGAGGCCATGTTACGTAGTCAAGCACAAACAGGTACTAAGTATTTAAGGGGAAATTTGAACTCAAGTCTCCACTGTGTCACCTAGTGACCTGAGGTGAAATGTACAATGTTCCGCTCATCCATCTGATATCAAGGGTAGAATTCCCCTCACCTCTTGGCAGAGATGAACTAGAAGTACAGAATGATATTGCTTCATTAGACACTGCTAATTGGTTCCATTGTTTTACACAGCTATATATGTTACAAGGGAGGACTTCTATGGAAGATGGGGAGAATTTATGGGTAATAACTTACATGTAAAAAAAAAGAACACCAATAAAACCTAAAAATACACAGAAGAAAAAAGTTTTGAAAGGGAGACAAATGCAGGGTAATTTTACTATTACCATGTTAAATTTAATATACATTTTTAAAACTCTAAAACAGTTCACAGTTTCGCATAGAATCATCTTGTTTTCTTCTTTGTACACTGAAATGTTTGAGTAAACACTCTGTGATTGTAAAGTTCACAACAAATAAATTTTTTAAAAGATCAAAGAATATAAAAATCAATTCAATGTACATATTTTTTAAAATCTAATATACTTCATATTTCTTCGGGCTAGTTAAAGGGGAGGAAAGCAAGGAGAGAGAGAAAGAAGGAAAAATGTAAAATGATGGGAGGAAGGGAGCAAGAGACTCTGAAAGGAAGTGACCTTGACTCAGAAAAAGACAAAGGGAGAAAGAAAAGGAAATGTAGATGTAGGAGCAGAGAGCCCTCGAGAAAACAGAGTAGGAAAAAGAGCACCAAGTCTACTACTCCTATGGAGTAGACACCCCCTCTTGTGGTCTCTTAGACTATTGCTGCAAAAGCCTTGGAAAATTATGTTGTATTTCTGTAGCTGTCGGTATCCATAATATGATCTCTAGGTAATTTCCCTGCAGGTTGTACCAAAGTTTCTAAAGGTCATGGAAAGAGAGGGGCTAGAAAGGAATCACTCCCAGTGAAGATGGATGGTATTTTCTCCCTTCTGGGGATGAACATTTTCAAAATCACCTTTATTCAGCCCTTGAGCCTCCTAAACTAAGCTTTCATGACTTCAAAAATTCTTAGAAAAAGGTCATGGCCCAAGAGAGGAAGCTTAGGGAAGGGACACAGATGCCTATGTTAATTCCACAAACTCAATTCTACAGACACTTATTTGGTGCCTACTATGTATAAAGAGCAGTGACTGTAGGAGTTAATGTAAAAACTGATATCCTAAACCCCATCCCTCCACATTACTCATGGATACAGATGTTAACTCAAAACCTCACTTCAGTAATCACTCGAGTTCTGTGAGTCAGTTCTAATTCCAGCCCAATGATCCACCAGCCTCTGTCTGGAATCTAAAGTCCTTCACAATTTGATACCCACCTATTCTTCCAGCTTTATTAAACAGTCATCTCTTTCATGATCTCTATAGTACAGCTAATTTGGCCTTCTTACTCTTTGTCATAAATGAGTCCATTTCCAACCAAAATATCCTTATTCTGACTGTCCCTCATGCCTGAGATACACTCCCTCCTCATCTTTGCTTCTTAGAATCCCCATGCTTTCTCTGAAACCCAGTTCAAGTGCCACATTTTACAGGAAGTCTTTCTTGACCCATCCCATACCCCCATACCCCATGCCAATTACACTGTATCTGTTTTCTTTATATTTCACATATGGCTATATATACACATAAATGTTGTCTCTCCTGATTGCATGTAAGCTTCTTGAGGTCAAGAACTGTTTCATTTTTGTCTTCAGGTCCCCAACACCTAGTACAGTGTCTGACATATAGGAGACACTTGTTAATTACTTATTGATTGTTGCAGATGAATGAATTGGCACAAGATTGTATTCCCTATGGAACAAAGAAGATTAAATATGGAACCTTGAACCAGGGACTTCAGCCCTCTGGGGGGAAAGTAAAAGGACATACCCAATGCACCATTGAGGAAAAGGGACGGATATCACATAGCTTCAGAGACTGTGTTCCAAAGATGTCAAGATGGTGCAAAATTCTCATTCAATAGATTGATCCTTTTCGGTTCTACTGTCATCTTCCCTAAGTATGTGAGCCATGTGGTTGTCCCTGTAATTCAAGTCAACTTTTTGAAATGTATGTTTCATATGTTTTTTTAATTAATAAGCATTTGTTTCTCTCTCTCCCAACTCCCCCTCCATCAGCTGAAAGAAAACAAAACAAAACAAAAACACACACCAAAAAAGCCTTCATAACAAAAATGCATAGTCTCACAAAACAAATTCCTTCATTGGTCATGTCCAAAATGTATGTCACCTTGTGCATCTCTAGTCCCACTCTGTCAGGAGTGGGGGTGGTACGCTTCTTCAGTGGGCCTCTGGAATTGTAGGTGGTCATCGTAATGAAGACGGTTAAGTCTTTCAAAGTGGTTTTTCTTTATAATGTCATCATTGTATAAATTGCTCTCCTAGTTCTGTTCAATTCATTCTGTATCAGTTCATAGTCAAGCATAGATATCTTCCCAGTTTCCTGTGAAACCGCATATTGCATTCATATTCCATAATCTGTTAAACATTCTCCTCAATAGGTGGATACCCCCTTAACTTAGGTTTTTGCTACTGTGAAATAGAACAGTTATAAATATTTTATGCACTTATAGATTACATGTATATTTACAGATTTTCTTCCTCTTTCTCTAATTTCACTGGGATATAAGCCTAGTTGTCATATCTCAGGCATACTTAAGTGGATTTTAGGAGATAGTTCCAAATTGCTTTCCAAAATGACTAGACCAATTCACAGCTCCACAGCAGTATATTAATATGTCTGTTTGCCTGGAGCTCTCCAATATTTGTCATTTTCTCTTTTTGTCATCTTTGCTAATCTATATATATGAGGCAGAATTTCTTTAATTTGTATTTCTCCATTAAGGAACTGGAATATTTCTAATGTGTCTGTTAAGAATTTCACTTTTTTCTTTTAAAAATTATCTTGTCATATTCTTTGACTATATATCAATTGAGGAATAGTTTTTATCCTTATACATTTAAATCATCTCCTTATACAAGGCCCTCCAAAGGTCCTAGTGAAATTTTAAGCTTGAAGAACTAAAATAGTTTTTTGATAGCTTAAAACCACACTAAGACTTTTGGAACATGTACTTTTCAATTAAAGTTTGCAGAAGGGAAAAAGGAATCTCTTTTGTGATACCTCATCTCTTGATGTCTCATTCAGAAAACACGATTGCCATACCTATGACGAACTCTAACCTCCAGAAGGACACTTAAAGATGATTTTACAGATAAGGAAGACAGGACCCGTAACTATTTAGTGGTATGAGAAATGATTCATTTGAACTGTACTCCAATCCAATCAGGACTAATCAGTTCAGTGTGATCCTATAATACACATTTAGACAGTTATCTAATAGTAGAACAAGAATAAAAAATGTTTTACACAATTCTTATTGGGATAATTAGATAAAATAGGTTCTTATAGCATGCCTTTACTTTAATCCAGCATTAAGCTCATTGGCACAACCACAAGAATGCAGATAGATATGTCTGTTTTGTTTTGCTCAAGTTTCACATCCAAGTCTAGCATGGGTGGAGTGGTATGGGAAGTCCCCCAATTTGTTTGTGTATTTCTGTACTATCCATACCGTCTCCTCTTGCCCAAGATGAGGAGGAACTCATACATCCTATGATCACTTAGCCAGCAGAGATATCCTGAGCTTTGCCTAACCTTGACCACTTTGTTGATGACCCCATTTTTTGGCTGATAGATCATTTTTGGTCCTCAAAGTAAAAAGGTCTATCAACCAGTGAGACTTTGTATTTTACTCTGATTCATCTGGATATCAAATTCTATAAAAACCAAGGGCCTCAAAGGCATAATAGAATGTGAGAAAGGTCTGAGTTTCCAATCATTGTAGGGGTCTGGTCCTTTTAATAAATGGTTAATGGCTCACAGCTCTGCCTTAGTGGGTTGTTTTTTTCCTTGCAGATTGGACAGTTTGGACCCCACAGTGGCAAAGCTGGGAGTAGAAGCAAATCTTCTGACTATACTCTTTCCATTACAACATACTGGCTTCTCCTCAGCTTTAGTATGCTTTAAAACAAACTGAACAGCTTTTGCCTATTATGTTAATGGCAATATCATATGCTGATGAAGAGAGGAGAGAGAAAAATTATTCCCAAATAAGAAGGCCTGAATTCTCCACACCATATGAATAGGGAACACACAAAGGAGAACATGGCCTTACTCAGACTAATGCAGCATGTTCATTGTATTTATTTTCCTAAACTACAATTACTCATCCCCTGCCCAAGCTGTGACAGATTTTCCTTCTCTAGAGGACAGATTGCAGATGCAGGGGGTGGGGTGGGGGAGACGCTGGGCCCAACTATTTTCACAGGAGGTGAGCGGATAAAGCAGGCGTACAGTTCACATTTGTGAAGTGTTCTAAAGGCAATAGCCTCCTCCTACAAGTCAACCTGAAAATGATGGGTCATGGAATGACTCATGGTCACTCAATGAAAGCTCTATTCAATAGTTCAAGGTTTATTGAGGCTTATTTCCAGGTGCAACCTGGATCAACCAGGCCATCATGTCATTTGTTCAGTACTTTCAGTTGGGTTGGACAATTCTCCATGACTCCATTTTGGGGTTTCCTTGGCAAAGATATTGGAGTGGTTTGCCATTTCCTTCTTCAGCTCATCTTACAGAGGAATGGAGGCAAACAAGGTTAAGTGATTTGCCCAAGGTTGCATAGCTAGTAAATGTCTGAGATTGGATTTGAACTCGGGAAGATGAGTCTTCCTGATTCTATCCGCTGAGCCATCTCAGATGCCCTGAGGCCATCATGTCATATTACATCATGTTTAAATTAAACATGTATCATGTTCAATCTTTGCTATATAGTTCTAGTCAAAGTCAGAGGCACCTAATGTGTCAGTACACAGTATAGCTAAGATTTACCTATGAAATAGAATTCTTTCACATCCTTTGGAGGTCTCTGCCCTCTCCTTGGCCCTCCACAGGCTCTACTGTGGAGCAGGCATAATTTCTCTTAATCACCCTGCTCCCCTAGGCACCTTTTTTTCTCTAGGATCATAGGATGCTGGATTTAGAACTCTAAGGGACCCTAGAAGTCATGGAGTTCAACTCTCTCATTTTACAGATAAACAAGCTGAGACCCAGAGAGATTAGTGACTTGCCTAGACTCGTAGTTGTATCTGAGGTGGTCTTCCTTACTCCAAGTCCATATCTCCGTCTGCTACATAACACTGCCACTAGGATTATAGGATTAGTAGCTATAAGGGACCATAAAGATTATCTAGTCCAAATTTTTACAGATGAGAAAACTAAGGCATGAAGAAGGAAAGGGATATATAGGAAGGAAGGTCACATAGGTAGCAAGTAACAGAGCCATAATTTGAATCCAGGTCCAGTGCCCTTTCCATGCAGCTGTCCTCCCTGTTACCTCACAACCAGCCAGTCTCCTCTAAAGCATACTAATAGCCTGGACATTTCTGACCTACTTCCTCCCACCAAAAATGACCCATCCTATGATACGTTCCCTCCTTCAGGACCCTGCTATTCCTTTCCAAAGTGACAGCAAGCTATCAATTCACCTCCAATAAGATATTAAGGATTAATAATGACTAACTTAGGGCAGCTAAGTGGTGCAGGGGATAGAGCACCAGTGCAGGAGTCAGGAGGACCTGAATTCAAATCTCACCTCAGACACTTGACACTCACTAGCTATGTGACCTTGGGCAAGTCACTTAACCCTAATTGCCTCATCCTGGGTCATCTCCAGTCATCCTGATAAATATCTGGTCACTGGATTCAGATGGCTCTGGAGGAGAAGTGAGGCTGGTGACCTGCACAGCCCTCCCTCACTCAAAGCAAAGTCAAGTGCAAGTCATGTCATCATTTCTCAGATGGCATGGTCTTCTTTGGCAACGAAGGATGAACACACACAATAAAGTACCTACGATGTGCCAGGCACAGAGCTAAGGGTTATAGATACAAAGACAAAGAATGAAACAGGCAAGGAGCTAGCAGCCTGCCCACCAAAGCTGTTATTGTATAGTATAAATATGAATGAGAAACCCTCAAGATAAAGAGCTATATACACTTTATAGAGTGTAAAACACTCTATAAATGGAAGGTATCCTCATTGTTTTTATGGTTGGGTTTGGATTCTCCATCCCCTGACCTTCATACTCTCACCTCCCTCCACACACTCATTTCCAATTTCAAAAAAAGGGGGGGGGTGGGGAACCGCTCCTACCCCCACATCCCAACAAACTGCTTGTTCCCACTTTAAACATGCAAACCCACTCATAGAAATGTGTACACAGGTGGTCCTGACAGAGCCCATACCAGAGTGTTCTCAATTTTGGGTACACTCTGTATACCCTGCTTGTCTTTCCCACTTCCTGGCTGCCTCCTCCACGTATACAAGCACATATGTATGCACATGCCCATGCTGCATGTGGATATACCCACTCCTGAAGCAGAATCTAAAGAATAAATCTGTAGCAATAAGAAAAGTGACAATGTGGTGTAGTGGGAAGCACACTATATTTGGAGTCAAAAAAGTTGTGTTTGAATGCTGGCTCTTTCACTTATGACTTGGGTGACATTGGGCAAATCATTTCATTTTTTTTCTTCTTTCCCTTTCTTTTTTCTTTTTCCTTTCTTTTCTTTCTTTCCTCTACTTTTTAAGATTTGAGATTGGGTCTCTATCTCACCCAGGCTAGAAGTGCCTTAGCCAGGTTTGATCCCACTATCAATCAGAATGGAAGCTGGTACCTACTCTTTCTATCCTAGGATGATTTGCCCCTCCTTAGGCAACCTAGGATCTCAGTATACATGCCTGATTGGCCAACTGTAGCTCCTTACTCTCAAGCTCAAACTATCTACCAGCCTCAGTCACCCCAACAGCCTAGATTACAAGCATGCCCCAGGCTTGACTATTTCACTTTTCTCACCTGTAAAATAAGAGTTGAACTAAATGATTTCTAAGATGTTTTCTAGCTCTACATCTTGAGGGTTTCTCATTCACATTTATACTATACAACACAGCTTTGGCGGGCAGGCTGCTAGCTCCTTGCCTGTTTCGTTCTTTGTCTTTGTATCTATAACCCTTAGCTCTGTGCCTGGCACATAGTAGGTACTTTATAAATTGCTTGTTAATTGATTGATTTACTACTATTATTCAGGGGCTATGAAGTGAAACCAATCTTGGGACAATGGCCTCAAAACTAGCATTTCTACCCACTCTTCTACTCTATCAGGGCAGTTAAGTGGCTTAGGAAATAGAACTCCGGGCGCAACATCAAGAAGACTCACTTTCCTGAGTTCAAATCTGGCCCCAGACACTTACAAGCTATTTGGCCCTGAGCAAAACACTAAACCCTGTTTTTACCTCATTTTCCTCATCTGTAAAATGAGCTGGAGAAACAAATAACAAACTACTCCATCATCTTTATCAAGAAAATCTCGAATGGGGTCACAAAAGCCAGATAAGATTGAATAACATTCTACTCTGTCTCCTTGCTGTCACAATAGCAACTCAAAGTCTCAACAAATTTCTTTCTTAAATTATTTTTTCTATAAATAAGCACTTCTTTTCTCTCCTTCCCACCTTATTCCCTCCTCAATAGAAAAAAAAGAGGGAAAAAAAGTCCTTAGAGTAAATATGAATAGTCAAACAAAATATATTCTTATATTTATAATGGACAAAAGTACATCCCATTCTGTACCTTAATTCCATCACTCTGTCAAGAGGTGGGTAGTATGTTTCATTACTGGATCTCTGGAATTATTGGTGTCAATGAGTTTCTTAAAGAGGATCAAAAAAAACTACTTCACTATAGAAACCTCTGTGTGTGTGTGTGTGTGTGTGTATACGTATATATATGTGTATATATATATATACATATGTGTATATATGTATATATGTGTGTATATATGCATATATACACATACATATATACATATATATATGTATATATAACCTGTGTCCCAGAAGTAAAACTCTAAATGAACAGAGGCCAAGTTCAGACAGGGACCTTTCACATTTTAATCTCTGGTTCATGCTCCCACCACCAGGTTTCCCCAGGACATCAGAATTTCTCTAATTTTGCTTCTACATCCACCCCAATTTCTTCCCAAAAACATGAAAATGAAGCTCATACCCAGGTCTGTAGAGAAGGTAGAATTACTCTCAGTTTCCATGAAATCACTCGGGTTAATAATTCAGTGAATGTAGGACAGGGTTTTTTCTTAGTCTGACAAAATCACAAAACACAAAAGACTCAAAACGGGGTTCATAAGCAGCAAAATAATTCTTCTTTTCTCTCTTTTTATTTCCTCAAGCGTTATTCTAACAGGGTCAATGTGAGCTCCCCAAGAGGGAAGCACTTGGAGTCTCCCAGTCCTCCAGACTTATAAAACTACCCTCTGGTTGAAGCCTCCATGAAAGGGTCCATAGTAAGTTAATCCCTTTCCCTAAGACCATAATTCACTGTGCTAAAGAGGGCAAGTTTGCTGAGTTTGCTCTTCCATGACTCTGTCTTTGCAGTTCCTTGACTCAATTCCACCTAGGTCCCAAAGTTGCTCTCACATCTGGCATTGTCTGATTTGCTTCTCTTATTCTCTCCATACATAGTGCTTTGTACATGGTAAGTTCTTAATAAAAGTTTTTTTGTTTTTTTTTTTAATTGAACCCAAGAACTTTACATTTTTAGAGATCCACTAACCACAGGGTAGAACTATATGTCTGGAGAACTTTATAGATACCTGAGATATGTAGGGTTCACCATAGGAGAAAGGATTAACCCTCTGGCAATAGCAAGTCTTTCCTCTTGAGGGGAATCTCAGCCACAGAAAAGTACGATAAATCTGTACAGCTCCCTAAAGGAGATGAAAGTTACCAGGAAGAGAAGACGCTAAGTTTCAAGGGCTTTCCAGACCCCAAGGGCTTTTACCTTTAGGAGACAAAAGGTCTCAATGACAAACTAATACCTGGGGGAAATGGAGGTACAACTGAGAAGAAAGAAGAGTTGTGTGTCCTATTTACAGGCTTTTTGAGCTCTTTGTGTTTTACATTTTCTATTGACTGAAATCAAATCTATCCATTTTAACTGTATTGTTAGCCTCAGTGCTCTTATAAAAGCTGAGAACTCCTCCATCTTTTCTGAAGACCATGAGGTTGGGTTGGATTGGGAACATGAGTTGGGTTTGGAACAAAATGACATCAGTGTTCTAAGGGATGTCTGATATGTCAAAAAGGGAAAGATATATCAAAAACCCCGAAGACTGATGGGCCTGTAAACCCTTGGTCATAGGAACAGTGTAAATGGCATTATCCCAGTTTCCTCGTACCCTCTTCTGCTACTATGCATTCCTGTCATCTCTCCCTTCTCCTTACCTTTTCTTCTTTGGGCCTGTTGTATTTTTTTTCTTTTAGCCCCAGAGAAGATGCCATCTCCTACATAAAGCCTCCCCTGATCTTTCCAGCTGAAAGTAGTCACTCTCTCCTCAAATTTTCCCAAACCGCTTTTCTTTTTTTGTTATTTTTAATGTGCTTTGTTTTTACATTACAAACATTTATAGATTACTCCCACTTTATGAAAGTTCTCCTGTAACAAAGTAAAACAGTTAAGTAAAACTAAGAATGCAGTGACCTCATCTGACAGTGCATGCAACATTTCTTATCTCTAGGACTCTATTTTTCTTAATTATCAGAAATCTATTTTCTTTGTCTCCCATCCCCATCACCCCATTGGAATAAATCCATAAAGTGCTTGTAACAAATATGCATAGTCAAGCAAAATAAATTTCTTAAGTCTCCAAATTGCTCATTCCCCCTCCCCAGATCTCTCCCTTGCCCCTTATTACCATCTATCCTACAGCATCCTTATTTATGTATAGGTCATTGTTTCACCCTGACTATATCCAGTTGAGTAGTAAGGTCATTGAGGGCAGAGACTATCATCTTTAAAGTTTTGTGCTTGGGATTATGCTTTCTAAAGTAAATATATCTGCATAAAAATTAGTCTGATAGTTACTAGCTAATGGGACTGGAGTATAGGAGACCATCCCCTACATTTGGAGGAATACTGTCAGTGGGGTTTGGAGCTATATGAAGACAGCCTACACATTGGAGAATTCTAGGGGTGGGGTGAAGTATAATCTGCTTGACCTTTGGGTGGTCGGCTCCAGGGTGCTCTGTGTTATATATACAAAACCTCAGCAAATATATAGGTTATCACACACAGGGCTAAAAAGCAGTGGTTAGAGTTATTTATTTATGTACCTAATGTTCTCAATTTGAACAGAAGGAAAAGGGTGATGAGTTAAAGGCAGAGAATAAAACATTCATTCTCAGACCAAAAAAACAAAACAAAACAAAACCTGTTTTCCTAGTGCCTTACATTAGAAGGTACTTAATAAATATTTGTGGAATTCAAAGGAATACTAAAGGTATAGGTGGAGCAGCTAGGCACGGTGGATAAAGTGCTGGGTCTAGACTTAGAAAGACTCATCATCCTGAGTTCACATCTGACCTCAGACAATTACTAACTGTGTGACCCTGGGCAAGTCACTTAACCTTATTTGCCTCGGTTTCCTCATATGTAAAATAATCTGGAGAAGGAAATAGCCAACTACTCCAGCATCTTTTCCAAGAAAACCCCAAATGGTCCAAAGAGTCAAACACAACTGAAATGACTGAATGACAACAAAGGTACAAGTAATTTAGAAATTGGGCAATCTAGATACATGGAGAATCTAATTTTGTCCAGTTTTGGAGATACCTGCTATTGGCTCCCCTCTCTCTGGTTCCCTGACCAATCTGTTATTCCAAGACTGTTTCCCAGTTGCCTAAGAAGTCTGTTCTCTCTGGCTCTTAATTTGAAACTATTCCCTTAGCCTGCCAAAAAGTTGGTCCTCTTTCTAATTCCAATCTTCTTTAAAAGTTTTCTCTCTTTGATTTAGCTATCTTCCTGGCTCTCTGCCTCTTTTCTCTAGCTCTTGTACCTGGCTCACGTCCCATCACCAAAAAAGCCTTCCCATTTCCCTCCTGAGAGATAAAAGAATACACCTCACTTGAGGTTTCTCCTTCCCATTCAAATACAACTATTGAAGATGAATTCACTCCCATAATGCATGAGACTTGCTGGCTGAAATAGAGAGTGGGGAGAAGCTGGGAAGGGCCTTAGAAATTCTCTAGCTTGCTCTTTGGGAAGCAAATAGAGACATGAAGAGTATGTGTCCAAACCCCAGTGATCCCAGTGGCAACAGACCAAAAACAAGGAGAAGACTGGGAGGTAAACACGGCTTGTTAGAGAAAGATGGGTAGGAGGGAGAGGAGTGGGGGTGTGAGGACGCCCAAGAGAATGACTTTTACACTGAAATTCTCCCTAGCAGGAGGAAGGAGGGGACTCAGGAGTAGTACAGTGAAAAGCCAATTTTTTCTAAGAATCACAGCCCACTCTGTTGCAGGCACAACTCCGGCTATCTCCTTCCCACCTCCTCCCCAAGGCCAGGGACCTGGGCCAGGCTATAAATCCAACACACAAAGAGAATGACTGAAGAGTCTTACAGCCTTGACACCTAAGGCTGGAATAACCAAATATGTATGTGCTGGCTAGGGAGAGAGGGGCTGGAAAAGGAGCTGAGGAGGGCTGGGGGGAGGGGCATGGGGTGGCAAGGGAGGGAATGTGAGGAGGTCAGAGAAGAAGAAATACCTCTAAGTCTTCACAAACTGCAGTTCTCAGTATCAAAAAGATTAGCATGGTAGAAAAACACCGAGGGACTGAATGGCCTCATGAATAAAGAGCTCAGGAAGATCTGAGTCCCATTTCTGACTTTGAAATACACTGGTTGTGTAGACACTGGGCAAACCATTTATTTTCTTGACTCTAAATTGGAGAGGGAGGAAGGCAATGCACTGCATGGGTAGAAGAAGTTTCTCACTGCAAAATTTTCTATACTAATTCAATCATAGGGTTCCCTCTCTTAAAAATGCAAGGAGGAAGTGTTACCATCATAAATGACTTGGAATTTTTGCACCCCAGAATCTTGCTATAGAAAGAGATCTCTGAGATCATCTAGTTAGAGCCCAGACTGACAAGGAGTCATCAAAGGTTGGCTTAAAGATCTCCCCAGAGAAAACTCACTGCTTTGTAGGGCAGCCCATGCTACTTTGGAAAAGCTCTAGTGGTTAGTAGATTTTTTTTTTCTTTCTTTGGATCCCAAATCTACCTTTATGTAATTCACATTCATTGTTTCTAATTCTGTCATCTAAAGCCAAACAAAACATCCCTCCTAATCCTTCTTCCACATACACAGCCCATAGAATATGGTGACCATGTCCCCTCCAAATCTACTCTTCTCTAAGTTAAACCTCTTCAGGTTCTTCAAATGATCCTTCTCACTCCTTTTATGCCATAGTGTCAAATCTCCTTTCTCAAGACGTGCTCTAATTTGATAACGTCCCTTTTTAAAATCAGGTTCCCAAAGCTGTAAGACAACAGTCTAGATGTGTTCTGATCAAGGGGATCATAACCTGTTTCAATCTGGAGTTCCACATACCTGTGGATGGAGCCCAAGACTCCTTGCTGGCATCAAAGAAAGAATTTAAGAGATCATTTAAAACCACCCTTCTTATTTTACAGAAGAGGAATCAATCTATCTACCAACTTGCATTTCAGTCAGCTACTATGTGTCAAGTACTGTGTTGAGCACTAAAGGTACAAAGACCAAAATTAAACCAGCCCTGCCCTCCAGAAGCTTATCAGAGGAAGTAATATGGACACGTGAAAGGACAATGTATAGAGAATGTATACCAAGTATTTTTGTTGTTCAATCATTTCAATCATGTTCCATTTGGGGATTTTCTTAGCAAAGATAGTGGAGTAGCCTGCCATTTCTTTCTCTAGTCCATTTTACAGATGAGGAAACTGAGGCAAACAATGTTAAGTGACTTGCTAAAGGTCACACAGTTAGTGTCTTACACCAGATTTGAACCCAGGAAGATGAGTCTTCCTAAGTTCAGACCCATCACTCTATCTACTGTGTCACTTAGCTGCCCTATATACCAAGGACATACAAGGTAATTTCATTAGGAGGCTACAGCAGCTGGGGGTCAATCAGGAAAGGCCTCTTAGAGGATGCAGTGCATGAGACAAGCTTGGAAGGAAGGTAGGTATTCTAGGGGAAAAGACAAGGATGGAGTGTATTTCAGGCTTGGAGGATAGCCTGAGCAAAGGCACCAATAGAATGCTGTGGGTGAGGGGGCAGCAAATAGGTCAGTTTGGAAGCAACATAGAGTGTAAAGAAAAATGAGGCCCAGAGGGGTGAATTCACAAGGTCCTATGGAGAGTTCATGACAGAGCCAAATGCAAAATCCAGGATTCCTGACTCACAAGACTCTGCTCTGCTCTCTTTCCATCTCATCATACTCCCTCCCCCTCTCAGAAAGCAGGTTGGCAACAAAACAGGAAGTAATCATCTTGAATGGAAAGCATTTGATTTAAATAGAGATACTCTGCCATTTGGCAATTATTCAGCCTACTTAGTGCCACTGTTCCTAGCTCCTTGAATTTTTTAATTCAATAATCCTAATGATGTATCAGCAATTTTGAGCCATCTATCATTGTGTTGTGAGATCTTGGAAGAAGAATAAATCAGACTAAAATGGAGAATTAGGCTGGATCCCAGGACTTGGTCCAATAAACAAAATGTTTTACCAGATTTCCAAGTCCAGGTGTTTTGCCAGGTAACGATGACCTTTCTATCACAGTATAAAGGTGAATGTCCCCTCTGATTTGATTTAGAGCCATGAATAAAATCGGTCTTCTAGGCTGACCCAGGGCATCTGAGTAAAGGTTGCCCAATTTGTGTATTCTAGACATTCTAATTCTTCCCTTTTGATGCCCTTTTCACTCCTTTTGAACTCTTCTATCTTCCAAACAGCTATCTGACAAACTCTTCCATTTTAATTCCAACCAATTCACATTTATTAAATACCTAGGATGAGCAACTCTCTGTGCTAGGTGGTAGGTGTTACGGACTATATCAGAAACAGAGTGCTAGACTTGGAGTCAGGAAATTCTGGGTTTGATTCCTTTCTCAGAAATATACTAGCTGTGTAACTATGGACAAAGTATTTAAGCCCTCTGGGACTTAGTTTTCTCATCTGCAAAGTGAGGGAGAATAATATCACCTACCCATGTTTTTGTAGAGATCAAATGATATATACATACATACATATATATACACACACACACACACACACACACACACACACATATATATACACACACATATATATATTTAAAATCTTTGCCAGCTTTAAAGGCATATAAAGTCAGCTGATTATGATTTTCATTTGAAGGCAACATAGCATAGTTTTTGTTGCTTACTGGTTCATTACCAAAGACATGGATAAAGGGATCAATTATAAGTTTATCATATTAGTATGTAACACAAAGTTGGAAGAGATGGCTAACATTCTGGATAACTAAGACAGGATCCAAAAAAAAGTCTTCAGAGGCTTGAGCAATTGGTTGATTTAAATTTCAACAGGATTAAATGCAAAATGGTATACGATTATTCCTTCCACATTGTGCCTTTGCCCATTATGGTTTCTATATACTGCAAGTTGACAACAGAAATTAAATGGGGATTTAGGGGGAGTTTTGCAGAAGCTGCAGATGTGATGGGAAGGCCAGCAAAAAATGCAGAAAAAATCTAGAAATTCAGAAATGCATAAAGTATATGTATAGTATTGTATAACATCAACATATTTTCTTTTTTTAATATCATAATAATTCAGATTTCTTCTCTAGTACAAGAGGGCCAAAAAATTTTATGCGAATTTTCCAGATTATAGAGGTGCCGCACTGTACTGTTAATGCATTTTTTATGGAATAATGTATTTTTAATGAAATGAGAAGATCTTTCTCATCCATTAATAGGCCCATGTGATCTGCTTAAGTCATATGGAAGCCTAAGTTACATGAATTTGAGTCACATGAAGCCTGTGGTGGAAGGAGCTGGCTGAATGGGTAGAACAGGAAGGGTTGAAGCAGGAAGGGTGGAACAGAAAGAAGCAGAGTTGGAACAGAGCTGAGAGGAAGTTGGTCAGACTAATCCGAGCTGGGAAGGACAGAGGAAGCAGGCAGCTAGGATTGTGAGTGTTTGTTTGTGGGAAGGCCTGATAATGTGTATAGATTTCTTGGGTGATGTCTGTGATGGATTTCTTTGCTGCTATGATGGATTTGGCTTTCTGGTGCTGGGATTCAGCTTTCTGGAGTTTGAATAAATGTTTTTCTTCAGCGTTCTATATGGCAAATCTTTATACTTTGGGATTCAGAACTACGCTAGCATATTTATAGTCACCGTTGGTGCTGTTAATATTGCCTTGGTGAAACATTTGGCATCATGAACAGGATCACAGGGTATAAAATCTCTATGGCTTAAACCAGATGTCACCCCCTATCCAGGCAGAAAGACTTTAGAGGAAGAAACAGATATCCCAGGATTGGGCGGATTTACCTTATTACTCCCTAGCAAGGAAATGGACTAAAAGCACTAGACCCTGTGAAAACTGGGAACCTAGGTTGTAGGAGGGAGAACCTAGAGATTTGGAAAGTTATTTGCAAGGAATAACAATAAAACCAGGGAAAGAACTGGCAGGGGTATGTAGGAAAGGCTGGATTTTATTAACAGGTTACCATATTATATGTAAATGCAGAGACAAACTGCTGAAGGAAAAATTTCGGATGGAAAAAGAGTTATCTCATTTGCATGGGAATTCTCAGTGTTTGGACTCTTTTTTGAAAGAGCAAGCTGAGAGGTCTCAGGTGGAAGAAAGGGCTGTTCATTTAGCTCAGAAGAAGAAGCAAAAGACTGACAAAAGGTTGACAAAAAAGACATACTCAGCCTAGTTGCCATGATGAGGACTGCAAGGAGAATGCATGGGAGGAAAATGTAACAGTGTCAGAGGGGGAAAATGAAACAATGCTAGAGGGGGAAGCTTCTCAGGCAGAAGCATGCCCAATACTAAGGCAAAAACAGGAGAACCAGGTGGGCAGCACAGTGTTTAGGGAGACAATTGAGGATTTTCTTCAGCAGAAGGTCACAGATATTTTGAGTATGTACAGCCAAAGGATGGGAGAATCATTGGTAACTTGGAAGGTGAAAATCAGTGAAAAAGACAAATTTCCTCAAGAGAGAAGTGTAAATAGCCAGGGGATTCAAAGTCAGAATAGATTGACAAGAAAAGAAACAGTCAATAACCATAAATGAGGCTATGATAGTAGGCTCATGAACTCCAGAAGCATGGCTGACCCTATATCTACCCTGCTTCTGGTTATTATCTCCTTGTTTCTTTTTGGCTTTTTGTCTGTTTACCTTCTTTGTCAGATTTGCTTTCTGAAGTCTTAATACCCTCCACCTGCAGATGCCTAATTTCTTAAACCAGATGTTACCCTCTATCCATGACTGATATGTTACCCTTGTACCTGGCATTGACCAAGCTCTGAATCGGCTAAAGAAATAACCTCTTGAATGGGACCTCTTGGGGCACTGGCATGCAATTTGAGCAGGAAGTAGTTGTGGAAGAAGAGACCTTCACCCCTTAACCCAAGATTTTTAGGCCCCATTCATTTGAGGGGGGGATGATGAAATACTTATGCTTGAGCCCTAGCCTGAGATATTGTTTTATGGGCTTATCTTGTGTTATCCCTGTTATATTGTTGTAAAGTTCTGTTGATACCAGTTGCCCCATTGAGCTGTATAATAGATATGAAAGATCTTGTATTAACATGTATTGTTAATGTATTTTTAATGGAATTAATGTGCTTCTAATGGAATGAGAAGATCTTTCCCCATTCATTAATAGGCCTATGTGACCTGTTTAAGTCATGGAAGTCTAAGTTACATGAGTTTGAGTCACATGGTGGAAGGAGCTTGCTGAATGGGTAGAATAGGAAGGGTTGGAGCAGAAAGGGTGGAACAGGAAGAGGCAGAGCTGAGAGGAAGTTGGTCAGACTAGTCAGAGGTAGGGAAGACAAAGGAAGCAGGCAGCTAGGACTATAAGTGTTTGTGGGAAGACTTGGTAATGTGTATAGACTCCTTGGTTGATGTCTATGACAGATTTCTTTGTTGCTATGATGAATTTGGCTTTCTGGTGTTGGGATTCAGCTTTCTGATGTTTGAATAAATGTTTTTCTTCTGCCTTCTATATGGAGAAGTTATACTGTTATACTTTGTGATTCAGAACTATGCCAGCATATTCATAGTTGCCATTGGTGCTGTGAATATTGCCTTGGTGATAATCCCCACCCATCTAGCACAGAGTGAATGTAATTACTAAATAGTAACTGTTGCGGTTTCACCCAGGAACCCTGAGGGTCATCCCCTCTCAGTTTGTTTGTTTTTTGTTTTTTGTTTTTTTTATTAAAGGGGCCATCCCTTGAGTAACTACTTGAAGCCTATTCATTGAATTGGTGTATCTCACTCAAAGTGAGAATGTGATAAGACCTTAACCTGAAAGGACCAGGGTCTCACATTGCAATCTGAGCCATCTCCAGTCATCCTGATGAATATCAGGCCATTGGACTAAGATGGCTCAGGAGAAGAAAGTGAGGTTGATGACCTTGCACAGCCCTCTCTCACTCAAATCAAAGTCAACTGTAAGTCATGTCATCATCTTGATGTCATGGTCCTCATGGAGAATTCAGGACAAACACAACAACAACAATTGCCTTCCTGATGCAGATACCCTTAACCCTCATGTTTTGGAAGGAGTAACTGTACTTTGATTTAAAAATTTCAGCCTTTCAAGTGCAAGATGAGGGTATGGCTAAGCAATACTTTGAGAAAGATCTGGAGATTTTAATGGATTCAAGTTCCCTAAGAGTCACCAATGTGAAGGAGACAGTCAGAAAAACTTAGTACAACCTTAGGCTCCATTAAGAGAGGCATTGCCTTTAAAAAAAAAGGAGTTGACAGCCCCACTGTATATTGGCCTGGTAGGGCTATAAGTAGAGTACTATGTTCAGTTCTAGGCTCCACAGCTTTAAAAGGACTGATAAACTTGGAGCCAAGGGTACACCAGAGCTAACATGAACCATTTCATGAAAGTTGATTGTTAAATTTTCAGTATGATTCTTTGCACCTTGGAAATCAGCAAATGCTGCAAGTCAGGGTTTGTTTTATTGCCTTATTGGTTATCTAGACTTAAGAAAGGGCACCTAGGTAATGTAATGTAGAGTACTAAACCTAGACTCATGAGATATGGGCTCAAATCTAGCTTCAGATACTTCCTAGCTTTGTGATTCCAGGGAAGTCACTTAACCTGTCTGCCTCAATTTCCTCATCCACAATATGGGGAAAATAAGAGTACTTACCTCCCAAGATTGTTGTGAGTCTTAAATGAGATATTTATAGTGTTTTGTAAATTTTGAAGTGATACATTAATGCTACCTAGAAGACTCTAATTTGCAGTTGCAGAGCAATTTCCTCATCTGGGAGATCACTATACCTATGAAATCTCAGGTCCAGTCCATATACTAGGATGCTGGAAGTGGAAGGGACCATGTAGATCATCTATTCCAACTCCCTCATCTGACAGATGAGGAAGTGAAATCCCAGAGTCTTCAAGAGATATGCTTAAGTTCATACAGCTAAGCTCATGGTAAAACCAGGACTGCAATATGTATTTCCTGATCATTGGTATCCAATGCTCCTTTTCAGCATGACATTTCCTTTATCCAGCACCTCTTATTACAGGGTCCCAAGCCAGGTATCCTACAGAGATCATAACAGAGATCCAGCCTTGTAGAAACTTAGTACTCTAAATCAGCAACACTGATGCATTTGCATCTACAAGAGGGATAATATTTGGTAGCTCAATATACATTAATTCCCCAAAGCTACACAAGCCATACTCACATTCCCATCCCTTTGGCCCCTTTTGGAAGAGAATAATTCAGGGGAATGTGAAGAAACAAACCCAAGCTCTTTGCAGTGGGAGTTGCATAATAACAATGCATCTTAACACAAAACAAAGTATCATCCTTCTATCCTAGAATTGCACTTCCACCTCAGAAATGGTATACCATTCAGAAAGTGGGAGAAAAAGTATCTTGTTCAATCATGTCAAGGAATGATATACTAATACTTTACTAACTTCATGACCAACATGTAGTTCTTTTATTGATACTGTAATAAACTTGTTGGCCCAGGGTACAAGACTTCCCACTCCCATTAAGGGCCCCATCTTGACTCACTCCCTTGGGGAGCATGCTCCAACAGGACATCTGTGGCTCATTACATCCCCATTCAAAGTAGAATTCTACAGAAAATCACTTAAAACTTAGGTTTGGTTGATGTCTAGAGTCTTCCCAAAAGGGATCAATTAGGTTCTTTCTAAATAGGTATTGAGTGTACTAAATAAACTGTGTATAGGACAGCTATTTTCTCCATCAAATACAAATACACACACACACACACACACACACACAAAATACTTAAAACACGAAAGATTCAGGAATATTTATTTACAAGGACTTAAAATATGAAACAACAGCCCATAGCTATTATTTTATTTTCCCAGGAGGTTGATGCTTAAAATATCAAAACATAAAACAATTTGAAGGACTGCTGAATCAGCATTTTAACCTTCACTTTGACTCTATACTGTCCAAACAGCTCACTCAAGGTCCACATCTTCATTAGGCTGAAAAAGTTCATCTCAAGATTTCTGTTTGGTCACCTGTATTCAGCATTATGTGCTCATGTGCTCATAAAAGCAAAAGCAGTTAATAGTCTCAGGCTCCTCTAAGTCTGCCATATGCAGGGGAAGGGGAGATAGAGAAGGAGATGCACCTGGTTCCATATATTCTTGACCAAGAAACCAAAGCATTTATTTTGTTGGAGGTGGTCAGGATGCAGGCACAGAACCCTGTAGGAAGTATTCAAATCAAGACAGTCTCCACAAGTGAGCAGGGCCAAGGCCTTTCCCTACATATACTTTCTGGGATAAGAAATGTTATAATTACAGAGAGCTGAGCGGGAGAGAATAGTGCAAATTCCAAGTCTGTTCAGATCAGCAAGAATTTCTCAATAAATGGAGCAAAGTAAAAGTTTTTGTTATCTTGGGGAACAAAATCAAATGTTGGAAGGTGCTTTATAAGGAGATTAGAGTAAGAAGTGAGGAAGATTAAAGAGCCTATAGAACTATTTTAATAGACACATTCAAAGGTGAATCCCGAAGCTTATAAGGCAGGCATCTCCAGAGAATTCAGAGGATGGTAAAATATTAACTAGTAATGGATTATCAAGAATAACACAAACAAACAGGGGAAAAAAACTTCTACTCCTTTAAACTGTCAACTCCATGACAGTGGGGACTGTCTTTGTTTTTTCTTTGTAACCCCAGCACCGTACCTAAGTTCAACTCTAGCCTAAAACTCTTACTAACTGTGTGATCCTTGACAAATGTCTTAACCACTGCCTGCCTCAGTTTCCTCATCTGTAAAATGGGAATAATAGCACCTATCTCCCAGGGTTATTGTGAGGATAAAATAAGGTAGTATTTGTAAAGTGCTAAGCATAGTGTCTGGTACATAGTGGGAACTTGAAAAATGGATGTTTCTCTCCTTCCTTCTATATTCCACTAGAGAAAACAATATGTATGTGGAAAAAGTATAAAGTAAATAGATAGTTCTGAGGCTGGGTGAGACCTCAAAGGCCAGTGTTATCAGCTGTGACTAGATATCTTTGTCTCCCTCTGCCTGAACCACAAAGGAGGACCTTTCTTTTTCCTTTCCTAATTTTTACCCCATCCCATCAACCTACTATTGCTTTGGCATTCACTTCCAGCCATCTTCAGTGGCCCCGACCTCCAGGACAATTGGCCACCCAACCCAGAAGAACTTTCTCCATCAAGGGAAAGAAAATCAAATTGCTATCTGAGCTGAGGCCAAGGACAGAGCTTTTTGTTGAGGGTGGGTAAGTAAATAAATTATGATATGACTTTTCATAGTACTAGAAACTAAGCTTCCTACAATGTCTTTCCTGCCAACCAGATTGTCTCAGAACTAACGTACCAGTGACCTTTTAGGGGCAGAATAATCAAATTAACATTTGAGTTGGAACTGAGGCTACCATTTCTTACTGGAAGGTATGACAATCTACTCTCCCATGGATGGAAAGCTCTTTCCCCTCCCTGCTTCACTGAATCCCCATGGTTCAAAGCCAAAGCTTTCCCAGGCATAAACTCCTTTCTCACACAACTATTTTCACTCGCTCATTCCTATCCAACTCAGCTCTAACCTTATTGTATCCCTCTCCTGATCTTCCCTTTTCTCCTATTTTGTCCTATGGAACTCTTATATTATTAACAAGCCACTCTTATTATGCCAATTTTTTTCATGCTTCTATCTTCTTACAATCATGGTAATCTGACTTTTCCCAGAAGACACTGCATCTCTAGCCACCCTTTCTAGCACCTGGATATACCTATTAGTCCTTTCTTCACTTTGCCACTTACAAGATATTTCTCTAGCCACCACCATTCAACAACCCCTCTTTTTTCAATGGTTATTCCATCTTAGATGTTACTTGTCTTTCTATCTTGAAGACGACCATGATATCAGGGAGGTGATGCCATGATATGCAAGTGAATTGGATTTAAGTGAGGCAAGGCTGTGCAAAGGTCACCAGCCTCATTTTCTCCTCCAGAGCCATTTGGGTCCAATGGTGAATGACTGGAGATGGCTCTTGGTGCAGTGGGAGACCATGGCCTTTTTAAGCTAAGATCTTTAGCAAGTCTCAGCATGACTGAGGCAACACCCATTCAATGATTAAGGCTCAGTAAATATGAGGCGGAGAATGATCTCTTTACCTAGTCAAAAGGAAAAATCTATCTGCGAGGGGAAGACCCTCAGGATTTCTGACCACACTAGAAACAGTTGCTATTTACATTCATTTTGAATCAATCAGAACCCAAACAATGACCCAGTCGGGCTTGGCCAGGGACTTATTTTCCCAGAACCTGTTGTCTTGGATAAGGCTTTTTCTGATCCCTTTAGTCCTCAGCAATATCCCTAAAAATGACCTTATATTTAATTTGATTATATTCTTGTTTATTGATGTGTGTACATGCTATTTCTTCCTAGCAGAATGCAAAAATCTTCATTGAGGGCAGGGAAGGTTGTTTTTATCTTTGCATTCTCTCTGCCTATTACAGAATCTGACATATAATAGATACTTATTTAGTAAATGTTTATTAAATTGAATTGAATTGGAAAGGCAGAAAAGCAGGATCAAATAAAATTCATTTGGAACAAGGCTTAAAAATTTTCCTAGCACTGATGATAGAACTAGAAAATAGAGTTCAGAGAGATAATCTAAGAATCACTGGATTACCAGTCCAATGCCAAAAAAACCACTATTTTCAGCAAATTGATCAAGAAAATGTCCCACAAATAGGAAGATTAAGGCAACAAACTGATTGAATTTGCAGATAATTCTATCAGAAAAAAAGCTAGTTCAAGTCACCCAGAAGCATCATCTTCAGTTGAAATTCTATAGCTTTGTGGATAATGAGTCTCATAAGGAACAAAGAAAAAAAAACCTCACCAACTGAGTTACTCATGTTGGAAGCATACAGGCTTATTCATTCATCACAATAATACTGATCAAAAACTGAAGCATGATTCACAAAAAGTCAAGAGAAAGAGCACTTTACATATTTAGCTTTTCCACAAGTAAGAAAAAAATATTAAAAGTAACCAATATATTATTTTTTAATTTTCTATTTCCAAGTAGTTTCATAATACAAAAAGAAAATACCTTGGAAACTTTGATGTGCAGATAAGTCCACTAACAAATTTTTGATTAATTCCTGGAGAGGGCAAACCACTTGAGAAAATAAGGCATTAAAATTAGCAGTGAACTCTGAATCAATAAAAGGGGATTCCATATAAAAGTCATACAGTGCTAGTAGAAAAAAAAAACACATGAAATTCATTTAAAGAACATGGAGAAAGAATTGGGATGGGGAAATATCAACAGTATTACTCAAGATAAGCAAAAATCCAGAGTTATTGCTAAGATCTGTACCAAATAAAGTGGAGAATTATGGCACACATAGGTGAAATATATTGTATATGCTTTTTAGATAATCATACGTAATGTTTAAAATCTTTTTCACTCAAAATATAGTTAAGTAAGCAAAGGTGGTCATTCAAATCATTATTATTTGCCATAAACCTAGAAATGCTATCTATAATCATAAGATTTTTTTTAAAGGAGTTAAAGAAATAAGGGTTGGAAAAGATGAGATTAAACATATCTCTGTGTGGAATGTGTGATGCATTATTTAGAAAGTTCAAGAAAAGCAAGAATACATTGATCTAAATAATAGATAGCATCACTAAAATAGCAGGATATATGATAAACTCACAAAACAGTCACTATGTCTATATCCTCAATAAAATTTTTAATGTGATAAAGAGAAAAGTTATTTGAGTGAATAGCCATATTTAATAAATATCTAGGAATTAACCTATAAAGATATAGAGAATTTACATAAGTCTAACATAAAATGATTTTTTTTTAAAGAAGCAGAAGAAGAAGTAAAACGTTAGATTTCTTCAGTATTTATATTTTGGTTAAGAAATTATAGTGAAGATGTTGGTACTTTCCAAATCAATACAAACTTATCAGAACTTATAAATTTATCACAATCGACAGATGTATTTATCAAAGTAGAAAAATAGATCTTCACAATAGAATAGGTAATAATGATCTGAATCACATGTATATGGTAGTCTAGTTTTTAATAACCTTGGGACACAAAATTCTATATTAGAGGGATATTTTTCATTTGACCAAAAAAAAATTAAGCAGATATCAGTGTGCTTAAAAAAAGGAAAAAGGGCAGAGACAGATGAAAATTTTATATTGTACACTACAATATCATTTAATTCCATAAAAGAACTCAAGTACAAGGGATTTGTGCATTTCAAAACTGTCCAGAGGCAATAAATTATTAAATTTTGACTTGGAGGAAATTCTAAGAGAAAAATAGATTAAATATATAAAAAATTTTGTCCAACAAAAAGGAATGTATCCAAAGCAAATGGATTCCAGGTCAAAGAAATAAACCGGGAAAAATATTTGTATCAAATACTTCCGATAAGTCTGATACTCAGAATTTATTCATTTTATTAGTTCCATAGAAGTGTATTAGAGCAAGAGGCATCCACATATTGACAGCTGGGTAAAGAATAGGAAGGGGCAATTCTAGAATGAAGAAACAACATTATCAGTAACCAAGGGAAACATTATCATTATTTCTAATAATCAGAAAAATGAAAATTAAAACAACTCTCAGATTCTACGTGTCTCACACAAAATTGCTAACAAAGCATAAAACAAAATTCAAATCTGACAAAATCCTGATAAAAACAGACATTTTATCACACAGCTGTGATAGTCCAACCTTCCAAACATATGCAAACCCTTTGAGCCAGCTGGAACTATGACCCGGATGCAAATGAAAGAGGGAAAAAAAATTATCTATATGTAACACCACACAAAAATATTCCTAGTAGCCTAATTCTAATAGTAGCAAACTAGAAACCAACAAGATTTCCATCAATTGGAGAAACACTCTGATATAGTGGCTAAGGGATAAAAATGGTCAACATTAAACAAAAAGAAGGACCAGACTTGAAATGAATGTTAGTTTAGGCTCAGGTTATAAGGATGGGGGCCCCTCAATGGAATGTCCGTGACTCTAGCCATTTTCATGTTAAAGATGTACTATTTTAAGCACACCATCAAGGGTATAGGGAAAGACAGGACAGGAAGGGAAATGGGGTCATTAATCCTAGACACTGACATATACGTTATACCAAACACCTCAAGGAGGATACTAATGAGAAAATAGCCTCAAGAGTGACCACAGGAATGCAACAGCAGAACTCAAGATAAGGTGAACTAAGCATGAACCAAAGTCTAGACACGCAAGCACAGTAAGGGAGTTGCCAAGACAACAGAACTTAAGAGTGGTCATGTGCAAGGTCATACCAACTGTAATAAAAGTAAGCTAAAGTGGCACATCCTGGAGGGAGTGTTTGAATGGAAGATGGGGAAATAGGGCGAGGAAAGTATATGATGCCTGTGAACATCACGAGATGGGAAGTGAATGGGAGACGGGTTAATGTTTATAAGGGTGTGAAGGGGCAAGAAAAATTGGATTTTAGACTTGAATGAATGAGTGAATGAATGAATAAGCATTTATTAAACATCTACCATGTAGGTACTATGTATTATGCACTGGTGTGTGTGTATACATATAAACATATACATACATAAATACATACATATATGAGATAGTGTCTTTTCTCAAGTAACTTCATTCTACTAGAAACAAATAAAACATATAGGGAAATAGTGGCTAGGGAAGGGATTTCTTTTTTTTGTAAGGAGAGGCAGAGGAATGTAATCATGGGATGACTGATTGTCATACCTTTTCAAAAACAATGGTAGTACTGAGGTGGTTATTTTTTCCAGAGCTGAGGCATGGGAAGGGAGGGGCTACATGTATAGCAACAGAACAAATGGTTAGATGCCTGAAGTGCACATCTGAATAGGATGTGAAACATGGTCTGGATCAGGCTAAGTAGAGCAGTGGGTTAGATGAATTTTCTTTTTCACCAATTGGAACTGTATGACCCCAAGGCTAAGTTTCATAGTAGAGTGAATTAAAGGGGGGGAGGAGGTGCTCTTCTTACAAATGTTCATCCTTCATGGAGGGTAATATCTTGACTTGCAAGTGAATTGGATTTAAGTGAGGCAGAGCTGTGCAGGAGGAGGGAGAAAAGGGACCGACAGCATCTGCGGAGGTCCAGCCCAAAGCATACTCTTCCAGGTAAAGGAAAGAGCCAGCAGCATGGCAAAGGATGAGCTTTGAGCTACTACCTATATGAAAGTGTATCTATTCCTGAAGCTTTAGCATGAGCTATATGTGCCCAATAATGTACTCAGATGAATGCAGATTTCTCCATCATTACGCTCTGCACTTCTAGGGACATCAAAAAAGAGCCAAGAGCATGAATAAAATATGGTATATGAATGTAATGTAATGGAGTTGTTGTTTGTACTTCATTTTCAAAAGGACCAAAGATATGGGTGATATCTTGAGTTGTTTATGAATTGGATTCATGTGAGGCAGAGTTGCACAAAGTCATCAACCTCACTCCCTCCAAAGGCCAGTGGCAAGACAAAAGACAAGATGACTAGTGATGGCCCAGGATGCAGTGGATGACCTTGGCACTTTCAATGTCTGATCAAGCTCTAAACACTCCGCTGCACCTGCTTGAGTCACCTTCATCACCTTTGGAACAAATTGTTCTCTTCTACTTATTCTGACAGAAGAAGTCTTCACATGTTTGGTGTAGACACCCCTCTAATTCACCAATGGGTTTGAAGCCTAGTGGTTACTTCCATCTGATTTAGCCCATGTGCTGAGACTGTTTACTAGGGTGTGGCTGCTGGGCATGCTACAGTTTCTTGGAGCCAAAGGTGAGAGTTCCAGATAAACACCAAAGATGATAGGCAGACCTGAAAGGGCACTGACAGGTGCTAAGATAATGTTGATATGAAGACTTTTTTTAATGGGAAGACATATGAAGTGGTGCAAAATGAAGAAATAAAACCAAACAGAAAATATTCATGTGTACTACAACCACATGATGAAAGACAAAATAATACTAACAAATTCACGTTGAACACACAATAAAGAGGATCCAAAAATATCCAGTAAACAATGACAATTACATTGGTAATATGACAAAGTCAGTATATAGATTCCATAGGCATAGAATTAATTATTGATAAATCACAGAAGACAACTAGGTGACAGTGGATAGAGAGCTGGTTCTGGAGTCAAGAAGATTCATCTTCATGAGTTCAAATCTGGCCTCAGACACTTACTAGCTGTGTGACCCTGGGCAAGTCACTTAACCCTGGTTTTCTCATCTGTAGAATGATCTAGCAAAGGATGTGGTAAATCATTTCTATATCTTTGCCAAGAAATGAGGTCATGAAGAATTAGACTCATCTGAAAACAATCCAACAACAAAATGATGGAAATTACAGTCACATGCGTAATAATGATCAACCTCTTACATTTTTTGTTTGTTTGCTATGTTATAATCGAACTGAGATACTAAGTCTAAGCAAAGCAATTCATTGGTAAATGCATGCAGTTTGCAAATAAATCTTATGGTTAGCTCCTCAGTAAGCAAAAAGACCATGAGGTGGGGTTTACATGACTTCTTATAGTTTAGAGCAGTTAAAAAAAATAGAACAAGATGTGGGCAGGATACAGGATTAAGTGATCTAACTTCTATTGGTGGAAAGGATGAGAGCTTCTGCTTGTCTCTGTGGAATGCTGATTGGTTTTTTCCATCTACATCCAACAAGGACAGCTAGTGGTGCACAAATAACAGGTTTCCTTGACACAAAGATAGATTTACAAGAAGACTGAACTTCTGAACTTAATTCAGGGACAAAGAAATGTGACTTAGGCAGCTATACAAAATGTCAACAAAGAGACAGAATGAAATAAATTACAAAATATAAGAGCTTATATTTGATCCTAGAGGGTTAGCCAAAAGAAAGAAAGTAGAAGCAGGGAGATCTGTTTATCATGACATGTCTGAGTGAATCTATGTAAACGCCTCCAATCATCTGGATTACATGTTGAAGCAATGTGAGTCCATCCATTCATCTATTTTGCTACATATTAAAGTTTAATAGGGTTACAGAGACTGCCCATTTGATGGATTTTCTAACTCTTTATAATGCAAACACAAGTTTTGCTGTACATGGTATTTTTGGGGGGTAGCACATGTAAGCTCTGGGTTCACTTTTTCAATCTCACTCAAACTGGCAGATTGTATCCCCAGAGCCCAGCTGGCTTCATTTCCCCTCAAGGTTCTAAGAATAACCCTGAGAGGTTGGAGGATTTCTCTCTAGTACTGTCACTCACCAGTATCCATGTAGTATAGTCTCCCTCAATAACAATTGACCAGTTACCATATCCTCAATATCATTTAACCAATTATTACTGCCCCCATAGATTTGCCCCATATAGATTTGGTCAGTTGATCTCCTCTCTATATCAATTAACCAGTTAACATGAATGAGCTTTTGCAAAGGGATATTTACTGAGCAAATATAGCAAGAATCAAATAAAACATACAAAACGAGGAGCTTACTCTCCTACCACCTTAATCCACAAGAACAGACTCAAAGTGTTAGCTATAAAGCATATGCCACCCATCCCACCCCCAATCCCAGTACACATTTGGTTATCACATAGCTAGCGAATGAACTCTGGACAAGGACAAGCACATTATCAGGAAAAGGAAAACACATTACATCATTCATTCATTCTCTAGGAGTATTAAAATTCATCAGAGTTCAATTGCCTCTTAGTATGGTTTCAACTGGGCAGCTAGGTGGCACAGTGGATAAAGCACCGGGCCTGGAGTCAGAAAGACTCATTTTCATGAGCTGAAATCAGGCCTCAGATACTAACTGTGTGACTCTGGGCAAGTCACTTCATCCTATTTGCCTCACTTTCCTCACCTATAAAATGAGCTAGAGAAGGATGTGGCTAACAGACTACTGTAGAATCTTTGCCAATAAAACCCCAAATGGGGTTATAAAGCGTTGGACACAACTGAAATCCACTCCTTCTCTTGCATGGTATTGTAGATGCTGGGTTGATTTACTGCTGGCTTGAGTCAAATAACTCACTGCCCCCAGGTCAATGCCTTACTGGGTTTGGCTATGGATCAGTAGACATTGTTATGTGCTCTAGTTATTGGATTTCTGGTGGCTCTTCTGACTTTTCAAAGCTCACAAGGTTGTAATCTGGTTTATTCCTTCTCTGATAGTCAGTAACCTAAGATCAAGAGCAGCTAAGTGCTGCATTGAATAGATCTGAGTTCAAATCCAGTCTCAAACACTTACTAGCTATGTGAGACTGGGCAAGTCACTTGACCCTGTTTACTTCAGTTTGCTTCAGAACTGAAGAAGGAAATGGCAGACCACTCCAGTATCTTTGCCAAAGAAACAAACAAATCCAAATAGGGTCAGGAATAGTCTGTCCACAGGCTGGAAGGACTGAACAGGACACGATGAAGAAAGAGTCCACAAAAAAAGAATACAAGAAACTTAGATATCCTGTGTTTCAGCCTACATGGTGGCTCTCAGTAAGGAAATGAGGAAGCTGTAGTATGCATGTGGAGAGCATCTCTCCCTTCCCCATTCAGCCACCCACCCACGGGACCCTACAGCATTTCTCCCAGCTCATTTTTTGAAAACTACCAAGATTGGTGCCTTTTATATGCACGTTCTTGTCTGGCTCAGCAGCCAGTAAACAGGCTTCATCTCCCTGCAGTAAGCAAAAAGTAAACTGTCAGAAAAGACTCATGCATAATACGAATGGAGAAGGGCCCTTTCAATACACATGCCCAAACTCAACAAAACTCCGTTAGTTCCTAACATGCAGAACATATTGTGTATGCTCTAAGGACCATGGCTTTATTGGCCACTCCCCCATTACATTTCTCTGTAATAATATTAGTAGCCACAACAACGACATTGGCATTCAACTCTGAAGACTTCAACAGGAGGCAATGAATTTTTTTGGCCACAGCAATTCATGCAGCAACTCTTATAAAGTTCAGAGACTACTATTTGCATTAATTGCAACACAGATTCTTGTAGGGTTTTTAAGTGTTTTACATACCTTCTATAATTTGATCTTCCCAAACATTTGGAAACAGCTATGATATAGTGAATTGAGGCTAGTCTCAGAGTCACAAAGAGCTGGGTTTCAGTATCACCTCTGATCCTTACTAGCAGCATTGCCCAGGCATAGGCATACAAAATTTTCAGCCTTAGTATTCCAGCATGCTCTCAAGGAGTATTCTTACTGGCCTTTTTTTTTTTCTATTTCCCCAGTAGGTGCCAGCTCACCCTACCCGTTCCCTATGAGCCTTGGGCAAGTCACTTAATCTCATTGTCTCCAGGCAACTCTAAAACTAAATTTCAGAGGAAGTACAGATCTTTAATCTCGTAACACTGAAAGGAATTTCCTAATTGAATTTCCCTACAGGGAAGATATCAGAAGCCTGTTAAAAAAAAAAATCTGTAAAGTTAGTAGGACAAATATTATTATCCCTATTTTATAGATAAAATCAAATACTCAGAAATTTACCCAAGACCACACAACTAGTGAATGGCAGAACTAACACTCACAAATCTGATTTTTACACCACAGATTTACATTGACCCAGATTCACACAGGAATATTTTCATGCTTGTCTCTACGTTCATACTCACTTCATAATTAAAAACCTTTCCAGTTGGATGGACTGATTTTATACAATTGTTAAACAGATTTTACAATTAATCACTACTTTCATACAATTGTTGTATGTAATCACAACTGACAATTTGTAATGGTGTCACAAACTGGGGAAATCACTAGACTTCACTGATTCTTGAGAAATTTACAGGGATAAGATATCTTTAAAAAGAAAAGGTATGTTTTGTTGATACATTTTATTTTTACATCTTGGTTATCCTTCCATCTATCCCCACTATCACCACTGATTCCTCCTTTTGTACAATAGAAAATATAGTTGAACAAAACCAACAAACTCACACAATGACAACTTTTGGCAAATTGTGTAGCATTCTACATCCATAGTCCCTCACTTTTTTACCAGGATAAAGAGAGTGCATCATCCATTTTCCAGGAGCATTACAATTCATTAGAGTTCAATTGCTTCTCAGTACGATTTCCACAGGGCAGCTAGGTGGCACAATGGATAGAGTGCTGGGCCTAAAGTCAAGAAGACTCATTTTTGAGACCCTTGGTCTTAGACAAATTTCTGAGTGTTTGGTTTTATCTGTAAAAAAAAAAAAAAAAAAGTCATAGAAAGAATCAACAATTTCTTTAAATATAATGACAATAATGAGACAATATACCAAAATTTATGAGGTGCAAACAAAGCAGTAATTAAGGGAAAATATGTAGTTCTAAATGCTTATATCAATTTTAAAAAAGAAGGGAAAACATAAACTAATCAATGAATTCAGGATGCAATTAAAAAAAACCGGAAAAGAACAAATTAAATCCCCCTCTATTTGACACCAAATTGGAAAGTTTAAAAATCAAAGGAGAGATTAATAAAACTGAAAGGTAAAAAACAACAACATTGAATTAATAAATAAAACCAGGAGCTGGCTTTATGAAAAAAACAACAAAATTAATAAACCATTGGTTAATTTGATTTTTTAAAAAAAAGAAGAAAATCATATTACCAGTTTCAAAAATGAAAAGAATGAATGTACCACCAATGAAGATGAAATATAAGCAAGTGTTAAGAGTCAGTTTGCCAAATTATAGGTCAATAAATCTGACTGAGTCAAACAGATGAATAATTACAAAAAATATAAATTGCCCAGATTTACAGAAGAGGAAGTAGAATATTTAAATAACCCCAATTTAGAAAAAGAAATTGAACAAGCCATCAATGAATTCCTTAAGAAAAAAATTCCTAGGAGCAGATGGATTTATAAGTGAATTCTACTAACATTTAAAAAATAATTAATTCTAATAATATATAAACTATTTGGAAATATAGGCAAAGAAAGAATCCTACTAAATTCTTTCTATGACACACATATGGTTTGCATACCTAAATCAAGAGGAGCAAAAACAGAGAAAGAAAACTGTAGACCAATTTCCCTAATGAACATTGACGTAAGAATTTTAAATAAAATAGTAATAAGAATATTACAGCAATACATCACAAATATCATACACTAAAACCAGTAGAATTTATACCAGGAAGGCAGGGCTGGCTTAATACTTGGAAAACTATAACCATAACTGACCACATCGATAATAAAAACAACAAAAATCATACGTTTATCTCAATATATGTATAAAAAGTTTTCTCACAAAATATGATACTTATTCCTATTGAGAGAGAAAAACTCTGGAAAGTATAAGAATCAATGGATCTTTCCTTAAAATGATAAGTAGAATCTATCTAAAACCAAGAACAAGCATTATATCTAATGGGAATAAACTAGAAGCCTTCCCAATAAGATAATGGGTGAAGCAAGGATAGCTATCTTATTCAATATTGTCCTAGAAATGCTAGCTATAGCAAAAAGAGAAGAAAAAAGAAAATGAAGGAACAAGAATGGTCAATGAGGAAACAAAACTATAACTCTTTGCAGATGATATGATGGTACACTTAGAAAACCCTAAAGAATCAACTAAAAAACTAGTTGAAATGATGAACAACTTTAGCAAAGCTGAAGGATATAAGACAAATTCATATAAATCATCAGCATTTCTATATATTACCAAAGTCCAGTAAGAAAAAGATAGAGAAATTCTATTTTAAATAATTGCAGACAATAGAAAATACAAAGGAGTCTACCTGCTAATATAAACCCAGGAACTATGTGAACACAATTACAAAACACTTTTTACACAGATAAAGACTCCTTTAAACAAATGGAGAAATATTGATTGCTCATGGATAGACTGAGCCAATATAATACAAATGGCAATTCTACCTAAATTAATTTATTTATTCGGTGCCATACCAATCAAGCTACCAAAAAATTATTTTGTAGAGCTAGGAAAAAAATGATAACAAAGTTCATATAGAATAACAAAAGGTCAAGTATACCAAAGGAATCAATGGGGAAAAAATGTGAAGGAAGGTTACCTAGTAGCACTCAATTTCAAACTATATTACAAAGTGGTAACCATCAGAACAATAGGGTACCGTCTAAGAAATGAAGTGATTAGATATACAACACACAGTAGTAAATGACCATATTAATCTAGTGTTTGATAAACCCAAAGATCCAAGTTCTTAGGACAAGAACCCATACTCTTTGACAAAAATTGCTGGGAAAACTGGAAAGCAATTTGGCAGAAGTTGGTACAGACTAACACACTATATACTAAAATAAGGTCAAAATGAGTACATGATTTAACCATAAAAGATGATATCACCGAAGTAAGAAAGCATAGAAAATTTTGCCTGTCACATCTATGGATAAGGGAAGAATTTAAGACCAAACAAAAGACAAGGGAGGGTCACAGAAAATATAACAGAAAACTTTAATTACATGAAATTAAAAATCTTTTATACAAACAAAATCAATGCAAACAAAATTAGAAAACGAGAAACTAGGGGAAAATTTTGGAACACATTTCTCATATAAAGGTTTCATTTCTCATAAGGAATTGAGTCAGACTTTTAAAATAAGAGACATTCGACAATTGATAAATGGTCAAGGATATGAACAATTTTCAAAAGAAGAAATTAAAGCTCTGTGTAGTCATATGAAAAAATTTTCCAAATCATTATTGATCAATGACACGCTAATTAAGCAACTCTAAGATACTGCCTCACATGTCTGAGATTGGTTAGAAAATGAAAAGGAAAATGCTGATGGAAATTTGGAAAAATGGAGACTAATAATGTATTAATAAGCATTCATGCACCATTTGTGTGGCTGTGAATTGACCCAAACATTCTGGAGAACAATTTGGAACTATGGCCCAAAGGGCTATAAAACTGCACATACCCTTTTACTCAGCAGTACCATTACTATGTCTATACCTCAAAGAAATCAAAGGAAAAGTCGCTAAATATACAAAAGTATCTATAGTAATTCCTTTTTTAGTGGCAAAGAATTGGAAACTGAGGCAATGTCCATCAATTGGGGAATGACTGAACAAGCTGTACTAAATGAGTTTAATGGAACGACTGGAATGTTGTGCTATAAGAAATGATGATGAGGATCATTTCAGGATGATTTGTGTGAACTAATACAAAGTGAAGCAAGCAGAACCAGGAGACTATTGTACACAGTAATGGCAATGCTGTAACACTGATCAACTGTAAGACACTTGGCTACACTAATAATAATAATATAATGATCCAAGGCAATGGATGTAATTTTTGGATGTAATTTTTTTTAATGTTTTTGCCTGTCATATCAGACTCTGCACTCTTACTGAAAATCAACTCTTTCTGTCCACCAGAATTCCCAGATCTTTTTCAAATGGACTTTTTTATACAGTTACAACTCTGCCATCTTATATGTTTCAAGATGAAGTATTTTTATGAATCTCCTTTTTCCAGCATGAGGATTATTTTTTGCCTAAAGTCTAGAATTTATCATACAGAGCCAAGGGACCCTATATAGTGTTCAAAGAACCCTGACAAATTCTTACTAAACAGATTTTCTTTTGCAATATTCCTTATCCATTCACTAAAACATCTGTTATGATAACACTTCCTCAGGAAAGACACTGCTGCAGTTTCCAAGATTACAGCTTATCTTGTTACATTTCAAATTGATTCCTTCCTTTTTAGAGCGATACCCTACATTACTTGCTGGCATTCAAGGAGGACACTTCTTTTATCAGCAGTACAATAATCATATACATTCTCTGTTGATTTTTAGCTTCAATTTTAGAAGGTGGCATTCCTGATTTGTCCCCAAAAATGAGAGCACATTTTACTTGGATTCAGCAACTATCAACACATCATCCGCATTCTATAAGAGAATTACATTTACGTCCTTTTTCTTCGATAGTTAAAAATGGCATTCTTCGAGAAGCAAACTGTGTGGTATGGTGAAAAGACTGTTGAATTCCGAGTTAAAGGATGTGGAATCAAATGCTGGTTCTGCCATTAAACTAACAAGCATTTATTAACAATCTTAATTAGTGCAAGCCACTTGTACTCACTGTTCTTTATGTGCAAAATGAAGAGGTTGGACCAATATAATAAGAAATGACGATACTTCCTAAATTAATTTATTTATTCAGTACCATATCAATCACATTATAAAAGGATAAATTTAAAAACTGGAAAAAATGATAATAAAAATAATCTAGAGGAATATAAGATTAAGAATCTGAAAGGAGATAATGGGGATGAAAGTAGAAAAGAAGGGCATAGCAGTACCAGATCTCAAACTATAAACAAAACAGTAATCATCAAAAGCAATTGTTATTTGTTAAGAAAAAGAAGGCTGATAAGTGACATCAAAGCAAACAAATCTAATAGCTTAATGTTCAATAAATCCAAAGAACCCTGCTACTGGGCTAAGAGTTCACTATCTGACAACAGCTTTGGGGAAATTGGACAATAGTCTTTCAGAAATTAGTTTGAGATAAACAAGTCACTCCATATACCAAAATAAGTACCAAATGGATATATGACCTAGATATAAAAGGTCACAAGAGATTAAGGAAGATTAAATGGAATAAAATTGAAAATTTTTTGCATAGACAAAATCAATGAAGGTAAAATTAGTCAGGAAACAGTTAATGAATGGGAAAAAAAATTGTACTGTGTCTCTCTGGCAAAGGTCTAATTTCCAAGATATATGAAGAACTGATTCTAATTTCTAATAAGATAGGTTTGCCTATTGATAAGTAGTCAAAGCAGATGAACAGACAGTTGTCAAGGGAAGAAATCTAAGCTATCTATAGCAATGTAAAAATGTTCCACTAATGAGAAAAGAGGAAACTAAAGCATTTTCACCTCTCATTCATGAGAATGGAAAAATTGGCACAAAGGAAAATGGCATGTTAGAGGGGCTGTATGAAAACAGGCACATTGCTGCATTGTTCATGAACTGTAAATTAGTATAAATATTCTGAAAAGCAATATAAAATGATGCCCCTAATTCTATTAAACTGTAGATAGACCTTAACTCAGTGACACCAGTAGTAGGCCAAAGACCCAAAGACAACAAGCAACAAACAAAAGGTTATAGGAAACTATTATTGTGGAATTAAGAAACCAAGTAATTACACCCAGGTAACAATTTGTTTGGCAATGTATGTGGTTTTGAAACAAACCAGGAGTAAGGCTCTTGGTAGCAAAGGATGCTAGAGCTTGATTTCTCACAGTCAATATACAATTTGGAGGTAGTGAGAAACAGGAAAAACAGGATTATAGTAATTGAGATATCTGGCTTCTCATTGGTAGAGGAGTCAAGGTCAGGAAATGATGAGGTGAGAGGGAGAAAGGTATTTTGTGACATTTTAAAGTCTTGTGACAGTGAGATGGGGTAATGTAGTTGTGAAATCTCCTGAATCAGGTGACTTACATGGAATTAAAACTTCACAAAATAATGGATAAAAGCAAAATGGAGTCACTAACATAACAAAACTAAAAAGATTCTCATCAGCTGGGGAATGTATAATTCCCCACAATGGCTTGCCTAAAAGAAAAAAATGTGTGTGTTTCTGTGTGTGTGTGTGTGTGTGTGTGTGTGTGTGTGTGTGAATTGGACAAAAACCCAACAAAAATTCCTGGAAGAACTCAAAAAGGAGTTTCAAAATCAAATCAGAGATGTAGATGAAAAATTGGGAAAAGAAATTAACTGGAAAATAATCTAATCCTAAAGAATGAGTTGGTCAAAGGACAAATCATAGAAACGAATAATAATTTGTTTAAAGATAATGACAACAATGAGACAACATATCAAAATTTATGAGATGCAACCAAAGCAGTACTTATGGAAAAGTATACATCTCTAAAGGCTTACACCAATAAAATATGGAAAGAGCAGATCAATAAATTGGGCATGCCACTAAAAAACTGGGAAAAGAGCAAAACCCCAGTTAAATACCAAATTGGAAATCTTAAAAATCAAAGGAGGGATTAATAAAATTGAAAGTAAGAAGGGGCAGTTAGATGGTGCAGTAGATAGAGCACTAGCCCTGGGGTTGGGAAAAGCTGAATTCAAATCTATCCTCAGACATTTACTAGGTGTGTAACCCTGGGCAAGTCACTTAACCATGATTGCCTTCAAAAAATAAAAAAGAAAGTAAGAAAACCATTGAAATAATAAACAAAGCTAGGAACTGGCTTTATTGGAGAGGGGAGGAGAATAAAATATATAAGCCATTAGTTAATTTGATTTAATGTGATTTGATTTTAAAAAGAAAGAAGAAAATCAAATTACCAGTATCAAAAATGAAAAGTGTGAATTCATCACCAGTGAAAATGTCTACCTGACAAAACATTTCACACAACTCAAATCAGATTTAAGCAACTGGAGAAATATTAATAGATCATGGATAGACCACAACAACATCATAAAAATTACTTTTTCAGTGCCATACCAACAAAATTACCAAGAAAGTATTTTATAGTCAGAAAAAAAATAATAGCCAAATTCATCTGGAAAAATAAAAGGTTAATAAAATCAAGGGAATCAATGAAAAAAAATGTGAAATACCAGATCTCAAACTGTATCACAAAATGTTAACCATTAAAACAATCTGGTACTGGCTAAGAAATAAGAGTAGTAGATCAGTAGAATAAACACAAGACACAGTAGTAAATGACAATAGTATTCTAGTATTTGACAAGCCTAAGACACAAGTTTTTGGGATAAGAACTAACTATTTGACAAAAATTCCTGAGAAAAATTATCCATTTTGCATCCCATAATGCTCTCCATCTCTTGTTTGGTCATCAATGCCTCACAGTATAGGTGAGACAGATATTATTATCCTCACTCTTGGCCACAGAACTTGTAAGTATCTGTGACAACATCTGAACTCACAGTTTCCTCAACATTAGTATCAAACCCACCAGCCCTTGTTCCTTATCTCACTTCCTTCTTGTGGCTTAGTTTAGCCATCTATAATTGATATCTCCACTTCCTTTCCCTTCATTCTCCTTTGAACTCTCTCCCATCTGACTTTTGACTTCATCATTCAACTAAAACTGTTATCTCAAGTTACTATTGATCTCTAATTGTTAAATCTAATGGCCTTTTCTCAGTTCTCATCCTTCTTGAACTCTCTGTAGCCTTTGATACTATCAGTCACTCTCTTCTCCGTAATGTTTTTATTCTTTCTAGGTTTTTGTGACACTGTCCTCTTTTGCATGTCCTATTTGTCTGACCATTTTTCTTTCTGCTTTGCTAGGTCTTCACCCAGGTCAAGTCCACTAGGCTTCTGTCCTGAGTCATCTTCTTTTCTCTCTGGAGAAATGTTATTTTGCTTGATGATCCCATCAACTCTTTTGATTTTAATTACCATATCTATGCTGATGATTTCCAGATCTATTTATTCAGCCCTAACCTAGGTCCTAACCTCCAACCTCACATCTCCAACTGACTGTTGGACATCTCAAAATCAGATGCAGCTAGGTAATGTAGTGGATAGAGTGCTGGACTAGATGCTAAGAAGACCTGAGTTCATAATACTCTCAGCTACTCCCTAACTGTGTGACCCAAGGCAAGTCACTTAACCTCTATCTGATTAAGTTTCATCAACTATAAAATGAGAACTATAGTAGTATCTCCCTCCCAAAGTTGTTATGAAGATCAAATAAAATTTATAAAGCATTTAGCATAGTACCTAGAATATAGTAGGTGCTTAATAAATACTTGCTCAAAACTGATGTCCTGCTGATATCTTAAAATCAACATGTCCAAAACTGAACTCATTTTTTCCTTTAAAACACCACCCTCCTTCCAAACTTTCCCATTACCTTGGTATCCTCCTAAATGCTTTACTCTCTCTCACCTCGCATATCAAATCTGTTGCCAAGGTCTGTCAATTTTATCTTTATAGTATCTGTTGTATATCCCTGTCTCTTTGGATACAGTGCTACAGTGGTATAGGGCCTCATCACCTTACCTTTGGACTATTGCAACAACCTGCCAGTTGATCTGCCTGCCATATCTCTCCACTCTCCAGTCCATTCTCCTTCATCTGTCAAATTAATCTTCCAAAAGCACAGATCTGACCATGTTACTCCCTCTTATTCAATAAACTCCAGGGGCTCTCTATCAATGCCAGGATCAAATATAAAATCCTCTGTTTAGCACTCAAAACTCTACACAATCTCCCCACCCTCTACCTTACAGTCTTCTTAGACCTTACTGCTTATCATGTACTCTCCGATCCAGTGGTACTCATCTCATTACTGTTCCTTGAACAAGACTTGAACAAGTCATCTCTGTACTCTGGACATTTACACTGGCTTTCTTCCACGCCTATATTTATTTCTCTCCTCATGTCTACCTCTTGACTTGTCTGACTTCCTTCAAGTCCTATCTAAAATCCCACTCTTTCATAGCCTTTCCTGATCTTCCTTAATGTGATGTCTTCCCTCTATTGATTTTTTTTCCAATTTCTTCCATTTATATCTTGTTTGTAAATAGTTATTTTCTTGTAGTTTCTCCCTTCTCATAAAGAGAGTCTCTCCCATCAGATTGTGAACTCCTTGAGAGCAGGAACTTTCTTTTCTTTTTTATTTTTGTGTGTGTCTCTGGAACCTAGCAAAGTACCTAGTACATAATAAGCACTTTAAAATGCTTAATTGACTGATTAACTGACTGACTATCCACTTTACCATTCTGGCTTTCCAAAGCAATAAAGTCACTTTCCCTTGAATCCTATGAGTTTATTCCAGGTATATCTTCATTAGAATTACTGGTTAAGTGGAAAAAGCAAAAGAAATTCTCAGTTTTTCATTTCTCAGAGCAAGGGAAGAAAATCTGGTTTAAAAAACAAAAGACAAACAAACAAACAAACAAACAAAAGGACAGAGAACTCTTTGTCCCTCTTCAGGTCAGACTGAGAAAAAAAAAAACAACAACATAGAATCACTCCTCCCGTTGTCTCAGGTAAAATAGAAAAAAGACTGAGGAAGTGAATTCCAAGCAAACTGACTTATTGGTAAGGCTAGCAATTATACAGTAAATAAGATTCCAAGACCATCAGCACTCACAAGGACCTCAAATGGCTGTTAACAGAGCTTTCTTATAGTCAACGATGAGAAGCGATCGAGTTGAACAATCTTGAACAAGAAGGATATCTTCTCTTTCTGATTAGTCAAGCATGACAGAAACAAAGGGTACTAACCATAAGTTGTACCAATATTTCCCAGGACATTTTGTAGTTAGTACGATCTGATTTCCCTGAAATCATATGAACAAAGTTTTGCACAGGAACTTTAAGTCCCGGAACGAACATTGTTCATAACATGGAATGAGTTTGATTCTTTCACCATGATAAAAGGCAGTACCAAGAGATAGCGAGAAAGAAGAAATTCTCCATCATGACAAAAGAAAAAAATTGTTTGTTAAACTACAGACTACATAGATACCATTGCACTCTATTTTCCCACGGTAGGGATGAATAACTGTACTATTTGTTCTATTATGGCTCTTTATATTCCAGTTTGGAATGCCAAGGCCAGTTTGGCCTTGGAAATACATATTTCTTTGCTACAAAGGCAAGTTAGATAACTGTACAAAAAATTGTTACGAACATTTCTTCAAGTACCAGCTCAATTTATTGTGGAAGAAGAAAAGGATGTCCATGCAGACCTACTGTAGATTGTGTCCTGACAAAATTTGCTTCTGAAATTACAGGCTGACTTTACCTGTCTTTTTTTTCTGGCATCATTTATCTTTATTCTGGAATAAGAGCAGCTGGGTGATGCAATAAACAAAGCATTGAGCCTGGAATCAAGAAGACCTTTAAATCTTACTTCAGACACTTCCTAACTATAGAACCCTGTGCAAGGTACTTAACGTTTGTCTGCCTCAGTTTCATCATTTGTAAAAATAGTGATAATAATAAATAGCATCTACCTTCTAAAGTTGTTGTGAGAATCAATTGAGATATTTGTAAACCACTTAGCACATTGCCTGGCACATATTAGGTCCTTAATAATTCCTTCTTTCTTTCCATGTGTTTATGCTATTTGAAAGATAAAATAGTCAGACCTACATCCAACCAATTAACAAGCATTTGTTAAGCACCTCCTATGTGATAGCCACTGGACAAAGAGAAAAAAAATGAAATAATCTCTATTCTCAATGTACTTAGATTCTATAGGGGAGGCAATAATTACAGATATAAACATATACAAACTAACTTGTATTTTTTCCACCTACATTAATTTTGAACTATGAACTAGAAGGATTGAGTTATAGCCAAAGGGATTGTTAGCACTCTTCTAGCACAACTCTTTAATTTTACAGATGCAGAAATTGAGGCAAACAGCTGAAATGACATGCCCAGGATTCTGCAGCTAACAAGTAGTAGTGCTAGGATTGCAATTCAAGTTCTCTGACTGTGAAACTCAAGCTCTTTCTACTCTATCATACTTCCCCTTGCCAAGAAGGCAACACAGATGGATGTACAGAAGCTTATTCACATTGTTCTGTTTCTTGGAGAAGTAGTAACTAAGGAAGGGTGGAACCAGGCACCAGTGCAGAACAGGCAGGAATAGCTATGGATGAAGAGCAGAGCAGGGAAAGGACCTATGGTCCAAAGATCAGGAGAGGCCAAGTCTTTGAATAAGCAGGTAGAATGGAAGGAAGTCTTTGTGGAAATTTGTGGTAAGGAAGAGGTGGTATGTGATTTGGTCTATTTTCCTCTCTGAGGCCATGCACTACGATCAGCCCGAACTTGACCCTCATGAGTTCCCCATCTCCTAACAGAAAGGAGAGATGATTTGTACTATTCAATTCAAATGCTTCTTTTTGAAGAAAAAGACACTACTCAAAATCCCTACAGAGGCACCAAGGGAGCTTTTGATTCTTGAAAGTTGTGCTACAAGAAGAAAAGTTCTAGCAGTTTCTAGTATACTAAAGACATAGTCCCATTGACAGACTGAGGTGGTTGTTCTAGGAATAGCCTAGGTAAAGAAAATAACTTAATTTTCAGCTTTTATATTGGATATCCAAAACTCTTTATTCAGAGAGTCACTACCAAGAGGATGGTCTTCACATAATCAATTCTTTGGTCAACTTTCTCTCTCTCTCTCTCTCTCTCTCTCTCTCTCTCTCTCTCTCTCTCTCTCTCTCTCTCTCCATATAAATATATATATAATATATATACACACACATATGTACACATGTATACATATAAAAATACATACATATATATCTAAGAGCATATATATATATATATATACACATATGTATATGTACATATATGGGGTGAAGGGTGTTCAGGGAGGACCAATACCTTCGGTGTGCTGACTGCTAAGCCCTTTTCAGGGCTCTTTCCACCTGAAGTCTACCTGTTCCACCCAACTCTCACCTATGGCTCCAAGAAGCTGCAGCATGCACAGTGGCCACACCCCAGTAAACTGTTTTGGCAGACAGGCCAAACCAGGTTGAGATTAACCTAGGGATCTCAAACCCATTGGGGAATTAGGGGGCTGTCCATCCCAAGCATGTGAAGACTTCCACTGGTGGAATGGGAGGATGAGAATAATTTATTCCAATCGCCATGAAGGCAGCTGAAGCAGGTGATGTGGAACACTTAGAGCTTGGATAGACACTGAAGACACCAAGGTCACCCACTACATCCTGAGCCATCTCCAGCCATCTTGACTCTGTCCTGCCACTGGACCATGATGACTCTGGAAGACAGAGTGAGGCTGACAACTTCATGCAACTCTGCCTCACTTAAATCCAATTTACGCATGAATCAAAAGACATCACCCATACCATTTTACTATTATACCTCGAAGTCCTGTGGCAACAGGCAAGTGATGAAGCAGCAGGTGCGGATACACTAGGAACTGTAGTCACAACACTGCACACAGGCAGCCTAGGCCAGGGTCATTTCTCACTGGAAGCAAGAGTGGGACTCGGAATCCCCCAGGAGTCTGAGCAGCCTTTTAAGGATCACACTGCTCACCTCCTGGTGAGGAAGGGGGCTAGAAAAGGTGCCCTAAACTTTGTCTGCTTACCCAACCCTGGACTGATTACCACAGCAGGTGAGGAATCCCTGTGGTCAAAACAGACAAAAATGTATAAAATGTACAAAATGTCCACAAAGATGATTCCACTCACCATCAGCACATGAAACGTGCACACACTTGTAGACAATGCAAAATCCAGTTGACTCGAAAAACAAACTACTCTTATTGCAAGAGAACTCAACAGGTATTGCATCCAAATAGCAGCCCTGAGTGAAACAAGGCTGGCAAATGAAGGCCAGCTTACTGAAGCTGGAGCTCGATACACATTTTCCTGGAGTGGTCTCAGTGAAGAGGAGTGCCATGAAGCTGGCATGGGTTTTGTCATCAAAACTAATCTAGTAAGCAAGTTGGTATGCCTACCAAAAGTAGTGAATGGCAGGTTGATGATAATGCCATTGCCACTTACAGGAAAATGCCACCATCATCAGTGCCTATGATCTCACTATGATGAACCCTGATGAGGTCAAATAAAAATTTTATGAAGATCTAGAGATCTATATCATCAATGTGCCAAAAGAGGACAAGCTTATAATTCTGGGTGACTTTAATGCTAGAGTAGGCTCAGACTACCAGACTTGGTAGGGAGTCCTAGGGAGGAATGGAGTTAGAAACAGCAACAGCAATAGTCATTTACTGCTGAAGACTTGTGCATCACATGACCATCTCATCATCAACACTGTTTTCTGTTTATCTAAATGCAATGAAATATCATGGATGCACCCTCACAGCAAATATTGGCATCTAATAGACTATGTGATTATAAGAAGAAGAGACAGGCAGGATATGAGAGTGACAAAGGCAAGGTGTGGTGCAGAGTGCTGGACTGATCATAGACTTATCCTTTTCAAGCTAAATATTCACATTCATCAAAAGTGCCACCCCCAAGGCAAAAATGACTACCAGAAGAGATAATATCAACAAATTAAAGCTCTTCTCTGAGCATGAACAGTTTGTTGCTAACTTGGAGGGAAAGTTTAGCCAACACACCATTGGCAACAGTGGAGCAGAAAAGGACTGGACAGCTTTCAGACATTTGATGTACAGCACTGCATTTGCTCATCTGGGTCAGAACACTTGCAAGCATCAAGACTAGTTTGATGAAAATTATAGGGAAATTCAGAAGCTGCTAAACAAAAAACGAGAACTCCACTGGATTTACCAGCAGGATAGATCATCCACCTCTAAGAAAGCAGCATGTAATTCCATCAAAAGCAAAGCATAAGTGAACCTTGAAGAAATGCAGGGTTCTTGGCTCAGTAAAAAGACAGAAGAAATTCAGTTTTATGCTGATAGTAACAAGCCAAAGCACTTTTATGATCCCCTGAAAGTTATTTATGGACCAAAAACCTATGGTGAATCACTACTACTCAGTGTTGATGGAGCCACATTGATTAGTGGTAAGGAAATGATCCTAGAGAGATGGCTTGAATACTTCCATAGTGTTCTCAACAGAGCATCATTAATCAATGCTGAGGCCATTGACTGTTTACCTCAGGTTGAAGTCAATCCCTCCTTAGCAGAACTTCCAACTGAAGAAGAGGTTTTGAGGGCCATTAGGCTCCTTTCATGTGGCAAAGCATCTGGGGCTGATTCTATTCCAACTGAGATTTACAAGGAGGATCATTGCTCATACAAAATTTGACTGAAATTTTCCAAGTTATATAGCAAGAGGAGGTTATCCCTCAGGAGTTCAAGGATGCTCCATTGTCCATCACTGTAAAGGTAAAGGGAATAGATTATCCTATGACAATCACAGTGGGGTCTCTCTCTTAGTCGTTGCTGGCAAAATTCTTGCTACAGTCCTCCTTAATAGACTGATCCTTCACCTAGAAGATGGTCATATATCTGAGAGCCAGCATGTCTCCAGAAAAGGCTGAGGAACAGTCAATATGGCGAAATGTCAGGAGCAGAACAGAGATCTGTATACAATGTTTATAGATCTGACCAAAGCCTTTGACACTGATAGTCATGAGGGCTTATGGAAAATTATGTTAAAATTTGGTTGCCCAGAGAAGTTCATCAGTATTGTACATCAATTTCATGATGGCATGTTTGCCCAAGTTCTGGATGGTGGACAATGCTCTCGTACCTTCTCGATCACCAATGGAGTGAAACAGGGCTGTGTGCTTGCTCCCATGCTTTTTAGCATGATGTTTTCAGCCATGTTGTCAAATGCTTTCAATGAGCATGAACATGATATCAAACTTGACTACCATACTGAAAGTAAGTTCTTCAATTTGAAAAGGTTGCAAGCCAAGATCAAAGTGGAGGGAGTATTGGTGCATGACTCTTTGTTCGCAGATGATTGTGCATTCAGTGCAGCCTCTGAAGCTGAGATGCAGAAAAGTATGGATCAATTCTCTGCTTCCTGTGCTAATATTGGCCTAATAATTAACACCAAGAAAACACAAGTGCTCCATCAGCCACCACCATACCATCCATGTGTGGAACCATCAATTACAACAAACAGAGAAGTTTTGAATGCTGTGGACAAGTTCACCTACCTTGGTAGTGTACTTTCCCGGAATGTGCACATTGACAATGAGGTTGAGGTACACATTGCCAGAGCTAGCTCAGTGTTTGGGAGGCTCTGAAGAAAAGTTTGGGAGTGAAGAGGTATTAGACTGACTACCAGACTGAAGGTCTACAGAGCCGTTGTGCTGACCTCATTGACGTATGCCTGTGAAACATGGACAGTCTACCAGTGCTATGCCAGAAAACTGAATCACTTCCATTTGAACTGCCTTAGGAAAATTCTGAGGATCACCTGGAAGGATAAGGTATCAGACACTGAAGCCTTTGCTTGAGCTGAACTGCCAAGCATCCAAATTATACTTCAGAGAGCAGAACTCTGATGGGCTGGCCATGTTGTTCAAATGCAAAATGCACACTTGCCAAAAAAACTATTTTATGGAAAACTCACATGGGGCAGGCGATAGATGGTGGCCAGAAGAAGTGATACAAGGACATTCTTAAGGTCTCTTTCAAGAACTTTGCATTTGATTGTGCAACATGGGAGGCACTGTCACAGGACCACTCAGCATGGCATGCCCACATAAGAAAAGGTGCTGTGCTCTTTGAGCAAAGCAGAATTGAGACAGTACAAAGTAAACGTAAGATGCACAAATTTGGGATATCCACCCCAAATATTCACATGAACTATCTGTGCCCAACCTGTGGTAGAGCATTCTGAGCTTGTGTTGGTCTGATCAGCCACAGTCGGACACACAGAAACTTCACTTCATCATGGTGATGTCCTTTTGGTCCTCTTCGAGAATGAAGGACAACAATCAACCATATACATAAATATCTATATATACATCTATACATCTAAGAACATATATACATATATAGAGATATGTATACAGAGAAAAAGAATATATATGCGAAACCATTTGAGAATATATATATATATATAATTTGAGGATATATACACACATATATGTGTATATATAATACACACATACATACATACGTACATACATATATATAAAACCACCTGAGCCCCCTAATATGTGAAGGAGGCCAAAACCTGGACTAGCCAATCAGAAAAGGACATTTTTGTCTCAACCTGGATTGGCATAACCATCAAGCTTTGCATGTTCTCTGAGTGAACCTGAAGCTCTCCTGCCGAATTTAGCTGACTGAGAACATTCTTCCAACAAAGGTCAGCACCTTGAAAGCAGAAATTCCCTTTACCTTATTGTTTTATGACCCTTCCTTGAAGACACTATCTTGAATAGTGGGACTTTTCTTATCTTGATGTTTTATGAATTCTATCCTGTTATGACGTCCATATTTTATGACAATCTCATGTTTATGGCTGTCAGATATGGAAACAATAATTTTCATTGACACAGGCACCTTGGATCAGGAGAGGTGGGGGGATATTTCTTTGCTCTAGCTCTAAGGGTATAGTTTCTCCTTCAGCAGGATTTTCTTTGAGTCAGATTATTCTGACTCCCATACACACGTTTTTGCTAGCTTAAAGGGAATAAATAGCACATATATGACCTAATTTGTTTGTCTCCTTTTAAGCCAAACTATGAAAGTTGACCATGTATTTGTATATGTGTATATACATGTGTACATTTATATATACATGTATGCATATATATGTGTGTATATATTAAAGTCTAAGGTCTGTATATGAAAAATAAAAAATAGTTCCTAAGTGATAATGATATTTAAATTTATTATGTTAATTATAGTACAATAGAAAGGGGAACAGACCCAGACTCAGAGGACCTAGTTCAAATTCCCGGTCAGATAATATACCTGCGTGAACAAGATGCAATCCTTCCAGGTTTCAGTTTCCTTATCTGTAAAACTGAGAGGGTTGGACCAAATCAGGGGTTGTGAACTTTTAAAAAATTATATAACTTTTTCCAATACAAATTTTTTAAAATCTTATATGTTTTACTTTATGCATTTGAAACGTTATTCAGAGAAGGGATCTGGAGGCTTCACTAGGCTACCAAAAGTATCCATGACACAGAAAAGATTAAGAACCACTGAACTCAATAGCTTCTAAAGTTCCTGCCACCTCTAAATCTATTATCATATGAATTATTACTAGTAATAATATTTTTATTAAGGAAAGATTCTACATGATAGAATATTTTTTGCTCAAAACAAGGAATATAATCTGTGTTAACATCCTCCAAATAGCAGAAAGCCTAATTTTCAGTTTTCATACTGGATGTCTCCAAAGTCATAGTGCAGTTTTAAGCTATTAAACTATTAAAACTTATGGATGATGGGAATAATCAGGTAACTGGACCAAAAATTTGAAGGAATACAGGGTTTATTGGGTTTACCAGTGAGGGTAGTTCTTCTGCTCTAGTACACTTTCTTGGGAGGGAAGCGAATGTATATAGGTCAAAGGTCAATGGAGATGAGCTGGGATGGAGCGTCTAGCATTGATTGGTAATAGTGCTGTTAGTAGGGCTCTGGGGCAGATCTTTAGTTATATTTGTTTGGCCGTTGAACCCTGGTTATTGGAACTAGCTAGTTCTTCAATCAAGGTGCAAAACAGGATATATCAACATCTTGTTCCTAGCTACTTGCTATTATAAACAGGAGAAGGCCAGAAAGTCAAAAAACTAACCCTTCCAAACAACTAAACCAACTATGTTTTAAAGTTTTGTCTTTTAAAAATAAGTCAGAAAGACCATGCATGTACTCTTTCTCTCTCTTCTCTCTCTCCTCTCTCTCTCTCTCTCTCTCTCTCTCTCTCTCTCTCTCTCTCTCTCTCTCTCTCTCTCTCTCACACACACACACACACACACACACACACACACACACACTCACACACTTATTACAGATAGTGCTGCTTGTCAAATCCCTAACAATAACAATACTGTCTATACCTAAAATCAGATCACTTGGTCTAAAAAAAGATATTTCTGTTCCAAAGGCTTATTGAAGTTATTTTTTTCTCTTATAACAGGATTAACTCAAAATGTGAACTATATGGTTACTTTTTATTAATTATAAATATTTTTAATTCAGTCAATATCTAAGTATTGGTCATTTTTAGGGACAAAAATTTGTTATTACATCAAATCATATAAAGAGCTTTAAGTTTCTTCAAAACTCGTTACAAATATTCCCAGAAATTTCCTGTAACATAAAACTACTCTGAATTTAAATGGTAAAATTTGTGGGGGTCTTTTGTTTGTTTCCTTGCTTTGTTTTTTATTTCTTAAAAGCAGTTTCTCATCACAAAACCTGACAGTCACTTACCAGATTAACCCTCTCTTCAAAGATAATTTATGTGGACTTTGCAAACCTGATCTAAAATATTAGCTCACATAGTCTAACTGGGCAAATAACATTTTCACAAAATCATAAAGCAGTACAGCTGGGAGGTACTATTAGACAAAAATTATCTAGTTCAATGCATTGATATTGGAGACAGACTGAAACTCAAAGAGATAGAATGACTTACCCAAGGTCACAATGACTAATGCATGGATGATGGAGAACTCAAATCCTTGTTCCTTGACTCAGAGGACAGTACTCTTTCCTCTGTAATGACCTGTTTAGAACAAGTTTCATTTCCCCAAATGTTCTTCATATAAAAATTTGTTTCCATTTCCCAGCTTTTCCTTAGTGTGCTATTTTGTTCCACTGAACCTCAGAAGCCAATTTTCCCAAATTAATATAATGTAATCATCATTTTTGCAGTAATTTATTTTGTAAAATACATTCCTGGACAAAATAAAGTTCAGGAAGTATAGTTACCTGGATGTAGTAGCAAACGATCAGAGCTTGAATCCCACCATCAACACTTAAGAATCTGCGTGATCGTGGTCAAGTCACTTCATTTCTGTGAGTGTCAGTGTCTTTTTCTTTCAAAAGAAGAAAATAATCCTTGCATAAGCATCTTATAAGTGTCATAGTGCCAAACAACAGTGAGTTAGCTTTAGCTGTTTTATTTCTGTAAATGCTAGGTAGCACAGGGGGAAGGTACAACCAGCTGCCTAGTCTTAATCTAAAACCCTGAACAGGACCGAGGTGTATGATGGCCGGCACTCACCTAGGGCCTCCATTTCCCTGGCTCTTCAATAATCTAGGTATTTGTATATAGACTTTCATTTTTCTGATATTCAACTAACCACTCTCCTTTCTCTTCTCACAGTGGATCTACTTAATAGGATCATTTTCTTATATAATTTATTTGTATTAAATAAAAAGAGAATAGAAATATAAGTATTACTCCCATGTAACATCAACTGCCTCCTGTTTAATCTCTAGATCTCAACTGCCCCAGCGTAGAAACACCTTTATCCTTCCAAAGTACTTTCACCATATATTTCTTCTAGCTTTTGTGGGAAAAATTCTAAAGAAGACTGTCTAAAAAAGATGCCTCCATTTCCTCTCATCTCATCCTTTTCTTAAACTCTTTTAGTACAGATTCTGACTTCATTATTTCACCAAAACTGTTTTATCCAAAGTTGCCAATGATCTAATTACAAAATCCAATGGCCTTTTCTCAGTTCTCATTCTTCTTGACCTCTCTTAACCTTTGACACTGTCAGTCACCCTTTTCTCCTTGATACTGTCTTCAAGAGTTTTTAGGACACCACTGTCCTCTGGTTCTCCTCTTAGCTATCTGATCACTCTTTCCCATTCTCCTTTTCTGGATCCTCATGCAGATCAAGTACTCTGACCATAGGCGTCCCTCTGGGTTCTGTCCTGGCTCCTCTTCTCTTCAGCCTCTGTTATATACTATTTCACTTAGTGATTTCATCAACTCCCATTCATTTAATCATTACCTTCATGCTTATGAATCTCAAATTTACCTAACCCATCCTAATCTCTCCACTGAATTCTAATCTCTCCTACAACACAGTAACACACAGTACTGCCATTCTTGTCTACTTACTCTCTTGTCTACCAGTGAAATGGAAGATGGACACCTACAGTTAATTCAAGACTGGTTTAGAAAGCCTTTCAGACATCTCCAACTGGATGTCCAGTAGACATCTTAAATTCAACATGATGAAAACTGAACTCATTATCTTTCCCGCTAAACCCTCCTGCCTTCCAAATTACCTACTTTGTTGAGGGTACCGCCACCTCCCAGGGTGGCAACCTAGATGTTATCCTTTGCTCCTCCTCATCTCTCACATCCCATACCTGTTACCAAGGCCTGTCAATGTCACCTTTGTGATATCTTACTCATAATCTGTTTCTCTCTTCTGATCCTGCCACAACTCTGCTACAGGCCCTGGAATAGTGTAATAGCCTGCTGATTAGGCTACCTGGCACAAATGCCTCCTCACTCCTGTCTATCCAACATGCAGCTGCCAAAGTGATTTTCCTAAAACACAGGCTATACCATGTTACCATGTTCAATAAATTATCACCTCTACGATTAAATACAAAATCTTCTCTTGGTATTTAAAGCCCTTCATAACCTACTTCTTCCATATCCCCCATCTTTCAAGTCTCCTAAAGCACCCTGAAATCTAATGACACTGGACTTCTTGCTGGTCCACAAAAAAGACATCCCTCTTGGTTCCAAACATTTTTTCTAGCTGTCCCCTATGCTTGGAATACTCATCTCTGCTCCCTTCAAGTCCCACCTAAAATCCCACCTTCAACGGAAAGACTTTCCTAAACTCCCTTAACGCTTGAGCCTTTCCTCCATTAATTCTTTCATAGTTATTCTGTGTATAGCGTGTTTGTACATATCTGTTTCCTTGTTGTGACCCTTACTGTGAATGTCTAGAGGGCAAAGACTGTCTTTTGTTTCTCTTTATATCACCAGCTGCTTAGCAGAGTGCCTGTTCCACAAGAGGAGCTTTATAAATGCTTACTGACTGACTTTAAAGTAGACTTGGATACTCTCTTTTCCCTTTCCCCCTCTCCTTCTGTTTCTTCCCCCCCTACTTCTACTCTCTTTATTGTAGGTATATTGAGGTCAGGGAACCATAATACTGATGTTTAGAGTGCTTGGGACCCCAAAATACCAACACCCCAGGTCCTACCCGAATGAATTTGACCTAAGTCATCTTTCAGCCAAAGTAAAACAAAGTTTATTAAAGATCTCCATATTGGGTTGATTCTTAAGAAGCCTCACCATTTGTGATACTAGTATTAATAAACTGGCCAGATTGAATCTCAGCTAGACAGAATCAGAGCTGGATTAAATCTGAGGTGGATAGAATCTGAGCACCTTCATGGAGGCAAGAGGGAGTTTATATAGAGAAAGACCTGAGCCAACTAGTCTTGATGGGACTGTGGTGACTGATCAAGGGTGGGAGCCAATGGGAAGGTATCAGACGATGAAAGGTTAGGGTGGGGAACAGGCAGGGATAATCCCAAGGCAACAGACAAAGGGCCAGGCTAGATTAAAGGTAACAGAGTTGGGTACGAAAAGCCGGATTAAGTGGGAATTGAAGGAAAGTTGAAGGGAGTTCTCGGAGTCTGTACCCCATCAAGGCCTTGAATAAATCAAACTCATTACTGGAGGAATAAAGTGTCTTTAATATAACAGAATAGCAAACTTGCCATCCTGGGGGATGCCCCACCAGGAAATTTACAGGAGAAGTTCTTATACTTTTAAGAGAAAAGTGTGAGGGGATTGGGAACAAGGCCTGTTCATGAGATGCTAGCCACCCTCAGCAATCCTAACAAGAAAAACCACTTCATTCTGGCTATTTTGCCCTTCATGCTATGAATTTCAGTGGAAAGGGGTAAAGAGGTCCGAAGCTACTTTGGAAGCTAGTCGGGTTCAAACTGGTTTTGTTCACAAGAAAAGGTCCCACAGGCTTAGGGTGTGGCTCACCTCAACCTAATCAAAATATCTTAAGGGTAGGAATACAAGGACTTCACTGCAATTCTGATATTAGTACAATTATTAAGAGGGAGTGGCAGGTAACGTTCCATTTTATATCAACAATTATTCTGGGCCTTAGGCTTTATTTAGGGCAGAATGAGAAAAGGAGCCAGAGCTGCATAGCTGCTGTGTTCATTCACCTGCTGAAGTTAATTTGCTATCTGAATTACACACTGCTACTGGCTGCTCTGCACTCTGTGTTCTGAGAGAGAACCTCATGGCTGCATCATGTCAGATCAACATTTTCAGCAACTATATCAGTGCCAGAGAGAAGACTCAGCTCCAGCCTCATCAGTCACCTTGGGTGGGGACTAGCAGGTGCTGACCCTGAGCAATCCACAGGTACCCCTAAAGGGCATAGACAAAGCCAGCTGGTCAGGGATGCTGCCCCACTTGTGGTCAAAGACTCAGGTCTTAGACTAGATCAGCTACCAGGTGGAGAAGAATAAACATGATACTAGTGTCAGTGACTTTTCCTGACGCAATATGGATGGCTCCACTCTGTGCAGCTACCCCCTAGAAGAGCTGGGACTCATCTTTGGACCACTGGGGGACCCATTCTTTGCCCAGCTGCAAGACCTCTCATCTGGCTCATCTGATGAGCTAAACTGGATCATTGAGCTCTTGAAGAAGGTTGGACTCATTTCTCAGGATATCATGGGAGACTCCATCTTTGATCATGGCAGCCCTTTCAGCCAAGATTTGTTGGATGACTCAAGGTTGGCCAGTTGCTATGGGACAAGGGCTTCTTCTCCAGGCTACTCAAATGTCTCCACTTCAGTGACCAGAACCTCTCAAAGTCCCTACTCAGACTCTGGTGCAAATGATGTGGATTTAGATCCCACAGGCAACAAACTCTTCTCTTTTCCCTGTGACAACTTCTCCAACTACAAAGAAGTGGACCTGAAATATGGGAATAGGAAATGAGGAAGCCTCTGAAAGATGAGCAAGGAGACCAGAGAGTGCTTGGAGAGCAAGAAAAGTAAACATGCTCCATGAAGAACACACCTACGGGAGTTTATACAGGACATCCTCATCCACCCAGAGCTCAACAATGGCCTTATGAAGTAGGAGAACCAGCAAGAAGGCATCTTTAAGTTCCTCTGATCTGAGGTTGTGGCCCAGCTGTGGGGACAGAAGAAGAAAAATAACAGCATGCCCTATAAGAAAATCAGCCAGGCCATGAGGTACTACTACAAATGAGAAATCTTAGAGCAGGTTGATGGCCAGAGACTAGTCTATAAATTTGGCAAGAACTCAAGTGGAAGGAGGAAGAAGAAGTTGTCTTGAGCTGGAACTGAGCAAAAGATGATCTAGGGACTCAGGGCAAATAATGAGCTTGTCCCTGGACCAGAGACTTGTTCAGATACTCCTGGACTCCAGCCCTCCAAGCCCCTTCAGAAAAAGTGTGTACCCATATTGGCACTGGAAGCCAGTGAGTGTGTCCCAGTGGAGTGAAATCGAACTTTGGCCTGCCATGGGTTTGTTGTCAGCAGTTATCATGGGATATGGAGACGTTGGACCCCCTCCCTCCTCTTTTTTCCTCTTGGAATTACAACCCCTCTGAATGGAAGGCAGTCATGGTAACTCAGCAAGAGGTCCCTGAGCTGGATCCTAAATGTCAAATGGGAGCGAAGGACCCACTTCCCTAAGAACCCTGCACTGGCAGTATTTGGGGGGCTAAGGGGTGGCCTTGAAAGAAGGTCATAGAGAGAACCTACCAGTGTCTTGCCTCCAGGCCTGCCCTTTTCCTACACTTGAACTCCTCAGGTCATGGATCAGAGTACTCTCTAATTTATGTGATATAAGTGTGTAATATCTACATAGAAATCTATTTTTTCATTGATACTCCTCCCCTAATACACTCCTTGACCTTCTGTCTATGCACGAGGATAAAGACCAGAGACAATTGTTCTGAGGCCAGTGACTACAGAGACTTCAGCTGTTACAGCTGCTTATGGCCTTCTCCTGGACCAGGATGGATTTGCTTCTTCCTTTTGCCACATCTGCTGTAGAGGCTGGGGTGGCGAAACTGGTTCCCAGGACTCCTGGTCACTCTTCTTGTCTCCAGAATGGACCAAAAAGTTCCAATAGGGCATCTTCTGGGGGATTTTGTTTTCTTTTTTTAAAAACAAATTATTCTATCATTATATTAACAATTTTTTTCTGTCAATAGCAAAGTAACCAAAGTGACTCCATTTTGTAAAGTTCCTCCCTCTTGCCCCTGTTCCTTATCTGCCTAAGAGTCCTGACCTCCTTCATGGCCCTATGAATTTTGCAAGAGCCAAAATTCTCCATCATTCCCCAACTTCTCCCCAAATTGAAGAATGTTGTAATTGTATGCTGTAAACATGGGCCCTCTAATGACTATACTGTAAACATGGGCCCTCTAATGACTATACTAACTGGTTGGATACATCAGAGCTTTCTGTTTTCACAGAAGAGCTAGACAATGGCATAGCACAACTAGACAATCAGGAGGATTTCTGAAACCTAGGACTGCTTGACATACCAGTGATCTTTACTTTTCAAGATACATGCAACTGATGGAATTGATGGGGTGCTTGTGTGCTTGTGATGGAATCCTAATAGAGTCTCCCCCGGCCCCAACATTCTAACTTCCTCATGGGTCCCACTGAACAGCAGGCAAGTCCTGATTTAACCACACAATCTGACTTTAACCACATCACAGGGCTCCAGCCTCAATCACAGGCTCCATTAAACAGCAGGCCCACTGTCCCAACCTAGGGTCCCCACCCCAACTCAATATCCTAACTTCTTTATATACACCTCCCTGCCTCACCAAAACAACATGTGTGTCCATGTGATGAGGTGCTTCGGTGCCTGTACTTAGACCCCAATTCTAAAATCACATTTCTCTTCAAAAATCACATTTTTCCCTAGCCTCAAAGTACTATGCCAGGCAGTTTCTCCCCAGCCCAAGGACAGCCTGCCCTAGATCTCTCTTCCTGATACAGTAGCCAGCTGCACCTAAACAATTTATTAGTTTGAACTATCTGTGTAGTGACTGAATTGGCTATATACTGGACCATAAAGCCATTTACTATTCACTGGCCTTTCCTATGTATTCTAGACTTAGACATATGTATATTCTCTTACATTTATCTTGCCTAACAAGACATTGATGAGAGCACATGGGCTATTACTTAGTCAGTCCTGACTGCTAGTTGACTTAGTGATGTTTCAGACCTAAAACCACCCCCTCCCCAATGAATTCTAGGTAAAATACCTGAGCAGTAGATACTAAAAATGCATGTTCCTTTAAGAACTGATCACTCCTTAACCACTTCCTAAATCCTCCCTGAATCACTGAGGTAGTATATTTGGCACATGTTATACCTTAGAATATGCTATGTGAACTTTAATTATGCCCCTCTAAGGTTTCAGGTTCTATAAGAACTCTTGTCCTCTGAAAAGCATAATAAATCTTTACCTTGACCTCAAGAATGCTTGAGTCCGTGAATTCATTCCAGGCATCCCACAACCTGCCCCTGTAGGCTGGTCTTTGGGGAATTTCAGAATTTCATCCATCCCATCTCCTTTCCAGTCCTCATCACATGAACTCACTTTTCATGGACATAGCAGGCATGTCCATGTGATGGGATCTCAGCCACTGCCTCCAGCTAGTCACTGCCCCCAGACTCATTCCTCATATTTCCCACAGAAACAACAGGTATGACCATGCACTCAACCACAATAACATCCATCTAGTCTCAGACAGGACAACAATAGCTAGTCAATCAGAAAGCAGCACCATCAGGATGCCTGAGCAGGATGATGACCCCAAAATGGTAGAAGGAACTTTCCCTAAATAGGCACTTGTGGAATAAAAGAAAACTATCCCTTAGGTGAATTTATGATGTAGAGAGGCTTATTATAATATCATTATCATACATACAAGCCCCCCCCCCATGGATTTTTCTGTATGCATTGTGGGTGATCACAAGCACAGTTCCACCAAGGGGAGGACTCCTCCCCCATTGCCTAATCCTTTAACAAACCCCTCCTGTATTTTTAATATTCATAATTTTTGTTGTGTAATCAGTATCATTAAAGTATAAAATTTTCCCATATTGCCTTATTAAGTTACTGGTTCCTCTTGGAACTTAGCCTGTTAGAGGCATCATTCTCAATAAAAGCCTTTACTTGAATTAGAGGTGGTCTGACTCTGAGAATTCATTCCAGACAATGCTCACAACAAACCAAGAAACCACAACAATAATACAATGCAGACTGCTTATGCATGCATACTCTGGGTGATTGCTATTTGTTTAACCTCATAATAATGCTATTCTAATTTCCCCTCCAACTTTAGTGCCTAGATTTGACCCTATACTCCTCTTTCTCCCACCCTTTTTCCCCTCCTTCTTCTCCCTTTCCTTCATACTCCTTCTCCCTAACACTCTTATAGTTAAATGGGAGCTGGATACTTTCAGTTAAAGCAAGACTGGTTTAGAAAGCACAATTAAAAAAAATCATTTTCATGGTTGTAGCTACTCAGGCAAATAGGACACTAGGGTTCCAGCTTCAGCATCTGAGGCACAGAACTCCCCAGAATGTAGAAGCTTGTGGTGTTTATCTTTATCTGCTATCCAGCACTAGAATGGGATGAACCTCAAGTTCTTCCACATGTTCCCACGCACCCACCCAGGTATCTGTAGCACTGTCCGACTACCCATAAATCAAGTGCTGCTCAGGATAGGGGTAGGGGGATGGACAGAGCCCCAGACTCCATTGTGTCCCTTCAGATCCCTCATCTTGACCTTCAAAAGCAGGAAGACAAGTATCCTGCTTCACTATTGCCTTGGAAGTCAATTCATCCAAAAGAATTCAATGCCAAGGACACATCAGCATTTAATCACCCTCCACCTCTGCAGCTTTTTTCCAGCTGACTAATGTAGTTACACATCTTCAATATTACTTTTTGCAAATACACATATTTTACATACAAGAAAATTCTACTCTCCATGGCATGTGGACATTATTTTATATTGTCAAGTTGAATGTTTTACAATAAAGGTTCAAAGCTCCAAGCATACAAGAACACACAAAGATAACAATTTTCAAACATTGAAGAGGGCACAATATTGGAAACTTTCCCAGTCCCCACTAATGCCTTATCTTTCTTCTTTCTGAGTTCCCTTTCTAGCCAACTTCTCTCCAAGTTTTAACTGTTAATATAATTAATACCTTCATTTTGTAGTGTATTATTGATTATTTCTTTTTACAGATTTACCCCATTAATTCCATGGCTTTAATTTTTTTTAATCATCAAAGAACTTCTGATGTCATCCCAAGCTGATTATGCAGTGAGCTGACCACACAAGTCATGCCTGACTGCTGTTTCAACAACATTAAAGACTATCTGTCCATCAGTATAGCATATGCTATACTTTAGGAACAGACACTTTTTATATAGTCCCTTGCCATCATATTACAGTGATCCTTTGTTACCTTTATTTCCTTGAATCTTTGAATATATTCTTTCTTTTAAATCTAAGTTAATTGGTGAGTTTCCTGTATAAGCACATGAGAAATTAAATGTTTAAAAAAGGGGGGGAGGGAGCTTACATCCGAGGGTAGAACATAAGGTAGATAAGTTATTCAGGCTCTTGCCCCTGGAGAGGATTAAAAAATCCTTACCCAGTTACCCAGGGCAGAATAAGAGAGGAGGCCCTTACATCATGAAATAACAAAAAATTGCATCTCTTAGAGAAATGATACAGAGAGAGATAAAAGCAGAATATTCTAAAAATGAATTAGGGAGAGGAGTCTTTGGCCAAATCCTTTTTTGAGTAAAGCCTCTTACTTCTTTCTCTGTCATTTCCAATCCCATCTCAGGCAGGGTTCCCACTGCTTTCCTGCTGTTTCATACCTCCCTGGGTGAAGTGTGGGTGGCAGGGAGATGAGATCCTATCATTGAAATTCCACTCTAAAACTTTCAGAAATTACTTTATTTTGCTCAAATAGTTTCTTCTTTCCTCTCTCCTTCCTTCCTCCCTCTTTCCCTCTCTTCTTTCTTTCTTTTCTTCTCCTCTCCCTTCTTCCTTCTCTTCTTCTTTCTTTTCTTTTTCTCCTTCCTTCCCTTTTTCCTTACTCCCTCCGTCTCTCCTTCCTTCCCTCCTCCCTTCCCTCTCCTTCCTTTTATTCCTCTAAGCACCACCCCCTCAAGGAATAAATCTACCAGAGCTCCCTCAAATCACACCTTTAAGGACAATGGCACCCCCAGGGCAATCTCTCAAAGAGGAAAGTCAAAGATCAAAAAGTAAATGTGAGGAAGACCTGAAGGTCTTAGGTAATTGAAATGTATATTTTCTTTTAAAAAGCACATATTAAAAGTTTACCACTGAATATGCCATCCTCTTTTTGGCTTTTAGTATATTAGAATGTTCGAGTTTTGTTAGTGGTTAAATTCATGATAAAAAGAATTTTTTGAAGTTCTTACGCTTTAAATGTTTAAATTAATTTGAACAGTAAAGTAAATAGTAAATTAATCAATTTAAATGGTAAAGTAAATAGTACCATGCAAAGCTCATTGGTTGTATTGATGTTCAATATTTTTAAATTTTTTATTTTATTTATTTTTCTTTAGGAAGTTGTAAACTTTTTATTAATTTATTTATTTTTAGTTTCCAACATTCGCATCCACAAGATTTTGAGTTCTAAATTTTCTCTTCATCTCTCCCCTCCCCCTACCCTAAAACAGCATACATTCTGATTACCTGTTCCCTCCCTTCTATCACTCTCCCCTGCTTTATGCCCTTCCCTTCAGTTTTCTTATAGGGCGAGATAGCCCATTGCCTATGTATGCTATTTCCCGATTGCATGCAAAAACAAATTTTGAAATTCATTTTCAAAATTTTGAGTTCCAAATTCTCTCCCTTCCTCCCTCCCCTCTGACCCACCCTCATTGAGAAGGCAAGCAATTTGATGTAGGTTATACATGTGCAGTCATGCAAAACATTTCTGTAATAGTCACATTCTGAAACACTAACTTTATTTCCCTCCATCCTATGCCACCCTGCATTTATTCTATGTTCTCCTTTCACCCTGTCACTCCTCAAAAATGTTTGCTTCTGATTGCCCCCTCACCCAATCTGCCCTCCCTTCTATCATTCCTCCTCTTTTATCTCCTTCTCCACTACTTTCCTGTAGGGTAAGATAGATTTCCACACCCAGCTGAGTGTGTATGTTATTCCCTCCTTAAGCCAAATTCAATGAGAGTAAGGTTCACTCATTCCCTCTCACATCCCCCTTCTTCCCCTCCACTATAAAGGCTTTTTCTTATGTAGAAGCTGCTAAATCTTGTGTTATCCTGATTGTATTTCTACAACACTTGAATTGTTTCTTTCTGATTGCTTGCAATATTTTCTTCGTGACCTAGGAAATCTGGAATTTGCAGTTTTCCTTTGGGGATCTCTTTCAGGAGGTGATCAGTGAATTCTTTCTGTTTCTATTTTACTCTCTTGTTCTAGAATATTGGGGCAGTTTTCCTTGATAATTTCTTGAAAGATGATGTCTAGGCTCTTTTTTATCATAGTTTTCAAGTAAACCAATAATTTTTAAGTTATCTCTCCTGGATCTATTTTCCAGGTCAGTTATTTATTCAATGAGATATTTCACATTGTCTTCTATTTTTTCATCCTTTTGGCTTTGTTTTATAATATCTTGATTTCTCATAGAGTCATTAGCTTCCATTTGCTTCATTCTAATTTTAAAGGAATTATTTTCTTCAGCGGACCTCCTTTTCCACTTGACCAATTCTGCTTTTTAAGGCATTCTACTCCTCATTGGATTTTGGACCTCATTTGCTATTTGCCACTTTTAAAAGTTCTATTTTCTTCAGTATTTTGGGGGTTATCCTTTAGCAAGCTATTAACTAGTTTTTCATTATTTTCTTGCACCGTTCCCAATTCTCTTCCTAATTTTTCTTCTATCTCTCTTACTCGATTTTCAAAATCCTTTTTGAGCTCTTCCATGGTCTGAAACCAATTCATATTTTTCTTGGAGGCTTTGGATGTGGGAGCTTTGACTTCATTGTTTTCTTTTGGTTGTATATTTTCACCTTCTTTGTCACCAAAGTAGGATTCTATAGTCTGATTTTTTTCCCCACTGTTTGTTCATTTCCACAGTTAATTACTTGACTTTTTAGCTCTTTGTTAAGGTAGGGCTCTGCTTACAGTGTGGAAGGTGTACTGTTCCAAGCTTCAGGGGTTTTGTGCAACTGTTTTCAGAGATACTTCTAAGGACCTGTAAATTTTTAGTTCTTCTAAGGTGGTATGATCAAAGAAGAGATGTTGACTCCTCTCCTGGCTGTTCTCTGGTCTGTGAGTGACTACAAGCATTCTTTTCTGCCTTGGAACTGTGAGGAGGATTATCTCTCCACAGCCACCACAAACTCTACTATGCTAATGCTCCTTCTCACCCCAGGACCACCAACCAGGACTGTGACCCAGATCCAAGCATGGACAAAGAAAGAGACTTCTGCCTCAGTGCCAGCAAAGATATCCTTGCAGTCTGCCTGTGATCAACTGCCCAATTTCCCCTACTATCTGTGAGCTGAGAGCTCTGGAAGCAGCTACTGCCACTGCTGCTGCCTCCTCATCCACCATCCCAGGGCTAAGGCCAGACTGTGATCCTCTCCCATCCAGGTCTAACAGATATTTCCCATTGACCTTTTAAGTTGTCTTTGGCATTTGTGGGTTGAAAAATCTGGAAATCACCACTACTGTCAGTGATTCAGTCCCCTGAGGCCTGGTCTGGGTTTGCTGGGGCCCCACAGCCTGCACTGGACTACACTTCACTCTCAGACTGGTGCAATGGACTTTTCCTGTCAACTTTCTAGTTTGTCTTGGGTTGAAAATTAATCTGTCATTTTGTGGGCTATGAAGAGAAGAGTTCAAGGAAATATCTGCTGTTACTCCACCATCTTGGCTCCAACTCAATGTTCAACATTTTTAAAATGAAACTTTTTTTTAAATGATCCATAAGGAATCCCCACCTTCTCAAAGTGGAGACTTTCTCAGCTATTTTTTACTAGCATATTACAGCTCTGGCTAGTGCCTCCAGTAAGAGGAATCATTCATTTGGTAATAACCAATTCAAATGTTTATTTAAGAAAGCTTGGGGAACCAGGCTACTCCAGGATGAATAAGTGAAACAGTTATAGGCTCATAAAACAAATGAACTGCCATTCTTGACAAGAGAAGAACTGTATTTGTGAGCAAGGATGGCTGTTACCAAACTGGTGTTCACATTTATAACTCATTTTCTTTTCATTCTCCTCCTTAACCTCCATCTTCAATGAGAGATAAAACCTTCCAAGGATATATGCATAATTTTCAGTTGCAAATGAACAGACAGATATAGTGGGAAATGTATCACATGGGGGAATGTGAACAGTACTTTAAGGTACCTCACTAGATCTGATGGAATGAGGGTTGGGCAGTGTGTTACAGTTACACCTGTACTGGTTGGAGTTAACTTCCACTTCCCATTTCTTGGTAATGGTAAGAAAAAAATGAAACAGGAAATAACATTGTATAGTGGCATGGGGATAAAAAATTGTGTGTTCAGTCATGAAGAGCTGGGGTCAAATTTTACCTCTGCCATATACTCATTGTGTGAGTCTGAATAAGTCATTGAATCTTACAACGCCCCAGGAAACTTTCTAAAAATTGTTAGTCACCATTGATAAAGGGGGTCTCCTCACTTAAAATTCCCTACACCAAAGAAATCACAGATGAGAGAGAGAGAATGAGAGAGAGAGAGAGAGAGAGAGAGAGAGAAAGAAAGAGAGAGAGAGAGAGAAAAAGAGAGAGGTTAAAATGATTCTGAAGTTTTGCCTCATGCCAAGCAAATTGGCGAAGATGGGAACAGTTAATGTTGGACAACTGTGGATACATAGGTTTGATGATGTCATTTTGATGGAGCTGTAGGATAGTCAAATATTTCTGAATTTTAATTAGGAATTATGCAAAATGAAGCTATCCATTAGAGCATGAAACAGAGGAGAGGGACTGATTATGCACCCAGGCTATCTCTGTTAATACATTTGCTCTGGTTCCTTTCTAAAGAGAATATATGACTGGAGACTCCTGTTAGTTCATAGTAACTAGGGTCAGGAAGACCTGAGTTTAGACCTTAACATCTGTGTGCTCCCACATAAGTTATTCTTTCTTTCTGGGTCTAAGGTTCTTCATCTGTGAAATTACAAGGTTGGGTTTGATCTTTCGCATCTCAGCCAGTTCTAAAATCCTATGTTCTCTTAGAACCCACGAAGGGGGTAGGAAAGTACTATACCAGAAAGGATGCAGAACATAATCAGTAGCATGTTCCTGGCACATAGTAGACAGTCAATAAAAGTTTGATGATTAATTGATGAATATACAAGAAAAATCATACAACTGAGCATGTCCTATGATCTAGCAATCCCACCACTGGGCATATAGTCCCGATAATATCAAAGACCATGTCAGGATCCCTATGCCGAGACCATCCCTTTCTTTCTACTCCTCTTTTCTTACTCTTAGGAGACACCCTGTTTTCCACAGCTAAGGCCCAGAAAGCAAGTTGTACCTTGAGCTTGACATAAAAATCTTTTGTGCTCACTCTCTGGATGATCTCAACCTCAGCAAAATTAAAGAATTGTTTCATACCAGCACCAGTTGACCCCTGAGTTCAGACAAGCAGCTATGGTACCCATGTTCCAGACATGAAGTCTTGCTATAAATCAAATTTGTCTCATTGCTACCTCTCATTGTCAGAACTATAGTTTACTGCATAGCCACTAGTATATGTACTGACATTCTCCACTGGTAAAGTGGCTCTCCTACCACACGGAGGCACATGTTTCTAGTTTTCTCCCACAACAAAATAAAGTTCAATGAGTACTTTTGACCACTGTTCATTCTTTGGTTTAATTTCGTTTTCTTTTTTTTGTTATTTTAGTTTTTAGAGTTAACTGTGGGTATGATAGCCTATGTGAGCTCTTTGGTATTTTTGGAGTTAATAGCAGTTGCAAAACCTCTTTGACTCTTTAATCATTCATTTTTAGGGTTGAGAACTGAAACAAAGTTCTGGCATATGCCAAAGTATTCATAGTAGCACATAACAAAGAACAGGAAACAAAATGAATGCCCATTGTTTGGGGAATGACTGAAAAAATTATAGTATATGAAAGTAATGGGAATTATCATGCAGTAAGAAATGACAAATACAAGGAATTAAAAGAAGCATATTTAAATTCAAAATAAAAACAAATTTAAAATCAACAAGCCCACTGTGTGCCAGTCAGGGTGCTATTCTCAAGATAAATTGGACATAATCTCAGAGGGATGGCAATAATGTTAAAGGGGACTCAGAAAAGCTTTTTGCAGAAGGTATAATTTAAGCTGAGATTTGTAGGAAGCCAACAGGAAGAGTGGAGGACAGCATGCTAATAAATTTTCTTACTTTCAAATCTGGTCTCCTATTTTTGATCCACAGTCATAAGACCCTCACTGGCTGATGTGCCTCTCCTAAGCTGTCAATTACCCTCTATGAGCTTTAAATTCTTCATGTGTAAATAGGTTGAGCTAGTTGGTCTCAAAGGTTCCTTCTGTGAGAGATGATCTCTGAGGAACTCTCTCAGGAGTGAAACCTCTTCAAGGAGTTAATTGTTTCTTGTCTAGTTGAAACATTTACAACAGGCTGACCTTGTAGAAGAAATGTTTCAACATATTCTGTATTTTCCCAAGATCACCCCCTTAACTTACCCAGACTGCCCTCTGTATTTTCCCAGCCTTCCCCCCCTTATTTTTGGGCACATAGCAGGGAGCAATAACACCTCCCCCCTCCTTTTTTAGGGGGCTAATGTGTGAAAACTGTCTGTTTTCTGTTGCTGGGGCAGATTGCCATGAGTAGATTGTACCCTCAGGGCTTGCACCAATGAGCCCTAAGGAAGGGGGCTAGGGAGGAGGGATTGCAGTTAGGGTATACATAATCTGTTGAGCTAAACACAGCTCTGTTCTCTTCAGTTGGTGCCATCTTTCAAACACTCTGAGGGAGCCGTTTCTTGAGAAAGTCAACAAATGAACTATTCTTTTTGCTAACATCTCTGAGTCTCTGATTCATTGATAAGGGTCTCTGTACCCCACACATTTCCATCTCTAAATTTATGATCCCATAAAGAGAGGAAGATGAAAAATAGGGTTGGAGAGGGGGGAGAGGGAAGGAAACAAAATGTATACTGTGTTAATGATGGAATCCTAAGAAAGCTTCCCTCAGCCCCAATATTCTCAAGCCCTTAGACTCAATACAGCCACTGCCTCTAGCTAGCCTCTGTCCTCAGATTCAATTCTCATGTTTAAACAGGTGTGTCCATGCACTCATCCACAAGCACATCATCCATCTAGCCCAAGTCAGGACCACAATACCTAACTATCCATCTTAACCTGACAGGATCTATATCCTAGTGGTGCTGCTTTCTGAATATCTGAATTATTAGCATGCTAAGAAATCTCCTCTCACTAATAGTTTTGAGTTGGGAGAGCAGGTTCAGGTGTAAAAGAATTCACTTAGACCTTCTCTTTTAGCCAATGGAAACTTGATATTTTATGTGAAAAAACATCACGTGCCTCCTCAGCAAGAAAGTGAAAAGAAACCCCAATATTTGGGGTAGTTCTGCCTATATAGAGATGTTCAGGATGATTATGTGATTTTAGGGTTGGATGAGGGTTGTGTTAGAAACACGCTTGACATTGAAAGGTGAGTGAGATAAGGATTTTGTGAAGACTTTTTCAAATAAAAATATGGGGAATAGTAAAATTCTAGATAAGAATTTTTGATTGTACGGCCTCCTTCCTCCTTGGATACCTGAGTTTCAGGTATCCAGGATCTGTGGGTCTCTCCCCCCTTTCTTTCTTTGTAATAGTGCTGTGAAGTGTAACTGAAACTTGGAAGCTCCCCTTCATTTGTTTCACATTAACAATATCAGATCCCGCTTACCCCCCCCTCCCCTCTTTGCTAAAGTCACATCAGCAGTCAAGTTAGATGAGGTAATTGTGTTGGAATAGGGTAAAATTTCCCGGGGTTTACCTAGTTTTTGGCGCTAAGATTGTAAGCCCACCTCCCAGCCAATGGAGAGGTGGGATAGTGGGGAGGTGGGATTCTCTGCCTTAGGGTATAAAATTGTGCTTCAATTTCTGTAAGTTGCCTCCCTCCACCAGATTCCCCAACCTGGTGGAAGGATGTCCCTTTCTCGATAATTGTAATAAATCTTTTTCTTTCTGTTCTTATTGAGAAGCCTCTTCATTTATTTAAGATTTTGAGTAAGGGTCTTTTTATCCCACACAAAGGTATCAAGGAAAATTTATTAAAGTAGAATTCAGAGGACTTGAACACTTTGGTCAAAGTAGACTCCACCCCTCTTCAAAAAGGGGGAGAGAGAGACAGATATAGAAGTGAGGGCATTTTTATAATGTTAGTGCAGGACAGATCCTCCCATCAGAGGACGGATTGGTCCATTCTCTTTTGGGTCACAGTCTTTTGACATGCCCATTGTATGTCATTAAGCAAGCACAGTTGGATTTTTAGGTTGCCCTGTGAGTGACCCCAGCTGGTTTAAGCTGGAACAGTTCTGCTTCTTGGGTTTTTCTGAAAGTCCCTACCCATTTTCTGATTGGTCAGGGTCACCTGCAGTTTTTATTCAGTAATCTTAGGGGCTAACAACTTTTGTGGACGCTTAATCCCTGCTCTCTCTTACAAGTTTCTGACTTTTTTTTACCTGACCATGTTAGGTCACAACTCTGATTGACTATTACCACTCAAACCTGGGAGTTTCTACCCTGTGGAAACAGAACTCTTTCCTTTGTTTTCTACAGCTGAAGATTAGGGACAGCATAGGAACAAACAAGATGAGGAAGATGGTTGCTTGCAAGATGAGAAAAAATTGTCATGACACAGGATGAGGAAGATGAATAACAGGATAGGGAACACAGGATAAAGGAGACAAAAGCAATTCTTTTGATACAGGTTGCATGGTGCTTCAAGATAAGGGGAAAGGACATTAAGACACCCCCAAGTTACAGAATGGGCTATAGAAAGAGCCTCAAACCCCTTCAGGGAGCCTGGGAAAGTAACCCTTAATATTAACTGTTAGAATACCATTTGTATCCACATCAACAGTGAGTTCATATTCCTGGGGTAGAGATTTGGTTTTTTAGGATGTTTCAGGACTGCTTAGAGTAATAGCCAATCAGTAGCATTAGGCAGAATGGAAATCGAGAGAACATGTTAATTTTGAGGTCTCAGGTATTTCCAAAGATCAAGTTTGTTCTAGTGGGAAATGCATTTCTTTGAGACTGGATAGATCAGAATTTCTCTTTGGGCAAGAAATTTCTAAGACATTGAAGGCCTCCTTCAAGACACAATCAGTTAGACATCCTGTTGTTGTCAATAAGAATGAGAATAAAATACAGCTTTGGTGGCAGTAGGAGGTGTGGGAAGGGAAAGGTTTCTGTCTCTATTTGCATAACCTTGTCAAAGCTGTTTCTTTGATCTCAGATATTACTTTCCTGGGTAGTAGATATTTTCCGCACACATCGAGTATACAGGCTGAATTTAGTCTTGTTATCCAGTCTAAACCTCAACTCAAATTCAGTAGTAATATAATCTAAGGTGGAGAGGCCCGTTGTGTTCCGCTCAGGCTTGAGTGGAGACAGTCTTCTGTCTAGATGATCCAAATCCTTCAGCTAGTCTGATAAAAAAAAAAGTATTTCCTCTATTTTGAGGTAAAATGATGACAGGGTTTAAGGGGTACCAGCCCATGCAGAGACCGTTGCCCCTTACCCCAAAAAGAATTTCAGTCCCATTTGTCTAGAGGCTCTGGAAAATCCCACCTTGAACTCTCCTTGAATTTCTCCACCTGATCTGGTGTTAGCCTCAGGCTATAATCCCTTCAACTGACCTTTCATTATCCCTAAACCCAATTCTCTGTTACCCTTTACCTAGCCCAGCCTTTCGTTGTCTGTTGCCTCTGAATTGGATCCAGTACTTCCCACCCCGGATCTTATCTAAACCCCATTTTCTTTGTCCAGGTGGTTTGACCACCAATCACCCCAGCCTACAAGCCCCTCCTATCAAGATCCTCCCTAGACTCCTCCTCTAGTCACCAGACTATTTGGCCACTCCTAGATTCTTCCCATACTTGCTCTGTACATATTCATCACGCTTCCTGGAAAGTACTCAGATCCAATCTGAGCTATATTTTATAGCTACATTAGCTATACAAATGTTCAGATTCCTTAAGAGTCTGGCCAATATGACAGATCTTTAATAAATCTTATCTTTGGCTGAAAGAAAGCTTAGGTTGAATTCATTCGGGCAGGACCTACAGGTTGCTATTTTGGGGTTCCAGTACCCCTAAACCTCAACAGATGACATCAACCCCTGTTGAAATGGTATATAAAATGTTCACCCAAATCCCAAAATGAGTTCAGTTCCAATACTGTAGCTCCATGCAGATTTTAAGAGAAACAAAATGATGGATACAACCTAATCATGTTTGTCTTTATTAAACCAAACTCTGCTCTCTCCCAACCACAGTTCTTCTCCATGGCTGGAAGGAAGGAAGGGAGAAGGGAATGAAGTCTCTCATGGTCCTTTCACATATGCAGGTTTCTGGGTTATTGTAACTTTGGTCATTTCCCTCCCATTCTCAATCCTGACCCCTTTGTAAGTTTCCATTGGCACTGAGTTCCATCATTAAGGGTCACTTGAGGTGGACATTAATGCCTTTAGGTATTAGGCAATCCTGCCTGTCCCTTCAAACTCCAGCAGCCTAGCCTACCTTCCAAACTAAAACTGCTCTATTGGGAAACTACCTAAACACTAATTCAGTGGGTTAATCCTCCCTTGGAGTGTGCCCAGAATATGTTTTATTGTTTCCCTTCTCCAGGCTTCCTAGTTGTACTGGGCAGCTTGGAGCCTTCTCTTCTTTACCCAGGTTTGTATATTCCGTTTTTCTTTGGTTCAAATGAATATGTAAGGTGATTCAAGTAGATTTGGTAAAGAAAAAAAAAAGATTTACATCAAAATCATGCAAATAGTTAAATCATATAAACTTAAAACAAACTTGAAATTGGAGTTTAAGACTACTTATCTAACAATTATATGAACATTAACATTAACATGTTTGCATTTTAATTTTAATTACATGAACATTAACATGTTTAAGACTTTCATTTACATTATTATTTCTCATACCCTATTCAAATTCACCTAAATTTTTGAAGAGAAGGTAGTTTCCCCCAACCTAGACTTTGTCTGGAGGGACTTTCAAGGTCAACTAGTTCCACCTTCTCATTTTATCAATTGGAAATAGACACACGGTCATATATATACTAAGTGGGAAAGCTTAGATCCCAACTGAAGCTCTCTGACTCCAAATTAAGTTGTTGTTTTTTTTTCAAACTACTCCACAACCAAGCACCTCACATTCCAGGTAATCTATATGCAATTAAATTTTAAGACTCTTTAAAGAATGGTTTTGCTGCTGGGAGGAGAATGCTCTGAATAGAAGGGAACTGAGAAGGGGTTGTGTAAGTGATGTAGAGGGCTTTGGAATTTTGGAATTTGGCCTTTAGACACTTGGGAGGAAATTTAGGAAGACAAGTAGAAGATGACAGAGAAGGGTTAGTGTTAAATGAAAAAAATTTGAACTGAAGGAGCTGAGGAGAAAAAGTACACTTGACATTAAGTCATAGATAGTTACGGGCAGCGAGGTAGCACAGTGGATAGAGCACTGGACCTGGAATCAAGGAGAACTGAATTCAAATTGGTGAGGTTCAGGGTCACCCCAAAATGTTGGGGTGCAAGGTTATCCCAAAAGAATTTGCTCAGTCTGTTTCCAAATCAAGTATAAGCATTTAGAGGGGGTAACACACAAGACAATATACCAAGCAAGTTCTTATGCCCTTTAAGGGAGATGCATCTCAAGGGAAACCCCAGTTTAAGGTAGCTTCTCCCTCCTCCCTTCCTACCCACCCCCCCATCAAGGGAGATGGGGAAAGCCAGATTAAGGGAGAATGTCAATTAAGAGGAACACCCTTCAACTAAGAAAGCTACCCTCTAACCAGGAGAGGTAGGGATTTTTATAGAGTAAAACCTGCTGTGGGCCAGGAGATGAGGTGACCAGAGACATTTAGGCAAGGGGGTGGGGAGATGAGGCAATCAGAGGCAGCAGTTTCACAGTTTCCTATTCCATAGTTCACCCTAGGACAGGAGAGGCAGAGCCCCCCTTCCCCTCATTTCATTGACAGTTTACTTGAATCTTTGTCTCCTAAAGTGGCTTTAGGTGGTACTTGAGATAATGGGCTTCTTATTGACCATTCTATTTGAATCTCATAAAAATTTGGCTTTTGCTGCTTACTAGCTGTGTGACCCTGGTCAAGTCACTTAACCCTGTTTGCCTCAGTTCCCTCATCTATAAAATAAACCGGATAAGGAAATGACAAGCCACTGCAGTGTCTTTGCTAAGAAAACCCCAAATGGAATCATGAAGAGTAGAACACAACTGAAATGATTGAACAATGATTCATGTATATCTTATTTTTTTATTCTATTTACTTCCCCTTGCATCAGTTTGCCTTAGTTTTTGATGAGGAACTCTTAACTTGACCAAGTGCCCCATTGTTTGTTGATACTATGTTTGTCCTCATGGAAGATATTTGACAACATGGCAGAAAACATTATGCTAAAAAGCATGAGAGCAAGCACACAGCCTTGTTTCACTCCATTGGTGACTGAGAAAGCAGGAAAGCATTCTCCATTATCCAAAACCTAGGCAAGCATGCTGTCCTGAAACTGATATATGATATTGATGAACTTCTCTTGGAAACCAAATTTTGACATAATTTTCCATAAGCCCTCATGATTGACAGTATCAAAGCCTGGGTCAGAACTACGCATGTTGTGTAGAGACCTCTGTTCCACTTCTGGCATTTCTCCTGGAGTGGTTGACCAGCAAACACCATATGGACAATTCTTCAATCCTTTCTGAAGCCACACTGGCTCTCAGGAAGATGAGAATCTTTCAGGTGAAGGATCAGCCTATTAATGAGGACTCTGGCAAGACTCTTGCCAGGAATGACTAAAAGAAAGACCCTCCCTTTACCTTTATAGAGATGGACAATGGAGGTGACTTTGAACTCCTGGGGATAATCTCTGCATGCCATGCTGGAGGAACCAAATGGCATTCAAAACCTCTACTTCAGTTGGAAGTTTGGCTAGATAGGGATTGACTTCAACCTGAGATTAATGGTCAGTGACTTCAGCATTGATTGATATTGATCTGTTGAGAACAGTATGGAAGTGGTCAGCCCATCTCTCTAGGATCATGTCTTTATGACTAATTAATGTGTCTCCATCAGCATGGAGTAGTTGAGATGCACCATAGGTCTGTGGTCCACAAATACATTTCAGGCCATCATAAAAGCACTTAGGATTGTTACTATCAGCAAAAACTTGATTTCATCTTCCTTCTTACTGAACCCAAAATCCTGAATCTCTCAGCTTTGCTTGTACTTTACTTTTCATGGAATCAAATGCTTCCTTCTTAAAGATGGATGAACTATCCTGCTGGTAAACCCCATGGAGTTCTCATTTCTCATTTAAGAGCTTCTGAATTTCCTTATCATTTTTTGTCAAACCAGTTTTGATGTTTGTGAGTGTTCTGACCCAGATGAGCAAAGGCAATCTTACACACCGAATCTCTGAAAGCTGTCCCCTCCTTTTCTGCTCCACTGTTCCCAGCTGTGTGTTGACTCAATTTTCCCTCCAAGTTAGCAATAAACTATTTATATTCAGAGAAGTGCTCAAGCCTGTTGACATTAATTTTTCCCATAGTCATTTTCCATGGAGCTGCTGCTTGTATTGAATGTGAATGCTTAGCTTGAAGAAGATAAGTCCATGATCAGTCCATCACTCTGTACTACACATTCCCTTTGTCATTCTCACAATCTGTCTATCTCTTCTCCTTATAATCACAGAGTATATAAATGGAACACAGTTTTGATGATGAGAAGGTCATGAGATACATAAATCTTCAGTAGTAAGTGACTATTACTCTTGTTATTTACTACTGCACTCCTGCCAAGGATCTTCTGCCATGGCTGGTAGTCTACTCCAGCATTAAAGTTACCCAGAATTATAAGCATGTCCTCTTTTGGAACATTGATAAAGTTCTCTAGGTCTTCCCAAAATTTTTCTTTGACCTCATCAGAGTTCGCCATGATGGATCATAGACACTGATGAATGTGGTATGGCATTTTATCGCAAGTGACAATCACATTTTCATGAGCCTGCTGTTCATTCCTTTTGGTAGGCATACAAACTTATTGATTAAATTAGTTTTGATTACAAAACCTTCACCAACTTCATGGACCTCCCTTTCACTGAGGTCACTCCAGAAAAACATGTATCCAGCTTTGACTTCAGTAAGCTGGCCTTCATTTGCCATCCTTGTTTCACTCAGGGCTACTATTTGGATGCAATATCTGTTTAGTTCTCTCACAGCAAGAGCTGTTCATCTTTCAGGTCTACTGGATTTTGGGTTTTCCATAAGTGTGTGCATATTTCATATACAATGTTGAGTAGAATTGCAGAAGTTTTTGTACATTTTTTGGTGTTTCAGTTGCAGGGTGGAATTCCCACCTCCCAAAGTAATCAAGTCAGGCTTGGGTAAGAAAACAATTTTTAGGAAACCTTTTCTTTTTTTTTCATTGAATTATTTTATTTGTTTTCAATGTTCGACAATCACTTCCATATATCTTAGATTTTTTTTCCACTCCCTCCCTCTCATTCCCCTCTCCCTCCCCACTCCCTCTCTGAGAGGGTGTACAATCTTACATGGGTTTTATATGTACATTCCTATTAAATGCATGTTGCCTAGAAGAATTAAAATGAATGGGAGAAACCATAAAATAAAACAAAACATAATACAAAAGAAAATGGTCTGTTTGTGATTCAATTCCATAGCTCTTTCTCTGGATGTAGAAGATGTTTTGTCTTGAGTCCATTGGAAATTTTTTAAGTCCATGCATTTCAATGAAGTACTAAGTCTACCAGAAAAATTTCTTGCACACTGTGGTTGTTGCTGTGTACAAAGTTCTCCTGGTTCTGCTCCTTTCACTCAGCATCAATTCATATAAGTCTTTCCATGCTTCTCTGAAGTCTTACTGTTCATTGTTTCTCATAGCACTATAGTATTCCGTTACATTCATATACCACAAGTTGTTCAGCCATTCCCCAATTGATGGGCATCCCCTTGATTTCCAGTTTTTGGCCACCACAAAGAGAGCTTCTATAAATATTTTTGTACATGTGGGAGACTTTCCCATTTCTATGATCTCTTTGGGATAGAAGATCCCAAAAGCGATCCCAGAAGCGATATTGCTAGGTCAAAGGGTATGCATACTTTTGTAGCCCTTTGGGCATATGAAACCTTTTCTGGGTCCTTCCTCACACTAGGAGGTGAGCAGTGCAATTCTTAAAAGATTGATCAGACACCCAGGGGGCTGGTGAATCCCACTGCTCCTTCTAATGAGAAGACAACCCTATGGCATGGGCTGCCTGTGTGCAGGATTATGACTATAGCTCCCAGTGTATCCACACCTGTTGCTTTTTCACTTGTCTGCCACCATAGGACTTTGAGATAGATAGATAAAAATGGTAAAAATGGTATGGGTTATGTCTTTTGATTCATGTGTAAATTGGATTTAAGTGAGGCAGAGTTGCATCAAGTCATCCACCTTACTCTGTTTTTCAGAGTCACAGTGTTTTTCACAGTCCAATGGAAGACAGTCAAGATGACTGGTAAGATTTAGTAGATGACCCTGGTGTCTTCAATGTTTAACCAAGTTCCAAGCACTACACAGCGCTTGCTTCCACTGCTGTCATGAGGGTGGGAACAAATTGTTCTCATCCACCCATTTCACCAGGGGAGGACTTCTCATACTTGGGGTAAACACCCTGCTAACTCACCAACAGGACTGAGACCCCTCAGTTATCCTCAATCTGGTTTAGCCCATCTGCTGAAACAGTTTACTGGGGTGTGGCCACTGTGCATGCCCCAGCTTCTTGGAGCACAAGTGAGAGCTAGACACATCAGGTGGACCCCAAAGATGGCAAGAAGCCCCAAAGGGCACAGTAGCCCTCTCCAGAGATACTAATCTTCCCTGAACATACCCTAAACCCACAGACACAACTAAAAAACACCTGAACAACAAAAAACCACAAAAAGCATAGTTTCAGGCCTCAGGAAAAAAACCTGAACAATCTGGAGATTCTGACAAGGCTTCTTATTGGAAAAATTGTGTCAGAATGACAGAGAAATCATTCTTTTCCATATTGCAATCTTGTACATTCCTCTTGGGCCATAAAAATTAAAGAGAAGATAGATCCATTATCCTATATGTCCTTCAATGTCATCAAAGTTGAACAAATTTAGTTAAATAGAATCATAATTTCCCCTGAGGAAACAAACTTTGTCAAACAAACGCTATAAAAAACTAAATCAGGTTACAAATTAAAGTACAATTAGAGGTTTCACAAATAGGCTGATTGAGGTAGAAGATTTAGACGTCACCAAGGAGTCAGGGACAGTTCAGAGTCTTCCTCTGAATTCTTATCCAAGGAATGTTTAAGACTCTAAGTAAATTCTTATATCCTATGGGTCAGGTTGTGGTCAAGTGAGGTTAATATTAAAACATATTTAGCTAAGCAAAATTTGCAGGAGGAATGACACTGAGTCCTAGATAATAAAAGGAAATAAAAAATTTCTGTAAGATAAAATAGACATTCTTTTTCACTTTTATGGTTTGGTCCAGACCTGTGATTTCACAGGTATGGAAACTCTAAATGGATAAATTCCCCTCTCCCTATGGAGATCTTTTAGGTGTTTTTCAGTTTTTAGTCTGACAGAATTTTCTGGAGCACTGACAAGGTTAAGTGACTTCTTCAGGGTCATGGGGCCAGTATCTCAAAGGCAGAACTGGAATCCAGTTCTTGACTCTGCCACTTCCCTATCCACTATACCACAATTCCTCTTGTCGTCTTGTGGGCATTTATATTACACTTAAATGTTAATATAATAACTTTATATATAATATGTTAACATTATATAATACATTAACATATTATAAAATATTAATATTTTATATAATATATTAGCTTTAATGTTTAAAGTGTTTTATATATTATGTCATCTGATCCCCTAACAGCTCTAAGAAGGTAAGTATTATAGATATTTCAATAACCATTTTATAGAAGAAGAAATTTGAGAACAGAAAGGAAAAGAAACTTGCCTGTGGTGTCATAATTAGTAAGTATAAAAGTTGGAATTCAAATCCTGTTCTTCCTGATTCCAAGTCTATCACTCTATCTTCTTCACCAAGTTGCCTCTCATTCAATCTTTTTTTTTTCCTCTCATGCAATCTTAATCTCAACCAATCTTAACATTGGTTAAAGGAACTGGAAATATTTAGCCTGGAGAACAGAAGAGGCTTTTGTTTTCGGGGGGGGGTGGGGGTGGGAGGGAGTGAAGGGAGGGAGGGGAAAAGGAGAATGGAGGAATTGTTTTGTTTTATTTTGGGAGGTGGGAAGAAGCTGGAGTCATTCACTGTATTAATCTTTACACGTGTAAAATGCTGTCCCAGTAGTGGAGGAATTAGTCTGGAGGAGGGAGGGGGGACTCAAAGCCATATATGGCTCTCTAGGTCCTCAGGTATGGCCGTTTGACTGAATCCAAACTTCATAGAACAAATCCCCTTAATAAAAGTATTTGTTCTGTAAAATTTGGACTCAGTCAAAAGGTTGCATTCAAGGACCTAGAAGGTCACAAGTGGCCTCAAGACCACAGGTTCCCCACCCAGATTAGATCAGTTTTGATTGGCCCCAGAAGGCAGGAACAATTGGTAGAATTTATCATTGGTCAGTGAATCAACAGCAAGCATTTACTAAGACCCTTCAGCATTCTAGGCATCGTGCTAAAGATACAAAGAATGGCAAAATAGTCTCTAATCTCAAGGAGTTTACAATCTAATGGGAGGGAGAACATGAAAAAAGCTGTGGACAAACAAAATACATATAGAATAAATTGGAGATAACAACCAGATGGAAGACATTAACATTAATTAAAGAGCCTAAAACACAATATCATTCCATTCCATTAACATGTCACAGTTTGCTATTGTGCTTTAAGAAAGGAGAGAACAGACAGTTTCAAAGAGACATGGAAAGATGTCTATGAACTGATACAGAATGAAGTAAGAATCAGAACAATATAAACTCCAGCATCAGTATTATAAAAGTGAAGAATTCTGAACACATGATTAAACTGATGAAGAATGAAATGAGCAAAACTAGGAAGAAAATGTATACACTTACAACAGCATAAAACAAACAAACTTGAAGGCTGTAAAAACTCTGATCAAAGCAACGACCCAAGAAGCCATGTTGATGGAAGCATCCATGGTTCCAAAGGACTGTTGATGAAGTGTTACATCTGCTTTCTGACTGAAGTGAAACAGGGGACAGAATAAAACTTTTTTTTAACACAGCTAATGAATTTATTTTGTTTGACAATGCATTTTGTTACAAGAAACTTCTTTTTCTTTATTTTTTTAGTGGGGTGGATGTTGGGAAAGAGAGAAAATAGATTTCTGTTCTTCAAAAATAAAATTTAATTTAAAAAAGTAGTTGCACAGAAACAAACTTTAAAATGAGGAAACTAAGTCTGAGAGGTTAAGTGATTTAAGTGGAAGTATTAGCTACAGATTATGATTATTCAAAAGTGGAACAGGTTGCCTCCATCACTGGAGGCCATGAGGAAAATCATGAACAACATCTTGCCAATTTTATCCTACAGTAGATTCTTGTTCAGACATGAGCTGGTTTAGACAACTTTTGAAGTCACTTACAATTCTAAGAGTCTGTGATTCCCCTTGAGAAGGAGGCACTGGGTCAGGGTTTTAGTGGCCAAGACGGTATCATTCCAAAATCATAGCTGGAATGTTTCCGCTTTCCTATGCATAGGAAGAGCCTTGGTTAGGGCTTAGTTTAGGATGAGATCTCACTTAGGCTACCAGAATTTACAAAATAGTTTTGTCCAGTAACACAGTATATGTTTCTGAAAATATTCTCCCTGGGAGATGCCGTACTATTAATACTTACATGATGCCACGTCATATCAAGGCCTGCTCAAAGGTCTTCAACAAATGCACATTCATCCTGATTTTAGCTCATTATCCCACTGGGACTTAGTAGAATGATTAACCAAAAAACTCAGAGTATCAAATAAACATTTCAATTCTCAGGACAAGAATTAAAACAGGAATGGAAAATCTAGCAGTCTCTCAGGGGGAACTAGAGGTGTCCCCAGTCATCTTTGCCAATGTCTTGCTCTTTGCCAGGCATTATACTGCTGTTGCATTAGACCTGGCTTACTGAGGGCTGGAATGAATCATTGAAAATGCCACAAAGGCCAATCCTGTTCACAGACTTCAAAAGGGCCCCCCTTGGAGAATGGACAATTCTTTTTTTTCTATGTAGCTCTGCCAGAACTTGGGAATGTAATGATTTATGAAGTCCGTGACAGTTCTGGGAGCAGAGGAACAATGATGCCAACAAGTTCACAGCAAAAAGCTGCCTAATCATTGGGATTAGTCAATATGGCAACAAAATGGCACATTCTCCCTAGGGCAGATTGAGGGTCCTTCTCCCCAATCCTGATTTTTATCATTTGGGTGCAGACTGAACTTTACAGTGAGGGAGAATATTGTTTTGGACTCACCCTCAATAGTAACCTTTTCTTAGGTGTTTTTGTTTCCCAGGAATGAGGTTGTATTTACACCAAGTCACCACAACTCACACATGGTACAATATAGTTGTAGACTGAGAGCTCAAAGGGACTGTAGAGACCATTAAATACAACCCCCTCATTTTTACGGATGAAGAAACTGAGGTCAGAGAGGTTAAGTGGCTTGCCAAAAGTCTGTCTTGAGTAAATTTAATCAAGGTAGACTGAGTACAAACTCTGGGCAAGATCAGTTTAACTGCTAACAAAATGGATCACGCTGGAAACCTCACCAAAGCCAGTGATCTCTAGAGAAGGTAGGGGGGACCCTCATTATTGACATACAACAAAGAAGGAGTCTTGGTAAGCATGGAGAAAAGGTGACATGGTATTTCACTGCATAATCATTGTAGATTTTATGCCAAATTTTTTTTGGCACAAAAGTGTAGTGCGACCATTAAAAAAATTGTGCTGATATTACTTTAAAGTCATTTATTATCATAATACTGTCTTTGATACAAGATTAGGATGTACAAAATACTCATGAATATACATTAAAATTGAGTATTGATAATGCACCAGTGCTGAGAATTCTAGGTTCTCCATTTGCAAGTTGCAAAAGATAAATGTGTATCCATACGCCACTAGTGAATACATTGATGCTCTGTTTACCTTTTAAGTGGCATGACACAGAATTATACCATGTGACTATTAGATGATGAAAAGTTATAATCCAATTTTTGGTCTTAAAAAACAGGGTACAACTATTATGTGGCAGTGACGATTATGCAGTGAAATGCAGTAGGTTGTAGGGCTGGGGCAGGAACATTACTATTGACTATACTGAGACAGGTGGGCTGGCATTCAGATGAGATTAATCACATCCCTCTCTAATAATTAAGGAATGTTCATTGTTTTATGGGACCCATTTGTATCGTTGTGTATCATTTGTGTCTTTGTTAGGGGATCACAACTAACAGCCTTTCTCTCTCCTTGGAAGAGATTAAAAACTCTCTTAATTACACAAAGATTGGAAAGGACAGTCAACGTATCTTTTAAGAATGATAATTTTGTGGGGCTAAACAAACAGATATCCATGAAGTATCCTGAAGGATGCTACGTGAGGGACAACCTTTCTTTTAAATTATCTTTAAGCTAATTCAACTGGATTCCTGGGCTCAGCTCAAGCCAAGTGGATGCAGAGCTAATTAAAAAATTAATACAGCATAAAAATCAGTTACGCTGTAGAGTCAATACATTAGAAATCAATACGGAAGAGATTAGAGATAATATTAATTTTTATATTTTCTTTTTTATTATTATTAATTTTTTTCAACATTCTACAATCACTTCCATAAGTCTTAGATTTTCTGCCCCTCCCTCCCTTCTCCCTCTCTGAGATGGCATGCAATCTTATATGGGTTCTATACATACATTCTTATTAAACACATTTTCACATTAGACATGTTGCATAGAAGAACTAAAATGAATGGGAGAAACCATGAGAAAAATCCAAACAAAAGCAAAGCACAACCCAAGAGAAAATATTCTGCTTCATTCTGTGTTCCAATTCCACAGTTCTTTCTCTAGATGTGGATGGCTTTTTGCCTCAAGAGCCCTTTGGGAATCTTTTAAGTCCTTGCATTGCTGTGAAGGGCTGAGTCTACCAGAAAAATTCCTCACACACTGTGGTTGTTACTGCCTACAATTTTTATATTTCCAAGTCACACAGGTGGTAAGCATCAAAGGCAGAATCTGAACCCACCATAGGACCTGATATCCTCCCCTCTCTTCTCGGATATCATCATCATCGTCACCATCATCATCATCATCACATTTATACAATGGTTTAAAGTTTGAAAAGTGTTTTACACAAGTTATCATTTGATCCTCATGACAGCTTTTGTGAGGTAGACACTGTAATTATTCTGATTTTAGAGATGACAAACTGAAACAGAGTAACCAAGTGACTTATACAGGTTCACCAAGGTAGTAAGACAGTCTTTCTGACTCTAGCCCTCTATCCAATAGGCCACACTACATCTTAAAATAGAAAATAGGCTTCCTCAGTGCATGGTTTGTTTTTCATTTTGCTTTTTTGTCTTTGAATTCCCTAACATCTAGTTCAGAGCCTGTCCCATTAATAGAGCCTTAAGAAATGAGCTGATGATTCTTGAAACTGATGACACATTGGAGAGATAGACTGGCAGGACTTAGGGATATATCCCCAGTAAATATAAGTTCCCTAAATTCAATGACTGTGACCATTTTTTTCCTTGCATCTCTAGCTCAGTGCTTGGCACATCATAGATGTTAAATAATGCTGGTTGAACTGAGTTCTGAAATGAGTGTAGTCTCTCTGGATCTGAATTTCCTTATCTGTAAAATGAAGGGAGTGGGCTGGCTGTTCACTCATTCCTACCCACTCAAAATTCTATATTTCCATTTCTATAATAGTATAGACTCCTCAACAGAAGTATAAATTTAAATTCTGAGTGCTGAAGCCAAAACTTCAGCAAGGACTCAATTCTCTTTTGTCAAGTATAAAATAAGACACAGCCCAATGGATCTAGGAAGAAGCCTTTAATTTCATGAGTTCAAGGACTGTCTGAATAATGTTTAAGCCTAAGGAACTCAGTCACCAAAAGTTGATGGGGCATAGCCTTAGCTGGGCCCTCATGGATGCTCAGTCATTCTACTTTACTCTCCTATTATGACTCACTTTCTCACTCCTCACAGTGGCTGTTCCAAAGCCTTTAATCTTTTCCAAAATTCCTAATCCCCACACTTAACTGATAGCTTCATCTTACTCTTTACTGTGAAGGCTGAGATAGACCTCTTAATTCCCATTTCTCAAAATCATCACCTTTTCTTTCCTTCCCTGGTCACAGAAGAAGAGATATCACTATTCTTTGCTCTGGGAAAACCCTTTAGTCGTGTTTTCTTACTATAGCAGAGGGAATGCTGGATGGAATCAGGAAGGACTCAGTCTGAATCCCATCCCAGACATGGACTAGTTGGGTCACCTTAGGCAAGTCACTTAACATTACTCAGACTCAGTTTCCTCATCTGTACATGGGAGATAATAATAAAACCTACCTCACAAAAGTTGTGTGAGGATCAAATAATATAACATATTTAAAATGCTTTGCAAACCTTAATATGTGATATAAATGTGAATTCTTGCTCTCCAGGACCCTATTCCAACAATCATTCCCCTTCCCTCATGCATGTTCGATCTCTTCTTTTCTACTGATTTATTTGGTGACCAATGTACTATGGTGTCCTCAGACTTAGCCTTCCCTTGACCCTCCTTGCCTTTCCAAGTATCATTGTGTTCTCTCTATTATTGTCTTCCTCCTTCAAAATCAAACTTCTGAAAAAAAAAATGTTGTCTACACCCAATGCCTACAAAGGCTCCCCATTCATTTTCTTCTTAACCCCTTATAATTTAGGGTTTAAAGTTTTCTGAAACACATTTTGGGCAAACATTAAGGAACGTCAACCTATTCTTGATACGGAATCAAGGCCAACAGCTATCCACCCCTTCTTAAGGTATGTGAATTATTGCACGACATACAGTTCTACCCACATGACAAAGTATGTCATCAGATGACAATGCGTCTGTCACGTTTGTGTTCTGTTGTGTAACTAGACTGTCCATCACATGGTAAAGTATTCTATGACATGACAAAACATGTCATATATCCATAGTATGCCAAAGCTTTATCAGTCATGTGACAAGACATGCCCACCTCATGGTATAGCATTCAGATGCATGACATAGCATATTGTGTGGTGTGTTTGTCAAACAACATGGTATGCTTGGCATATAGTTCTATGTCCAAAACATGATGATGAGTGTCCATCACATGATAAAGTATGCCACTGTGTGGAATAGCAGACCTACCACATGATGGGACATACTTGCCCATGATGCAGTGTTGTGAGATATGTCTGCTACATGACATGTGTGATATGGCATGTTTGACACATGGCCTGTGTCATCACATGACAGCATATCACATGATGTAATTTGACAATCACATGGCATGGTATTTTGTCACACGATGTAATTTTTTACGTAGTGTGTCTGTGGCATGCCATGTTTGTCACTGACATCATGTTTGTCATAGGGCATGATGCGTCCATCATATGACAGAGCATATAATTGCATAATGTAGCACACCCATCACATGACACAGCATATTTGTTGCATAACATGGTGCAGTGGTCAAATTGTGTTTGTTGTTTTTGTCTAGCCATTTCTACGTCATGTCTATGTCTAGTCAGTTGTATCATTTGTTTTTCTCTGTCATTTTCAGTCAGTCTGATCCTCTGTGACTCCATTTGGGGTTTTCTTGGCAAAAATTCTGGAGTGGTCTGCCATTTCCTTCTTCAGCTCATTTTACAGGTAAGGAAACTGAGGCAAACAAGGTTAAGTGACTTCCATATAAGTCATACAATTAGTAGGTGTCTAAGGACAGATTTGAACTCAGGAAGATGAATCTACCTAACTCCAGGCCTGGTACTCTATCTGATGGGGTACGTGGGTGCCTTTTGCTTGGATCTCAATTCTAAAATCACATATCTCTCTAGTCTTAAAACACTATCCTTGGCAACTTCTCCTCAGTCCAAAAACACTATGCCTAGCAATTACTCATGAGTGGGCTTTAGCCAAATACTGATCTCTCTCCCTGGTACAGAATACTTATCTCTCCCCCTGGTACAGTAAAAAATTGCCCCACTAAGAATTCCACTGGATTATCTATACCATCTCCCTACCTTGTTATATACATTCTGGACTTCACATTGTGTAGACCTTAGGTTTTAGACATATATACATTCCCTACATCTATCTTGTCAAACAAGACATTATTAAGTGGCAGACTGGGTAATCCTCAGTTGGCCCTGACTGCTAGTTGACTTAGCCCCCACCCCCACCCCTCCCAACTACTTCCTTTTGAACTCTGGGTAAAATGCCTGCACAGTTGATAAAAAAAGTGCACATTCCTTTAAGAATTGGTTAGTTCTTAACCATTCCCTAAGCCCACATTGAATCACCTAACTAGCATATTGGCACATGTTTTACTATAGTTTATCCTGTATAAACTTTAACTGTACCCCTTTAAGGTCTCAGGTTCCTTACGAACTTTTGTGTACTGAGGTCCAGAATATCATGGGAATTAATGAAAAGAGATGCTAGGGAAGGTGACCTAGTCCTACCAGATCTCAAACTGTATTATAAAGCAGCAATCATCAAAACCACTTGGTACTGGATAAAAAATAGAGGGGTAGATCAGTGGAATAGGTTAAGTACTTCCCTAAAGCAGAAGATTCCATAGTTCTTTCTCTGGATGTGGATAGTATTTTGCCGTGAGTCCTTTGACTAATGTGAAAATGTGGTCAACAAGAATGTATGTGTAGAACCCATATAAGATTGCACGTCATCTTGGAGATGGAGGGGGTAGGGAGGGGGAGAAAATCTAAGATTTATGAAAGTGATTGTAGAAAACTGAAAACAAATATGTTAATTTTTTTAAAAGAACTTTTGCCTGCTGAAAAGCATAAAAATAAGTCTTTGCCACTTTGACCTAAAGAATGCTTGAGAGGGAGGAGCCAAGATGGCAGAGTAGAAAGATACACATATGCTAGCTCCAAACCCATAAAATACCTATAAAGAATAACTCCCAACAAATTCTGGAGCAGTGGAAGGTACAGAACAACAGAGTGGAGGAGATGTCTGTTCCAGAGAGACCTGAAAAATCGACACCAAAGGTATGTCACACACCAGACCCAGAGAAGAGCCCAGCCCTGCCTTGGCCACGCAGCCCCAAGAGAAGTAGATCCGAACAGACTTCAGGGACAGAATCTCCAGTGGCCCCACAGGTCCCTCTACCCACAGGTACCAAAGGTCAGTGAGAGAGCCTTTTTGGCTCCCAGAGAGGGGAGCAGGGTGTCCCCATAACTCAGGCCCCCTTGGGAGGCAGCAGTGGAGGCAGCAGCAGACAGGGGCTCCCAAAGCAGGCAGGAGCCCAGATCCATTGTTGAAGGTCTCCTCATAAACCACCTGAAGGAAATGAGCCCTGTGAAGTGGCCCTGCCCCCACCTGAGCACCTGAACTTAATCTCACACTGAATAGCAGCCCCGCCCCTGCGCAAAGCCCTGAGGCTGGGAAGCAGCATTTGAATCTCAGACCCCAAGAGCTGGCTGGGAGGATCTGGAAGGCAGGTGGGTGTGGAGAGGAAACTCAGAGGTCAAGTAACTGGCTGAGAAAATGCCCAGAAAAGGGAAAAAAAAAATAAGACCATAGAAGGTTACTTTCTTGGTGAACAGATATCTCCTCCCATCCTTTTGGATGAGGAAGAACAATGCTTACCATCAGGGAAAGACATAGAAATCAAGGCTTCTGTATCCCAAACATCCAAAATAAATATTCCATGGGCTGAGGCCATGGAAGAGCTCAAAAAGAATTTTGAAAATCAAGTTAGAGAGGTGGAGGAAAAACTGGGAAGAGAAATGAGAGAGATGCAAGAAAGCATGAAAAGCAGGTCAACACCTTGATAAAGGAGACCCAAAAAAATGCTGAAGAAAAATAACACCTTTAAAAATAGGCTAACTCAATTGGCAAAAGAGGTTCAAAAAGCCAATGAGGAGAAGAATGCTTTCAAAAGCAGAATTAGCCAAATGGAAAAGGAGGTTCAAAAGCTCACTGAAGAAAATAGTTCTTTCAAAATTAGGATGGAACAGATGGAGGCTAATGACTTTATGAGAAACCAAGAAATCACAAAACAAAACCAAAAGAATGAAAAAATGGAAGAGAATGTGAAATATCTCATTGGAAAAACAACTGACCTGGAAAATAGACCCAGGAGAGACAATTTAAAAATTATGGGACTACCTGAAAGCCAGGATCAAAAAAAAGAGCCTAGACATCATCTTTCATGAAATTATCAAGGAAAACTGCCCTGAGATTCTAGAACCAGAGGGAAAAATAAGTATTCAAGGAATTCACCAATCACCACCTGAAAGAGATCCAAAAAGACAAACTCCTAGGAACATTGTGGCCAAAATTCCAGAGTTCCCTGGTCAAGGAGAAAATATTGCAAGCAGCTAGAAAGAAACAATTCAAGTACTGTGGAAATGCAATCAGGATAACACAAGATCTAGCAGCTTCTACATTAAGGGATCGAAGGGCATGGAATAAGATATTCCAGAAGTCAAAGGAACTAGGACTAAAACGAAGAATCACCTACCCAGCAAAACTGACTATAATACTTCAGGGGAAAAAAATGATCTTTAAATGAAATAGAGGACTTTCAAGCATTCTTGATGAAAAGACCAGAGCTGAAAAGAAAATTTGACTTTCAAACACAAGAATGAAGAGAAGCATGAAAAGGTAAACAGCAAAGAGAAGTCATAAGGGATGTACTAAAGTTGAACTGTTTACATTCCCACATGGAAAGACAATATTTGTAACTCTTGAAACTTTTCAGTATCTGGGTAGTTGGTGGGATTACACACACACACATACACACACACACACACACACACACATGCACACACACACACATGCACACACACACACACATGCACACACACACAAAGACAGAGAGCACAGAGTGAATTTAATAGGATGGGATCATATCTTAAAAAAATGAGATTAAGCTGTGAGAGAGAAATATATTGGGAAGAGAAAGGGAGAAATGGAATGGGGCAATTATCTCTCATAAAAGAGATAAGCAAAAGAATTTTTAGTGGAAGAAAAAAGACGGGAGGTGAGAGAAAAACATGAAGTTTTCTCTCATCACATTCCACTAAAGGAAGGAATAAAATGCACACTCATTTTGGTATGAAAACCTATCTTACAATACAAGAAAGTGGGGGAGAAGGGGATAAGCAGGGTGGGGGGGATGCTGGAAGGGAGGGCAATGGGAGGAGGGAGCAATCTGAAGTTAACACTCTTGGGGAGGGACAGGATCAAAAGAGAGAATAGAAGCAATGGGGGGCAGGATAGGATGGAGGGAAATATAGTTAGTCTTACACAACACAACTATTATGGAAGTCATTTGCAAAACTACACAGATATGGCCTATATTAAATTGCTTGCCTTCCCAAAGGGAATGGGTGGGGAGAGAGGGATGAAGAGAAGTTGGAACTCAAAGTTTTAGGAACAACTGTAGGGTACTGTTCTTGCTACTAGGAAATAAGAAATACAGGTAAAGGGGTATAGAAAGTTATCTGGCCCTACAGGACAAAAGAGAAGATGGGGACAAGGGAAGGGAGGGAGGATAGAAGACAGGGCAGATTGGTGATAGGAGCAATTAGAATGCTCGATGTTTTGGGGTGGCGGGAGGGGACAAATGGGGAGAAAATTTGGAACCCAAAATTTTGTGAAAATGAATATTAAAAGTTAAATAAATTAATTAAAAAAAAAAAGAATCCTTGAGTCCATGCATTCATTCCAGATGACCCTGTCCAGCACTCCAGTCTTTTAGGGGTCCCTGAACCCCTCTCAAAATGCATCATATCCACTGTGTCATCTATCTGCCTCATGTGATACATTTGTTTAATATTACTTCATTGTTTACGGTACCTTTCAACAAAATGCTTATCCCTGCTTATTCCTTTTAATTAGGTATTTTTTTATTTTTTATTTTATCTGAAATCATGATTACTACTTTTTATCTTTTGTTAAAGTATAATCAATTCTTCTGTAGCCGATTTTAATTGTGAATTCATCCCATTTATAGTCACGGTTATGATTATGAATTATGTATTCCCTCTAGCCTATTTTCTTCTGCTTTAGGGCAGCTATATGCACATATGTGTACATATGAGACACAGGGTGAAAACAGGGATTGACTGTATTTAATAAATGCTTGATTGATTAACTGAGCACTATTATTCTTATGGGTTGATTCTCCTTGGAAATGCTGATGTCTTAAAATCTGTTATTAACCATTTCTGCAGCCTTTGGTAGATGTAATGTATGGCATCTGATGGTGACTGCTCTCCTAATGAGAAAGGACAAAACAAAGCCTTGGGGTCCCCCAAATAAAGGAGGAGGGAAAACACTCATCTAAAGACAGGAGGAAACCTTGGCTTTTCCAAGACATCATGGACTCTTCTGCAGGCCCACAAGGCAACACACTCCCTGGTCTCTCTCAAACTTGCTGTAAAAGGTCCCTCCACTTAACGGCTCTTTTCAGGACCCTCCTGGCTTCAGAGTGATTATCAATAGTAACTACTGCTCTTTCCCTGCCAACTTGATTTACTTCTTTTTTTTCTTTTGTTCATTAAAGGGGCCATTCCCTTATTACTTCTTAAAGAGGCCTATTCATTGAATGGATGTTACCTCGTTCTAAGTGAGTACCTGAATAGGTCAAGATCTCTCACTGCATCCTGGGCCTTCTCCAGTCATCCTGATGAATATCTGGTCACTGGATCCAGATGGTTCAGGAGGAGAGAGTGAGGCTGGTGACCTTGCACAGCCCTCCCTCACTCAAAACAAAGTCGAGTGCAAGTCATGTCATCATTTCTCTGATATCATGGTCTTCTTTGGAAACAAAGGATGAACACAGACAGACAGACAGACTAGGCAACTGCAGAATGATGAACAGGCTGATATCTGTCATACACAAGCCTTGGCTTTAAGATCTCCCATTATATACCCTACATGGAATTCTCTAACCAATGAGGTTAAATTGTCTGCAAATGTTTCTAAAGCTATTGCAGTCTCTTTCTGGAAACACTGATCCCTAAACTGCACCAGTTGGCTACTCTGTATCCCCTCCTGAAAGGCTATGAACATCTTCTCAGCATGGGAGTCAATATGTTGGGTGTAGGGTGAGGACATTAGGCCGCTGGTTCTGGGAAAAGTTGTTGCATCAGTGTTCCCTGGGAGACTTTTGTGTAACTCTGTTTATCTGCTCATATTGAGAGGAAAGCATCCACCAGTCAGTCTATAGGCTAAACTTTGACAGTGGAGTTAGGGTTAGCTGAGGTCAGCCTTTGATGAGAATTGCATGATAAATTGGGGCTTAAGAAAACCACTTCTGTAGAGCAATTTGATAGCAGTACTAAGGCTAAGGAAGTAGATCATTATTACCTGGGAAATCCACAGGGACAAAGGACTCTACAATCCTGGAATTCAAGAAGGATGCCTTTTAGCATACATTCCAGGACTCTATGTAAACAGCCACCTACTCTGTCTATATATAAGCCCATCCCCACCTGACAAATACCCATTCTCTTAATATTGAAAAGGAATTAGAAGAGGAGTGGAGTTCATTATGTTCCTTGTTTAGACACGGCTGCCACTGCTGGTTTCATTAAGTGCAGAATGAATGCTAATATGAATTGTTAGCTTAGATTTCTTTTTTTTATGGGTTTCATAAACTCCAGCCATTTTTAGCCATCTCATCTCTTCCACCACCTGAGGGAGCACATATTGTAGCACTGTGCAAGGGTAATTTGATATTCCTGAAGTCAGTTCATCAAGTAGCCTGTTAAGGATGTTGGAAAGGGCTGTCACACAGATTAGATCAAAACCCTCACACTGTCATCTCAGATATCAATTGCCAAATGCTACGCCAATTTTACTCACTCGAGAAAACCTTCCTGGAACATCACAGAATTTTATTCCCAGAGAGGGTCAGGAGCACATCAAAGCATTTAAATGACAAGAAATAAGAGAATACCAAGAGAAGATGACTGGTGAAAAGAGAACAAGAGAAAGAGAAATAAAGGGGAGAAAAAAAGAGGTGTAACACTGCGGGGGAGATGAGGAAAGTCCTTTTAAATTTGAATTTTAAATTGGTAGCAGGTATTAGCACACAGTGATTCATTGAGATCAAAGCCAGTCATAAGAAGAACTAGTAAATAATAAAGACTGTTTTCAGAGCCCATATGGTTTTTTCTTTCTTTCTAGCGGCAGCTAGGTAGTGCAATGGATAGAGGCCTGGGGTCAGGAAGATCTGAATTCAAATCCTACCACAGACACTTAATATTGGTGTGGCCCTGGGACAAGTTATTTAACATCTGCCTCACTTTCCTCATCTGCAAAAAAGTAATAACAATAGTACCTCCTAAGGTTGTTGTGAAGAGTAAATGAGATTTTTCTTTAAAAAATTATTTAAGAATGAATGCAGATAGGCTTAGAATAAATGCAATTAGCATTTTTTGTCTTCTGGCCAGAAACTTTGAGGGTCATCCCCTCCCAGATTGATATTTTTGTGATGGTAAAATAGGCCATCTTTTGTCTCAATTCTTACCTATCCCTTAGTCATAGAATGGGCATTGCCTCAGACAAACTAAGACCTGGGAAAGATATTAATTTAGAAAGACTAAGGTCATGCACTGCATCCCAGACCATAGCCTGTCATCTTCATTTTGGTTTTACCACTAGACTTTGATGGCTGTGGAGGAAAGAGTGAGGCTGGTGACTCTGCACAGCTCTGCCTCACTTAAGTCCAAGTCAGGTGAAGTTTCATGTTGGTCTTCTTCCAGAGAGAAGGACAAACAACAACTGTAAAGTTCTTAGCACAGTATCTGGCATATAGTAACCACTATAAATGTTAGTTATTTTATTATTAGCCTTTTCCTGTGTACCCAATGACTTTATTCTGCCCCTTGACTGTTCAAGGTCTTTTACTGTAGTGGTCCACTCAGGCTAGGGCTGTTTAATATAGCTTCAGGTTCTAGTCTATACATAGGTTTAGTGTGTGAAGGAAAGCCCCCTAATCATATTACAACTGAAAACAAAAAAAAGATGATCAGTGGTCCCAGGGAAGTATGAAAGGAGGAGAAACGAAAGAGCCTGGGCAGATTTAGATTAGACTTCTAAAACATATTGATCTGAGGACCATTAAGATGCAAAAAAGATATGAGAATCATCGTCCAAGAAAATGGACATGTTTGTATTGGGTGGAGGGAGCAAGGTGATATGAGGTAGAAGGGCCCTGGTGGTTATCCAAACCTATTAAAATCAGCAGATACATTGTATCACAGATGTGATACATATATAATGTGAGCATTATACATAATAATACATTATACATAATACATCAAAGTGATCATGATCACTGGGTGACAGCCAATTAGAAGTTTAATGTTAAGCATGATCTCTGTGGGGGTTTCTAGACCCTAAGTCATATATCTATAGCCAGTTCAAGGACCCTATAGATTTATAGCTGGTAAGGACCTAAGAGATCATCCAGTACAACCTCTGTTTTTACAGATACATAAATACAGATAGAGAGGTGAAAAAATTTTCCCCAAGGTCACCCAAATAGTAAGTGGCAAAGCCAGGACTTAAACCCTGATGTTCTGATGCCAAATCATCAGATTTTATTATCATCGAAAACATATGAATGAATGAATGAATGAATGAATGAATGAATGAATGAATAAAAAACATTTATTAAGTGCTTACCATGCACTAAGCACAGTCCTAAGTGTTAGGTATACAAATACAAAAAGCAAAAACATTTCACTGAAGGCACTTAAGTTCTTACAGAAGAATAGTGGCAAGGGAAGGGCACTTAGATTAGAGATGGTGAGTGATATGATAAAAATCTGTGGTAAGAACTTCCTATTTGACAAAAAATGCTGGGGAAAGTGGAAAATAGTATGGCAGAAACTGGGCATAGACCAACATCTTATACCATACACCCAAATAAAATCCAAATGGGCACATGATTTAGACATAAAGGTTGATATTATAAGCAAATTAGGTGAGAAAAGAATAGTTTACCTGTCAGATTTATGGAGAATGGAGGAATTTACGACCAAACAAGAGATAGAGAAAATTATGAAATGCAAAATGAATAATTTTGATTACATTAAATTGAAAACTTTTTGCACAAAGTCAACACAACCAAGAGTAGAAAGGAAGCAGAAAATTGGGAAAGAATTTTTAAAACCAGTGTCCCTGAGACCTGTGAAGGGAGTTAAAAATCTTCCCCACCCATTGATAGGTCTCTAGTGGGGCTATAGAGGTAGGCTTGATTAGGGGAGGTTTATTTTGTATGAAAATCCACACTTTTTGCTGATTGCTAGTGAGGTACTGAGTCACCAGGGTCATACCCTCTGGTTCTGAAGAGAGTATATATACTCTGTGGTGAGGTTTTGCTTTGGGGCTTAGTTTTTGGAAGAAGGTTCTTGTGCTAGATGAGACTCTGGGTAACTGTTTTAAGAAGCCCCCCAGCTTTGAAAACCCAGATGTTGGTGCTTCTCTCTCTGGTATGTATGTATTGCCTATGATCAGACAGTTGGAAGACCTGTCCTTTGGTGCTGCTTGTATTTTCTCTGTTGGTATAAGCAATTAAAGTAAGATTGTTTAGGAGGGGAGGGAGGGTGGAGCCAAGATGGTGGAGAGAGAGCAACTACTCCCCTAAGACAAACTCCTTCAGATACCTCTAAAAATAGAATCTGAATGAATTTTGGAGGGACAGAATCCAATAGGAGACAGGCTGTGGTAGATTTCCAGCCCAGGACAGACTGGAAGGTTGATGGGAAGGATCTGTTGTGCAGAGCTGGAGGAGTGCACAGCACACAGGCTGTACCAGACAAGTCTCTGCCATGGCAGGACCAAGCAGGAAGCCCTAGGCAGTATGAGGCAGCAGCCACATTGCAGAATCTCGGGCATATCAGCACAGAATGGGAATCCAGTGGAACCAAGAGAGTGAGAGCTGCAGAGCCCCAGGTAACTGCAACAGCTGCTCCTGAGACTATCAGCCAGATGATTAAATGTGTGTAAGTCACTGACTTGAACTTCCTAGATCCAAGATGGCAGAGTGATCAGTAAATGCTATCCCTCTTCCCTTGTTGACCTTGAGAAACTCAGAGAATATCTCCTCAGGAAAAATTCTGGAACAGTGAGATCAATTGAAGGGGTAACTAGTTTCTTAGTTGTGAGGCTAGGAAAATTGCAAAGGGGGAGGACCTTCTTGCTGTGGCTGAAGGGCACCAGTGCAGGACCAGAGCTGTCCCAGATAGCCCCACCTCAGCAAACCAGGAGAAGATCCTGAGCCCCAGGGGGTGGAGCCTACAACCACCAACACCAGGACCCCAGGTGTGCTTCAGCACCCCATGGGGAACTAGGAAGACACTAGCGCACACCGGTTCTCCAACCATTGAGCTTTCCTATGTTCTAGTTCAGCAGAGGAGACTTCCTGTGACCAAACCATCCCTCCCCCACCCTTAACGCAGCTAGCTCCAGGGTAACTCCAGGGAAACCCAGAAAGATTTCACCTGGCCTCTGCTTTCAAACACCAGACAGTTCAGCACCAGATAAGCTGCAGCATTTTAGCTTCTAGCTGAAAGAATCACAGGCCACAACACAAAAACCTTCAAGTTCTAGGCACAAGAACTGTGGGACAGAGCTCCCTCTGCTCCAGAAGCAGAGATCTACTTTAAAAGCCAGGAAAAAGATGATCATCACGAGTAAGAAGCAAACCAGAAAAGGAAAGACCATAGAATCTTTCTATGGGGACAAGGACCAAAACAGGAATACCAAAGAGGTCAGCATTGAGACTATACTCTCAACTGAAACTTCAGAAGGTAATATGAAATGATCTCAAACCCAAAGAGAATTCTTTGAAGAGGTCAAGAAGGATTTTAAAAGATTTTTGACCCTTTTTAAGGTTGTTTTCCTTTTAGAAAGGCAGATCTAAGAACCTGTGCAGCAGGCCCTCCAGGCTGCCAAGATGCTTGCTGAGAACTGATTCAAATTTATAAGAATACAAATTATTCCTCAACTGATAAATAGTCAAAGGATATGAATAAGCAGTTTTCAGAGGAAAAAATGAAAGCTATCTGTTGTCATATGAAAAAATGCTCTAAATCCCTATTGATTAGAGAAATGCAAATCACAATAGCTCTGAGGTACCACAACACACCAATCAGAATGGCTAACATAACAAAACAGGAAAATTACAAATGTTGGAGAAGATGTGGGAAAATTAGAACACTAATTCATTGGTGGAGTTGTTAACTGATCCAGCCATTCTGGAGAGAAATTTGGAACTAAGCCCAAAGGGCTATAAAACTGAGCATAAAACCCTTATAAAACCCTTGACCCTGCAGTACAACTTCTAGGCTATATCCCAAAGAGATCATAAAAATGGGAAAAGGACCCATATGTACAAAAATATTTATAGCAGTTTTATTTGTGGTGACCAAGAAATACAAATTGAGAAGATGCCCATCAACTGGGGAATGACTAAACAAGCTGTAGTATAATAATGTAATGGAATACTATTATGCTATAAGAAATAATGAGCAGGCAGACTTCAGAAAAACCTGGAAAAGTTATACAAATTGACACTGAGTGAAGTGAGCAGAACCAAGATAACATTGTACACAATACCAGCCACACTGTGCAATGAGGACTTTGATAGACTTAGCTCTTCTCAGCAATACAAGGATCTAAAACAACTCCAAAAGACTCATACCAGAAAATGCTATCCCCATCCAGAGAAAGAAATAGAGTCTGAATGCAAGTCAAAGCATACTCTTTGCTCTCCATTTTTTTTTTTGTTTTGTTCTGTTTTTTTTTTCATGGTTTCTCCCATTCATACTAATTCTTCTATACTACATGACTAACATGAAAATATGTTTAATCAGAATACAGATTGTAGATCCTAATTCAGATTGTATGTTGTCTTGGGAAGAGAGGAAGGGAGAGAGACAGAGAAAACTTTAAATTTATGGAAATGAATATTGAAAGCTAAAACTAAATTTTTTAAAAAATCTGTGATAATGAGAAAGTGAGGCACAGAGCTCCAAGCATGAACAATTTATTAGAACAGTTAGCAATTGCTAATAAAAAGACCAAAGGCTCCTTAGTAGCCTTTGTCCTGCAAACTTAGGGGTTTCCAAAGAGTGCTTTTGTAGTCAATAAGGAGGAATCCAAAGCTACAGAAACTTGGGTAATATGTTTTGGTTGATTTCTGATTGGCTAGGGTTTAGCTAATATTGGAAGGAGGAAATTGGGTGATTTGCTGTATCAAGCTGCTGGATGCGTTGCGGGCATGATAATCATCAAACTGTAAACACTCTTTCTATCTGATTGGTTTATAGCATTACAAAATTGTGGCAAGTGGGATAATTGACATCATGCAATTATTGAGCTAGCTGAAACTAAAGGAACTAACAGAAAATGTGGAACTTAACCTTAGAAAGGGAACTTTCACTCACACAAAATAGAGGACTGGGCATGCTCAGTGCTCAGCTCTGCAGAAATAGGGAACTTATTCTTCTACTAAGTCAATGTTTCATCCAAAGGCTATCTTACTTAGGCCTTGTAAGCTAAGGTAAATCAATAGGATAATTAATATTACCTTAATTAAGAATTGTTTCTTTCAGTGGGATCTTAGATTGAAACAGCTTTCAAGGAACAATTACAAAGTTGTTTTGATGGTAGTGTCAGAACTGGGGAAATAAGGAAGGAAGTCAAGTGTGACTGGGGTCAACCTAAAACAACTGACCAGGTGAGGCAGTGGACACTACGAGACCTCCCCATCATATGTAATGATAATAGATTGATTCTCAAGTTGAAGAGAAATGTCCAGCTCTGACTAGGAATTCTCTGCCTTCAGGGAAGGCAAGGGACAAAGATAGATGGGAACAAGAGTTCATTATTATCTATGCATGACACAGTTTGGTTGCAGTCTTCCTGAAGTGATTCCACCTTACTCCCCTTCATTCATTCTATATCCCAATCCAGCCTATTTGCCAGGCTTCCATACACTGCATTCCATCTCCTATCTCTTTCTCCTTTTGCTTAGTGGGAAATCTTACCCAAACCTTGTAGAAAGAGTAAGTACAGATGTCAAATCGTATAGATGGTAAAGCTTTTTCTAGAAGAACAGAAAGATGTCATAGAACAAAGGTCTCACTTGAAGTAAAAGTGCTAAAACTGACCTGATCTGAAGAGGTGAACCTTAGCAAGGCAATTGACTAGATTCTTTCAAGGCTTAGGGGAAATAATAATAGCAATAATAGCTAACATTATTAATTATCATATCAATCACAATCAAGATGTAATTTGTATGGTGTTATTACATTAATATTTAATAATCACCAATAACGATTACAAACGTATCTATAGTTCATTAAATTTTTTGAAGCATTTATGCTTGTGATGATGGCAATTGCTGAGACATTTTCTCCCACCTCCAGCCACCATTTGTTCTAGCCAGAGTAAAACCCATAGATCATTCATAGGAATGCACCTAAGGGTTACCCAACCCCAAAGTATGTGGCAGGGTGGGAGTGACGTAATGGTCTGAACTGAGCTCTCTGGGCCACTTCTGGGGACAAGTTCTCTTACCCAGAGATGAGATATTTTCAAATTGGGATGACGTTGCAGTCAAATCTTATTAGTCCCTTTATTGCCAGGACCATGCCAAAGTATGTGAGAGGTCTGGAACAAAGAATTATGCATTGAACCAAGAAGACCAGTCCACTCAGTAAGCTTTGAAAAAGGTGACTTCCTTCTCAGGCTCTCTGTCTTATCGTATAAGTGTGCAGAGACTCTCCAAGTCTCTCCCTTGGGCCAAGTAGCTACCAGGGTCACTCTTACAAGGCAGCAAGAACATGTGCTTTTCTAGATAAACCTAAGACTGAAGAACAATGTCCTCACTGCCTCTTCTGTTTCGTGTTTCTTTTGCTAAGCATGGGTGAGGCAGTGATAATGAAATAACACTTTTTAACCTTGATGGCTACCTTGTGGACTAAAGAGACCCAGCATCATTGAGAGGTCAATGTGACTTACTATAAGTAGCTACAATTGCTCAGAGGAAACCTCCAACAGGAGAATGAGAGACAAATACTATGTGGTCAGATGTTATAGAGCTTGAGTGAGTTGCTCAGACAATGTAGATCTGAGATAAAAGGAAAACGTTTGTTCACCATTTCAATAAAATGGTTTATATTTTAATGTTTTTAAATGTCAATCTACCATGAGAGTATAGTAGGAGGTATGAGTTATAGGTTTGTGTCTTAAGTATTTGTCAATACATTTTGATAAGGCTTTTGTTTTTAAACATTTCTTTTGATTTGGAATAATTAAGTAGCTGTCCTGTACCTGGTTTGCTTTGCACATTGAATACTTTGCTAGAAGAGACCCTATTAATATCTTTTTGGGGAAAGCCTGGATTTGAATCAAACCTACACTTCAATTACATGATTTTCATCATTTTTACTCTTTATTGAGGACACAATAATCCAGAGACAACAAGAAAAAAGGAAAAATTCTTTCCTTAGAGACTGAGATCCCCCAGGACTGGAAGAAGTTTGTATGAGCCTTCATATAAAATCTGAGGGCCCTTACTAGAAGAGGATGCCCAAGCCCTCCTGAATTATTAGTCCTGTTGCATGTTCATAGAGAGGTAGCAAGGTTTCTGCTGGCAAAAATACAGTACAAAAATCAATTTTTGTTGTGCTTATTGTTACTTTCAGTAATACGTATTAAAGGTTGTCATTTGGACCTTTCCTCCTACCTTAATGTTTGTTCTTGTTCAACTTCTACTGCATGCCAAAGACAATTTGAGGTGCAAGATGGGTTCATCACTGTAACTACTACCTGGAATTTCAGCCTTGTTCTTCTAACTACAAACTGTACTACATATTCTTGTGGGGTTTTTGTGGGGAGCACATCTCCCCAAAATGAACTTCAAGGATATAGGATCGCCATAAGTCATTAAATGGATTGATTCTAAGAATGCTCCAACTCTAAGTCAGATAATTTTTTGGGAAAAAAATCTTAAACCATTCCCAGACATAGGCAGTCCAAATAATAGACAACCTCAGCCTGGAGCACTGTGGTTGATTTTTGCTGACTCCCCTTAGCTAAGTGTAGTAACTCAGAGTCTTGGCTATGTTTGAAGAGCCATTGACCTGTGCTTATCCTTAACAAAGGGGAACTGAAAGTATATCAGATAGTTTTTAAGAATTAAAGCTTGAAACATAGCAGCAGAGAGAAAGTCAGCAACCATACATTCCATGTGGTCATATGTGTTCCCAAGGGAATCATAACTTTCAGGGAAGTTATTTATGGACCAAAAGCCTATGGTACATCACAACATCTCAGTGCTGATGGAGTCACATTGATTAGTGATAAGGACACAATCCTAGAGAGATGGGCTGAACACTTTCTATAGTGTTCTCAACAGACCATCATCAATCAGTGCTGAAACCATTGACCATTTACTTCAAGTTGAAGTCAATCCCTCCTTAGCTGAACTTCCAACTGAAGAAGAGGTTTTGAGGGCCCTTAGGCTCCTTTCATGTGGCAAAGCACTTGGTGCTGATTCTATTCCTGCTGAGATTTACAAGGTAGGGGGACCATTGCTCAGACAAAAGCTGACTGAAATTTTCCAGGTCATATAGCAGGAGGAAGTCATCCCCCAAGGAGTTAAAGGATGCCTCCATTGTCCATCTCTATAAAGGTAAAGGGAATAGATTGTCCTGCGACAATCAAAGGGGGGGGGAGGGTCTCTCCTGGTCATTGCTGGCAAAATTTTGCTTTTTGCTAGAGTCCTCCTTAATAGGCTGATCCTTCACCTGAAAGATGGTCATATACTTGAGAGCCAGCGTGACTGCAGAAATGACCGAGAAACAGTCGGTATGGTGTTTGCTGCCTGATAACTCCAAGACAAATGTCAGGAACAGAACAGAGGTCTGTACACATCATTTGTACATCTGACCAAGACCTTTCACAATGTTGGTCATGAGGGCTTATGGAAAACTATGTCAAAATTTTGTTGCCCAGAGAAGCTCATCAGTACTGTATGTCAATTTCATGATGGCATGTTTGCCCGGGTTCTGATAATGGACAATGCTCTTGTGCTTTCCTATAGTTTTTAGCATGATGCCTTCAGCCATGTTGACAGATGCTTTCAATGAGGATGAAAATGACATCAAGGTCAACTACCATACTGAAGGTAAGTTCTTCAGTTTGAAAAGGTTACAAGCCAAGACCAAAGTGAAGGGAATGTTGGTGCATGATTTCCTGTTTGCAGATGATTGTACACTCAGTGCAGCCTCTGAAACTGAGATGCAACAAAGTATGGATCAATTCTCTGCTGTCTATGTTAATTTTGGCCTAATAATTAACACCAAGAAAACACAGGTGCTCTATCAGCCACCACCACACCATCCATATGTGGAACCATAGGTTACAATAAATGGAGAAGTTTTGAATGCTGTGGATGAGTTCACTTATCTTGATAGTGTACTTTCCAGGGATGTACACATTGACAATGAGGTTGACATACACATTGCCAGAGCTAGCTCATTGTTTGGGAGGCTCTGAAGAAAAGTTTGGGAAAGAAGAGGTATTAGACTGACTACCAAACTGAAGGTCTATAGAGCCATTGTGCTGATCTCATTGTTGAATACCTGTGAAACATGGACATTCTACCAGCGCCATGTCAGGAAACTGAATTGCTTCCATTTGATCTGTCTTAGGAAGATTCTGAGGATCACCTGACAGAAGGAGGTACCAGACACTGAAGTCCTTGCTCAAGCCAAACAGCCAAGCATTCAAACTATACTTCAGAGAGTGCAATTCTGATGGGCTGGCCTCATTGTTTGAATGCAAAATGTACCCTTACCAAAAAGGCTATTTTATGGAGAACTCACATGGGGCAGGTGATCACATGGTGGTCAGAAGAAGCCATACAAGGACACTCTCAAGTTCTCTCTCAAGAACTCTGGATTTCACTGGGACATGGGAGACACTGGCACAGGATCGCTTAGCATGCCTTGCCCACATCAGAAAGGGTAGTGTGCTTGATGAGCAAAGCAGAATTGAGACAGCACAAAGTAAATGTAGGATGCACAAATTTGGAGTACCCACTCCAAATATTCACATGGACTATCTGTGCCCAACCTATGGTAGAGCATTCTGAGCTCATATTGGTCTGATCAGCCACAGTCAGACACACTGAAACTTCATTTTCTCATGGTGATGTCATTTTGGTCCTCTTTGAGAATGAAGGACAACAACCAACCAACCAACCAACCATGTGTTCCCAACAAGTACAGTCTGTCTTCACTGGTGGTATGGTAGCCCATGGAAAAGGTACTCCATGGGTATGGGAAGATTTTTTTTGTTGTCACTTATTTGCTTTGTTGTTTGAATAAAGGTCATTTGATTTGAGCTAGTGTATCATCTGGCTAGCTAGTTAAATATAATTTTGTCAGTAGGGACTCATAAGCTATGGTTTTGATAGAATACTGATCCACAAAGTGCCTCAACACTGGGGTGTCTTTTCCAAGGGACCCACGTGTGAAAGGGAATATTCTGGGTGCTACTCATGCATTCCCTGCAAGGTAGATACAATAGGCTTTACTATGCTCATTTTACAGATGAAGAAACTTAGGCTCATAGAGGTCAATTGACTTCCCTAAGGTCACAGAAATAGTAAAAAATAGCAATAAGACTTGAACTCAGGTCTTTTGACTACAAATCTCGGGTCCTTTCTCCTGTTGGGGCTGTGTTGCCAACTTTCCTTCATCAATTCACATAAAATCATATGTTTGAGGATTCTGTCATTCATTTTAAAATCATTTATTGAGTGCCTACTGTATACAAAGAGCTGTGGCGGGGAGATTTCAAAAAGATGATTAATCTATGATTTCTGTCCTCATAAAGCTCACAATCTGGCAGGGTAGCTACAATACATACACACAAATATGTGAATTATGTATTGACTATATAGTATAAAAAAACACAGCAAAAACTTAAGGACAGATACAAATTTCTATTTGGGGTTGGAAAAAAAAATGGTTATTTCCAGCCTGAGGTATCTGACAAAACTTCCTTGAGGAAAGATTCAGTTCTCTTATCTAGACATGGTAAACTCATTGTTTTCAGGTTTTGAATGCTGAGTTTCCATCAGTAAAATCAGAGTAAACAACATTCCTATCCATACCTTCCTCCTTTCTAATCCCTCATATAACTGAATACCTTTCACAGACATCAGCACAACTCACCATTGGACCAGTACTGCACTAAAACCATCCCATACATTACAGATTTTCTTAGCATTTTTTGTGTTATGGATGCCTTTGGTGATGTGGTAAAGCCTATGGATGCCTTTTTAGTATAAGGCTTTTAAATTCCTAAAATAAAATGCATAGAATTACGAAGAAAGCCAAATGTTAGTGGAAAAAAGATACAAATATTTTTCCCATCCAAGTTCACCAACCCATGGTCTTTATACACCAAATAAAGAATCCCTGCCATAAGGAGAAGGATTTCTGCCCACTGACTTTCTTCTTCATAAGCAAGCTGCAGGTAAGCTTGTGCACACTCCCTTCTTGATAATGCAATAAATCATGGACAGAGCATGTGGCTTACTTGAGCTGCCAAGTCCTTAACAGTCTCCTACCTTTTCATCTGGATTTTTGCCTAATTGCTAAAGCCCCTTCGCTTCTTTCTATCACACACTTGCTGCTTCTGTTCATCGGTGTTTGAGTTCCTGTGTGAGTCAACAAGCATATATTAAGAGACTGCTAGTGGAGTCATTTTTCTTCCTCTTTTCTTGCCTCTTAATCTGCTCTATTTAGACATTTCTATTTCTCTCCCACTTGACCTACAGATTTTTATTTTTCTAATATGAGTCATCTTTTGGCAATTCATGTGGAATCAGTTTCGCAATTATTTTTCTCTGGATTGCTTTGACCAGAATGTCCCTTATTTTTAATTGCTCCCCGTGTTTTCTTCATCTGGTTAGATTGTTGTCCTAAGACAGAGAATATATGGGAATAATGCACACACTGAATGAACCATCTATCTGTCCAGCCCTGATTAGAGAGAAATCTGCTCTCATTGACTCACTCAGGGGCCTTAGCAAGATCAGAAGCCAACTTTATAGGAAGAGGTTAAAAATTTTGGAATTCTTAAGAATGAAAGAAACAAGTGAGTTCCTGGACACATCATCCAATCTTAGAATAGATTTTTATTTCCCTCCCCCCCCCCCAAAAAAAAACTGAAGTAGGCTATAATGTGAAGTGATAAATTTGAGTTACTTGTTATTATAAATATTATTTGACTCATTTTTAGATGAAAAAACTGAAGAAAAGTTAAGTGACTTGCCCAAGGTCACACAGAGGTAAATACCAAGAACAGGATTGACTCTCAATTGTTCTGATTTCAAATCCTATGTTCTTTGCTACGTAATGTAGTGGATAGAGCCCTGGACTTGCAGTCAGGAAGACCTAAGTTCAAATCTGGTCTTAGATACTTTACCACTCTTGCCTCAATTTCCTTTTATGTAAAATGAGGATAATAATAGACCTCCATCGCAGGATTGTTGTGAAGATAAAATGAGATAAGCTTTGTAAAACATTTCACAAACTTTGAAGTGCTATAGAGATGCTAGGCATTATTATTTCTAATGAACCGATCAGGAATGTTTATGACAAGACCAGAACTGACCAGATATTTTGAAGTGGAAATGCAAGAGTCTGTAGGAATGTAGAAAGCACACACATGACTAATTGGAAGGGACTGTGTAGAAATGAATTGTTTACAATGAGAGAAAGAGAAACAAATGCCTTCTCTGACTCCTACTGATTACAAGGGCCATAAATAAAATTAAATAAGATAGACAGAAGACCTGGGGATAATTTTGTTCTATTTTGATGGTCTTAGGAAAAGATAGAAATGGGAGGGATAGGGGACTGTACTGAAATGAAAAGGAGGAGGTAGGGAAGGAAACTTACTCTCTCACATAATAATGGTACATGATATGAAATATACTCATACAATGAGGAAAGAAAATATGTAAAGGCATTCCATAAATCTTACAATCATCTGAAATGGATAAAGGAAGTTTGAATACACACCTTGGAGTATGGTGTAGATAGACACTAAACTCAAAAGGGAAATATAGAGGGATAAGGAGAGAGGAAAGGAACAATTTAAGAGAAAAGGAAGGAGTTTAAGGAAATGATTATAAGCAAAAAACTTGCAACACTGGAGGTGGAGTGGGAAGGAAAGATTAAAAGGAAAAGAAGAAAGCAAAAACCTGTAATAGGGAAAAGAGAAGAGAAGGGGAGCAACTAAGCAAGAACAGACTATTTAATTTTTAGATCAAAAGTGCTAGGCAAACCTTTTTATTTGTAAAGAGGCAAGAGGCAAAGAGAGGGGGAAAGTATGAGGAAAGGATAAAGGGAAATACATAACATAAGCATAACTGAATGTGAATGAGAGGAACTCATCCAAAAAAAAAGAGAGAATCATGCAGAATCCAGCACTATATTGTTTACAAACAATATATTGTTTCTTATAAATGATAGCACATAAGGCATAAATACTCTTGTAGACTTGGAATGTGGGGCTAAAGCAAAATCCCTATAAATAAATAAATAAATGAATGAATGAATGAATGAATGAATGAATGAATGAATGAATAAAACAATGGCTGGATTCATGATGCAGATGTGACATTAAAAACCTCACCAAAAGGGCAGAAAAGCAAAGCTAGTCAACACATCATTTACTAATCACAGTGCAATAAATATTATATTCAATAAATGCCTTTGAAGGAAGAATTAAAAATAATAGGAAAACTAAATAATCATAAAGAATTAATGGGTCAGAGAACAAATCATAGAAATAGGAAATGTCATCAAATAAAGTGACAATATTGGGATAATATACCAAAATTTATATGGTAAAGCTAAAGCAGTTCTTAGGGAAAATTTTATAGCTTTTGATGGATTTTTATCAACAAAAGATATACAATTGGCATATTAAAAAGTCATGCCATAAGAAAATTAGAAGAGAAAATTATCAAGTATCTTTCAAAACTGTGACTAGTAGTAGTGTTCTTAACTGAATAAGATCATAAAAGACAAAACACACAATTCTGACTGCACAGATGGAGAAAGCCTTGTTTGAATAAAATTAGTAATAGAAGAGAAATAAAATAGTAAGAAAATATTTACTTCAAAATTGCTGGTTAAAGTCTGATATACAAAATATATAAGAATATAATGTAAATATATAATATAGGGAAGCATTCCTCAATAGATAAATGGTAACAAAAGAAAAGGATATGTGTGAGGACTGACCTATGTCTATGCCCTAGCTGACAGGAGCAACCCTTTGACCACTGATTGGCCTGCCCGTATCTTGGAAGTCTCCCATGTACCCAATAATGCATTTAGCCAGCATCGTTTAGGCAGGATATAAAAGACTGTCCTGACCATAATCAGTTTAGCAAACTTCATCAAAGCCAGGTTATTGTTGCTGTTGCTGGGGTTTTGTTTTAGAAGGGGGAAGGTGATGCTATCACTTGCAAATGCATTAGATTTAAGTGAGAGAGAGCTGTCCAAGGTCACTGGCCTCACTTTCTCCTCCAGAGCCATCTGGATCTAGTGTCAGAATGACTGGAGATGACCGCATGCAGAGGCAGACCTTGACCTTTTGAAGCTAAGATTTTTCTGAGTTCTCACTTTGACTGAGGCAACACACATTCTGAGATTAAGGCTGGTTAAAAAAATCAACCAAGGAATAGCCACTTTTATCTAACCAAAAAAAAAAAAAATCAAACTGGGAGGGGAAAACCCTCAGGGCATCTGGCCAAACCAGAAACAATTACTGTACACATTCACTAGGAGCCATGGGGTCCAAACTAAGATCACCAAGTGGTGCTTGGGATTCAACCTATTGTTGGCCAATCGATGACAGCCAGAGTGAATTTGCTTTGTTTAAGAAAGAAATTTAGCCAGTAAACCCCAAGTAAACTTGCTAGATTTCAGTCATCAAAATTTACATTTCTTTGGGCAGAGAACCCACAGGTAAGGGCATGATATCCCATGTAGACTAGGGAGAAGAGAGAAGAGGAGAGGGGAGATAAGGAGAGGGAAGGGGAGAGGAGTTATGTTGTCCAACTAGAACTGAGCAGTGGGGAAGCTCAAACTGCTCACAGGTTGTTTTTACCCTTTGCTCTCCATGAGGCTGGGGACACCAAGATGATGTCATGACTTACAAATGAACCTGATTTAAGTGAGGGAGGGCTGTGCAAGGTCACCAGCCTCACCTTTTCCTCCAGAGCCATCTGAATCCAGTGGCAATGTTGAGGTTTAGGGTGCTGGGGAACCCCTAAATACCGACACGCCGGGTCCTGCTCAAATGAATTCAACACAAGTCTTTTTAATGTCAAAGAAAAACAAAGTTTATTAAAGATTTGCCGTAGTGGGTCAACTCTTAAGGAACCTAAGCATTTGTAACACTTGTATTTACAAGCAGGCCAGAAAGAATCTCAGCTAGACAGAGTCTGAACTGGATTGAATCTGAGCGCCTTCATGGAGGCAAGATGGAACTTAAATATAAAAAAATACTGAGGGAAGAATCCAAGTAGTCTCAGGTCCCAGAGATGGTCTAGCTAGATCAAATCCAGGGAGAATCCTGATGGGAGTGGCTGCTAGTCCAGACAATCCACAATCCAGGAATATCAAAAGGATGCTAGGGTCAAAGGAAGAGAATGCTAAATGCTAATGATCAGATAAGGAGTATCCAAGCTGGGATAAATGGAAGGGAAATTCAAGGAACTCCTGCTACGACCAGACTTTCCAGGGCCTTTCAGACAAAAGTGACAAAAGCCCTCCTGATTCAAGGGGAAAAGGTCTTAGCTTGGGCTTGTACCTCTTCAGCAAGACATAGATTAGGACAGACTGGAGAAGGTCCCAGATGTAGTGGCAGACTTTTTAAGCTAAGGTCTTTCAAACTCTCTTTTTAACTCAGGCAACACTCATTCAGTGATTAAGCCTGTTAATATCTGTTAAGAAGAGTCAAGGAATGGACCTTGAATCAACCTGGGATGGAAAGATCCTCAGGGTTTCTAGACAAAATAGAAACAATTACCATTTACATTCACGATTGGTCATCAGGGCCCAAACAATAAACACTAAGTGTAGCTTGGGCTGGGACCTGTGGTAGGCCTGGTATGTAAAGGAGGTAAGGCTTTCTCCATCACTATGCCCTTATGGTTGAGGAGGGAGGTCAAGTCAGGCCACTTAGTAATTGATTTACCCAAAGTATCTCCTCTCTCCTCCCTCTATGCATTAGCTTAGCCACAGAAATTCAGTACAAAAACAGATAGCCAGAGTTCCAAGCTGTTGACTGGCATATGGATCCCAGTGAACATCTTTACCTATGAGACAGATGGACTAAAGAGTCACATACCTGCATGTTTATGAGTAGTAAACTCCCTAACTTGTGATTCTTCAATGGTTAAGTCCTTCTTTAGTACCTTACCTGCTTACTCCTCACAATTTCAACAAATAGTTTTTACCAAAAAAAAAAAAAAAAAGGCAAACTAGTAAAAACCATGTGTGGGATAGTGTGATCTCCCCCTTACTCAACTTGACTGCTCAGAGGCGTCTCAAACTAAAAACAGAAAATCTCCTTTATTCGGTTCTCTCGAGAAGCAGTCCCTTCACCAGTAAAGCAAGAGTTGGGAGGCGCCTTACAGAAGCAGAATGGCAATTTATATGGACCCTGATGCAGAAGTCCCCCTCCCACTTCTGACCATTATTCTCATTGGCTGAGAAGCACGGTCTTACATTCTAGGTGCAAAATCTAACCAATCCCTTTTGAAACCCGGTTCAAATTTCCCAGTTCAAATTTCCTGCTCCCCTACTGTTACAAAGCCCATGAAAATACGAGTCATCATATGCAAATGAAGCATTGATGACTCATGCACGTTGGGCATTGAGAACGTATGCAAATCAGGCAGGCCAGAGTGAGGGTTGCAGACTGCTTGCGCCTATGCAAATTGGGTATTGAAGAGTTAGTGAACCATAGCTAATCACCGATCCTAATGCACTGTATAGCCTTATATGGAAATCACCTGACCCTGAAGGAATCGAAACCTGGGCCTAAGGTCTCTTCTACTCTAGGGAGGAATCTCATACCCCTGAGAAGTCTTCACTAAATCTGTTCCCATTCAACTACATGAAAATAATGTTCCTAATGTTTCAAAACATTAATTAGTATGGGAAATGAAAACTCAATATGTCTTTGAGGTTTCAACATACAGATTGATGAACAGTGGAAAAAATGGAAATAGTCAATGGGGCTGTGGGAAAACAGGCATACAAAATGCACTTGCTACGGAGCTACGAAGATGATAAACCGTTCTAGACATCAATTCAGATTTGTACGCACACACACAGAAAGCCCTATGACACCGTGATCTTACTATTGGGCACAAAGAAATCAAAGATAGAAACAAAGGTTGAATATATACCAAAATAATGATAGCAGAATTCCTTGCAACAGCTAAGAACTGGAAATAATGTGGGTACTTACTGAGACACTGAGAAAATCAAAATGATTCTTCTATTGATTTTATTTTGTAATTGATTTTAATCTGACGTTCTATCTAACTGTCTAAGTCATACTTCTTTATCTTTGAGTTACGTTCATAAATTCAGTCTTTCTGTAAATAATTGTTCTACTTTATAACAAGAGAATCTGGTATCTCTGTACTGCTAGACATTCTTGTGATGTGAATACAAAGGTGGCCTAAGGGTTAATATTAAGGATTGCTTTTTCAGTACCTTGGGAGGCCTGAGGCCCCTCCTGAGCTTGAGGGTGGCCTCAAGTCTCTCCCCCTCATCTTGAAATACCATAAAACTTCCCCCTTATCTTGGATCATAAAATTCCTTGTCTCCCTCATCCTGGATCATAAATTTTCCCCTGTCTCCCTTATCCACTTCTTATAAAAACAAGCCCCTGTCCCTGTGTAAATTGCTAGTCCTTCTTCTGGGGCTAGCCTGCTGCTTTTGCATCAATAAAACTCCCCTTCCTTAGGAGAAAATCATCTAAGTGAATTCTTTCACACCTGAACATGCTTTAACAATTCTAAACCTCACCACTTGTACGATATAGAGGGACAGAACCTATCAGAATTCCATAGAGACAAGAAGAAATTCTCATCCCCTCCGTCAAAAAAAGGTAGATGACTTGAAGCTATGTCCTGCCTACATCTTGTTCTGTTTTTCTACTTCCCTAGACTATAGGAAATAAGGTAAGCCCAACCTCATGGTCTTTTTTGCTTACCAAGGACCTGAAGACCTGATATGTGGCAAGGTGTCTGCCAATAAATAGATTTGCTCAAATTTATTCCCTTGGTTTACTCTCAATTCTAGTGCAACTACATCAATGGGGGAATGACTGAAAAAACTAGGACATATGAATATATCAAAATTATTTTGCACTAAGAAGTGAAAGAAAGAATTCAGAAAAACATGAAAATATTTGTATGAACTGTTGCAGAATGAAATTATATACAATTGTGACAACGCACAGCTATCCCTTCCACATTGCAACTTTCCCCATCACAGTTTTGATATGTTGTGTGTCAACATAAAAAATTAAATGGGAATTTGGGGGGAGTTTTACAGAAGCCACAGTTGACATGGGAAGGTCAGCAGATGACACAGGAAAAGTTTGGAAACTCAGAAATGCATAGAACATGCATAGTATTGTATACTAGCAATATAATTTATCTTTTAACATCATAAATAGACATAATTTATTTTTTAAAGTTAAAATATGACCAAGTACTTAACCTAAATTTTAAAATAAAGTGCTATAAACAAAAAGAAAAAGAAAAAACTCAGAACTCTTCTCTGGTATAAAAGGTGAGACAAAAATTTTTACATGGGTTTTCCAGATCATTGGAGGAGCTATACCACAAACTCCTAATAACAGTAAATGAAAAAAGTCACAAAAAGGAAGTTGAACTTTGAGTAATGAGGCAGGGGAAAACAACAAAGAATGTCTTGAAGATCAGCTAATAGAATATACCTCTGTGCTGCCAACCTTCACAGAGGATGATCTAAGGACAAACAAAATTAGGTCATGTCCACATTTTTAATTTCTCTCACAAGCTGGTGACATGGGTTGCATGGGAGTTATGGTCCAGAACTGGGCCACCTAAGGGGGCCAGTCCAGAACTGGCTCAATTTGAGGGTTGGGGTGCCCAGTTTATATACCGTTTCAACAGGGGCTGATCATTTTATCGCCAGATATTCTATCAGACTACCCCCAACCATATCAGACCCCCTCTCAGCCTCAGGCTATCTAGGTAGAAGAATCTGTCTCCACCCAAGCCTGAGCAGACCTTTGATTAAATCAGTTCAGGCTCAGGTTGGGGTTTGACCAGGAAAAGACTCAAGGCAATCTCATTATCAGTAATATCCTTGTGAAGAACTTTAGAGAAGGGGCTTGGGGTGGAGCTCTGAGTCTCCAAGATAGAAAAATCATTTTTCACAGTGCTTATGTAAGAGAGATAGAGGATTAATAGGATGGATTATTATATGCATTATTAGATGTAGTCACTGTACTGAAATTTGTTTATTTTATTTTGTCACATAGGAGGGAAGGGCAAGCTAGGTGACATAGTGGATATTATGCTAAGCTCAGAGTTGGAACAAACTGAGTTTGAATCCAGTCTCAGACACTTTCTAGCTAAGTGACCTTGTACAAGTGAGTTTACCTCTCACAGCTTCAGTTTCCTCATTTGTAAAATCAGGATCATAGTAACAGCTACCTCCCAGGGTTCTAGTGAGGATCAAATAAGATAATAGCTGTACTTTGCAAACCTTAAAGCATCATGTAAATATTAGCTGTTACTGTACAGGGAGAGGGATGACTCTAATGTAAAGGCAAAGGCATCAACAGAACATTTAAAAAATTTTTAGGATAAAAATAAGCAAACAAAAAAATCTTCTGAGAACCAAGACAGGAAAGAAGATAAGCATGGCAGTATGTAGAGCTTCTGACAGGGTAGAGAGAAAGAACAACTGTGTAGATCGTGTCCCATTTGGATCATACAGACAACTGGAAAGCCTAACAAGAACTTTCAGTCACTGTCCAGCTATTTCTAAGGACTCCTGAAAAAGACTTCAAGATGCACATGGCATTATGTCTACCACTCAGATTGCAAATCACAAAGTGACCATGCACGCTTTCTAAGCTGGGAAAGTAGAGGGATTACAGGAAAAAGAGATTGGGACTCTCCAGAAGGAGCAGGCATTTTTCACTTTGTGCATCAGTGTAGAAAATGTTCTACTATTTGATTGTTTAGGGCAATCAATGGATTCTGAGGCAGAAAAGAAATGAAGTGTGTATGTCTTGGGCAGTGAGGTGGAGCAGTGTATATGATGGGGTGCCTGGGTGCCTGTGCTTGGACTGCGACTCTAAAATCACATTTCCTTCTAAAAATCACATTTCTCCCTAGCCTCAAAATACTATCCCAGGCAGTTTCTCCCCAGCTCAAGGACAGCCTGCCCTAGATCTCTCTTCCTGATACAGTAGCCAGCTGCACCTAAAGAATTTATTAGTTTGAATTAGCTGTGTACTGGCTGAATTGGCTCTGTACTGGGTCATAACATTTACTCCTCACTGACCAATCATATATAACCTAGACTTAGACATATCTACATTCCCTTACGTTTATCTCGTCTAACAAGACTTTGATGGGAGCAGCCTGGGCATTTCTCAGTCGGCCCTGACTATTAGTTGGCTTAATGAGGTTTCAGGACTAAAACCACATTTCCAAAGTAGCACCCCCTGGGCTATTTCCCAATAAACTCTAGGTAAAATGCTTGTGCAGTAGATATTAAAAGTACATGTTCCTTTAAGAACCAGACACTCCCTAATCCTGCTCTGAATCACCTACTTAGCATATCTGGCACATGTTTTACTATAGAATACCCTATATGAATTTTAACTGTACCCCCCTAAGGCTGCCAGTTCGCTAAGAACTCTTGCCCACTGAAAATCATAATAAATCTTAACCACTTTGACCTCAATAATGGTTGAGTTTGTGGATTCTTTCAGGACAGCCCGCACAGGGAACTCTAGTCTTGGGGTTCCTGTATCTTTCCACTCCTTGTCAGATAGAGTGCTGGGTCTGGAGTCAGGAAGACCTGAGTTCAAGGGTGACCTCAGACACTTATTAGTTGTGTAACTCTGGAGAAGTCACTTAACCCTTTTTTGCCTAAGTTTCCTCATCTATAAAATAAGCTGGAGAAGGAAAATGACAAAATACTCCAGTATCTTTGCCAAGAAATGAGGTCACAAAGAGTTGGATACAATTGAAATGACTGAACAACAACATATATGCCTTGGGATCTCAGACGTTGTTAAAGGTTACATTTGTTCTTGTGGGAAATACCTTTCTCTGGGTTAGTCTCATCAGAATTTCCTACACTGGCATGAAATCTCTGAGACAGTGGAGGCTCATTTGAAAATAGAATTATTCTAGTTCATCCTGCTGTTATCAATAAGGAAGAAGTAACCTCAGAAGTTACTTTATTCGGGGAGATATTTTCCCCAAACTCATGTTCATCTACCTACTCCATATCCTTCATTATTGGTTCCCCTTGACTTTTCCTTTCTTCTTATGCCTTCTTTATGCCCCCATCCAACATGCTGTGCAAGGCAGTGGTTGACCTCTTTGATGTTCCTCTCATAAATCCTCCATCTCTGGATTCTCTGTATTTTTATTGGCTGTTCTCCAGGCCTGGAATTCTCTCCCTCTTCATCTTTCCCTTAATACTAGTGGCTTGCCTGTTGATTAGGTACAAGGAAAGAAGGGAAGAAAGAAAGGAAAAAGCAAAAGAAAGAAGGAACTAGAGAAAAGAGACCCAGAGAAAGAGAGAGAGACAGAGGGAGAGAGAGAGAAAGAGTACTCAGACTCCTCCAGTACTAAAGCCGATCTACATTAGCCCGGGGATGGGGTCTCTTGGAGGGAAGAACTCCGCCATATATATCACTTATTTACTTACCTATGAAGATATGATATTCCCCCACCTGCCTTCCTTGAGGGAAGGAATGTTACCATTCTTATATTTGTATACTCAGCACTTAACAGTATGTAAAGTATGTGTCTAATAAGTGCTTGTTCATTTGCTGCTGAACTTCTTCTTAGTTATCACCCTAAACCCTATTTCCTATCATGCACACAGGCAGCTTCTCATCCAGGAAGTCTATAAACTCACATATTTCTTACCTTTAGTATCTCCAGTTGTCCCTAAATAATGATGCTCCATCCTCCAATTATCTGTTTTTGTGGTGATCTCAGCCTAACCCCCTCCCTTGTCCTTGAGTTAACATGCTTGCAAAAGAATATTCTAAAAACAAAGGCCACGATATTTCAAATGTCATTGAGAGGCTCTCTCTTTTATGTCTTTGGGAGAAGTAGAAGCAGAGAAGGAATGCGCACAAGCTGGTACACTCTGAGAATGAAAGGAATCTAGTAACTCCAAATAACATCGAGGGGGCTCCTATTTTACTCCTTTCAGAGACTGAAAAGATAAAGGCCAGAAAACGCACATAGGTCATTGTCAAAAAGATTCTATGAAGCCCATCAGTTGTGGAATGGCTAATCAAATTATGGTACATGAATGTAATCCAATACTCTTATGCCATAAGAAATGACAAAAGCAATGATTTCCAAGTCCTCAGAAATGTCTGTGAAATGATGCAGAGAATCAAATGAAGTTTACACGTAGAGTGCTTCACAAACCTCAAAATGCTTATTATTATTGTTTAAGCATGTGCTTATTGGTCCAGATTTGAGATTTTTCTTAATGAAGAATAATGTTTAACATACCACCTACCAGTCACATGTAATCTATCAGCGGGCCAGGGGACCACATTGAAAATCTAACTAGGAAATATTTAACAAAACAAATAAAAATACAATCAATCATAGATAATGTTAATATCTGGTTTTCTAAGTCTAAGTCCCTGCACCCACAGGGATCTTTATATATAGTTTAGTGCTCATGTTTTTATTTTAATTTGATATCACTGATGTTGGAAGCTCAATTTCTGGAAATTTTCTGTTGGATGTGATCTTTCTGCTGGCTGCATTAGTTCTCAACCTGACGCTTTGAATGCCCAGAGACAATCTTACCCACCAACAGATCTGTATGACTTGAGGTCTAATCAAGTTTGTAGCCAAAAATGAAAGAAAAATCAATAGTAGAGTTAGAGTTGATAAACACTTCTAAGTGCTTACTATGTACCCAGGCACTATGCCTGGTAATACAAAGAAAGGTATGACAGTTCTTGCCGACAAGGAGCCCATAATGGGGCGAGGGGGGAAGATAATGCATAAAAAGAAGCTTGAGATAAGAATACACAGTATGGGAACATGATGAAGTTCTGAAGTGGCGAGGGTTGGGAGATGATCTGAGGAGGTATGAGTTAGACTTGAATTCATCTTGAAGTAAGATAATCAGAGAGGAGATCTGCAATGTCCAATCTTCTCCCTCTCCAGCCTGAGAAAGGGATGCATGCCAAGGGCAGAGGATGTTAAAAAAGGTATGAATTTCAGAGTTTATTTCATCTTACAGAATAATGAGTTTCTAGAGATCATGAAATTTAGGTCAGCCAGGTGGAAAATCATGAGGTAAATTCCCTAGATGTCCTACTCAAACTGAGAGTCTGGGGGAAAGAAATATCTGTTGAATGGTTAGACCAGAAGTCAGCTTGCAAAGAGTTAAGAGACTCATGGTTTCTCCCATTGCTTCTAATTCTTATTTACAACTAATGTGTAAACAGGTTCAATGTGATGTATATGTAGAGCCTCTATCAAATTACACACCTTCTTGGGCTGGGGATAGGGGAGGGATGGTGAGAAAATTTGAAACGCAAAGCCTTATGTAAGTGAATGTTGAAAACTAGAAAAAATTAAACTTTATAAAAGAAAAGAGTGAGGGAAAAAAAGTGGAAGCATCTATTGTAGATGACTTTCTCAAGGAATTTAGCCACAAAAGGGAGGAAAGATATAGGATGCTAGTTAGTGGGAATGGATGGATCTAGTCATGGTTTTGAGGGAAATGGGGAAGACATAGCCATGTGTGTAATCAACAGGGAAGCAGCCAATAGAAGGAAAGCAATGAAAGATAAGTGAGAGAGTAGGGGTAACAGAGGAAACTAGTATTTCCAAATTCCCAATAGATAAATCTTCAGAATTCTGGAATGAGACATTGGAATTCCAGGGAATTCTCCCAAATTATAAATTATTCTGTATTTTTCATAACATTTTATTTGCATGTCACTAAATAATAATAAGTGGCTGTAATGCCAATGTGATACCCACAGCAGCCACTATGGATATGCATGCATGTTTCCAGGGTAAATTCTCAAAATATAAACTGTTTTCCTCAAAGACGAAACCAAAATGTTTATTCAGATACCAGAAAGCCAATTCTACCATGGTAACAATGAAGTTTGTACACATTACCAATAAAAGGAGCATAGCCATCCCCAAGCCTTCCCTCCATCAAGCCTCCCCACCAACAAGGTCCCTTAGGTAAAATCACTCCCTCTCTCACTCATGCTAGCTGTTCTGCTCTCTTCTGCCTGCTATCTCTCTCAGCTCTACCTCGCTCTCCCTCTCAGGTCTGTCCTTCCTGCTTTATCAGTTCAGCAAGCCCATCCTACCATCTACTCCATGTGACTCAGGCTGTGGGCTGAGCCAAAGCTCAAAGCAGGTCACATGGGCTTATTAAGGGTCAGGGAAGATCTTCAAATTCTCAGAATTTGAACAGAAGCCATAATAGTTTTCATGTAATTTTTGCTGTTGTTTAATTGTTTTGGTCATGTCCAACTCTTCATGACTCCATGTGGGGTTTTCTTGACAGAGATGTTGGAATGACTTGCCATTTCCTTCTCTAGCTCATTTTATGGATGAGAAAACTGAGGCAAACAGGATCAAGTGACTTGCTCAGGATCACGATGTCTGCGGCCAGATTTGAATTTTGGAAGATATCTTTCTTACTCCAAGCCCAGCGCTCTATCTATTGTACCACCTAGCTGTCCCTTTTATGTGATAGGGTTATATTAAAAATTTCAGAAATATTATTAAAAATCCATGTCTTAGTAAATGTACAATTTATTATATTATAAACAAATATTTTATGACAATGATTCAGTACATAATAATTACAAAGCACTTTGCACATTGCATAGTGTAGAGCAAGTGCTATATAATTGTTAGCTGTTAAAACATATCTGGCAATTAGTTGACTACTTTCCTTTATCTTTTTCAAAATACTGCCAATGGTCTTCATACTCTCTGTTCTTCTTATGGATATCTCTCAAAAAATGTGTTTAGTAAATAAGAAATATTGTTTTGTAGTTTTTACAAAGTATTATAGTCTATTGCAAATATTCAAACACTGGAAATGACAGTGAACATTATTAGGTAGCTTTTTAATAATGTAATTTGACCTCCTAGCAAAATGAGCAGCATTACTCAGAATCACATGTCAAAATTAAAATTTAAGGACTTACTTTGTTTCCTAAACTTGTTATTTCTTGAAACACCACTGATAGAATTTATATAATAATAATAATAGCTAGCATTTATATAGCGCTTACTGTGTGTGAGTCACTGCCATGTGCTTTACAAATGTCGCATTTGATCCTCACAACCACCCTAGGAGGTAGGTGCTATTATTACATCTATTTTACAAACAGGTTCAGTGACTTGTCCAGGGTTATGTAGATAGTGTCTGAGATTTGATCTCCAGATTTTCTGACTACAGGAATAGCATGCTATCCAGTGCACTACGTGGTTGCCTAAATAATATGAAATGTACTATGAGCACAAACATGATAAATATTATTCACATTTGTACTTATGGCAGCAGACTGGGTCATGAAAACATAAGTAGGGGGCAGCAAAGTGGAGCAGTGGATAGAGCACAGGTCCTGGAGTCAGGAGCACCTGAGTTCAAACCTGGCACATAAACATAGTTGTGTGACCCTGGGCAAGTCACTTAACCCAGATTGCCTCCTCTCCCTCCTCCACCCACCAAAAAAACAAACAAACAAACCTACCATCATTAGAATATAGTGACAATTACAATGTAGAGAGGGTTTGTTCATCTAAGAACATCCTTAGGCAGCTAAGTGGTAGTGTCAGGAATTGCTGTAGTTCAGTTGTTTCAGTAGCATCTGTCTCTTTGTGACCCCATTTGGTTTGTTTATGAGGTTTGATTTTTTTCCCAACAAAGATTTTGGAGTGGTTTGCCATCTCTTTCTCCAGCTCATTTTATAGATGAGGAAACTGGGGCAAATAGGGGTAAGTGGCTTGCCCAGGGTCACATAGCTAATAAGTGTCTGAAACCATATATGAACTTAGGAAAATGAGTTTTCCTGACTCCCAGCCTGGCACTCTGTACACGGAGCCACCTAGCTGCCCAGTGTCAGGAATACTTGAGTTCAGATCCTCCCTTAGATGCCTACTGGATGTGTGACCCTGGGGAAATCACTTAACCTCTGTCTGTCTCAATTTCCTCTTCTGTAAAATGAAGGAATTGGACTCAATGGTTTCTAAGGTCACTTTTAACTCTTAAGACTTATAGCTAGAATTTCAATAGTACTTTAAGGCTGACAAAGCACTTTACATTTTACATATGAGGAAACTGAGGCTAAGAGAGATAGGTGACTTGCTGAGGATCATACAGTTAGTAAATGCCACAGGCAGGATTCTAACTCAGTCATTCCTTACTTGAAATTCATTTTCCTAGCCACTGCACCATCTACCTAGGTAGTACAGTTCATAGAGCACTAGGTCTAGAGTTAGAAACTGACTCAAATCCAGCCAGCAGTACGATCATGTGCAAGTTACTTAACCCCTGTTCATCTCGGTGTCTTCATCTAATAAGAAAAAATATGGGTATGATAATGGCACCTACCTTTGAGGATTGCTATAAAGAGCAATTAAGAAGATAATTGTAAAATGCTTTGCACAGTGCTTGGACTATAGTAAATGCTATATAAATGTTAGTCATTATCATCTTTATTAGATAATATATATTTTATATATTATTTTTATATTATTATTTTATTATATATTATATAATAATAATTATCATTATTATTCTTTACCTACTCCTTAAATAATCTCTTCCAATGGTCCTATTTATACAATAAAATAATAGGTCTGGATTATAAAACTAAGTTTTATGAGAAAGCTATGCAACTTTTTTGGATTGCTGGGTACTTAGTTTTTTTTCTGGGAGCATGGTAGGGACTAGTGCCTTTTGGTCCAGGGCAAAGTTGGCTCAGAGAGCTAAAGGATCAGCTTGGCCCCTAAGGAGAGAAATTAAGGAACTAATTACTCAGCAGTTACTAAAGGTTAAGGAAAGAGAAGTTAGCTTCCTGTTTCCTTCGTGGCAGTTTATGGCAATTCACCAGGTGTGATAGGTCCTAGGTCCTCCCTGTTGTCAGGATCTCTCCAAGTTGCTTGGTGGATTTCTAAAGACCACAAAAGTCACCATATCTCACCCTGCTGACCTGAAACAATACCATATGGAAAGAAGAAGGGTTGTATCCAGAGAAGTTAAATGCCATCACATTATTGCTGTGTTCCAAACAAGAAAACCTCCTTTTGTTAATTCCTCAGTAACTTGTATGAACCAATATCCAACCTGAATTAACAAGGTGCGGGCACTATGCCTACCCCTAATGCTATTGTTGGAGAAGAGACAAGGACTGAGGGAAAACTCTCTAAAAACAAAACAAAGATTGTATAGCTGGCTGGAACTTTCTTTGTGCATGTCTTAGAAACCTGAAGGCAGAAGATAGTAAAGTCCATATATATAACAGCAATTCCTTTCATCACCAAAATGGTTATCCTTGCAACGTCAAAATCTCGATATTTAGCTATATCTGGATGACTGGAAGAATTTTTCATTTTTCATCTGGATGCTTACCATCCTGTCTTCACACCAAAGGATGCCTTTGGACCCAAATAAATTGCTTCAGGGTAGTATAAATGAATTGAAATGGCCTCATCAAATTTGTTAAGTTTTTTGGTGACATATATTACTTCTTTCTCTCCTTTTGCAATAAGACAATGGATCATATCTTTAGCCAGCATTATACTCTCAGTCATCTATGCCAGAAGTTTGATTAATGTCTACCCCAAAGCGCCATAAACCAAGTGTAATCCATTTTTTGGCCCTTTGAGGGCCATAACAATTCTAATGAATCCTCCTATATTTGATAAATTGGATTACTTGTCTCCTAATCTCTCCTTGAGGTGTGCACACTAGAGGAATAAGAATTTAACTGTGGGGCTGGGAGTACAGTTAGAAGGGGGAGGGTGAAAGAAGCTATGACATTAAAGTATTAGTACTCAACCCCACGGAAACTGTAAGGAAAAGAAAGTATGCTTTTTAAGGGGGGCTTACAAAACAAACACAGGTTTCATCATGTGTCCTGATTTTGGGTCTGGAAGTATGCCCTTAAAAGGAGTGTGTATGAGCCAAAAGACATCAGGGGTCTCACTCAGCAAGATGTCAGAAGAAACAAGAACAGGAATGTTCAGGCCCTCATCACCTCTCAACTCAACCTTAATTAGACTCCCATCTTCCATTATCTCCCTGCCCAGCTGCCCAAATAATCTACGCAAAGCACAAATCTGACTGTGTTATTCCCTTGTCAAAGACCCCTTGGTGGGGCCATATTTCCTCTACATTCTGGGATCTTAACCTTTTTTTGTGGCAGGGTTGCAAGAGTATGCTAGAGTCAGCTGGTACCCCCCATTGTGAAATCTAAATTTAATTCACATTGATTATTAGATTAATTATTAGATTCCTTGTTCCTCATTTTATGATCTATATTCTTGTATTAATCTGTATTCCTGTAAAAGCTTTGTTGATACCCTTCTGAGAATAGATCCCGATTTAGAGTTCTCTGTTCCTGTCAGAAGCTTTACTTATGTTGCAGAGAAATTTACACAAGGTAGTTGCTACCATAAGAGGTTGATGTAGAATATTATATTAATCAGAAGCTTTCATAATATCTCAGCTGATAAGTGAAAAGGGATGACGGTTGCCCGAGATTGTATAAATAGACTAATTCCTTAATTTCTGATTCTAAGTTCCCTGCTTCCAATAACTCTTGTGACTTCTCGTTCTTCTTTTATGTTCCTCATTACTATTTGGAAGAATGCTTTATTAATTCCCACATGGCATCCTTGGTGTCTGAGGAGCCTTGGATTCCATTTATTGGCAGTTACTAGCTTTTCTGAGTGTAGAACTTTGTTTCCTCAGTCTTTATCAGTTCCAATCACTCCATCAACTTTAGCCCGTTGTTAAATTCTCAGCATGAACATTTAAAGATCAGAGCCTGCCATTATTACTGTTTTGTGAGTTCTTCCTGTGTCTACTGACAGACTATTTCCAAATAAGCTATTCAGCATACATACACACAGGATTATGGCAGTTTATTCATTTAGAGGAAGATACAATTCAACTGCAAGTGGAAGGACACGTGTTTCCTTTACAATTCAGCTAGTAATATTTGTAGAGCTGCTAGGTGGTACAGTAGATAGAGTGTCAGGAGAACTCATCTTCCTGAGTTCAAATCTGGCCTCAGACATTTACAAGCGGTGAGACTCTAGGCAAGTCTCTTTACCCCTCTTTGCCTCAGTTCTCTTATCTATAAAATGAGCCAGGGAAGGAAATGCCAAACTACTCGAGTATCTTTGCCAAGAAAACCCCAAATGGGGTCACAAAGAGTCAGATGTAACTGGAAAATGACTGAACAAGAACAATACAATATTTGTACATTACAAGAGATGAAGAAAGAAAAAAATGGGTGCTTCTTACAGTGCAATTAGTTATACAAAGGAAAACAGAAAGGATACTTCTTAATGAGAATGTATATGACTAGTTACAGGAGAAAGAGAAGGAACACGTCCTTGTTAGTTTATCTAGTACATGAAATCAAAGGGGACCATACATCACTTAGGAGATGGTGAAAAAAGGGAAACATGGAGAAAGTAGTAAACAGCTCAGGAAAATTAAGTGACTTAAGTGTCACTCAAGGAGCAAATGTCAGAGGTGGGATTTGCCTCCAGGTCCTCTAATTTCTGAGCCAGGGGGTGCTTTCCCCTATATCACACTGTCTCACTTAATCTTCGTATCCAGTCTAGGGTCCCTGCCTGAAAGAACACTGTGTGCTAGAGTTTCATCCAGTGAACAGAAATTCTGTCATCTCCCATCTGTGGGCAGCTAAAGCCTTGCTAGAGATTATCTGTTCAAGTCAGAGGAAAACTCCGACTCTAATTCACTTTGTTGTTGTTCCAGTGGCATCCTACTCTTATTGACACTATTTGGGGTTTTCTTAGCAAAGATACTGGAGTGATTTGCCATTTCCAGCTTTATTTTTTAATTATTATTTTTAAAGTATTTTTATTAATTATATATAAATTTATAAAATTTATAAATATATTATTTTTATATAATTATATTTTTTATTATTTGCCAGCTTTATTTTTTCAGATGAGGAAACTGAGGCAAACAGAGTTAAGTGACTCATCCAGGGTCACATAGCTAGTAAGTATCTGAGGTCAGATTTGAATTCAGGTCTTCATGGCTCCAGATCCAGTGCTTTTATCCACTGTACCATTTACTAACTCTCTAATTTAATAAGATTCTATTAGTTTATTAATCATAAGATTTTCAGAGTGGAAAATAATTATCAGCAAGGAAGCTTTGATCTGCTCCCTTTCTGACTTGGAATCATTTGCCCATCCTGATGTACTTTGGTGGCCTTACAATCCTGGAAGGTTACCATTGGTGCCAGATTAATGCAGACTGACTTACTGCAGTTCCAAACTCCCAAGTTCAAGGGATTCACCAGCCCCAGCCTCCACAAAGATTACAGGCCAGGCTGCCTCTCTTTTTAAGAGAATAAAAGAGAAGTCTGGTGATGGTTGGCTCAGATGCTTTCCAAAGTTCACATCCTCTTTCCAAAGGTCACATCCTCTTTCCTCAGAAAAGGGAACTGACAGATTCTACTAGGTTTTATTTTAGTTATTGGTTTTCTACCTTTCTTCTGGAGATATAGGGAGGGGGAGGGGGAAAGGAAGGAAAATATTCTTCCCCAGTCCCAGGAGTCATTCATGGATCCCTTGGGGAAAAAAGCCCTTTGAGTGTAGAGAAAAAACCAGTTCTTGGTTTACTCTTAACTTTATTATTTTTTTTCCTGAGTTTAGGACAGACAGGAAACCCAAAAATAGAACTTTTATGACCTCAAATCAAATTTGTCCTCAAACACTTTCTAGCTTTGTGAACCTGTCACTTCATCCTGTTTACCACAATTTCCTTACCTACAAAATATGGTAACAGCTAGGGAGGTGGTGGAGTATACTGGAAAAGCATTTAGAAGTGATGTACATTCACCTACAAGGACCAAGAGATGCTCCTGAACAGTATTGCTCTGTACCTGGAATGGAGTAGGGATCCCAGCAAGGGGATCCCAGAATCTAGAGTAAGACATCTTCTTTACTAATTAGTGCTTATTAAGTGCCAGGCTCTGAGCTAAGAACTGATTACATGTCAGCCTCCTGAGATGCTCGAAAAGAAACCCCAACTTCAACAGTCCTGAAATTTGACTTTCTAACCAGAGAAAAGGAATTTGCTTATAGCATGACTCTGTGAGAGAATAGATATCTGCTCCATAAAGATATCAATTTTTATTGACATCTTTTGCTTTTAGATCATCTATATAACCTTCCAAGGTTGAGATTTTTTAAAAAGGCATCCTTAGAATGTCATTTTCCATAGATTTCAGAGCTGAAAAAGAAAGTCGAGGTCATCTAATCTGCCATCTGCATTTTACAGACGAACAAGGCTTATTCCTCAAATTAAGAGACTTATCCAAGATCACATAGGTGCAAAGTGTTAGAACCAGAATTCAAATTGAGGGTCTTTAGCTTGATACTTTTGTTTGATTTTGTAACTATATAACACTTATTATGGGTACTAATTAGACACATGCAGATCATAAACCTTCCACACTTCAGCTGATAGCTGTGAAACCTGTGATCAGAATATTTAAACTGACTAAGTAGCCAACCAAGCAGAGGTATGAGTTCACTAGGTAAATGGTAGAGTCAGAAATAGAAGGTAATGAGGCCCTACCCCAGGGTAGGACTGTGGCAGAAAGTCTAGAGGCCCTGAAAGCTCTCTTACAAAGAAGCTGGAATGCATCTCATTGATGAGCGAGAGTTGTCTCCTGGTTATATATATAATATATGTAAATATGTGCATGCACGTGTGCGTGTGCATGTGTGTGTATATGATGTACATACACACATGCATATATGTGTATATAGGGAATAAGAAGCATATTGACGGTAGTTTGGGCTCTGGTTCTATCAATAAAAATTGATATCTTAAAAGACCTTAGGCTATCTCACTGAAGAGAGAAGGTAAAGAGAGTAATGGACCCATCAGATCTAGTGGTAGGGAGAGCAGCAAAGCTATGGCTAAGTCTGGTCTAACCAAGGTGTACCTTAGTACTGATAGCAGCAGCAAGCAGTCAGCGAAGACCTGGGATGTTAGACAACGTAGTTTTTATTTTAAACTATAGACAGTAGAGGAGAAAGAACTTACTGACACTTTTCTGACTAGGTGAGAGAATCAGTGAGTTGACAAGCATGTATTAAAAGTGTTTATTATGTGCCAGGTTCTGAGCTAAGAACTGAGGATTAAATAAAAAAAATGAACACTTGTTCGCCTCACTCAAGGAGCTCGACGTCCAATGGGGTAAGGCAACATATAGACTAAGATATATATGGTCTAAGAGGAAGGTAACCACAGAAGGAAGAGAATGAGGATGGATCTGCTGCCCTGGAAACTCAGCCCAGTGGCATGACATCACTAGGATTTGTTCAGATGGCTTTTGAAGGTCATCTCAGCCTAACAATATTGTTTTAGGATCGCATTCACTCAAATATCTGAGGTTAGCCCAAAGAAATGTGATTTGGGGCGGTGTCCTGTTGATATCTAAACATAAACATCCAACCTCAAGGACATTTGTCTGAATCTTCAATGTCTGCACTATTGCATTGACCTTGTGCTTTGTAGAAATCAGAAAAATATGAGCATGAGTTGCCTTTTTCTAAAATGAGCCCTGTTTCCAGTTCATTCCATTCCCTCTCAATGAAGTGAATCAGGACTGAATAATGGAAGTCATTTTGTTCAATCTATTTTATGCAGCCATGTGCAAAGGATGGACTTAAAAGTCAGTGTTAAAAAGGGAAGCTGGAACACAGTGCTGAGTTATTTGCAACTTCAGAAATTCTGTCTCTTTGACTAGCAATGAGCCAACAAAAATCCTTAGGGGCAGACATTCATTTATACTCATTACACAAATGACAAGAGAAATAGTATGGCATAGTAGACACACGGGTCAGCTGTCGGAGTCATGAAGACCAGAGTTCAAGTCTTACCTCTACCTCTGCTAGCTTTTTCATCATGGGTAACTCACTGAACCCTTCAGTACCCCAGGAAACCTTTTCTTTTTTTTTGGAGAGAGGGAAAGCAAGGCAATTGGGGTTAAGTGACTTGCCCTAGGTCACCCAACTAGTTAGTGTGTCAAATGTCTGAGGTCAGATTTGAACTTAGGTCCTCCTGAGTCTAGGGCTGGTGCTTTACTCACTTTGCCACCTAGCTGCCTTGACTCTTTGTTTTTCTAAGCAACAGAGTAGTTGCCCAGCTATGGCAACAAAGGAAGTTTTCACACTGGAAGTTCCACCCACCACTTCAATCAGGAAGGCAAGAAGAATGACTATAGGAATACTTGCATTTTTACTGTTCATAATCTTTTTTTCTCCCAACCACTCTGTGTGGTCTACTGTGTAGTTATTTTTCCTTTATTTTGTTGTTGTTTGTCATTTCAGTCCTCTCTTTATGAGCCCATTTAAGGTTTTCTTGGCAAAGATACTGGAGTAGTTTGCCATTTTCTTCTTCAGTTCATTTTACAGATGAGGAAACTGAGGCAAGCAGGGTTAAGTGACTTGCCATGGTCATACAGCTAGCAAGTGTCTGAAGCTGGATTTGAACTCAGGTCTCTCTGTGCCATCTAGGAAACCAGAGTGCTTATTCAAGGTACAACAGCTAGGAAATGGAAGAGTTAGGACTGTAACAGGTTTTCTGGATTAAGGATACTCAGTGTTCTTTTAACAAACATCTGTTAAGCCTCTACTGGTTTGTTTGGTTTTTTCTATTATTAAGTTTTCTCCTTTTCTCTCCCATTTCTTACTTGGGAAAAGAAAAAGAAAACCTTTGTAATAAATATGCGTAGTCAAGTAAAACACACCCTCATATTGCCCACATCCAAAAAATGTATGTCTCATTCTGCATAATTTAATTCATCACCTCTCTGTCAGGAAATAGGCAGCATGCTTCATCCCTGATCCTACGGAATCATGGCTGATTGCATTGCATTGCATGGTCAGAATTTTTAAATCTTTCAAAATTGTTTCTTTTTACAAAGATGCTGTTATTTTGTAAATTTTTTCTCCTAGTTCTACTCACTTTACTCTGCATTCATAAAGGATCTATAAAAATCTTCCATGTTTCTCTGAAAGTATTTCTTTCACTATTTCTCATAGCACAATACTATTCTATTACATTCATGCACCGTAATTTGTTGATCCATTCTCCAACTGATGGGCAGCTCCTTAGTTTCAAATTCTATACCACCACAAAAAGAGCTGTTAACCATCTACTATTGATATCTATTGTGGTAGGAGATGGGAGACAAGGGACGCAACCATACAATGAAGAGAGCACATTGGCAGTGGAGTCAGAGAAACTGGGTTCAAATCCCACCTTTGTGACCTTGGAGAAATTACTTACCCTTTTGTCCCCCAGTTTCCTCATCTGTCAGATGAGAAGATTGGGATAATGTCCTCTAAGTTTGTCCTCTAAGTTCCCTTCCAGTTCTAGATCTATGATAAGATAATTAAGATAAGACCCTTGCTTTTATGAAGCTTGCTGTCTTGCAATATGTCAGGTATTGAAGAACAATTTTAGTTCTAATAGAAATAATGCTGGATAGTGAGGTAGGAGGCCTAGGTTCTAATCCCACTGCCACAAAAGATTTTAGTTATATGATCTCGGAAAAGTTCCTTCCCTTTATGGGCCTGTTTCCATATTTATAAAATAATAGATCTTCTAGATCTCAAGTTACTTTGATTGAGGATATTAAAGACCCAGGACATCTTAGGATGTTGAAGACATGACAAAACAAGACAAAGCAATGTTTCCCACAAGCGGCATAATAAAGCAAACTGAAAACAAGAAAAGAAGAATTTCTGAGATCCCGCTAGTCTTTCCTTATCAGTCACAGCTTCCCAAGATTCAGGGACAAAAAAAGAGGAAGTGAAAATTGTGGGGAGCATTCTTGGAATAGCAAGAAATTCATTTTGGCTGAAAAGACTGGAAAGGTAAGTTGAAACCTAAGGACAAAAACCATTGACTGCTGGAGAGTTCTAATTGTTGAGACTTTCCCTCAAACCTCCCTCCCTTGACTTCTCCCACTGGACCTAGTTTTGTTATTTGATACATAGTAGAACATGTAATCTCTCTTCCACTTGTTAACCCTTCAAATACGTAAAGATGATCTATCGTGTTGCCCTTACTTTGGCATTAACAATTGCTCATATCATTCCATCTTCTTTTTGCTGGGCTAAACAGCTCTAATTTCAATTGATTCTGGGATCATCTAATTCTTCACATTCTTTGGGATGCACTCCTGTTTAGTAACTTTCAAGTGTCTTGCAAAATATGGGGCAAGAAATTGAACAAAATATTCCATATCAGGTGTGACCAGGGTGTGCATTGGTCCTTTGTTGCCAAAGACCATGCCATCAGAGAAATGATGACATGACTTGTACTTGACCTTGTTTTGAGTGAGGGAGGACTATGCAGATCACCAGCCTCACCTCTCCTCCAGAGCCATCTGAATCCAGTGACCAGATATTCATCAGGATGACTGAAGATGAGCCAGGATGAGGCAATTGGGGTTAAGTGACTTGCCCAAGGTCACACAGCTAGTGAGTGTCAAGTGTCTGAGGTAAGATTTGAACTCAGATCCTCCTGACTCCTTCCCTGGTGCTCTATCCACTGCACCACCTAGCTGCCCCTCTGACCAGGGTATAGTATAATTGAACTATCACTTGACTCCTCTTACTCCAGACACTATATTTTTTTAATTCTGAATTTAAATATCAAAGAGAGAACATTTACACATGCACATCAGAAGACAAAGAGAATGATAAAGGCAGCATCTATGAACCTGGAAGGTCACATGTGGCCTTGAGGCCATAGGTTCCCCACCCCAGGTTTGGGTGGTGGTTGTGGTGGGTTTTGTTGTTTTATTTCATTTTGTCAGAATATTACTCAGACTGGCCATATGAGCTGACAACATTTAAGTCAGGTAGATACCCTTTCATTTACCCAAGGGCTTTAGGTCTTTCTTGCTAAGTTGCAATGGCTAGATTCGTTGAAGTTGAGGTAAAATCCAGAGTCAATGATACTACAACCAAACTATCAAGCAAAGAGAATTAGGAGTTGAAGGTCCGTTTATCAGCAATTGGGGTCTGAATAGATTTTCAGAAATTTAGAGTTCGAGATCTAGGGGAACAGCAAAGAGGAAGCAAGTTCAAGAAGAAAAGAGATCAAGGTCAGGAGAGAAAGGAGAAACAGTACTACTACTGCTCATCAGTTAGAACGGTAACTGGGCCAGGAAAGACATCAACAGACAAAGGTGTGCTTTAGAGATTTAAGTTTCTGGCTATTACTGACCTAGGTTCTTTTCTGCTTAGAATCAGCTTAAAAGTTGAAATCCATTATGTCCACCCCTCACATATCTCCACAGAATTCTGAAAGAATCCTATCAGAATTGGACTGTAGAAGGAGACTCCTGGACTTTTTGTTGTGCTTCTAGAAAGCCTAACGTTACTGCAAAAGCTTTTGGATAGGCTAGACAGCCCTACCGAGAAGGACTATGAGAATTTTGTTTCTCATGGGAAACTCTGATCTTGTTCAATTACTGTAACCATGTCCTCATAATGTGTTACTTGCAAACCTCATTTGTCTTGCAACTCTGAACTACCTCCATTTTTCTCACATTCCCAACCCAGTTCAAAAAACTATAAAATGCTTACAATTTACCTGGTTCAATAGATAGATTGTATGTGGCACCTGTTAATCTATCTATAGTCTTTCTCTTCTCTTGAAGTGACAAGTAGCAAAGAATGCTTTGGTTAAGCAAGAAAATGAAAAGTAGTAAGTCTGTTCTTCAATAGGACTGTGTGCTCTAGCTATCAGCACACTGGCCTGATTATGGATTCAACAATGGAAAATTGTCCTATATTGTTTAATTTGTTCTTTTTTTTCCAGTCTATTTATTCACTCCTCATTATGTTGGTAACCTAGGAACAAGGTAAGAAGGATTTTCTGAAATGCTTTACCTTGATTTCTTGGGGATAAGAAGATGTCAAAAGATCTTATATTAAATATTTTTCGCTTAGAAGACTTCTATATTGCTTGATTGCTTGTGCAGTGGATACAGCACTAATGCAGGAGTCAGGAGGACCTGAGTTCAAATCTCACCTCAGACACTTGACACTCACTAGCTGTGTAACTTTGGGCAAGTCACAGCCCCAGTTGCTTCATCCTGGGTCATCTCCAGTCATCCTGATGAATATCTGGTCTCTGGATTCGGATGGCTGTGGAGGAGAAGTGAAGCTGGTGACCTGCACAGCCCTCCCTCACTCAAAACAAAGTCAAGGGCAAGTTATGTCATTATTTCTCTGATGGCATGGTCTTCTTCGGCAATGAAGGACGAACACACATATAGCATTCTATTACATTAGAAAAAGTTACGTGTCCACTCTCAGATTTGGAAAAAAAAAATTCTGGGTGAGGGGAACAATTATTTCATGATGTGAAAACTTCATTGAGGGATGCCAGAAAAAGACATAGCTCAGCTCAGTACACAATTGGATATATTTGAAAATAAGACTTGAAAGGTACAGATTAAAGTTAGTTGTGAGTGCAAAATAAGAGTTTTAAAGTGTTTCTTGTGAAAGAAATTTCTAAAGACTAAATGGTCTTTATACATCAAAATCATGTCAGTTTAGTTGTTGTTAAAAAGGTCATTGCTATACTTGCCAACTTATAATATCATGTAATCACAGAACCTTTGAGTTGGAAGCTCCCTCCCAGGTCACTTAGTCTACCTTATTCTTAAATAAGAATCGTCTCTTCAACATGCCTAATAAGCCTTCACTCAACTTTTGGCTAAAGACTTCTCATGAGAGGGAATTCTCCCTACCTCTCAAGTCAAGCATGTTATCAGATTTATCAATGTCCTTCCTAAAATGGATCACACAGAACTGAAACGCCATTCTTAAGATGTAGTATGACAGTGCAGAGTACAGGATTATCACCTCCCAAGTTCTAAATATTGGACTTCTCTTAATGAATTTAAGATCACATTGGTTTCCTTAGCAGTCATATCCCACTGTTAATTCATATTTAGCTTGCAGTCTGAAGAATCTACAGAATTTCTTTAGAAAAATTACTGTTTATCTACCACTTTGTCATCTTATACTTCCAAAATTGATGTTTCAAATTCAAATACAAGACATATTTCTTTGAATTCAGTTACGTCCTATCAGCTTTATCTCAATGTTCTAATCTGAGAATTAGTTCTTTCAGGAAAAGAAAACAAAACAAAACTCTTCCCCAAATAAAAATAGTACATATTACTCTATGCTTCTTTCTTGCAAAAGGGAGACACTGGCCATAAGGTTGAACAAATACAACAGGGGGATGGCTCAGCAGAATGCTACCACTACCCCCTGTAAAAAAAAAAAAAAGGGGGGGGAGCCAAGATGGCAGAGTGAAAGCAACGACTCACCTAAGCTCCTGGACAAACTCCTCTGGATATCTCTGAAAGGAGAATCTGACCAAACTTTGGAGGTGCGGAATCCAGAGAGTGACAGACTTTGCCGGATTCAGAGCCCAGGTTAGACTGGAAGGTCCACAGGAAGGATCTGTTCCACGGGGGTGAGCCCACAGCGCACAACACAGCGCAGTCAGCACAGCAGGGCAGAAGGGACCTGAGAAGCCCGAGAGTGGTGGGCGAAACTAGCGGAGCAGGAGACAAGCCAAACCGAGCCGGTGAGAGCCGCTGAGTGCCAGATATCAGTGCAGTAGCCCTTGAAACCTTCAGCCTGAAGACTAAACTTCGGTAAGTCACCTACTTGAACTTCTGGGAGCCAGGATGGCGGAGTGATCAGTAAATGCTCTCTCCTCCCCGCTGATGACCGTGAAAGAACCATAAAATATTTCCCCAGAAAAATCCTGGATCAGCAGGAACAGCAGAAGGGGGCAAATAGTCTCATAACACCAGAGGCTAGAAAAATAGCAAATGGGGATTTTTCCTACTGTGGCAGAGGCAATCTGGAAGGACAGAGGACCCAGGGCAGAGAAAATTCGCACTGAGACCCAGGCAAGCCTCAGCGCCGGGAGACTAGCCTCAGGAGGGGTGGGAACATGGATTAGCATCTAGGCATGCTGCAGCCCTCCAGGGGAAAAGGGAAGACAATAGGGAAGCTGGGATCACCATCCCCTGACCTTGCCTTTGCCTCAGGTCAGCTGAGGAGATATCTTGTGACCAGACCACCCCTCCCACACACCTAACAAGCTAACCCCAGGGTTGATCTGGGAAACAAAAAACAAAAACCTGCTTTTAGCTTCTTCACACATCAGCTCAACACAAAGTTCTGTACCTTCTGACTGAAAGAACCAGAAGCTACAACACTCAGCCAACATCATGAATAGGAAAAAGCAGACGAAAAGTGAAAAAACCATAGAATCTTTCTATGGGGATAAGGACCAAAACACAAACACCAAAGAGGTCAGAGCTGAGACTGTACTTCCATCTGAAACTTCAGAAGGGACTATGAATTTCTCGCAAGCACAACTAGCTTACCTGGAACAGCTGAAGAAGGATATAGAAGAAAAACTGGCCAATGATTTTAAAATTATAAAAAAAGAATTCACTGATGAGAACATCACTTTGAAAAGGAAAATTGAACAAATGGAAAAGGAAGTTCAAAAATTAACTGGAGAGAATAATTCCCTAAAAGGAAGAGTTAATCAAATGGAAAAGGAAACCCAAAACCTAATTGGGAAAATTGATTAAATGGAAAAGGAAACACAAAACCTAACTGGGAAAATTGGTCGAATGGAAAAAGAAGTACAAAAATTAAATGGAGAAAATAGCTCCTTAAAGGGAAAAATTGGTCAGATGGAAAAGGAGATGCAAAAGTTAACTGAAGAAAACAATACAATGAAGATTAGAATTGGGCAAGTAGAATCTAATGACTCAATGAGGCAACAAGAATCAGTCAAACAAAATCTAAAGAATGAAAAGATAGAAGAAAATGTAAAATATTTAATTGGAAAAACAACTGACCTGGAAAATAGATCCAGGAGAGAAAATTTAAGAATTATTGGCCTGCCAGAAACCCATGATGAAGAAAAGAGTCTGGACAACATCATCCAGGAAATCATCAAGGAAAACTGCCCAGAAGTACTAGACTCAGAGGGCAAAATAGTCATCGAAAGATTCCACCGTTCCCCTCCCGAAAGGGATCCCAAACTCAAAACCCCAAGAAATATAGTTGCCAAATTCCAGAGCTATCAAGTGAAGGAGAAAATACTACAAGCAGCCAGAAAGAAACAATTCAAATATCAAGGACATACAGTCAGGATCACACAGGACCTTGCAGCTTCTACATTAAAAGATCGAAAGAACTGGAACCCAATATTCCATAAGGCAAAGGAGTTGGGACTTCAACCAAGGATCAACTACCCAGCAAAGTTCAGCATAACATTTCAGGCAAGGAGAAAGTCATTCAACGAAATAAGGGATTTCCAGAGCTTCCTGACCAAAACACCAGAACTCAATAGACAATTTGATCTTCAAATGCAGGTCTCCAGAGAATCATAAAAAGGTAAACAGGGGGGAAAAAACAAAAACAAAAACTTGCTACTCAATTAGGGCAAACTGTTTACCTCCCTATAAGGGAAGATGATACCTGTTAATCTTGAGAACTGTGCAGCTATTATGATAAAAGGGATATATGTAGAGGGAACGGGTATAAAGTAAATGATGTCATGTCAAAAATATGATTTAAGTATGAGAAGGGATTGTAATAGGAGGTGTGAAAAGGAGGAAGCAGAAAATGGCAAATTATATCACAGGAAGAAGTACAAAACTATAGTAGAGGGAAGGAGGGGAGGGAGATGAGCATTGTTTGAGAGGTACTCTCATCTGATTTGTTTAAAGGAGGGAACAATAATCTTAAGTAGATAATCCTAACTAGCTCTATAGGTAGTAGGAGGGGAAGGGGGAAGAAAGGGGAGGGTGGCTAAAAGGGAGGGAAGAAGCAATAAGAGTAAAGGGGAGTAAAAGGGAGAGGGGCTAAAAGAAGGAGGGGAAGGCTGCAGGAGGAGGGGGAGAAAAGTGAATACTACTGAGGAGGGGAAGGGAGACGGGAGAGCTAAAAGCACAAATGGTGGGAAAGAGGATGGAGGGAAATACACAGATTGTAATCGTAACTGTGAATGTGAATGGAATGAACTCTCCCATAAAACGGAGATGGATAGCAGAATGGATTAAAAGCCATAATCCAACAATATGCTGCTTACAAGAAACACATTTGAAACGGGGGGATACACATAGGATAAAGGTCAAAGGATGGAGCAGAATATATTGTGCTTCAGCTCATGTAAGAAAGGCAGGAGTAGCAATCCTAATCTCAGACAAAGCAAAAGCAGAAATAGATCTAATCAAAAGGGATAAGGATGGAAACTATATCCTGCTAAAAGGCACCATAGACAATGAAGCAATATCATTACTAAACATGTATGCTCCAAGTGGTATAGCATCCAAATTCTTAGAGGAGAGGTTGGGGGAGTTGAAGGAAGAAATTGACAGCAAAACTATACTAGTGGGGGACCTCAACCTCCCCCTCTCTGAACTTGATAAATCTAACCTCAAAATAAACAAGAAAGAGGTTAAGGAGGTAAATAAAACTCTGGATAAGGTAGATATGATAGATCTTTGGAGAAAATTAAATGGGAATAGAAAGGAATATACCTTTTTCTCAGCGGTACATGGAACATTTACAAAAATTGACCATGTACTAGGACATAAAAATCTCACAATCCAGTGCAGAAAGGTAGAGATAATCAATGCATCCTTCTCAGATCATAATGCATTAAAAATTACATGTAATAAAAGCCCATGGAAAGATAAACCAAAAATCAATTGGAAACTAAATAATCTAATTCTAAAGAAGGGTTGGGTTAAAAAAGAAATCATAGAAACAATCAACAATTTCATTCAAGAGAATGACAATAGTGAGACAACATGCCAAATCTTATGGGATACTGCAAAAGCAGTTATTAGGGGAAGTTTTATATCTTTGAATGCTTACATAAATAAAATAGAGAAAGAGGAGATCAATGACTTAGGCTTGCAGCTGAAAAAGCTAGAAAAAGAACAAATTGAAAATCCCCAAGTAAATACCAAATTAGAAATACTGAAAACCAAAGGAGAGATTAATAAAATTGAAATTAAGAAAACTATTGAATTAACAAATAAAACCAATAGTTGGTTTTATGAAAAAACTAATAAAATTGATAAACCTTTGGTCAATCTGATTTTAAAAAAGAAAGGAGAAAATCAAATTACTAATATTAAAAATGAAAGGGGTGAACTCACCTCCAATGAGGAGGAAATTAAAACAATAATTAGAAACTACTTTGCCCAACTTTATGCCCAGAAATTCGATAATCTAAACGAGATGGATTAATATTTTAAAAAATACAAATTGCCCAGATTAACAGAAGAGGAAGTTGAATACTTAAACAACCCCATCTCAGAAAAAGAAATTGAACAAGTCATCAATGAACTCCCTAGGAAAAAATCTCCAGGGCCAGATGGATTCACAAGTGAATTCTATCAAACATTTAAAGAACAGTTAATTCCAATACTATATAGACTATTTTTGAAAATTGGGGAAGAAGGAGTCCTCCCAAATTCTTTCTATGATACAAATATGGTTTTGATACCCAAACCAGGAAGAGACAAAACAGAGAAAGAAAATTATAGACCAATTTCCCTAATGAATATAGATGCAAAAATTTTAAATAAGATTTTAGCAAAACGAATACAGCATCTTATCACGAGATTAATACATTATGATCAGGTAGGATTCATACCAGGATTACAGGGCTGGTTCAATATTAGGAAACTATTAGCATTATTGATCACATCAACAACAAAGCTAACGAAAACCACATGATTATCTCAATAGATGCAGAAAAAGCTTTTGACAAAATACAACACCCATTCCCACTAAAAACACTGGAGAACGTAGGAATAAAGGGAACTTTCCATAAAATAATAAGCAGTATCTATCTAAAACCTTCAGCAAGCATTATATGCAATGGGGATAAGCTAGATGCATTCCCAATAAGATCAGGGGTGAAACAAGGATGTCCATTATCACCACTATTATTCAATATGGTACTAGAAATGTTAGCTGTAGCAATTAGACAAGATAAAGATATTGAAGGAATAAGAATAGCCAAAGAAGAAACTAAGTTATCACTCTTTGCAGATGATATGATGATCTACTTAGAGAATCCCAGAGATTCAAGTAAAAAATTACTTGAAATAATAAACAACTTTGGCAAAGTTGCAGGTTACAAAATAAACCCACACAAATCTTCTGCATTCCTATATATTAGCAACAAAGTCCAACAGCAAGAGATAGAAAGAGAAATCTCATTTAAAGCTAGGGTAGACAGTATAAAATACTTAGGAGTTTACCTGCCAAAACAAACCCAGGGATTATATGAACACAATTACAAGACACTTTTTGCACAAATAAAGTCTGATTTAAGTAAGTGGAAAAACATTAGTTGCTCATGGGTAGGCCGTGCTAATATAATAAAAATGACAATTCTACCTAAATTAATTTACTTATTTAGTGCCATACCAATTAAACTATCAGACGATTATTTTCTAGAGCTGGATAAAATAATATCAAAATTCATTTGGAAAAACAAAAGGTCCAGAATATCAAAGGGACTAATGAAAAGAAATGCTTGGGAAGGTGGCCTAGCGCTATCAGACCTCAAACTTTACTATAAAGCAGCAATTATCAAAACCACTTGGTATTGGCCAAGAAACAGAGAGGTAGACAAGTGGAATAGACTTGGCACTCAAGACGCAGTAGGCAAGGAATATAGCAACCTTCTGTTTGTTAAACCCAAGGACCCCAGCTTCTGGGATAAGAACTCATTGTTTGACAAAAATTGCTGGGAAAACTGAATAACAGTGTGGTGGAAATTAGGCATAGACCCATACCTGACACCGTACACAAGAATAAAGTCCAAATGGGTACATGATTTAGGTATAAAGATTGATACCATGAATAAACTGGAGAAGCAAGGAATAGTGTATTTATCAGATCTATGGAGAAGGGCAGAATTTTTTACTAAAGGAGAGATAGAAAGCATTATGAAATGCAAAATGGATAACTTTGATTACATTAAACTGAGAAGTTTTTGCACAACCAAACCCAATGCAACCAAAATCCGGAGGGATGTAGTAAATTGGGAAAGAATTTTTACAGCTAAGCTCGGGGATAAAGGCCTCATTTCTAGAATATATAGAGAACTGACCCAAATGTATAATCATACAAGTCATTCCCCAATTGATAAATGGTCAAAGGATATGAACAGGCAATTTTCAGAGGAAGAAATTAAAGCTATCTATAATCATATGAAAAAATGCTCTAAATCACTATTGATTAGAAAGATGCAAATCAAAACAACTCTGAGGTACCCCATCACACCTATAAGATTGGCAAACATGACAGAACAAGAAAATGATAAATGCTGGAGAGGATGTGGGAGAGTTGGAACACTAATTCATTGTTGGTGGAGCTGTGAGCTCATCCAACCATTCTGGAGAGCAGTTTGGAACTATGCCCAAAGGGCTACAAAAATGTGCATACCCTTTGACCCAGCAATATCGCTACTAGGACTGTATCCCCAAGAGATCATAAAAATGGGAAAGGGTCCCACATGTACAAAAATATTTATAGCAGCACTCTTTGTAGTTGCCAAAAACTGGAAGTCAAGGGGATGTCCATCAATTGGGGAATGGCTAAATAAATTATGGTATATGAATGTAATGGAGTACTATTGTGCCATAAGAAATGATGAACAAGAAGACTTCAGAGAGGCCTGGAAGGACTTATATGACCTGATGCTGAGTGAAAGGAGCAGAACCAGGAGAACTTTGTGCACAGCAACGACCACAGTGTGCGAGAGTTTTTTCTGGTAGACTTGGAATTTTGTAATAAGGCAAGAACTTCTTAAAAAAAAAAAAATCCCAATGGTGGTTCTCAAGGCAAAATGCCTTCCACACTCAGAGAAAGAAATATGGAAATCATTCGCAAAATGTAGCAGATCATGTTTGTGTATGTGTAGGTTTTTGTGTATCATGTTTTGATTTGTTATATGATTTCTTTCATTTATCTTAGTCTGACTACATAGCATGACTATAGTGAAAATATACTGAATAGGAAAGTATATGTAGAACCTATACAGAATTGTATGCAGTCGTGGGGAGGGAGGGGGGTAGTGGGGGGTAGGTGTGGGGGGGATAAAATCTCAATTGTATGGCAGTGATTGTCAAACATTAAAAAATAATAAAAAAAAAAGAAGAAAAAAAGAAAAAACAAAAGCCATTATTTGGGTTGTGTCAATGGTGGTAAGTAAAGAACAGTAGAGAAGCTATAAGGAAAATTTCTAAATATTGTCGAAATGGGTCATCCAGTTTAAAATATGTGTGTTTGAATGAAGATTAACATGCAGCAACAAAGAGCATCCAATTTTAATATTCCTACTCACATTAGTAAACTGAGCATCGTAATTTTCACAAGCAACAGCTTTTTGTATTGACATGGTTCTTCACAATTTACAAAGAGCTTCTATATATATGATCATTTCTGATACTATCAGGGATGTACAAGGTATTGACGGGGAACAGCACCTCTGGAGTGAGGGCTTGCCAACCCCTTTTCAGCACTGCTCATCCACCTTTGGTGTCCACCTTTCACTCAGCTCTCACCTGTGGTTCCAAGCAGTTGTAACATACTTAGCAGCCACACCTCGGTAAAACATCTCAGTAAATGGGTAACTGACAGGCCTGAGAGTTGTTGGTGAGTTAAGGGGGTATCTACTCCAGTCCTGTGAAGGATTTGGCTTGGCAAAATGAACAAATAAAAACAATTCATTAACAGCTACGAAGGCAGCAGAAGCAGGCACTGTAGACCACTTAGAGGTTGGTTAGATGTTAAAGATGCCAAGGTCATCCACTGAATCCTGGGCCATTGCCAAGTCATCCTGACTTCTGTCTTGCCACTGAGCTTTCATGACTTTGGAAGAGAGAGTGAGGCTGATGATACTGTGAAATTTTACCTCACTTAAATCCAACCCACATTCCAAGTCAAGACATCATCCCTTGAGGTCACTGGTCCTCTTTGAAGCAAAAGATGAACACCAATGATACTCACACTAACACTGTGAGACTGGTATCCTACCTGTTTTCTAGGAGAGTAAATTAAGTGTTAGAGAAATTGATTTATGCGAGACCACGAGGCTGATCATTGGAACAGACATGACTCAAACCCAGTTCTGTATCCAAGACCATTGCTCTCTCCACTATATTTATAATGTTGCCACAACTAGATGGATGGAGTTTACAACGTGTGGAATCAGGAAAGGAACAGCTATTATCAATACAAAATAAAAAGCAAGAGAATCAAGGGAAACCTATTCATAGCAGAGTAGTGTGGCTAGGAGTCCGGTTGTTTGAATAACTTTCCCTCAATGTCTGTTTGTTTTCCCCTATGTTGTACGTATAATTTAATTTTCTTGTTGTTCAGTCCTTTCAGTTGTGTCTGGTTCTTTGTAACGCCATTGGGGTTTTTCTTGACAAAGATACTGGAGTGGTTTGCTATTTTCTTCTCCAGTTCATTTTATAGATGAAGAAATTGAGGCAAACAGAGTTAAGTGATTTGCCCAGGTTCACAAAACTAGTATGTTAAATTATAATTTAATAATATTAACAGGATCTATGTTGTGCTTCAAGTTTTTCAAAACTTGATATTTGTAATCTCCTTAGATTCTCACAATAGCCCTTGTTAGAAGGTGCTGTTATCATCCCTATTTTATGAAGAAAGAGGCTAAGTAACTTGTTCAGAGTCCCTCAGCTAGTAAGTGTCTGAGGTAGGATCTGAACTCAGATCTTCCTAATTCCAGGTCCAGCACCTTATCCACTGGGTCCCCTAGCTGACATAAGTATCTGTGACATAATATCTCAGTGGGCTATAAGCTCCCATAAGTCTTTAACACAGAGGGCTGGAGGAGACTGACCCTGTAACACAAAGGCAGAGGCACCAATGTCCTTGACAACACATTTTGAGTCCTTTCCTTCTAGACATATTTGTTTCTTAAGTCTCAGAATCTTCATTCAAAGGTTGCAGAAGCCTGATTTGGGAGCAGTGAGTAATTCTAATTATATTCTTCTTGCACTGTTTACTTTCAGCTTTGATCAGGAGCTTCTTAGGTTAACCTTTGTTTTAATTTTCTTCATTTTACTGATAGTTAAAAGGTCTTTTTCAGCCCGGCCAAGAACTACAACAAACAGTTTTGGAATGCTGGATAAATTTCATATAATAGTTTTCTATTTTTTTAAATGAATGGAGACTTTTAGGAGGCAAGATGATCCCACCTCAGCAGTAGATCTTAAGCCCCAGTGTTTCCTACTCCAAGAACCACCACATGGTTCAGCATAGCATCAGGCAGAGGCAGACTCCATGTGGTAGATGCTAATCCTATAAGTGTCTAAATAAATAGGCAACCTCCATTGCAGGATATCTGCCACATGCTTCAGTATAGCCCTGTGCAAACAGAAAGCCACCAGCAGTCAGACTGACATTGCTTCAGTGTAGTCCCAGGGAAATGCAGAAACACCCCACCAGGCTTAGCACATGCCAGACACCACTCTTAAAATCCCAGGTTAGCACCAGGTAAGCTACTAGATCTGAGAGGTAGATTATTCCTTTCTCTTCTAATTTACTTATGGTGTCACTCTTTATGTCCAAATCATGCACCCACCATGACCTGAGTGCCTGTCCTGGGGTGAGGAGGAGCTCTGGTGTGGTGGAGCTGGTGGTAATGGTTGAGAGGAAACCCTTCTTGCAGATCCTGGGCAGAACAGAGTGCTTGTGGTTGCTCACAGACAAGAGTGCAGGTCAAGAGAAGAGTAAACTCCTCTCCCTTGAGTGTGCCACCTTGGAGGAAATGAGAACTTACAGCTCCCTAGAAAATACCCTCCACTTGACAATGGACTCAAAAGTCAAGTAACTGGCTGGGAAAAGACCCAAAAAAGGGAAAAAATAAGACTGTAGAAGGTTACTCTCTTGGTGAAAAGGTTTTTTTTCTCTTTTTGATAAACTACAGCAAACATTCCTATTAAAAATATTGAGAGCATAGGAATAATGGGAGCATTCTTTAAAATGATAAGCAGTATCTACCTAAAACCATTAGCAAACATTATCTGTAATGCGAATTAGTTAGAAGCCTTTCCAGTAAGACCAGTGGTGAACCAAAGATGCCCATTATCACCACTGTTATCCAATATAGTACTAGGAATGTTAACCATAGCAATAAAAGAAGAAAAATAAATCAAAGCAATTAAAATAGACAATGAGGAAACAAAACTATCACTCTTTGCAGATGATATATGATCTTGTACTTAGACAACCCTAGGGAATCAACTAAAAAACTATTCGAAATAATTAATAACTTTAGCAAGGTTGCAGGACATAAAATAAACTCACATAAATCACCAGCATTTCTTTATATGACCAACAAAGCCCTGCAGCAAGAGATAGAACCATAAATTCCATCTAAAATAACTGTAAGCAATATACAATACATGGGAGTGTACCTGCTAAGGCAAACCCAAGAAGTATATGAGCAAAATTGCAAAATACTTTCCACACAAATAAAGTAAGATCTAAACAGTTGGGAAAATATCAATTGCTCATTGCTTAGTTGAGCAAATATAAAAAAAAATGCTTCAACTCATCTACTTATTCAGTGAGTTACCAAACTACAAAAAATTATTTGATCAAGCTAGAACAAATAACAGCAAAATTCATGAAGAAGAACAAAAGGTCAAGAATATCAAGTGACAGAATGTAGAGCCAAGGTGACAGAGTAGAAGCAGGGAACTATTTGAACTCTCCTCCCAAGTCCCTCAAAATACCTGTAAAAAATTACTCTAAACAAATTCTAGAAGAGCAGAAGCCACAAAATGACAGAGTAAAACAGATTTCCAACCCAAGACAATCTGGAAGGCTAATAGGAAGAGTCTATTGCACTGGGCTCAGGGAGAAGCACAGCCCAGTATGGGTCTTGCCCACACAGACAGGACAAGCCTCAGGGTGCTGAATCTCTGGCAGCTATGGAGGTTTCCAGACTTCTCAACCCACAAATGCCAAAAATAACTTCAAACGTCTGTGGGAAAACTCTCTTATCTGGGTGGAACATAATTTGGTCCCAGTCCCAGCCTCAGCCCCAGTCCCAGGGCAGTGGTACCTGCTTCTGGAGCTCTCAGTCTACAGATGATAAGAAGAATTGACTGGCTGATCTAGATCATAGTCCTGGGGCAAGGAGGAGCCCTGGTGTGGTGAAGTTGGTGGTGGCTATGAAGAAGGAATCCTACTCACAGTTCTAGGGCAGAAAAAAGTGCTTTTGGTTGCTCACAGACTAGAGTACAGGCCAGGAGAGGAGTAAATACCTCTTGTTTGATCATACTACTTTGGAGGAGCTGATAATTTATAGGTCCCTAGAGACATCTCTGAAAACAACTGCACAAAGCCCCTGAAACTTGGGGCAGTACACCCTCCACTTAAGAAAGAACTCAAAAGTCAAGTAATTGACTGAGAAAATGACCAAACCAGGGTCATGGGGGGGGGGCCGGGTCACAACAGGAATAAGACTGTAGAAGATCATGTACTGGGAGAAAGAGAAAGGGAGAGGTAGAATGGAGTAAATCATCTCAAATAAAAGAGGCAAGAAAGAGCTTTTGCAATGGAGAGAAAGAGGGGGGAGGTGAGAGGGAATAAGTTAGCCTTAATCTCATTGGATTTGATTTAAGAAGAGAATAACACACACTGAATTGGGTATGGAAATCTCTCTTACCCTACAGGAAGGTAGCAGGGAAGGGGATAGGAGAGGGAGGATAACAGAAGGGACAGAAGATTGGGGGAAGGGATAATCAGAAACAAACACTATTGTGGGGGGACATATCAAGGTAGAGAATGGAATAAATGGAGGGCAGGACAGGATAGAAGGAAATGTGGTTAGTCTTTCACAACACGAATGTTATAGGAATGTTTTGCATGGCTACACATGTGACCTATATTGAATTTCTTGCTTTCTCAATGAGGGTGAGTGGACAGAGAGAGGGAGAGAATGTGGAACATAAAGTTTTAAAAATAAATGTTAAAAATTGCTTTTGCATGCAACAGGGAAATATAATGTATGAGGTATAGAAATCTATCTTGCTCTACAGGAAAATAGAGGGGAGTGGGATGGCAGAAGGGGGGGGGTCTATAAAAGGATAGAAGGGAGGGCAGTTTAGGGGATGGAGTGGTTGGGATGCACATTGTCCTGGGGTAGGGATAGGGGAGAGATGGGGAGAAAATTTAGAATTCAAAATCTTGTGGAAGTGAATGTTGAAAACTGAAAATAAATAAATTATATAAAAAGAAAAATAAAAAGAATGTCAAGACAATTAATTTAAAAAAAACATATCTCAAACTGTGCTTTAAAGCAGAAATCATCAAAACTATCTAGTACTGGCTAAGAAAGAGAGTGATGGAACAGTGGAATAGATTATGTACACAAGATATAGTAATAAAGAACAGCATAGTTGAAGACACCAGCTTTGGGGATTAGAACTCACTATTTGACAACAACTGCTGGAAAACTGAAAAACAATAGGTTTTGAACTTGGTATAGACCAACATCTCACATCATATACCAAGATAAGGTCATGATGGGTGCATGATTTGGACATAAAGAGTGACACCATAAGTAAATCAGAAGAGAAAGGAATAATCTACCTATCAGATCTATGGGGAGGGTAAGAATTCAAGACCAAATAAGAGATACAGAGCATTAGGAAATGTAAAATACATAATTTTGGTTATATCAAGTTAAAAAGATTTTATACAAACAAAACCAGGAAAGCAAAAGCAAGTGTCTCTGACAAAGGTTTCATTTCTCAAATATGTAGGGAACTGAGTCAAATTTGTAAGAATACAAGTCATTCCTTAATTGATAAATGGTCAAAGGATATAAATAGGCAGTCTTCTCATGAAGAAATCAAAGCTATCTATACACTTATGAAAAAGTGCTCTAAATTACTTTTGATTAGAGGAATGCAAATTAAAACAACTCTGAGGTACCACTTTATACCCATCAGATTGACTAATATGACAAAAAAGGAAAATTACAAATGTTGGTGTGGATGTGGGAAAAGTGGGATAGTAATGTACTGTTGGGGGAAGTGTGAACTGATCCAACCATTCTGGAGAGCAATTTGGAACTATGCCCAAAGGGCAACCAAGACTGTGCATGTCCTTTGATCTAACAATACCACTACTAGGTCTGTATCCCAAAGAGATTATAGAAAGGGAAAAAGACCTACAAGCAAAATACTTATAGTAGCCCTTTTCATGGTGGCAAAATACTGGAAACTGAGGGAATATCCATCAATTGAGGATGACTGAATAAGGTGTGGTACATGAATGTAATGGAATACTATTGGGCAATAAGAAATGATAAACAGGAAGATTTCAGAAAAAACTGGAAAGACTTGTACAAACTGATGCAAAGTGAAGTGAGCAGAACCAGGAAAACATTATATACAGTATCAGCAACATTGTGTGATGATCAACCATGAATGACTCAGCTCTTCTCAATAACACAATGATCCAAGAAAAGTACAAAGGACGCAAGAAGGAAAATTCTGTCCACATCCAGATAAAGAACTGATGGACTCTGAATACAGATCAAAGCACATATTCTTCACTTCCTTTGTTCTTCTTCGTGCTTTTTTTTTCCTTTTGATCTGTTTCTTCTATCACATTTCTGACTAAGATGGAAATGTTTTACATGATAGTACATGTGTAACCTATACAAAATTGCTTACCATTTTTGGGAGAGGGGATGGGAGGGGAGGGAGGAAGGGAGAAAAAATTTAAACTCAAAATCTTGCAAAAACTGAATGCTAAAAATTGTCTTGACATGTAATTGGGAAAAATGCTATTTTTAAAAATTAACAGATGACTAGTATTTGTTTTTATCTTATTTTTATTAGTATCAATGATTTTTATATCATGTTCATTTCAAAATGCATCCCTTCCTCCTCTCTTAGTCAAAAATATGTTTCTTGCAATCAAGATTGAAAAAGAAAAGGAGGAAAGCATGCTATTCAGCAAAACTAAGTCAATAAACATTTATTAAGCATTTACTATGTACTAGGTACTGTGTCAACACATCAGCTATATCTAATGGTATATACAATATACCACACCTAAAGTCTCACACCTCTGCCAAGACAGGAGAGAAGTAGATTTTCTCAAATTTTCTTCAAAACCAAGCTTGGTCATTAAAATTATAAGTATTTAGCTGCATTTTTTGTTGTTAGTATTTCCATTTACCTTATTGTCATTTTTTTATAGCTGCTTCCATCACTCTGCATTAATTTATGTCTATGTTTCTAAATTCTTCATATTTATGTTTCTTACAATTCAGTGATATTCCAATACTTTCTTGAACTCCAAATTGTATATCCATTCCTCAATCGTTGGGCATCTATTTTGTTTTCATATGGTGAATAGTGTTCAAGGAAGCCTACCACCTCTGGTTTAAGGGTTTGTCAACCTTTTCGACCCTGCTCATCAACCTGTGGTGTCCACCTCGCGATCAGTTCTCACTTGTGATTCCAAGAAGCAGTAGCATGCTTAGTGATCACACCCGATAAAGTGTCTCAGCATTCAGGTCAAACTCGGTTGAGGGTAGCTGATAGGCCTCAAACCTATTGCTGAGTTGGGGAGCAAGAGGGGGTGTCTTCCTCAAGCACATGAACACTTCTCCCAGTAGAATTGGTAGATAAGAATAATTAGTTCCTTGTGATGAAAGCAGCTGAAATGGGCGCTGTGAACACTTACAGCTTGGTCAGACATCAAAGATGCCATGATCATCCACTGTATCCTGGACCATCACCAGTCATCCTGACTTTTGTCTTGCCACTGGGTTTTGATGACTCTGAATGAAAGAGTGAGACTTCCCATAGCTCTACCTCACTTAAATCCATTTCACTCATGAGTGATTTGGATTTAAGTGAGGGTGTCAGTCTTTTATGAAAACAAAGGATAAACAACAACAAACTTTGTTTCCAGTTTTTTGGGTAGTTTGCCATTTTACCTAATTATTCATGAACTAAGATGATTTGTTTCCAGCTGCTTAAAGAATGTAAGTCCTATCAGTGGTATCTAAATTTCAGTGTCCTAGGAGAGAACCTCAGTTTGCCTAGCCTGATAAAGGTGCTTTAGTACTGCTAGGGCCTGGTTAGTACAAAGGACAAATGCCATGAAGCGGTCACATGTGTTAGACTTTACACTATTCAAAGTTACAGCTATGTGAAATATGGTCATTGCTTCTGACCCAGTGGATATTAACAGAGAGAATTTGAATAATGTGACCATTTTATAGGATTCATTATTCTAACATAAACAGGACTTAGCTGTACTTCTAAAAGTAATATGGTAAAATATCTAATGTAAAATTAATTGAGAAATTAGTTAATTTGGGTGGTTATAGCTCCAAAATGTGGTTTTCTCAATTAAAGTATATGTAATAAAAAAGGAGAGAGTTTTTTTTAAAAAATCACTTTATGCTCAGATCTCTTAAAGCAGAATGGATATAGGATGAAACTTTATCAATTTCTAATGTACTTACAGGCTTACTGACAAGATCAACACACTCTCTGAATCTCCTCTCTTTATAGGAAGCCCTTAGCCTGTACCCTGAAAACTGAAAAAAAAAAATTGATCAATATTGATTTCTTCAAGTATATACGAAGCAAATATAACTAACATTTCTTAAAATCTGCATTTAAATGTTGAGTCCCCCAAAGATTTATGCCTGCATGAGATCTTTCTTCCGGGTCTGAATGAATGAGGCGGGAGCAAGGATGGTATGCACTCCATTTATTCTCAGCTAGCTCAGAGTATATATAGGCATTCTACTTCCATGCATACAAGAAGCTCATGTACACTGTGTGCTGAGCTTACATGCTTGACTGTTGGGCTCTTGCTCAAGATAATTGTGAAGGTCAGTTATTGCTTAAGGGTGGTCCATCATGTAAGTCATGCAAGGACATGACACCCCAAGAGATTTCTCCTGAGGACACCATGACCCTGATAACCCAAGAGTTCCAAACCCCTTACATTTACAAAGGAACTGTGGAATAAAGTCTGCATGAATAAAATGCAACAAAAGGACAGAGGAGTTGATTTCTCAAGGGAGTCAGAAAATAATGTGTACTATCTACTCATTGATATCACAGATCAAAGAAAGTTCATAGTGAATGGAAAAAAGTTATTTCACTTGGTCTTGCACTGAAGAAAAAAATAAATATAGGAAGGAAATCTACTGTTACTGAGCTCTCAAATTCTTTGAGAAAGAAAATAAGCAACACCACAAGAGAAGTGAAATAATTTCTAATAGGAGAAAATAAACTCACCATGAGACATTGAAAGGAACTGTTTGACAGATCCAGAGAGAGATTTTCAATGTTAGTCAATATATCATACAATCACTACATGTTGTTTCTTCTCCAGAAGATGGAGCATGAGGCTAAAATATAACTGCAGGACAAGAGAAATGTAAAGCCAATGTTTGAAAGATAATATTCCTTTAACTAAATGCATAAAAAATATCCATATTGCATCTGAGGGGTGCAGGAAGGTAATAAGCAATTTAAATCTTCCAGGAAATTACTATTTGGTTTAATGTTATTTTAAATTCGAAACATCCATTACTTCACACGTTCCATCAAGGAAGAAGAAATATTATTTTAGGGGGAATCATAAAAGTGATAGCATATCATCTTGTTTCTACCTAGCACTTCTCTTCTAAGAATCACAAAGTCCCATATTTACAAATTCAGGCAATAGGCAATTTACTAGTTGTGCACTTTAGGGAGGTAAAACTTGAGCCTCTGATTCATGCATTTCCTTTCAGCCTTCCTTCTTGCCTCTGAACTCTTCTCACCCTACCATGTTCAGGTATCCAAGGGATATTCCTCGGCTGGTTTATGGAAAAACAAAGATGAGAATTACACAGGATAAGAAAATGTGAATGTAGTGTGATTTTTTTAATATTCATTTTTACAAGTGAAAAAAATATGTTTGCACTCAGTTTATCAGTTCTCTCTGTATGTGATTTTCATTCATAGCAAGGATTCTCATGCTGATTAAATTATAGCTCTTACTATTGTTTGATTGAATAGTTGAGAGACATGGTCATTCATTTTTGTCTTTCATTCTTTTTTTTATTGAGAGATAGCAGCATATAGCATATTTTAATTTTAATCAATTAAAATTTCATTTTTTTTTTTTAGAGTTCTTCAGTTCTCTCTCTCTGGAGGTAGACAACATTTTTCATTGTGAGTCCTTTGAAATTGTCATGGATCATTGTATTGATCAGAGTAGCTAAGTCTTTCACAGGTGATCATCATTTCAGTATTGCTATTACTGTATACAGTGTCTCTTGTGTTTGCTCACTTCACTATGCATCAGTTTATATAAGTCTTCCCAGGTTTTTCTGGAACCATCCTGCATGTCATTTCTTTTTTTTAATTAAATTATTGTATTTGTTTTCAGTGTTCTACAATCACTTCCATATATCTTAGATTTTTTTCCCCTCCCTCTGCTTCTCTCCCCACTTTTGTCCTTCATTCTTGAAGAGGAGCATGGCATCAGGAAGGTGAGAGCATAACTTGCAAGTGAATTGATTTAAGTGAGTGAGGGCTGTGCAGTCACTAGCCTTCCTTTGCCTTTGGAGTCATCTGTATCCAGTGGTGAGTTATAGATCAGGATGACTGAAGATACCCCTGTATGCAGTGGGAAACCTCTGCCTTTTTAAGCTAAGGTCTCTAACAGGTCTCAATTTGACTGCAGCAACCCCATTCAGTGATTAAGGCTAGTGAAGAAATAAGGCAGATAATGTTTTCTTTTACCTAGTCAAAAAAAAACAAAACAAAACAGTCTGGGAGGGGAAGATCCTCAGGATTTCTGGTCAAAACAGAAACAATTGCTATTTACATTCACTCTTCAGAGTTATCAGAGCCCAAACAATGACCAAGTGGGCCTTGGGTTGGGATCTATTGTTATCTGAGAAAGCATGGCAAACAACCTCGCGATTCTTAAATTTATCTCTTATCTATCTCACCTCTCTCCAGATAGTTCATATTTTTTCTTTTTAATAGTATTTTTATTTTTTTCAATTACATGTAAAGACAATTCTTCACATTTGTTTTCTACAAAATTTTTAGTTCCAAATTTTCTTTCTCTCTACCTTCCTCCCTCCCTTCCTAACATAGTAAGCAATTTGATAAAGGTTATATATGTACAATCATGTAAAATCTATTTCCATATTGCTATTTAACAGAAACAATTGCAGGAATCCTAAAAGTCTTATCCTCCCATATTGATTTTTTTCCCCTTTGGCTAGGTAAAGAGGACATTCTCTGCCTCATGTCTTACCTAGCCTTAATCACTGAATGGGTGTTGCCTCAGTCAAACTGAGACCTATTAAAGAGCTTAGATTAAAAAGACCAAGGCCTCCCATTGCATCCAGTTGTCCCAATCTATATCTTGCTACTGGACCCAGATGGTTCTGGAGGAGAAAGTGAGTTTGATGCATTTGCATAGCTCTCTCTCACTTAAATCCAATTCACTTGCATGTCATGGCATCACCTCCTTGATACTGTCCTCTTTGAAAACAAAGAACAAGGACCCTATGAGAATTGTGTGAACCAAACTGACTCCCTCTGGTAAAACTGACTCCATTTTGAGACTTAAGTTTTATTTTCTAACATCCCCACTCCCCCAACCCAACTGTGTGAATTGAGCAACATCCTTTTTCACACTTGAGAAAGTTCCCAAACTCATTCTCCTCCTCCCAAGTCAGAAAGTCCCTGATCTTTCCTCCAATAAGAAATCAGATTACACAATCTTACATACTGTTTATATCCTGTTTATTGTGTTTCCTTATAATGTATAAAATTTGTGCAAAATCTATATTCAGGGTCCAGTGCCTACTGGGAACAGCCTGGTCCCAATTTGTTGTGCAACTGCCCACTTTGAGAATTAATTGATTTGCTTGGAAACCTGGACCTTTTTTTCCTCAGTTATTACAGATTTTACCATACAACTGCTTCTCAGAATAATTTTAAATGAATAAAATAAAATATACAGGATTGCCAAAGAAACCAATTATACTGAAGTATAGTTATCAAAAAAAAATTTAAGGAATTCACAGACCTTAGATTAAAACCCACTTAGCCAGGGGGCTATCTAGGTAAAGTCAGAAGTGACCAGAAAATCTCTTTTTTTGCTTTATAATATAAATATAAACCTTTGGGCTGTCATTTTTTCATTTTTAAGTAAGCAAGCAACCAAATATGTAAATTTGTTACTAATAAGGATCTCTATTGCATTCTGGCTACAGATATTTAAATTATTATGTGTTTAGCCTCCTGTTAGAACTGTGTTTAACTGTGTTTAACTCTCCTGGAAGAGAGAGGATTTAGAGTTTAGAACTGGAGGGGGTGAGATGGGATTGTGCTACCTGGGAAATTGACATTGGAATGGGAATGAAAGGAGGGAATGAGAAATATGCAAAGAAATAGAAGTGGGTACACTTTTAAATATTGAATTTCAAATCCTAGAAGAACCTCTAAATAGCCTTCTATTCTCACATTTTTATGTTTATTCCGAGCATTGTGTTCCTAGTATCCAAGGAAAGGTAACATGTCAGTGGATAGAAGGCAGACTTTGAGTTAGAAAGATGTGAGTTCAAGGTTTATGTCTGATATGTTCTAGCTTTGTGACTGTGGGCAAATCATTTAACTTCTCAGTGTCCTAAATAACCCTTTAAACTCTAAGTTACAAGTGTTGCATCAGTGGAGGGAGTTCCCACACTGGGAGTTCCCTATACTGGTGAAATCAGCAACTACAACAACAGATGAACAACTATGACAAAATGGATCCAGAACTCCACAGAATAGAAGATCTAGAATGGAAGGGATATGAGAAGTCATCTAACCCAATCCTCCTGTTTCACAGATGAGCGAACTGAGGGCCAAAGAGATTAAATAACTTGCCCCAGATCTTATAGCATAGATAATAAATATCAGCACTGGAATTCAATCTGCAGTCCACAGACTCAAATTCAGTTCTCTTTCTTTTGAATCCTGCTACCTCCAGCTCTAAGAATATTATTGTATCATCCATTAAAAATGTCACCATCATCTATTAATAAGGACTATAGAAAATATAATTACAGTGATTGGGTTTATCAATGTTCATTTCTGAATCCATAATTGACCTAAAATAATTATTTTTATATTTTCACATTAAAATTAATATAACCTAATTTATATCCCAATCTTTTATTCATCTGCTTGCTTTAAAAAAAAATAGCATTTTTAAAGAAGTTAAATTAAAAGTAAATGTATAAATGAAAAAAAGGTTTATTAAAACCACCAACAAGGCAGCACGGGATATTGAAAAGAGTACTGAACTTGGAATCATAAAAGATCTGGGTTCTAAAACCAAATAATGATTCTTCCTAGCTATGTGACTCTGGACAAGCCATTTGGCCTCTCTGACTTCAATTTCTTCATCTATAAAACAAAGCTAATTATTTCTGCAGTATCTGCCTTATAATAAAGTAGTGTTTGCAGAGCAGGATACTGAATTGCCCTACTACATCCATTTGTGATGCTGGAATTCTGAGGAAAGAGGCACACAAAGCCAGGGGGATCAGTCCAAGCTTTATTAGTGGATTTACTTAGAGAAAATCACTGCAATTAACAGTTTGTGATGGCCAATAAGCATCAGGATATAAGCCTAGCTTTGTCCGTAAGCTATGTATGTGTTTTACAGAATCTACATAAAAAAGGAGGGGATTGAAACATTCAGGCTACAAGCAGAATGTGTAAAGGTTCAACCAAGAAGATGGAGTTGGCTTCTAGCCACACACCATTCTCAACCTAGCAAGAAGATTTATGAGTTTCTTGTTGCCAGCTACAACCATGATCCATTTAACCCACAATCCAGCTTTCCATATTTGGCCTATATAATCTTTGCTCACCTCTTCTGCGATACATCTAGGGCTCTATGATGGGAGGATATAAGAGGGTTTTAAGGGCTCTGGTTGCTATAACATTTGTATATTGTTAGAACAAAGCTCACCAATCTTATAAACTCATGTACAGCATAAAGGAAGAACATAATTGTGGACTTGAAAAATTAGAGCACATTAATAAATTAGGTTTTCATTAATAAAAATTTCTAAGTTTCAGTAGACATCAGCCTTCAATGGTTCAACTCTCCAGGGTACTCTTCCATGAGCATAAATGGACACAGTTCTGCAGATCTTGCAATTATAACATTGTTCCTCATGTACCACACAATCTACTCAGTCTATGTATTAGGTAATCAGATTACATAACAATCACAGTGCGATAGCCAGGTTGGTAAGAGTATAATTAGTAACAGTTTTCGGAATATCATGTCATTGGACAAAAAGTACCACTGAGATAACTTAAGCATGCCATTTCATCAGGGTAGGAGTTTGTGGAACCATTGAAGTGAGCTTTGTCAAACTATTATCAATCTACCCATTAACAGGTATAAGCTTTGCTTGTATTTTACTTTTTTGATGGGATTAAATACTGCCTTCTTAGAGATGGAGGAAATTGTTGTATTTGTCCTTCATTCTCAAAGAGGACCATGACATCAGGATGATGACATGACTTGCAGCTGACTTTGATTGAGTGGGGAAAGGCTGTGCAAGGTCACCAACCTCACTATCTTCTCCTGAGCCGTCTGGGTCCAGTGACATGATATTCATCAGGATGGCTGGAGATGGCACAGGATGCAATGTGAGGCCCTGGCTCTTTCAGGCTTAGGTCTTATCACAATCTTACTTTGAGTGAGATACACCCATTCAATAAATAGGCTTCTTTAAGTTACTCAAGGGATGGCCCCTTAAATCTGAAAAAAAAAAATCAAACTGGGAGGGAAAAACCTCAGAATTCCTGGGTAAAAGAAAAACAAATTACTATTTTGTTATTATGGATGAACTACCCTGTTGGTAAATGTTATAGAGTTCTCATTTTTCATTTAGCAGCTTCTGAATTTCCCCATCATTTTCATCAAACCAGTTTTGGTGTTTGTGAATGTTCTGAAACAGATGAGCAAATGCAGTGCAGGATTCCTCGCTCAGTTAGAAGGCAGATGAAATTCAGTTTTATGCTGATAATAACAATCCAAAGTGCTTTTATGTTTCCCTGAAAGCTATTTATGGACCAAAAACCTATGGTACATCACAACTACTTAATGCTGATGGAGCCACATTGATTAGACCACATTGATGGGATGAATACTTCTACAGTGTTCTCAACAGACCATCATCAATCAATGCTGAGGCCATTGGCCATTGACCTCAGGTTGTAGTCAATCCCTCCTTAGATGAACTTCCAAGTGAAGAAGTTTTGAGTGCCATTAGGCTCCTTTCATGTGGCAAAGCACCTAATGCTGATTATATTTTGGCTGAGATTTACAAGGTAGGAGAACCACTGCTCATACAAAAGTTGACTGAAATTTTCCACGTTATATGGCAAAAGGAGTTTATCCTCCAGCAGTTCAAGGATGCATTGTATATCTCTAGAAAGGTAAAGGGAATAGATTGCCCTGTGACAATCACAGGGAGGTCTTTTTCTTAGTCATTGCTGGCAAAATTCTTGCTAGAGTCCTCCTTAATAGACTGATCCTTCACCTGGAAGATAGTCATATATCTGAGAGCCAGTATGGCTTCAGAAAGGGCTGAGGAACAGTCAATATGGTGTTTGCTGTCTGACAACTCCAGGAGAAATACCAGGAGCAGAACAGAGGTCTATACACAATGTTTGTATATCTGACGAAGGCCTTTGACACTGTGAGTGGTCAGGGCTTATGGAAAAATTATGTCAACAGGTATAGATGTTCAAAGTGTCACTGGGGGGCATCTCTTGTTGGAAGGCTGAAAAGCAGTTACCAGCTGGTTTGCTGGCAGAGTAAACTACCTTTCAGATCCCTTAAACAGTTATTTTTCAGAAGCCAGTGATCTGCCATATGCAAGGTTGGGTGTAATGCCACAAAGTCCAACAAATCCTTCATTAAATGTAGCAAAATCTAATTTACATGGGAGCCTAGGGTCTGTGACACATAGTGTACTAACCTGTGCTACCAGTCTTAGCTTGTATGAAGGCATTTTGTTGTTCATTGCTCCACTCCCACTCAATCCCCTTCCTTATGATGGTATAAAGTAGATGCACTCATTGAGCAAGAATGGGCAGGGGGAGGGGAAAACTCCTCCAATATGCCAACAATTCCAAAGATGTTTGCAGTGTTTTTATAGTCATAAGAGTAGGGGGAGCTTGAATTTTGTTAATTACAGTCTCAGGCATAACTTAGTTCGAATTTTGTTAATTACAGTCTCAGGTATAACCTAGGTTTTACCTGACCACATCAAACCTTGGAATGTAACAGAATGTGCCTTGCTGGAGTTACCTGTCCCCTTTTGAAGACAGTATTATGTAGCTGGTCAAAATATTGCTGTAGTAAAGGCAAATCACCAGATATCATCATGATATCATCAATACAATGTTCATATGGATGCCCACAGAAGCTGGAATGGTAATTTCGATTGATCTAGACCATGGCATTTGGTGGGGCTATCTAAACATCCCTGGGGAAATCACAAATAATGCAACTCTCACCTTATCCAATGAATGACCAGATTGGTTTAGACCAGACATGTTTATTGCCTAACCAAAATTTTGTGGGAAAAACTTCATTATATTATTTGGAAAACTTTATTATTTATTATATTGTTCAAACCTAACCTCATATGGCTATATATGGTTTGACCCAAAGCAAAGGTTAAGCTGATCCAAAGATCTTCCAGTGGAACCAGAGATTGCTTCAAGGAATTCTGAGACCCCTCCAAGGTCTTGTTTTGGGTTCACCCAATAGCTTGTGTTTTGGCTTTACCCAATCTTTATTGTATGTTTATACTTATCTGATGATATATATCTCAAGCAACTAGCATATCTTGTCTGAAAATTTCCCTTTGGTCATTCAGTGGTTGTCTATGTAAAACTAACAGAGGCTCAAGTGGGAGCTAGTCACACCTTTTTTCTACCTCTCCCCTCTGCTAAACCTGACAAAATTCTTTCTAAAGCTCTTTTTTTGGTTTTGTTTGTTTTTGACTGATAACATGAAGGACCTAATAGATATTCTAATCCTAGAGTCCCCATCCCCCATGTGTTCCTGAGTCATGTGTTGGTCCCCTCATTCCACAGACTCAATGGACCCCTTCCTGCCTCCCTCTCTCCCACCTTTCCCCACATTCATGGTTAAATTCACGTTATATTGCTTTGTATGGAGATCTATGAACAATCCACTTATTCATCCACTTACTAAAGGAAGAACTGTGTTATTTATTATTATTACTATCATTATTCTCTTGATGGTCATTAAACAAGGAAATAACATTAAGATGTTGCTCTAGCAAACAGAAGGGCCAGGAGGTACCAGTATTTAAAGAGGAAGCCAGTGTTAACTATTTGTGGAATTGTGCATGGATTAAGATTCAGCAGCAATGACAAAAGAGGTGATGAGGTCAAACCTGGCGGCACCACCAAGTCTATGGGATTTACCAGGAGGTAACATCCAGGATTTAGGAATCAAAAGTTCAACAACATATAAACAACATGATATTGAACTAGAATGAATAAGTCCCTATTTGTCACAAGAGTCATAGATTTAGAACATAGATCTAAAGATTATAAATTTTATTATAAAGATCATAAAGATCGTAGATTTAGAGTAGAAGTCTGTATAGTTCTTCATTTTATAGATGAGAAAAGTTAAAGAAGGTAAATTATTTTGCCAAGGATATCCAGATAGAAAGTGTCAGAGATAGGATTTGAATTCAAGTCTTCTGACTCCAGAGACATTGTTCTTTCTGTTGCTCCACACTGCCTCCTATATTCAAGGGTGTGTGTGATATTTTTAAGCCCAGCCCTACTCACTAAGTGGCTCAAAATTACCTTTAGATGAGGAGTTCTCATTCCCTCCCTATGACCCTTATTATCTTTCATAGAAACTGTAGACTCTAGGAAGGGACAGACAGCCACATAATGCAAAAATTTATCAAATTTGCATAACCTTGTTCCCCCTGGTTCATCTAAAGAATAAAATTTTTCTGTTCTGGGAAAAGTCTGGAGGAGTACAGGAAATTCCCTGAAATGAAAACTCAATAAACTAGACTTGATGCTTCAGCAAACAACTTCTTACTGCTTAGCAGTCTTAGGATGGGGTTAGGGGACTCAGGGCTGGAGTCCAGGAGTGACCTGCAGCCTCAAGGAAGTTAATAACAAAGGCAGAAATAGCCAAGTCACTGGAAGAGGCATGCAGTCACACATGGTGCTGAGCCATCCCTCTCTCTGGCTATGGCCATGATCCCCAAGGGTATTATACCCATTCTGGAAAGTGAGCGAGCCACTGGCAAGAGATTTCTTTCCAGTAGAGCTAGGAATAGCTTGGACCCTCTCAGGGAGTTAGTACAAACATGCCAAGAATATTCCTTTATGAAAAATTAGTTAGATTTACAAGAACTGAAGAGGGAATATAGGAGGGTGCCAGGGGCCATGTAAACCACAAAAATCAAAAGGTTCAAGGTTTCTAATAACTTGATATCTCAATATGGGTACTGATCTTTCTGAGAATAGTTTGGTATGCAAAGATTGCTGTTTCAGAAAATACTGACACACAGGAACAGGCAGCTTAGGGTCAAGAGTCAGGGCCTTCTAATAATTTTATATCACATTTTTGCTTCTATTTTTGTCATAATTAAAAGCAACAGTCAGCTTGGGCTTTTCAGCCTAAGTGCAATTTATTAATGGTCTGAGTCTGAGAACCACGAGCAACACTGTACTTTGAGGAAGTATGTTTTCTACTTTCCCATTATCTGTTTGTTACTTAGCAGCAGCAGGTTTATAGATGATGAATGAGAAAGCAGGAAATGATACAAGGAAAATGGGTTTAAATCCCATTTTGCGATTTTTAAAAAAAAGACATAGGCTTTTTTCCAGATCAAATTAACATCATCGGTTCTCACGCTGACAAAATCAAAGGACCTGAATATATGGATGTACCCATGTTTAATGCAGTAGATACACAAATTTAACCTTATTGTCAAAATAATTATTTGTCTGATAATAGGCACCATATTCCTTCCAAGGACTCTTAACCTAAGATTCATGAACTTCTTTTTTCTTTCTTTCATCATTTTGATAGCAGTAATCTCATAGTAATCTTCTATATTTTATTCTGTGACTAAAAATTCTTTTTGTTTCCTGAAAAAGGGTCCCTAGGCTTAATCAGATTGTCAAAGGGTTCCATGATATAACTAAAATTAGTCCTGTCTCAGAAAGACAGAGCCAACTTCCAAGTCTATTCCAGTGTCCCAGTGCCTATAAAATAGAATATGTAATGATCTCTGAAAGCTACTATTTGCTTTATTTTTATTTATTTTTATTTTGCTTTTTTTCCCACAATTGCCTTCTACAAAATCCAATGCCAATGCCTACCTCATCATGACAACTTTGAGTTCTCAAAAACTATGCCAATTTACAATTGCCTCTTTGTCTTTTCTTCTTTCCATATTGAAGCATTCATGTTTGCTGGTGCTCATTAGGTTAATTCCTAAGCCATTCTTTTGATCAATTATTTTCTTTTAATTTTATTGATATACTTTATTTTAACCCTTTGGTCACTTGGCAGCAATTCTTTTCTCTTCCAAAGCAAATTCTCTATTAATCTTTCACAAAATCCTCCTCTAATAGATCAATGGAATGGAGGTTGCTGTGGGATCTCAAAGGCTATGCCAGTCAAACCTTAGTTCTGGTAGGCACTGTCAAGTTGGAAAGGATTTGAGATCAGAGAAATAGACTAACTTGGCTTCTTGAAAGTCATTCTCAAAGCTTAAGATGATGAGCTGCAATAGATTGGCATCTTGTTAATAAATTCTTTGGTCATGGCAACCCATGAAACAAATAATAACCTCAAAGCCCCTATAATATGGCCTTTGGGCATAGAAACACCTATAGTGACTGTGACACTAATAGGAGGTCACAAAGGATTCTAAGAATTATACTATATTTTATCATCTCTAAACTTTAATAGTTGATATTCTACATGTAAAATACATACCTAATGACTGCATAAACTATTGGAGTTGCTGAATCATATCAATCTTAACATTTTCACTATAAACAAAATGAGACCAATGAAGGATATTTCAGCTAAATGGAGAGATGACTCATTGGAAAGGCAAAGAAGGGAGTTGGTGGTTTGGGTTTTGCTGTACATCTATAGGGATATGTTGTATGTTTCAGAGGTTATGCCAACATGTCTATATGTTTTAACTTCATGAGACATTTGGCCATCTTGTTTAGTGGAAATATTTGTAAAAATAGCACCATGAAAACAGTTGCAGATTATGCACAAACATTGGTGGCAGAGGATGAAAAGAGAGAAAATTTGAACGAAGAACTCAATAAGGTCTCCTCCATATTAAATCAGCAAATATTTTAAAATTTAGTGAAAGTGCAAAGATCTGAAAAAGTGAGGATTTTAAAAACATGTATTAGAAAGTATGGCCCATAAAGAATGAATGAGAGGCCAAAAACTTGCAGACCACATAGAAACTCATGACTTTATATCATGAATATGTTTTTGAGAAAAGAATTGTTAGATGCTACACATTGTGAGAAATAAATAACATTATAAAAAATGAAATTGATTATATTTTAGCAGACCTGAAGACACTTCTTACTGATGTGGCATTTATTTCTAAATTGGCAACCTATGTACAGACACATCAGCAGTTTATCAGAGCAAAGTTCAGAATTTGCAAATGCTAACCATTATTAGTAAAAAGCTAGAAGTCTATTTAGAAAAATATACCATATTATCAAAATAACTCTAAGAATTTAAACAATAATTGATCCTAAAATGATAAATGGACAACAAAAAATTATTTCAAAGCAATACAATAATTTTATTCAGAAGTTCAATAAATATTAATCCATTGCTACAACAAAAACAAACACTTAACTAGTTAGCAAACGACTTACTTGCAAAGCAGACAGAGACCTAGAGGCCAAAGGCAGCACCATTCTGGACAACATTTTCCAAACAACGATGATGGAAAACTACAAGCAATATTATCTCATGAAATAGAAAGAAGAAAAAAGCAAGACAAAACCAATTCAAAGAAAACTTGGCAAGAGTCTCAACTAAGCAAGGTCACCCAGGGAAAATAAGTGGCAAAAATGGAAGGACAACAAACAAGAAAAATGGAAAAGATCAAAAAAATTTTTTATAACAAATTGCTTTACCATAAAGGACCATGGGGCCTACACTTGAAAGTAAACAAGACATCCCTATCCTCAAAAAAAGGAACAAGCAAGATAGTCCTTGTCCTCAAGGAGTTTACATTCTAACAAGAGAAGACAACCAATACAGGGAAACTAAAAAGGAGGGTGAGAAAGAGAACTTGCATAGTGTGAAAGTGAGTGGCAAGTATTATGGAGGCCTGGTTCTGGCAAGATATCAGAGCTCAGTGTGTACGGGAGAGAGTTTTGGTTTTAGTGGAAGGGAGATGAGGATGATAAAGATTCTTTTGGAAAATATAACAATAGAAATAACCCTGTGGGCAACCTACAATTCAATGGTTATAAACATAGGTCTGCTTGTGGGTAGATTTCAAGGGGTCCATTGATTTGGGTGGGAAAATATATCTTTATTTCCACTAACCTCTAAATTAAATTTAGCATTTCTTTTTATAAATATTTTTTTGGAAAAATTATTCTAAGAGGTTTATAGGTTTCACCAGACTGCCAATGGAGTCCATGACACACGAAAAGTTAGAAACCCTTAGTTTAGTCAAAAACATCAGGTGAAGTATAAATGAGAGAGATGTATACCAGCCAGTGTATTTACCACTGTGCTGTAGGAGATCCTCACAGAGTTCATATTGAAGAGCGATTCCTTATGGGTGGTCCTTTAAATGCTCCTGTTTGTAGATGACATACTGTCACCATCAAGACCTATACCACTGTAGAGTCTCCTGAAAGAGAAGGGTCACCCTTCAAAGGGAAAAGCCAAGAGGATGAAGAATGACATGCGGACACACATCCTATAGAGATTGGTACATGTGTCTGGTATAGAAAGTGGGAATAGACCATGGTTTGGGTCCAGGTTTGAACAGGAGGAGGAAAGCAGATTGAATTTTCTTTAGGCAGTTATAAAACCCCTTTAATCATCTCAAGTATCTCCTGGAAATAAAAATCAACCTTTCAAATAGAAGCATAGATATAAATGTCACTATATAGCAGCAAAATATGGAATATGACAGTCTCCAAAAATTAAAAATAAATATCATCCATAGGACAATGGGAAGTGTATGTAAGCAGTGTATGTCATATAACCAATGAGGAACTTCAAAGAAAAGAATAAAAGATCTCATCATCTACTAGGCATATCATCTACCTCCATCTTTCTCTCCCTCTCTCTCTCTTTCTCTCTCTCTCTTTCAATATACATACATATATATATATACAAATATACATATATTTGTATATATATACAAATATATACACACATACATATAAAAGTGTGTGTGTGTACATGCATGTGTGTGTCTATATACATGAAATTATGTACATTTTGCCTCCCCCATTAGAATATCCTTGAGAGCAGGGATGTTTATTTTTTAACTTTTGACATATCCCCAGCATTTAACTCAGGGCTGAACACATAGTAAAACCTTAATAAGTACTTGTTGACTGATCACTGTTGGTTAGGGAAATGCGCAATAGAAGATGGACTGGGTCCATGACACATGTTGGGTATGACAAGTGGAGCCAGAATGATCCATTGGTTTCTTTTAGAAGTTAGGAGAAAGCAAGGAAAGCCTCTGATATGTTGGATGGGCTCCCAGTGATAAATTTATAGGAAGACATGGTTGAGATCATATAAGATGGGCAAGCAAACTTGGAATGTGATCTGCATCATTGGAAGGAACATACAATTCAGTGCAGTCACAGAGCCATTAAACTATTCAAGTACTACTCCCTTCTTTCTTCAGTTATTGGAATGCTCAGTTATATGGACATTTTAAGAAGTTTCTGGAAGAAAGATACACTAAGAATGCATCGTTAGTAATAGAATGAGTTTATTGCAAGAATGTATGGATGTTCAGGCATTTAGAAGTTCCCCCTAGAGATGGAAGAGAAAGCCCTGGTCAGCCCCTCTTCAGGGGCAACTGGTGTTAGAGCAGGGTAGCAACTGTAGGAGACCAGTTCAAATGGTACTTACTTGCTAAATTAGTATTTGTACTGTTATCCCTTCCACATCATGACTTTCCCCATCAGGGTTTCAATATTCTATAGGTTGGCATAAAAAATTAAATGGCAATTTTTGCAAAAGCATAGATGACACGTGAAGGCCAGCAGATGATAGGAAAAGTTTAGAAACTCAGAAATACATAAAATACATGTATGGTATTGTATAGTACCAACCCCAGTTTTACAATGAGGTACTGTAAACACTCTATAAAAGAAAAAGAAAAAATTCAGACTTCTTCTCTGATATGGAGGGAGGGCCAAAAAATTTTACACGGATTTTCTAGATTGTGGGGGCACCATGCTCCTAATCCCCATGATGTGGAAGAGATAATTGTACAGTTAGTACCTATAGTCTCCCATTTAAAAAAATCAACAATTAAACAAAACTTCTTAATAGAGTGATTAAGGCTGATGGTTCATTTTTATATCAATTAACAAACATATTAAGTACCTACTATGTCCCAGGCACTGTCATAGGCATTGGAGATACAAAGACAAAAAGACAAACAGTCCTTGCCCTCAAGGAGTCTATATTCTATTACAAGAAATAAACATGGACCTAAATACATGGTGTGTCTCAAAAGTATTGGTGAAGCTTTAAGCTTTAATCACTGCACTAAAATTTTTGGGACAGCCTACACATGTACACATGTACACACACACACAAATCATGCAAGGTAAGTAGGGAGGGGACTGGGGGGAGGTAGGGAGACTTTCTAGCAAAGAGCTACTTCTCAGCTATCAAGTGTCATCATTACTGCTTGCTCAGTTACCTAATTATGCTCTATCAGGCGGCCCTAAAGTCTTGTTGTCTCTTTATAGAAGAGGAGGCATGTGAGAAATAAGAAGGGTGTTACATTAGCATATATATAAAGCAAGAAACCGTGGAACCCAGAAGAGAGGATTGAGAAGGTGGTTCAAACACCCTTACTGAGCAACAGTCAAATGAAAACAGTACACCATGACTGAGAGGAGAATTGAGACTGATAAAGTAGGTCCAACAACACTGGGAAGGGAGTACAATGTACATGCAGCCCTAGTAGAGGAAGGGCAGGAAAATCTACAGCAAACAATATGCCCTGATTAAAGAAGTTGGAAGCTTTGATAAGGATGGAGGAGGGCAAGTCATTCCAGACAGATATCCTGATAAGGTCAACAAGAGGAGAAATGGATTGGTATTCTTTTTAGGAGGAACTTCTAGGAGCCCAGATAAGCAGGACATTGCTTCTCAGGAGTTGAAAGCGTGTTATGAGAGTTTTAGGAAAACAAGACCCACAAGCATTCCCAGTCCCATTCTCTTGCTATTCAGGGGTGAAAGTAGAAGAAGTAGACATGGTCAATCCCATGGAGGGGAACTGGAAAGGGGATGATGGAAACATATAGGAGTATCAGCAAAGTTACTATATGTTGGTATGCTGGTTTGGGAGACTGCCCAGGAAGTTGTGACCTAGGAACGTTATAATAATTCATCTCCAAGCTATGGGAAGATGAGGACGTAGTCACTGTAAGTGGAGCTAAGAATTGGAACAATCGTTCCAAAAAACAACCCAGAATTATAAAAAGTGACAAAATTGTTGTGCTTTAGCACTCAGCAATCCCATTATTGGATATGGTGGAAACATGTAGATCTAAAGGCTCAGCTGTGCTATAAAAATATCGAGAAATTCTATTGTCATGAGTGGTGATGAGATTAACAGAGGTTCCTCTCCCTGTGCAAATGGGCTGGCCAACAAACATACAGCATATCCATAAAACCACAGAAGGTGAGTGGGCCTCAGTAAAAGCAAAGCAGCAACTTCCTGCTGCAGGCATAAGACAAGCCTGCAGGTCCTGCACATGGCCTGAACAGGCTGTTGACCAAAAACCATGGAAAGGACTTTCTCCACTACTTGCTTTTGCTCCTTGATCACCTTTCTGTGACCCTAGGCTCATTAACATCTCATTTACACTGCAGTTTGGCCCCCAGCTTGAGGGAGATTGGATTGCATGCTGGGAAATTGCCTGTGTAGAACTTTGGGCTGCCGTTCCTTTTCTGCATGCCCCTGATCTTTCTGCTAACATGGCAGTCTTCCTCCATATAGTTTCCCAGCTCCACCTTGCAAGGCTTCTGCCTCCCTTAAGGAGAAAAGCTCACTGGGTGCATTATCCCAAACACCTTTACTTGGTTTGGAGACAGTCTGAGTCTGAATTCTTGTGAGACGACACCTACATTTCCATTACTTCAATAACTGAAATCTGCAAATAAGAGAAACAAAGACAACAAAGTTCTGAGCTTGATCATTTTATGAGGAAAGCTAGCAACTGTCAATAAATGGAGCCCAAGTTTTCTCAGCCGTCAAGGACCCTTCTTGTAGTCAAGACACTTCTTTTAGAGTAAAATGATAAAATCCATTTTTAGCAGTGTGGGTGTTTCCAAGTTATAATTGACTACAGAAAGAACTAATATCACCCTACTCACCTTTAGGGCAGGTAAATGGCATAGTGGATGGAGCACCAGGCTGGAGTCAGGAGGACATGAGTTCAAATATGGCTTCACACACTTAGAAACTGTGTGACTCTGAGCAAGTCACTTAATCCTATTTACCTCAGCTTCTTCATCTGTAAAATGAGATGAAGAAGAAAATGGCAAATCATTTTAGTATCTTTGCCAAGAAAGCCCCAGATGAGGTCATAAAGTATAGGGCACAACTGAAAAGATTGAAGAACAACAAGAAAAATGAGAGAAGAGGATTTTTCACAGACTGGAGCATGTGGACTCTGCAAAACTTTTGGGTTTTTACACAGTATTGAAAAGTGACATCAGTACTTCATAAAACATATACGATCTTTTTCTTTCTTTTTTTTTAAATTAAGCAATTTATTTGTTTTCAGTTTTTTACAATCACTTCCATGTATCTTAGATTTTTTCCCCCTCCCTCCCTCCACCTATCTCCTTCCCTGCTTCCTCCCTCCCGATTTGGCTGGCAATCTTATACAGGTCTACACATACATTCTTACAAAATACATTTTCACCTTAGTCATGTTGCATAGAAGAATTGAAATGAATGGGAGAAACCAGGAAAACAGAACAAAACAGAACATAAACATAACATAACAGAAGAAAAAATGGTCTGCTTTATTCTGCAATCCAATTCCATAGTTCTTTCTCTGGATGTGGATGGCATTTTGCCTCAAGAGTCTATTGGGAATTTTTTTAGGTCCTTATGTTGCTGTGAAGGGCTAAGTCTACCAGAAACATTCCTCACACACTGTGTTTGTTGCTGTGGACAGAGTTCTTCCAGTCTTTCCCCAATTGATGGGCATCCCCTCGGCTTCCAGTTCTTAGCCACCACAAAGAGAGCTGCTAAAAATATTTTTGCACATGTGGGACTCTATCCCACGATCTCTTTGGGATACAGTCCTAGAAGTGATATTGCTGGGTCAAAGGATATGCACATTTTTGTAGTCCTTTGGACATAGTTCCAAATTGCTCTCCAGGATGGTTGGAACAGATCACAGCTCCACCAACAATAAATTAGTGTTCCAACCTTCCCACATCTTCTCCAACATTTATCATGTTCTTGTTTTCTCATGTTAGCTAATCTGATAGGTGTGATGTGGTACCTCAGAGTTGTTTTGATTTGCATCTCTCTAATCAATAGTGATTTATTAGAGCATTTTTTCATATGACTACAGATAGCTTTAATTTCTTCCTCTGACAATTCTCTGTTCATATCCTTTTACCATTTATCAGTTGGGGAATGACTTGTATTCTTGTACATTTGATTCAGTTCTCTATATATTTTAAAAATGAGGCCTTTATCACAGACACTAGTTGCAAAAATTCTTTCCCAGGTTTCTGCTTCCCTTCTAATCTTGGTTGCATCACGTTTGTTTGTGCAAAAACTTTTCAATTTAATGTAATCAAAATTATCCATTTTGCACTTTGCAATGTTCTCTATCTTTGGTTTAGTCAAAAATTTCTCCATTCCTCATAAATCTGACAAATGCACTATTCCTTGCTCCCCTAATTTCTTTATAGTATCAATATTTATGCCTAGATCATGTATCCATTTGGACTTTATTCTTGTGTACAGTGTCAGGCATTGGTCTATGCCCAGTTTCCACCACACTGTTATCCAGTTTTCCCAATAATTTTTGTCGAACAGTGAGTTCTTATCCCAGAAGTTGAGGTCCTTTGGTTTATCAAACTGTAGATTGCTATATTCATTGCCTAATGTGTTTTGAGTAGCTAATCTATTCAACTGGTCTACCCCTCTGTTTCTTAGCCAGTACCAAGTGGTTTTGATGATTGCTGCATTATAATGCAATTTGAGATCTTGTAGGGCTAGGTCCACCTTCCCTACTATTTCTTTTCATTAGTTTCCTTGATATTCTGAACCTTTCGTTCTTCCAGCTGAATTTTGATATTATTTTTCCAGCTCTAGAAAATAATTATCTGATAGTTTGATTGGTATGGCACTGAATAGGTAAATTAATTTAGGTAGCAATGTCATTTTTATCATGTTAATTTGGCCTACCCACAAACAACTGATGTTTTTCCGCTTACTTAGATCTGACTTTATTTGTGTAAAAAGTGTTTTGTAATTGTGTTCGTATAGTCCCTGGGTTTGTTTTGACAGGTAGACTCCCAGATATTTTATAGTGTCTACCATAGCTTTAAATGGGATTTCTCTTTCTATCTCTTACTGCTGGGCTTTGTTGGTAATATATAGAAATGCAGATGATTTATGTGGGTTTATTTTGTAACTTGCAACTTTGCCAACATTGTTTATTATTTCAAGTAGTTTTTTACTTGATTCTCTGGGATTCTCTAAGTAGATCATCATATTATCTGCAAAGAGTGATAACTTAGTTTCTTCTTTGCCTGTTCTAATTCCTTCAATTTCTTTTCCTTCTCTTATTGCTAAAGCTAACATTTTTAGTACCCTATTGAATAACAGTGGTGATAATGGACATCCTTGTTTCACCCCTCATCTTATTGGAAATGCATCCAGCTTATTGCCACTACATATCATGCTTGCTGATGGTTTTAAGTAGATACTGCTTATTATTTTAGGGAAGGCTCTATTTATTCCTATGCTCCCTAGTGTTTTCAATAGGAATGGGTTTTATATTTTGTCAAAAGTTTTTTCTGCATCTATTGAGATAATCATAAGGTTTCTATTAGTTTTGTTGTTGACATGATCAATAATGCTGATGGTTTTCCTAATATTGAACCAGCCCTGAATTCCTGGTATAAATCCTACCTGATTATAATGTATTAATCTCATGAAAAGTTGTTGTATTCTTTTTGCTAATACCTTATTTAAAATTTTTGCATCTATATTCATTCGAGGGATTGGTCCATAATTTTCTTTCTGTGTTTTGACTCTTCCTGGTTTAGGTAGCAAAACCATATTTGTGTCATAAAAAGAATTTGGTAAGACTCCTTCTTCACCACTTTTTCAAATAGTCTATATACATGTTGGAATTAACATGTTTTAAATGTTTGATGGAATTCACTTGCAAATCCATCTGGCCCTGGAGATTTTTTCCAAGGGAGTTCATTGATGATTTGATGATTTATTCAATTTCTTTTCCTCAACTGTGGTTATTTAAGAAATCAGCTTCCTCATCTGTTAATCTGGGCAATTTATCTGCTATCTGGGCAATATTTTTAAAATATTCATCCATCTCATTTAGATTGTCAAATTTATGGGCATAGAGTTGGGCAAAGTAATTTCTAATTATTGTTTTAATTTCCTCCTCATTGGAGGTGAGTTCACCCTTTTCATTTTTTTATATTTGCTTTTCTTCTTTCTTTTTTAAATAAAATTGACTAAAGGTTTATCAATTTTGTTGGTTTTTCCATACAACCAGTTCTTAGTTTTACTTATTATTTCAATAGTTTTATTAATTTCAATTTTATTAATCTTTCCTTTGGTTTTCAGTATTTCTAACTTCGTATTTACTTGGGGATTTTCAATTTGATCTTTTTCTAGCTTTTTCAGCTGCATCCCCAATTAATTGATCTCTTCTTTCTCTATTTTATTCATGTAGGTATTCAAAGATATAAAACTTCCCCTAAGAATTGCTTTTGCAGTATCCCATAAAATTTGGTAGGTCAACTCATTATTGTCATTCTCTTGAATGAAGTTGTTGATTGTTTCTATAATTTGTTGTTTAACCCATTTATTCTTTAGGATTAGATTGGTTAGTTTCCAGTTAGTTTTTTATTTATTTTTCCATGTCCTTTGATTAGATATAAGTTTTATTGAATTATGATCTGAAAAGGATGCATTGACTATCTCTGCCTTTCTGCACTGGATTGTGAGGGTTTTATGCCCTAGTACATGGTCAGTTTTTGTATATGTGCCATGTACCACTGAGAAAAAGGTATATTCTTTTCCATCTCCATTCAATTATCTCCAGAGAGCTATCATATCTACCTTATCCAGAGTTTAATTCACCACCTTAATTTCTTTCTTGTTTATTTTGAGATTATATCTATCAAGTTCAGAGGGGGGAAGGTTGAGGCTCCCCATTAGTACAGTTTTGCTGTCTATTTCTTCCTGTAACTCCCTTAGCTTCTCCTCTAAGAATTTGGATGCGATACCACTTGAAGCATATATGTTTAGTAATGATATTGTTTCATTGTCTATGGTGTCTTTTAATAGGATACAGTTTCCTTCTTTATCTCTTTTGATTAGATCTACTTCTGCTTTTGCTTTATCTGAGATTAGGATTGCTACCCTGCTTTATATATATATATATATATATATATATATATATATATATATATATATATATATATATATATATATATATATATATATATATATATATATATATATATATATATATATATATAAGCTGAAGCACAATATATTCTGCTCCAACCTTTTACCTTTCCCTGTGTGCATCCTCCCATTTCAAATGTGTTTCTTGTAAACAACATAATGTTGGATTATGGTTTTTAATCCATTCTGCTGTCTCTGTTTTACGAGAGAGTTCATCCCATTCACATTCACAGTTATGATTACTATCTGTGGCTTCCTCCATCCTCTTTGCAACCATTTATGCTTTTAGTTATCCCTTTTCCCTTCCCCTCCACAACAGAGTTTTAATTTTTGACCACTGCCTCCCTCAGTCTTCCCTCCCTTCTTTCAGCCCTCCTCCCATTTACTCCCCTTTTCCCTTATTATTTCTTTTCTTCCTTTTAGCCTCCCCTCCCTTTTCCTTCCCCTTTCCCCTCCTATTGCCTATAGAGCTAGTTAGATTTCTGTCTTTAACTGAGTTTATTGTTCCCTTCCTAAACCAAATCTCAAATGATGCTCATCTCTCTCCTCTCTTTCCCTCTACTATAATATGTTTTTGTGCCTCTTTCTGTGATGTAATTTACATTTCTCTGCCTCTTCCTTTTCACATCTCCCATTACAATCCCTTTGCACACTTAAATCATATTTTTATCATCACATTATTTAATTTATACCCACTCCCTCTATCTATGTATATCCCTTTAAATATCATAATAAATATACAATTCTCAAGATTAAAAAGTATCATCTTCCCTTATAGGGATGTAAACAGTTTGCCCATATTGAATAAAAAGCTTTTTTTTCCCCTCTGTTTACCTTTTTATGCCTTTCTTGAGACCTGTGTTTGAAGATCAAATTTTTTATTGAGCTCTGACCTTTTCATCAGGAAGGTCTGGAAATTCCTTATTTCACTGAATGTTCATCTCCTTGCCTGATATATTATACTAAATTTTGCTGGGTAATTTATCCTTTTGCAGTCCAAGCTCCTTTGCCTTATGGAATATCATATTCCAATCCCTCCAGTCTTTTAACATAGAAACTGCAAGCTCCTGTGAGATCCTGACTGCAGCTATTTGATATTTGAATTGTTTCTTTTTGGCTGCCCACAGTATTTTCTCCTTCACTTGATAGTTTTGTAATTTGGCAGCAATATTCCTTGGTGTTTTCAGTTTGGGATCCCTTTCAAGATATGAACAGTGGATTCTTTCAATGACTATTTTGCCCTCTGGTTCTAGGACTTCTGGGTAATTTTCCTTGATGTTTTCTTGGAAGATATTGCCCAGGCTCTTGTTTTCATTATGGCTTTCTGGTAGACCAAAAATTCTTAGATTTTTTCTCTCCTGGATCTATTTTTCAGGTCAGTTATTTTTCCAGTGAGATATTTTACATTTCCTTCTATTTTTTTTTCATTCTTTAGATTCTGTTTGACTGATTCTTGATGTCTCATAGAATCATTAGCTTCTACTTGCCCAATTCTAATTTTTAGTAAATTGTCTTCTTCAGTTAACTTTAGCATCTCCTTTTCTATTTGCCCAATTTTTCTTTTTAAGAAGTTATTTTCTTCAGTTAGGCTTTGTACTTCCTTTTCCATTTGTTTAATATTTCTTTTTAAGGAGCTGTTCTCTTCAATGAATTCTTTGTTCATATTTTTAAAATCATTGGTTCTGGTGTTGACAACTTCAGGCTCCACCCTCCTGGGGCTCAGGATCTCCTCTTGGTTTGCTGAGGTGGGGCTGTCTGGGACAGCTGCAGTCTTGCACTGGTCCCCTTCAGCCACAGCAAAAGGGACCTCCTTTGCAATTTTTCTAGCTTTACAGGCTAAGAGACTGTTTATCCCTTTAGCTGATCCCACTATTTCAGCCCTTTTTCTTATGTTTCTCCTACAAGAGAGTGATGGATGACTTACAAGAGTAAAATGGGGAACTAAAGTTGCAGACCTGGGGAGTTTTAACCTCACATAATGAGGGGAAAAGTTTCTTGATGAAACCTTAATAAAATAAAATAGTATATCAAATTTCAATGTCCTAGCCCAGAGTCCTTGGACTCACATGAATCAGACCTAATCAATCTTCACTGATGACCATCAGTTGTGGGGAAAGATCTTCATTTCCTATAACCTAGTTTATTAGAGAGAGTTTGTCTTGTTTATGGTAATCAGACTAAGAATGGGAATGTCATCATGTTTTATCTAAGTAAAGGAGGCATCTCTTTTTCTTCATTCTTGACTAGAATGCAGATGGAATTCTGTGGAGGGGGAAGGGCTTTTCCCCTCAATGCCCACCACAATGGAGTAAGTAGGTCAGTTAGTAAGCATTTATTAAGCACTTCCTGCTCCTGAAACTGTGCTAAACTCTATGAATGCAAATACTAACTGAAAGTCATTTCTTGACTTTAAGGACCTTACATTCAAATAAGTAAAGACAATAAACAGATGGAAGTTTAAAAAGTTGGAAGAGAGATCAAAGAGGGAGTACACAAAAGTAAACAACATAGTAGTATAGTACTTTAAAGCAGTCTCATGTGCCAGATGGGCAAGATGAAATTACCAATACTATAAAGGAATATGTTGAGGCAGGAGTGTTAGTTCCTAGAACCACTCGATGGAATAATCCTGTCTGGCCAATAGGAAAGTCAGATGGGACATGGAGGATGACAGTGGATTACAGGCGATTGAATAAGATCACTCCTCCCTTGTATGCTGCTGTTCAAGTTACCATTTCCTTAGTAGAAAGGATCCAAAAATATGATGGGACTTGGTAAGCAGTTATTGATTTAGCCAGTGCTTATCCCAATAGATTCTAAACAATGGGACCAATCTGAATTCATTTGGCAGGGCCAACGATACACTTTTACACACTTGCACAAGGATAGCTGCATAACCCCACTATTTGTCATAAGAATGTGGCTGAACATTTGGATATATTAGAGCTACCTGAAGTATAGCTTAGCCACTACATAGATGATATTATGATACAGGGAAAAACTGTAGAACAAGTGGAGAAGAGTTTGACACTTTTAATTGAGCATATAAAAAGCTAAGGGTGGGAGATTAACTGCCAAGATTCAAGGGCCAGCTCAAATGATAGTTTTGGGGTACATAATGGAATCAGGAACTGTGAGAGATTCTCCCAAAAGCCCAAAAGATTCAGGATTTTCCTATCTCCACCAATACGAAAGAGGTCCAAAAGTTTATAGGATTATTTGCAGAGTGGCAACATCACATACCACATCTAGGACAAATTTTGAAACCATTACATGAGATTACTAGGAAAAAATATGAATTTGATTGGGGACTCGAGCAGAGTAAAGCTTTTGAAAAAGCAAAGGCCTCTATACAATTGGCTTTAGATTTATGGCCTAGGCAAAGTGGTCTGCTGGAATTACAAGTGACTGTACAGGATGAATATGCAAACCGGAGTTTATGGCAAAAACAACAAAGCCAAAATGTACCCTTAGAATTTTGGTCTAGAAAACTCCCTTCATCTGGAACTCAATATACCCCTTTTGAAAAGCAGCTGTTAGCTGCATATTGGGCTTTGGTAGAGACTGAACAGTTGACTTTAGGCCAAGAGTTAATATTAAGGCCTGGAATCCCAATTATGACCTGGGTAATGAGTACCCCAGTTTTTCATAGAATTGGACATGCACAGGAAGCTAGCATAATTATATAGAAATGGTATATTCAAAATAGATCTGGCAAAAGTGGAGTTTCTGCTTTACATGAATCTATAGCAAGCAGATACTGAGGGAAATGATACACCCTCTGAACCAAAGCAACAGTTGTTACAGTCCCTGGAAAAATGGAATGAGGGATATGATGGATTAACTGACAAACAAAAGAGACATGCATGGTTTATTTGATAGGAGAGCAAAATATTTGGGCCACAAAAGACATTGGGAAGCGGTAGCCTATAACCCATGTACTAGGTAGACTTTGGAAAGTACTGGGATAGGTGGAAGTAGTCAATATGCTGAACTTATGGCAGTACACAAAGTTATCAAAACAGAACACGGAGGACAGTGTCATATAGTCACTGATTCATAGGCAGTAGCTAATGGATTAGCTACATGGATGCCCATGTGGAAAAATCAAAATTGGGAAATTCATAGCAAACAAGTCTGGGGCAAAGAATTAGGGGAAGATATATGGGATATGTCTTTGGTTACTAATTTGTCAGTTTTTCATATATACAATCATGTGGCCCTCACCACATCAGAATGAGTACAATGCACTTGCTGATCAACTAGCAAAGATTACTACTCGACATATTGTCCCTATTCTGACACTAACTGATGATCCAGTACTAGCAAAATGAGTCCATCAAATGGCCAGTCATTTAGGGTCCAGGCCACACACTAGTGGGCACAAGAACAAGGCAAAATTAGTATCTCTCATTCATTGTTAAAACAAGTAGCAGAGGAATGTCATATATGTCTGTTGGAAAAGGAACGAACCATTCCTCAGGTAGTAACTGGAGAGATAGCAAGGGGGAAAGTACCAACACAAAGTTGGCAAATAGATTATGTTGGACTTCTACCCCAAGATAAAGGATGCAAATTTATATGTATTTGTGTTGACACTTATTCAGGTATACTAGTGGCTTGTCCCTATATGAATATGACCCAGAAAAACACCTGAAAACTTTAGATATCATAAGCCTAAATTTTGTAACCCTAATGTAGATTCAAAGAGACAATGGGTCACTTTTCAAAGATAATGAAGAGATATTGTGTATTAAACAACATAGAATGGATAATCATATTCTAAATTATCCGGAAGCATCTGGGTTATTTGAAAGATTAAATGGATTATTGAAAGAACAGTTAAGGAAGTTAAGTTCTAATAAATCTTATCAACATTGGAAAAATAATTTGTTCCTTGCTTTACATAATTTGAATAATAGACCATTGGGAGGAATTACACCTCTAGCCAGAAAGATGAACCTAAATCTGTAAATTAGAGAACAAGAAACACATGAAATCCCAAATGTTGAGTATTGGATTGTGAGGCTAGATGTCTCAGAACTGTATCCAGGGACACCTAGTTCAGCAGGATATGGTTTACATTGTTTAGAGAATTTTTGGTTGGATAGGAAACAAATAAGAACAATCTCTACTGGAATATGTATGAGAATCCCTAAGAATCATTTTGGACAGATATTACCTAAATCAGGATTAGCACCTCAAGGAACACATACATTAACTAGAGTGATAGATTGTAATTATCAAGGAGAAATTATTGTGACATTCCAGAATTTAGGTAATGAACCCATACAGTTTTGTAAAAATGACAGAATAGTTCAAGTGCTTATTATTCCTTATGAAACAATACCACATGTAAAAACTGATCCTTCTTCTGAAATAACTAGCAGAAGAACTGAAGGATTGGGTTCTACTGATAGAATAAAATTGGGAGCTAAAGCATGGGTAAAACAGAAGCCAGACGACATTCCAAAGGTTGTGGAAATTATAGCACATGAGAAAGATAACACAGTAACTGTTGTTTATTCAGAAGTAGATGATCACCAACTTATACCTTTAACTCACATATTCTACTGTGAATGAGGCTATGATAGTGGATTTATGGACTCCAGAAGCATGGCTGATCCTACATCTACCCTGCTTCTGGTTATTGTTTCCTTGTTCCTTTTTAGCTTTTTGTCTGTTAAACTTGTTTGCTAGATCTGTTTCCTGTAGAGTTAGTACCCTCTACCTGCAGATGCCTGATAGCTTAACCTGGATGTCACTCACTTGTCCACGACTGTGATGTGTCATCCCTGGACCTCACATTTACCAAGCTCTGCATGCCAGTTAAAGAACTGACCTCTGAAATGGTACCTCTTGGGGCAGTGACAGCTCTTCGTGCAATATCAGCAGGAAATAGCTATTGAAGAAAAGACCTTCACCCCTTACTCCAAGATTTTAGGACTCATTCATTTGTGGGGGGAATGATGGGGTGGCTTGTGCTCAAGCCCTACCCTAACATATTGCTTTATATGCTCATTTTGTGTGATCCCTGTTCTATTGCTGTAAAACTCTGTTGACACCAGTTGCTTAAGATATTGTTTTATGTGCTTATTTTCTGTTATCCCTGTTATAATTCTGTTGACAACAGTTGCCCCACTGACCTGTGTAATGCATATGAAAAATTTTGGGGTCAAATGTAATGGCAACTTAAATGGGAAGATCTTCCTCATTCATTAATAGACCTGTGTGATCTGCTTAAATCACCTGGAAGCTTAAGTCGCATGTGGTGGGAGAAGCTTGCTGAATGAGTGGAACAAGAGGGGTGAAGAAGAACCGGGAAGAAGTTATTAAGAGGGGCTGGGGTAGAGGACAGAGGACATGGCAGCAGGCACAGCAAGTTCATGAGTGTTTGCTTGTAGGAAGGCCCCTGCAGGGGGTTGGGTGGGGAGAGTTGGAGGAAAGCTTAGGAATGCCTTTGTCCCAACAGAGTTAATGTGTATTGACTTCTTAGCTATTATGATGTATTTGGCTTTCTGGTGTCTAAATAAATGTTTTTCTTCTGCCTTCTATACAGAGTCTTTTAGACTTTGCAATTCAGAACTACACCAACATATTCATAGCCATCCACAGTGCTATGAATATTGCCTCGGCAATCCAGGTGAGTTTTCAGAATGCAGAGTTTTCTGAGAAATGATCTAGGAATTCTGGAGTATAGACTGGAGAGAAATAAAGTGTTAAAAAGGGAATGGAGTGATTAAAGAGGGAATAATTGATTTCAGAAAATATTTCTTCAAAAGCAGCACTCATTCTGAAATAAGCCTACAAATGCTCAAGCTCTTGACTGGAGTCACATTCACTCATGAATGGCTACTACTCTCATGACAAGATCAAAATGGCATTGTTACAGCTTCCAACTTTTCCTCTCAAATTTACCCTACCATCTTGGGATGGCTGGGACAGAATGAACCACCCAAAAGAGGAATCTGGATGGTTTGGTTAGATAGATAGACAGACAGACAGATACAGATATAGATAAGGATATAGATATAGATATACATATCACAGACCTCATTACATTATCTTTTCCACAAAACTCATATCTTTTTTCAACTTTCCTATTTCTGTCCAGAGCATTATCATCCTTTCAATTACCCAGTCTCACAACTTGAACATCCTACTAGATTCTTCATTCTCCCTCATCCTATACATCCAGTCAGTTGCCAAATCTGGTTACTTCTATCTCTACAACATCTTTCACATCCAATCTCTTTCCTACACTCATACAGCCAACATCCTTGCTCAGACCCCCATCATATTTCATTTATTCTCTTGTACAGATTCTTAGCTTGTTTCCCTGCCTGAAATGGCTCCTTTCTCTAATCCATTATCTACATAGCTGCCAAATCAATATTTCTAAAGCACAAAGTTGGACCATGTCACTCCTTCTACTCAATAAATTCCAATGGTTTCCTTTTGATTTTAGGGTCATATATTACTCCATCTTTATCTCATCCATTTTAATTCCTAATTTTGTGTAAGTTTTACAATGTATAAAATTATATGACATTATAATATGTAACCATATTATAATATTTATAAACACAATAGCACATTTTAAAATTTACAAATAAGTAAATATATCAATAATTCTGGTCTTTCTCCTTACAGGAAATTGGTTACATCTAGGGGTACCCCTGAGTGGCTAGGAAAATCTTTCTCTAATGTTATGAGCTTAAGCTCCCATTCTAATTTTTTCTACCACCAGGCCCTCAGTTCCATTTAAACAATTAATATCAATCACAAAGGGATATTCACTGTGAAGATATCACAAAGACAGAAGTACAACCATTTCTCTTCAACACTTAGCGACCCACTCTCCCCTATACTGCTTTGGTTCTTGGGGAGTAGGGGCTCAAACTTAACATAGTTTCTACATAGTATTCACCTCAAGAAGTTCATTTCCAAATGAGTCATGGCTGAAGGGTTGGAAGAGTCTACAACTCTGCAACTTTTGAGCTAGATCAAGCAAATCCTCAGGTCCTTGTTCTTCACCATCTGGCTTCTGGACAATCCCAGCATGGATTTTAGCCTGAGGACTCTGGTGGCTCACTCTCTGGACCTTTTCAAGTGCATAGGATGATATCCAGATCCCAATTCCTTCACCAGAAACAGGAATAAGCAAACATAAAAAGACTAAGAACAGAAGCCTGTATCCATGGGCCACATGTTGACCTCAAATAGGCAAGGCCCAAAGTTTCTCTCTTTACATCATTATCTCTCTAACCCAAGTATTGGTTAGTGAGGAAAAAATGAGAGCCACGCCCTAAGTGATGCCTGTTGAATGCATCAAAATTCCAGCTATAGAAACAAGCAAAAATCTCTTCTTCACCATGCAGATAGCAGCCCATAACCAGGCATAGAATGGCTATGCATGCTTAAGTCTATGTGGGATTGTGTCAGCACAGCAAACCACAAATGTTCATAAGAACTGGACTTATTAGCTGGCCCTGTGTCACATAAATACACATATATCATGAATAAATGCCTCAAAAATTTTTACTGATAGGAATGCATAATTGAAAAAGTTTCATCTTAGACTCTAAGATGAAAACTACAAACAGAGATGCAAAGGATCAGAGATGAGACAGAAAAACAGATTGAACACATGAAAGGTCTTGTTTCCTGAAAGGAAGCCTTCACATCCATGTGGTCTCTCTAGGGAACTATGTGCCTCAGAGAAGTACATGGCCCCAGAGATGGTAGCAGAAGTAACCTTGAAATCGGGAGATTTTCCTGTGCCAAGCAGAAAGCTACAGGAACAAGTAATAATGGAATCAGGAAAGAGTTCTTAGACAAAGAAAGATCTGGGAACCAAAGTTTCCTGGACACAGTAAAGGAGTCCCTGAACATTATCAAGTACCCAGCCCAAGCAGAGTTCTCAGCCCAAGCAGGAGGAGGAAGCAAGAAGTAGCAACATACCCTTTACTAGTGTGAAGAAGCAAACTTGGATCTTTCCTTTCACTAGGGCTATAGTAACAGAGTCTGTGCAGACCTTCAGGCAAGGAGTCATTTCTCTATAGACCTCAAGTTCTTTATTCCTTTCTAGCAGGTCCCAACCTGTCTAGACTAATATCATAAGTCTAGACGATGTTTATATGTCTAGACAAGATCTCTAGAAATTTGGAGCCACAAGAAGGGTAATTTGACTCTCTAGCAACCTTGGGTGCTAGAAAATCTTCCAAGGCAGCCTCAATCAAGGCAGTACTGTATGTCTGGAGGGAGAAACACACTAGAAAAGGACAGGAGTTAGGGAGAGGGGATAAGCATTTATTAGGCACTTACTATGGGTCAGGCACAGTACTAAGAGTTTTACAAATGTTATTTCATTTGAAGAGCTGTTTAGGGCTCAGATGTAAATCCTTTCCATTTTTTAGGGTGTAAAATAAAACTCATCCCATACTTTATGTCTTGCTAGCCTAAGTGATTACATGAGAACTGAGTGTCCTTTTATCACTTTGTGGACACCTAGACATGAGCCAAATTCTGATGCTCTAAAGGGAAACTCTGGGTGATGAACAGGGTCAAAGAATATTGTTATTCAGAGACTTCCATGGTTGAAACCAGCTCATATAAACACAGGGCTTGCAGTTCTGGTCCACAGGTTTGATCTGGTAAAAGAGATACAGTCCAATCAATGTCTGACTTTTTGAAGACTGTCCTCGGGCAATGCCCCACTGATTCTAAGCCCCCTAGTCTGATTCCAGAGAGTGATAGTCACTGTAGAAGAAAACTTTGATAAGAAAGAAATTGGGGTCTTTTCTCCAGGTTTAGGGGTCATTTATAATGGGGTTCAAAACTGAAGAAAATCATGGAAAATATCATCCCCCTGCCCCAGAGTAAATTGTACCACCCCTATCTTTGAACATAGATAATGAAGGCTCCTAATTAGACAAGAAAAAATTCCTAAAGCACAAAAAAGCTAGACTTGTTTTAATTACAGTCAAGTTCTTTTAAGCTCTATAAAATTCTACCTGGGAATGGGGTTGATCAACAGGGTCTTAATAATTAATCAATCAGCATCAATTAAGTATCTACTATGAATTAAGTAGTGTACCAAGGAAACAAAAGTAAAGCTTACTATCCCTATCCTCATGGAACTTATATCCTATTGGAATAATTAATATTTATTGATTTAAATTGCCAAGTCACACTGTAGGCAAAATCAAAGAAATTAACTGAAAGACCTAGCATTTCTAGCTTTACAACCAAGATACTGATCCTTATGAACTCTCTTTTTAACTCATTTGGTTATAAGAAATGTCAGTTTTCTAAAGCAAAATGTGATACTTCCTTAACAGTCACTCATAGACCTTGACATTGATAGATTCCAGAGAAAATGAGGCAAGAAATAAAACTTTAAATATATGCTTTTGAAGATAGAGCCAGATACTTTACTTAATTACAAGGGCAAAGAATTCAAAAGCTCTATAATTAGAATGGAATCCAGGTTCTCTACACTGTTCAGAAAAATGAGTTAGGACCCTGTGTATTTAAGATAAAAGCCTATGCCATTTTGAAAAATAGCTTTGTTATACAAAAATTTAATAAAAATGAGAAGGTTCTCCCTACGAATTCCTTTGGATAAGGTACTATGCTTTTTATTTGCTAGTGACAGTGGCAAGAAACCTCTCCACACACGAGAGAGAGAGAGAGAGAGAGAGAGAGAGAGAGAGAGAGAGAGAGAGAGAGAGAGAGAGAGAGAGAGAGAGAAATTTACAATACAAAATGAAATGGTAAACAGTTATCTGATGAAGTGGTAAATTCAATCCGTACAGCCTGCCATTCTGATTAAATTGTGGGAGAAAAAGTATCCCCATTAGATTTTTGTTTTCTGAAACAGAGATTGAGAAGTCAGAGATGATTGGAAAGAGACAGAATTGACATTCTTGGCTACAGTGAAAAATTGTGTGTGAGTATGTGTGTGTGTGTGTGGGGGGGTGATTCTGCATAAATAACTGGTCCACATGGAAATTCAATTCACAATTTTACTTTAATGAATATCATGCCATAACTGCACTCTTTTATTTTACAAAAGGAGAAAGTCATAGTGAAGGACAAGTGTATTCCCTTTATACAATCATTCTGATGAATAGTTATTTGCTATAAAGCTAATGTGGAGAGTGTGCACTCTGGGCTCACTCTCCCAGAGTAAGATTAGTTACTCAGTATCTGGATTACTATAATGAAATCTATAAATTTTTTTAGGTTAGTGAATAATTTTTATGCTATTGGCTGAGACTAACCACACGTAATGAACATCTTTCTAATTACTTACATTGTAGATCTGATTTTTATTGCAAGCATAGAATCTAAAGTTCCATTCAGTTTTGAAACTCCTACCCTGGGGCAGAGCTGTTTTTATCCATAAGAACAAAATCACCTGGTTCCCCCTCTTCAACCCGCACCATATTCTTAATCCCTTTCAGCTGCCCACCTAAAGGAACTCTCTTTCTGCTCTGATACTACCCCAGTTTCCTCCAGCTGGAACAGCTCCCTCTGAACTAATTCTGCAGATATAGCACCAGTCTCTGTAGCATTTAATACATTCAGTGTTCTATCTCTTGGGTTGAGCTGTCTTGATTGGTAATAGTACAAACTTACCTTACTTCTTAGAAGAAGGAAACCAGAATGGTGAAATACCTTGAGTTCATATAACATGAGGATGGGTTGAAGGGATTGGATATTTTTAGTCTAGAGAAAATAATGTTCAGTGGGAATAAAGAAAATTAGGCAAAAAAATCAAACTTTACATTTCTTTGAGGACAGGGCCAGACATTTAACAAGGGCAAAGAATTCAAAAGCTCTATAATTAGGATGGGACTCAGGCTTTCCACATTGCTCAGAGGAATGAAATGTTCTTGCAGCTATATAATACTCAGCATGACAGTTGTATTCAATATGTCATGTGAAGGATAGAGGACGGCTAGGTGGCACAATGGATAGAGTGCCAGCCCTGGATCAGGAAGACTCATCTTTCAGAGTTCAAATCTGGTCTCAGACACTTACAAGCTTTGTGACCCTGGGTAAGTCACTTAATTCTGCTTGCCTCAGTTTCCTCAACTGCAAAACGAACTGGAGAAGAAAATGACAAACCACTACTGTATCTTTGCCAAGAAAACCTCAAATGGAGTCACAAAGAATTTGACACAACTCAAAATAACTAAACAACAACATGAAAAAGGAGTTAGGCTTGTTTGGGTTGGCCCCTGAGAGCAGAACCAGAACTAATGGGTGATAGAGGCAAGTTTAAGTTTGATATTAGAAAAAACTTCTGAATAATTATTGCTGTCTGAAAGTTGAATGGGCTGCACCAAAAGGCGGTGAGCTCTCTTCTTTCTTCTTAGTAAATATCACTTTGTAAAAGCCAATTGATGATAATTTCTAATCTATAATGAGGATGTATCAGCTAATTAAGTTAATAGTGGGACAATCAATGGTAATGATATTTGGAAGAAGGCAATGGAAACTTGAGATGACAGCATTAGAAGATCATCACCAACTCTCAGGGAGACCCCTACAACTCGAAGGAAAAGATTTACCAAGTCCTTCTTTGGGGATTTAATCTGCATGTTAGAATGGGGTTAGTCCCAGAACTCTCCATCTTCACTACATGGGTATAATAACTGAATTCTCAATATAATGAGATAAATAAAAGTGCTCCACTAGCTTCAAAGTGCATACAAAATCTATTTATTCTTGCAGCTGATATAAGGAGGGACAAAAAGGAAGAAGTAATTAGGTCATGAAAGTCCAAGATAAGTCTGTCATTTGTTGCTTATTGGTTAAAGCCTTGTTCCTTGGGAGAAACAAGGCTGATCATTGTCAGTTAACCCTAGCTGTGTGACCTTGGGCAAGTCACTTAGCCCCAATTGCTTCATCCTGGGTTATTTCATCATCCTGATGAATATCTGGTCACTGGATCCAGATGGCTCTGAAGGAGAAGTGAGGCTGGTGACTTGCACAGCCCTCCCTCACTCAAAACAAAGTCAAGTGCAAGTCATGTCATCATTTCTCTGATGACATGGTCTTCTTCGGCAACAAAGAACAAACACGCACAACTCGACAAGAAGAAAATTCAGTCCAGACCCAGGACTGTGAGACCCACTTTAATAATTTTTGGGTAGTATTATTCCAAATCACTTCCATGAATGACTAGACCAATTCACAAATCCATCATTAGAACATCAATGTATTTGTTTTTCCACACAATATTTGTGCATCAATTGTCATATTGCTTTCTTATCAATTTTGTCAATCTGATGATGGTGAGGTGAGTTGCTTTAATTTACCTTCATCTAATTATTTGGGATTTGAAGAATTTTTTTAATGTGATTATTAATAGCTTAGTTTTCTTCCCTTAAGAACTGCCCATTTTTATCTTTTGACCATTTATCAATTGGGGAATGACTCATTATAAATCTGAATCAGTTCTTTATATAGCTTAGAAACTGAGCATCTGTCACAAAAGCTTGCTGCAGGAATTTTTTTCTCCCAGTTAAATATTTCCCTTCTAATCTTAGCTTTAATGATTTTTTTAAGACCTGTATTTAGTATCCTTACAGGTCCTTCTATTTAAAAAAACCCAGTGAACAATAAAATATAATATTGTATCAAGCAGTTGACCAAGTTCCTTCTGTGTCTGCAGGAAAGGAATCATTTTTCATGGTCATCATAACAGTTAAACTACTTAAGATAATAAATGATATATACTTTTCACCCATAGTCATTCCTGACTACATCAGTTCATAGGCATAATGAAGGCATCAAGTGTTAGCGAACACAGAATATCATCCCAAGAAACAAAGATGCCATGCAATCTTTCAAAAAAGATTTACTTGAACATCATTGGCTATAAATTTTTCCCTGACTTAAGTCTGTCCTTTGTGCTTTTCACTGTTGTTTTTGTTGTTTAGTCATTTTCAGTTGTATCCAATTCTTTATGATCCCATTTGGGGTTTTCTTGGCAACTATATTGGAGTGGTTTGCTGCTTCCTTCTCCCACTCATTTTACAAATGAGGAAACTGTGAAAAACAGGGTTAAGTGACTTGCCCAGGGTCATGCAGATGGTATGTGAGACCAGATTTGAACTCAGGAAGACGAGTCTTCCTGACTTCAGGCTCCATGCTCTACCCACTGCACCACCTAGCACTTTTGAGCTTTAAGTCATAGTATATAGACTACCAATAAATTAACAAAAATCTATTTTTCTTCCTCTTTCCACTGGGGAAAAAAAGGAAAAACAAAATCCTTGTAACAAATATGCATAGTCAAACAAAACAAATCCCCACATGGCCCATGGCCAAAAATGGTCTTCATCTGCACCCTGAGTCCATTATCTCTCTTGTCATGAGGTGGATGGTATGCTTCATCATCCATCCTCAGGGATCATGGTTGGTCATTGCTTTGATCAAAACTCTCAAGTCTTTCAGAATTGTTTGTCCTTACAATGTTGTTATTATGCATAATTTTCCCCCTCTTTCTGCTCAATTCATTCTTCAGCAGTTCATGCAAGTTTTCCCAGGCTTCTATGAAACCTATCCTTTCAGCATTTCTTACAACCTAATGGTATTCTATCATATTCATGTGCAAAAATTTGTTCAGGCCAGATTGATGTTCAGCCTTTAGGTTCCAATTCTTTGCCACCATGAAAAAAAACAATATTTTTGTACATTTGCATCCTACTCTATTTTCTTTTATCTCTTTTTGGTATAGACCTAGTAGTGGTATTGCCAGGTCAAAGCATATGCACAGTTTGGTAACTTTGTGGGGCATAGTTCTAAATTGCTTTCCAGAATGGCTTAAAACTTCAACAAGACTTTTAGTGTTCTGTGTGTGTGTGTATATGCGTATATATATATATATATATATATATATATATATATATATATATATATATATATATATATATATATATATACACACACACACACACATATACACATACACACACACAGGTGTGTGTGTGTGTCTCCTTTGCAAAAAAGTTAAAGCATGTAAATGTCTGATAGTATTAACTACTGGGTATCACATTAAAATTCTGTAATAAAGAGAAACTGAGGCACAAAGGTCCAAGTATGATCAGTTTATTAGTATGGCTAGTAACTTCTAGTAAATTGAATTCAAGACCCCTCAGTAGTCAAGGATCCATCTGATAGTCAGGGACTCTTTTACACAGTTGAAAAGGTAGAGTACCAAAAATAGTTCAATGATGCAAATGACATCTGAGGCTGTAACTGGTCCAGCCCAGGGATGGTGGGTGGGTTATGCTTGACTTGACTCAGAGCGGGGATTTCCATACCCAGGGCAACAGAAGAACCACATAATTTACTAACATCTTCTGAAAAGTCTTGTGGGGGGTAAACATCTCATCACCAGATATGCTCACCTCCCATGGAAAGCCCTGTTGTGAGCAAGCAACCTATGAGTAGACCCATCTCCACCTACAATCAGCAAAATCTCACAGATTTGAATCTTTGTGATTAGATGTTAGCCCACGGGAATAAGGAAGTTAAATTCTTATCAGTTTTACTAATAGAAGCCAGTTAGCCAGTTTGAAGTTATCCATCAAGGTATGTATACAATCAAGACTGAATTTGATTCATAAATATTGACACTTCTCAATCAATAATTAATGATGGAATATCAATTTTCAAATTTCATAATAGGCAACTGAAGTTACAGGCTTAAGGAGCTGAAACTCACATAAATGTGAGGGCCAACCAAGACACAGTGGATTGATCATTAATGCATAACAAGCTAACTAAGCCTCATTTTAAAACTACAAAATAAAGTGGGGTATCAGTTTTCAGCTTCACATGGGAATCCCACTTTCAGGTGGATTTTGAATATGTTGCACTGTTAGCCCACATTGAACTTTTCCAGATCTTTTTCTGATGATTGCCTGTCTATCCAAGTCTCTCCCAGTTTAGTCTTATAAAGCTGATTTTTTGAAACCAAATGAAATATATTTCCCTAGGAAATGTAATCGTCTTAGACCCACCATTATAGCCTGTCAAGATGTCTTTGGATCCTGTTTTTTAGTTTATTTCTGTGAAAATTGCTTTGAAATTGACTTTTGAAATTGAAATTGCCTGTATTTAGTCAAGAAGTAGTTGTATGTCCTTTTTTAGAAATAATGGCTATTTGTTTCTCTGTATGTTATTGATTAGCAGCATCTGGAACCTGAAGCATAAAGCTAACATCCTATTAATCAGCAGTATCCAAGAATCTGCCAACTGGTCCCCTGCTTGTGACTGGTATGGTTGGGCTAACAGTTGACCTAGGACACAATCTATCCTCCCAGCCAAGAACACCTTTGTCTAGATGAATCCACAGTGACTGTATAACTGATTCTTGTTTCTCACACAAACGGGTAGTGGTAGTGGAGATACATAATATAACTTGGACAAATAGAAAAATAATCAAATTTAACAGTTTTATTTATCTCTAATATTGCTCTTGAGGAAAAGTAGGTTAATTAATGGAAGGGGGGGGGCTGTACTGAGATTTTTGTTAACATAAGGAGACTTCTGGGTAATTCCAAAGGCTTTAGTAATTGATCTCGAATGATTTAAATGTTTGTGGTATATATTTATTCATTGCTGTGTATGGTAGAGTTTAAATTATATAATTTATATGTATAAATTATATATAATAACATATATTATATATGTATTAACCTCATGTTCTGAGTTTGAGTGGCTAATTTTTAAAGGATAGAAAGGATCTCCAATGAGTTTCTGCTATTTATTCCTTATCGCAGCAAATGTTCTCTAAATGGAAGATCATGTGGGAAGTCCATTGTCACATCAGAGGAATAGAAAGAAATCACATGGTCTATGTAGATATACGGCTGCCTATCCATAGGGCATCCCAAAAGTTTTAGTGTAGTTTTGAACTAAAATGTCTGAAATACATTTGTTGAAAAGGAAAACTCTTCATTTGAGATATCACCTTGATTAATAAGGCAAAACTTAGGACAAAGAGAATTAAAAGCATTTTATTTTAAGTATGTCAAGGATGACAGGCTGATTACTGGAGATCAGCAATGACTTCAAGCTGGGGATGGCTTTAACAGGTAACTTTTAGACAATCTAGGTCCACTTCCACATAAGAGTTTGGTCGTTGTATCTCAATTTTCCCCCAAGGTAAGAAGAATGTGGCAATTTGCAGATGGGGTATGTGACAAAAAGCAGGTGATACAAAAAGCCGCAGACAGTGTCTCCTTCCTCACTAGAGCCTCCTCGTGTTGACAAACAGGGTTGGGAACAATAGGTAACTGAATCAATATAATTTTCAACTCTACATTCACACATACACAATAAGGAGATTGTTTCACAGATAACACACAGGAGGCATTGGGGAGTTTTTGGACTCCAGACTCTAACAGGTTCACTCTTGATCTGGTCAGAGAGGAAAGACAGGAAGACAGCTTTGGCAGGGTTAATAATTTTATTTTCTTCTAGTCTGGTCTTCTCAAAAGGGTTGTTAATAATGGGAGCACTAACTCCTACAGCATTCCCTAGTCACCTTTTTCGCAGGGGCTGGCGAGAAGGGGGCCAACTACTCCTACATCTCGACGGAGTCAATCAAGATAGGTACAGCTTGTACGCTTCCCTAAATCCCCTCAAGCCTCAGTGGGGATCAGTTGAGGCACACACAGATTCCCCTATGTATTTCCCATGATTTTCCCCAAGCCTTGATAGGGGCCAGTTAAGACATACACAGATTCCCCAGTCACTGACCAGTGCCCACTCATAGGGCAACAGACAAAGAAGGCATCTTGCCAACATTAAGCCCACAGGTTAACTTTAGCAATATTGTCATTGGACACAAGCGTAGTAAATATCAATATATTTATATATATTCTAGGAGTTATTATCTCTAACACCTGGAAACTAACCATTGCTATGGCCATGGATCCTGAGAAACTAAACTCTAAAAGGATAAAAAAATCCTCCTGACATACAGAAATACGTAGCTATAGATATACATACATATATTTATATGGGTATACAGGGAAATATATACTTGCATATATGTATATACCTTTACATACATATATTTGTATTTGCATATACTTCATTATGCTTCACTAGGATACATAAATACAATATGGATCATATTTTGTTTAGGTAGCCTAGTGGGAATTTAATTTGCTTACCAGCCAGCCCCATGGCACACCTAATGGTTAAGGAGAGGGAAAGGGCAAGTTATTAATAAGCTATTGATAACCAAATCAGGAAATTCTGTTTCTTAGTTTATTGATAAACCAGGATTGATGATCATGCAGATAGCAAAGCACTCTGTAGATCACCTCCCAAAGTGATATAGTGATGTGGTTTCTTGGGGTTCAGAGAACCCCTCAAGGACTGGAGTACTAGACAGAGTCCTCTGGAATGAATTCACAGACTCAAGCATTCTTTAAGTCAGGGTGGCAAAGATTTATTTTTATGCTTGTCAGTGGGCAAAAGTTCTTAAGGAACCTGCGGCCTTAGAGTGGTATAGGTAAAGTTTATATGGGAAAATAGTAAAATATGTGCCAAAATATGGTAGGTAGGTAGGTGAGGTGGGGTGGGATTAGGGAGTGGCTAAGGTGTGGTCAGTTTGTAAAGGAATATACACTTTTTGTATATACTGCTTAAGCATTTTGTCCACAGTTCACCAGGAAAAGCCCAAAAGGGAGCCACAGGGAATTATGGTTTTAGACTTGCAACGTCCCTAAGTCCACTAGCGGTCAGGGCTGACTGAGGATTGCCACTCTGCCACCAACTGATGTTATTTGACAAGATAGATGTAGGGAGTATACATATGTTTAAAGTCTAAGGTATACATAATGAGGAGTCCAGAATGTATATACCGAGGTAGTGAAGTGGTATAGATAATCCAGTGGAATTCTTACTGGTGCAGTACTGTACCAGGGAGAGAGATAAGTATTTGGCTAGAGGCCACTCATGAGTAATTGCTAGGCATAGTGTCCTTGGTCTGGGGAGAAACTGCCAAGGATAGTGTTTTGAGACTAGGGAAAAATGTGATTTTGGAATGAGGGTCCAAGGGCAGGCACCCAAGCACCCCATCAATAGGACAATGTAAAACTTCCTATCCCTTATTACTATTTATCTGTTCTAGGTTAGGAAGTGGCTTAATGGAAAAAAAGATAATCTTGATTTCCACTGAGCCCTAGAAACAGGTTAGGGTACTTCGGTGGATGAACTATTATAGAGACCAAACAATAAAAGTCTAACTCAACATCCATTGATGACAATCATTGCCCTTGTGACCAAGTGTTAGATTTGGGTTTTCGAGTGTCAGTTACTTGAGGGTAGTCCAGTGTCACTCAGGAAAATAATTTCAGGGAGCAAGTTGGTTCTCAGTCAAGACCAGTTTTTATTATACTCAGCAAGGTGGGCTCAGTCCTTAAATGACCAACAACTTAAAGGCAAAGAGGACGTATTTTTATGTACCACTTTTAGGCAATTTGCCTGATGTCAAGCTAGCTGTTTACTTGAGCAAAAAACCACGAGGAACAGAGAAACAAATGTGTCAGCTAAGGTTCCAGGATGTGGCTGCCTTGAGCGGTGGCCTGCTCCTGAAGCAAGTCTTATAAACAAGGTCTTTGTTCCTGAATAGAACTTCCACTATTGCTGTGACCCCATCAAGAGGAAAGAGGTGACATTCCTCCTAGAAGACCTACCATACCTTGTAAAACAGGAAGGTACAACTACATCTTTTCTTTTAGGGTTTTTTGGTCCCTAAGGCTAAAGATGTGAAGAATATAGTCCAGCCTGGAAACCACAATGGTATGGAGGACAAATAAGAAATTATCCATATACTGGACCAAACCAGAATGACCAGGAATATATTGTCATCCAGACTTTAAGGATTCTGTAGAAAAGGGATAACTTTGCACACTCCTGCTTTAACCTTATCCAAGCATATTATTGGCCTTGATAGATGAAGTCAGATAGAAATCAACTCTCAAGATGTATAGGAATCGAAAAGGTAGAATTGGGGACCACAGTGGTAAAGAAATGGGCTTCTGGTGGTATACAAGCAGGAGCGAGCTAACAGATATTTAGTAACCAGCTTTCCAGAAAAAAAAGTACATACTGTTCAGGTCAGATTTGGGAGAGTGGCTCAAGGGTGAAAGAATTCACTTAGATGTTCTCTGTAGCCAATGGAAGCTTTGTTCCATTTAAAGCAACATGGACCTTATTAGCAAGAAGCTAATGAAAGGCCCTGATATTTGGAGGACCGGGTTTATATGGACAGAAAGTTATACAGCTTGAAGATATTCAGGAAAATGATGTTGTTTTAGGGTTTTATGGTGGTTGAAGATTAAGGATGAGGATAAGGGAGCATTTTATGACACAGGATGATGGAGATGGTTGACAGGATAAGAAGGATGGGAACACAGGATAAGAGAGACAAAGGTAGTTTTGTTGGTACAAGGAGAAGTTTTGTGGCATTTCAAGATAAGGGGAAAAGGACTTTAGATGGGGCTTCACAAAGTACTGAAAAAAAAATTCAGTATTCCTTTTAAACTTTAGGGCACCATTTGTATCCACATCACACACTTTTAAGTTTAATCTCATTACAGACATTTTTCTCCATCACTTTTTAAAATCTAAACAGTCATCAAAAGAGTAAATCAAGTCCTGATTGTATGCCCTGAGGTATAAATTTTTATGCTGAAAATTTATCAATCAGCTGCCCTGACAAAACAATGGGACCATGGAGGCCATATGCAATTTAATAACTATCCTCACTAGGCTTCTTAACAAGAGAAAAAGAACTGCTTCAAGAGCTTTGTTGGGAATATCTTATCTAAGTAATGCAGTAATGGTGCTGATGTCTTCTGTTTCTGTTCTAAAGGAACCTGGAGTAAGGACTGATGAGGTTTTAACTTGACCATATTGAGTTGGACAATCTATATTGACCCAATCCTCTTTGGCATGCTGGCAATTATGTACATCTTGTAGAATTGTCTCTTACAGCTTGAGAAAAAAAGTGAAGTGGTAAGAGAAGGGACCTCCACAAAGTCAAGGAATACTTAATAGTTCATTCTCACAGCATATATCTAGAATTATTCCATCAGGAACACAAGAGACAGCAGAGCCCAGTTTACAAAAGAAATGTCAGCCTAGAAGATCCACAGGTGGAGGTGGAGCCAAGATGGCAGACCAAAGGTAAGGACTTGCCTGAGCTCTGCCCCAAACCCCTCCAAATACCTATAAAAAGGACTAAACAAATTCTAGAGCAACAGAACCCACACAAAGACAGAGTGAAACACATTTCCAGCTCAAGACAATCTGGAAGGTTGACAGGAAAGGTCTGTTGCACCAGGCTGAGAGTGGAACACAGTCTAACACGGGCTGCACCAGCACAGACCCAGCCCCAAAAAGACTGGAACAGGCCTGGGGGATTTGAATCACTGGCAGCTATAGACCTCTCAACTCACAAATGCCAAAGACAACTTAGAAGGTCAGTAGGAAAGGGCTGTCAGACCTGGGTGAGAGAGGAGCACAGTCCACCCCTGGCCCAGTAAGGAGCTGATCTTGGGAGTGACTGACTCAGTAACAGCAGCAGTGGCAACAGCAGCACCTGCTTCTGGAGTTCTCAGCCCACAGATGGTAAGGGAATTGAACAACTGATCAAGAGGTGATTACAGCTGTCTCTTTGCTGGCACTGAGGCAGGACTCTGTTGCTTTGCCCATACTTGGATCTGGGTCGCAGTCCTAGGGCAAGGAAGAGCACTGGCATAGTAGAGCTTATGGCAGCAGTAGAGAGGGAACCATTCTCACAGTTTTGGGGCAGAAAAGAGTGCTTGTGATCACTCACAGACCAGAGCACAGGTCAGGAGAGGAGTAAACACCTCTTCTTAGATCACACCATCTTGGAAGAACTGAAAACTTACAGGTCCCTAGAAGTATCTCTGAAAACAGCTACAGAAAACCTCTTTCGCTTCCTGAAAGAGATCACAAAAGGAAAACTTTCAGGTATATTGTAGCCAAATTACAGAGTTCCCAGGTCAAGGAGAAGGTATTGCATGCAGCTAGAAAGAAACAATTCAAGTAATGTGGAATCACTATTAGTACAATACAAGATTTAGCAGCTGCTACACTGAGGGATCAGAGGGTTTGGAATATGATATTCCAGAGGTCAACAGAGCTAGGATTAAAACCAAGAATCACCTACCCAGTAAAAGTGAGTGTAATCAATGAAGGGAAAAATTGATATTCAATGAGGTAGAGGAATTTCATGCATTCTTGAGAAAAGACCAGAGCTAAATAGAAAATCTGACTTTCAAATACAAAACTCAAGGTAAACAGAAAAGAGATATCATAAGGGACATATTAAAATTGAACTGTTTACATTCCTACATGGAAAGATGATAACTGTAGCTCATGAGACCTTTCTCAGTATTAGAGTAGTTGGAGGGAATATATATATATATATATATATATATATATATATATATATATATATATATATATATATATATATATATATATATGTATGTATTTACACACATATAAACAGAGAGCACAGGGTGAGAAGAATATGAAGGAATGATGTCTACAAAATAAAATCAAGTAGTGAGAGAGGAATGTATTAGGAGAAGGAGAAAGGGAGAGGTAGAATGGGGTAAATTATATCACATAAAAAAGTAAAGAAAAAACTTTTACAGTGGAGGGGAAGAGGGAGGAGGTGAGAGGGAATGAGTGGACCTTACTGTCATCATAATTGGCTTAAGGAGGAAATAACATGCACACTCAATTGGATATGGAAATCTATCTTAACTAACAAGAAACTAGGGGAGAAGGGGATAAGAGAGGGGAGGGTGATAGAAGGGAGGGCACATTAAAAGAGGGGGTAATTAGAAGGTTCACAGCTGATGGGGGATCAAAAGAGAAATATGTTTATAAGAAATGGAATCTAAAATAAGTCACATGGGCTGGTGCAAAGTGAAATGTACTATGTACAAAGTAACAGCAATACTGTAATATTATCAGCTGTGAATGACTTAGCTTTCCCAGCAATACAACAGTCCAAGACAACTACAAAGGACTTGCCCCAGAGAAAGAACTGATGGTGTCAGAATACATTTTGAATCATACTTTTTTTAAACTTTATTTTTCTTGAATTTTTTTTCTTGGCTGTGTTTTCTTTCACAACATGACTGTTATGGATATGTTTTGCATGACTACAAATGTATAATCTACAGTGAATTGCTTGCCTTCTCAGTGAGGGGGTGTGGAGGAAGGGAGGGAGAGAATTTGGAACTCAAAGTTCTAAAAACAAATGTTAAAAATAGTTTCTACATGTAACTGGGGAAAAATAAAATATTAAATAAACAGATTGATATTTTTGTGATGGCTAAAAAGAAACAGTCAGCAATTTGGATACATATTTGTGACTTCAAGGGACATTAGTAAAGTTGGGGAACTTTCAGGGTGGAGAAGATGGTTTCAGTGTCAATAAGACTGTTTCCTATTCTTTCAGTTTGCTTGACACGAAAGGACCAGATTAGGGTAAAAAGAACGAATAAAGTTGAGATGATTGCTATTAAACCTTAAGCTATCCTAACACTAGGAAGGAAGTATACTCAACCTGAAATTCATAAACTTAGACAATTAGGCTATTCATTTTTTTTCCAATGGCCATCCTCACCACAGAAATTACACCATACTCCAAAGAAGCGTAGGAAAATTTAGTCACTAATAAAGAGTTCCCAGTCCACTAATTTGGAAGGTAACCAACTTCAGGCTGGAAATTTTGAATTTACAAAGCCATAAATTTAATTTTAGTCACTCCTCTCTTTTTGTCTTGGCAGGATGCAGTATTTTGCACTTGCTATCAGTACAGTAAGTGGACTAGCAAAGGGAATGAAGTTTTTCTCTGAATATTAAGAAGAAAATCCTTGCAAAGGTTGCAGCTACTATCTCAGTAGAATTTTTATAGGAATTGACTATGCCTGGAGGACTGTCAAAGAACAACCTGAAATTGATGACCACTGTCTACTCAAGTTTACTGGGGACAAATCTGAGGAACTGCTTCAGGTAGGAGATGACCATCATTGATTTTGAACAAGGACTGTATATTGTCAACAGAACCTTAGGTCTGTTCTTTTTTAAAAATTTTATTTTAAATTTATGGAATAAAATAAGCATTTCCATAACATAGTATAATAAAAAAGATGATTGCATACATAACCATACATCTACTATGCACGACTTGCCCTTCCTTTCAAATATTCAACAAAAGTATCATGAAATTCCTTTTTTTCTTCCTCCCCCTCCCCAGCAATAGCTACCATTAGATACAAATAGGAATATATCTATATATCTATACACATATGTATATATGTGTGTGTGTGTGTGTGTATATGGTGTATATATATATATATATATGTAAAACATTTCTATTTATCAGTTCTTTCTCTGTATGTAGGTAGTGTCTTTTTTCATGTCTTTATAGTTAATTTGGATATTTATAATAGTAAAAATAACATTCATTCAAAATCATTCTTAAAACAATATTGCCATTACTATATACAACGTTCTTTTGGTTCTGCTTATTTCTCTTTTCATTATTTCAAGCAATTTTTTCCATGTTTTTCTAAAATCATTGAGATCATTGTTTCTTAGAGCACAGTAATATTCCATCACAACCATATACCACAACTTGTTCAGTCATTCTCCAATTGATGGGCATCCCTGCAATTTCAGGTCTTTGCCACCAAAAGAGTACAGTTATATTAGCATTTTATTTTATTTTTTTAATTTACTTTTAACACAGTTTATAACAGATAAAGCAATTCAAACTTTTGGTTAGGTGATACATCCTTTTAAAGCATTTACAATATGGACCACAAGAGAATTTTTTTTTTAAACATTAACCAACTGAGACACAGATAATATTTATGTTGCTAACTTCACAAGCTCTTGACCTACTTGTCTCCACAGTATTACTAAGAATTAAAGGACCCTAACTTGATGTTGTTGGTCTAAAGTCCTATGCCTAATGGCTTAATTTTAGACACCCTCAGATGTTCCCCTACCCATAATCTATAATTGAATAGATCTGGTATTAAGCTTACAAACCTTTTGACTGTAGGAAATTGCCACCAATAGTAAGGACATTGCAGGGATACAATATCTCCCCAACTTCATGTCAACCCCGGGCAGGATTAGACTTTCCACTTGCATTCAGTCAGACTTAAAGTCTTCCAGGTGTCAGTGGGGAAACTGAGTCAGGAGAATCCCACCTCAGCCTATGCTGAACAGCCCTTCTCCCACTCTTCCCTTGAGATCACCTATGCAGTTCATACCAGCATCTCATCAGCTTACTGGCATCATGTATTGGAGGCTCAGATTGCCTTTCTTGCTTAGCATACCTGGAGTTAAACTCAGAAGAACAGTCACTTAATAGTCTCATATCATCTAAAAATGGCAAGTTCCAATAACCAGGTTTCAAATATGATTATAGTTTCACTTTGGCTAAGGAACATCTTTTGAGGCAAGTCTTATGTGGCTTACATGCCTTTCTATACATGTTCTAGTTCCTGATTAAATGGCAATCATAAAATTTAATTTACCATTAAAACCTTAACTTTTCCATCAATGCCAAATTTTGCCCGAGGTTCCCTTCCTCTTGGACATTTAGACTGAAATTCTTTTCTCCAAACTAAAGATGTCATTGATTTATTCTCAGTAATTAATTCAGTCTATTGTTTTAATACTAATTGCTTTTACCTCACTTTGTAACATGTCTAATTTTTCTCCCCATCACTCCCCTCCCCCTGCTTCCTAAAACCTTGCATTCTGATTACTCCTTCCCTCAATGTACCCCCCCCTCCATCACACCCCACCCCTCTCCTATCCCCATCTTCTCTCTTTTCTTGCAGGGCAAGATGAATTTCCATACCCCTATCCCTGTAGTTCTTATTTCCCAATTATATGCAATAAAAATTCTCAACATTCATTTCTAATACTTTGAATTCCAACATCTCTCCCTCCCCCCCTCCCTCCCCAGCCACACTGAGAAGGGAAGCAATTCAATACAGACTAAATATGTATTTTTTTGCAAAAGACTTCCATAGTAATCATGTTGTGTAATACTAATTATATTGTCCTCTGACCTACCCTATTTCCCTCTTATCTTTCCCCTTTACAATTGACCTTGTCCCTTCTCAAAAGTGTTTATTTCTAGTGACTCCCTTCTCCCATTTGCCCTCCCTTCTAACATTCCCTTTGCTCCACTTCTCGCCTCCTCTCCTACTTTCCTGTGGTGTGTATAAATTTTCATATCAAATTTAATGATCATGTTATTCCCTCCTTCAGCCACATGGAGAGAGGAGTTTTATTCCCTCTCCACTTCTCCCTTATCTCCTCCATTGAATAAGATTTTTCTTAACTCTTTTATAAGTTATAGCCTGCCCTATTCCATTACTCCCTTTCTCTTCCTGGAATTTTCCTCCTTCACCCTTTAATTTTTATTTTATTTTATTTGTGTGTGTGTGTGTGTGTGTGTGTGTGTGTATGTGTGTATGTGGATGTCACCTCTTCTGATATAACACACCCTGTACTCTCTATCTATGTGTATGTGTGTGTGTATGTACAATCTCTCCTACTACCCAAATACTGAGAAAAGATTCAAGAGTTAAAAATATTTTCTTTCCGTGTAGTAATATAAACAGTTCAGCTTTAAAGAGTCTTTTATGACTTTTCTTTTCTGTTTACCTTTTCAGGCTTCTCTTGATTCTTGTCTTGAGAAGTCAAATTTTTAAATACAGATCTGGTCTTTTCTTCAACATGAAATCTTGAAAGTCGTCTAAATCACTGAATGACCATTTTTTCCCTTGAAGTATTATATTCAGATTTGCTGGGTAGGTGATTCTTGGTTTCAATTCCAGTTCCTTTAACTTCTGAAATATCCCACTACAAGCCCTTTCATCACTTAATGTTGAAGCTGCCAGATCCTGTGTTATCCTGATTGTATTTCCACAGTACTTAAATTGTCTCTTTCAACCTGCTTGCAGCATTTTCTCCTTGATCTGGGGACTCTGAAATTTGGCCACAATATTCCTAGGAGTTTCTCTGTTCGGGTTTCTTTCAGGAGGTGACCAATGAATTCTTTCAATATCCATTTTGCCCTCTGATTCTATAACATCAGGGCAGTTTTCCTTGATAATTTCATGGGAGATAATGTCTAGGCTCTTTTTTTTCATCATGGCTTTCAGGTAGTCCAATAATTTTTAAATTATTTCTCCTGGATCTATTTTCCAGGTCAGTTGTTTTTCCAGTGAGTTGTTTCACCTTATCTTCTATTTTTTTTTTTTAATTTTTGGTTTTGTTTACTAACTGCTTGGTTTATCTCATAGTCATTCATTTCCCTGGACTCAGTTCCCTCTTTCAATGAATTATTTTGTTCAGTGAGCTTTTGAACCTTCTCCTCCATTTGGCTAATTCTGCTTTTTAAAACCTCCTTCTCGTTAGCTTTTTGGACCTCTTTTTCCAATTGAGTTAGTTTCTTTTGCAAGCTGTTATTTTCCTCAGCATTTTTTTTGATTTTCCTTTAGTAAGCTGCTAACTTGTTTTTTAAGGTCTTCTATTGCCTGAGCCCATTTTAAGTTCCCTTTGGAGGCAGAGGCCTTGACTTCCTCTGAATGCCTTGTTCTTCCTCATCTGAAAGGATGGGGGGAGACACCTGTTCCCCAAGAAAGTATCCTTCTATGGTCTTATTTTTTTTCCCTTTTCTGGGCATTTTCCCAGCCAGTTATTTGACCTCTGAGTTTCCTCTCCACTCCCACCTCACCTCCCATTCTGCCCAGCCAGCCCTTAGGGGCTGATTCAAATGCTGCTTCCCTGCCTCACGGTTTTCAGTGGGGGTGGGGCTGCTATTCTGTGTGAGATTAAATTTAGCTGCTCAGGTCGGGGCAGGGCCGTCATGCGGGGCTTATTTCCTTCAGGGGGTTTACAAGGAGGACTTCAATAATGGGGGCAGGCCTCTGCCTGCTTTGGGAACCCTTGTCTGCTGCTGCCTCCACTGCTGCCTCCTGAGAGGGCCTGAGTCATAGGGATACACTGCTCCCCTCTCAGCCAGCTGAAAAGACTCTCTCACTGACCTTTGGTGCCTGTGGGTTGAGGGACCTGTGCTGCTGTTGGAGATTCTGTCCCTGAAGCCTGCTCGGATCTGCTCCTGTTGGTGCCGTGTGACCAAGGCAGCAAGGCAGGGCTGGCTCTGCTCCAAGTACAGTGTGCGACAGACCTTTCCCGTTGGTTTTTCAGGTCTCTCTGGAACAGAAATCTCCTCCTCTCCATTGTTCTGTGGCTTCTGCTGTTCTAGAATTTGTTGAGAGCTCTTCTTTACAGGTATTTTATGGGCTGTGGGGTAGGAGCTAATAGTCTGTGTATCTTTCTACTCCGCCATCTTGGCTCCTCTCTCTGTTAGCATTTTAGAACATATAGGTGCTTTTTCTTTTTCTCTAATTGACTTCAAAAATAGACCAAGTAGTGGTATTGCTGGGTCAAAGGGTATATAGGTAGGCATAATTCCAGATTGCTCTTCAAATGGTTGGATCAGTCCACAATTTCACCAAATATGAATTAATGACCCAATTTTTCCACATCTCCTCCAACATTTGTCACTTTTCCCTTCTATCATTTTAGCTAATCTTGTCCCTGTAAAATAATATCTCAAGGTTTTTTCATTTGTATTTCTCTAATCAATAAAGATTTAGAGCATTTTTTCATATGACTGTAAAATGTTTTGATTTCTTCTTGTAAAAAATTGCCTGATCATAACCTTTGACCAATTATCAACTGGGGAATGACTGATATTCTTACAGATTTAACAAAGTTCTTTATATATTATAGATATGAGACTTTTATCTGATAAACTATACCCCCAATCCCCCAATTTTCTGCTTTCCTCTTGATTTTGGCTACATTGTTTTATTTGTACAAAATGTTTTTTCATTTAATGTAATCAAAATGATCATTTTTACACCTAACTTTACCCTCTATCTCTTGTTTATTCATAAATTGTTCACCTTTCCATTAGTCTGATAAATAATATATTCTGTATTCTAATTTTCTTGTAAAATTTCTCTTTATATCTAAATGATGTATCCATTTTGATCTTATTTTGGTAAATGGTGTAAGATATTGGTCTATGCCCAATTTCTGCCATACTGTTTTTCCATTTTCTCAACAATTTTTCTTTTACCAAATAATGAATTCTTAACCCAAAATTTTAAGTCTTTACTCTTGTCAAATACAAGATTAATATGTTTGTATCCTGCTGTAAATTGTATGTCTACTCTATTTCATTGATCTACCTTTCTATTTCTTAGCTAGCACCAGATGGTTTTGATAATTATTGTCTTATAGCTTAAGATCTGGTACTGCTCAAAAACTCCTTCCTTTACATTTTTTCCATTATTTCCTTCGATTATTTTTGATTTTTTTCATTTTTCCAAATAAATTTTGTTATTACTTTTTCTAATACAGTAAAAAAAAAAAGGTTTGGTAATTTAATTAGGATGACCTTGAATATTTATAAATTAGTTTGAATAAAATTGTCATTTTTTTTTATATTAGCCCCAAGTATTTCTCCAGTTATTTGAATTTGATTTTATTTGTATAAAAATTTTTTTTTTATATAGTGCCTGGGTTTGTTTTGGCAGGTGTACTCCCAGGTATTTTATACTACCTAGAGTTATTTTAAATGGGATATATTTTTATAATGTCTTCTTGCAGAATATGTTTGTGACATATAGGAATGCTAGTGATTTATGTGGATTTACTTTATATCCTGCTACTTTACTAAAATTATTTATCATTCCAACTAATATTAGTTGAGTCATTGAGATTTTCTAAGTATATGATTATATTGTCTTCAAAAAGAGGCAGTTTTATTACTTCATTACCAATTCTGCTTCCTTCTATTTCTTTTTCTTCTCTTAATATTACTGCTAGACCAATACAATACTGAATAATACTGATGACAGTGCATATCCTTATTTCATACCTGATCTTACTAACAAGGCATCTAGTTTATCTCCAATATAAATAATGCTTGCTGATGGTCTTAGATAAATGTTTTTTTTATAAATTTAAGGAAAAATCCATTTTTTATTAAAAATGAGTGTTGAATTTTATCAAAAGCTTTTTCTGCATCTATTGATATAATCATATGATTTTAAAATTTTTATCATTGATACAATCAGTTATATTGTTTTTCTTATGTTAAACAATTCCTACATTCCTGGTAAAATATCACTTGATCATAATGTATAATTTTTGTAATATATTGTTGTAATCTTTTAGCTAGCAATTTGTTTAGGATTTTTGCATCCATATTCATTAATGAAATTGGTTTATAGGTTTCTTTTTCTGTTTTTACTCTTCCTAGTTGAGGTAACAATATCAAATTTATTTCATAAAAGGAGTTTGGTAGGATTCCTTCTTGACCTCTAATTTCAAATAATTCATTTACTATTGGAATTAGTTGATCTTTAAATGTTTGACAGCATTCACTTGTAAATCCAACTGGTTCTGGTGCTTTTCTCTTAAGAAGTTCATTTATGGTCTGTTTGAGATCATGATTGCTAACATTGCCTTGCCTTTTTTACATCAGCTGAAGCATAATAAATTCTACTCTGACCCACTATTTTAACTCTTTGTGTATCTGTCATTTGTCAATGTGTTTCTTTTAAACAAGGTATTGTTGAATTCTGATTTTTAATCCATTCTGCTATGTATTTCCATTTTATGGGTGAATTCATATCATTCTCATTCAAAGTTATAATTACTGTTTATGAAATTTCCCTCTATCTCATTTTTACTCACTATTTTCCTTCTAAGCCTCTATTTTTACCCTATCCCTGTTACCTTATCTTTTCCTTTTACCCTCATTCTCTATTTTACCTACCCCTCTAAATTTCTTCTCTTATCTTCTCACCCCACCCTCTTAATCTTATTCCATACACTCTTTAAAAGGTCCTCCCCCACTTTCCAAGAGGTTTCTCACCTCTCTAGAAGTTCAGAAGATTTCTAAACCTCTTCACATGTACACTTTGTTTCCTATTCAGCCCAGATAAGAATAATGTTCCAGCCTTGCCAGCCCTCCATTCTCAGTTGTTTCCCATGTATTAGTTTTTCCTTTCATACCCTATTTTTATAAGATAATTGCTCCTTTTTACCTTTTCCTATCCAATTTTCTTTAGAATCACACCATCATACACAACTCAGCCACAACCTTTCTTTCAAACTACCTTAATGATGATGATACTTTTAAGAACAGTGATAAGATTTTCATATATCATAAGTAGTTTAACCTTTATCAGTGCCTTATAATTAATCCTTAACAATTTTCTTATATTTCTTTAAAAAATTTCTTTTAAATTTTAGACACCAGGACTCAAATACAGAATAGAGAAAAGAAAAAAAATCACAAACGTAAATACAAAGTAAGAAAAGAAAAAAAAGCATGTCATGTACATAGCAGAACATAAGAGAGGGTTCAAAATATGCAGCAATGAATTTTCATTTCAAGAAAGTCTGTATGATAAATACAACACATTGTATTGAGAGCTGTCCATCTTTTCATTGCTTCCTTCTAAGTTTTCTTTTGTTCTCTGCTGTACACTTTTTACCTTGTTCTTTTTCCCCCCACCAGAATGGTACAATTAAGTGCAAATAAAAAGAGAGATATAGATATGTACATATACATATATACACATACATATATATACATACATACATAGACATATACTTTTCCTAAGAAATTTTATTCTTTATCTTTGTTTTTATGTGCATATTCCTTGTTTCCTATCCCTCCTGACTCCTCTACTTTACTTCTACCCACTGCCTTGCCCTTCTATTACTTAGCCTACTTCCCCTCCAAGAATCCCTCCCCCCTTATATTTCTTCTGGATCTTTTGTATAGAATTTTCCTGGATAAAAGAGAACAATTACTATTTAGCAATTACATTCACTCTGTGCTAGATGGGTAGGGACTTGTTCAGTCTATGAGCTGCGGAGTGAATCAGGTTTAAGACTTGATTTTGAGCAAGAAATGTAGCCAGTAAACCCAGAGGAAAAAAGGTAGCTTTTAGGCATGGAATGTACCTTCGCCTGGGCAGAACACCAGAGGAGGAGGGAGAGGAGGAGGGGAGTTGTTACCTACTCACAGGTTGTGTTTGTCCTTCGTTCTCAAAGAGGACCATGACATCAAGATGATGGCATGACTTGCAGTTGACTGATTTGAGTGAGGGAGGGCTGTGCAAAGTCACCAACCTCACCTTCTTCTCCTGAGCCATCTGGGTCCAGTGGCATGATATTCATCAGGATGGCTGGAGATGGCCCAGGATGCAATGGGAGACCCTGCTCCTTTCAGGTGAAGGTCTTATCATATTCTCACTTTGAGTGAGCTACACCCATTCAATGAATAGATTTCATTAAGTAATTACTCAAAGGATGGCCCCTTGAATATTTCACTTTGAGTGAGATTCTCATTTTAATCTTTAATTTGCCTTCCTTTATTTTTAGCAGCTTAATATTATTATAATCAAGTTTTAATCCCAAATTGTGGGTAATATTGCCCTAGGCCTCAAGTCCTTCTTGTTGCTGTTTTCTGAATTCTGTCTGGGGTCTCAACCTCAAGCACTCACTCCTTTCTTCCTCCCTTGAGCCCCAGCCACACTGACCCAAAAATGTTCTTGCTCCCTAGTGGTACCACACTCATCTGGTTTGTGCTCACTTTTCCTTGTGCAGAGCCACAGCCTGGGATCACATCTGGTCAGCACCTCTAGGCCTGACTTCTGGAAACAGAGGGTCCCTCAATCTTGCCTCATTCAGTATCTGTTGTTCCTCAGATGAAAAGTTTTGAGGTAAAAGTTCCTGAGGCTATGAGGTGAAAGTTGAGGTGAAGTTTCCTGAAGCCTAGTCTGCTTCTTTTTTTTTTTTTTGGTGGAGAAATCAGCAGATACTGTTTGCACTATATATTTTTTAATGTTTATTTATTTATTTTTAGTTTTAAACATTCAATTTGAGTTCCAAATTTTCTCCTCATCTGTCCCCTCCCCCCACCCCAAAATGCCAAGCATTCTGGTTACCCCTTCCACCAATGTGCCTTCCTTTCTAACACCCCTCCCTTCCCTTATCCCCATTTTCTCTCTTGTCTTGTAGGGCAAGATAAATTTCTATACCCTATGACCTATATTTCTTATTTCCCAGTTGCATGCAAAAACAATTCTCAACATTTGCTCCTAAAACTTTGAGTTCCAACTTCTCTCCCTTCCTCCTTCTCCCCTCTTCCCCACTGAGAAGGCAAGCAATTCCATATGGGCTATATGTGTAATTTTGCAAATGACTTCCATAATAATCATGTCATATAAGACTAACTATATTTCCTTCCATCCTATCCTGTCCCCCATTTCCTCTATTCTCTTTTGACCTTGTCCTACCCCAAGAGTGTTTACTTGTAGTTGGTCCCTCCTCCCATTTGCCCTGCCTTCTATCATTCCCCACACAGCCCTGCTTATCCCCTTCTCCCCTACTTTCCTGTAGTGTAAGATAGGTTTTCATACCAAATTGCGTGTGCATGTTATTCCTTCCTTGAGCCAAATGTGATGAGAGTAAGCTTCACGTTTTCCCTCTCACTTCCCCCCTTCTCTCCTCCATTGAAAAAGCTTTTTCTTGCCTCTTTTATGAGATAATTTGCCCTGTTCCATTTCTCCCTTTCTCCTCCCAATATATTCCTCTCTCACTCCCTAATTTTATGTTTTTAGATACGATCCTTTCCTATTCAATTCACCTTGTACTCTCTGTCTATCTATGTATGTATGTGTGTGTGTATGTGTGTATATGTGTATGTGTATAATACCTCCAACTACCCAAATACTGAGAAAAGTTTCAGGAGTTACAAATATTATCTTTTCATGTAGGAATGTAAACAGTTCAACTTTAGAAAGGCCCTTCTGATTTCTCTTTCCTGTTTACCTTTTCATGTTTCTCTTGATTCTTGTGTTTGAAAGTCAAATTTTCTTTTCAGCTCTGCTTTTCATCAAGAGTGCTTGAAAGTCCTCTATTTCATTGAATGATAATTTTTTCCCCTGAAGTATTATACTCAGTTTTGCTGGGTAGGTGATCCTTGGTTTTAATCCTAGCTCCTTTGACTTCCGGAATATCATATTCCAAGCCCTTCTATCCCTTAATGTAGAAAATGACTAGATCTTGTGTTATCCTGATTGTATTTCCATAATGCTCAAGTTGTTTCTTTCTAGCTGCTTGTAATATTTTCTTCTTAACCTGGGAACTCTGGAATTTGGCTACAATATTCCTAGGAGTTTCTCTTTTTGGATCTCTTTCAGGAGGTGATTGGTAGATTCTTTCAATATTTATTTTGCCCCCTGGTTCTAGAATATCAAGGCAGTTTTCCTTGATAATTTCAAGAAATATGATGTCTAGGCTCTTGTTTTGATCATGGTTTTCAGGTAGTCCCATACTTCTTAAATTGTCTCTCCTAGATCTATTTTCCAGGTCATTTTTTTTCCAATGAGATATTTCACATGATCTTCTATTTTTTCATTCTTTTCATTTTGTTTTGTAATTTCTTGGTTTCCCATAAAGTCATCAGCTTCCATCTGTTCCATTCTAATTTTTAAAGAACTATTTTCTTCAGTGAGCTTTTGAACCTCCTTTTCCATTTTGGCTAATTCTGCTTTCTAAAGCATTCTTCTCCTCATTGGACCTCTTTTGCCAATTGAGTTAGCCTATTTTTACAGATGCTATTTTCTTCAGCATTTTTTGGGGTCTCCTTTAGCAAGGTGTTGACTAGCTTTTCATGATTTTCTTGTATCACTCTCATTTCTCTTCCCAATTTTTCCTCCACTTCTCTTACTTGATTTTCAAAATCCTTTTTGAGCTCTTCCATGGCCTGGGACCACTGCATATTCATTTTGGAGACCTCTGATGGTAAGCATTATTATTCCTCATCTGAAAGGATGGAAGGAAATACCTGTTCACTGAGAAAGTAACCTTCTATAGTCTTATTTTTTTTCCCCTTTTTCATCATTTTCACAGTCAGTTATTTGACTTTTGAATCCTTTGTCAAGAGGAGGGTATACTCTGGGGACCTGTAAGTTCTTAGTTCCTCCAAGGTGGCAAAATTAAGGGAGAGGAGTTTACTTCTCTCCTGGCCTGCACACTGGTCTGGGAGCAACCAAAAATTTTTCTGCTCAGAATCTGTGAGTAGCAGAATCCCCTCTCCACAACAGCCTTCAGCACAGCCATGCCAGCACTCCTCCTCACCCCTGAGCCAGAGATTTTGAATTGAGCTGCTCAATTCCCCCAGGGGCTTTAGGTGGAGGGCAGGGCTGCCACTCAGGACTGAGGTTCAGATCAGCTGCTCAATTCCTCCAGGGTCTTCAGGGCAAGGGCTCCACAAATGGAAGTTGCTGCTGCTACTTCCGCAGCTGGCCCCTGGGGCCAGGGCTAGGGCCAAACCCTGCTCTCTTCTCACCTAGTTGAAAAAGCCCTCTCACTGACCTTTGAAGTTGTCTTTGGTGTTTGTGGGTTGAAGGATCTGAGAACCTCTGCTGCTGCTGGGGATTCCACCCTTGAGGCCTGTTCTGGTCCTGTTCCTCCCTGTGCCACATGGCCAAGGCTGGGCTGCACTCCATTCCATGCCCCATGTGATAGACCTTTCCTGTCAGCCTTCCAGGCTACCTTGGACTGGAAATTTCTTTCACTCTGTCGTTCTATGGCTTCTGCTGTTCTAAAATTTTCATCATGGTTACCCCTGACCTACGAGTTGACTATCATTTAAATAAAATTAGTCAAGGAGAAAGAATATACACATACACAGCTGGTTATAAGAATATATTTCTCAATAGACAAACAGGAAAGAAAAGGGAGATGGGAGAAAGGGCAATAAGGAAAAGGGTGGTGTCATGATAAAAATTTTGAACACCTAGATTCCTAGCAAAATCAATTAATTAGTAATGCTAACATATACCAATAAAAAACCAAAGACAAATGGAGGTGTACAGAGAGTATTTTTCTAATCACAAGAGATGAACAAAAAGGTTACACAATCTTGAGTTACTTCTTTTGGTCATTTTTCATTTGGCTAGATGCTAGACCATGACAAAGACTTAGGTACGTACTAGTATTATTTTGTTGTTAGCTAGACCCTGTTTCCAATAGTTGTGTTGTAGGCTTGTCTAATCACTTTGGGGGTGTGACAATCATTAAATTGTTTATCTGATTGACCACAGTGACTTGATATCATGGATTATTGAACTAGTTGGAGGTGTGGTATTTGTGGTAAGCATGGTGGAGAGTTTTAATTTAAATTATTGCAAAGAGAAACTATGATGAATTGGTCATGCCAGCTCAGCTCTGCAGAAGCTTAGTTCAGCTCTGTAGGAGTTCATCTCTGCAGAAATGGAACCTAATCTACTATCATGTTTTTCTCTCAATTTAAAATCTGTCTGATTTAACATTAAAATAAATCAACAGGACAATCAATACTAACTAAATTAAGAATTTTTTCTTCAATTATCTCCTTTGATCTTGAGGAAAAGAATTTCCTCAAGGATCATTTGAGTCAGATCTGCACAACCTGGGACCACTTGTGGCACACCAAAGGATTTCCTCTATACACAAAGGATGTTTTCCTGTACATTTTTTGCAGACCACCAAAAGTCCTTTGGTAGGCCACAGATTGTGCAGGCCTGATTTAAGTAAACTAGTAAATTCCTTGAATTGGTCCAAAATCTTTATGATCAATTGTCCTAAAAGATCAGTTTGACTTTGTACATCTAGAGTCAGTTGTCCAAGCTCTACTAACAGGTTTTGAACACTTGTAACAAAGTAGAGAAGTTCCAAAGGCCTCAGCTTCTAAGGTTGGGGACTGTTTTTCACCTAATGTTTTAGTGGTACTGCCAATCTAATTCTCTTATATTCATACCATCCTAGAAACATTTTTAACACAACATGCTGAACAAGCTCTCCTATTAACTCTATCAACCATAAAATTATCATTTTTTGAACAGGAAAGTAGGTTCCTTTTCCAATGTGTTTTTCTAAAATAGACTTTACAAATAATATAGGTAATGGTTACATAATGAAAACCAAAACCAAAATCCCTACAAACCACATATTTCAGAGTTAATTGAGGTTTACATGGGTAACAGTTTAAAGATGGAGTCTCAGGTGACAGTTTAAAGTCTCAGGAATCTCAAGAGGTAGATTCTCTACTGGATAGGATGAAGAGACTCAGTTGGAGTTGGAGACTGAAGAACTTAGAAGTGGTTAGAAGTTTCTGTAAGTGTCTTTAAAGAGGACATATTTTCATTTGCCATCTGGGAAAGTGGGGAAACTCAAATCATTAACCCAAATTGCCTTATAATGCCTATTATAGAAATAATATAAATGAAACTTACAAGCCTAAACTTACAATTATTAACTTAAAATATTATTCATAAGGGTTTTGGCATAACATTTCTGGAGAAGTCACATCCATATACATATATATAGGTTTAGCATCATGAAGTAGCATAATTATCTTAGGAATCATCTTAGAAAGAAAGTATTACAAAGGCTACAACACCAATTCATGTTACTCCAGGTCTTCATTCATCTTTATCTATATTTATCTAAATCTGATTCCAATTCATGCCCCTTATAGAAGGATATTATAATCATATTAATGCAATGAATGCATGTTGTAATATCAATTTTCTATAAGTTAAATATCCTATCAATCATAAGTTCTCATAATCTCTATTATTTGTAATTCAAATGACAATTTTATACCTGATTTCTTGTTATAGTAGTAATATATTAGAATATATTATTCAGTCAAAAGTCATCAGTGGGGCTTATTTCCTATGTATATTACAATGAAAAAATCAGGCATCATTATACACTTGCCTTTATCAGTGGAATTTACTATGTGAGGAAAAGAAAGGAAGGACGTAGCAGTATCAATACTGATTCTTAGTTTTGTTTGGTTTCAAGTATGAGTCATGGTCAACAGCCAATCACACAGAAAAACCTATCATGAGCCAGGTTACCACCAGAGTATAGATATACCAGACTTAGATGTACCTAACTAGCAAAATGTCTTGTTTACCAAGATGTGGAAACTAAGTCAAGAGAATCTGACCTTTACCTTCACAAGCTCATTCCCTCTGCTTTCCCAGAGACAGATATCCCTTTGTAACAGTCTTCAGACTACAGGAATACATGGTATTTCCTTTGAATGATGGACTAGCGGCCTTACGAGTGACATCAGATACTTATATCTGAAATTAAAACTTAGAATAGCAGCAGATTAAACCCCCAGGAGATTTTTCCTCAAATGGTAAAATTTCACTAGTTATATCTTCCAGCTGGGTTGTTGTTATTTTTTCTCATGTCTTAATAGATATCAGGGCATTCTGTTGATCTTTCATGTAAGAATAATTATATTCTAGATTTTTATTCATATACAGTAAACACTAGTTCACACATAAAGTGAATGGTTGGTTCAAAATGTAGCTTCCCTACATATTAATTATAAATAGTTATAATTTCATGATTTTCTACATGATCTTAAAAGAGACTCATTTATTATTTTAAAAGTTAACTTGGAAATTTCTCTGCTTTGGCTGGAAAGTTCTTTGTTCCTCAAACTGCTGCACTACAGAGCTCCAGAGCATCAGTCAGCAGGTCTGAGGATCCTATCCCTCATAGACAAAGATCTCCTATGAGGATGTGACTCCTCTCTTCTCCCAGTGGGGTTATTATTATTTTCTAGTTTGACACAAACAATTAGTAGCTTTCAAACATATAATATTACGTAACAGATGCATTTATAATATAACAGCATTCAGATTAAAAGGTGAAGTAATTTGTCTTAACAGTTTTTCTCAGCTTTCATAATGCCAGAAAAAACATTGCATACCCAATATCATATTTGAAACATAAAACTTAATACTCGTCAAGTGACAATAATTCAACCAAATGCATTTTAAAATTACCTTACTGAGAAAACCACTCATCCTATCTCTTTTGGTATTTTACCATTTGTATCCAATGTTATCTAAAACCCAGTAAAGAACTATACAGTATAGAGTAATTAAAGTCAATTAAATAAGTAACAATAGTTCATTTACATAGCACTTACCACATACCAGGCTTTTTTCTAGTTGCTAAAGATTATTTTAATAAATTCCAGAGATCTCTTTTCTGTAGTACTTTAGAATGTTTAAACTTTGATTTCTCAATCACTACTTGAGCCACTTGCTAACTTACCTCACAGGGCAGATATAAATAGTAAGACTGAAGTATTTCCCATTAGGAAGCTAGTTCAGAGGAAACTATAACCCACTGAACATGTTATAGTTTTTAAAGCACCCCACTATCAATTTATATTAGATAAATGGCATCAATCTGATCAATTTCGAAGTAATTATTCACTGTATTATACTTTCTTCCTCATGATTGACAAGATATTATAATTTTACCCAAGCACAATTACTACAAAAATTAGATTACAACTCTATTTGGGGAGGTCCTGAAACCTCTTAGTAAATCATAAGAATTCTATATTTTAAGGCAAAAAGTACTTCGTTGTTATAATTTTTCAAAGACTATTATCATATTAATTTTAATAACTCAATAGGGAAATGACCTAACAATGTATCATAACAATTTAGAAAATTTTCATATAACAGTATGTAATTAAAATCTTATTCTCCTATTTAAAAAAGAATTCATATTTTGAATCACATCTGGTATTCTCTCAAATTCTACAATAAAGAAAAAGTGGAAGCCTAGAAAATATAATGGATTTTATTTTGTTTTGCTTTTTAAATGTAACACTAAGCTTTCAAGCTTCATTTATGTAGTTGTATAAAATCTTAACTTATATTTCTTAGAAAATCATTCATATTATTCCCTTTCACATGTTATTTGATCCAAAACCCAATAACAATTGTTAACACTTATACAGTGTTCACTATGCTAAGCATTTCAGAATCATTTTACTTCTCCAACAACTCTGGGAGGTGGGTGCTATTATTTATTATCTCGTTTTACATATAAAGAAGATGGATTAAATTATCTAATATGCCACAATTGCAGTTTAGTTTCCAAACAAAATTTTGACAAGATCAAATCCAGATTTGTAATCCCTAATGATAACATTTAAATCTCAATTTTTCCAAGAGCCCACTCTTTTCAGTTAACTTATGTTCAGCAATTCATGGTGGCATTCCCAGCTCCCCATAACGGTTTATTTCTTTAAATCACCCAAAGAGCCAAATCAATTCTTCTTTTCCCAACATAATCCTATCAGTATACTTTAAGAGGGCAGATAAACGACACATCTCTCCTTACCCAGAGGCTTTATGGCAGGAAAAACTACTTACTAATTTTTTACAAAGGCCTTTGGCATAACCATTTAAACCAGACCAAAGAAATATTCCTTTCTCTATCAATAAGGTAGTTGACGTGTATTTCTTAAACTTCAATTTAACCCTTCAAAGTCTTAAGAAATTTATTTTATGATGTTATATTGATTGGGGGAGACAAGCAGTACTTGTCTTTCTATGTTCTTTGCTAAAGTATGTACATAAGGAAAGATTGAAACTAAAAGTACCTGTTGCCTAAAGAGAACTTCCCTTATTCTCTTGCCCTACAAGGCCTGTATAGTTTCTTGGAATTTACTTTAGTTATAAGGATGTATGGCACAGGCTTAAATTCCCTTAATTTATGCATCTCTAGCTTTTAACAATCTGGTATAATTTTCTGAAATACTGGAATTCCAATAGGGGTCCTATAAAGGCCAATTTGGTAGACTTCCTGAACCTGCAGGAGCCACTCTTATTGGGGGTTGCCTATTGACCTCTTCTATAATAGTAGTCTTTTCCCCAGGGAAGAGAAGAGGGTCTATTAAATCAGTTAACGTCTTCCCAGGTAGAATACAGTCTCTAAAAGTAGCTTGTAATTGAGTGACAACAGCTGCAGGATCCTGATCAAATCTGGGAGTGTCTCTCCTCCACGCAGAGCTCAGAAGGACTAAAGAGTTGGTGAATAACTAAAGGTATCAGGCCTTCTGTCAGGTTGTCATACATCAGCTTTTTCTGAAGGGGAAACATATCAGTAGCAGTTCCTCCTTTTTAGAATTGGAATACGTAGGAGGAGATGGAATACAGTGTTCCTTTTTAGGTGGTAGTCATAGACCATCTGATAAATCAAGCCAAGATAACCAAAAGTCCATTTGGCCTGGGTAAGGTCCTTCAATAGTTGCTCTCAATTTTTTTTTTTTGTAATTTATAGTAATCAAAAGTGCCATATTGGAGTCAGAATTGTTTATTGACCAAATCTCTTGCAGTTCTAGATCAAATTTCACATAATTCAATGGCATGTTTCTTTGATATTCCTAGTTTAACTAAGAGTTTTCCATGGTCCTATGTTCTAAATAATTTTCCCAGAGAAGTCCCAATAGTGGTACTGTTAGTATTTCCCATAATTTTACAATTTACCTAATACCAAGCAAGTCTTACTTTTCAATAATTAGAGCTATCTTTGTGCCGCAAAGACTTTCCAACTTCTGAGGCAACGTCCATTGCTTCTAAAGAGTCATAAATCAAGGATAAGATCCTTTTGTTGAGTTCCTTGTCCAGGTGTCTTAGAGATTTTTTTTAATTGTAAGAGAAATTATTCTGCCTATTGAAAGGTCCTTTTTGCTTTTCAAAGGACTGTGCTCTCCTCCCATATCTGCAAGAGAAGTTGCTCTGCATGCAACAAAGATTCTTCTAGTTTTATGAGGACTTGCTCTATTTGTGACAGACACTCTGTGGTCCTTGACTTAGATTCTAACATGTTACTGTGGAAGAGATATGAATCTAAACACGACTGAAGAAACACACTAAACATGTAACTCCAATCAGAAAAACAGACCTCATACAGAACATTAAAACAAGCCAGAATAGATACAAAAAACCCCCCAAATTTCTCTGGAGTCTCTAGAGATTAAGTACTTCCACAAGGCTTAGTCCTTACAAGATGAGAGATTTAATTAAGGCTTTATATTTCTACACTCTTTGCTAAAGTATGTATATTGTTATTCTTGTGTTTGTCCTTTGAAGAGGACCATGACATCAAGATGATGATATGACTTGCATTTGACTTTGATTTGAGTGAAGAAGGGCTGTGCAAGGTCACCAGCCTCACCTTCTTCTCTTGAGCCATCTGGGTCCAGTGGCCTGATATTCATCAGGAAGACTGGAGATGGCCCAGGATTGAATTGGGAGACCCAGGCCCTTTCAGGCTAAGGTCTTATCACATTCTCAATTTGACTGAGATACACCAATTCAATATATAGGTTTTTTTAACTAAAAGTACCTATGACCTGAAAAGACCTTCCCTTATACTACTGCCTAAAGAGGTCTTTCCCCTACAAAAAAGGGGAAAGGGGAATTGAATCTTCCCCCAAAAAACTTGAATCTTCCCCCAAAAAACAAGTGCTTACCTTGGTTCAGAAAATTTTGAATTCACAGCCAAAGGGAGTCCAAATACTCAAGGCAGTCCTCATCAGAGAAGTCTTGCGGTGTAAAATCCTCACCAGAGGACTCTTAGAGAGATTCCTGAGAGAGCGCAAGCATGGAGGGCTTAAGTTTGTCCCTCAGTCCTGGAGAAGTCACTAACTTCTGTGAAAGAAATTTTGAGAGTCTAGATTCCAAGCAAAAATCAAATTTTAGTAATATTAGCAGTTTTCAATAAAAGGGTGAATGACCTCTCAAGAGCAAAAGACAAACTGAGGGTGTCCATATAATACTTTTAATAATCATAAAAGAGGAAGAAAAGAGTTATAGAATGTTGAGTAACTTGCTTTGATCGTTTTCTGATTAGCTAGAATATGACAAAGTCTTGGGGTTAAGCTAGATACATTCTGGAATATTTTGCAGTTAGCTAGATTCTGTTGTCAATCCTTGGGTTGTAATTTATCAGGGTCATGTTGGGGTATTTACAATAGTCACACTAGCTATCATGGAATTACTGAGCTAGGTAGAGGCAAAAGGTGTATATCACTGTGTCATCTTGAAAGAATTCAGACTCAGAGTGGCATTTATTTAGGGGTGTCGCACCCAATGGGTTCTTTTTCTCAGAGGAGGCAACAGCCCAGCTGAGTGAAGCTAGAGGTTTATAAAGAGGAGAAGTGCCACGTTGACAGGAAGATTAAGTAACCAGGGACATGCAAGCAAGAGAGGATAGCTCAGAGTTCCATGCATGTGATTTACTAATATGTAGTCCAATCTCACTGGGAGTGGGGGTGGGGGCCTAAGTGCAATGTAAATGAGATGCTAATAAGCTTAGCATCAATGAAGGGTGATTAGGAAGCAATAGTGAGCAGGCACCAAAGTGAGGAAACTCCCTTCCGCAGTTTCATGGCCAACATCCTGTTCAGACTATGTGCAGTATGTGCAGCCTTATCACTTATCTTGTGCCTGCAGCAGGAAATTACTGTCTTGCTTGAATAAGGTTAGCCCCAGTGATGGATCCCTGCCTGGCATATGGTCTTTTACTGAGGTCCAGACACATCAGAGAGGTACTTGCAGTAATCTTGGTTGAGTGTTCACTTAAACTTCCACAAAGAGAAGTTTAGACTACCACAAAATGAGGAACTGGCTCTTAATCCAAAAGCTATCTGAATTGGGCATTACAAACTAAAATAAATCAACAGAATAATCAATAGTAACTTAATTAAGAATTGTTCTATTCAGTAGGTTAAGGTAAAGCTGAGTCTTAAACAAAGTAAATTCTAATTTAATATTTTATTTTTTTCTCAATTACTTGTAAAAATCATTTTTAACATTCATTTTTTAAAATGTTGAGTTCCAAATTCTTTCCCTTACTGCTTTTCATGCCCCTTCATTGAGAAGGCAAGCAATTTGATATAGGTTATACATGTGCAGTCATGGAAAACATATTTCAATATTAATTATGTTATGAAAAAAACACAGACCAAAAAAACAAACCAGAAAAATAAAGCCATCAGTTCTTTCTCTGGAGGTTGATAGCATCTTTCATCATAAGTCCTTTGGAATTGTCTAGGATTTTCGTATTGCTGAGAATAACCAAGTCATTCACAGTGAGCCATTATATAATATTACTGTTACTGTGGGCAATATTCTCGTTGTGCTCACTTCACTTTGCTTCAGATCATGAAGGTCTTCCCATATTTTTCTGAGAGTCTCCTGCTCATAATTTCTTATGCACAATAATATTCCAGTGCAATCATATATCACAACTTCTTCAGTCATTCCCCAACTGATGGAAATCTCCCTAATTCCCAGTTCTTTGCCACCACAAAGAGAAGTGCTATAAATATTTGTGTACACATAGGTCCTTTTCTTTTTTGGTTTTTTATTTCTTTAGGATCCAGACCTAGCAGAGGTATTGCTGTGTCAAAGGATATGCATGGTTTTATAGGTCTTTGACTACAGTTCCAAATTGCTCTACAGAATGGTTGGATCAGTTCATAACACCACCAACAGTGCATGTGTCCCAGTTTTCCTACATCTCCTCCAGTATTTGTCATTTTCTTCTGTCATGTTAGCCAATCTAACAGGTATGGGGTAGTATCTCAAACTTGTTTGAATATGCATTTCTCCAATCAATAGTGATTTAGAGCATTTTTTCATGTAACTATAGATAACTTTGATTATTTCATCTGAAAACTGACCATTTATCAATTGGAGAATAATGACTTGTATTCTTATAAATTTGACTCTGTTTTTTTATATATTTGAGAAGTTAGGCCTTTACCAGAGAGACATTATAAAATTTCTTTCACAGTTATGATTCCAATTGCGCATTTCCCTCCATTCTATTTTATCCATCCATCCTACTCTCTTTCCTTTCATTCTGTCCATTCTCAAAAGTGTTTTGTTTCTACCACCTCCACGACCTTTCCTTCTACCAGCAAACTCCTCCCCACTTCTCTTATCCCCTTTCTTTTCTACTTTCCTGTAGGGTAAAATAAATTTCTATAGCCAACTGAGTCTGCATGTGATTCCCTCTCTGAACCAGCTACAATGGGAGAAAGGTTCAAGTGCTTCACCTTTACTCCCCTCATCTTCCCCTTCACTGTAAAAGCTATTTTATGCCTCTTTTATAGTGAGATAATTTCCCATTCTACCTCTCCTTTCCTCTTTCTTTTTTAAGTATTTTTTATTTTTTAATTTATTTGTTTTTAGTTTTCAACATTCATTTCCACAAGATTTTGAGTTTTAAATTTTCTCCCCATCTCTCCCCTCACCCCCACCCCAAAATACCATGCGTTCTGATTACCCCTTCCCCCAATCTACTCTCCCTTCTATCACATCCCTCCTTTCCCTTATCCCCATCTTCTCCCTTTTCTTGTAGGGCAAGATTCCTTTCCTCTTTCTTCCAGTACATTCCTCTTTCTCACCCATTAATTTTATTTTTTAAACATATCATCCCATTATATTCAACTCATATCCATTCCCTCTGACTATATATACTCCTTCTAATTGCCCTAATAATGATAAAATTCTTGGGTGTTAAAAGTATCATCTTCCCAGGTAGAAATGTAAATAGTTTAACCTTATTGAATCTCTTATGTTTTCTCCTTCCCTTTTACCTTTTTATGTTTCTCTTGAGTCTTCTGTCTGAAAGCCAATTTTTTTTTTAATTCAGCTCTGGTATCTTCATCAGAAATTCTTGAAAATTTTCTATTTAATTAAGTATGCTTCTCCCCCTCCCCCCAAAAGGATTATGCTCAGTTTTTCTGGCTAGGTGATTCTTGGTTGTAATCTTTGCTCCTTTGCCTTCAAGAACATCATGTTCCAAAACCAATCCTTTAATGTAGAAGCTGCCAAAACCTCTGTAATCCTGACTATGAGTCAAAGCTCCTCCATCCAAAACTTCCAAGAAGACTATGAATTGGTCTCAGGTCATGGAAGAGCTCAAAAAGGATTTTGACAATCAGGTAAGAAAAGTAGAGCAAAAACCGGGAAGAGAAATGAGAGTGATGCAAGAAAATCATGAAAAACAAGTCAACTGCTTGCTAAAGGAGACCCCAAAAAATGCTGAAGAAAAGAGCACTTTAAAAAATAGACTAACCCAAATGGTGAAAGGGATCCAAAAAGCCAATAAGGAGAAGAATTCCCTAAAAAGCAGAACTGATCAGATGGAAAAGGAGACCCAAAAGCTCACTGAAGAAAATAATTCCTTAAAGGTTAGAATGGAGCAGATGGAAGCTAATGACTTTATGAAAAATCAAGAAATTATAAAACAAAACCAAAGGAATGAAAAAATAGCAGACAATGTGAAATATCTCATTGGAAAAACAACTGACCTGGAAAATAGATCCAGGAGAGACAATTTAAAAATTATGGGACTATCTGAAAGTCATGATAAAAAAGAAAAAGATCCTAGATGTCATCTTTCATGAAATTTTCTAGGAAAACTTCCCTGATATTCTAGAACCAGAGGGTTAAAATAAATATTGAAAGAATCCACCAATAACCTCCTGAAAGAGATCCAAAAGGAGAAACTCCTAGGAACATTTGATACTATAATACAAGAAATAATTAAAGAAATTTGTCCTAAAGAATTAGAACAAGGCAGGGGGGAAAGTAGAAATAGAAAAAATCCATTGGTCACCACTTAAAAGAGATCCTATGGGGAAAACTCATAGGGATATCATAGTCAAATTCTAAAACCTCCAGTTCATGGATAAAATACTAAAAACCTCAAGATTAAAATAATTTAAATATGATGGTACCACAATTAGACTTACATAAGACCTAGCAGCAGAAATATTAAAGGACTGCAGGTCTTGGAATATATCACCTAGAGCTTCAGCTGAAAATATCATATCCTGCAAGGTTAAATATTATCCTAAATGAAAAAAAATGGACATTTGATAAACTCTCAGACTTTCAAGACATTGCTAAAAAAATACTGACCTTAATAGAAAATTTGATATACAAGAACCAAGAGAAATATAAGGTATAAGGACTAATTATAAGGGATTCATGAGGACAGATTATTTACTTTTTACTTTACATATACATACTATATATATATATATCTATAGATATATATATATAGATATAGATATAGATATAGATATAGATATATACATAAATGTAAAATGTACGTCTAAGACTTATTAGTAATTGGGTAGCTCATAAGCAAGCTTATTATGATGACTTTGGATAGAACAAAGCTACCAAACAGAACTAAAATGAAGAAATGTTAGAGGACACCCCTTTGTAGAGCTGGGAAGTCTACAAATATTATACGTTGTACATGTTTTGGGAGTTTTTCAATAAGTTGTTTTGGTTTTTTTCCTTTAAAAAATACCATTTTTCATATGGCATGGTTCTCTGAGAAGAAGGATGTGGTACCCTGAGAAGGGATACTTGGGATATTTATGGTGATGTAAGAAAAAAATTTATTTAAAGAATTTTTTAAAGAAAATATTCAAATAGTTGTTTGGATGACATCTACCTGACAAAGATTCTTCTCCTCATATTGCAGTTTGTCACAAAAAAATCTCAGTCTACATATTCATCTGGAAGTTTCATAGAAATCCCAAAGAACTACCTCATACTGTAACATTTTACATAAAATTATAAAATAGGAACAGTATGTTTTCTCCAACAGAAAGAGTAAATAGAGAGTTCATACACAAAATGTGCATATCCCAAGAAAAAAATTTATTGAGAAAATATTTTGGGATACAGCCTAGTCTTCAGACTAATAATGAAGAACAGGAGTCACAGCTAGTGAGAATATTATCCTCCATGCCTGGAGTGTCTCTGGTTTTGTGTGTGCTACTGATTGCATTGATACAAACACCAAAACTGGATGCAAAGCCATGGCATAAAGAGGAGACTCATAGTAAAAAAGTGAGGTTAATAAGTTCCTAGTACTTCCATATAAACAAAATATTTCTTCCCACATCTAGATCTAGACATCCAAAGTCATCATGCAACACTTCCATGACGATAACATGGAACTCATAGGCTGGAAACAATTCCTTCCTAGTAGCACATATGGGATCAGTTATAATCCGATACTACATTCCATCACACAGCTCCAACCTTCACCATTGCCTTAACAGCAACATTCCTTCCATGGAATAAAACTTGAGCTCCTGAGGATCAGACTTTAATTTTCCTAGTGTATTTATTATTTCTCATATTCCTGCATCATGCATCTTTTCTTGCCTCCAGACATCCAGACTCAGACATCTGCCGGGCAGAGAGAGGGGAAATTTATTTAGGTACAATGAAATTCACATACACTTGGTTGTATGTCTTCAGGTGAATGTCCCAAGCTCTTAATTACACTTGAAATGGATTTCTAACTAGTTCTCTAGGTATTACAGATAGCCTTCCTACCTTTGATGGGTATCCTCATTATTTCAGTGTCATAAGGTCTATGAGACAGCCTTCTGAATCCACATTAGTCTTTCCTGCCTGATGGTGTATACTGAAGTCAAAGATATTAGCCAGTGCTACTATCCATTTCTGGCAGGAAGCATCCAACTTGTCCCTGGTTAAAATATGTCAGTCGATCATCATCTGTTAACACTTGAAAATTGTCTTGCTATATACAGTCTCAGTGACGGGTCACATCAAAACCAAAACTTCAGTCTTTTTGTGGGTACAATAGTCCACATATATAGTTTCACATCGCTCTGTTAAAGGGATAAAAGCATTTCCTATCTCTTTCCCTGATTATTTTGTGCCATTTTTTTTCCAAGTCATATTCACTTACTTGGTACTATTGAGTACACAGAGGGGGGAATATATAACAGGAAACCCCCTAAATTTGAATGAAAACATGAACACTTACGTTAAAATGGCTTAATATATATATATCATTACAACTGGGGAATTTTTGTTCTCTTTGCAACTGTTACATTGTATACCTTCTCAAATTATTCCTAGGTGAAATCTAATAAAGATTGTTGTTAAAGTTTTCCTTACTACTTCAGTAGTTGAAGGCACTGAGAAATATATCTGCTTCTAAGTTCTCCTGGAAAAAAAAAAATACTTTGTGATTGATAAAATTACCTAAGGGGAAAAAAACAGAGCAGTGACAATTTTCAAAAGTTTCCAAGGTTAAAATGCAGGTGATAGTTTGTGGTCGTCATCTTCATTTTCATCATCATTGTTGTTTTAAGTAGCATTTGTTCCTATAAATCTGGTGGTATTAAATATAGTTGTATTTATAAACCTGCCTTTACATTTTATACCCAAACTTTCCATTGCACTTCAAAGCACCATTGAGTATATGTGAATTACTTAAGTTTTCCCACTCGCAAAGTGAGAATTAATGAGATGCTAACCAAAAAAGCAATTTCATTTGGCAATAACTTAGAAAAGGATTTCTTAACCTGACAGCTCATGAATAGATGTCAGGAGTTCTGTGAAGTCCTTTTCATGGGAAAAAATTATAACTTTTTTCCCCACTAATCTTTGACAATTGTTCACTCTTCATGCCTGACTAGCTATGCTCTTGGCACAGTCTTACCCTTGACATGGAATGCAATCATGAAAAATGATAGCTTTGAACCACTCTGAATGTGCTAAGAGGCTGCTTAAGATACAAATGCTGCCAGAATTTAAGAGATGTTAGAACTGACCCTTAAGCCAACTGTACAGTAAGTAAAATTTGTCTGGCATTCCTTCTACCTCATTTCATCATTCTGAGCTTTAACGGTCCTGACACTATTACTACAAAACTGTGCCCCACTTTTATATTTATCCTCAGTTGTCTGTCCTTGCTAGGTAGCTTAGCAAATAGAGTGCTAGACCTAGAATCAGGAACACCTAAGTTCAAATCCAACTTTAGGCACTTACTAGCTGTGTTATCCTGGGCAAGACATTTAAACCTGTTTGCCTTAGTTTCCTCAACTCTAAAATGGGAATAATAACAGCACCTTCCTCTAGGTGTATTGTTAAAATAAAAACGAAATAATATTTGTAAACTGTTTTGCAAAATGCAAGGCTCTATGCAAATGCTAGGTATTTTTATTATTAAATTTCCTTTTACAATCTATGAATCTACATTGGACTCTCGATAATTCTTCTTTCCTCATTGCAATTAAGATGGATTTCTGTAGAATTTTGTTCTTTCAAACTTCCATTCCTCCCGGATTGACTTCCACTGTGGAGCATATCCAATTATTATTATCTAGTCAAGAACAGCTGCCTCAGCAGGGACCTACCAATCATCATTGGTGTCTTCTCTTCTTCTTCGAGCCCTTGCTGGATGACTTTCACCTGATAGCACTTACAGATCCACCTCATTCCTTGGAGTACATGCAGCTGCTTCTTGTCAAGAGTCTAGCTCTGTCCTCTCTGGCAACTCATATATGTCCATGCAGTCCTATCCATTCTTTCTCTGAACCCTTCAAAATTTATTCTTCAAACATCTAGGTATATGTCAGACAAGTTTCTGAAATCCAAATCCTATTCTTTGACATCATTTTCTTAACTAGTTTACTTTTCCTCATTTAGTAAGTGTAAGATGGAATGATCACTTCTCACCAAAGTTTCCATCATTTACTTCCCATCAACTAGTGCATCCTTATTGGTGAAAATCCAATGCAGAATAGAAGACCCCTTTCATTGGTTCCTCCAGCTTTTGGAAGGATGAAATTATCATTAAGGCAAATCAAGAAATAGTTTGCTGCTCTGCTTTAGTCAAAATCTCTAACATAACCGAATAATTACGATTCCTCATCACAACAGTGTGATATCCCATATGTGAGTTGTTTCTCAATCTCATCTATTTCTGTGTTTTTGCCCAAGTAGTCTGTAATGTCTGCTCTAATGACAATCTTGTTTCTGCTTCTGCTTCTAGAAACACTTTACGCCAAAACTCTCTATAGTACTATAGTATTATGGCATCTGGATTTTCTCACTTGTGTTTATATCTTTATTATACATTATCCCTTGCCCACCCTTAATTTAACCCTCCTGTTCTTTTTAGATTAAATTATATATGTGTATATATATATGTGTGTGTGTGTGTATACATATGTATGTATACACACACACAGACACACAGACACACACACACACAGACACACACACACACACACACATATATATATATATAAGCAATTGAAATAAAATAAAATATAAATATAACCATACAGGACCACAATCCAATGACGGTATAGTCCTTTCCCTTCAAACCTGAGTGATATCACTGCTTTCTTGGGTTGCATTTGTATACAGACATTTGAAGTCATGAGACAAAAACAAACACAAAAAACTTCTTTCTTGAATTTTGCTTGCTGTAAATTTCTGGGCATCTCTGTTGTGATGGTTTTTACATTGTACTAGTTTTCTATGGTGTTGCTTTGGTGGATATATTCAGGCAGCTTTCTCTTCCCCCTTTCTTTTCATATTAAAGCTTTTTTGCTTAGATTTGCAAGACTCCAGGCAAATACAGTCCTACCAGCCTTTGTCAGATGTATTTCAACCTTAAACTTGAGTTTATCCTTTCTCTATTTAAAACTAAGGTCCAGAAATCGAAATCCCATTTCCAGACATCTTTTTAACCAAATGTTCATTTCCCAAATCTGATTTTCTTTTCTGAAGTCCTTGCTTTCTTTTAGCAACTTTGATGAAAATGACCCTAAGGTCTTATTTTCTTCATAATCCATGCTTTCTAGGTTTCTTTGGCCAGTATCATTTTTGCACACATTAATCAGCAAGAAAGAAGTAATAGTCATCAAGTTTGATAGGTTTGGAGAAAATCTCTATTATATCTCAGATGCTTGTACTGGACAGACAGAACATTCCATTATTGTATTATCTGGTCAGCAAATAGTTGCCTCTGTAGAGAGTTAGCTATCACCACTGTTTCTTCTCTTCTTCCTCTGACCCTTAGAATGATCTTTCACTTCACAGTACCTGCATTATTGATGTGAGAATTATCCCTGAATTGACTGTCTGTGTACAATTAGACAACTATCAGAACAAGATCAGAATTAGCAAACAAAACAAAACAAAACAGGAAGAATAATAAGAATAAAGAGAGCACTTACTGAAACCAATTTCATCTTGACCTATTTCAAAAGATAATGATGATCCAAAGTGGATAATGGACAGCAGATGTAATATTAATTTTTTTCTTAATGTTTTCTTTTGCTTCGATCACCATGGTATCCCATGTATCCCTCCCTCTCCCCAAGAACAATCTCATATGACAAATAGTATTTTTTTTATAGCGGAAGTTTTTTTTAAAAGTCAGAAAAATAGATCAATACATTGAGAAAATTTTTAAAAATCACATGCAATGTAAAACTCCTGCGGACCTCTCACCTCCACAAATGGGTAGGTTGGAGATGTCTTCCCATATCTCTACATTTGAGTTCCACTTTATCTTTATAATTTTGTTCCATTTACTTTTAATTTTGGTATGTTCTTTCCATTTAAATTGTTGTGATTACTATGGCTTTGCTTATTGGCTGCATCCATTCATATAGATCTTTCCATACTTCTTTGTATTCATCACACACATAATTTCTAATAGCACAGCAATATTCTATTAACAAATTACCACAATTTATTTAGCCATTCCCCAGCTGATGGAAATTTAATTCGCTTCTAATTCTTTGATAGCACAAAAAAGTGCTACTATAAATATTTTGGAGAAAAAGGGATTCTTTTCTTATCGATGGCATCTTTGGAGTATAAGCCAAGTAAGAGAATGTCTGGTTCAAAATATATGGACATTTTAGTTACTTTATTTATGTAATTCCAAATTTCTTTCTAACACGGTTGTGCCATTTCACAGCTCCACCAACAATTAGTGTACATGTCTTTCCACACTCTCTCCAACACTGACTGTTGCCATGTTTTTGGCCAAGTTGCATGATGTGAGGTGAAACCTCAGAGTTGTTGGCTTACATTTTTCTTACTGCAAGTGATTTGGAACATTTTTTCATATGGTTGTGAATACTTTGCAATTTTTTTGAGAACTATTTATTTTCTTCTTTAACTATCTATTGGAGAATGGCAATTAGTCTTATATATTTATTGTTTATATATTTTGCATACCAAACCCTTATCAGAGAATTTAAATGCAAAGGTTTTTTTTTTCCCATTCAACAATTTTTCTTATCCTAGATGGATTAATGTTCTCTGTACAGAAACTTTTCAGTTTCAAGTAATCAAAGTAATCAATTTTATTTTTTTGTAATTGCCTCTATTTCTTGTTGGGTTAAGAATATATCTCCCACCATGCTGTAACAGGTATCTCTTTCTCCTCTGATTTTTTTTATAGTATGATAATGTTGTTTTTTTGAGGATTTATTTTGTAACCCAAAACGTTGTTGAAGCTATTGTCCCAATTAGTATCTTTGCTGATTCTCTGCAGTTTTCTAAGTAAACCATAATGTTATCAATAAACAGTGGTTATTTTATCTCCTCCTTGCCTGCCCAAATTTATTGGAAAAGGTTAAAGTGTATTATCATTGCATATGAAGCTTGCTTTTGGTTTTAGATAGGTGTTTTTTTAATGATATTTTTATTTTATTTCCAATTTATTTATTTAACTTTTAACATTCATTTTCACAAAATTTTGGGTTCCAAATTTTCTCCCCATTTGTGCCCTCCCCCCACCCCAAAACACCGAGCACTCTAATTGCCCCTATCACCAATCTGCCCTCTCTTCTATCATCCCTCCCTTCCCTTGTCCCCATCTTCTCTTTTGTCCTGTAGGGCCAGATAACTTTCTATACCCCTTTACCTGTATTTTTTATTTCCTAGTAGCAAGAACAGTACTCAACAGTTGTTCCTAAAACTTTGAGTTCCAGCTTCTCTTTCCCTCCCCACCCATTCCCTTTGGGAAGGCAAGCAATTTAATATAGGCCATATCTGTGTAGTTTTGCAAATGACTTCCATGATAGTCGTGTTGTGTAAGACTAACTATATTTCCCTCCATCCTATCCTGCCCCCCATTGCTTCTATTCTCTCTTTTGATCCTCTTTTGATCCCTCCCCAAGAGTGTTGACTTCAGGTTGCTCCCTCCTCCCATTGCCCTCCCTTCCATCTTCCCTCCCACCCTGCTTATCCCATTCTCCCGCACTTTCCTGCATTGTAAGTTAGGTTTTCATACCAAAATGAGTGTGCATTTTATTCCTTCCTTTAGTCGAATATGATGAGAGTAAACTTCATGTTTTTCTCTCACCTTCCCTCTTTTTTCCTCCACTAAAATGTCTTTTGCTTGCCTCTTTTATGAGAGATAATTTGCCCCATTCCATTTCTCCCTTTCTCCTCCCAATATATTTCTCTCTCACTGCTTAATTACATTTTTTAAAGATATGATTCCATCCTATTCAATTCACTCTGTGCTCTCTGTCTCTGTGTGTGTGTGCGTGTGTGTAATCCCACCCAGTACCCAGATACTGAAAAGTTTCAAGAGTTACAAATATTGTCTTTCCATGTAGGAATGTAAACAGTTCAACTTTAGTAAGTCCCTTATGACTTCTCTTTGCTGTTTACCTTTTCATGCTTCTCTTCATTCTTGTGTTTGAAAGTCAAATTTTCTTTTCAGCTCTGGTCTTTTCATCAAAAATGCTTGAAAGTTTTGATTACATTAAACTGAGAAGTTTTTGCACACCCAAACCCAATACAACCAAAATCTGGAGGGATGTAGTAAATTGGGAAAGAATTTTTATGGCTAAGCTTGGGGATAAAGGCCTCATTTCTAGAATATATAGAGAACTGACTCAAATGTATAATCATACAAGTCATTCCCCAATTGATAAATGGTCAAAGAATATGAACAGGCAATTTGCAGAAGAAGAAATTAAAGATATCTATAATCATATGAAAAAATGCTCTAAATAACTTTTGATTAGAGAGATGCAAATCAAAACAACTCTGAGGTACCACATCACACCTATAAGATTGGCAAACATGACAGAACAAGAAAATGATAAATGCTGGAGAGGATGTGGGAGAGTTGGAACACTAATTAATTGTTGGTGGAGCTGTGAGCTCATCCAACCATTCTGGAGAGCAATTTGGAACTATGCCCAAAGGGCTACAAAAATGTGCATACCCTTTGACCCAGCAATATCGCTACTAGGACTATATCCCCAAGAGATCATAAAAATGGGAAAGTGTCCCACATGTACAAAAATATTTATAGCAGCACTCTTTGTAGTTGCCAAAAACTGGAAGTCAAGGGGATACCCATCAATTGGGGAATGGCTGAATAAATTATGGTATATGAATGTAATGGAGTACTATTGTGCCATAAGAAATGATGAACAAGAAGACTTCAGAGAGGCCTGGAAGGACTTATATGATCTGATGCTGAGTGAAAGGAGCAGAACCAGGAGAACTTTGTGCACAGCAACGACCACAGTGTGCGAGAGTTTTTTCTGGTAGACTTGGAATTTCGTAATAATGCAAGAACTTATTAAAAAAAAAAATCCCAATGGTGGTTTTGTAAGGCAAAATGCCTTCCACACTCAGAGAAACAAATATGGAAGTCATTCACAGAATGTAGCAGATCATGTTTGTGTGTGTGTATGTTTTTGTGTATCATGTTTTGATTTGTTATATGATTTCTTCCATTTATTTTAGTTCAACTACATAGCATGACTATAGTGAAAATGTACTTAATAGGACAGTATATGTAGAACCTATACAGAATTGTATGCAGTCGTGGGGAGGGAGGGGGGTAGTGGGGGGTAGGTGCAGGGGGGATAAAATCTCAATTGTATGGCAGTGATTGTTAAACATTAAAAAATAATAATAAAAAAATAAGAAGCAGATGAAGAGTGATTAAAGAAAAATAAAATAAAGCTTAAGACTGAAAAAAAAAATAACACTTGAAAGTCCTCTATTTCATTTAATGACCATTTTTTCCCCTAAAGTATTATATTCAGTTTTGCTGGGCAGGTGATTCTTGGTTTTAGTCCTAGTTCCTTTGACTTCTAGAATATCATATTCCACGCCCTTCAATCCCTTAATATAGAAGCTGCTAGATCTTGTGTTATCCTGATTGTATTTCCACAATACTTGAATTGTTTCTTTCTAGCTGCTTGCAATATTTTCTCCTTGACCAGGGAACTCTGGAATTTGGCCAAAATGTTCCTAGGAGTTTCTCTTTTTGGATCTCTTTCAGAAGGGGATTGGTGGATTCCTTGAATACTTATTTTGTCTTCTGGTTCTAGAATCTCAGGGCAGTTTTCCTTGATAATTTCATGAAAGATGATGTCTAGGCTCTTTTTTTTGATCATGGCTTTCAGGTAGTCCCATAATTTTTAAATTGTCTCTCCTGGACCTATTTTCCAGGTCAGTTGTTTTTCCAATGAGATATTTCACGTGATCTTCCATTTTTTCATTCTTTTGGTTTTGTTTTGTGATGTCTTGGTTTCTCATAAAGTCATTAGCCTCCATCTGTTCCATTCTAATTTTGAAAGAACTATTTTCTTCAGTGAGCTTTTGAACCTCCTTTTCCATTTGGCTAATTCTGCTTTTTAAAGCATTCTTCTCCTCATTGGCTTTTTGAACCTCTTTTGCCAATTGAGTGAGCTTATTTTTCAAGGTGTTATTTTCTTCAGCATTTTTTTGGCTCTCCTTTAGCAACGTGTTGACCTGCTTTTCATGCTTTTCTTGCATCTCTCTCATTTCTCTTTCCAGTTTTTCCTCCACCTCTCTGAATAAGAAATTAGATTTTCTTATTAAAATTGTAATATCATTCAGATTTAATAGGCCTGAGCTATTGAACGTTTAGTCTCAGGACTTGACCATTCTTTGAACCTTGTACGCTCTTGGCAATAAAAACCAGGAACTCGCCATTCCTGGAACTGTTTATGTTCAAGGGAAGGTGGCCCCTTCCTTGAACATGAACACTTGACAGTGATAAAATGTGATGAGCTTCAAGGTTTTTGAACATGTCAGCAATTAAAAAGCCAGAATTAGATCCAGTCACACAAGCTGCACATGCTATGGACGTGTGCTAAAACTCTGTATGTAACTGCCTTGGCTGAGAGCCTTCTTTGTTTGCGAACCCTATAAAAAGCTCGGACTACAAAGTCCTGTCGAGCTCACCCGTGGGAGGACGCTTCGCGCGGGACCATCTTTACACAATTCAAGTTGTTCCGGCTGCAACGGGGCTCCCAGCTGATTGAGTTATTGGAGGTTCCCTTGAATTGGTGATGTATTCTCTTCCACTGCCTATCATAGTTATAGCTCTTGTATTAATAATCATTATATTTGCCTTCTGCTTCTTCTGCTGTCCTAAACTGTCTGTGCCGTGCCTTGTGTAATTAAAGCTTTTTTTTACTTTCGTTTTGATTGAGTCCGAGAGCGTCATTTACAGGAGCGAATCCGAACTTTCTTAATACACTCTCTAACTTGACTTTCAAAATCTTTTTTGAGCTCTTCCATGGCCTGAGTCCATGGAATATTTATTTTGGATGTGTGGGATACAGAAGCCTTGACTTTTGTGTCTTTCCCTGATGGTAAGCATTGTTCTTCCTCATCCAAAAGGAAGGGAGGAGATATCTGTTCACCAAGAAAGTAACCTTCTATGGTCTTATTTTTTTTCCCCTTTTTCTGGGCATTTTCCCAGCCAGTTGCTTGACTTCTGAGTGTCCTCTCCACACCCACCTAGCCTCCAGATCTGCCCAGCCAGCACTTGGGGTCTGAGATTCAAATGCTGCTTCCCAGACTCAGGGCTTTGGGCAGGGGTGGGGCTTCTATTCAGTGTGAGATTAAGTTCAGGTGCTCATGTCAGGGCTAGGCTGCCACACTGGGCTCAGTTTCCTCAGGGGGTTTATATGGAGACCTTCAACAATAGATTTGGGCTCCTGCCTGCTTTGGGAGCCCTTGTCTGCTGCTGCCTCCGCTGCTGCCTCCTGAGGGGGCCTGAGTTATGGGGACACCCCACTCCCCTCTTGGCCAGCCAAAAAGACTCTCTCACTGACCTTTGGTGCCTGTGAGTGGAGGGACCTGTGCTGCTGCTGGAGATTCTGTCCCTGAAGGCTTCTTGGATCTGTTCCTCTTGGTGCTGCACAGCCAAGGCAGGGCTGGGCTCTGCTCTGGGTCCAGTGCGCGATGGACCTTTGGTGCCTGTTTTCAGGTCTCTCTGGAACAGAAATCCCATCCACTCCGTTGTTCTGTGGCTTCTGCTGCTCCAGAATTTGTTGGGAGTTCTCCTTTACAGATATTTTATGGGCTGTGGGTTTGGAGCTAGCATATGTGTATCTTTCTACTCTGCCATCTTGGCTCTTCCCCCTAGTGATATTTTTAAAAAGATCCTTCTCTGCCTACGTTGTAGAGTTTTTAGCATTAAATTATATTGTACTTTGTCAAAGGCTTTCTCAGTGCCTTTTGAGATGAAAATGAAGTTTTAGATGCTTTGGTTTTTAATGTAATTATCTTGATTAGTTTTATAATGTTGAGCTATCCTTGCATTCCTGGTAAAAATTCCACTTGATCAAAATAAGTGATTCCTTGGATAAATTACTTTAATTTGTTTGATAGGATTTTGTCTAAAATTTTTGAGTCAATGTTCATTAATGATGTGGCCTAGTATTTTCTTTTTGTGTTTATCTTTCACTGGTTTACATATGAGGGATTATATCATTTTTCAAAAAATATTATGGTAGGATTCTTTCTCAATTTGGGGGAATAATCCATGGAGTATGGGTAGTAAATATTCTTTAAAAGTTTTATAGAATTCTCCTATTCTCCTTATCAGGTACAGAAGTTTTTTCTTTGGTAGCTCCTTTACAGCTAGATCAATTTATTCTTCTGAGATTAGATTATCCAAAACCTCTATCTGATCTTCTGACAAGAAGACAACCACCTTGGTGGTAGTTGCTGTTGTTTTCAGGAGACAATCTGTGAATTCTTTCCATTGGAATTGAATGTTCTATGCTCAGAAATTCTTTCCTGTTCTGTTTCCTTAATTATGGTGTTAAGGACTTTTGTCCTGTTGTGTTCTTCTGGGACATCTATGATCCTTAGATTGTCTCTATATATCTTGTCTTAAAGACCAGTATGTTTTGCTTGCATAGTGAATATATTTCCTTTTAATGTTCTTGTCCATCAGTATGTACATATGGGAAATCAGAACAAACAGACAATGAATTGGGCTTAAATTAAACAGGGAGAGGAAATTGAGATGGATTACCTTTTTTTAAAAATTGCAAAATTCCTCTTATAAAATTCTTCCAGAAAAAAAAAAGATCCATCCTTTCAACACTATATTTGGCTTACGTTGCTTTGAGATTTGAAATACTCCAGTCTCCAAAAAATAGCAAATGATTATCACACGGAGGTATGAAAAGGGTACAGTATATAATTAATAAGGAATTTCAAATAAGAGTAGGAATTAAAGATGTTGTTGGACAAATATATGATAGGAAGAAAAGATTAGATTGGCTGGCCATATAATGAGAACATGGGCTGACAGTCCATGCATCCTGCTAAGAACCATGAAATGTTAAGAGAAAGAAAAAGAAGGCCTTCAGCACAAAGAGTGGACCATCGGTGGAAAACTAATGGAAGAATATAGACAGTAGTCTCACAAGATGGGTTGTGGGCTCTATCGCTAGGAGGAACTTCTAATTAAATGAGATCATGATTTACTTCAGTATTTGAGAATTTTAGACTTTTGTTTCTGTCTTTGATGTCTTTGGAGTTTATGTCCAGTAGTAAAATTTCTGGATAAAAGAGAACAATTAGTCTGGTAATTTTTCTTTCATAATGCCATATTGAATCCATCCTCTTTGTTTTACAAGTGAGGAAACTGAGGTTCAGAAACTATATACTGTACATTTTGTGTTTTCATGTCCCTCCCCCCACCCAGTATTTGATGCAGTAATATACAAATATTTAACAAATATTATCAAGGTTTTTATTAATATGAATAATACTTAATATTAATTATTTCTATTTGTATATGAGTTAATAATATTAATAAGGTTTAACAAGTATTTGTTGTATTGTTAAAATGAGATAAGTGTTTAAAAGGTCCATGTAAAGGACAGCAAATTGAATTATTATGAAGCAAAACCACACCTTCAATTTAAGTCTCAGGCCAGATCTATTGCCAATATTCACAGCACTGGTGGTGATTATCAATATGCCAGCATAGTTTTCAATTATAAAATACAACAGACTCTCTATATAAACAGCAGAAGAAAAACATTTATTCAGACACCAAAAAGTATTAAGTCCCTTTTCTTTCTTTTATAAATTAAATTATTGTATTCATTTTCAGTGTTCTACAATCACTTCCATATATCTTAGATTTTTCCCCTCCCCCCCTTCCCCACTCCCTCCCTGAGATGGCATACAATTTTATATAGGTTCTACACATAACATTCCCATTAAATACATTTTCACCTTACTCATGTTGCATAAAAGAATTAAAATGAATGGGAGAAATATAAAACAAAACAAAGCATAATTCAAAAGAAAATGGTCTGTTTCATTCTGTGATCAAATTCCATAGTTCTTTCTCAGGATATGGAAGGCATTTTGCCTCAAGAATCCATTGGGAATATTTTAAGTCCTTACATTGCAATGAAGTACTAAGTCTACCAGAAAGATTCCTTGCACACTATGGTTGTTGCTGCGTACAAAGTTCTCCTGATTCTGCTCCTTTCTCTCAGCATCAGATCATATATGTCTTTCCAGGCCTCTCTGAAGTCTTCCAGTTCATCATTTCTTATAGCACAATAGTATTCCATTACATTCATACACTACAATTTGTTCAGCCATTCCCCAATTGATGGGCATCCCCTTGATGTCCAGTTTTTGGCCACCACAAAGAGAGCTGCTATAAATATTTTTGTACATGTACCTTTTCCCATTTTTATGATCTCTTGGGGATACAACCCTAGAAGCGATATTGCTGGGTCAAAGGGTATGCACATTTTTGTAGCCCTTTGGCCATAGTTCCAAATTGCTCTCCAGAAAGGTTGGATCAGCTCACAGCTCCATCAACAATAAATTAGTGTTCCAACTTTCCCGCATCTTCTCCAACATTTATCATCTAACTATTCTGTCATGTTAGCCAATCTGATAGGTGTGATGTGGTACCTCGGAGTTGTTTTGATTTGCACCTCTCTAATCAATGGTGATTTGGAGCATTTTTTCATATGACTATAGATAGCTTTAATTTCTTCCTCTGAAAGCTGCCTGTTCATATCCTTTGACTTTTTATCAACTGGGGAATGAACAAGTCCCTTTTCTTGGTACATTCTATGTAGTTCATTAGTTGGAATACCATCTATGTTTCCAAAATCTACCCCTGCTCTCAACAGAGCAGTAAACAATTCTTTCCTTATCAATCTATTCTGACTTTGAATCTGCTAGCTAATTACTCTTCTCTCTCAAGGAAATTTATCTTTTCCTCAGTCTCCTAAGTCACCTAACTATGAAATCTTGTCCAGCACCTCCAAAGGTGCTCCCTATTTCCCCACTTATTAGAGTCAAAACTAGGTGCTTGTAAGCAGGAGAAACCATCTTCACTATTATATTCCTATGGAAAACTGATAAAGGGGAATCATAGTATGCATCTGCATTCCTAGTCATTATGGCAGTCCTCATTACCTCCTCCTTTAACTTTCTTTTATAGTTCCTAAATGAATACCAGTGTCTATCTCCAATAGGTCACATAGAATTAAGGATGCTGTACTACTGTAGCCAAAGCTAACAGATTAGTTATTAGCATATTATAATCTTTAAAGCTTGCTATACAAATGGATTATGACTGATACCTATAAATTTCAAGCAATCCACGCCCTCTGTAGATATTCCTCCAACTCCTTCATCACTGATTCTCACCATCCAACATATTAACGATTCTTCCATCCTTTGGATGAACCAATTCAAAATATCTTTGACCTCCTGCTGAGTAAAATCCTCAATTATCTCCCTAAACATTGTGTTCTCTGCTGGATTCTCTTGTTTTTACCTTAGTATGGGGTGAGCTTTGGCCTTAGAAGTCTCCCCCTGCAACATTGTTTCATTTTCCAACTCTGTCTTAGTTACATTTTCTGCCCATGCACTGGTCCTGGCAGTTGTCATCATGGAAATTAACCTGGTTCTGTACAAAGGTCAAATGCACACTTCTTTTACCAGCATTCCTCTTCTTCTCAGCTAAATGAATAGCCTTTTCTTCCACCTGAGACAACACCCCCCCAGACTGCTTTTTTTAAAGGAGATCCTAAACACTGAAAATTCTCATGAAAACTAGTTAACTCTTTTTCTATCTGAATTTTTTGCTTCAGCAACTTATCTCTACTTTCACATATAATACAGTAATTTGTTAATAAAATCAAGCATCTTCTACATACCCCTGCCAGTTCTTTCCCTGGTCTTATTGGTATTCCTTGCAAACACCTTTCCAAGACTCTAGGTTCCCCCTTCCCAGTTTTCACAAGGTTCAGTGCCTTTAGCCCATTCCCTTTCTAGGGAGGAATAAGGTAAATCCTCTCATCCTGGGATATCCATTTCTTACTCTAAATTCTTTCTGCCTCTAAATAGAGACTTTATACCCTGCAATCCTGTTCGTGAAACCAAATGTATCACCAAGGCAATATTCACAGCACCACTGGTGGTGACTATGAATATGCTGGCATAGTTCTCAATCACAAAGTATAGCAGGCTTTTTATATAGAAGGCAGAAGAAAAACATTTATTCAGACACCGGAAAGACACCAAATCCCCAAACCAGAAAGCTAAATTCATCATAGTAGCCAAGAAATCAGTACACATTAGCACTACAGGGGACAATGCCATTCCCAAGCCTCCCCCACCACCCCCTGCTGGGACCTTTCCAAAAACAAACACTCATGAGCCTAGCTTACCTATGTCCTCTCTCTCTCTACCCTAACTGCTCTCATTCACTTCCTCTCGGTTCTGCTCTATCCTTCCTATTCTACCCATTAAACAAGTCTTCCCATCACATGTGACTTAGACTTCCATGTGATTTAAGCAGGTCACATGGGCCTATTAATGAATAGGAAAGATCTTGTCATTTAAATTACCATTATACCAGAATACCTTTATTCAGCAATTCTTGAAGATTGGGAAGGAGAATTTTTCCTTCTACATACACACACACACACACACACACACACACACACACACACACACAGTATTGGGTTCCTTTACATAATGGAGCAAGCATTACCTTATTTTTTTTAAAATGGATGTTGCTACCTAGAACACATTGTGGTTAGCACAAAGGAAACAATCAAAACAGTTAGTGGTAATGTATACCAGCTACTCTTTATAAGAAGTTTCTACAAGCATGCTAAAAATGGGGGGAAATGTTTATTAATGCTTACACTGACAAGCATTGCACAAAGCAATGGGTATACAGATGTAAAAAAAAAAAAAGAGACAGTCCTTACCCTCTAGGAGTTTCTATTCTTACAGGGGGAAACAACACATATGAGGAAAAGGGAGTTTTCTTCTGGAGGCACGGGGATTAAGAGTGGAGCAATATATTAATTGAAATGCCTTTTCTAGAAGCAGTAGGAATATTTAGCATGCTCTGTTCAAGAGACAGAAAGTATGGAGAAGAGCAGAGAGCAAAAATAAACATATAGTGGTAGACCAAATGGAAAACACTAGAAACATACTCTAGTGGTCTGTGGCAGATTAGTGAATTTCCTGAATCACCAATCAGGATAGCTATAGGGCAGGACTTCCAAAGCTAAGTAAATAAATCCCCCAGACACTAGTGTCTGGAGGTCTGGTAGTCTGGTGGGTATGGTGGCAAAGTATAAAATGGAGTTACTCATGCTAAGAAAAAATGAGTATAAGGGTGAGGTGTGAATAATTCAATCATTCACGTCACCCCCACTTAAAATAACTAACAAGATTATACTTTTATCAAGTTAAAACATTTCTGTTGAAGCAAAGATGTCTATGGGGAACATACTAACGGGGGCTCACAGTTTGGGTTTTTTTTTTAGGTCTTTAAAATCAATTAGGAAGAAGCAAAAGCCATCTGATGAAATGAAGTGAGGTTATACAGGAAGTACATTGAGATTGGTTGAAGAGAGTCAGTCACGTTCTGCAAGTCTTGGATAAAATTGCAAGCAAATTTGGAACCCAGCATTTTAGTGGTCACCAACCTGAAGAAAATAGCTTTATATTAACTCCTAAGAGGAAATCTCTTAGGAGAAACAGGGGAGAAGGTGGAAAGAAGAAAGAGTCTTTCTCTTCTCTACCAGTCCTTGATCAGAGGAAGAATTTATGAACTTTGAAGGGTCTGAAGATTTTTGGATTTCCCATAATATCACAGCAACCTGGAACACAGCATTAAGGAGGTGATGGCAATATCTATAACAGGAACTAGGGACAAACTTAATATGTATAGTAAAGGCAGCTTTAGAACTTTACAAGAAGACTAGTAGAAAGTTATATCATTCCTAGGGGAAAACTATGTGAGGACCCCATTAATGACAGAAAAGGATTTGTGGAAAGTAGGAGCTGTCACCCTTTTATCATATTAAGCTTGAGCCCACTTTCCTCAGAACTCTGTATGGACATGTAGGTGAAACTTCCATTTTAAGAGAATGTTCACATGAATTGTTCATATAGTATCACTTTAGAAAATACCCATTTATATAAGCTAATTAAGTCTGAGTGATTAATATTCATTGAAATCAATGGGAGAGTTTCCCTGGCACTGACATGACTGCTGTCAGGAACCACCATCTAATGGAAACAAAACCATTGCCTGGAGAGCATAAAAATCAAGGCAGTTACTCAAGATTTTCTTTCACCAACATTTATTTCATCACACTTGAAACATGGGGTATATATTTGCCAACCTCTTGAAGGGGCTTTTCGGCAAAAAAAAAAAGTGCATTCCAATGGCTGACCTTCATACTGCAGGAAAAGCAACTATTTTGTACAAACTGGAACTGGGTAAAATCATAACCACTAAACCCACTATTTCAATGTGGCAATTATAAAATAAAAAAATCATTAGCCTCACAGTGTAGGATGTAGGTGGCTAGAACAAGATCCAAACCCTATAACACCATTACTTCCAGAATACACTAGGATTAATTTTTGTAGTTGATAGTAATAACAGAGAATGAGTGAATGAGTCCCAAGAAGAACTGATGAGACTGTTAGCAAAGTATCTTAGAACTTAAGAACTTGGATAATAATAAGGATCTTCCCAATGCCAAGAATTCATCTGAAATCACAGATAAACTTGGGATGAATTTTCTTCATTAGAAAAACTGGTACATCCTGGGCCAGAGGACCCCTGTCATGGGGCTGCACCTTGAGCTACTGCCACTGCCCCCCACCACTGCTGCCTCTGATGCTGCCACCTCTGGGCAGTCTGCTGGGAGCTGGAGGCCCACAGCTGCCAGACATGCACGTTTGCATAATTCAGATTTTCATAAAGTGAAGTCTGTATGTCCAAGCAATCTGTGCTGCTAGTGGAAAAAGGCTCTGTGAACAACTAGACTGTTTGTCCAATCAGCTCCAAACACAAAAATGAAACAACAAAAGCTCCTCCTCTCTCTCCTTTTTATTTCCTGTTTGCCCTTTGCTTTACTGTAATGTGGCAAACTGTGCTACTTTGTGGTATTGAGTGCTGAAGGATGTTTTTTTCCTCTCTTTTATCACAGTATGTATTGCACCATGTGGTAAATGTGGCAAACAGACCTGAAAACAGATTTCTTATTTAATGTAAATAGATTTTGTTTCTAATGGGACAGTTTCTGGCACTGTTATGTAAGAGTACTCTGTGTTTTTTGGGCTTTTTTTTATTAAAAAATCAACTCACCATATAGTACCAAGAAGGGATTTGAAGCACAGTTATACTTGGGTTGCTGAGGGTTAACATATAGCAGCAGAGACAAATGCTACTGCTACTGACTTATGATTATGTGTGTTGAGATCCTTTTTGGTGGATGGCTTTTAACTTGAACTCAATGCATTTTTTAAAAAGCTAAAATAAAATCTAAAAAGAAAAGTAAAACACTTAAACACACAGAAGCAAAAAATATGCTTAGTGTAGTTTTTGCAGTAACAACTTGAATACCAGATCATTTTAATTGTCTGCAGTTTGTCTTTCGAAACTTGAGAAACGATTAAAAAAAAGGCTCAATTTCACATAGTTAAAATAGATTCATATAATGCTATGTCTTTGGATCTATGCATTTCATAGTGTTTTGGTTTATATTTGTGCTCACATAAATATTTATTAGGGGAAAAAAGCTTTGAGGTTGTAGTTTAGAGCTGGTTACACAATGAGAGCCTTAGAACTTCAATTATAAATTGTTTATAAATCCTGCCTCCATCCTTACCCTCCAAAATTTAGGTCAGGCTGTGATTAGTTCTCCCATTACACTTGAACAACTCGTATGAAAGGCACAAGGATGACTTGATAGAAACATTGAGAAGAGCTTTTTGACATATTTGGCAAACAAAAGACCAGCCTTTTCATTTTTGATGAGGTGTGTGCTGCTTCTGTTTTTTTAGCCTATCCCTATTGCCTTTTCCTCTTCCCCTAGCCCCCTGTTCTTTATTCAGCTAATCCATTAAGAGTCCCTCCCTTATCATCTCCCAGAGAGGTTAATTCCCCATTGTAGCCGGACTATCACTACATCTCTGATAACACTGCTTATCACCGATCTACAGGCTCCCGGGCTTTTTTTCTTCATTTGCCAGGAAATCTCCTTGTGTCCATGCTCTCTCACTCCTCAAATGCTAGTTGCCCCCAGTGGTTCCAACTCCCCTCCTTTCCATATAGGAAAAGTAGTTTGTTCAAGTGCCCAATCCTCTAGCCCTCACTCCTTGATATGACCCTGAACAACATACTTATTGCTATTCCCCTGGTTCTCGCCTCCTCATCCAATTTACGTACCCAACCATGTTGTAATACAATCCTACAAAAACAAAAAAGCATTTCTTTACCTGTAGGCTGGGTGCTATTGTTTCCATAATACTCCCTACCTGTTAAATGTTACCTCTACCAGATTTCCACTTTCACCCTTTTCTCCTTGAGGACATTTATAAAGAAGTCTCTTAAAATTTTCTTTGCTTTCACTTTGTTACTGTTGTCCTTGCCTGCTGCATTTATTCATTCATGTATTTCTGTTGTTTGAGTGCTAGAGAAGCAAATAATCTCTTCAGTTCTGGTTTTCTTTCTAAAAGTATTTCAATTCTTCCTTAATATTGCATGCCCATCTTTTTTCCTGTTTGGTTAAACGTATATTTGTAGGGTAAGTCACCCAGTGCTGTATATGGAGCTCTATACTCTTTGGAACATTCTTCTATTCCCTCCTATATTTTCTAGTTGGTGCACAATAGTCTTGCTTTATGTCAAATGTCCTTTCTCTTAAATCTGAAAGTATTTCTCCTGATCATTTGCAACTGAGTTAAATAAATTTTAACATTACATGTCTTGGAGTTTCCATCATTATTTTGTTTTTGTTTCCTTTTTTCCTGGAGGTAATCTGTGAATTCTTTCTATTAGAATTTCATTTTCTATTATCAGAAGTTCTATTTTATCATTTCCTTCATTATGGTGTTTTGCCCTATATAGGTTATTCTTTGGAATAACCTCTGATTCTTAGGTTGTCTCTATGTCTTTACTATCATGTTTTACTTGGATGTGTATATATTCTTCTAATGTTCTCAGTTTTTTGCTTCTTTTCTTCTAGACTGTCCTTTATTTCTGTATATTCGCATTCCCAATCTAATGACCTTTCTTTTGTTTCTTTGGTGAGATTTGTTACTGAAGATGCAAATTTTTCTCTTTTACTTTTTTTTCTGTGCAGACATAAATTCCACATCCATAATTCTCATTTCTCTTTTAATACGCTCAAGAATCCCATTTCCACAGGGTCCTCTGTCTCGTCAAGTGTTGGATCATTTGCATTTTTCAGTAGTTATTTACAGATGCCTGAACTAATTTACCAAATCTCAGAATTTTTTCTTCTGTTGTTACTATTTTCCCATTGTGTTTGTCTATGTTCAAGATCTTTTTTCTTCCTGAAATCTTTGGTATTTTCAGTCTTTCCCCCACTATTTTCCTTTTCACTCACTTTCTGATTCCCTTATCACTGGCTTTGGGACTCACATGATTGTGGTTTTCTTTGAATTAGATCACAAAATATCTCAGTCTCTTTCAACGTTGGACAATTCATTGTTCAATAGCCTAGGTCTCTCTCTCAACTGACTTCTGGGTGGTCAGAATTGGTCCCAGTTAGATGCAGTGTTATTTTCCTCAGGCTTGGTGGAGTGGTACAGTGTCTCTCCTCACGTGATGTCCTGTCTTTGTGACCTGTCCCACTTTCAATGTTCTTCACTGGCAATTCAGAGCTTCACAGAACTATATTTTCTCATACTGAAGTTTAGAGGTTTGCTGTGTTGGTGTTTCCAGATTACAGCCCCTACCAGACTTTTGCTTCTAAAGGGCTGTGGTCAAGCTGGCTGTTGAGGCCTGAGTAAACTCCCACAATCTGAAGCTGAGGGTATTGGAAAGAGTATGGGAAGACTGGCATATTAATTTTATTCTAATCCTGAGTAGGGTCCTTGGGTCTGTAAGTGCAACCCTGCTGCCAGTGGTATGGGAAGTAGGGAAAGAGTGCTGAGTGAACTAGGGTCATTAGGTTTTTGTTTTTGTTTTTAATTTTTACCCTCTTTTTGAATCTGGGTATCCTAGATCATGGAGACAGCTGAAATTGGTTTATCTTTGGCACATAATTTCTGTTTTATAGAGGTCTGAAAAGTCATGGAGATCAGAAAAAAATGCCTCCTTCTTGTTGCATGCATAACATGGATTTTTCTTTAAAAGACTGTTAGAATTCTCCTATGAATCAAGCAGGACCAGTTTTCCTCTCTTTGGAAGTTCCTTTATAGGTAGATCTATTTCCTTTTCTAAGATTGGGTCATTTAAGATCTCCAGCTGGTCTTCTGAATTTGGATATTTAAATTTTTTTTAAGGTATTCCACTTTTTCTTCAGTGTTCTCAGTTTTGTTAACATATCATTGTGCAAAATATGTTGTGGTTATTCCCTTTATTTCTTCTGGTTTTACTGTGATTTCATCTTGCTCATTTGCTAATTTATTGATTTGATTTTTTGTTGTCTTTTTAATCAGATTAGCTATGCATTTATTAATATCTTTTTCAAGAATCAGATTTTATCATTTTTATGGAATTTTGGGTTTCAAATTTATCTATTTCCCTTCTAACCTTTAAAATCTTTCCTTGTGCTTATTTTTTCTTACTAATCTTTAGAAATTCATATTCAATTCATTAATCTGCTCTTTTTCAAATTTGTTAATATATGTTTATAAGGATATAATTTTCCCCCTATCAACTGCTTCAGCTACATCATAGGATCTTGGTATAGTTTTTCATCATCTGTTTTTGGGGAGGGCTGTTAATAATTAGTTTTCAGTTTTCAACAATTACTTGCACAAGTTTTAATCCCCCTTCTAACTCCCCTTTCTCACAATAGCATGCAATTTTATATGAGTTCTACACATACATTCCTACTAAATACAACTTCCCATCGGTCATACTGCACAGAAGAATTAAAATTAATGGGAGAATCCATGAGAAAAACCAAACCAAAACAAAATAGAAAATAGTCTGCTTCATTCTGAGTTCCCTTTGTAGTTTTGTAGTCCTTTCTATAAAGGATGTTCTCATAGGAAATTCTCCTTTCAAGCAATAATCCTTCCTCATCTCTCTCGAATGATTGGGTGTATGTCACTCAAAGTAAGATTGTGATGACCTAAGCCTGAAAGAGCCACAGTTTCCCACTGCATCCTGGGCCATCTCCAGTTGTCCTGATGAATATCATGCCACTGGACCCAGATGGCTTAGGAGAAGAAAGTGAGGTTGGTTGCACAGCCCTCCCTCACTCAAATCAAAGTCAACTGCAAATCATGTCATCATCTTGATATCTTAGTCCTCCTCAAGAATGAATGACAAACACAATGTCTCTCACACCAGCCACAACTCTTCTCAAAGGCAAAGTGCAGGTTAATTTATTTTATTTTCAGTTTATATTGTATACTAATCATTGCTATGGTATTTCAGGTGCATTAGGGACAAAAACTTAAAATTATAAATTATTTTTATATGAATATTTTTGGAGATGTGCTACTGATCATCTGATTTTACATCATTTCTTATGGGAAAATTTGCTTTGCAATAGGAACAGATCACATGAAGAACAGAATCTCAAAATGGATTAAGTTTGTAAACCAAGGTTCCACTAGATCTGCAAAGTGCAATAAAGTGGAGCACAATAGAACAATGTCTGTACTGTCAGTTAAAAGAAGACCTGGAACTGATTGTGGCTCAGGTCACAAGCTTCTTATTGAAAAATTCAGATCAAATTAAAGAAAGTAGGGGAAATCATCAGACCATATAGGTATGATCTAAATAACATCTGATTTGTGGTGCAGCTTAAAACAGTTACCAGGTAGACCAACATCCTATGACTAACATCCTCTGGAAAGTACTGTGATAGGCAAACATCCTGTCACAAGACTGACTCATATCCTTTGTAAAGTTTCCATAATTGGCCATTTCCAGAAAGACAGGAAGTTGATGGTTTACATGCTACTTCTTCAAACCATTGTGATTGGAAAGCACTGAGAAAAGGGGAACTAGAAACAAGGCACTTAGCGTTATTTTCTTGTTTCCCATATCACTGGGCAGTTTACAGGATGTGTGTGGCAAACTACAAGGGTGGAGTAGGCAATTGAAATTACTGGCACAAAGGAGCTAACTCATACAACAAAGAAGCCCAACCAATACATTTACCCATTTACTGATTAAGCCCTATGAAACAGAAGGGGGGAAATCTTATTAAGACTCAATCAGCTTACTATGCACTAATGACCAATCAATGATAATGATCAATTTTCAATCCCACATTCCTTCCCCCCGCCTTTTCAATCCTTCCCCTTCCTCCTCGTCCACTCCCCTGTAAGTTCTTTTCTTATTGAGACCACAAAGTTTTCCTCACTGCTAGTCCTCCATTTGACCAGGGAGCATACACAATGCTCTCTGCTCCATTTTTCATTACCCACTTCCATGTACCCTCTCCTATTGTAATGTATTCTCACCAAAAAAATTCCCACATTTTTTTTTCACCTCTAGGGAGGGTATTGCCAGGTTCTGTCCATAATTCCCTAGACCTGCTTCTTCATTGTGACATTCACCAGACTTCAGCCTTCGCCCCTATCTTTTTGGGTACATTTAGAAAAAAGTGTTATTGGTTTCTCTGTTGTGACTCTGCTGCTGTTGATGTCCTTGGCTATTGCATTGTTTGGAGTGTTGGGAAGACAAATCGCCTTCAGTTCTGGTTTTCTTTCTTAAAATGTTTCAGATACCTTTTCATTTTTGAAAGCCCATCTTTTTTCCTGTAGGTTAAGTTCAAATCTGTAGACTAGGTCACCCTGAACTAGCTGCACCCTAAACTCCACTACTCTATAATATTCCATTTTCCTCCAACGTTTCCCAGTGAGTGGATGAGAAGTCTTTTATTTTTTGTCTTATCACATTTGTCTTGGAGACTTACGTTACCTAAGTTGTGTCTGTGTATCTTGTCTTTAAGATTAGTATGTTTTGCTTGCATAATGAGCTTATTTTTTAAATGTTATTGTTTTTTAATTCTACTCTTCTAAGTTATCCTTCACTTTGGTGTATTTGTATTTCCAACTTATTATTTTCTCTTTTGTTTCTTTGGTGAGACTTATTGTTGGAGATTCTGATTTTTCTATTCTGCCTATTATTTTTTCTGTGTAGAACACAAATTTTGCTCTTACCATTCTCATTTCTCTTTTGAAGCACTCAGGAATAGTGTTATGGCTCTATGTTCTCACATTCCACAGGGTCCTCTGCTCGTTAAGGGTTGAATCATTTTCCTTTGTGTAGCAGTTTATTCACAGATGCCTCAACTCGTTTAATAAATCTGGATGCCATATTTCCTTCTGTTATTAATGTTTTCCCCAATCTGTTTATGTTCACATCTTTGAGTTTTCTTCTGGGATCTTTGGTAATTTCAGTCTCCCCCTCCCCCTTATTTTCTCCTATTGCTCACATTCTGACTCTCTCTCCCTTCTGCAAGTGATTTCCTTGGAGGCTGGATCTCAAAGTGTTTCAGCCTCCTTTCATACCTGGCAATCCATGGTTCAACAGCCTGTGTTTTTGCACCAAGTGATTTTGGGATGGATAAAACTGGCTAGAGCTGGATGCTAAGCTTTTCCCTTCAGATTTAGTGGAGTGCTTTATATATTTATTCTTCCACCCCATTCCCAAGACACATGGTATCCTGATCCATTCCTTCTCTTTCTTAGTTATCATTTGCAGTACTGGTACTATGGGCTTATTTGAGCATAATCTGTCTTGGCATATGGCAAGCTTCTACTTCTAATGGGCTGCTACACACTGACTAGCTGTCATGTCCTAAACAAACATACACAGCCTAGGATCAGGTTATCTATGGCACTATAAAGAGGGAAGGGGAGACTAGAATACAAGGTTGGGTTTTGGTGCAAACCTCTATGTTGGGTCTTTGAATTTTAGTGCAGCCTGTATTGTTAATGTATTTTTGCTTAATGGAAAGATCTTTCCCATCCATTAATAGGCCCATGTGACCTTCTTGAGTTACATGGAAGCCTGAGTTACATGAGTCTGTGGTGGGAGAAGCTTGCCAAACAGCTAGAGCAGGAAGGGTGAAGTAGAACTGAGAGGAAGTTGGTCACAGCAGTTAGAGCTGAGGGAGAGAGAGGAAGCAGGCAGCAAACTGAGAGTGTTCATTTGTGGGAAGGTCCTAGCAGGGGGAAATCTTAGAGATGGTGGTATCCCCTACATTGTTATTGTGTATAGATTTCTTTGTTGTTATGATGGATTTGGCTTTCTGGTTTGGGGATTTGGCTTTCTAGTGTTTGAATGTTTTGGTTCTCTCTTCCATGTAGGGAGTCTGTTATATTTTGTGATTCAGAATTACGCAGGCATACTCATAGCCACCATAGGTGCTGTGAATATTGTGCTGGTACTATACAACCTCACTGCCAGTAGTAGTTTTGGAGAGCTTAGGGTAGGCATCAGTTCATGGGTTTAAGGTTTTTATTTTTCACCTTCTTTGGATTCTCAGTATCATAGACCATAGAGACAGCTGAAGTTGCTTTGACTTTTTATCATAATTTTTGTATTGGAAAAGTTTGAGAGGTCATGGGCATCAGAGAAAATGTCATCTCTCCATCATGTTGTTCATGTGACCCAGAATTCTTCCAGGGTAAGTTATTCTCAATTGTAAACCTATACCTGTTACCTTTTGAAATATTGTATTTTAATATGTTCTTTAGTTTTTAGGAGAAATTGGTAGGTCTTTTATACTGGTTAATGTTTTCTTAGATTTAGTCCTCTCCCTATCTTTAGTTTCTGAATGAGGAGTTTGGGATGTTTAGGGAGGACTAGCATCTCTGGTATGTGGGCTTGTTGAGTCCTTTTCAAGGCTGTCCATCCACCTTTGGTATCTACCTGTCACTCAACTCTCACTTGTGGTTCCGTAAAAAGCTGTAGCATGTACAGTGGCCACAACCTGGTAAAACCATCTCAGCAGATGGGCTAAATCAGATTGAGGGTAACTAACAGGCCTCAAACCCACTGTTGAGTTAGGGCAATGTCTACCTTCCTCTGATGGAATGGGCAGATAAGAACAATTTGTTTCAATGGCTATGAAAGTGGCTGAGGCAGATTCTGTGGGGCTCTTAAAGCTTGGTCAGACATCAAAGGCATCAAGGTTTATCTACTGCATCCCGAGCCAATGGCAGTCATTTTGACTTTTGTCTTGCCACTGGATTATGACAACTCTAGAAAACACAGTGAGGCTGATAACTGAGCAATTAATGCACAAGTCAAAAGACATCACCTCTTTTACAGGCAAGTGACAAAGCTGCAGGTGAGGATACACTGGGAGCTATAGTTACAATCCTGCACACAGGCAGCCCAAGCCATAGAGTCATCTTCTCATTGTTCTGAAGCAGCACTAGGGTTCAGTGGTCCTCTGGATGTCTGAGCAGACTTTTTAAAGGACTGTACTACTCACCTCCTGGTATAAGAAAGGGGCTAGAAAGGGTGACCTAAAAATTGTGTTTCACCCAACTCTGGCTTGCTCACCAAAACAGGCAGGCATTTCATCTCATAGTGAAACAGAAAAGATATACAAAAACTTTTGTGAAGATGATTCCACTTACCATCAGTACATGGAACAGGTACACGCTTATGGACAACATGAAATCCAGTACTCAAAAGATGAACAGCTCTTATTGTGAGAGAACTCAGCAGGTATTATACCCAAATAATAGCCCCAAGTGAAACAAGGCTGGCAAATGAAGACCAGCTTAGAGAAAATGGAGTGGCCACAGTAATAGGGAGCGCCATGATGCTGGCATAGGTTTTGCAATCAAAACTAATCTATCAACAAGCTTGTATGCCTCTCATGACAGACTCATGACAGTGCAACTGCCATTTGCAGGAAAGTACCATGCCACCATCATCAGTGGGTATGCTGCCACCATGGCAAACCTTGATGAGGTCAAAGAAAAATTTTACAATGACCTGGAGATCCTCATCACCAATCTGCTAAGAGAGGACAAGCTCATAATTCTGGGTAATTTTGATGCCAGATAAAGCACAGACTATATGTGTTTTCATCCTTTGTTGCCAAAGAAGACCATGCCATCAGAGAAATAATGACATGACTCGCACTTGACTTTGTTTTGAGTGAGGGAGGGCTGGGCAAGTCACCAGCCTCACTTCTCCTTCAGAGCCATCTGAATCCAGTGACCAGATATTCATCAGGATGACTGGAGATGACCCAGGATGAGGCAATTGGGGTTAAGTGACTTGCCCAAGGTCACACAGCTAGTGAGTGTCAAGTGTCTGAGCTCCTCCTGACTCCTGCACTGGTGCTCTATCCACTGCACCACCTAGCTGCCCCTCAAAGCACAGGCTATAACATGGCAGAAAGTCCCTGGAAGGAATGGAGTTAGAAAGAGCAATGGCATTTAGTAGACTATGCATTGTAATGAGAAGATACAGACCAGATGTGAGAGTGACAAAGGCCATGTATGGCAAAGAATGCTGGACTGATCACAGACTTATCCTCTCCAAGCTAAATATTCACGTTCAACAAAAGCAGTCGTCCCAAGACAAGATAACTACCAGAAGACCTAATGTCAACAGATTAGAGCACTTCTCTGAGCATGAACAGTTTGTTGCTAACTTGGAGGGAAAGGTAAGCCAACACACAGTTGGCAACAGCAGAGTAGAAAAAGAGTGGACCATTTTCAGATATTTGGTGTCCAGCACCACATTTACTCATCTAGGCAAGAACAGTCAGAGACATCAAGATTGTTTTGACAAAAATGATGGGTCAATTCAGAAGCTGCTAAATGGAAAATGAACACTCCACAGGATTTACCACTAGGATAGTCCATCTGTCTCTAAGAAGGCATGTACTGCAAGCAAAACTTGGAATGCACGATTCTTGGCTTAGTACGAAGGCAGATGAAATTCAGTTTTATTCTGAGAGTAACAATCCAAAATGCTTTAATGATGCCCTGAAGGCTACTTATGGGCCAAAGACCTATGGTATATCTCAACTGCTCTGGGCAGATGGAGTCACATTGATTAGTGATAAAAACATGATCCTGGAGAGATGAGCTGAACATTTCTATAGTGTTCTCAACAGACTGTCATCAGTCAATGCTGAAGCCACTGATCATTTACCTCAAGTTGAAGTCAATCCCTCTCAAATCAAATTTTCAACTGAGCAAGGGGTTTTGAAGGCCATTTGGTTCCTCTAGTATAGCAAGATACCTGATGCTAATTCCGTCCCAGCTGAGATTTACAAGACAAGGTTATATGGCAAGCAGAAGTTACGCCCCAGGAATTCAAGGATGCCTCCATTGTCCATTTCTATAAAGGAAAAGGGAAAAGGCTGTCCTATGACAGTCACAGACCCTCCCTTTCTCTTAGTCATTGCTGGCAAGATTCTTGCCAGTCTTCCTTAATAGGCTGATCCTTCACCTGGAAGATGGTTCTTCTACCTGAGAGCCAATGTGGCTTCAGAAAGGGCTGAGGAAGAGCTGATAGGTTTGCTGCTCAACAAATTAAGGAGAGAAGAACAGACTTTCATAGACCTAATGAAAGCCTTTGACATTGTCAGTCATGAGAGCTTGTGGAAAATCATGTCAAAATTTGGCTGCCTGAAGAAGTTCATCAGTATTGTAATTCACTTTCTTGACAGCATGCTTGCCTGGGTTCTGGATAATAGACAATGCTCTCAAACTTCCTTACTCACTTAAGGAGTGATATAAGGCTGGGTACTTGCTCCTATGCTTTTTAGCCTGATTATTTTCTGGGATGTTTTCAAATACCTTCAGTGAGGATGAAAATGGCATTAAGGTCAGTTACTGCAGTGATAGTAAATTACTTAACTTGAAAAGGCTACAAAGCAAGACGAAAGTAGAGGGAGAGTTAGTGCATCAATTTTTGTTTGCAGATTGTGCTCTCAGTGGAGCCTCAGGGGCTGAGATGCACCAAAGTATGGATCAATTCTCTGCTGTTCACGCTAATTTTGGCCTAACCACAAGAAAACAGAGTCTTCACTAGGCAGCACCATATCATCCATACATGGAACCAGTTACAGCAAATGGAGAAATTTTGAATGTTGTGGATAATGACAGGGATGTACATATATCTGATGAAGTTAATGCATAAACTGCCAGACTGAGCTCAGTGTTTGGCTCTATAGAAAAGTGTGGGAGAGAATTAGACTATCAAATGGAAGATCTATAGAGCCACTATGCTGACTTCATTGTTGTATGCCTGTGAAACCTGAACAATATAACAATGCCATTGCAGGAAACTGAGTTACTTCCATTTGAACTGTCTTAGGAAGATTCCGAAGATTACCTGACAAGATGAGGTACCGGACACTGAGGTCCTTTCTTGAGCTGAACTGCCAAACATTCAAACTCTACAGCACAAATGTAATGTTAATAGGACAGGAAGATCTTCTCCATCCATTAATAGGCCTATGTGACCTGCTTTGAGCTTCAGCCCAGCTCACAGCTAAGATACAGTCTGACTCACATGGAACCCATTGTGGGAAGAGCTTGCTCAACAGAATTTAACTGAAATAGAATGTTGAGGAGAGACAAGCCAGTGTGAGCTGGTAAAGGGAGGAATTTTGTCTAGGAAAACTTGTAGGGAGGCCTAACAGAAAGAATGCTTAAGATGTTGATGCTCTCTGGATTGGTGATGAGTACCTTGCTAAAATCTTACCTCCTGGTATCCTAATAGTGATATTCTAAATAAATATTTCAGTCTTTACTTTGAGGAAGAGAGCTTATTATATTTTGCGAATCTACCCCGGAAATACGTATGTGCCATAGGCGGCCAGCCTCTGCGGAGTGCTTTGGCAAGTGTCTGAAAAGAAAGATACAGGGCAGGTGGGAATGCAAGCATGCAATCTGTTTATTACTCTAAGGGTCAAGGTATTTAAAGGCTGTGACCACAATCACGTGCACACAAAGCTTATTCCCTGACTCACCCACATCCTTGTACCCAAAGCTAGTTCCTGTTTTCCCTATTGCTCATCTTATCAGCAAGAACATCAGATTCTCAGGGTCATGGAGAGCTTTTGCCAGGGCTGTGTAAGCACAAGAACCATGGAAACAGGCTTCACCTCAGCTATGGCCTTGATCACGGGACTCACACTCTAACCCTTAGTCCTCTACACATACGCGTATTTCATAGCAGCTGCTATGGGTATCACCTTGGCATTACAAGAAAATGCCACTCAAATGGGCTGGCCATGCTGTTCGAATGCCAAATGTAGGCTTGCTTCAAAGACTATTTTATGGAGAACTCACACAAGGTTAAGTGCTCACATGTAGGTCAGAAGAAGTGATACAAGGACATTTTTAAGGTTTCTCTGAAGAACTTTGGAATCAATTGTGACGCATGGGAGACATTGGCACAGGGCTGCCCAGAATGACATGCCCATATCAAAGAAGGGGCTGTGTTCTATATACGAAGCAGAATTGCAGTAGCTCAAAAGGAACGTGAGATGTGCAATTTTAGGGACATCTCCACTCCAAATGTTCACACAGTCTATTTGTACCTGAACTGTGGTACAGCTTTCCGACCTACTCTTGGTCTGATTAGCCACAGGTGGACACACTGCACCTTGACCCCAACAGAATAATGCCATTTTGGTCTTCTTTGAGAAGGAAGGACAATAACCAAACAACAAGCAAAGCCTCCAAGGAAAACACAACTTGGTCACTAAATCAACTAGAATTCATTCTAAAAGAAGAAATATCCTCTCAGACCCCTAAAGTGCTATCACTGACATTTCATTCTTCATCTTCTGTATTCAGTCATCTCTTGTTGATCGTCCGTCCCTTGGCAATACTTCTCTCATCCACCCCCTTTTCTCCATACACATAGCCACCACCCAGTTCAGGCTCTCATCAGAATTATTGCTTTAGCTTACTAACTGACATTGTGGAACACAAGAAGAAATAAAATAGTTCCTGTCTGGCTCCACAAGTTACCCAATGTCAAACTGCAGGCCTAAGTTTCTCTCATAAAATTCTCCTGCTTCTCTTGAACTGATTTCTCAATTTCTCAAAGAAAGTAGCAGAAGGGCCTCTTCTTCTTCTTTGTCTATATTGTTGCTTTAAAGTTGGGGGTGTGTGCGGGGGGGGATCCTGCATATTATTTCCTAAGGCTGTAAAATCCTGTGTGTCTCTGTATCTTTTTGTTCAGCTGTGGCTGCTGTCTACTTAGAAAATCCCCCAGTGGTCTCCCTACTTCTATATCTCTCCTCTTCAGTTCATTCCCAACACACCTAGCAAAGTGTTATTCTTAATGCTCAGGTCTGATCGTTTTCCTTCCCAGCTCAGAAAGCTCCAGTGGCTCCCTATTGCCTCTAGGCTCTTTCGCTTAACATGTCAAGGTCTTCACAATCTGAATACCTTAGCAGGCTTTTCAAACCCCTTAGAATCAAAGCTCAGCTCAAGTACTATCTCCTCCATTTTCTACATCCCCTCCAAACGCTAATGCCTTCCTTCCCCTTATTTATTTCTATTTGCTTTGTAAAGGACTGTAAGGCATTTTTGATTTTTGCAGCCCCAGCAGCAGGCAGCACCTAGATGTTTAAAAGATACCTACAGATTTGTATTTTTTTCAACGCCTTCACATAAAAGCTTTGATAAAATAGCGGCAGAGAAGCAGCTACAATGATGAGTTTGTTTGCATTGTGACTCAAAGAGGAAAAGATTCTACCCAAAGGACAGGGGGAGAGCAAGGATATACGGGAATTCCCCACTCAATTTTGCACAATCAAGTTCCGTCCTCCCTGTTGGAGCTGTGCACTCGCACACCCCCTACGCAAAAAGGTTGTATTGTTCCAGTTGGAGCCAAGCTTACACACACGCACAATCTTTACACACATAAGTTTTGTCCCATTTAGAGCTACACATACACACTACACAAACTTCTATTTCCCAGTGGGAGCTCTGCCCGCTCTACACACAGACACAGACACACACACTCACTTCGATGGTGGGAGAAGCTCACAACCACACACACCACAGTTCTATTTCCCAGTGGGAGCTCTGCCCGCACACACATACCCACCTCTACACACACACACATACACTCATACCTATTGTCCCAGTGGGAGCAGCGCATACACACTGACACACACACACACACACACACACTGCCCCAGTGGGAGCAGCGTACAACCACACTCACGCACAAACACAGACAGAAAGACACACACACACACACACACACACACTCTGTCCCAGGGGGAGCTGCGCACAACCACACTCACGCACAAACACAGACACACAGACAGACACAGACACACAGACACACACACACTGCCCCAGGGGAAGCAGCGCACGACCACACACGCACACACACACACACACACACACACTACCCCAGTGGGAGCAGCGCACAACCACACTCAGAGACACACACACACACTGCCCCAGTGGGAGCAGCGCACAACCACACTCAAGCACAAACACAGACAGACAGACACAGACATACACAGACAGACACACACACACACTGCCCCAGGGGAAGCAGCGCACAACCACACTCACGCACAAACACAGACACAGACACAGACACACAGACACACAGACACAGACACACACACAGACACACACACACACACACACACACACACACACACACTGCCCCTGGGGAAGCAGCGCACGACCACACACGCACACACACCCTCAGCCCCCCGAGGCCTCTCTTATAGGCTGGACGCCCAGAAGCGTTTGGCCCAGCCTCCCAGCCATTGGCCCGGCGCCTCCCCGGACCCTCACCTCGGGGGTGGGCGGGCCGAGCGCGGGGCGGAGAAGTAGGTGAGCAGCCTGCGCGCTCCCTTTTCCCTGGAAGTTCCTCCGGGAAAGGAGCGCTCTCCGCGTGCGCCCTCCGGCCGCCTGCCCCGGGAGAAAGCGCGCAGGCTTCGGCGGAGAAGGAGGGCGATCGCTCGGTACGTGGGGGCTCGGCCGCAGGACGGCGAGGCGAGTTCGGAGCGTTGGTCGGCGGTTGGCCCCGGGGCGTTCGGAGGGGGCGGGCGAGCGAGCGTCCCGCCGCGGCCCCGCACTCCCAGCTCCTTCTCCCGCCCAGCGCACTCGGGGAGTCGTGGAGGGCTGCCCCGGCCCCGGCGGAAATAGGCTTTGGAAGGGAGAACGGCCGCCCCCACGGGGCCGGCTCCCCGAGGGCGTGGCCCCGTGCGCTCCCTCGGAGTGTCGGACCGGACCTTCCCGGCCGTCCTAGGTAGGGGGCAGCCCTGGCGGCGGGGCTTTGGGCTCCGGTGTGCGGGGTTGAACCCCCAGCCCCGGGCACGAGCGGCCCTCACCCCGCTTTTTAACGATCCGCCCAACCGTGAGTGCTTCCCGGGGCAGGACTTGTAGGAGTGGGGACGAGGACAGTGGCCAGCCTTTCAAGAACGTCTCTTTTCCTCAGGTCCAACGGACCCTGGGACGTTTTCCCGGAGTTTTAGGAGCTTGCTCCCTGAAGAAGGCAGGGTCCCGATTTCAGTGGCCATCTAGTACCACCGACTAGTGCCCGAGAAGGACCTCTCTGCGACGCCCCCCGACCCCCGTGGAGGGGAAATCACTGTTTCTCCCTTTCGAGCCCCAAATCACCTTCCTCCTCCTTCTGAGTTGCAGGCGCCAAGGAGAGCCCATCTTGTCCCTCTTACCGTCCTCCCCGGTCCCAGAATGTCCTCCTCCGCAGGCGAAATGTCCCATTTCCTTCCATCCATCCTTATGTCACTTTCTTTTCAACTGATACAGTTTCTTGGAGAGAAACTTACTTGTTTCTATTGTCCCTGAGCTGTGAGTCTTATGTTGCCGAACACCAGGCAGTGAGCAAACATGATACTTTGAAAATAGGTACTTTCTCAAATGTGTCTCTATTATCGAAGGTTTTTTTTTTTTTTTAACAGAGGAAAACAGTAAAGAAATAACAAGTCTGCATATTATATACAAGAAAAGTTGAAGTAACCTCTAGCAAGAATCAAAATCTTCACTTCTGGTGGACAAAAAAAACTAGGGACCGGGGTGTGCAAAAAGAAATAGACCCTTAAGCAACTTATAAGAAATCTAGATGAGGAAATGAAAGCCATTTCTTAAGTTTTGTTTTGAATAAATATTGCTGTCCATTTCCGTGACTGCTTTTTTTAGGTCGTCTCCGATGCTGCCAAGGAATATATACCGATTTATTTTATCAAGTCCCTTTTTCCTGAAATCAATTATTTTCTGCTACTGTAATTTTTCTCACAAAAATTTCTGCATTTCTCTCAATTGCCATGCCACAGTGCCATTATTCTGTGTGGCTCAAACATACTATAATGTGTAGTGTTTTGTTTTGTTTTTTAATTAAGTCTGTGGACAGAAAAATCCCAACATTGCTATTACATTATTTATAAGAGAATTTTTCCATAGCTGAATAAGTATTTGTAGAGTTAATAAAGCATTCTTACTCAGGTTGCTAGAGCTTAGAAATATTTTCATTATTCTTTTTCTGTTATGCTAGTATTAATGTGGTGTACATAGAAAGGGCACTGTCTCTGAAGTCAAGGAGCCTAGACTCAAATTCTTGCTCGGATTACAGTCTTAGTAGTCTTAGGCAAGTCAACTTTTCTTGCACTTCAGTTTCCTCATTTGTAAAATGAGGTGTCTGAAATAGATGGTTTTTTGAGGTCCCTTGCTGTTCCAATGTATGTTCAATGAAAAAGATCTAAAAAATTAAATTGATAAAATGAAAACTGGGTAATAGATGTTGAAGAAAACCTAAGAAGAAAGCTTAATCCAGAAAACTTTGAAATACCCTACCCAGGCAATGGAATGGAGGAGTAGTGGTTGATTTAAAATAAAAGAGATAGTTACTTTTCATGTACTAAAGTAGCCAATTCAAAAAACATTTCATTAAGTAATCTCCCTAGGGCTCCTCATAGTCCCCTCTTTCTCCCTACCAAAAAGGCATCAGGATCAGTCTTTGACTTAGACCTCACATGTTCTACTCCAATCAGGTGAAGCCACCTACTTATTAATCTAATGTGGCTCACCTACTTCCACTTGTATGTCTTTGGATTGACTCCTACCCCAGTAAGTCTTGAGGTCTTAACTTGTTAATGAGACCATCTATTCACTTGCTTGATTTCTCTGGCGGTACTTTTGACTACTTGTCCCCTGACTTCAACCTGCTGGCCTAAATACTGATCACCAGTTTCTGGACACCTCCAGTTGTGATGGCCGATGGCCAATATTCTGACTTTCACAGTTTTTTTTTCTGACCTCCCACCTAGCCCCAGTTTGGATTTATTACTCCCATTCATTACTGCCCTTTCTCCCAAATGTGAGGAAAATGAGTTGAAATGAGCGAGATGACGTACCATATTGGTCTAAATCTCAGGCTACGTATAATTTACAAGAAACACCGCAATTGAATATGAGTTAGTAACATGTGAGTTCACTTTTGGCCTACATATTGTAGTAAATGCTACTGAATAGTTTCAGGTTATTCAAATTGTATTTTTAAAAATTAATTTTTATACTTTGAGTTCTGAGTTGCCTGCCTTCATTCCTCACAACTCCATATTAGAGAATGCCAGCATTTAATATAGCTATATGTATGGAACCATACACTTTTATATGGAGGTGGATAGCATTTTCCTTCATAAGTTCTTTGGAGATAATTCGAATGATCCTGTTAATCAGAATTACTTACTTTTCAAACAATATTGCTATAACCGTGTAGAACATTCTCTTGGTTCTGCTTGTTTCACTCTGCATTATTTAGCACAGGTTTTCCACATTTTTATAAAACCAAACTTATTTCTTAGAGCACAGTAGTATTCTATCACAGTCAACTTAAATCCACCACAACTTAATGCAGCCATTCCCCAATTGACCTAATTCCCTTAATTTTCAATTCTTTGCCACCACAAAGAGCTGCTTTATGGAATATACAGTTCTTTTTCCTTTTCCCCTTATCACTCTGGGAAATAGACCTAATAGTGGTATTGTTGGGTCAAAGGGTATACGTAGTTTTATAACTCTTTGGGTGTAATTTCAAATTGCTCTTCAAAATGGTTGGATTAGTTCACAGTTCTACAAACTGTACTACTGTCTCAATTTTTCCCCATTCCCTACGTTTGTCATTTTCCCCTTCTGTCATTTTAGCCAATCTGATAGGTGTGAGACAGTATATCAGAGTTGCTTTAATTTGCATTTCTCTAATCAATAATGATTTAGAGTATTTTTTTCATATTAGTATATATAGCTTTGATTTCTTCTTCTAAAAACTGCCTGTTTAGATCATTTGACATGTATCAATTGGGAAATTGTTCTTTCTTATAAATTAGACTCATTTCTCTATATATTTGAGATATGAAGCCTTTATCCAAGAAACTGACTAAAGAAGTTTTTCCATATTTTCTGCTTTCCTTCTAATCTTGGCTGCATTGACTTTATTTGTACAAAAACTTAAAATTTATTATAAATCAAAATTATCCACTTCTACATCCCTTGACACTCTCCATCCCTTGTTTATTCATAAATTCTTCTCTTATTCATGAATCTGATAGGTAATATGTTCCATGTTCCTCTAATTTACTTATGGTATCTCTTTTTATGTCTGGGTCATATATCTGTTTTGACCTTATCTTGGTAAGTGGTGATAAGATTTTGCTCTATACCTAGTTTTTGCAAGACTGCTTTCCAATTTTCCTAGCAGTTTTTACCAAATAGTTAGATCGTATCCAAAAAGTTTAGATGTTTGCATTTACCGAAACAAGAAGTTACTATAATCATTTTCTACTCGGTGTTATTACACTAAAATATCGTTTTATTTCTTAACCAGTGCCAGATAGTTTTGCTAATCACCACCTTATACCACATTTTAAGATCTGGTACTGCTAGACCTCTTTACTTTTTTTTATTAATTCCTTTCATAGTGTTGAATTTTTGTTCTTCCAAATAAATTTTATTATTTTGTTCCTAGCTCAAGTAATTTTTGGTAGTTTAATTGGAATGGCACTGAATAAGTAGATTAGTTTAAGCAGAATTATGACTTTTTATTATATTGACTTGACTCATCCATGCACAATTAATATTTCTCTGATTATTTAAATCTGAATTTATTTGTATAAAATGTTTTATAATTATGTTCATTTAATTCTTGGGTTTGTCTTGGCAGGTATACTCCTAAGTATTTTATGTTGTCTACAGTTAATTTAAATGAAATACCTCTTACTCTCCTTGCAGGGTTCTGTTGGTTATATGTAGAAATTATGTACATATATTGTGGATTTATTTTATATCCTACAACTTGGCTAAAATTCTTCATTGTTTTGATTGAGCTGTTAGTTGGATCTCTAGGATTTTCCAAGTGTAGCATCATATTTGTTTGCAAAAATAGTTATTTTTATTTCCTTATTGCCCATTCTGATTCCTTCAATTTCTTTTTCTTTTTTTATTACTATTGTTAGCATTTTTAGTACATATTGAGTAATGGTGAGGATAATGGGCATCTTTGTTTGATTCTTGATTTTATTGGGATGACTGCTAGCATATCCCAATTATAGATAATGCTTGCTGATGATTTGGGGTAGATGCTTCTTATTTTGAGGAAAAATATTTAAGCCTATGCTTTCAGGTGTTTTTAAATAAATTGTGTTAATAATTTTCCTTACATTGAATCAGCCCTCTGTTCTAGGTTTCAATCCTACTTGGTCACAATGTATAATCTTTGTGACATATTGCTGCAGTATTTTATTCAGCTAGCTAGTATTACATTTAGAATTTTACATCAATATTCATTGCTGAATTTGATCTATAATTTTCTTTTTCTGTTTTTGCCTGGTTTAGGTATTGGCACCCATATTTGTTTTATAAGAGGAGTTTAGCAGGATTCCTTCTTTACTTCAAATAATTTATGTAATATTGGAATTAGTAGATCTTTAAATATTTGATAGAATTCCCTTGTAATCCATCTGGTCCCCGATGCTTTTTTCTGAAGAAGATCATTTCTGGCCTGTTCAATTTCTTTTTCTAAAATAGGTTGATTTAAATATTCTATTTTTCTTTTAATCTGTGCAGTTCATATTTTTGTAAGTATTCTTCCATTTCACTGAAATTGTTCAGTTTATTGGCATGTAGTTGGGCAAAATAACTTCACTGCTTTTATTCATTGGTGGTGAATTCATCCTTCTTCTTGATACTAGTGATTTGGTTTTCTTCTCTCTTTTCATCAAATTAATCAATGGTTTATCTAGTTTATTATTATTTTTTAAAAAAACTAATTTTATTTATTCAATGATTTTCTTACATTCAGTTTCATCAATTTCTCATTTAATTTTCAAGATTTTCATTTTGGTGTTTAATTTGTTCTTTTTCTAGTATTTATTGTATATCCAATTTATTGAGTTCCTCTTTCTCAAGTTTATTGATGTAGGGGCAGCTAGGTGGTGCAGTGGAGAGAGCACCAGTGCAGGAGTCAGGAGGACCTGAGTTCAAATTTCACCTCAGACATTTGACACTCACTAGCTGTGTGACCTTGGGCAAGTCACTTAATCCAATTGCCTCATCTTGGGTCATCTCCAGTCATCCTGATGAATATCTGGTCACTGGATTCAGATGGCTCCGGAGGAGAAGTGAGGCTGGTGACCTGAGCAATCCTCCCTCACTCAAAACAAAGTCAAGTGCAAGTCATGTCATCATTTCTCTGATGGCATGGTCTCCTTCGGGAATGAAGGATGAACACACACACAGTTTATTGATGGAACGTTAAAAGATATAAAATTTCCTTGTAGTAGTGCTTTAGCTCTATCCTATAAGTTTTGATATATTTTCTTACCATCATTCTCTTTAATAAAATTATGTATTTTTTCTGTGATTTGCTCTTTGACTCGCTCATTCTTTAGGACTAGGTTATTTGGTTTCTAATTAATTTTTAATCTGTTTCCTTGGTCCTTTATTAACTGTAATTTTTACTGCATTATGATCAGAAAAGGATGAATTTAATATTTATGCTTTTCTGCATTTGACTCTTAAGGTTTTTACGCCCTAACATATGATCAGTTTTTGTAAAGGTAACATGTACCACTGAGGAAAAGGTATATTCATTTCTGTTCCCATTCAGTTCTCTCTAGGTGCCTATTGCATCTAGTTTATCTAAAATTCCATTCATCTTCTTGATGTCTTTTGTATTTGTTTTTTCATTAGATTTATTTTTTTCTGATAGGAGGTTAAGTCTTCTACTATTATAGTTCTGCTTTTTCCACCTGTAATTAATTTACTTCTTCCTTTGTAAATTTGGATACTGTAATATTTGGGGGATGTAGGTTTAGTAGTGATATTCATTATCCATAGTAGTTTTTAATATAATAGTTTCCTTGCTTATTTCTGTTAATTAAATCTATTGTAGCTTTAACTTTTTTTTGAGATTATGATAGGAACCCCACCTTTTTTTTTCTTTTTACATCAGCTGAAATATAGCTTCTACTCCAGCATGTTATTTTTACTCTGTGTATATCTCTCATTTTTAAATGTGTTTCTTATAAACAGTATATTGTTGGATTTTGATCTATTTTTGCTGTCCTTTTCTGTTTTATAGGTGTGTTCAAATTTATAATTTACTAGTTTTAAAGTGCCATCCTATTTTTTCCTATTGTCTATCCTTCTCTCTCTCCTTTTGCCCTGTCTCTCCTTGGAAGTTTAATTTACTTCTGACCGCTGCATACCTAATCTGCACACCCTTCTAATAGCCCCTTTCTTATCCTATTCTTTTGCCCTCTTATTTCTCTGTAAGTTGAGAAGACTTTTATACCAAATTAGACGTATGTGTTATTCCTTCTTTATAACCCCTGATGAGAATAAGGTTTCCACACTGTCCATCCTTCTTCCCATCCTTTTCTCTACTACAAAAGTTCTTCCATTTATGCCTCTTTTATATGAGAGAATGTGCTCCATTTTACCTTTCCTGAAGCATAATAGATTCTGCTCAGCACCTTACTTTTACTCTGTGTGTGTCTCTCTGCCTCAAGTGTATTTCTTGTAAAGAACGTATTTTAGCATTGTGGTTTTTGATGGATTCTGCCATCTACTTTTGTTTTATAGGAGAGTTCATCGCATTCACATTCACAGTCATGATTATCATCTATGTATTTCCCTCCATCTTATTCTTCCTGTTTCTCCTTTCACTCCTTTGTTGTTTCAGACTATCACTTTCCCTGATCTGCCCTCCCTTTTGTCATTCTCCACCCTACCCCCTTTACTTACTCTCCTTTCCTCCTGCTTCCCTGTTAGGTGACGTAGATTTCTATTTTCAACTCATTGTGTGTGATTTCGTTTTTAAGCCAATACTGATGAAAGTAAGATTCAGGTGATGTTCCATACCTACCTTCTCATCTTTCCCCCTACTATAATAGGTCTTTTGTACCTCTTTATGTGAAATGATTTACCCTATTCTACCTTTTCCTTTTTTCTGCACGCAGTATACTCCTCTTTTTCATCCCTGTATTGTCAAGGCAATATTCACTGTGCTGCTGATGGCTGTGAATATGCTGGCATAATTCTCAATTGCAGAGTATAAAAGACTCTCCATATAGAAGGCAGAAGAAAAGCATTTATTTAGACACCAGAAAGCCAGATCTGTCATGGTGACCAAGAAGTTAATAAACATGATCACTGCAGTCATTCCCTTCTGCTGGGGTCTTCTCACAAGCAAACACTCATGAGCCTGAGTCTTTCCATAGCTGCCTCCCTGCGTCCTCTCCTCTGCCTGACTGTGCTCCTTCACTTCCAGTTCTACTTCACTCTTCCTGTTCCACCTGTTCAGCAAGCTCCTCCTACCACATATTTTAGGCTTCCAGGTGGTTTAAGCAGGTCACATGGACATATTAATGAATAAGAAAGATCTTTCCATTTAAATTACTATTACATTCAGCCCCAAGATTTTTTGTATTTTTGTATAGGTTGGTGGAGCAGTGGGTATCAACAGAATTGTAACAGGAATAACAGAAAATAAACAGTGTCGTAGGCAACTGGTGTCAATAAAAATTTACCACAGTATAACGGACCCCACAAAATGAGCACATAAAACAATATCTTAGGGTAGGGCTTGAGCACAAGCACCCCATCATTCCCCCCTTGAACTAATGGAGTCTAGAATCTTGGAGTAAGGGGTGAAGGTCTCTTCTTCCATAGCTACTTCCTGCTAAAATTGGATGTAGAGTTGTCCCTGTGCCAAGAAGTCCCATTTGAGAGATGAGTTCTTTAGCTGACATCTGGAGTTTGATGGACTGCAGGTCCAGAGGTGACACATCACAGTTGTGGACAAGTGGGAGACATTTGGGTTAAGCAATGAGGCATCCGCAGGTGGAGGGTACTAAGCCTATAGGAAGCAAATCTAGCAAACAAGTTTAATAGACAAAAAGCCAAAAAGAACAAGGAGATAGTCACCAGAAGCAGGGTGGATAAAATGTCAGCTGTGCTTCTGGAGTCCATGAACCCACTATCATAGCCTCATTCACAGTAGAATATATGAGTTGAGTACAATTTGGTAATCAACCTCTCCTGAATAAGCAGCAGTTATGGCATTAACTTTCCTGTGTGTTATAATTACCACAGACTTTGGAACATCATCTGGCTTCCATTTTACCCGTACTTTAGATCCCAGTTTTATCCTATCAGTAGAACCCAGTCCTTCAGTTCTTCTGCTAGTTATTTTAGGAGGGTCAGTTTTCAGAAGTGATATTGTTTTACAGGGAATAATAATCACTTGAATGATTCTATCATTTTTACAAAACTGTATGGGTTCATCACCTAAATTTTGGAATGTCAGAATAATTTCTCCTTGATAATTAGAATCTACCACTCCAGTCAATACATGTATTCCTTGAGCTGCTAATCCTGATTTAGGTAATATCCATCCAAAATGATTCTTAGGGATTCTCGTATATATTCCAGTAGAGATTGTTCTTATTTCTTTCCTATCCAACCAAAAGTCCTCTAAAAAATGTAAATCATATTCTGCTGATCCAGGTATCCCTGGATATGGTGCTGGGATATCTGGTCTCACAATCCAATACTCAACATTTGGGATCTTACGTGTTTGTTGTTTCTTAATTTGCAATCATAATTTGGGCTAGAGGTATACTTCTTCCCAATGGTTTATTATTCAAATTATGTAAAACACTGAAAAAATTATCTTTCCAATATTGATAAGAATTATTAGAACTTAACTTCCTTAACTGTTCTTTCAATAATCCATTCATTCTTTCAATTAACCCAGATGCTTCTGGATAATTTAGAATATGAGTATCCATTCTATGTTGTTTAATGCACAATGTCTCTTCATTTTATTAGCTTTGAAATGTGACCCGTTGTCACTTTCAATCTGCACTGGCGTTCCATAATATAGACTTACGATATCTAAAGTTTTCAGGTGTTTTTCTGGGTCACACTCTTATAGGGACAAGCCACTAGTCTATCTGAATAGATCTCAACCCAAGTACATACAAATTTGCATCCTTTATCTTGGGGTAGGGGTCCAATATGATCTTTTTGCCAACTTTGAGCTGCTACTTTTCCCTTTGCTATCTCTCCAGTTATTGCCTGAGGAACAGTTTGTTCCTTTTCCAATTGACATATATAATATTCCTCTGCTACTTGTTTTAATAATGAATGAGAGATACTAATACCTTGGTCTTGTGCCCACTAGTTTGTGGCCTGGACCCCTAAATGGCTGGTCATTTGACGGACCCATTTTGCTAGTGCTGGATCATCAGTGTCAGAGTAGGGACATTATGTTGAGTAGCAATCTTTGCTAGTCAATCTGCACATGCATTGTACTCACGTTCTGGCGTGGTATGGGCCACGTGAGCATCTACATGAAAAACTGACAAATTAGTAACCAAAGATATATCCCATATATCTTCCCCTAATTCTTTGCCTCCAACTTGTTTGCCCTGAATTTCCCAATTTTGATTTTTCTACGTGGGTGTCCGAGTAGCTAACCCATTAACTACTGCCCATGAATCAGTGACTATATGACACTGTTCTCCTTGTTCTGTTTTGATAGCTTGGTATATTGCTATAACTTAAGCATATTGACTACTTCCGCCTATCCCAGTACTTTCCAAAGAACTCTTAGTACATGGGTCATAGGCTGCCAATTTCCAATGTCTTTTGTGGCCCAAGTATTTTGCTGTCCCATCAGTAAAATATGCATGCCTCTTTTGTTCTTCAGATAATCCGTCATATCCCTCCTTCCATTTTCCCAAGGACTGTAACAACTGTAACCTTGGTTCAGAGGGTGGACCATTTCTCTCATTATCTGTGTCTGCTATATGTAAAGCAGAAACTCCACTTTTACCTGTTTTTGATCTATTTTGAATATACCATTTCTGTTTAATTATACTAGCTTCCTGCATGTGTCCAATTCTCTGAGAAGCTGGAGTACTCATTAACCACATCATAATTGGGATTCCAGGCCTTAATATTAACTCATGGCCTAAAGTCAACCCTTCAGTCTCTACCAAAGCCCAATATGCAGCTAACAGCTGCTTTTCAAAAGGTGTATATTGAGCTCCGGATGAAGTTTCCTAGTTTTCTAGACCAAAATCCTAAGGGTATTTTTCAGCTTTGTTGTTTTTGCCATAAACTCAAGTTTGCATATTCATCCTATACAGTCACTTGCAATTCCACCAGGTCACTTTGTATAGTCCATAAATCTAGGGCCTACTGTATAGCAGCCTTTGCTTCTTCAAAAGCTTTACTCTGCTCAAGTCCCATGAAATTCATATTTTTTCCAGGTAATTTTGTATAAGGGTTTCAAAATTTGTCCTAGATGTGGTATGTGATATTGTCAATATCCAAGTAATCCTGTGCACTTTGGGGCCTCATTCTTAATGGAGGAGAAAAGAAAACCCTGAATCTTTTGTTGGGTTTGTGGGAGAATCTCTTACAGTCCCTGATTCCATTGTTTACCCAAAATCTTTATGGTTTGAGCTGGCCCTTGAATCTTTCCAGGGTTAATCTCCCGTCAAACTGTTCTCCACTTCTATAGTTTTTCCCTGTGTCATAATATCACCTATATAGTAGGTAAGCTGTATACCAGGTAACTCTAATTAGTCCAAATGTTCAGCCACAATCCTATGATAAAGAGTGGGGCTATGCAGATGTCCTTGTGGTAAACATGTAAAAGAAAATTGTCAGCCCTGCCAAGTGAAAGCAAATTGGTCCCATTGTTTAGAATCTCTGTTGGGATAGTAAAGAAAGCATTGGCTAAATCAATAACTGCATACCAAGTCCCATCATATTGCTGGATCTGTTCTATTAAGATAATGGTATCTGGAACATACAAGGGAGGAGTGACCTTATTCAGTTGTTTATAATCCACTGTCCTTCTCCATGTCCCATCTGACTTTCCTACTTGGCCAGACAGGATTGTTTCATCGAGTGGTTGTAGGGACTAACACTCCTGCCTCAACATTTTCCTTTAGAGTATTGGTAATTCCATCTTGCCCACCTGGCACATGGTACTGCTTTAAAGTAATTATTTCAGAATCTTCAGGTAAAGTGATTGGGCCCATTTTTATTTTACCCACTAAAACTGTACTGATTCCTGTCTTCTTTACTGCAAACTGGTATCTCCCCTGAGGTGAATTTGAAATTGTACCTCTCCATATATCTGTTCTAGTAATGAATTCAGGAATGGGTACAGTTATCACGATTATGTTCTTTCTTAGATAATTATCCAGTTTTCATTGTTAGATTGACTTGTCTGGCTGATATTTCAGCCCCCCCAGTCCTGTGACGGTGATAGGAGTTCCATGTTTAAATTTATCAGGGTTTCCATATGTAAGGTACGCAGCCCAGTATCTATTAATACCCTAGTTACAGTATTTGATCCATTTTTTCCAATATGTGGTCACATTGTTATGGGATCTTTATTCCCATCTGTGTGTTTCTTTTATCTGAGCTGGGGCTTGGCCAACTTCCTATTCTCCCTGAAGGTGTGACAAACTTGGATACAAAGGTTCAAGAGGATCTGTAGGGGCAGTTATTACTTCTCTATTTTGTCTAGTATCAAGTCCCTTTTTTCAGTACATTCTGTATAGTTCATTAGTTGGAATATCATCTGCACTTCCAAAATCTACCCCTGCTCTCAATAGAACAGTAAATAATTCTTTCCTTGTCAGTTCTGATTTTGAATCTTCTGGCTATTTACTCTTCTCTCTCTAGGACTTTGTCTTTTCCCAAGTCCCTTAAGTCACTTAACTATGAAATCTTGTCCAGTAGTACCTTAAAAGAGAGTGCCCTGTTTCCCCAATTATTATTGTAAAATTAAGTGCTTGCAAGTAGGAGGAGCTGTCTTCACTATTATATTCCTGTGGTAAACCGCAAAGGGAGTATCATAGTATGCATCTGCATTTCCAATCATTATGGCAGTCTTCATTACCTACTCCTTTAAGTTTCTTATACAGTCCCTAAGTGAATACAAAGCTTGTCTCCAGCAGGCCACATAGAGTCAGTAGGATATTGCCTACCGCAGCCTTCTGCCACCAAAGTTAACAGATTAATTGTATTGTTACCTCCTTGCATATTGTATTCTCTAACAATCTCTAACAGTGCAAAAGGATTCTAATACCTGTGAATTTCAAGCAATCCACGCTATCTATAGGTACTCCTCCAGCCCCTTCATCACTGATTCTCACCCTCCAAGATATTAAAGATTTTCTCTTCCTTTGGGTGAACTGACTCAAATTATCTGTAACCTGCTGAATAAAATCCTCATTTATTTCCCTAAACACTGTGTTACCTCCTTGGTTGTTTCTGCCTCACTAATGGGTGTGCTTTTGCCTGAGAAACTTCTCCCTCTAACATTATTTCACTGCCTTGCGCTGACTTTATGTCACTATGGCGACTAGGCTGGGTCTGTACAAAGGTCATATGTTATTTCTTTTGTCAGCCTTCAGCTTTATCTGAGCCAAATAAACAACCTTTCCTTCCACCTGAGAACGCCCCCCCCCCCCAGTCTGCTCTTTTAAAGAAGAGTCTGAATGCTGAGAATTCCCATGCAGACTAGCTAACTTTTTCCATCTAAATTTTTTCCTTAAGCAGCTCATCTCTGCTTTTTCACATAATATGGTAACATGTTAATAAAATCCAGCCTCTCCTGCTTACTCCTGCCAGCTTCTTTCCTGGTATAGTTGTTATTCCTTGCAAGAACCCTTTCAAGTCTCTAGATTCCCCCTCCTGTAACCTTGCTTCCTAGTTTTCACAAGGTCCAGTGCTTTTGGCTCATTCTCTTGCTAGTGAGGAACACGTTAAATCATCCCAGTCTGGGATATCTGCTTCTTCCTCTAAATCCTTTCTGCCTCCAGATAGAGGTTTTATACCCTTGCCTCCTGTTTGTGATGCAAAATATATTGCCAAGGCAACATTCACAGTACTGGCGGTGATTATGAATATGCCAGCATAGTTCTCATTCACAAAGTATAAAGAACTCCATATAGAAGGCAGGAGAAAAACATTTATTTTAGAAAGTCAAATTCTAGAATCAGAAAGGTAAAAATCCGTCAGAGTGACCAAGAAGTTAAAACATGATCATTGCAGTGGGCAAAGCCATTCCTAAACCTACCCCCTTACCCCCCAGGGTCTTCTCACAAGCAAACACTTGAAAGCCTGAGCCTTGCCCTGCCTGCCTCCTCTTTCCTCTGCCCAGCCTGCATTCACTCACTTCCTCCTTGTTCTGCTCCACTCTTCCTGTTCCATCTGTTCAGCAAGCTTCTCCTGTCACATGTGTCTTAGTCTTCCAGGTGATTTAAGCAGGTCACAAGGGCCCGTTAATGAATGAGAAAGACCTTTCCATTTAAATTGCTGTTGCAGTCCCTCAGTTTTTTTTTTTCATTCCCTCAAATTCACCTTATACCTGTACCATCCATCTCTGTATATTCCTTCTAGCTGTAGTATTAGTGAAACAATGTTGAAGTATTACAAGTATCTTCTTCGCATGGAGGGATGTAAATAATTTAGCTTTATTGAATTCCTCATGTTATCTTTTCCTTTTTTTACTTGTTTATGCTTCTCTTGCATCTTGATATTAGAGATCAGATTTTTGGCTTAATTCTGATTTTCTCCTCATGAAAGCTTGAAATCCTTCTATTTCATGTTTTTTTACCTTTAAGAATTTTGCCAGATAAATGAATCTTGGTTGTAATTCTAGCTCCTTTGCCTTCTAGAATATCGTATTCCATGACCTCTGATTCTTTAATGTTGCAGCTGCCAAGTCCTGTGTAATCCTGATTGTAATTCCCTGATATATGAATTGTTTCTTTCTGGCTACTTATATTTTTTCCTTGCCTTAATAGATCTGAAATTTGGCTATAATGTGCTGTGGAGTTTTTATTTCAGGATCTCTTTCCTGAGGTCATGGGTAGATTGTTTCAGTGCCTATTTTGCTCTCTAGCTCTAGGACATCAGGGCAGTTTTCCTTGATAATTTCTTGAAAGATGCTGTGCAGGTCCTCCTTTTGATTACGGCTTTCAGGTAGTCCAGTGATTCTAATATTGTCTCTCCTGGATCTGTTTTCCACGTCAGTTCTTTTTCCCATAAGGCATATTTTACATTTTCTTCCATGTTTTCTTTCTTTTGAATTTGTTTGATTGATTCTTGATGTCTCAGAATCGTTATCTTTTGCTTGCCCTGTTCTAACTTTTAAGGTGTTGTTTTCCTCAATTAGCTTTTGTGCTTTCTTTTCCATTTAGCCAGTGGTACTCTTTAAGGAGTTGTTTTCTTGAGTCAGTTTTTGTATCTCCCTTTCCATTTGGTCAATTCTTTTTTTGGCAGTTTTCCAAGCTGATGAGCCTTTTTTCATAATTCTCTTGCATCACTCTCATTTCTTTTCCCAGTTTTTCTTCTGCTTCTCTTTTATGATTTTTAAGTTCCTTTTTGAGCTCTTCTGTGAGTTCTGTGAGTGGCTTGAAGACCACTTCCCATTTTTGTTTCGGGTTTTGCCCATACTTGTTTTGATGTGCTGTCCTCTTCTGAGTTTGTGTCTTGGTATCATTATAATAACTGTCTGTGGTCAGATCCTTTTTTGTTGCCTTTTGCTCATCTCTTTCTGGAGGACTTTTTTCCTTTCTTTTAAATTTGAGCTTTTCTTCCAGGGCATAAGGGGCATTGTCTCAGGCTTCTTGTACTAGTGGCTGCAGGCCCTGGCTTTTTACCTGGTGTTGCACTGATGTTGCCTGGAGGCCCTCAGGGGAACCCTTATGTCTGGTGCTGTGTTGAAGGGTGGGGGGTGGATGGTACCTGGAGCTGCAGAGGCTGTAGGGGTCTGGCAGCTTACGTGGTGCTGAGCTGGGGCCATAGTGGTGATGTCTGGCATATGTTCAAGCCCAGCGAGTTTTTTCTGCTTTTCCCTGGAACTGCGATGAAGCACTTGGAGGGCTAGCCGCCCAAGGCAATGCTGAAGCCACATGGTGGTTTTTGGAGTTGCAGTCTCTTGGTTCCCCTGGCTACGATAAGGCATATGAGGGTCCTGGTGTTGGTGTTTGCCTGCTCCACCATTTTGGGGCTCAAGATCCCCCACTGGTTTACTGAGGTGGGGTTAGCCACTTCCTTTTTTTCATTTCTTTCAGATTTCTTCATATTTGTCTGCTAGCTCCAAAGAGCCTATCATGTTACCCTTAAGCTGTCCAAAGTACCCTACTTAGACATCTTCTTCTTCCCTACTTGCTACAGACATTTCCATTCTTCCAAAATAAACTTAGTCTTTATCTCCCTTAATTCTTTAGTGTTAAAAAGGATGGTATAATACAAAGATCACAAAATTTGTTCTGCTGCTAACTAGCTAATAGATAATAAGCATGTCTGAACAGCTAAGTGCTATTATACTGGATGGAGTGAAAGACTTGAAGTCAGGCATATCTGAGTTTAAATATTGTTTCAAACGTATTAAATGCTTTATGACATTAGGCAAGTCTGTACCTCTGAGCCTCAGTTTCCTTGTCTGTAAAATGGGTATAAAAAATAACTTACAGAGTTGTTGTAAGAATCAGATAGGAACATTTGCATGAGTGAAGTATTTTTTAAACTTTAAAACGCTATGTTAACATTGGAATTTAAGAATACTTTGAGGGACCAAGCTGCGTAAATTGGTATGGTCCTTTTTTTTTTATTCATAAGGCAAAGAAAATATGATGATGCTCTATCCTCTCTGGGCCTCATTTTTCTCAGTTGTAGTTGAACTATGTGATTTTGAGGGTGCCTGCAGCCTTAAGATTTTATTCCTCCTCCTTCACCTTTCCCCATCTTCCTCCAATTCTCTCACATGGGCATATTTGATCTTTTAAACCATTGTCTAACTGATGAGGAATTCATTAATGTGGAAAAAGATATTGATGGAAAGCACTTTATAAATTCTACTGTTCAGCCTAATACGCTAACCTAGGGAAGAGGAAGAGTGAAAGAACCTTTGTGATATGTACTTTTCTTTCTGGTATGGTTTTGTCTTTTGGCCATTCTCTTGAGATTATAATAACATAGCTGTGATACCATGTACTCTAGGAATAATTTGTGTAAAAGGTGGTTTGGGGGTACCTTCTGTGGCATTTATTCCTAATTTTACTATCCTTAGATGAGTCTTTTATTATCATACCAGTGTAGCATATGGAATGTCCATCTGTTATCCTTCGTTCTTGCTATGTGACCAATATACTTCCTTTTTTTGGTCGTATGCCTCTAATACTTTTACGTTGTTTCATGCGTAATTCTTCATTAGTTATATACAGTAGGATATTTATACTTATCATGTGTGGTTTTCTGTTATCCTTTGGGTGACCCATAATTTTCTTCAAAGCTGATTTACACTAATTCACCAAAAGAATATTAGATTTTTTAAAATGAGCTTTTGTTTCAGGGAGAAGTTTAATATCATTAAAAGTAATGTGCAGTTTCCCAAATGTAGGCCCACATATTTCCTCCTGTATTACCATGGGCCCAGGTCATTGGGCATTTTCACTTTTCAAGATTTTTGTACTGATGTATTATAGCTCTGTGAGTTCTCTATCTAGCTAGCTACCTGTCTATCTGTTGTATCTTTCAATATATAGTGATAAGCATCCTTCATCCACTTTTTTTTTTCTTTTATGGGTAATGAAGCCAGATTCTTTTATGTGATCTTGGAGTTCATTTAGGAAATCTTACAGTGCTTGATAAAGTTTATATAATGTCATTTTCGTATAGCATCTTGTTTCCCTGCAGATCAGCAAACTGTTTGACTGAATAAATGTGATCTCTTCTAGAATAGCAATTGAAAAAACCTTCTTTTTCCCTTCTCATACCTTCAATAAAGATAGATTTTTCCCATAAATGTTTTTGTGTAGTGGGTATGGGTTAGTAATTATTGACATTTTCTTGATTACCTTTCAGTAACAAGATTTGGGATTTTATCTCTCTTGAGAATCAGCTCCTAGATCTTCTCTATATAGACTTGCTGTGGTATGGCTGCTCTTTTTTTTTTTTTTTTTTTAAGGATTATTTGTGCTTCTTGTATTGTGCCTTACATTTGGGGGTTCTAATGTTAGAGTTCTGTGTGTCATGAAATCAGTTCTAATCCAGTGTCATGATGAAGAAAACAGCTGTGAAAAGTCTTGGAAGATCTCTTCTACTTTCATATTTGTGGTCTTTCCAGTTTCACCTTTAAGTGCTCTTAGGAAGATCTTGTTTTATTTGTTGGGTCTCTTATCAGGCTTTCGGAAAGCTTGTTTTTCTGTCTGCAATGCTGTCTTTTAAAGTAATACTAGGCATAGTGTAATTTGACCCATTTTTCATCTTAGGAAGTTCACATTCTAAACTCAATGTTTTTTGTTTTTTTTTTTGCCCGCCATATCTCTCTTTACAGTTTTATCTTATAAATTGTTTTCCTGGTTCTGCTTACTTTGTATAGTATCAGTTTGTGCAAGTCTTCCCAAATTTCTTTGTAACTGTCTCTTTTATCATTTCTTTTGGCACAGTGGTAGTGCCAGATAGTTCCCATACATCTTTGGCCATCTCTAACCTGCTGTAACCCTATGTATAAAGTCTGCTGTGGACCCTCTTGCTCAACATTTTACACACATGAACCTTGAGGACTATAACCTCATGATCCCTGGGAAAGTGATTGATTGATATATTTTCTTCAAATTAGTTGTGAACTGCCTTTTACCACAATTATGTCATTGTGTGCGTAATTCTGGCCTTGCTTAATGAAATTGTTAAAAACAGGAAAAGATATAATTTAATCTACAGTGGTTGTCCTTAAGGTGAATATTATTATTTGTAAACATAGGAGACATCCCATGGTCTTTTTTAAAATAGCAAGTTTTTATTTTTTCTCTCTCCCACTCCTCCCCTCTAAAAAAGGCAAACATTAAATATGCATTGATATTATCAAAAAATAGGACTTATTTTGCATTTTGAATCCATCACGTCTTTGTTAGGACCTGGCTAGCATGCTTCGTCCTTGATTCCTTGGAATCATGGTTGATCATTGCGTTAATAGGAGCTTTAAGTTTTACAAAGTTGTTGTAACCATTATTCATGGATATGGTTTATGCATCAGTTCATACACGTTGTCCCAGGTTTCTGTGAAACTGTTCCTTTCATTAGTTCTTACAGTACAATACTGTTCCATTACATTCTCACAGCATAACTTGTTTTATATCATAACACTTGATGGGTAACTTCTCAGTTTCCTATTTTTAACCATTATAAAAAATGCTACTAAAAATAATTTTGAAAACAGTAGATCCTTTTCTTCTTTCTTTAATCTCTGGGGTATAAGGCCTGGCGTTAGTAGCACAGAGTCAAAAAATATATGCAGTTTATTAGCTTTTTAAGTATAGTTACCAATTACTTTCTACAGTGGCTGGACCAATTTGCCGTTCTACCAACGGTGCATTAATAGGCTTTGTTTTCCTTTAGCCTCTCCCACATTTTTCATTTTCCTTATTTTGTGTTAACTTTTCCAATATGGTGGCACCTCAGTGATTTTAATTTGTATTTCTCTAATAATTAGTTGTTTGGAGCATTTTTTTATTGATAACTTAGTTTCTTCCTTTGACTGGAAAAGGGGGCATTGAGTAGAATCTATCATAAATGGGAAGTCATCTCCTTTACTGGAAACTTTTAATGAGTGTAGTTGCCTGATCAAAGATCAGACATGACCTTCCTGATGAGGAGAATAGGTTTCCTTGACATGTAGAATTAGAGCTCACAAATTTGGCTATTGTAGTGCAGTATTCTTGTATGGTGGTCATTAGATCCAAGATGTCAGTTGTGACAGTTACATTGGAAAGGATTAGATGGTATTTCTTGATAGTCTCAAAGTGTGGAACCTTTAAAGTTTCAGAAGGTGTATTTCAGATAAGCATTTCTGCTCTGGAGAGAGTGTTTGGCTAACTGAGTTTTGTCTGAAATAGTCTTCATACGGACCAATATCTTGGTTGGTTCTATCAGTATTGCCACTGTTCTGTAGATCTGTAAAGCAGCGTAAGCTTTCTGGAGCAATTGACCCCTGAAGTACAGTTTTTGTGGCTATTATAGTAGCATCATTTTTCCAATGAGAATATTTCAGGTTATCCACTATAGAGGGAGATCATAACATAGTAGATATTCATATCTCTTGAATGGAGACAAGATTAATAAATTCTTTTTGGAGGTAGGAGAAGATATAAAGTGTAATTCTGTTAGAACAGTTTCCCAAGTAGAAGCGTCAGGCAGAGCAGATTTTTTTTTTCCCTTCAAGGGATGGCAAACCATGGGCATACCAACATTTTTTTTAATGTAGCTAAGTATTTCTTTGACATCATGGGTAAGCAAGTAAACAAGAAATGCCAGCATGGGTAAGAAAGAATGAGGAGTCATTGGGAGGCCATGAGGGAGTTTCTGGAGCAAATTAGAGTAAAAGATAGCATCCAGTTTGGACTAAATTTCATTCTTCGTTTCAATGTGTCGTCCTGGAATAAATCTAGGAAAGAGAGAATTAGAAAGAGGGACAATGGAGAATTTGGGAGCCAGAGGGAGGGTAAAGCACCAGAGGTAATGGGAACTTTTGCCGCAGAATCAGTACATAAATTTTCGGTGGTGATACCAGTGCTAGTCATATAGGCCCTATATCAAGGGACTAAAATCTCAGAAAACAAGAGAATGGCAGAAGTAATTCACTTATGAGAAGGGCCAGAGGAGATAAAAGTCTTTGCAGCTATATGGAAGCATAGTGTTTCTATATTAAACCTGGTATCTCTGTATTAAACTAAAGGCATGATAGATACCAAAGGCATGACAACTGCCAGGGTGGATTGCAGGTGTATTAGTGCAGAAAGTTCTGCAGCTTGCATATTAGGCGTAACAGCGCAGTATAAGATTCAGTAAACAGTGGATGCAGGACTCTGTTGCATTGCTCGTACTTAGATCTCTGTTGCAATCCTGGGTCTCAGTCCTGAGGCAAGGAGGAGCGCTAGCACACCAGAGTTTGTGACCTCAGCTGGGTTCCTGGTTATATAGTTCCAAGGCAGAAAAGAGTGCTTGTGGTCTCTCACAGACCAGAACACAGACCAAGGAGAGCAGTAAACACACCTCTTCCTAGATTATACCACCTTGGAAGATCTGAAAACTTACAGGTCCCCAAAATTGTCTCTGAAAACAGCTGCACAAAAAGCCTGAAGCTTGGGAAAAGTGCTCCCTCCACCATGGAGCCAGAGTCCAACTTTTAACATAAAGTTAGAAGTCAAGAAATAGGCTGGGAAAATGAGCAAACAGCAGAAAAAGATCTTGACTACAGAAAATTACTATAGTGAATAGGGAAGATCAAAACACAAACTCAGAAGACAGCTTAGCCAAAACTGCTACATCTGAAGCCTCACAGAAAAATATGAATTGTTCTCAGGCCATGGAAGAGCTCAAAAAGGATTTTAAAAATTGAGGGGTAAAAGAAAGATTAGGAAAAGAAATGAAAGTGATGCAAGAAAAGTAATGCAAAAGGGTCGACAGTTTGCTAAAGAAGCCCCCAAAATACTGAAGAAAATAACACCTTAAAAAAAAAAACCAGAATAGGCCAAGTGGTAAAAGAGGTACAGAAATCCCATGAAGAGAAGAATGCTTTGAAAAGCAGAATTGACCTGAGAGGAGAAGATATACAAAAATTCCCTGAAGAAAAGGACTTCTTAAAAAGCAGAATTGGCTAAATGGAAAAGGAGGTGCAAAAGCTAATTGAAGAAAGTAATTCCTTAAACTTTCGAATTGGGCAAGTGGAAGCTAATGACTTCATGAGACAACAAGAAACGATAAAACAAAATTAAAAGAATAAAAAAATAGAAGAAAATGTGAAATATCTCATTGGAAAAACAACTGACCTGGAAAATAGATCCAGGAGAGGTAATTGAAGAATTATTGAACTACCTGAAAGCCATGATCAAAAAAAGAGCCTGGACATCATCCCGCAAGACATTATTAACTTGAATTTGGCATAATTGAAGTTAGATTTTGGAGACTTTATGTCCCAAAAGGGCCAGATGTCACGAGAAAAATAGTTGCCGATACCTTTCAATAGTATGTAAGCAATGAGAATTTCACAACAGACAGATATTTCTGTGATAATGTCTTGAGAATCTTGGTTCAGCATCTGACTTTACAAAGACTCTAATAAAACCACATGTGGGTGTGGAGTCCAAATTATCTGGGGCAAGTATCATAAGTGGATTTATAGTGATTGAGGAGATGAAGTCCTAAATGCAATTTATTAGCAAAACATGCTTAACAAATTGAGTGCAATGCCTCTCAGCAAGCACAAGGACCCTGAATATAGATGTGTGCAAATTTTAATGCATTAAAGGAAAACAAACAGAATATGAACAGGACATAAGACTTGATAGAAGAAAAATTTGGGATTTTCTGAGAAGGGAGAGGGAGACCAAACAAATGGAATTCCCTGAAATCAGGTGATTACTGGAAAACAAAACTGAAGTCTCAAAATGGAAGTTATTCATAAAATGGAGTCAGTTTGACCCTTCCAGTAAAACTAACCTGAAAGGAAAACATAGTGAGTTTTGGAACAGGAATAAAAAAGAAAGTATTAGCTCAGGGCAGATGAAATACTTTGTAGTGGAAGGTATGGGCAGAGAGAACTATGGCTAGGAGTAGAACTGCCATATAATCGTGAATAACAGTTATTAATGACACTCAATTCTCATACACATCTGTAAAGGAGAATTATCAGGGTGAATCTTAATATGTTTCACTATAGACAAATAGGAATTCTATGTGGTAAGCACTGTCAGAAGAAGTATACCTTGGGTCCTCTTCCTGGATCAATGGTTTTCTTAGCCTTTTGTGAAAGAAGACATTGAATAGTGGAGGGAGAGAGGATCCCAGACTTTACCTTAAGAGAAACTAGGCTAGTGTCTTTCATAAAGTTTGAATCTTTTAGACAAAAATCCTAGACCTAATTCAGATATGACTCTTGGAATAAAGAGAGAGCTTTGTTCAGGGTTAGTTCTTCAGAGGTAGAGATGTTAGAATTAAGTCACTTAACCACAAAAAGGAGTGTTTAGGTAAAGCTAGTAAGGTACCTTAAGAACCAGATGGTATTGTAGCATTTTATTTGCACAAGAGATCCCTTCCCAGTTGTTTCAGACCAAGGTTGGGGTATCGTCAAATAGATATTCCGATGTGTCTGACATGGCAGCAACCTAGGGTGCAGCTCAGAGGAAAACACTGAATGACTTCATTATCAATTAGGAAATTTCTCAGAATCTGTTAGACATAAATAACTCCGTTCTATTTTTTAGCCTCCATTTTAGGCCCTTAAGTTTCATTTTGTGAGTTAGGGTTCAATTGACTATAGTACATAAGCCCCATTAGAAAGTCTCTACCTCTCAACCAATCACAAGTTGATAGATATAACCTTGTATCTTGTTTGCTTCACTTCTAAGAATGTATCAGTATCTTTATGAAACCTGCACTCTGGGTCCTTGCGCTGACGGAGAGCCTTGATCCTGATTTGTTCCTCAGGGGTGTGCCTTGCTGAATAAATCGTTGTCTGGATGCAACTCAGCCCTTCTTGTTTTCCTGTAACAGGTCTCAGATACAACAGCAGAAATTACAGGGCATTGGAAGACTTAGCCAAGTGAAACCAAAAGATCACTACTTGGAATAGCATCTCTTCTCTACACTAAGTTTGTGTGGATTGAGATAATACTCACTTTTTTAATGTCCAGGCTTGTGGCAGCAATAACAATAACTACCATTTCTGAAGTGCTTTAAGGTTTTACAGAGTGCTTTATATATATATATATATATATATATATATATATCATTGGACTCTCACAACTCTGCAATACATTCTGTTGTTATATATATTTCAGAGAAGAGGAAACTGAGTTTAGGAGAGGTTCAGTGACTTGCTCAGATTTAAATAACTAAGAAATGTCTTAGGCAGAATTCAAACTCAGGTATTCCTTTAAAATTTTTTTTCTTTTTTGCAATTAACAAAAATCTGTTTTCTCTCCCTTACACCTTCCCCCCTCCACATCGGAAAAGAAAAATAAAATTGAAATGCTTGTTAAAAAAATGTGCATAGTCAAGCAAAACAAATTTCTACATTGGCTATGTCTAGAAATATTCTTAAGTCTGTCACTTTCTCTAAGGAAGTGAGTAGCATGTTTCATCAGTGGTCCTGTGGAGTTACTGTTGGTCATTACATTTTTCACAGGCCTTTAGTCTTTCAAGGTTGTTTTTCTTTACACTGTCATTTTTATCATATAAATCATTCTGTTGTCAAACTCAGATCTTCATGCTCCATGTCCGGTAGTCTTATGTAGTACACCACTTACAGAAGTTAAAATTATAGGAGGCTAGAGATGAGTTTTGAGAATCATGACAAGATTGGAGGGGATCTCTTATGAAAGTCTTGTCATTTTGAATTTGTGGAACCATTAGTTTTGCCTGGGCAAAACGTGTTTTCTTCCACCTATTTATTGTAAAAATGCCTTGACCTTGAGACTGGACTTCGATTCCCACTCAGTAACTGTACTCTGATCCCCTTGAGAAAGTGGACTAATAACAAAGGTTTGTATTGGTTGTAATGACTTCTGAGTCTGGACCGGCTACCTGAGTGCTTTCTGTAGACAGCACAGAGTTTCCTGTGATAGTCATTTGGATGTTCATTGGACTTTTACTTGAAGCCAGGGATGTAATAGAGCCAGGTGGCCTTGATTATTGTTGTGAGCATTCACACCTTGGAAATTAGCAAATACTGTAAGTCATAGCTTGATTTATTATTTTGTTAATTGCCTAGACCTAAGAAAGTGATGGAGCTAGTGTTCATGCAGGTTAAACTTAAAAGTGTGTCATGCATATGTTTTTCATAGAGGCCCCATCAATTCAGAGGGAAGATCCTTGCATTCAGGAGCCACTATCATGCGTGTTGGAGGCTCTGATCAGTTTGGCAATATTTGGTCATTGAGTAACAAGACTGGAAATAGTTGGTTTACATCTGCCCAAATGGATTGGTATACGGCAAAAATTTGTTTAATTAATTTTTTAAAATTCACCTTGGTTGGGACGGAGCCAAGATGGCGGAGCAGAAAGACACAAATACACATAGCTCCGAACCCACAACCCATAGAATATTTGTATAAAGTAACTCACGGCGAATTCTGGAGCAGTGAGGCCACAGAATAGTGGAGCGAAGGAGATTTCTGTTCCAGAGGGACCTGCAAACCTCTTGCAAAAGGTCCGTCGCGCTGTAGACGCTGAGCCCAGCCCAGACCTGCCGCGGCCGCGGCACCAAGAGGAACGGATCCAAGCAGGCTTCAGGGACGGGATCTCCAGCGGCCACACAAGTCCCTCCACCCACAGGTGACAGGGGTTGGTGAGAGAGTCTCTTTGGCGGGTCGAGGGGGGAGTACGGTGCCCCCATGGCTTGGGCCCTCTCGGGAGACAGAAGCTGAGGGGCGGCGGCAGACCGGGACTCCCCAAGCAGGCAGGAGCCTGGATCCATTGTTGAAGGTCTGTGCGTAAACTCCCTGAGGGAACTGAGCCTGAGAGGCTGCCCTGCCCCCACCTGAGCATCTGAACTAAATCTCACACTGAATAGCAGCCATGCCCCCGCCAAAAGCCCTGAGGCTGGAAGCAGCATTTGAATCTCAATCCCCAAACGCTGGCTGGGAGGATCAGGAGGCGAGGTGGGTGTGAGGAAAATATTCAGAGGTCAAGTCACTGGCTGGGAAAATGCCCAGAAAAGGGAAAAGAAATAAGACTATAGAAGGTTACTTTCTTGGTGAACAGGCATTTCCTCCCTTCCTTTCTGATGAGGAAGAACAATGCTTACCATCAGGCAAAGACACAGAAATCAAGGCTTCTGTGTCCCAGCCTACCCAATGGGCTCAGGCCATGGAAGAGCTCAAAAAGAATTTTGAAAATCAAGTTAGAGAGGTGGAGGAAAAGCTGGGAAGAGAAATGAGAGACATGAAGTCAAAGCATGAACAGCAGATCAGCTCCCTGCTAAAGGAGACCCAAAAAAATGTTGAAGAAAATAACACCTTGAAAATTAGCCTAACTCAATTGGCAAAAGAGGTTCAGAAAGCCAATGAGGAGAAGAATGCTTTCAAAAGCAGAATTAGCCAAATGGAAAAGGAGATTCAAAAGCTCACTGAAGAAAATAGTTCTTTCAAAATTAGAATGGCACAGATGGAGGCTAATGACTTTATGAGAAAGCAAGAAATCACAGAACAAAGCCAGAAGAATGGAAAAATGGAAGATAATGTGAAATATCTCATTGGAAAAACAACTGACCTGGACAATAGATCCAGGAGAGACAATTTAAAAATTATGGGACTACCTGAAAGCCAGGATCAAAAAAAGAGCCTAGACATCATCTTTCATGAAATTATCAAGGAAAACTGCCCTGAGATTCTAGAACCAGAGGGCAAAATAAGTATCCAAGGAATCCACAGATCACTGCCTGAAAGAGATCCAAAAAGAGAAACTCCTAGGAACATTGTGGCCAAATTCCAGAGTTCCCAGGTGAAGGAGAAAATACTGCAAGCAGCTAGAAAGAAACAATTCAAGTATTGTGGAAATACAATCAGGATAACACAAGATCTAGCAGCCTCTACATTAAGGGATCGAAGGGCATGGAATAGGATATTCCAGAAGTCAAAGGAACTAGGACTAAAACCAAGAATCACCTACCCAGCAAAACTGAGTATAATACTTCAGGGGAAAAATTGGTCTTTCAATGAAATAGAGGATTTTCAAGCATTCTTGATGAAAAGACCAGAGCTGAAAAGAAAATTTGACTTTCAAACACAAGAATGAAGAGAACCATGAAAAGGTGAACAGCAAAGAGAAGTCATAAGGGACTTACTAAAGTTGAACTGTTTACATTCCTACATGGAAAGACAATATTTGTAACTCTTGAAACTATTCAGTATCTGGGTACCGGGTGGGAGTACACACACACACATGCACACACGCACACACACATAGAGACAGAGTGCACAGAGTGAATTGAAGAGGATGGGAATCATATCTTAAAAAAAATGAAATCAAGCAGTGAGAGAGAAATATATTGGGAGGAGAAAGGGAGAAATGGAATGGGGCAAATTATCTCTCAAAAAAGAGGCAAGAAAAAGACTCATTAGTGGAGGGATAAAGAGGGGAGGTGAGAGAAAAACATGAAGTCTACTCTCATCACATTCCACTAAAGGAAAGAATAAAATGCACACTCATTTTGGTATGAAAACCTATCTTACAATACAGGAAAGTGGGGGATAAGGGGATAAGCAGGGTGGGGGGGATGATAGAAGGGAGGGCATGGGGAGGAGGGTGCAATTTGAGGTCGACACTCATGGGGAGGGATAGGATCAAAAGAGAATAGAAGTAATGGGGGACAGGATAGGATGGAGGGAAATATAGTTAGTCTTATACAACACAACTATTATGGAAGTCATTTGCAAAACTACACAGATTTGGCCTATATTGAATTGCTTGCCTTCCAAAGGGAAGGGGTGGAGAGGGAGGGAGGTAAGAAGTTGGAACTCAAAGTATTAGGATCAACTGTCGAGTAATGTTCTTGCCACTAGGAAATAAGAAATACAGGTAAAGGGGTATAGAAAGCTATCTGGCCCTACAGGACAAAAGAGAAGATGGAGACAAGGGCAGAGAGGGATGATAGAAGAGAGAGCAGATTGGTCATAGGGGCAGTTAGAATGCTTGGGGTTTGGGGGGGGGAGAGGAAAAAAGGGGAAAAAATTTGTAACCCAAAATTTTGTGAAAATGAATGTTAAAAGTTAAATAAATAAATTTAATTTAAAATAAGAAACTAAAAAAAATAAAAATAAAAATTCACCTTGGTTTTCAGTTTTAGGAATGGAACTGAGACTAGGTGATGGTATCTGAAAGCAACTAGGTCTCATGGACTAAAGTGATTTCTCCTCTTGACATTTCTCTCCTCCCTTCTCTTCTCTTCCCCTCCCCTCCAAGATGTGAGTATTGACAGAAAAATATATACTTACGGGATTTCATTGGAATTGAGAATGCCAGACACTCTTGTTTGCTTATGGGTTGGCTTGTTTTCTTAGGACCAGAAAGTGGGGTACCTTGGGGAGTCTTGGTCACAATCGACTACTTAGCATTTTGGGGACTCCCCTGAAGTCACTTACATCTGTTGGGCTGCTGATGCAGTGCATTATAAGGAAGAAGGCTGACTCCTGCTGGGAGGATCCAGAGGTCCAAAAGATCCTCATTTCATGAAGTAGAAGCCGCGGAGTTTTGGGGGTGCTATACGTACATGGAACTGAATCTACTGAAGTAGATTGGAATTTTTGGATCTTAGCTTCTGATTGTTTCCTGTTATCTTGAAAGTTAGAATTGATTCTTTGCTACTGCTTTTTTTCCATTTCCACCTTCCCCAGAAACCACATTCCCATCTATTCAGAGTGATATATTTCCAGTTTCTCACAGGAGTGTTTAATGACTTCAAAACTAAATGATTCATTAGATCAGTAGTTCTCAAAATTTTTGATCCCAGGACTCCTTTACACTCTTAAATATTATTGAGGATTCCCCCAAAGAGCTTTCATTTATGTGGATTAAATCCTTTGATATTTACTATATTAGAAATTAAGACGTGTTAGTGGTATTATGAAATGTTTTGACCCAGCAGACCAGTCTTTAACACAGATTACACTCGGAGAGTAGCTGCATTAGAGGGAAACTGAAAGTACGGGTTATCTCAAGAATAAAGATTCTGTTTGGTCAGTAATCTAGTGGAATGAGGCCTGTAATGATTACACATAAAATTTTCTAATCTTCTTTGGGAAATACAGATATGAAGACCTATAGGGACTTATTCCCTTATTTTCTCAATCAGAGTTCAGCAGAAAGGGGCTTAACCATGTAGTGCTACTAGATTGTTCCTTATAAGTTCAATAAATTGGATTCTTGACAGGCCACAACTATGAGAAAGTACCAAGATAGGAGAAATTTACAAAAGCCGTACTCACCAGTGTTCTGCCTCCAGGGATCCCTGCCCATGTGTCCAGAATTCTATTTCTGACAGTAGAACGTTAGAGAAAATTGTTCCAGCACCAGGAATCAAACAGCATACACAGTGAATCATTGTATACATACATTTTATGAGAGAACAGAGCAATAGTCTTGGATTTCTCCTCATTCATGGGGTGTATAGTCTCTTATGGGCAGTTACATAACTATACATAGGGAAATGGATGGTTTGGTAAAAATATGTTTGCTCAGCAGATCCTTGTGAAAATGCAGTAGTTTCCTAGAACTTTTATAATTTGTTCTGGGTATTTATTTGGATTGCTTAAGGGTAGTACAATTTACAGCTTCATAAGAGAAATTTTAAAAGAAAGTATTTCAGCAAAACTAACATGTATCAATTCTGACATTGCAGTGGCAATGTCTAAAATGGCAAAGTTCAGCACTGTCTAGTTCTCTGGTCCTAAGAATCTGACTCCCAAATCATTGGTGAATTTCTTTATGGACACCAGTGGCTAGGCAGACCACTTAAAAGATAGAGATATGTCAGCTGCAGAAAAGATTTAATAGTGCACATAAGCCTCATAAAGAGCAGCTCTTCTTATAGGCTACTTGGCAGTTTGTGTTGTTTTTTTAGCACTAGAAATACATAATTTGTTTTCCTTGTCTTTACATTCTGGTCATGAAAGACCTTATAGAAAAAGTGCGCATTTGTAATAGGGAAGGACCATCCATCTTGCTTTAAGATTTATTGATGTGCCAACTATAGCGAACATCACCCATCTGGACATACCATCTACCAACCTTGCATTCTATGAGAGTTAATATTTTTTATAGTGCTTTAAAGTTTGCAAGTACTTTATACACATTATCTCCTGAGTGATGCTATACTTGCTTTTGAATGAGTGAAAAATATTTGTAGTAAATATTCCCTAGGAACATTGTTCTTTTCGTAAAGATGACCTCGAGCATTGTTGCTTCAGAGTCATAGCAATATGTTATTGATGATATGTAAATTTCAATTGATATGGAAAAGGGTATGTTAGTAGCCTGGTTCATGTACCAGACGGAATTAGAACAGCCTGTTGATCTTGGAGATGAACAGTGCAGCCCAAACTCTTTAAGTAACTACCAACTTGCAAGAAACAGATGCGACCTCAAGCAGTTTTGGGAGAGAGAATAACACCAGAGCAAACAGTTTAAAGAGGTGATGCTTGTTCCTGAAGCTGTAGATGGCAACCAGTAGGAGAACTGGTACTGAAACTGGACATATATACTAGAGATCTTTTCATTTTTGACTCCTTCACCCCCTCCCCCACCAAAAAGAAGTGGACATTGGTCCTTGAGTCTCTTCCTATTTTTCTAACTGTCCCTACAACACCAGCTCTACCTCCACCCCCAACACTGGAAGAATCAGTATCTTGGTAACAGAAGTATGTAGTTTAGCAAAAGATGATGGGAAATGCCATGAAAGGAATGAAAATGCCAATCGCCATGAACCAAAGGCCACATTTGATATTGTCTTTGGACGTTTCTCCTTGTTCCCACTTATAACAAGCTGACAATGGAAGGTACATGGTTCTAGTAGAATGTTAGCTTCTTTAGGTCATTTTTGTACTTTCATTCTTGGCACCTAACATTGTGCCTGGCATATGCTAGGTATTTAATGTATACTTGTTGATTAGTTTTAAATCATGTAAATGTTTGCTGCGTTGTGAAGAATTCGGAAGCTTGGCAGAGTGCTCTAAGAAAATATCAACAGTTATGTTGGTGGTAGCCAGCTACTCTACTGTGCCTTGAAATGTGTAACACTATCTTTTTTGTTTCTTTTTTTTACCTCTTTCACTTGCCCCAGATATTTTCAGATGCCCTTGAGAAGAAGTAATTTTGTCTGAAGGCTTGCAGCAAACAGCATCAAGTGCAAGATTGAGTTGAAGGAGTTTGATGCAATGGAAAGAGCACTGGATTTAGAATTAGAGCCTCGGTTCAAATTCCAGCTTTACCTCTTACTAATCACTTAATTTCAAAGGCCCTTGGCTTTCTTGTCTATAAAATGTTGAACAGAATATCTGTGTATCCAAGAAGTCTGCACTATAAAGAATCTATAGCACTTTGCAGCTTGATTCAGTGCCCATGAACTGAATTCTGTTTTGGTACCCACAATTAAGCTCTGCAAACTTGTTTAGCAAATGCCGATTACCACTGCCCTCTCAGTCACCCAGGCTTGCTCTTCTCTCTTACCCCCTCATATCTAATTCCTGTCATATCTACCTTGATAATGTATCTTGTATATGCTAACTTCTCTCCTCTGACACTACCACCCTCCTGGTGTAGGCCCTCATCTCCACATGCTTAAACTATTTCCATAACTTTCAGATTGGTCTCCCTCTTTCAAGTCCTCACCTCTCCGTTCTATGAGGGCTGTCATCAGTCATCCCAACCTGTATCTTGTCACTGGACTCTGATGACTCTGGAGGAGAGCAGGAGGCTGATAACTTTGCACAGCTCTGTCTCACTTAAATCCAACTCCCTTGAAAGTCCACACATCACTCTCTTGATGTCACAGGTCCTCTTTGAAAGAAAGGATAAACAATAAGCATCCATTCTATCCTCCATTCAGCTCTCATGCTGATCTTTCTAAAGTGCAATATGTATCATTCCTCCCATTCATTAAATTCTAATTATCTCAAGACTCAACTATAAAAATCTCTGTTGGACTTTTAAAGCCCTTCCTACTTTTCAGGTCTTGTGCCTTGCTCCCCTCTCTGTGTCAGTGATGCAGTGACTCTGGCTTCCTTGCTGTTCCTTGCGTAAGATACTTCATTTCCTGACTCTCTGTCTCCACATTGGCTGTCCCCCATGTTTGGAATACTTTCTCCTTACGTTTGCCTTGTGGCTTTCTACGAGTCTCAGCTAAAGTCTCACTTTGTGTGAGAGCCCTTTCCCAGTCGTCCTTAATCTTAGTGCCTTCTCTCTGATATTACTCCCAGTTTCTCCTGTATTTACCATTTGTACATAGGTTTTTGTATGTTTTCTCCCCCATTATACTGTGAACTTGAGCTAGAAGCAAGGTCTGTTTTTGCTTTTCCCTGTGTTCCTAGCACTTAACATTAGTGCTTGCCATGTAATAAGTGCTTTTAAAATATTGGTAGAAAGACACTCTTAGTAAGACATATTGCAAGATTTAAGGATACAAAAGGAAAGAAAAATGATCCTTACCTTATGGGAATTTATATTTTACTGGGAAGGGGATATAACATAGTGCAATGATTGTATTAATATAACTAATACAAGGTCAGTTGAAGATAAGGAGAGTGCTGAAATCTGGAATGATCAAAGACATACTTTAGTCTAACCCAGGCCTGCACAACCTGCAGCCTGCAGGCTGCACACCAAAGGATTTTGGGCAGCCTGGGAAAAATGTAGAGGATGTGTTCCTTATTGGGCGGGCTGTAAGTGGCCCAACCAAAGGGCATCAAGACAAATGCTTATATCATGTTAGAATTTTGAGAGGTGATAGTTTGGAAGTGAAATCCAAGCATAGGGGACAGCTTATACAGATGCAAAATAGAGATGGGAGGTAGGGTGTTACATTTAGAAAAATAGTAGTAATACATTTTGGTTGGAACATAGAGATTGTGAATGGGAGTATATGAAATAAGCTTGAAGTGTAGGTAGAATCCTTGTTATAGAAGATTTTAAACACTAAGCTGAGAGGTTTTATCCTAGAGGCATAGGGAGCTATTGAAAGATTTCATTGGAGGGAAAGGAGTGATATGATCATACTTGTGTCTTAGGAAGATTATTTGGGCAGATGTATAGAAGATAGATTGAAGAGAAGAGGGACTGTAGAAGAAAGGAGATCAATTAGGAAAGCTTTATATTCTAGGCAAGAGGTGATGAAGACCTGACCTAAGGTAATGACTGAGTGGAGATGTAGAGATAGAATTGACAAGTAGGGCTCACCTGAGTCAGGGCTAACTTGAGTATCTAAGAAGATAATACTGTCATAGATTTGGGATTAGAAGGAACCTTAAAAATCATCTATTAAAAGACTTTATTTTATATTTAAGATAACTGAGCTTTGAGATAGTGACTTGTTAAGAGAATAACTTATTCAAGATCATTTGTAATTAATGTAGATAGGGAAATTTGAAAGGGTACCGGAGAAGGCGTGAGCATGAGCATGGTTGGATAGAACATGAGTATCATTTGGTTGAGGGGGAATAGAAATGAAAGGCCGTGAGAGAGAGAGAAACAGGGCACAGTTTGGTTCTAATTAGCCATTGATTAATTATAATAGTGATAGAGGTAGATATGAGAGAAGCCATAAGGATAGTAATGAGTACCAGATGTGGAGAGAAGCCAGTCTCCAGGGGATGTTGAAGAGAGAGCTGGGTAGATTCTAAGTCTATTCTTTGACTCAGGAGATTGATGGTGGCAGGGTGAGGTGCAGTAGGTCTATGGGACGCCAGACAGTGCTGGTTGGGGTCAGGCCTGCCGAATGTAGAGAAGATAAAAGGGCCCAAGAGAGTGCTAAGGTCTCACCCATTATAAAAGAATCAGAGATGGATAATCCAGCAAAGACTAAGAGGAACATTATATCATAAAATTTAAAGGATGAGAGGGCAACTAATGAAAGTTATTATTGAGAATAAGGATTGAAAAAAAACCCATCAGATTTAGATATCTTGAGTATTGGTAATTTGGCAAAGAGCAGTTTTGGTGACATTCTGTCAGAAGCCAAATTTCAAGGGATTACAAAGGGTGTGGGTGTTAAGGTTGTGGAGGCAGCCACTGTAGATGATTCTTTTTAGGGCTTTGGTGGTATAAAAAAAGAAAGAGCAATGGTTTTCTCTATCTCAGTTCCAACTTCAGTAGAAATTCCTTATGTATCATCTCTGACAAATAGGATTCAGACTTTGCTTGAAGATACCTTGGGGAAGAGTAAAACTCCCTAGCTCCCAAAATAGCCTGTTTCGCTCGTGGGTAGCTTTAATCCACCAATTGTTGATAGTTCTGCACTCCATTTGGCAGCCTTCCAGATATTTGAAGGTATCTCTTCTATCTCCCCTAAGCCCTTTCTTTTCCAGCCTACATCCTTAGGTGTTAAAGGATCCATATGTTTCAGCTGATTCTCATATTTCGTGATATCAAGACCTTTCACTATTCAAAGCCCTCTTGTATTTTCGTGTCCAGAACGTTCTACTCAAAATTCTAGGTGTGATCAGAGGAATAGAACCAGAACTTACTAGCTCCCTCACTGTGAGCACGATATTTTAGTTAATATAATCTTAATATGATGCGTGTATTTTACCGTGTTACCTGTTAACTTTTCTAGATTCCATGTCACATTGTTTATTCATACTGAATTCATAACGAATTATTGGCTGAATGAGTCTGTTAAGTGCTTACAATGTGTCAGACATGTGCTCAGTGTTAGAGATAGAAATAAGAAAGAGAATTCCTGCCCTCAAAGAGTTTTACATTGTAGTCGAGGGAGGAAGGAGATACGGAAAGCCACATGTAGGGAAGTAGAGGCCAAGGGAAGAATGTTTTTGGTTTGGGAATTACTGGAGGGGGGTGTAGAGCCATAGAAGACTCCAGCTGACCTTTCCACACCCACTGGTAGTATTTATTTGATTTTCTTTTCCAGAGCAAGAGGTATAGAAAGTAGGGTAGGAGTGGAGGGAGGGCGTATGAAATGGAAGGATGTAGCTGGGGTAGATGGTTAGATGGATAGAGAAACATGAATCTGAGATCCGAGGCTAGCTAAATACTGTAGGTCCTGGTAGCACAATCCCAGGATGTTGGTTCCAAAGTTGAGTTGATGAAGTAATTTGGAGCACTGTCACCAGATGCCCAGTTGTCTGGACAGAGCATCAACAGGGAAGAAATAACAAAGTGGGTTTTTTGTTCTTTTAAAAGATAGGATAGACCTTAGAATGTTTGTAAGCAAGGGAGAAACCAATTGATATGGTCAGCTTGAGGATGAAAAGAATGATTGGTGAGACATATCTAGAGGAGGTGGGGAAGTGACAGGATCAAGTGCACAGGCAGCAGGGTTGGTAAAGATTAGGGCAACTTCTTCCTGAAAGACTGGAATAAAGAAAAAGTAGGTGATTACATAAATCACTTTTGAGATATGGAATGGGGTGATGAGGAAGCTTAAAATAGATTCACTCTTTTCTTAATAAAGTGAAAGGCCAAAAGAGGTAGGGGTGTGGAGGACATCATTGATGGTTTAGGGAACTATGCGACAGCCTCTTAAAGAGAAGGGTAATGATTCAAGGAGGAGTAAAAGATTATTCATTGTGACAGGCCAGTTAAAAGTAAAAATAATGTGACTTCATAGCAGACTTCTAGTAGTTTCACAGCCCTTTAGCATGATCACAGAGACAAAAATGGTGAAGGTATGCCGAAATGAAAGGCAGATCATGAATAGTACAAAGGTACCCACCTCTAAAGTTTGTTAGCTTTAGGACTATAGGCTAGTCACATATCCTGTCATCCTCACTTTCCCCCTTCTACAAAGTTGGGATAATACCTAAAGAATCTGCCTCATACTACGAAGCTTAAATGGGATAACATATGTGGTGTTTTGTTAACCTTAAGGTTCTTTGTAGAGGTCAGTCACCGTTAATATTATTACTGTTATTATACCAGTAAGGAAAAATGCATGAGGAACATCATCATGGAGTGAAAAGAGTGTTGGACTTGGAATCAGTAAAACCTGGGTTAAAATTTTGCCTTTGATATTTATTACGACAATTGTTATTATAAATAAGTTCTAATTTCCATTGGTGAAGGGAATTCTTGAAGGGATTTCCCACAACTAGAATTCCTGTACCAACAGAATCACAATTCTTAACATATTGATGTGTGGAAATGTGTGGTTATTATTTAACAGAAGGGAAAGTCTTTTGGTAGGTGTGACTAGGGGAGATATGTCGATTGTGTTCCTTAGATTACCAGTAACATTTCCAAAATATAAGTCATAAAAATGTAGGTGTGAATAAGTCAGGTCAAACTAATTTTTTGAAACTATGGATTAGTTACATTAATAGCTATTTACTCTGGAAAGAAAACTGTTTATGATTGTTTGGGCTTGCAAAATAGATGAATTAAAGTGAGTGGTTTGTATGAGGTCTTTTACCCCATCAAAATGGTCCATTAGTGAAAAAAAAATTGAAAATAATTATAGTGCATAGGGTCCTCTGGTCTTTGGGTTAATTTTCACCCCCTAAAGAATAATCCAAGTTACAGATTATGTAATTATTTTGTGAGTCCATAAATTCACTGAAAATTTAGTGGACCTTTTCACTACTTCATTTCTTCTTGGCTTATTTGTTCCCATATAAGAGGCAGTTAGTGTTATAGAGAGATTGAGTTGCCTGCTAAGAGATTTCCTGAACCATGACATAACTGGACAGATTCAACATACAGATATTTACCAAAATTCTTTGACACTTGATGGGCATAATTATATTCCTGCTTGAGTGCAGGAACCCTGTTTCCTATTTCTTCTCTATCATCATGTATTATATACCCAGTATAGTTTACCTTTTCTCTGCTGTCTCTAAAATGGATGGAGATGGCACGGTCACCAGTCAAATGAATGTCAAATGCTCCTCATCTTTGTGAAGACAGGAGCAGTGGTAGAAAGAACAGTGGGTGACCTGGAGCTGAATGGATTGGGTGGGTACTATGGAGAAGCGAGAAATCTTTAGAAATCAAATATTTAAAAACAGTGTTTTAAATTTCAGGAGATGAAAAATGGCAAGTCCAGACACAACTGTACAGAAGAAACTAAAAGCTAAAAAGACCATACCTACAAGTTGCCGGAAGCAAATACATACGTTGCATAAAGTAGGGCATACTGAGCCACTGAAGGCTGTAGATAAGAATGTACATAGTGGAAATCAGCCGCTAAGCACTGATGTCATGTATAGGAAAAGTGACAATTCTGACATGAAGTGTTTCTTATTGGACTCAAGGAGAAAAACCATGGTCCCTCAGGAAAATGAAACATTTCCTCAAAATTTAGTAGTGTCACTAAAAACAATAGAGAACAACTCAAAGATGAACTTTGTCAATGAACAAGTTATTGATCCAAACAGCAGGCCAGCTGAGAAAGAAGTTTCCTGCAAGAAACTTTTTATACAAGACTCAAGTGACCCACAGTGTGGTTCGGAACACAAAACAAATGAAAAAAGATTTTCATTTGAGCAATCGAAGGTTGATTTGAATCTAAAACTACACAGCAGCCCATCTGACTCATTGAATGATTTAATTGACAAGTCAGCTTATGTATTAGGCAATCATGTAGCAAAGGTTTTTAACAGTATTGGGAATGGTAAAGAAAATAACAAGGTAGGTCCCAGGCTAGAAGTGACTTCGCAATCAGAATCACATGTGTCACAGCAGAGTGAAGCCATTTCAGTTAAAAGTTCAAATCCTCATCTTGACAAGATATCTGATTTGACAAGATCGATTCAGGCCAGGAAGCATACAAGTGATTTTTTGAAGACACAAGAATGCAATCAAACTGAACATTCAACTACTTCAGTCTGTGGAAATACTGTCTCAACATGGCATTCATCGTCGGACACTAATAGTAAGTGTTTATATCCACAGTATACAGAGAAGTCCCTTGCATTTAGACTGATAATTTAACTGATACAGACCACTATAAAAAACATGTCAATAAAATAAAAGCACATTATTCTATACAGAGAGTCAGTGGGTTATAGTGAATATAAGCAAATTGTAGCGTCAAAAAGACCTGCGTTCAGTTTCTACCTTTGACAGGTCTGTGACCGTGTGCAACTCAGTTGACTTTTCACTGTCCTAAGCAGTTCTCCAAGACTATAAAAAGAGATAAGATAGTATATTGGAAAGCCCAGTGGATTGGGGGGTCAGAGTGCCTAGGTTCAGATCATTGTCCTAAGCAGTTCTCCAAGACTATAAAAAGAGATAAGGTAGTATATTGGAAAGCCCAGTGGATTGGGGGGTCGGAGTGCCTAGGTTCAGATCATGGCTCTGCCAGTCACCATGTGACATTTAACGTCTGAATCATAGTCTGTAAAATGAGAGGGTTGGAAAAAGTTTGCACATAAGGAATTTGCCACACTGATGAGATCATAGGTGCAGACCTTGCAGAAAATTCTACCTAGAAGTAGATATCTGTATTCAAGGATAAGTCTATTCTGAGGTATGGAGCAAATAGATGTGCAGGTGGTACTAGAGAGTGAGAATATTTACATTATACCAAATCAAGTGACACCGCAGGATACAGAATAGGAGAATCTTTGGAGTAGCAGTATATTACATTAAACTGGATATGCAGCGTCAAAGACAAATAATGACTCAAGGTTTTTTTGTTTCAAAAATCAGAAAAATGGTGGTGCTGTCTGCTGTGTATCTAAGAATGATTTTTATTTATCTTCATATTAAAATAATTTTATTAATTGATTCATTTTGTTTTTCTATGCTCGTTTTTTTATCCATCTCACACCCCCACCCCCGTCATTCAGTGAGACACTATTTTAGAAAGAAATCGCTTTCCTTAAGGCTCAAGAAAGTAACAGGTACATTTGCAAAATTGTTCAGTTCATCAAACATTTATTGAGAATCATCTCTATCCTAGCCAGTTGGAGAGCTACACTATCAAATATGATACAGTTTGCCTTCAGATAGTTTATTATTCATCATCTCACCCATATTTTTATAACCTTTAAAAATCACTTGTAGGAGACTTTTTATTTGTAAGGGTAGTTAGCAGAGAATATAGTATTTATTTAATTATGCCCCGATTACATCTTTTCCCAGAAAATTCATTTCTCATTCAACAGAAAGGTAGATGTGGATACACATTTAGGAGAACATTATACTGTATGCTGCAACAACCAGGCCAAATATGTATTCAGTTAATTTTGTGTGAACTTCAGATTCCTAAGCAAGATGGCAAAGAGTAAATTTTATTTATCTATGTCTAATCAAGAATTTGCAGTGATTTCTTAGTAAGGCAAATTAAAAATAGCTTTAAAATTAAGTTCATAAGTACTTAAATGTCCTCAGTTTATGTGATTGGTTTAATTTATTTCTGTTGTTGTTGACCTGTTAGTAGCAGTCAAAATCATGGAGGAAGTTTATTATCAGTAATACCTACACTTTAAATATTAATTTATGAATCAGCATTTTTCCCTAAGTAATTGTTTTGGATTAAAAATTTTTTAAAAGATATTTACGTATTGTTAGGTTTTTTCTGTTGGTTTCTGTTACTGAATATCTAGTATGTAGACTATTTCAGTTGGTCCTTTCATAAAGAGGAACATTAATCTTTGTTTCCTGTATTTTTTTTCTCCTTTTCTCAAAGGCAGTACCTCAAAGAAAAGGGCACTTTCAGGAAACGAAGACAATACTAAGCGCATGAAAACTTCAGATGAAATTAATGAGAACATGTGTATTGTGGAAAAAGAAAGCTCATTGTTTGAACAGGTAAAACTGTTATTTGCAATATTTACCTTTTACTTTTAAGTCATAGAAAATACCCACTGACATCCCTAAAGAGTTAATTTTTTTTTTATTTTTAATTAATTATTTAACTTCTAGCATTCATTTTCACAAAATTTTGGGTTTCAAATTTTCTCCCCATTTGTTCCCTCCCCCCACCGCAAAACGCCAAGCATTCTAATTGCCCCTGTCACCAATCTGCCCTCTCTTCTAGCATCCCTCCCTTCCCTTGTCCCCATCTTCTCTTTTGTCCTGTAGGGCCAGATAACTCTCTATACCCCTTTACCTATATTTCTTATTTCCTAGTGGCAAGAACAGTACTTGACAGTTGTTCCCAAAACTTTGAATTCCAACTTCTCTTCATCCCTCCCTCCTCACCCATTCATTCCCTTTGGAAGGCAAGCTATTCAATATAGGCCATATCTGTGTAATTTTGCAAATGGCTTCCATAATAGTCATGTTGCGTAAGACTAACTGTATTTCCCTCCATCCTATCCTGCCCCCCATTGCTTCTGTTCTCTCTTTTGATCCTGTCCCTCCCCAAGAGTGCTGACTTCAAATTGCTCCCTCCTCCCATTGCCCTCCCTTCCATCCTCCCCCCCACCCTGCTAATCCCCTTCTCCCCCACTTTCCTGTATTGTAAGATAGGTTTTCATACCAAAATGAGTGTGCATTTTATTCCTTCCTTTAGTGGAATGTGATGAGAGTAAACTTCATGTTTTTCTCTCACCTCACTTCTTTTTCCCTCCACTAAAATGTCTTTTGCTTGCCTCTTTTATGAGAGATAATTTGCCCCATTCCATTTCTCCCTTTCTCCTCCCAATATATTTCTCTCTCACCACTTAATTTCATTTTTTAAGAAATGATCCCATCCTATTCAATTCACTCTGTGCTCTGTGTGTGTGAGTGTGCATGTGTGTGTGTGTAATCCCACCCACTACCCAGATACTGAAAAGTTTCAAGAGTTACAAATATTGTCTTTCCATGTAGGAATGTAAACAGTTCAACTTTAGTAAGTTCCTTATGACTTCTCTTTGCTATTTACCTTTTCATGCTTCTCTTCATTCTTGTGTTTGAAAGTCAAATTTTCTTTTCAGCTCTGGTCTTTTCATCAAGAATGCTTGAAAGTCCTCTATTTCATTGAAATACCATTTTTTCCTCTGAAGTATTATACTCAGTTTTGCGGGGTAGGTGATTCTTGATTTTAGTCCTAGTTCCTTTGACTTCTAGAATATCATATTCCACACCCTTCGATCTCTTAATGTAGAAGCTGCTAGATCTTGTGTTATCCTGATTGTATTTCCACAATACTTGAATTGTTTCTTTCTAGCTGCTTGCAGTATTTTCTCCTTACCAGGGAACTCTGGAATTTGGCCACAGTGTTCCTAGGAGTTTCTCTTTTTGGATCTCTTTCAGGTGGTGATTGGTGGATTCCTTGAATACTTATTTTGCCCTCTGGTTCTAGAATCTCAGGGCAGTTTTCCTTGATAATTTCATGAAAGATGATGTCTAGGCTCTTTTTTTGATCCTGGCTTTCAGGTAGTCCCATAATTTTTAAATTGTCTCTCCTGGATCTATTTTCCAGGTCAGTTGTTTTTCCAATGAGATATTTCACGTGATCTTCCATTTTTTTATTCTTTTGGTTTTGTTTTGTGATTTCTTGGTTTCTCATAAAATCATTAGCCTCCATCTGTTCCATTCTAATTTTGAAAGAACTATTTTCTTCAGTGAGCTTTTGAACCTCCTTTTCCACTTAGCTAATTCTGCTTTTGAAAGCATTCTTCTCCTCATTGGCTTTTTGAACCTCTTTTGCCAATTGAGTGGGCCTATTTTTTAAGGTGTTATTTTCTTCAGCATTTTTTTGGGTCTCCTTTAGCAAGGTGTTGACCTGCTTTTCATGCTTTTCTTTCATCTCTCTCATTTCTCTTCCCAGTTTTTCCTCCACCTCTTACTTGATTTTCAAAATCCTTTTTGAGCTCTTTCATGGCCTGAGCCCATGGTATATTTATTTTGGATGTGTGGGATACAAAAGCCTTGACTTCTATGTCTTTCTCTGATGGTAAGCATTGTTCTTCCTCATCTGAAAGGAAGGGAGGAATTATCTGTTCGCCAAGAAAGTAACCTTCTATGGTCTTATTTTTTTTTTTCCCTTTTCTGGGCATTTTCCCAGCCAGTGACTTGATTTCTGAGTTTTCTTTCCACACCCACCACACCTCCAGATTTGCCCAGCCAGCGCTTGGGGTCTGAGATTCAAATGCTGCTTCCCAGCCTCAGGGCTTTGGGTGGGGGTGGGGCTGCTATTCAGTGTGACATTAATTTCAGGTGCTCAGGTAGGGGCAGGGCCTCCACAGGGGGCTCAGTTCCCTCAGGGGGTTTATGCAGAGACCTTCAACAATGGTCCTTCCTGCTTGGGGAGCCCCTGTCCAGTGCTGCCCCTGCTGCTGCCTCCTGAGGGGGCCTGAGTTATGGGGACACCCCACTCCCCTCTCGACCAGCCAAAGAGACCCTCTCACTGACCCTTGTCACCTGTGGGTTGAGGGACCTGTGGGGCCGCTGGAGATTCTGTCCCTGAAGCCTGCTCGGGTCTGCTTCTCTTGGTGCCATGGGGCCAAGGCAGGGCTGGGCTCTGCTCCAGGTCCGGTGCCCAATGGACCTTTTGTGTCAGGTTTTCAGGTCTCTCTGGAACACAAATCTTGTCCGCTCCGTTGTTCTGTGGCTTCTGCTGCTCCAGAATTTGTTGGGAGTTCTTCTTTAGAGATATTTTATGGGCTGCGGGTTTGGAGCTAGCATATGTGTGTCTTTCTACTCCACCATCTTGGCTCCTCCCCCTAAAGAGTTAAATCTTAAGATTGCCATTTTATCTCACTTTTTGCCAGCTTGATTTAGAAAAATATAAAATTTAAGTTACTGAACATAATTAAATCGGGGAGGGGAAAGAAGGATTCAGCATTGTTTTTCTTTTAAATAGCAAGTTCCCCTACTGCATTTAAACTGATTCTGTAAACAGTAATCCCTTATTGATCCAGTGTTGAAGAATGAGGTGTTCCACCTAAATTAACTCGATTCTCACTCCAAGTCTATAACTGTCTGACCTCTCTGTGGAAGGGAAGATGCTGTTTCCTCGTCTTGTAGTCATGGTAACTATTCAGCTTCATTTTATTGATCTTTTTGTTTACATTTTTGTAATCATTGCATATATTCTTTTGGTTCTGCTTCTTTGACTATAAAAATATATATATTTATCAGTTCATTAATCTTCCAGTATTTTTCTCAATTCCACATATTCACTGTTTCTTAAGGCATAATAATATTTCGGGGTTTGTTTTTTTTTACTTAGCAAAATTCATTCTTCCTTCAGTTAACTGACATGCAGTTTGTTTCCAGTTTTGAGAGGATTGGGTTGCTACTATAGAAAAGAACTACTGAAGAATATTATTTTGTTAGAATATATACCCAGTGATGAATCTCAGGAACAAATACCAAATTGTTTTCTAAAATGGTTGAACCATTTGACAGCTCCATTAACAGTGTATTTATTGGAGGGTGGAGCCAAGATGGTGGAGTAAGACAAGAACTCACCTGAACTCTCTCAGATTCACCTCCAAACAACTATAAAGTAACACCTCAAGATAAATTCTGGAGCAACAGTGTTAACAAAAGAATGAGATCAAACAATTTTTCAGTCAAAGACAACTTAGGTCAGCAGGAAAGGTCTGTCTTACATGGGTAAAAGGGAAGTACAATCCAGTCTGCTTCCTAGCCAGCTAGTGATAAGGCACTACACTCCAAGCGCAGAAAGCCAGCTAGAGACCCTGCAGCCCTTGGCATGTTGTGGCAAGACCACATGGACCTGTCAGAGTGGGCTAGTATGAGGGCCCCATGCACCTGGTACAAGAAGCTGGGGACAGTATCCCTGCTACCCTGGGAGAAGAGCCCAACTTTAACACAATTTAAGTTACAAAATAGTTGGAAAGATGAGCAAAGAAAAAAGATTCTGAACATAGAAAATTACTATGATGACAAAGAAGATCAAAACAAACTCAAAAGAGGACAGGAATGTCAAAAACAGCTACATGTGAAGGCTCAAATAAAAATGTGAATTGATCTCAAGATCAAAAAGAACTGGAAGTGTTCAAAAAAGGATTTTAAAAAAGGATTTTAATTTAAGAGAGTTAGAGGAAAAATTGGAAAAATAAAGGAAATGCAGAAGGAGATACAAAAATAACTCCTTTTAGGAGAATTGGTCAAATGGTAAGGTGGTACAAAGAGTTGGGCAAGTAGAACCTAATGACTCCATAAGACATCAAGAAACAATAAGACAAAATCAGAAGAATGGAAAAATAGAAGAAAATGTAAAGTATCTCATCAGAACAACTGACCTGGAAAATAGTTCCAGAGATAATTTAAGTATTATTGGACTACTTTAAAGCCATGATTAAAACAAAAACAAAAACCCAGACTCCTTATTTCAAGAAATTATGAAGGAAGAATACCCCAACGTCCTAGAATTAGGAGGTAAAATAGTGACTGAAATTGTCCATCAGTCATCCCCTAAAAGAGATCCCAAAATTAAAACTCCCAAGAATATTATAGCCAAATCCAGAGCTCCCAGGTCAAGGAGAAAATAATGCAAGTAGCCAGAAAGAAACTGTTCAAATATCATATAGTCATAATCAGGGTTCCACGGGATTTAGCAGTTTCCACATTAAAGACTGGAGGGCTTGGAATAGGATATTCCAGAAGACAAAGGAGCTAGGATTATAACCAAAAATTACCTACCCAGCAAAACTGAGTATAATCTTTCCAGGGGGAAAATGGATATTCAGTGAAATAGAGGACTTTCAAGCATTCTTGATGAAAAAACTCATTTCAGTTATAAACCTCAGGAGAAGCATAAAAAGGTAAACAGACAAGAGAAATCATAAGGGTTTCTATAAGTTAAACTGTTTGCATTCCTACATAGGAAGATGATACTTGTAACGCTTAAGACCTTTATCATAATTGGGGCAGTTAGAAGGAGTATACATGACCTTGATGAGATGAAATTCAAAGAAAATAAAATTATGGGATGAGAAAGAGGATTGCACTGGGAGAAGGAAAAGGTAGAATGGGACAAACTATTTCGCATGAAGAGGCACAAAAGAGCTAGTACTGTAAAGGGAAATATTGGGGGGGGGGGCATTGCTTGAACCTTACTTATTAGAATTAGCTCAACGAGGGAAAAATACACTTGTGTATAGAAATTTATCATACCATATGGGGAAGTAGGAGGGGAGTGGGAATGGGAAATTGATAGAAGGGAGGGCTGATTTGGGGAGGCAGTGGTCAGAAGCAAAACATTGTTGAGGATGGACAGGGTGAAAGGAGAAAGAATGAAAGAGAAAGGGGCAAGGGGAGAGAGAGGAAGACAAAAGGGAAAAATAAAATGAAGGGAAATGCACAGTAATAATTGTGAAAGTGAATGGAATGAATTCACCCATAAAATGGAAATGGATAGTAGAATAAATTAAAAACTAGAATCCTGGTAAAAGTAGGGACTTGCTTGAGCTCTCCCCCAACCCCTCCAAATACCTGTAAAAAATGACTCTAAATAAATTCTAGAATAGGAGAACCCACAAAATGACAGAGTAAAACAAATTTCTAACCCAAGACAACCTGGAAGGTCTACAAGAAAGATGACTTGCACCAGACTGGGAGAGGAGCATAATCTAGTGCAAAATGCACCAGCACAGATTGGGCCCCAGGGAACCTGGAGCAGGGGGACTGACTCACTGACAGCTGTGGTGCTTTCCAAACTTCTCAACCCACAAATGCCAAAGACGTTTATCTTTTTGTCAGTAGGAAAGATCTGTCACACCTGGGTGAGAGAGGAATGCAGTCCAGCCCCAGCACTGTGGTGGAGGTAGTGGCAGCTGTTTCCAGAGCTCTTGTCCCACAGAGGGTGGGGGGGATTAAGTGGCTGATCAGAGAAGGATTCCCAGGGATCTCTGCTGACACTGAGGCAGGATTCTCTTCTTTTACCCATGCTTGATTCTGGGTTGAAGTCCTGGATGGCGGTTCTGGAGCAAAGAGGAGCCCTGAGGTGACAGAGCTTGTGATGGCAGTGGAAAGGGAATCCTCACAGTTCCAAAGCAGAAAAGAATGCTTGTGGTCACTCAGACCAGAACACAAGCTAGGAGAGGCCACCTGTCCTTTGATCATACTACCTTGGAAGAACTGAAAATTTACAAGTCTCTAGAAGTATCTCTGAAAACAGCTGCAGAAAACCCCTGAAGCTTGGGACAGTACACTCTCCACACTGGAAACAGAGCCTTACCTTAACAGAGAGTTAAAAAGTCAAGTAATTAGCTGGGGAAATGAGCAAGCGGGGAAAAAAAACTCATACTATAAAATCATACTTTGGTGACAAAGAAGATCAAAACATACAGCCAGAAGAAGACAGCAAAGTCAAAGCTCCTGCATCCAGAGCCTCCAAGAAAAATATGAATTGGTTTCAGGCCATGGAAGAGGTCAAAAAGGGTTTTGAAAATGAAGTAAGAGAAGTAGAGGAAAAACTGGGAAGAGAAATGAGAGCAATGCAAGGAAATCATGAAAAACGAGTCAACAGGTTGCTAAAGGAGACCCAAAAAAATAGTGAAGAAAATAACACTTTAAAAAATAGAGTCACCCAAATGGCGGAAGAGGTCCAAAAAGCCAATGAGGAGAAGGATGCCTTAAAAAGCAGAATTGGCCAAAATGGAAAAAGAGGTCCAAAAGCTCCCTGAAGAAAATAATTCCTTAAAAATTAGATTGGAGCAAATAGAAGCTGAGGATTCTATGAGAAATCAAGAAATTTTAAAACAAAACCAAAAGAATGAAAAAAATGAGGGACAGTTTGAAATTTCTCATTGGAGCAACAACTGATCTGGAAAATGGATTCAGGAAAATGTAACTAATTTAGAAATTGTTGGACTACCTGAAAGCCATGATCAGGGGAGGAGCCTAGACATCATCTTTCAAGAAATTATCAAGGAAAACTGCCCTGATGTTCTAGAATAAGAGAGTAAGAAATTGAAAGAATCTTCCACCTCCTGAAGAAGATCCCAAAAGGAGGACTCCTGGGAATATTATAGCCAAATTCCAGAATTCTCAGGTGAAGGAGAAAATATTTCAAGCAGCCAGAAAGAAACAATTCAAGTATTGTGGAAACACTATCAGGCTAAGAGAAGATTTAGCAGCTTCTACCTTAAGGGATTAGAGGGCTTGGAATATGATATTCCAGAGGTCAGAGGAGCTTGGATTAAAAGCAAGATCACCTACCCAGCAAAACTGAGTATAATCCTTCAGGGAAAAAAAAAAATGAAAATTTGATGAAATAGAGCATTCTTGATGAAAAGACCAGAGCTGAATAGAAAATTTGACTTTAAAATCCAAGCTTCCAGAGAAGCATGAAAAGGTAAACAGGAAGAGAAATCATAAAGAACTTGTTAAAGTTAAACTGTTTACATTTCTACTTAGAAAGATATTTGTAACTCATGAGACAAATCTCATTATTACAGTAGTTATAGACAGAAGGCACAGGAGGAATTGAATATGAAGGGATGATATCTAAAAACTAAAATTAAGGGATAAGAGAGGAATGTACCAAGAAAAGGAGAAAGGGAGAGGTAGAATAGGATAAATTATCTCACATAAAAGCGGGAAGAAATAGTTTTTACAGTGGAGGGAAGGGGGGAAGTGACAGGGAATGAGTGAAGTTTACTCCCATCAGATTTGACTTAAGAAAGGAATAACATACACCCTCAAATGGGTATGGAAATCTATCTTACCCTACAGGAAAATAGGGGGAAGGGGATAAGAGAAATAATAGAAAGGAGGGCACATTTGGGAAGGCGGTAATCAGAAGCAAACAATTTTGAGGAGGGACAGGGTGAAAGAGAATAGAATAAATGGGAGGGGGAGCAGAATTGGATCAAGGGAAATATGGTCAGTCTTTCATAACATGACTGTTATGGAAGCGTTCTGTATGACTACACAAGTATAACCTGTATCAGATTGTTTGCCTTCTCAATGAGGGTGGGTGTGGATGAAGTAAGGGAGAGAATTTGGAACTTGGAAGTTTTGAAAATTAATATTAACAGTTGTTTTTACATGCAACTGAGAAATAAGATATACAGGCAATGGGATATAGAAATCTATCTTTCCCTACAGAAAAATAGAAGGGGAAGGGGAAAAGAGAAGGGAGAGGAGATTGATAGAAGGGAGGGCAGATTAGGGGAAGGGAAGATTGGCAATTGGAATGCAGGCCATCTTGGGGTGGGGGAGGGAAGAGATGGGGAGAATATTTGGAACTCAAAATCTTAAGAAAATGAATGTTGAAAACTAAAAATTAATTTAAAAAATAAAAAAACAACCCTCCAATATATTGTTTACAAGAAACGCTTTTGAAGCTGAGAGACACACAAAATGAAGGTAAGGGGCTGGAGCAAAATCTGTTATGCTTCAGCTGAAGTAAAAACAAATGCTAAGATAGCAATCATGATCTTAAAAGATAAAGAAGGAAACTACATCTTGCTGAAAGGTATTATAGACAGTGAGGTAATATCAATACTAAATATACATGCACCAAATAGTATAGCATCCAAATGTTTAAAGTTAAGTGAATTACAGGAGGAAATAAACAGTAAAACTGTACTAAAGGGGACTTCACTGTTCATATCTCTGACCTTAGATAAATCTAACCACAAAATAAACAAGAATTAAGAAGATGAATAAAATTTTTGAAAAGTTAGATATGATAAACCTCTGGAGAAAACTAAATGGGGATGGAAAAGAATAAACCTTTTTCTCAATCGCACATTGCACCTGCACAAAAATTGACCATGTAGTAGGGCATAGAAACCTCACAATCAAATGCAGAAAGGGAGAAGTATTAAATGCATCTTTTTCAGATCATAATATAATAAAAAATACATTCAATAAACGACCATGGACAGATAGAGTAAAAGTTAATTGGAAACTAAGCAATCCCTAAGGAATTAATGGTCAGAATAAATCATAGAAACAATCAATAATTTCATTAAATGAGAATGATAGGACAACATACCAAAGTTAATGAGATACAACCAAAGAGCATTTAAGGGAGAATTTAAATTTCTAAGTGCTTATATCAGTAAAATAGATAAAGAGTAAATTGATGCATTGGGCATGCACCTAAAAAAAAAAAAAACTAGAAAAAGAACAATTTAAAAATCCAGTTAAACAACAAATTGGAAATCCTGAATAGCAGAGAAGAAATTAATAAAGTTGAAAGAAAACCATTGAATTAATGTATTTTGAAAAAGTCAATAAAAAAACCGTTGGCTAATTTGATTTTTTTTAAAAGAAGAAAACCAAATTATTAATATCAAATATGAAAGTGTGAATCCACCACCAATGAAGAGGAAATTAAAGCAATTTATTAGGTATTTTACCCAGTTATATGCTAATAAATCTTGATAATCTAAGTAAAATGGATGATTATTTATAAAAATATAAATTGCACTGATTAACAGAAGAGCACATAGAATACTTAATAGCCAAAGCTTAGAAAAAGAAATCAAAGAAGCCATCAGTGAACTTCCTAGGAAAAAATCTGCAGGACTAGATGAATTCACAAGTGAATTCTACTAAACCTTTGAAGAATAATTTTAATACTATATAAACTATTGGGAAAAATAAGCAGAGTCCTACCAAACTCCGTTGATGACCCACCTGTGGTGGGTGATACTTAAACCAGCAAGATCTAAAACAAAGAACACTATAAACCTACTTCTCTAATGAATATTGATGCAAAAAAATTTTAAATGGAATGCTAGGAAAAGAGGTTCCAGCAACATACAACAAAGATCATACACTTTGACCAGATGGGATTTACATCAGGAATGGAAGGCTGGTTCAATATTAGGAAAACTACAAGCATAATTATATACATATATGTGTATCTATTATAGATGTATGTTTGATACCAGATCCCATTAAATATTCATTGCAAAGATTTTTTCCTAGGTGATAGTTTCCTTTATTTTAGCTGCATGGATTTTGTTTGTTCAATTTTTTGTCATTGAAAAAGTGGAGGGTTTTTTTTTTTTGCAATTGCATTTATCTGTTGTTTGATTCAGCAATCTTTACTTACCTCTAGTCCTGAAAGGCAGTTTTTTCCATTCTCTAATTTTTTGTGAAGTTGTTATTCAGTTATCTTAGTCATGTCCCATTCTTGTGACTTCATTTGGGGCTTTACTGGCAAAGACGCTCAAGTGGTTTGCCATTTCCTTCTCCAGGTCATTTTACAGATGAGGAGCTGAGACAAACAAGGTTAAGTGACAAGCCCAGGGTCACACATCTAGTAAGTGTCTGAGGTCAGATTTGAACTTCAAGATGAGCCTTCTTGACTCCAGGCCCAGCACTAGCTACTGCACCACCTAAGTGCCCCTTTGTGAAGTAACCTTTTCTACTTACTTTGGGTATCCATTTGGAACTCACTGTGGCAAGTGGTATAAGATGCTGCTCCAGATCTTCCCCCCTGCGCCAGTTCTTGATTAGTGAATTTTTCCCTTTCCTTCCTCTTCCCGTCCTACCAGTTTTTTTTTCTTGGATTCATCAAACATGGGACAACTGAGTCCAGCTGTTTATTTGATACTTGATCGTCTAGGCCAGTAGTGTCAAACTCAAAAAAAACAAGGACAAATAAATATGCATAAGAATCCCTGTGAGCACATGTTGACTTTAAAAATCACATATTAACATTTTGTTTAATTATATTTTTATTAATTTAGTTAAGTATTTCTCAAGTACATTTTTAATCTGCTTCTTCTGCATTGAGGAGCGTTGCAGGCCACAGGCTGCATGTTTGACGTCTCTGATCTAGACTGCTCTTTATTTTTAAAAAAGTACCAAGTACTTTTCATGTATATTGATTTTTAATGTTGTTTAAGCTCTGGAAGTTGTATGCTCTCCTTTATTCCTTCTACTTTATGAAGATGTTTTCCTTGAGATTTATTGTCCTTGAATCTCTTGTTCCTCCAATTGCATTGTATTGTTTTTTCCCCCCAATTTTCAAAGCAATCTTTTTGCAGTTTGTTGTAGCATTACATCTGTAAATGATTTTGGGTGATATCCCCATTCTAATAATTAGGAAATTACTACAGTAGGTAGCCTCCAAGCACCCTTCTAGCTCTAGACTCAGTAAAACTTCAGTAAAACAATGCTTTGACCACATTAAATAGTATACAATATTTGACCCATTGCTCACATTAGCTATATCCATCTTTTTGTCATCTTTGCCAACTGGCTTAGTGTGAAATTAAATCTGTATATTAGCTTGTATTTTTCTTATTAATAACTTGGAATGTGTTATATGGTGGTTAATAGTTTAACATTCTCGTTTTCAGAGCTCTTTGTTCCAAATCTAATGACCTTTTCTCGTTCTGCATCCTTCTTGATCTTCCTGTGATGTTTGACACTATTATTCACCTCCTGGATAGTCTTTCCTCACTAGGTTTTTCTGATACTGGTCACTACAACTTCTCTCCATGCAATCTTTCTTTCTCAATCACTTTTGCTGGTTCTTCACTGATGTCAAGTCCACTAACCTTGCATGTCTCCCAAGACTCCATCCCGGACCTTCTTCTCCCTCTATTGTCTTACTCGGTGGTCTCATCAACTCCCATGGATTCAGTTATCATTCTTGTGCAAATGATTCCCAAACCTACATATCCAGTCCTAGCCTACCTTTTAGACATGTCTGTTATAAGCATTCAGGCATCTCAAATTCTGCCTGGCCAAAACAGTACTTATTATCGCTCCTCCCTTGAGCCTTCCTTTCTTGCCACCTTTCCTGTAACTGTCCAGAGCACCACCATCCTTTTGGTGTATCATCCTTAACTCCTCACTTACCTTACATAACCAGTCTTTGCCCAAATCTTGTCATTTATACCTTTACAACTTCTCTCATATATCTCCTTTGCACTCAAAACCACAGCCCTAGTTTCAAAGCCTCATCACCTTTCACCTGGACAACTGCAATAGCCTTTTAACTGGTTTATCTCCTTCAAGTCTCTCTCCACTCTAATCTGTCCTCTACTTTGCCAAGATTTTTTTTTCTAATATATAAGCATGTCACCCTTCTGCTGCTCAGTAAGCTCCAGTGGCTCTGTTATCTCCGTGATCAAATATAACGCCCTCTCTTTGGCATTAAAGCTTTTCGTAATCTGGTTCCTTCCCCCTTTTCCCATCTTCTTACATTTTACTCCCCTCCATAAACTATCATTCAGCTGCACTGTGCTACTTGCAACTCCTTGAACATTATACACTATCTCCTGTCTCTCAGACATTGTAACTGGTTATTCTCCATACTTGGAATGTTCTGCCCCTTCGCTTCCACCTATTAGTTTCTCTTGCTTCCTGCAAGTCTCAAGTCCCATCTTTTTTTTTTTTAATTAATTTATATTTGGTTTACAACATTCAGTTCCGCAAGCTGTTGAGTTCCAAATTTTCTCCCCGCTCTCTCCCCAAGATGGCATGCAGTCTGATATAGGCTTTACATATGCATTCACATTAAACACATTTTCACATTAGTCATGTTGCAAAGAAGAATTAGAATTAATAGGATTAACTATGAGAAAGATGAAACAAAACAAAAAGGAGAGCAAATAGTCTGCTTCCATCTGCATTCAGACTGTAATTCTTTTTCTGGATATGGAGCATTTTCCATCATGAATCTTTTGGAGTTGTCTTAGAACCGTACATTGATGAGAAGAGTCAAGTCTATCAGTTAGTCATAGGACGATGTGATTGTAACTGTGTACAATGTTCTCCTGGTTCTGCTCCCCTCACTCAGCATCAGTTCATATCTTTGTTCCCAGGTTTTTCTGAAGTCTGCCTGCTCATCATTTCTTATAGCACAATAGTATTCCATTACATTCATACACCACAACTTGTTCAGCCATGATGGCTGAATTGATGGCTATCCCCAAAATTTCCAGTTCTTTGCCACCCTGAAAAGAGCTGCTATAAATATTTCTGTACACATAGGTTCAAGTCCCATCTTGTGCAGGTCTTTCCCAGTGTTTGAAGCTGTTGAATTGTTTTCCCTCTAAGATTTTGCTTCCATCTACCCTCTCTCTCTTTTTTGTGTACTTATTTACACGTCTCCTCTGTTTGAATGGATGTTCCTTGAGGACAGGGACTGTTTTTACCTTTCTTTGTATCTTTTGTGCTTAAGCACAGTACCTGGCACATAGTCTTGTTAGACCCCTAAATATTTTATGTATTTTTGTAGCAATTTTGAATGTAGTTTTTCATCCTGTGTTGGGGTATTGTTATGTAGAAATACTAGTGGGTTTGTGGGTTAATTTTGTATCCTAATTTTAATGCTTTACTGGAATTGTGAATTGACCTAATTTCTTTACTATTTTCCTTGGGACTTTTTAAGTAAATGATAACATGTCATTTATAAATAACAATAAATTTTTTCTTCTCACTGCCAGTGTTTATGCTTTAAATTTCTTTCTGTTGTGAATTTCTTTTTCTATTGTTAACATTTATAAAATGATATCAAATATTGGGGAAAACTTGAGGGGTTTGCCTTATTCCTGTAATTGAGGGTTTCATTTTTTATAGCTGCATTGCAGATGCTAGCTATTGATAGCTAGCTAGCGATAGCTAGCTTTTGATTTTAGCTATATATGCTATCATTTTATTTTTAAAAGAATACTTAAAAATGTTGGTAAGGGGTCAAGATTTACTTAGGAATATTACTTCATTCCCTAATGTTTTTGAATAAATGTAGCATTACATTAATTTTAATTTTTAAATTATAGTGAGTCAGTTCTATTAATAATATGTTTTAGGAAAGATTTACATATAAATATAGGTTAACTATAAATTTGGGTTAACTTAATGAGATTGCATTGAATTTTTATCAAGTATTAAATAAATAGTACATCTTGAAATGTAGGAAGTCCAAACTAAAATTTGGCTAAGAAACGAGGTGAAAATTGGATACCCTAATGAATCCATGTGATTTAGAAGGAAAAAAATGTTGCGGTAATTTTTTATTTCTATGACTCTGCAGAAGAGAGTAAACTTGAAGAATTAGGGGAAGCTTGCATGTTTTTGTTTCAAGAAGTAGAAAATAAGCCCCAAGGCATATGAACTTTTAACTTGAAATGTAGGGTTTTTATTTTTCATTTCTAGGTTAAGTCCTTGATTCAACAGGAAGTCTGCATTGTAAATTACAAAGTATTTGACCATAAGCTGAAAGAACTAAGTGAGCGAGTTGACAAGACCCAGTGCAGAAAAAGGCACGAAGCAATAGCAATCGAACTTCTTGTAAGTTTACTTCTGTGAAAAATGACATTGTGACCTCATGTTAATATCTTAGTGAATCTCATCTAGTCTATTTCAGTAGCACGTCTTGAGGTTGAATTGTTAGTACATCAGCATGGATTTATTTATCGAGGCACTTGTACAAAGCCCAGGGAGTAGAAAGGAAAAGAAAAAAAATCTGTGCCTTGAAGGAGTTTACATTTCTAATGAGAGAGACAACATATCATTAAATACGTGTATGCAAGATGCATGCAAAGTAGATTAAAGAAAACCTTAGAGGTAGGCAAGACTGAGAGGGACCTCCTTCAGTAGGTAGCATTTGAATTAATCTTAAAGGAAAATTCCAGGCATGAAGGGTAGTCATTGCAAAGGCACCAAGATAGGAAGTAGAGCCTTGTGTTGGAGAAATGGCAAGAGAGCAGTAGAGATCCTAGTGTGTGTGAAGAGAAGTAACGCTGAAGGCTGGAAGGATGGGAAAAAGCTAAGTTGTGAAGAGTTTCAGTGCCAAGTAGAAGAGTTTGTATTTAAACATCCAAAGCCGTTGGAGAGTGACATGGTCAAAATGCCTCACCTTGGCATTTGAGGGCTGCCTCGATTGGAGTGGGGAGAAACGCGAAGTGTAGAGACCAGTTTGGAGGCTTGTGCAGTAGTCCAGGAGAGAGGTGATTGGGGCCTGCCCTAGAGTCATACCTGTGGGAGTACAAGGAAAAGAAAATGAAAAAAAAGAGAAAAGAGATATGTGGGGATAGAAGTAGGATTTGGCAGCTGATTAGATATATGGGGGAGTGAGAATAAGGAGTTGAGGACGAAACAAGGCTGCTAACCTAGATCAGGGCTTCTTAAACTTTTTCCAGTTCAGACCCCTTTTCATATTTCGACAGCATTTGTTGGTGTTAACCCGTGCTGAATGTTCAGAACCAAGGCTGTAGTGAAGTTGAACAATGCAGCCTGAGCAAGTGCTGCCAGAAACACCTTGTATTCATTCCGCATTTGATTTTTAATTAATTTTTGGTTGTTGCTTGTTCAAAAATCTTTTACTGTTGCCACATTTTTCACAGTCCCATTTAGGATGGTGACCCACAGTTTAAGAAGACCTAGATGACAGGGGATTGTGGTGCTCTTGACAGTGCTTGAGAAGTTCAGAACAGAAGAGGGTTTGGGGAACAATGTATACCAAATTCTGTTTTGGGTTTATATCTACTTCTGTATGTCCACTAGGCAATTAATAGTGGGAGACTGGAGCTCAGGAGCTATAAATGTGGGAATCATCAGCATAGTAGTGATAACCTAATCCATAGGACTTGATGATATCAACAAGTGAGAGAATGTAGAGAGAAAAGAGGGGACCAGATAGAGCCTTGGAGTATTGGTGGTTAGTGGTCATGACATGAATGAAAGCAGAAGAGTCTGAGGAGAGGTCGGACAAGGAGGGAACCCAGGAAAAAGCAGTGTCATGAAAGTTCAGAGAAGAGGTTGGTAGTGATTAACAATGCCAGGTTTCACAGAGAGGTCAGGGGAATGAGGACTAAATAGGGGCTATTAGATTTAATGATTAAGAGAACGGTATCAGTTGAATGAAGAGGTCAGAAACCAGATTTCAGGGGGTTTATAAGAGAATGAGAAAAAAAGATACGGAAGCACCTGAGCGTAGATAACTATTTCAAAGAGTTTAACAGAGAAGGGGACAAAGAAGATTGTATGACAACAGCTGTAGTGAAAATATTTTTAAGTTTGGAGGTGGGGCATGGATGCATTTGTAGGGATGAGAGTGAGGAAGATCTACTAGAGTGGTAAGGGACTAGGATCAGTGGTATACGTAGAAGGGTTGGTTTTGACAAAGAAGAAATGTCTCTTCATCTGAGACTAGAGAGAAGGAGAAAATGGTAGGGGATAATATCAAGAAGGACCTCTTGGCTAATGGATCCAGTTCTTTTGGGTGAAGAATAAGCAGGGTTCTCAGCTGTGCTGTTAGGGGAAGCTTGAAGAGAGGAGGTTTGGAACAACAACTTTAGTGAGCTGGGTAAAGAATTTTTAAGGGAGATTTTAAAATTTCTCTGTTATAGTGAGGGGGCCAGTTGAGATAAGATCTAATACCGTTAGAATGAACTCAGTCATCACTTTTTCTAACTCTTTAACAATAGATGAATTAGGAGTATGGAATATAGGTGATGGGATTAACCCATGCATGGAATTTGGCACGGTGTGATCAGGCAAAAGACTAGGGGGCAAGGGGTTTGAGAAGACAGATGAGAGCAGAGTTAAAGTGGTTCATGCAGGGGTTCACATTAAGAAAGGAAAAGAATGAAATCAGAGCAGTTAGAAATGACCTGAGAAAGTACTGAAAGGTGGAGATGTTAAGAGGTGATTGTGAGGACTGGGTTACAGGGTTGCAAGGCATGGGGAGGGAAGGGTATGTGAAAGATTTTTATCAGATAAAGGAATTTTGGAGTTCTTTCACATGGAATTAGAATACTTGTGAATGATAGTAAGATAAAGAGGGGGTGAATCATCCTAGTATATAAAAATGGAGGGAGTAGGTTACTAGAGATCAATTGATTGAGGAATTCAAGAGTATATGAGGTGATAAGGTTCAGAGTTGGGTTGTCCAGAAGGAATTCAAGAAGCAAATCTTCTCTTAGTCAGGAGAGCTTTATTGAGGCAAAAGTAGTGGGCTAGTCCTTAGGGTGAGGAGAGTGCCCATTTGGATTTAAAGTATAACATTTTGGCCCTTGATAGAGTTTTGCCGCATTCACAAGGAAAGAATAAAGTGGAATTGTTTTGCTTTTATTTTCTAGCTCATCTGCCTGGTTTTGAGGGTTTAAGAAAACCATTGTAGGGATCTCTTCTGCTTTCATTAGCATAATTAACATTAATTGGTGATTTAATCCTATTATTTCTCTAGGACCTGATTTGTCAAACCTGCTTTGATGATTTTGTCTTAAATTCCTGAATGCCTCATCTGATTGACCTTACGTGTAAAATGTCTCCACCAGCTCACATCAAAATTCTCTGATGTAATTTCATTTATTTAGGTATACGCTCTAGTTTTCAGAAAAAAATTCCAACAAGTAGCTCATCTTTCCTCTGGCAAAAAAAAAAAATTAAGTAGAAGATACTTACACTTTATTCAGTATTTCATTTTGGCACTTTTTTCTTTTTTTTTTCCTTGTTAGAGAAAAATAACAAAACTTGATAGATGTATTAAAGCTGCATTAAAATCTCAGAGGACTGGATTGGAATCAAAAATACCAGCCCAAAATCTGGCCTGTAAGGTACTGTATGATCTTCCGACTATAATCAGTCAGTTACTGGTAAATGATTTGTAACATGCATATGATGTCAGCCTTTTAAAAGAAATGAGATCAGCTCTAAAGACACTCAGGAAGCCTAAAAGACCTTCAGCATGTTCAGGCTTTGTTTTCTGCCCTCCTCTTGTCAGATTTTCCTGTGACTCTGAGTGTCCCTGGCTTGTAGGCATTACTTTTATCATCTTAGTACAGTGTCATGGCTAACATCAGAAGAGGAAAGGGTACCAATCAATGTAGGTTAGTAATGAACATAAATTGGAATATTGCTCAGAAGTTTGAGTTCAAAAACATTTTAAGCTTTTAAGCCTGTTTTTTAAAATTTCATACAAGTTACTTTGGTCATTCCTGAGCTAAATAAAAGAACAAGAATCTCAATAGTGCTTAAGTCATGTTTTTTTTAAAAAAAATTTGTATTCTTACCTTTTGCCCAAATGTGTGTTCATATTATCTTCTTATCTAAACCCTCTTTTTTCTAAATTTCCATGTTTAACTTGAGGATCTAAGAGTTACAAGATCCTACAAGTTACCACTTACCAGTAAGTCTCCTTAAAATTTAGAGACTCTAGAATCCAAGAATCTTCTTAGTACTTAGCTGTTTGCTAAACTTGCCCCCCCCAAAATTACTTGAAAAGTAGCATCTGAATTAGGTCCTTAAGAAAACGATGTTTCCCTTCCCTTCCACCTCCTATTTAGCAGGCCAAAAATTCAAAGACTGTCATATTGAATAAGAGTCAAGGGGCTGAGAAGGAGAGCCCAAGTGTGGAATTGACTTCTTCGAACAGTAAATCATCCAAACCTTCAGAAATCTCTGTTAAGGAAGCCAGGCCAAAGAATAATTTGACTTCAGATTGTGATGAAGTTGTGGCTGAAAGGTAAGTTAACCTACTTATTGAAAAAGTGTAGCTGTATAAATTGATGTCAAATTGTAAATGCATCGTTTTCCCTATTTAAATGGGAAAATAAGAGGTCATAGTTCTTTATAGAAATTAGAATGTATTTTTCAATGAGAAAATTGATTTGGAATTTTCAGAAGACTTTTTTGTGGTTGCCATTTTGACGATGCTGTTTTCTGAAGTTAAGTGATACACTTTATCGTTCTGCTGCTTCCATTTTTAGTGTAGAGCTGGGGTTTTACATTTTAAGAAAAGATCTAAAATTTTTGTGTGCAAAATTGTACTCATAAACTGATATGAGACTTTTAAAAAAAGTCTGAAATGAACATTTCTAGGTGTATTAAATGATATCCTAATCTCTCCAACTTAGAATCATGGATTTTTGAGCTAGAAGAGACCTGAGAGGCTGAGTCCAACCCACTCATTTTACCAAGGAGGAAATTGAGGTACAGAGAGGTTAAGTTGCTAGAGCAGTATTTGAGGCAGGATTAAAACACAGGTGCTCCTGACTCTTAAGTCTGGTGCTCCTTCCATCGCCTTCAGAGTGGATAGATGGATTTCACATCCAGTAGCTGTGTATAAATAGCTGCCACCACTGATCACATCTTGGGCATCTAAAATTGTTGGCGTTAGCAAGGGAGTTGCATTTTAACGAAGGAGTCCAATCAGTTAGCATGGACTAGAAGGTTTGGGAAATTCTTTTGAATGAATGAGCTCTAGCGGCTCCAGTGATTCTCAATGGTTTTGAGTTTTCGTATCCCATTGGTTCATTGATTTTAATGACCAAATCCTTCTAAAAATGCTATGTGACACCTACATGCATATTTCTAAGAACTCAGAAACTTTATTACACTTCTGTTTTCAGAGAGGTTGCATCATACACTTGCCAGATTAAAATTCTTCTAGAAATATGGGGGTGGGGGACATCGTTTTCAGTTTGAGTACCTAAAATCAGTTTATACATGTCCTACTTGGTCATTAAATATTGATCTCAGATTAAGAGCGTTATCCTAATTTAGTAAGGCTTGATCCTTCTACACTCTTTTCTAGGGCCTTCAAGGGGAATGAATGAAAATCTCAGCAGAGGGGAAGGGGGAGACAGGGAGGGTGGGAGGCAGTTTTTGGATGGGCTTTGTAAGCTGGGAGGGCCCTTCTATTTTGATTGATATTTATATGGTCAGTGAACATGGGATGGGAAGAGAGGGAAGGAGTCGTGGCAGGGAGAGAAAAGGAATTCCAGTACCTTTCTCAATGTCCCATTAATTTGGAGACAAGAAGAGTTCTTCACAGCCTTACATTCCAAACTTTTCAATTAGTCAGTAAGCCTTTACCAAGATTTTACCACTGTGCTAATCTCTGGAGATACAAAGAATTACGAAAACAGTCCCTCCCTCAAGGAGCTCACATTATGGTGGAGATAACATACAAACCACTATGTACGTAAAAACATATACAGGATAAATTTGAGGGAGATCATGAAAGGCTTCTTGCAAAAGCTGAGTTTTTGTCAGAGAGTGAAGGAAACCAGTAGGAAGAGATCAGAGTGGAGAGCATTCCAGTCATGAGCACAACCAGTGAAAGTGTATGGAATCAGGAAGTGGCGTTGCCTGCATGAGGATCAACACAGGAGCCAGTGTTACTTATTTGTAGTTCATGTTATGGAGGAAAGCATGACAAAATTAGAAAGTTAGGATGGGTGGTGGTTATGAAGGACTCTGTTTAATCCTAGAGGTTATAAGGAGCCACTGGAGTTTTTGAGTGGGGCAGCGGATTGGGGAATAACAGGTCTTCAGAAGACCTTTATTTTAGGAAGATCACTTTGTTAGTTTATTGGAGGATCAGCTGCAGCAAAGAGAAGCTTGTGGCAGACAGACAGACCAGCATGCTGTTACACTAGTGAGGTGGCAAGAGCCCGCACCTGGGCAGTGGCAGTGTTGAAAGAGAAAAGGGAATATATTCAAGAGATGCTGAGAAGGTAGAAGTGATAGAACTTGGCAACACATTGGATATAAGGAGTGAGTGCAGGAGAGGATTTGAAGATGATACTTAGTCCGTGAGCCTGAGGAACTGGGAAGATGGTGGTTCACTTAATAGTAAGAGGGGAGAATTTGGGAGGGGGCTGAGGAAATGATGAGTTTTGGGGCGTGTTGACTTTAGGATGTTTGTGGGACATAACTTATTTTAGAAATATTAGTGATATCCTTTAACATATTCCACATACCAGTTACTCTTAAAATTTGCATAGCTCAAAAAAATCATCCTGAAATGAATACACATCAATTCAAAAAAGATTTGTTAAATGCTTTATACGTACAAGGTGCTATGCTAGTAGAAAGAGTTACAAAAAACAGTATGGTGCACACTCTGTACTCTTGAAGACCTTCCAGTGTTAGGGGATAGAGGAGACATGTAAAAGATGGTATGGTACAAACAGAAGTAGAAGTGCCTGGAGAAGAACTTAGCAAAGTATTATGAGGACTTTGAGGAGAGAGTGATCTTGTTCATTTTAGGATAGGATGGAGGATAGTAGTACCTGAATTGGGCCTTGAAGGAAGAAAGGGATTTCAGTAGCTGGAGATTGGTGGGGAGAGAATATCCATTCCATGTACATAGGCAACATGAGCAAAGGGACAGAGATTTGAGAGGTTATAAGGAATGTGGAGTAGTTCAATTTGACAGGACCATGAAATACTTTGAGGGACTGTGGCAGGACTTGAATACCACTACTAGAAATTTACACTTTATTTGGTAGGAATCTGGAGTGACTGAAAGATTTTAAGTAGAGAGGAATGACATGATTAGAACACATTGCTAACTTGGAAAGAGACTTGGCTAAGGCCAAGAAGACTAACTTGGGGGAGAGCGGTTTATATTAGTTGTGGTGAGAAAAGATAAGGGTAGTTGCAGTGGGAATGGAAAGTTAAGGAAAGATGTGATACCTATTGGTGAAATAGACATGACATATCGAGAAATGACTAGATATGTGGCATGAGGGAAAGGGTAATCCTTCTATCTTATATGACTTGATAGTTGTGCACTGAAGCTAAGCAGAGAAATTAGGGAAAAGGGTGGGTGTTAGAGAAAGAAAGAGTTAAATTTTGAACTTGTTGAGTTTGAGTTCCAGTGGCACATTTAAGTAGGGGTATCCAGCCTGCTGTTGGAGATATGGGGCTGGAGCTCTGGGGAAAATTTGGAATGCAGATTATAGATTTGGAAATTATCGATAATTAAAATACATTTCTTCCCTAGAACTGAACAGCTACAGAAAAAGAAAGAAGAAAATTTAAAAATAAAACAGAAGAGGAAAAAAAAAGAAAATAGCAAAGACTAAACACCCTCTCTCATCTAGTGAGAAAACCTTGGGGGGGTGGAGGGAATGGAAGAAGTAAGGAGGAAAGGACTGAGTAGAAGGGATAATTTATGTATATGCCACATTTTCATATTTTAAACTCAAGCAAATTTTAGATGATTTTTATTTTAAGAATTTTAGGACACACCTTTGAAATAACTGAAGTTATTGTTGCAAAACCAGGATTGAAAATCACGGACTTTTCTTTCCAAGTCATTTTTTCTCATGTTTGGAAATCATGGTAATTTTGTGGGGGGTTTCCCCCTTATATTTTTTCAGTTGTCAAATGAAGCTCGCTGAGAAAAGTTAAGTTAGAAAAATGCTAATCATTTCATGGTGATGCCTAAAATTGCATGTTCAGCGTGTTTTCTTTTTTACCATTTTAGTAACAGTCCTGATGTTCTGCTGATTTCTGAGGAAAATGGTAATTTGAAAGCTCCAGTGACAAGGACAGCAGGTATCCTGAGCTAACTAGAAAGTTCCTTAATGGTAGACTTCTATGGCTAGAAAAAATGAAAACCTTCACATTAACTTATTAAATGGCACTATTATTAATGTTCATGCTCAGTTCAATAGGTGATGCACTGTCTTCACATAAGGTACCGTATTAACAGTTGCAGTTAATAACAGTCACTGTGCAACTTGATCTACATTTATCCAAATAATTACTCATCAAACGTATGTGTGTGCACACACACACATATATATACACACGTATACACACACACACACACATATATAGTATAGTACAGTATAGTAATATCTTTAACATTTTTTGTTCAATCAGTTTAAAGCCTCTTGGCTTTTCACCATGTTTTGTGTTATACGTTTTTTCTTTTTGCTACTTTAACCTACTTCGAATCATTTGTCTTTAAGGAGGAGTAAAGAAACTTGTTTTTAAATTTTGCCTAGGGTATGAAAAGGTATAGAGCCGTTGGAAACAAAACAAAACATTTCACAACAGTCAGTGCTGTTCACAGCAGCCTCTGGCACCTTGGAGCTAAACTCTAAGTGAACTCCTCTACCCAGCCTTTGAGCTTGGGAACCTGAACTCTAAGTGAACTCCTCCATCCAACCTTGGAGCTTGGAGCTAAGTTTACTCCTCCATGTGTATAAATAAACATATATCTTTGAGCTCGAGGTATGTTTTGTCTAATTTGTTACCAAACCCTACTCGCATCGGTAAACAGCAGATTTCCAAAATACTGCTTTTACATTTCACACTCACTTGTTCTTTGTTCAGAAACTGTATATGAGCCTTAGAAATTTCAGAGAACGTTGTAGACTAAGCCTGCTTATGTGCACGTTCTCTGGGTGGTTGCGATTGAAGAACTCTTTAATAAAACTTTCATCTTTTCTCCACAGACATTCGTGATATCAGATTTATGACCCATCAAATATCTAAACTCTTTTTTAAAAAATTAACTATTTATAATTTCCTGGAAGAGTAAGAAAATTTTGCTTTGAACATATTGTATCTTCTTAGTATGTGAATTCTTTTCTTGATTTTTTTATATTTTTTTTTTGCCAACTTCCTTTCTGTTATCATATAACTCATTTTACTTTTTAAAAATCACTATCTCTTCCCACGAAATCCCTTTCCCCTTTCCTTCCCCAGTGTTAAAGAAACCTTTTACAAAACAACTTATATAAATTGCAGGTTGTCAGTTTCAACTTTTTAACTACTAACAGTCATCTTAAGGCTGGTACAGCAATTCTCAAACAAAATCTTCCTTATTTCTAACTATTTTTTTTTTTATCATTTGAAAGCCTTAGTTGAATGAATTTAAGAACATTTGTCTCAAAAATCTTTATATTACATACATAGCTGCTGTAGTCTCACATGCCTATAACTATAGAAATTGTAAGTTTCTACTTTCCACAAAGTTAGGAAAGACTTTATAGTTTATTCCTTCCATGTGATCTTAGACAAGATGAGACTGAAACCATTTCCCACAATCTGCCCCCATCAGTAATAGGATGCCGTTTTTCTGAGTGCCTTAAAATTTTTCATATATGTTTAAAAAGAAAAGACCAAGGTTAAAAACTGTACACTAGGTATTTTGAGTTTTGATGGAATATATTTTATGGGATAATTGTGTATGTGAAGCTTAATCCTTCCTACATGTGAATATATTTGATTGAAGAAGTAAAGTTACTTTTTTTTTCATCTTCTGTGAGGGGTGAAGCATAGTTCAGTATAAGCAGTCTTATTTCGGAGGAGTTCACATGAATCCTATTCAGTTGCAGGGAACTAGCTTTCACTCCTAGATATCAGAAATTCATAGTTCAGGTTATATCTTCTCTCCTCTGGATTTCAGAAAACAATCTGACTCAAATTCTTTGTGAGAGATTAATAAGATACTCCATTTATAGACATCCTTCTAATAGACTCATTAAAATGAAAGGAAATTGCCTAAAGAATTTTATAAATTTAAGTATTTAAAATTAGCATTCATCCAAAAATAATAGCATTTTACGAATATATATTACCTGACAAATGTATTGGCTTACAAAAGGAATTATGGCTTGTTCACGTCACTAAATTCCTCTATGAATTGCATCAGCATTACATAAAATGTGAGAGAGAGAGATGGCCACAGGAATAACTTTTTCTCAGAATTATGTAGACCTCTTAAGGATTACATGTACCACGAAGTAAACCTTCTGGTTAATGGCCATCTTGATTTGTCACATATGTATAGACTGTGTATCATAGTTTATGCCACTGACTTTTTTTAAATCTACCAGATTATCCAGACTTGCTCCATTTTGTGTCTCTAGACAGAAAATACATGGAAGATTCAGGAATTGTCCGTCTCAGAAAAGCTGATCAAAAATAGAAACTGTTTAGAATTGGGGGCAGTTGGAAAAGATGGCTAGCCTCCAAGTTCGATCTTCCTCAAATTCTAGGCCTGTTTTTGGGTGGACATTTTTGGAAGTATGCTAAGAGAATTTGTTGAGTGGGTGAAAACGATCTTGAGCAAGTTAACCTGTGTTAAATTTTATTGTTATGAATTGGGAGCAGGGTACGGTGTTTATAGCTTTTTATTTAGAAAGTCCATGACTTTGTTTTATCATCCCAGTGTTTCTATTTCCAAATGTTGACATTTTAACAATCTGTTGCTTTCCTTTCAGATGGTGAAAAAATGGTATCAGCAAATACCAGTGATTCACTTGGTTCTAAAACTAAATCTAAGGTAAGTAATAATAAATTTGACATATTACCTGTGTCTATACTTAGGTATAGATAGACATATACATGTATGTGTAATCAGCTGAAACAAGTTATATTAGAGGTTTGATAGTGATATATAGTTGGCTGATTTTATAGGGTTTTATCCATTCAGTCTTTGGAAAATGCTGATGACAACAAACTTAATAACTCTCCAGTCTGCAGTACAGTCCACAATTAGGAAGGCTTTATGTATTCTAAAACCTAACTTCTCTAGTTAGTTTAATAATTTGTGCTTTCAAATGTCAAGATAAAGGTATCTTATTGTACTTGTTTTTTCCACATCTGCCACTTACATTGGCCACAAAAACCTTTGGGAATGTTAAATTGTAGTAGTTTCTAAATCCTCTAAAACAAACTATTTAAAATTATCTTGTTACAGGGACTATCGATAAAGCGTTAAGTCAGGCAGGAAATACCATGTCTTGTATGGAGATTTGTGATAGGCTCCATTGGTTGACAAGACTGGCAAACCAGCACAGTTTTAGCAGTTGTGGTCAAGGTTGGAGAAGACAGCTGGGTCTTCTAGTCTTTGGGGGTGGGGTGCAGGGAGAGATCTGAATGGAGGTATTTCTAATGCTAGACTACAGGGAAGTGGGGGCGGGGGGAGGCAGGTGAGTGAAAGCTAAGCTAAGTGTATTGATCAGCAAAGCTGGGTCAAATCCAAATCTTTTATGACACAGAAATGCAAAACAGAAATAGTACAAATTGCTAAAAAGCTGATCAGCTCTTCTCTGAATCAGAAAGATTAAAATTAGAGTTATCCCCATTGCCCATGGGAGTTTAGAGTTTACTTCACCATGTACCTCTGGATGGTTTGGGGGCATTCCTAGAAATGGGAGAGATGAAAGACCATTTACAGGTGGGATTTATCAGCAATGATAAATAATTAGGAATGACGAAGAAAGGGTGGTAGGGAAACTAACTGAATGGCTCTAGTAGTCAGTCTAGTACAGGAAGAGCCTGATGAAACAGGACTCCAACCTCCAAGAGGTCTGACTGAATCAAAATTTCCTCTTGGGAGATGTTGGGGAATTTCTCCACCAGAAGGGAGTTGACTTTCTGGGAGTATTTCATCTACCAGCAGATCCAAAAGAGACTGGAGGTCAAATAAAGTGAGCACCCAAAATGAAAGGGAAAAAAATAGATTAGTGCTCTAATAAACCACCTGCCTCCCGTTCTCAGTATACAGATTTGTATACCTTTTAGACCTACTTAGAGTACACAGCCAGTCAGCATCATCCTGTGGTATGTAAATGAAGCTTAACTAACCACTAAGATGTCAGGTCCCCGTATTTGTAAGAGCCATTAATGGAAATGATAACCCCTCCCATATCTGGAATATTATAAAAGAGCAGAAAAGCCTAAGGTGCAGACCTGGATTATTTGAGGTGGGTGAGAGACCTTGTCCACACATGATAATCAGAATGAAGATTCTTAGTCACATACAGCATTTCTAGAATGGCCTTGTTCTTTCTCCGCAGTAAACAATCATAAATTGCTAATTTGACAGCTAGCTGCTCAGTTAAGTAGTTTGAATCTGGGAACTACTGTATACATAAAGGAGGCAAGTACGACATTCACCTTGCTCATGCCTGCCAGTCACCTTCAGGTGGAGAAATTCAAATTAATTCTACTTGTAATTGACCCTCTGCTACGCTGATTTCATATGGTACTTGATTCTGTATCTACCTAAGTTACTTTTCTATGTCCTCTAGCTCAACTTTCCCTTCTGAGCCAGTTTAAAATTCATCCTGCTTATAAATCACTGTAATTAAAAGGAAAAGACTTATTATCTCCTATAATTTTAGTTCCTGGGAAAATTCCAGGACATCTTTTTGTTATATTTTAAGACCTACAAGCTGACCTGATGTAGTTTCACAAGATCTGATGTCTGTCTTTGCCTGTGCTTGTCAATTAAGAAGGGTCTTATCTCCCTAACAAACCCTCCTAGGAGCCATGCTATCTCTGGTTCACTAACTGTGGCCTCAGGATGCAGATGGGTCTCATAAACCAATCAAACATTCCTTAACGACTGAGAGGGGTAGATGCTAGCCCCCCATGTGCCAGCCCCACCCATATGCTAGCCCCACCCATATGCTAGTCCCCCTCGTATGCTAGGCCCCCACCCCATATGCTAGTCCCCCCAATATGCTAGCCCCCCATATGCTAGCCATCTTTCTTTGACATAGCTACTCTTTTATCCCTACCCTCTGTAATCAAAAGGGATTACAGACTGCATAGTACTTTCCCTTTAGGTTTCTATTTTAAGATACATTGACAGTCACACAAGCTTAATAAGTAATTAAGTTTATTCAACAATACTACAGATATTGAGAGTTAGCAGATAGATAGATTAGGTAGACAGACAGATGGATAGACAGACAGACAGATGGACAGATAGATAAGACAGAGTAGAGAAAGAGAAGAAGCACATCACCAGCACCTGACACAGAACCTGGGGAGGCTTCAAGGAGCAGTCAGAGAGTTGGTTGGGAGAGTCAACAGAGTGGGCATCCCCACTAATGAAGCAGAAGACCTCCAAAGATCCCTTTCCACACTGTCCTTTTATACACGTAGCTTTAGGGAAAAGCGGCCATAGAACAAAGGTGGAACTCCCAAATTTCCAAATGTTTATTTTTATGTATGTGCTCAAGCATAAGCCAGATCCTTGAGCACGTACATATTTTCCATTAAGGAGTTTTCCTTTAAGAAGTGCAAGATGACCCTTAAGATAAAGTTCGTTCCACCCTGACTACATGGTTCGTTTGTTCTTTTAATATTTATGTGATGGTTCCTTTGTACTCCCTGTCATGCACATCCACTTTAAGTTACATTCCCTATGTCAGGTCATGTGATGCTCATGCAAGGGGCTGGGGAGAATCTTTCTGGTTTACGTAACACCCCCATATTTCTGTGATTCCCTGTAACCAATCACATTGTTTTTCCCCCTACCCAGTTCTGTCCTTTGTTCTGTGTTTATAAAAGAAGCTGTACCTTCTCTTCTGGGTCTTTTCCAAAATGAGGTATCCCTTTGACCCACTTTGTTAACAGGTTCACACCTTGCTAATACACTCGTAAAGCTTGGAACTCTGTACCTTTATTAAATTTTGTTGAGACAAGATTTAAGGTATAATGACGTGTACTTTCATTTCCAGTGTTAGCAGGTATGTTGGTAGAAAATAAAACATGATTTCATGAACTGTGTGGCCCCAAAATTCCAATCTGCAACAGGACGACACTGAGGCTAGAGAACTCTGAGTAGTTTCAGTTTATTAGGGAAACCAGTGGGCCCTAAGAAACTGGATCCAGGAGTCTCTTCTGCAGTCAAGGAACCCTCTGCTTAGTTTTGAGGGAATAGTTACACAATTTAAGAGCGTACTAAAATTATTTTAGAATGAGATGGTAAGACTCTTTGACTGATCAGTTCCAAAAAGGGGAAAAGTTACATGATTGGTCAACGGTAGGAAGTGGAACTCTGTGTTTGGCCATAGGAAGTGGCCAAAGGCAGGAACTCCCATGTTTGGTCAAGGGAAATGTCCCTCAGTCACCTGTTTGTTTACTCAGTGACCAGGCAGTGAGATTCCGAGACTTCACACCATTTAATCATGGCTAGGCAACAAAATTCTGAGACTGCCCTGTCTATTATAACCATCTGACACTTAGAAAAATAGGAAACTCCAGTGTTCTGGAACCCAGTAACCAATCAACAAGAACATCGAGGTGGGAGAGGCGGATTTGGAGAGGTGAGCAGGTCTCTATCTCTAGTCCTAACATAGATCAATATAGGCCTATATAACAAACTATCAATCATTTAAACAAAGTATGATTGATACATAGATGTTGTCAATACATGACAGTCTTATCCCAAAAATATTAACTATCAGAACTAACTTAAACTTCGTCATATTCTGTTTATCTCACTAAGATAGTCACTGATACCCATTAAATCACAATGAACTGATTAAATTGAGTAGGGGGTATCATTTTCATAGCATTTTTTTCAGTGGCAAAGAATTGGAAATGGGGTAGGGAGAGGCAGTACCCATCAAACAGGAAATGGCTGAACAAATTCTGGTATAAGCATGTGATAGAAAATTATTGCACTATAAGAAATCATAAAAGGATGGTTTCAGAGAAACCTGGAAAGACTTGTGTGAATTAGTACAGAATGAAGTGAACGGACCCAGGAGAACAATTGATAATTATAACAATATTGTAAAGACTGATAACTTTGAAAAAATGTAGAAACTGATTAACGTAATTACCCACTATGATTCCTGAGGGTTAATGCTGCCCATACCTTACAGAGAGGCCATGGATTCAGAGTACAGAATTAGCATATTTTTTGGACATATCCAATGGGCATTTTTTTTTTTGTTTATAACATATACATGTTTGTAATGGGGCTTTTATTTTGCTTTTCTTTTTTCAGTGGGAGTGGGAGAGAAGGCGTATTTTTTTTTTCCGACTGAAAAAGATGTATTTTTTTTAAATGGAGTCAGTCTTGCTCATTCTACTTGCCATGAAGTAGTAGAGTACAAATTGAGGATGTCCCTTTAAACAACCCCATAGCACTGTTTCTTTGATCTTACCAAGCTGCTTTGTCTGGGAAAACTCATAGTACCTGGGTTCATCTTCTTCCTCTAAAATATATCTAATGGTATTAGTTTTCCCTTGTTAGAGTTCTGCGGATTCTTTGTATTCATATTTTCTGAACATTTACTTCTGGGAAATTTTCCTTGATAATTTCCAGAAATATGATGCCCACATTTTTTATTTTTGTGAATTCTCAATTCTCAATTCTTTTATTTTTGTGTTTTTAATCCTGAGATTGCCTGTGTTGTGATCACTCTTTTGGGTCTGTGGCTTGGCTCTTTGTTTTGTAGTAGTATGGATAATTCAGTGACTTACTTGTGAGCCCTATGTCAAGCTGTTTTCTACTCTAGTTTAAGTGATAATTGTTTCTAGGAATTTTTTTTGAAGTTTATTATTTTTTTCTCCAGGTAAACAATTTTATTCCATTTTACTCTTGTTCATTTTATGTATCCTTTAATTTTTTTCATTTCTAGTTTAATTTCTTCATTTAAATCTCTTTTTTTTGCTTCAAACTCTTATGGTTTTTCTTAGCATTACAATTCTTAATTTCTTTAAATACTATTTTTATCCTTTTCAGAATATCGCTTGGAATATACGGTATTGTTTATTTTTCCTTTTCCAATTGCTATGAGTACTTTAACTGATTCAGCAAAAATTTTTACAGAACTACTGTGTGTGCCAAACATGGTGTTAGGCCAGGCTAGAGATGCATATACAAAAGTGACACATTCCCTTTCCTCAAGGAGCCAACATTCTGCCGTGGAAAGACACAAATGTTCTCATCTAAGTGTGGGATATAAAAAATCAACACACTATTAACTGGGAGCGTGAGAAGAAGCCTTTTATAGGAGAGATGGCACTTGAGCTGAGCTTTGAAAAGGACAAGGGGTTCCAAGAAAGGGAAGAGAATGCTTTTTAATTGTATAGGTACTACTGTTTACTCTTTTTATAACAAAAAATCTTGGGTGGTTTTTTAAATTCTGTCTCTTCACTTTGGTGTTTTGTTTTGTTGGGTGTGAAAAATCTAGCCACTAGTGCATAAAGCAGACTTGGTCCCACCCTGAAGAGGGATACCTGTAATGTCTGTGGTCACACAGCTTAGTGAATTGAGGACCATATTTGGAGTCAAAAAGACGTAGGTTCAGATTCTGTTTCTGCCACGTTTTGTTAGCTATTGAGCCTTGGACAAGTCACCCTCTCAAGAACCCCCTGGCAACTCTGTGAGCCTCACAGTTTTATGATCTGCATCAGTGGTAGTAGTTTCTACACTAAGGGTTCCCCACACCAATGAAATCACAGGCCTAGGTTAAAAATCATCTCTTGTAAAGGTACCTCAAACTGGTTAAAGACTAGTGGCAGGATCAAGGCTGGTTTATGGATTGATGGTAATTTGGAAGCACTTGTCAGTGTAAATATCCACGTATACCCCTAAGTGGAATAAGTATTAGAAAGCATAATTTGTGAAATACTGAAAGGTAGAGGAGTCCATCAGATCATCTACAACTATTTTATTCATCATATTGCTCTTGGAAGACCATTTTCCACGTTCTCCCAAATTCAAATAAAGTTAGATGCTCAACAGAGGTGAGATTTGTTAAACACCATAACCGTAGCAGTGGACAAATCACACCTTTGCTAATTTGCACATAAAAATAGAGTGTGTTCTTTCTCAATTAAGTTGGTCAAATGATATGTTCTCCCAGGAACAGCTGCAAGAATCTCTATAAAGTTCTTTTCAGTTCAATAGCCTGTGTTTCTGTGATCCTAGATTTCAAGGTAAGAGATCTTACTGCTGCCTCCTCTTCCTCCTCCTTCTCCTTCTTTTTCCTTCCTCCTTCTCTCTCCTCTTCTTCCTCTTTTTCTTCTTAACAGTTGAAATAAAGAAGGCAAAGAAAGTTTCCATGACTTTTATAACCACATAGCTATTAAACGTTTGAGGCAGGGTTTGAACAGCAGGTTAAATCTTCCTAACTTCTAAGTCTAGTCAACTTTTTTTGTCGTCGTTCAGTTGTTTTGATTGACTCTTCATGACCCCATTTGGAATTTTCTTGGAAGAGGTACTATAGTAGTGTGCCGTTTCCTTCTCCAGCTCATTTTACAGATGAAGAAGCTAAGTCCTCTGCCTTCAGTTCTGGCGCTCTATCCATTGCACCACTTTGCTCTGCCTAGTAAAATACTATAATGTATAAATGTGTGTATTTATGCATATATTTTCTAGTAAGCAATATGCAGTCAGGTAGTGTGGCATAGTGGTTAGAGAGCTAACTTTGAAGCAGGATTCAAGTCCTGCCTCTCACACATACTTTGATATGTTACTCAAGTCATTTAACCTCTTAGTGTTCTAGGAAAGTCTCTAAGATTCTAAGTTGAAAAAGTTTCGATCTTGATTGGTAGAATTTTCTCACTTAAGAGTTCCCTGCATTAATGAGAACACTAATCCATATGCCATGTGTATCCCTGATTTTAAGTCATTATATTCACAAAGGAAGGATGACTCTTTTAAGAATTACAAAAATGCTAAGTAACAAATAAACCCTTATTATTTAAGGTTATATTTATATTTAGTGTGTAATATAAGGTTATATTTATAATATAAGTAATATAAGTTTATATTTATGTGAAGCATCATAGTCACAAACATTATGGAACAAATTATCATCACAATTTAATTGGTACTGTCACTGAGAAATTAACGTAGATGACCTTCGAGGTCATCTTTAAAACCCTTAGATCTGTGTACAGTACAGTGCACAGTAGTTCCACTCTTAAAGTGGTCTGAAATAGAGCTGTCAAATATGCAGCCCTGAGCCCCCAAGTGCAACCCAAATCAGATTAAAATATAATTGGGAAATATTTAACAAAATAAAAACATAATAAGGTAATAAATAATTGTTACTGTGTGATTTTTCAAGTCAGTGTCTGCCCACAGGGATCCTTAGATACCGTTTAGTGGCCGCTATTTCTATATGAGTTGGACACCACTAGTCTAACTGGTCAAGATTAAAAATGAAACATACAAGTCCGATACTGATTATCTTGAGTAGTAGTCATATTGGATAATTACAATTTTACCATATTCAGTTTCTTTTTAAAAATAAATTGTATTGGTACCTTCAGTCTTAATTACACCAAAATTTCTCTCAGTAGCCCTTTTCCCACCCCATCTCATAGTCATTTCATATAACAAAGAATTTTTTTAAGAAAAAGGGAAGACAAAAAAATTGATCAATAACATTGAAAAAGTATGAAAGTACATGCAATGTAACATATGTACAAGCTTTCCAGATCTGCTGTGGAGTGGCTAATGTTTTACCAAATCTTTTCTTTAGCGTCATGCTTGTTCTTAGTAATTTTGCAACATCCACTTTTGGTTTGTGGCGGTCCTTTGCATTTACGTTGCTGTAATCATTGTGTATATTATTTTGTTGGCTCTGCCTTCTTCACCAAGCATCAATTCATTGAAATCTTTCTATGACTTTCAGTGATCTATATTCATCATTTCTTAATAACACAGTAGTATTCCATTATATTCACATGCAGCAGTTTAGCCATTCCCTGGGTGATAGGCATGTACTTAATTTTCAATTAATCATTCCCCAATAGATCAGTATCTACTTTTTTTCCAATTCTTTGCCACCACAAAAAGTGCCGTTATAAATGTTTTCATGTCTATGAGGATCTCAGTGGAGTACATGCCTCTTTGTTGAATCTCTGAGTAAAAAGGTATGGATTTTTCTATTCACTTAATTTGCATAATTCTATCTAGTTTTTTAAAAATGATTTTTTTTTTTACTGATCCATGTGGCTCCAGCAAAAATACACTGATAAACCTATTTTTCCCTCAGCCTCTCTAGCATTGATTGTTTCTATGTTTTGTCATCTTTGTCAATTTGATGGTTGTGAGACAAAACCTTAGGGTTGTCTTAATTTTCATTTATGTGATCAGTTTTTTGGAACATTCCTTCATATGGTTGTTGCATTATTTTTGCAATTCTTTGAAGAACTGTTTATTCGTATCCTTTGAGCACTTATTTATTGGGAAATGTCTTTTGGGCTGTATTTGCTTTATTTATACATATATAAAATATATGTGTGTATAAACATGCAGATAGATATGTACACACATGTATATACACATATATAATCATGTATACACACAAACACATAAATACATCTGTTAGTTTATATATCTTAGATCCCAAGTCCTTGTCTGAAAAATTTGATGCAATGATTTTTTTTCCCCACTCAACTACTTCCCTTCTTATCTTTATATGGGGAGGGCAGAGGGACTTTATTTTAACATCCTCACCGTTCGTAGCAAAAGACTAGAAAAGTCAGAAATGTGGAAAGACTTCGTTCCATATGGAGATGATTCCGAGAATACCTTTTTGTCAACATGTAGGACCAGTCAGCTTCACTTTCTTGTCTTCCCTATGACATGAATTCAGACTCTGCATAGTGTGTAATCCCGAAAGGCTCGAGGGAGTTGGTCTCCTGTTTCAAATCTCTACTCTGCTGGATGACTTATTCTTGAAACTATCTTAGCCTATAATGCATTTTCGACCAACAAGAGCAGTGGTGAGGGACAAAGACTCAATGCTGTGATACAGATTTTGTTAGGCAGTTGCTTATTTCCTGATGCAAGTTGGTTTCCTGAGTGACAAAGCTGTATTGTTTAATGAATCCTTCTTAGGCTTCAAAGGAAAAAATGAAACTGGAGGTGATTGATCTGACAGAAGAAACCAGCTTAAATGGTAAAACAGGTAAGGAACTAATTTTTTTTTAGGCAAACACATACATTTTATACATACATACATACGTATGTATATGCATATGTATACACACACACTATATATATATGAATAAGGAGAGGGTTGGTTCTTTAAGATGCCTTTAACATAATAATTCAGCTGTTGTGTTTATAAGAAGTTAATACATATTGACTTACTTAGCTACTTCCCCTATTGTAGGAACTGGGATTGTCAAATTTCCTATATAGAAAATAAAACTTAGAATTCTATTTTTAAAGCCATTTATTTTGCATCTTTTTTTTTGGACAACGCACTGTTTTAGATGCTAGGGATACAAAGCTGATTCATGATAGTCCATGATAGTCAGTGATGCTTAAGTCAAGTAGAGGGAATAAGATATGTACATGAATAACAGTGATGTACCTAACTAAGGTACAACCAAGGGCTCTTCCAAATTCAAGGGTGGGAATTCCCCTATGTGTGGCTATTAAGCTCTGGTAGTATTTAATTTTTCTTCATCTCTTGTTTGACAGATATTGAGAGGCTAGGCCCATGATCCCACTACTTGTGGTTTAAGCAAAAGAAGTAGTCTTTTTTTTAAAAGTGAAGTGATGGAAGACTGAGGAATGTTTATATTAATGTTTGAACTACAACTTTTACCTGTTGCTCCTTATTCCTTAGACTAAGTTGACATTCTTCTACATGATAGTGCTTCATACATCTGAAGGCATAGCTGCCATGCTCAGGTTAAGTTTTCTTTTCTTCAGGAAAAGCACCCCCAGTTCCTTCAGCTCACTTTTATAGCCAGATGTGTGGTTTCAGCTTGTCAGTGTCCTTCCTAAAGAGAGGACAGTACTTCAGTTTTGCTTTGACCAGGACAGAGTACACTGGGAAATTTGACCTTCCTGATTCTGGACACTATGCTTCTCTAAAGTCAAATTTTGCATTTGCATTTCTGGCAGCTATGCTTGTGGGCTGGATCTGTCACCTCCCCATCTCCTCTAGCAGCTTGTTCCCTAATCATTCCAGAAGATGAGATATTTGCTTCTTTAATTGTCACTTAGGTGAGGTTTTAGAAATTCACCTCACCTCTTTCCAGGAGAAGTTGTTGGAGCTTCAATTCTGAGTCGAACTTGGGCCAGAAAGTTATAGAGTTCTTAAGCTTATCCAGAAAACTTATCAGGAAAACAAAGATAGGATATGTTCCTGGAACACTCGTTCTTCTGAAACATGGCCACGCTGTCCGGTGGTTTCATGGTTTTTCTTATCATTTGTACCAGTTGTGTTGCCCTTGCAGCTGAACACATCCTTTATGTGTGGTGAATCGGGAACAAGTCAGTCTGAGATTAGACAGCTGGGGAGTATGCATTCAGATAGGTGACACGCAAAGTGGTATCAGGAACTAACTAAGTGCTGTTGGGAGCATCTGTGCTCCATAAAATCAGTAAGCCATGAGACTTTTTACCCTGTGTAAGGACTCTAGAACAAAAAATTGAAAGGATTGTCTGCCTGTGGAATTTAAAAAAACGCATTAGTGGGAACACTGCCAGCACTTAGTAACAATATTTAAAAATTGAACAGTTAGAGAGCAGATCATTCAAGAAAAACCTACTCAGAAAGAACATTTAAATAATAGTAGCTCCTTTTACACAGTGCTTTAAGCATGATACAAATATCTCATTTTATAAAGTACTTTGCAAATATTATCTCAACAACCTCCCGACAACCTTGTGAGCTAAGTGCTTTTATTATCCTCATGTTACAGATGAGGAAACTGAGATGAAGTGTTTTGCCCAACTCCCACAGATAGTATCTAAGGACGGATCTGAACCCAGGTCTTCTGGCTCCAAATCCTGCTCTCTATTCAGTGTTCCACCTAATTACTTCAGAAATACAGAATCAATGAGCATTCATCGTCAAGCAGCTTCCACCTCCCATGGTGCAACTTGTAGAGAATTCAGAACTTTAGTGCTAGTACTCTTTAAGTTTAATTATACAAATTTTATCTTATGTATTTTGAATACTTTTGTTGCTATTTTATCATGCTGGTATTTTTTCTCTAAACACATTCATTTCAATGTACGTGCTTTATTTTTCAGTGCAGAATATTCTTGGATTTTTTTTCCAATCATGTTTTCAGGCTCTCTTTTCTTCCTTCAACTCATTCCATGAGAATATAGATCAGAAGTACTCAGCACTTCACCTCTTGTTATTTCCTGTCTGGTCTTCTGGTCTTTACCTTGTTAAGACATTGTTACCAGATTAATTTTATTACATATGCCCCTTCATCATTTAAAATCTCTGTATAAGAAATTAGGCTGATAGTTGCTTGTTGCAGTGTATTCAAACTCCTTGCCTTCATGGATTTTGATCAGCTGGCTCCAGGTTATCCATTCAGCCTTTTCTACTCCCCAACATGAGCACATTTGGTAAATCCAGTCTTCTTACCAAAGAAGGTACTTGTACACCTCACAACTCTGCCGTACACATATTCTACAAAGCTTTACTTTGTCTGAGAAAAACAGAGGTGTAAAAATAGGTTTATTCCATTTTTCATCTTTGGCATTCAGTTCTTGTTTTCCCGTTATTATTAGAAGTTTCTTGAGGTCACAAATTTTGATGTCATCATCCTATAATGATTCTAGCACACTGCTGGGTACTTAACAAAAACTCACTGAAAATCCTAGGACTACTCTGTTGGGGAAAATTTAATCATTCTGAAGGAAAATTCTTCCAGAGGAAACATATCTTGAACAATTTTTAATTTTTTTCTGTTTTATTTGTTCTTCAATTTTTGCATACAACTTAGCTTCTATGAAACATTTAATACAATAGAAGCTTTGCTTTCCTAGAGATTATTATATTAGTAATTACTGCAAATGGGATTATACCACTGAAACTATTATTATTTTCAGAAACTTTAGTAGAAGTCCTGGCCTTACCTGTAGCAACCAGTGAAAACTTGAAGGAGAAGAACTCAGTGGTACAAGATTCAACACAGGTACTTGTTAAAGATTATGTGATCATTATAGAAATTTGATATATATTTTAAAGATTTAGTAATTAGTTATGTATAGAATTAATGCTGCATGACTTCATGAAGGAATGAGAATATTAAAGATATAAAATCTTATTCAGAAGATGCAAGGTCTTGATATATGAACTAAGTAGGAATGGTTGCCACAAAGGAAAGTAAAAAAAAAAATAACTAAGTACTGGGAATATCTCTTAAAGTTTAAGAACTGTCGCAACAACCACAGTAACCATTTTTTGGTTTATTCATCATTTATTAGTGTGCTAAACACTGTGCTAGTCGCTGGGCAGGATGCAGAGTTTAGGTAAGACACAGACCCTGCCCTAATGGAGTTTAAAAAATCTAATAGGGAATAAAACACAAATAATTACCATATCATTTTATAATACCAGTGATTTACAAAACATTGAGAGGAGGAAGAGCTTGTTATATTTGGGAATCAGGAAAGGCTTTTGGAGAAAGTGACATTTGAGTCGGGTTTTAAAGGGTGATACAAAGTCAATAGGATTGAAGGGGATGAGGATATTCTAGGCAAGAAGCTTGGAAGTGAGCAGAAGTACAGAGGGTCGAAAGCGAGGCAGAAATTTGAAGCAGGGATATGGTTGGAATATGGAGTGTGTTGTGTGGAAGAGAGTAAAATAAAATAGGAAGGTATAATGGTACCACATGTGGAAGGTTTGGGATACTGGTCATTATCTCTGTAAGGAGATCTTCCATCTTTAATCTTCGGGTAAGAGAAATGTTCCTAGCTCAAAAGTAAGGAAGATTCTTCTGGCATGGAATATAGTGGGCAGAGAATAGACTGTTGCTGAGAAGGCCACTGCAGTAAGTCTCGACCTTTGCTTAGGGCCTTTATTGGAGTGCTGTCCGTATGAATGAAGAACATAAAATGGACATGAGAAAAACTGCAACTCACTTGGCAGCTGATTGGATAAGAGGGCTGAAAAGAAAGTATGAAGTCAAAGGGACTCCCAGTGTTTCTAATTGAGTAAAGAACATGGCCTAAGGCCAAAAATTTCTTTTGTTTCAAGGAAGAAGGTTTGGGGGAAATCAGTTAACAAGCCTTTATTGCCTTACTTTCATCCTGTTGTGTCAGAGATACTGTGCTAGGCACTGGGAAAGAGAAAAGTGCAGTTTTGGACATGTAGAATTTGGGACAGCAGTGCAACGTCCAGCTGGAAATGCAATTCTTAAAGCTCAGGAGAGATAGAAATTTGGAAGTCATCAACGTTAGATGGGTGGTCATTAGAGCCAGAGGAATCAGTGAGCTTACCAAGGAGATAAACACACAGAAGACAGCCAATGATAAATCCTTAAAAAATACCCCCATTAAGAGGCTGGGAAGAGGTTCTAGTGAAGGAGAAGTAAAAGAACTATGTGTCTGAAGGAAGGGAGAAGATAATATCTGGTAGGGAAGGGCTGATTAACATCTGAGAATCTGCAGAGAAGTCAGAGAGGACCGGAACTGAAAAATGTGGTTGGTTCTAATGGTTAAGAAGTCATTGGTGAGACTGAAAAACTTGTAAAAACAAAATCATTACAAGTATCATGGTATGTGAAAGGGTAAGGAGACTGGAAAGGTAGGAAGGGGGCCTGCTTATAAAGGGCTTTAAAAGCCTTTGATCCTGGAGACAACAGGGATCTCCTGGAGTTTAGTGGATAGGGGAATGACATGGTCTCACCTGCACTTAACGGCACAATAAAAAAAAAATTAAATCACTGTTTTCAAAAGAAAGTATTGAACAGGAGAAACAGATAAATGATAATGAAATCTGCCCTGCCAATATACACTTGTTTATTCCACAAGCCTTTTTTAATTTTCTTATTTTAGCTGTTTAACTTTTTAAGATATAAAGAGTCGGGATAAAATTTACATAATTGTGCTGCCACTTTCAATATCAAAATGGAAAAAGAATCAAGACACTGAATACAGGCTGTGTTTTGCTGCTTTTTCATCTGTCTGGCTAGTTTTGGTTCTGGGCTCAGGAACAGTAACTTTAGTTAACAGAGTAAAATGAAAAGCCGTGCTAAGATCCTGGAAAGCATGTTAATGTTAAAATGCAGTTAATCAGCATGCAACTTTTTTGTTGTTAAAATGATTTTAATTATTGGAATGGGAATGCACAATATTTAAAATAAAAATTTTTAAACCTGAAAAAACCCCAAACATATGTAAGTATTCCAAATTACAAAAAATAAGAGAAATGCAAATCAAAACACCTTATACCCAGGAAATTGGCAAAGATGACAAAACAGGAATGGTGATTGTTGAACCTGTGAAAAGATAGGCACATAAATGCACTGTTGGTGCAACTGTAAATTGATCCAACCAATCTGGAAAGAAATTTGGAATTATGCCTTGAAAATGACAAAAAATATTTTAAGCCTTTGAGTAAGGTCCCATTGTTAGACATGTACTGTACCAGTATATTCATAGTGGCACTTAACTTTTTTTAATTACATGCAAAAAATTTTAGCATTCATTTTTTAAAAAAATTTTGAGTTCCAAATTCTCTCCCTCTTTCCCTTTCTTTCCCCTTCCCTAAGATAGGTTATACGTTTGTAGTCATGCAAAGCTTATTTTCATATTAGTCATGTTGGGAAAGAAAAGACAGACAAAAAAATAAACTTTAAAAAATATGCTTTGATCTGCATTCAGACTCCATAAATTCTTGCTCTGGAGGTAGCTAGCATTTTCCTTCATGAGTCCTTCAGAATTGTCTTAGATCACTGTATTGCCGAGAATAGCTAAGTTGTTCACAGTTAACCATTGTATGTTATTGCTGTTACTGTTCCCCTGGTTCTACTCACTTCACATCAGTTTATGTAAGCTCATCATTATTACAGCACAATATTATTCCATTACGATCATATAGCAGAACTTGTTTAGCCATTCCCCAATGGATGGCTATCCCCTCAGTTTCCAATTCTTTGCCATCACAAAAAAGAACTGCTATAAATATTTCTGTAAATATAGTCCTTTGCCTTTTTTTTATGTTTTTGGGATATTGACCTAGTAGTATATGCTCATTTTTCTAGCCATTTGGGCCTAGTTCCAAATTGCTGTCCAGATTGGTTAGGTCACAACTGGTTGGAATTCACAACTCCACCAACAATACATCACTGTCCCAATTTTCTCACATCCCCTCCAACATTAGTCATTTTCCTTTTGTCATATCAGCCAGTCTGTTAGGTGTGAGGTAGTACCTCTACGTTGTTTTAATTTGCATTTCTCTAATCAGTGATTTAGAGCATTTTTTTATATGACTGTAGATAGCTTTGATTTCTTCATCTGTAAGCTGCCTGTTTACATCCCTTAACCATGTATCAATTGGGGAATGACTTGTATTCTTATAAATTTGAGTCCATTCTCTATATATTTGAGACCTGAAGCCTTTATCAGAGAAATTTGTAACAAAAAAAAAAAATTCCCAGTTTTCTGCTTTCCTTTTCATTTTGGCTGCATTGCTTTTATTTATGTAAAAACTTTTTAGTTTAATGTAATCAAAATTATCCATTTTACATCTTCTAATGTTCTATCTTTTGCTTGGTCAAAAGTTCTTCACTTAATCTATAGATCTGACAGGTAAACTATTCCATACTCCCCTAACTTACTTGTAGTATCATCCTTTATGTATGTCTACATCCCATACTCATTTTGACCTTACCTTATTATACAATTGGTCTATAGCAGCACTTTTTTTTGTTGTTTGAAGCAAAAAACAGCTGGATGTTCATCTCTTGGGAAATAGCTAAACAAATTGTGGTACACAAATATAATGGAATGGTACTATGTAAAACAAACTTGAATCAAGAATACAAAGAAACATGGGAGGACATATAGACCAAGGCCAAGTGAATTAAGAAGAACTTGACAAGGTTTTGAATCTTAATTCCTTAGCCAGTTTTTGAAAAACTAAAATACATACTGTTTATCTTTGTGCACTGGCACAATGTCTAGAACAGAGTAAACACTTACTGTTTATTGAATGAAAGAAACTGCATGACTATGAGACTCTAGAGTACAACTGCTTTAAATAGATGTTCAATTTTGTACCTTTTCCAGCCAGTGCACAGGCCTGCTCGTCTCTGACCAAAGTTAAGACCAAAAGGAACCTTTCATTGAGGATACAGTTCTCTGCCTCTTCTCATCATTTTTTTCCCACTGCAATGATGAAAGAATAAATGAATGGAGCATGTATTAAGTTCTTACTATGTGTCAGGCATTGTGCTAAATAACAGGGATACAAACAAATTTTTAAAAGAGAGAGTTCCTAGGGGCAAAGCCAAAAAGGCCGGAACTTTCCTGAGCTCTCTCAGATTTCCCTCTCCACAACTTTGAAGCACTTCAAAACAAATTCTGCAATGGCAAAACCCATGAAAGGATGGTGTGAAACAATTGTTCAGCCCAAGACAGCTTAGAAGGTTGGCAGGAAAAGTTCTGTCACACTAAGGTGAGAAGAGAGCACAGGCTATAGCAGCACAGGAGGTGCCCAAGCAAACCAGGAGCAGGCCCTAGGAACAACTGAATCAGGTGTTTTGGAGCTGTGTCAGCCCACAGATGGTAAGGGGGTCACAAAATGGTCAGAAGGAGATTACAGGGCTCCCTTTGCTGGCACTGGGCACAGGACTCTGTTACATTACCCATACTCAGATCTGGATTGCAGTCCCAGGGTAAGGAGGAGCCAGAGCACACCAGAACTTGCAGCCTCTAGGGAGTTGGAACCCTGGTCCTAGTGACCAGGGCAGAAAGAGTACATATGGTCTCACACAGACCACAGCACAGGCCAAGAGAGTAGTAAACAGTCCTTAGATCATACCACATGGGAAGAACCAAAAACTTGCAAGTCCCCATAATTATTTCTGAAAACATCCACACAAAAAACCTAAAGTTGGGATACTAACCCCTTCACCCCAGGAGCAAAGCCCTACTTCAGCATAGAGTTAAAAACCAAGAAATAGGTTGGGAGAATGAGCAAAAACCAAAAAAGGATCTTGACTGTAGAAAGTTACTGTGATGACTGGGAACACCAAAACACAAATTCAGAAGATGACAACAAAGTCAAAATTGCTACATTCAAATCCTCAAGAAAGAATGCAGATTGGTCTCAGGTCATGGAAGAGCTCCAGATGGACTTTAAAAATCAAATAAATGAGGTAGAGGAAAAATTGGGAAAATAAATGAATGATGCAAGAAAATTCTGGAAAAACTTGGTAAAAGAGGAACAAAAAAATACTAAAGAAGATAGCACTTTAAAAACAGAATAGGCCAAATGGTCAAGAGCCACAAAAATCCCATGAAGAGAAGAATGCCTTAAAAAAGCAGAACTAGATAAATGACAAAAGATATGCAGAAGTTCACTGAAGAAAATAATTCCTTAAAAATTAGAATTGGACAGGTGGAAGCTAATGACTGTATGAGACATCAAGAAACAATTTTTAAAAAGTCAAAAGAATGAAAAAAATAGAAGAAAGTGTGAAATACCTCATTGGAAAGACTGACCTGGAAATAGATCCAGGAAAGATAATTTAAGAATTATTGGGCATCCTAAAAGCCATGCAAAGAGTCTAGATATGATTTTTCAAGAAATCAAGGAAAACTGTTCTGATATTCTGAAACCAGAGGGTAAAATGAAATTAAATGAATCCCCCAATCACATCCTGAAAGAGATCCTAAAATGAAAAGTCCCAGGAATTTTATAGCTAAATTCCAGTGTTCCTAGGTAAAGGAGAAAATAACACAAAATAGCCAGAAAGAAACAATTCAATTATTGTGGAGCTAAGGTCAGGAGAACACAAGATTTAGCAGCTTCTACATTAAAGTATTAGAGGTCTTAGAATACAATATTCTGGAGGGCAAAGGAGCTAGGGATTACAACCAAAAATTACCAGCAACACTGATGCTTCAAGGGGGGAAATGGATATTCCACAAAATAGAACACTTTCATTGAATTTCATTCCTGATGAAAAGACCAGAGCTGAATAGAAAATTTGAATTTCAGATACAAGACTCAAGCATATAAAGGTAAACAGGAAAGAGAAAATGGATTCAGTAAGGTGAAACAGTTTATATTTCTCCATGGGAAGATAGTACTTGTAAATGAAGAATTTTCTCATTATTAGGGCATTTAGAAGGAGTATATGTAAATGCAAGACATAGGTGAGAGTTGCGTATGATGGAATGATATCTAAAAAATAAAAGGGGCAAAAAAGAGGAATGCACTAGGAAAAGAGAGAGATAGAATGGGATAAATTATCTCACATAAAAGAGAAACAAAAGACCTATTACAGTAAAGGAAAAATAGGGGCAGGGGGGATTGAGCATTGCTTGAACCTTATTCTCATTAGATTTGACTCAAGGAAGGTATAACATACACACTCAGTTGAATATAGAAATCTATCTTACCCTACAGGACATTAGGAATAGTAGGAGAGGAAGGGGATGAAAAGGGAAGATGGGCTGATAGGGTGAATTTTGGGAAAGGCACTAGTCAGAAGCATAACATTTTTGAGGATGGACAGGGTGAAAGAAGAGAAAGAGTAAATGGGAGAAAAGGATGTGGAGGGGAATACAACGCGTAATAACTGGGGAAAGAATTTATAGCAAATTTCTCTTGATAAATGGCTCATGTCTTAAATATATAGAGAACTGAGTCGAATACGTAAAAATAAGAGCCATTCCCAATTGATAAACGGTCTGGTATGAACAGTTTTCAGATGAAGTAATCAAAGATATCTTTTTTCATATGAAAAAATGTTCTAAACCACTGTTGATTAAGGAAGTGCAAATTAAAACAATTCCAAGGTACCACTTCATACCCATCGGATTGGCTAATATGACAGAAAAGGAAAAAGGCAAATGCTGGAGGGGGATATGAGAAAATTGGGACTGTAATGCACTGTTGGTGGAGGTGTGAACTGATCCAACCATTCTAGAGTGATCTGAAACTAGCCCTGTCCCCAAAGGGCTAGACAACTGTGAATACCCTTTGACCCAGCAATGCCACTATACTACTAGGTCTGTATCTGAAAGAGATAAAAAGGAAAAAGTTAATATGTACAAAAATATTTATAGCAGCTCAGTGTGTGATGGCAAAGAATTGGAAATCAAGGGAATGTCCATCAATTGGGGAATGACTGCACAAGTTCTGCTATATATTTGTGATGGAATACTGTTGTTCTGTAAGAAATGATAAGCAGGATACTTTGAGAAAAGCCTGGAAAAGAGTTATATAACTGATGCAAAATGAAATGAGCAGAACCAGGAAAATATTGTTCATAGTAACAGCTATAATATATGGTGATCAACTGTAAATGACTTAGGTATTCTCAGCAATACAAGAATCCAAGGCAGTTCTGAAGAACTTAGGATGAAAAATGCTATCCATTCCCTGGAGAAAGAACTGATGGAGTCTGAATGCAGATCAAAACATTTTTTTACATTCTTTATTTTCCCTCAGAAAAAAAATACTTATTTTTACTTTTCGACATTGGCTTTTACAAGATTTTGGGGTGCAAATTTTTTTCCAACTTTCTACTCCCCCATCTCCAAGACAGCATGCAGTCTGATATAAGCTGTACATGTACAATCATATTAAACATATTTCCATGTTAGTCATGTTCTGAAAGAAGAATCAGAACAAAAGGGAAAAAACACAAGAAAAAGGAGAAAATAGTATGCTTCGATCTGCATTCAGACTTCATAGTTCTTTCTCTGGATGTAGATAGCATTTCCCCTCATAAGTCTTTTGGAATTGTGTTGAATGTGTTGCTGAGAGGAGCTAAGTCAATCATAGTTAATCATTGCCCAGTGTCATTGTTACGATGTACAATGTTCTCCTGGATCTGCTCACTTCACCCAGCATCAATATTCATGTAAGTCTCTCTAGGTTTTTCTGAAATTTGCCTGCTCATCATTTCTTAGAGAAAAATAGTATCCCATTACATACCACAACTTGTTCAGCCATTCCCCAGTTGATGGACATCCCTTCAATTTCCATTCTTTGCCACCACAGACAGAGCTGTGATAAATATTTTTTACATGTGGGTCCTTTTCTCTTTCTTATGATCTCTTTGGGATTCAAACCTAATAGAGGTATTGCTGGATCAAGGGGTATGCACAGTTTTATAACCTTCTGGACATACTTCCAAATTGATCTCCAAAATGGTTGGATTAGTTCAGAACTCCACCAGCAATGAATGTAGTAGTGTTCCACTTTTCCCACATCTTCTCCGATATTTATCATTTTCCTTTTTTGTCATATTAGCCAGTTTGATAGGTGTGAAGTAATACCTCAGAGTTGTTTTTAATTTGCATTTCTCTAATCAGTAGTGATTCATTTTTCTTATGACTATAAATAGCTTTAATTTCTTCTAAAAACTGCCTATTCATATCCTTTGACCATTTATCAATTTGGGAATGACTTGTAATTCTTATAAACTTGACTCAGTTTTCTATGTATTTTAGAAATGAGGCCTCTATTAGAAACCTTGGCTGTAAAAATGGTTTTCCAAATTTCTGCTTATATTTCTTGAGGTTTTTTCCTTTGTTTTCTTTCACAATGTGACTAATATGGAAGTATGTTTTGCATGACTGCACATGTATATATATCCCATCTAAAATTTCTTTCCTTCTTCAGTGAGGGAGACTGGAGGAAGGGGAGAATTTGGAACTCAAAATTTAAGAAATAATGCTAAAAATTATTTTTACATGTAGTTGGGGAAAAGCAAAATACTAAATATTTTTTTTTTAAAAAGAGATAATTCCTGCCTCAAAGAGTTCACATGGTGGAAGCCAAGATGGTAGAGTAGAAAGATGCACATACTGCTAGCTCTTACCCCAGAGCCTATAAAATACCTGTAAAGAAAGAGTCTCAAGCAATTCTAGAGCAGCAGAAGCCACAGAACAACAGAGTAAAGGAGATTTCTAGCCCAGGGTGACCTGAAAGGCCGACGGGAAATGTCTGTCACACCCACCCCAGCCTTGGCTGTGCGGTGCGGCTCTGGGAGGAAGACAGGACTCAAGCAGACCTGGGGATGGAATCCCCAGTCGCGGAATCCCCAGTCACAGTAGCAGCAATTCACAGATCCCTCAACCCACAGGCACCAAAGGTCAGTGAGAGGGTTTTGTCAGCTGGCCAAAAAGGGAAAAGGGCCTTCCCATAGCTACAGCCAGAGGCCGCATCAGGCAAGTGGCAGCAGCTTCTACAGCAGCCCCTACAGCAGCCCGCATCCATTGTTGGATCGTAAAAACCATGGGGGCTCTGAGCAGCTGATTCTTACTTCAGCTCTGTGTAGCGGCCCTGCCTCCACCTGATGCTCCTAAGGAATTTGAGCACCTGATCTTTATCTCACACTGAATGGCCGCCCTGCACCCACAGCTTATTTGAATCTCAGCCCCCCAGTACTGGCTTGAACTGGAGGCAAGGTGGTTGTGAAGACAAAACTCTTATCACTCGGATTCTGGGCACAGAAGTTTCTTCTTGCTCCCAGACTAGTGTACACACTTGATTGTACCACTTTGGAGGAACTGAGATCTTACAGACCTTCAGAATATACCCTATGCTTGACAAAGGACCCAAAAGTCCAGTAGCTAGTTGGGAAAATGCCCAAAAAAGGGGGGAAAAAAGTAAGACTTATAGAAGGTTACTTTCTTGGTGAGCAGATATCTTCTCCCATCCTTTCCAGTGAGAAAGGACAATCCTTATCATCAGGGAAAGACATAAAAATCAAGGCTTCTGTATCCCAAACATCCAAAATAAATATTCAATGGTCTTAGGCCGTGGAAGAGCTCAAAAAGGATTTTGAAAATCAAGAGAGGTGGAAGAAAAATTGGGAAGAGAAATGAGAGAGATCCAAAAAATCATGAAAAGCAGGTCAGCAACTTGCTGAAGGAGACCCCAAAAAAATGCTGAAGAAAATAACGCCTTTAAAAATAGGCTAACTTAATTGGCAAAAGAGGTTCAAAAAGCCAACGAGGAGAAGAATGCTTTAAAAAGCAGAATTAGCCAAATGGAAGAGGAGGTTCAAAAGCTCACTGAAGAAAATAGTTCTTTAAAAATTAGAATGGAACAGATGGAGGCTAATGATTTTATGAGGAACCAGGAAATCACAAAACAAAACCAAAAGAATGAAAAAATGGAAGATAATGTGAAGTATCTCATTGGAAAAACAGCTGACATGGAAAATAGATCCAGGAAAGACAATATAAAAATTATGGGACTACCTGAAAGCTATGATCAAAAAAAGAGCCTAGACATCATCTTTCATGAAATTATCAAGGAAAACTGCCCTGACATTCTAGAACCAGGGGTAAAATAAATATTGAAAGAATCCACCCTTCACCTCCTGAAAGAGACCCAAAAAAAGAAACTCCTAGGAACATTGTAGCCAAATTCCAGAGTTCCCAGGTCAAGGAGAAAATATTGCAAGCAGCTAGAAAGAAACAATTTGAGTATTGTGGAAATACAATCAGGATAACACAAGATCTAGCAGCTTCTACGTTAAGGGATCAAAGGGTCTGGAATATGATATTCCAGAAGTCAAAGGAACTAGGCCTAAAACCAAGAATCGCCTACCCAGCAAAACTGAGTATAATACTTCAAGGGAAAAAATGGTCTTTCAGTGAAACAGAGGACTTTCAAGCATTCTTGATGAAAAGACCAGAGCTGAAAAGAAAATTTGACTTTCAAACACAAGAATGAAGAGAAGCATGAAAAGGTGAACAGCAAAGAGAAGTCATAAGGGACTTACTAAAGTTGAACTGTTTACATTCCTACATGGAAAGACAATATTTGTAACTCTTGAAACTTTTGTCAGTATCTGGGTAGTTGGTGGGATTATGCATACACAGAGAGAGAGAGAGAGCCAGAGGCAGAGAGTACAGGGTGAGTTGAATAGGAGGGGATCATATCTAAAAAATGAAATTAAGGGGTGAGAAAGGAATATATTGGGAGGAGAAAGAGAGAAATGGAATAGGGCAAATTATCTCTCATAAAAGAGGCAAGTAAAAGACTTTTCAGTGGAGGGAAAAAGGGGAGGTGAGAGAAAATACATGAAGCTTACTCTCATGACACTCAACTCAAGGAAGAAATAAAATGTACACTCATTTTGGCATGAAAACCTATCTTATAGTACAAGAAAGTGGGGGAGAAGGGGATAAGCAGGGTAGGGATGATGATGGAAGGGAGGACAATGAGAGGAGGGAGCAATTAGAAGTCAACGCTCTTGGAGAAGGACAAGGTCAAAAGAGAGAATAGAAGTAATAGGGGGCAGAATAGGATGGAGGGAAATATAGTTAGTCTTACACAACATGACTTTTATGGAAGTCATTTGCAAAACTACACATATATGGCCTATATTGAATTGCTTGCCTTCCCAGTGGGGATGGGTGGGGAGGGTGGGAGAAAGAGAAGTTGGAATTCAAAGTTTTAGGAACAACTGTTGAGTATTGTTCTTGCATACAACTAGGAAATAAGAAATACAGGTAATGGGGTATAGAAATTTATCTTGCCCTATAGGACAAAAGAGAAGATGGGAATAAGGGAAGGGAAGGATGTTAGAAGGGAGGGCAGATTGGTGATAAGGGTAATTAGAATGCTCGGCATTTTGGGATGGGGGGAGGGGAGAAAAGTTGAAACTCAAAATTTTGTGGAAATAAATGTTGAAAACTTAAATAAGTTAAAAAAAAAAACCATCCTTATCAAGAAAGACAACAATAAAGGAGAGTGGTGGCCAAGGAGGAATGTGTGTGTGTTCTAGGGAGCTGGAGAGTGGAAGGGGGTTAAAGTATGTGGTCATAGGCAGCTAGATGGTAAGATGCCCTGGGTAGATAGCTGGGTGGGAACATGGTCCTGTCTAGTACCAGTCAGTAAATGTAGTAAACTGAGATGGGCTAGTTTGTACTCAGTTACCAGTCATCTAAGTTAGGCACTATGTCAGGAGCTCCAATGTTGAATGGATTAATTTCCCCAGGGACTAAAACCCAGATTCTGAAAGAGCCACTTATGAAGAACCAGGTCTTAGGATCAGTGTATATAGATTGTGGATCTGGAATAGGGAGGAGGAAGTCCACAGCACAGACAGACAGTGAACTTGAGTAGATGGCGAAGTGAGATGTGAAACTGAGGCTTTGGTGTATTATATTGAAAAGTATAGTAAACGGGGAAACAAAAACTGTTCATTGTATAACTCTAGAGCAATCTTATGCATAATTGCAAACATTTTATACCATTCAGCCCTTTATCACTATTTATGCATTGGTAACAAAATAAACAAAAATTCTGCTTGCCCAGTGGTGGTGGGGGGGGGGGGGGGGGGGATATTGCTTGCCTCTGATAAAGAAATAATTCTTTCTATAGCTGCCCATTAAGGAGTTTTGTGTAAAAGACGGATGTTTCTATTTGAGTTTATAGTCTGTCCTATAAGCTTTACAGTCAGTTCAGCAGATAATTTCCATTTTCCCCTTTACACCCTTCCCATGGAATATGTTTATATTTACTTTTTTTTTTGATGAATTTCAGTAAGAAAATGGAATTTTAAAAATTTCATGTACTTATTCACAAGTTTCTTATTTATATTACTTTTCCTCCGCCAAATACAACTTAACCTTTTTCTTTATTTTTAGGTCCTGGAATCATTTGAGCACCTTCCTTCCCTACCAGAGCCACCCCAGCAACCTGTTCTCACAAAATTCAGTGACTCTGTTCCTCCCCAGAAGTTTGAGCTAAGACTGAAACGGGTACAAAAGCCAAAAGGCATAGCATTGACATGGAACACTTCTCATATTAATCCCAGGTGTGCTCCTGTGGAAAGCTATCACCTCTACGTATGCCATGATAATAGCGCCACTAGCAAAAGCAAAAGCAGTTGGAGGAAAATAGGAGAAATTAAAGCTCTACCTCTCCCGATGGCATGTTCTTTATCTCAGTTCTTGTCTTCTGGCACATATTATTTTACTATACAAGCCAAAGACGTTTATGGAAGGTATGGACCTTTTTGTGATATCAAATACATTCATGGACTCTCTGAAGATAATGTCAAAGATTCACAAGTCCTTCCTACTTAACAAATATTTCATAAGAAACTAGGCCAATTTGAATTTAAGTTGTTTGCTTTTACACGTCAATATTCTAATGACAGACATGGTATTTAACCGACCAGTTCTTAATTGTGAAACCTCTGTATTAGGAATTCCCTTCTCTAGTGCTTTGTAGAGGGCTCAGTCTGTGATCGGCATACAACAGAGCATCTTCTAAGAGGGGAAAATGACTTGTGAGGAATGAGGACAAGATGATAAGGCTTTTCTCTTTGTCAATAGTGGTGCTGAGATGTATGTGTGTGTGTACACACATGTATGTGTATGTACATATATATGTATGTGTGTATATATATGTGTTGAAGTTGACCAGTTCAGAAAAATGTTTAGTTATATAATTAAAACGGAGCTTCCTATAATGCATTTCCATTAAAGTTTTTTTTTTAAATGCATTTATATTCCATGGAGTTCCACTTTTGTTTTATATTCTGAATATCTGTTACTTTTTTTTTTGGCTGTGCTGTAATCATATCAGAGGAGGGTTGGTTTGGTAAATTCAGGCAGCTTGATAGAGGGGTGGCCAAACACCGAACTACATGAACCAAAATCCAGTGTCGCAAAACCCCTTAATTTCAGGCACTAAGTTTCTCCTTACCCCTGAACACAAACTAAGAGCAGCACAGAATTCCATACTTCATTTATGCTGTAAGAGGCAGAATCTGATTTTGCTTTCTCACTGCTGCTTGTGTCCTGCTGGTCCACGCTGCATGGGGCACCAAGACACTTACCCAGATCCCCTCCCTTCACTTGTCTCATAACCAGTCCAAATACACAACCTGGGCTCCAAGCTCCACCTTTGCCTTGGCCCTCACCCACTCAGTCACAAATGCTGCAGGAAATCACTCCGAAAACCAGACTCACTCCCAAAATGCACTCAGCAATTCTTTCCAGATATGGTGCTCCACACCCAGAATCATGTCCTTAAACCAAAGACCAGCATCCGTCCTGAGTCCACTTCCTGAATTCCCCTGTAGAATTACAGGCACTAGCTTGTTGTAGCCTCTCATGCAGAATTATTTTTTCCTCTAGCTCCACACCATCCCAAGCTCCTAATAAATAGTAGTACTCGTTTATTCATTTGTTCATTTGTTCATCAAAATATTTTTGAGAGCCTACTGTTTGTAAAAGTTTGTGCTACTTATCCTGACGAAGGAAGGCCTTATTGTTATAGTTCAGATATTGTCCAGCAGTAAATGATTGAGACGTTGTTTCACGTTGTCAGGATTTAATACGTTGGGCTGAAATGCTATAGCTATCACTGTCAGCATTCCACTGGGATTAGAACAGGTGAAGAAGATGAAGAGTCATTTGTTTAGAACAAGATTAAATGCAGGGCTTACAGAATAAGAACTAGAATTAAAAGAAGAATAAAATGAGAATCAGAATTAAGAATAAACAAATTCTAGAGCAGCAGAAGCCACAAAACAGCAGAGTGAAAGAGATTTCCAGTCCAAAGCAGCCTGGAAGGCCTGCAGGAAAGGCCTATCTTGCCGTGTGCAGAGCGGAGTGCAGCACAGTGTGGGCCATGCCACAGCAAGGACAGGACTGGAGCAGTCTTCACTGCCACTGGCAACAGCTATAGGTCACAGATTTCTCAACTCACAAACATCAAAGACAGCTTCAAAGGTCAGTGAGAAAGCTTTTTCACTTGGATGAGAAGGGAGCACAACAGTCTAGCCCCAGCCCCAGGCAGCACCAGTTTCCGTTATTGGAGCCCTGGCCTAAAGCCCCTGGGGGAATTGAGCAGCTGATGTTGATCTCAGCCCTGAGTGGCAACCCTGGGGCGAGGAGGAGTGCTGGCTGGCATGGTGGAGGTGGTGGATGCTCTGGAGAGGGAATCCTGCTCACAGACCAGAGTGCAGGCCAGGAGAGGAGTAAACTCTTCTCCCTTGATTGTGCCACCTTAGAGGAACTGGGAACCTACAGGTCCCCATAGTATATCCTCCCCTTGACAAAGAACTCAGAAGTCAAGTAACTGGCTGGGAAAATGCCCAAAAAAGGGAAAAAGAATAAGACACTAGAAGATTACTTTTTTGGTGAGCAGATATTTTCTTCCATCCTTTTGGATGAGGAGGAACAATGCATACCACCAGAGGAAGTCAAGGCTTCTGCGTCCAAAATCTCCAAAAAAATATGCAGTTGTCTCAGGCCATGGAAAAGCTCAAAAAGAATTTTGAAAATCAAGTAAGAGAAGTAGAGCAAAAATTGGGAAAAGAAATGAGAGGGAAGCAAGAAAATCATGAAAAATCAGTCAACTGCTTTCTAAAGGAGACCCAAAAAATGCTGAAGAAATTAACACCTTTAAAAATAGACTAACTCCAATGGCAAAAGAGGCCCTAAAAGCCAATGAGGAGAAGAATGCTTTAAAGAGCAGAATTAACCAAATGAAAAAGGAGGTTCAAAAGCTCACTGAAGAAAATAGGTCTTTAAAAATTAGAAGGAACAGATAGGAGCTAATGACTTTATGAGAAATCAAGAAATTGCAAAATGAAACCAAAAGAATGGAAAAAAATAGAAGATAATGTGAAATATCTCATTGGAAAAACAACTGACCTGGAAAATAGACCCAGGAGAGACAATTTAAAAATTGTGGGACTACCTGAAAGCCATGATCAAAAAAAGCCTAGGCATCATCTTTCATGAAATTATCAAGGAAAACTGCCCTGATATTCCGGAACCAGAGGGTAAAATAAATATGGAAAGAATTCACCGATCACCTCCTGAAAGAGATCTGAAAAGAAAAACTCCTAGGAACATTGTAGCCAAATTCCAGAGTTCTCAGGTCAAGGAGAAAATATTGCAAGCAGCCAAAAAGAAACAATTTGAGTATTGTGGAAATACAATCAGGATAACACAAAATGTAACAGCTTCTACATTAAGGGATCAAAGGTCTTGGAATATGATATTCCAGAAGTCAAAGGAACTAGGACTAAAACCAAGAATCACCTATCCAGCAAAACTGAGTATAATACTTCAAGAGGAAAAATGGTCATGCAATGAAATAGAGGACTTTCAAGCATTCTTGATGAAAACACCAGAGCTGAATAGCAAATTTGACTTTCAAACACAAGAATCAAGAGAGTCATGAAAAGGTAAACAGGAAAGAGAAATAATAAGGGACTTACTAAAGCTGAACTTTTACTTTCCTACATGGAAAGATAATATTTGTAAGTCTTGAAACTTTTCTTAGTATTTCGGTAGTTGGAGAGATTACACACACACACACGCACACACACACACACACATACATATGCGTGTGCACATACATGCACACACGGTGAGTTGAATAGGAAGGGATTATATCTAAATGAATAAAATTAAGGGGTGAGAGGAATATATTGGGAGGAGAAAGGGAGAAATGGAATGGGACAAATTATCTCTCATAAAAAAGGCAAGAAAAAGCTTTTTCAGTGGAGGGGAAAAGAGGGAGGTGAGAAGGGACAAGTGAAGCTTACTCATCACATTTGGCTTAAGAAGGGAATAACATGCACACTCAATTTAGTATGAAAATCTAATGCTACAGGAAAGTAGGGGAGAAGGGGATAAATGGGATATGGGGAGATGATAGAAGGGTGGGCAAATGAGGGGGGGTAATTAGAAGTAAACACTGTTGGGGAGGGATAAGGTCAAAAGAGAGAATAGAATAAATGGAGCAGCATAGGATAGAGGGAAATAGTCTTTCACAACATGACTATTGTGGAAGTCTATTGCAAACCACATATATAGCATACGTTGAATTGCTTGCCTTCTCAGTGGGGATGGGTGGGGAGGGAGGAAGGGAGAGAAGTTAGAACTCAGAGTTTTAGGAACAAATGTTGAGAATTGTTTTTGCATGTAGCTGGGAAATAAGAAATACAGGCAATGGGGTATCTAAATCTATCTTGCCCTACAAGAAAAGAGAAGATGGGGATAAGGGAAGGGAGGGATATGATGGAAGGGAGGACAATTTGGGGGAAGGGGTAATCAGATTGCACAGTGTTTTGGGATGGGGGGAGGGGAGAGATGGGGAGAAAATTTGGAACTCAAAATCTTATGGAAATGACTGTTGAAAACTAAAAATAAATAAATTGGAAAAAAAAGAATTAGAGGACTACCTGGTTGTCGTCTTTCATTCTCAAAGAGGACCAAAATGACATCACTGTTGGGCTGAAGGTACAGTGTGTCTGCCTATGAGTGATCAGGTCAATATGAACTCAGAAGACTCTATCACAACTTGGGCACAGATAGTCTGTATGAACATTGGGAGTGGAGATGTCTCTACATTTACACTTATCACGTTTCTTTTGAGCTTGTTTGATGTGGGCACACTGTGCTGGTGAGTCCTGTGCCAGTCCCCCTCAGAGTTAGGTGAAGCAGTGGTTAGAGTACATGCCTTAGAATCAGGAAGGCTTATCTTCCTGAGTTCAAACCTGGCCTCAAACATTTAATAGTTGTGTCACCTTGGACAAGTCAGTTGTTTGCCTCAGTTTCCTCATCTGTAAAATGATCTAGAGAAGGAAATAGCAAACCACTCCATAATCTATCTGTGCATATATTTATGTCTGCATGTAGCCCAGGGCCTTCCCCATATTCCCATACACACATCCTAAAAAGATGCCTCAGGTTCAAGATGCGTTTTCTGTCAGCCTCCGCTTAAAATCAGTTAGTAGAGTCAAATTGATTTATATTCGTTTTACCAGTGCAACCAGGAGTTACATTAGTTCAAATCAAAAGGTAATGAATTAACCAATGTAGCAAAATAAATGACAAGGAAAATAAGAACAGAGGTATGCTGTCCCCTAACTTCTTACATTGCTGGTAAGAAAGGTAGCATGTAAGGAACACACAGCTAGGGAACCCAGTGGGAGAGTACAAAACATAGTGTATACATATAGCTACACCAGCTCATGTTCCTAAGGCCGGGTCCCCATACCTCCATCACCCCGAAGATCAAATATAAAACCCTCTGGTATTTAAAACTTTGTAAGCTGGCCCTTCCTACATTTCCAACCTTCTTGCGCCTCCACCTGCCACCCCTCCTCCACAAACTCTCCAGCCCTGCTATGCTGGCCTACTTGTAGTTCCTCAAATATGACACTTTTAACTCCCATGTCTGTGGTTTGCACAGACTGTCCCCATGCCTGGAATGTTCTTCCTTCTCACCTGAGGCCTCTTAGTTTCTCTGGCATCCGTCAAGAATCATCTTAAATCCCATCTTCTGGAGGAATCCTTTCCTTATGTTCTCAAGTGCCAGTGCCTTCCCTTTCAGATTGCATTCCATCTACTCTGTGCATATCTTGAATATATCTTATTATTTACTTGTCTCCCCCATTAGAATGGATGCTTCTGGAGGGAAAGATCTAATTTTTGCCCTTTTATTTTTTGTATCTCCAGTGCTTGGTACGTAGGAAGCCTAAAAAATGCACATTGCACAAGATGGGACAGACTCGGTCACTTCTGCTACTTCTCAGGAGGTGGTGAGGATAACTGCTTATCTCATGATGTCATCCAACTACATTACCAGGTTCTCTGCTGCCATTCACTGGTCTTTTGAGGAATTGTAGCTACTGTATGACTTTTTCTATCCCAGAAGACTGTCTCAACCCTTTTAGCAGGCAGCCTGAGGGATTAGCTCCTAATTTGTGGTTTTAAATTACTACAAATGAACATCCCACCAACAGAAATCCTCAGGTTTAAATCTGTTTTAAGTTAAATCCTTTGATTTTCCCTGAGCTGCTCCCCAAAGTCAATGAGTTACTCAGTTTAGTGTTTGAAATCCCATTCAACTCTTTACTGCTCTCTAGCAACTGCCAGTCACTCCCATTTGATGTAAATCATCTCTGGAACAAGACTGAAAGTTACTTGAGATAAGTCTTGACTATTGTCACACTTTCTAGCCGTAACAAATTGCTGTCTTCCCTCCAAATGCTTGCATATCCTTCCCCAAATCCTGCTCTCATGCTTTATCCTGGCATGGAGTTGACCTAAATTCTCTAAACTGAGACCAGCAGAGTACAGTAAAGTCTGGCCACCTCTATCCTACTGGAAGGGCATCACAGACTGCCCCACATAGAACTCGTGTCTGCTTTCTGAGGATGATAGATCATAGATATAGAGTTGGAAGTGACCACATAAGCTACCTAGACCAGTCCCCTCATTTAATGATGAAACAGAGGCCCAGGGAGCTTAACCAAAGGCAGGATTTGATCCCCGGTCTTTCTGACTTACACTGTGTCGTCATAGCTAAGGGAAAAAAACAAGCTCATAGAATGGCCACTTGGTGAATTCTTTGGCTTTATCAACCTACAAAATAGCATATATATTGTATAAATGTATATATGTGTACATAAACATAAATGTGTATTATACACGTACATATTGAGAAAGTTAGAATTCTGCTGTATCATTTAATAATTGATTCTATTAAGTAATCAACCCTATTCCCCATTTTATCAAAGTCCCATTTCTCAGTTAAGCTAAAAAAATTGGGTCTCTCCAATCCAAATTGGATTAAAGGCATGTTTGAGAGACAATGATGTGATCCCCATACCTCACACAGGACATTTGCTCGCTAACCAGTTTAACCTGGGACCTTTGTTGTGTTTCCTATTAGCAGAAACCAGTTGAAACCAAGACCCCCTCCCCAAGAGACAGTTCTTCTGTACTTGTCTTGCCTTGTAAAGTTAAGGGTGGTTTGATTTCCCCAAAGGAAAGACTAATCATGGGGTCCTGATTGGAGTGGTTCTGATTTTCTAGCCAAAATTCCTAGAGGTAACTGAGGCCCGTAAAGCAATGAATGATCCTTAACTGTCAAAGGGATGCAATCATCCACACTTGAAGGCCAACTCACCTTTCCCAGCCATAGCCAATTGTGACATTCCAAAATTAAACAGAATTCCTCCTTTCCTGCACTTCAATAAAGAGAGTTTTTTCCTTCTCTTAGGGGAGAGGGAGTTGTTGACCTGAGATGGTCAGCGTGACCCACTGTGTTAACAGTTATACAAGTCACTGTTAATAAACTGTTGTCTTGCTCAAAGAAATGTGTCTCAGTTTCCCTATATTGGCATTGTGTGCCACAACATACATTGATGTGTGTATATATATATGTATATACATATATACATATATATATACACACACATATATACTGAAGGTATGTGTATATATACATATATATGTATGTATGTATCGGGATTTTTATATGCATATATATACACACATATACATATATATATACACACATACCTACATATATATACACACACACACACACACACACACACACACACACAGTTATTAACCCTTTCACGTTGTGACTTTCCATATATTGTGGTATAAGAAATTATATGAGAATTTTGGGGGGAGTCTTGTGGAAGCCATAGACAACACATGAAGGTCAGCAGACAACACAGAAAAAGTATGGTGTTATATCAACACATTTTATCTTTTACTATCATAATAATTCAGACTTCTCTGGTACAAAGAAAGGACCAAAACTTGTATGTGGAATTTTTGGATCGCAGGAATGCCATGCCCCTAAACCCTGAGATGTGGAGGGGATAACTATCTATGCAATTGATGTTAGAAAGGTTTTGTTCTTTGCTCAGAATATGCATTTTCATTATCTTTCACACAAATAAAAAGACCAACTTATAGCCAGGAATTCTGGTATTTGAACCCCGTCTCACATACTTACTAGTTACGTGTGACCTTGGAAAAGTTATTTAACATATGTGGTTTTAGTTTCCTAGCTGACCAGTCACTTCATACACCAGAGGCTGCTGTTTAGAACTGAAAACCAGATTTCTCTAGTGTGTGAAGCTACCAGCAAGTTCGAAAATTAAACCCACGGCATTCAGCACCAAATTCCAGCTGCCAGTGCTCAGCAAGACAGTCAATTGGTCCTGAGAACAGAGGCATTTGGCAGGGAGGAAAAATATGATTTATGCCCGAGGAAAAGGGCTGGCTTAGTAAGGTACCACATCCTTAGGACCATCCATTCTTTCTGGTGAAAAAAAGACAAAGGTAGTAGCCTGCACAGACAATGGCCCAGAATATTCCCAGAGATTCAGCTGCAAATTTAATCCATTTGGGCCTACACCAGAACAGTTAAGGACACAGAAATTGGAAGAAACTGCTTTTCCTTCTTTGAATAATGACTGGCGATAACATAATTATTGCTGAACTACTCTTTGCTTATTTCTAAAAAAAGTGTCTGAACATAATTCTTACCTTAATGCTAAGCTCATAAAGTACATAGTAAATAGTCTTGTAATCTCACTAATTTTTTTAAGCCCCATTGTTTAGTAATATTTTTAAGCAGCAGTGGAAATTTTTGTCAAGTAACAGGTTGGTCCTTCCTTTTCAAAGAAGAGGACCCTTCACTTAAAAAATTCCCAATGGACTCTTGAGGCAAAATGTCTTCCACATCCAAGGAAAGAACTATGAAATTTGATTACAGAATGAAGCAGATCATTTTCTTTTGTATTATGTGTTTTTTGTTTTGTTTCATGATTTCTCCCACTCATTTTAATTCTATGAAACATGACTAAGGTGAAAATGTATTTAATAGGAATGTATGTGTAGAACCTATATAAAATTGTATGACGTCTCAGCAAAGGAGTGGGGAAGGAGGGGAAGGGAGGGGGAAAAAATCTAAGATATATGGAAATGATTGTAGAACACTGAAAACAAAATAATTTAATTTAAAAAATAAAAAAGAGGACCCTTCATTACTAATGGAGTGTGGGTGCTGCTTTCTGAGTAAACAGTTCTTGTCACATAGAAATTTCTTTTAAAATGTTTGTTGACAGACTAGGAGAATGCAGTGGGGGCCAAAAAGTCCCATGGAAGAACTACAGTCCTTTCTGTCCCAGTACAAGTTTAGACATTACCACCTGCCCACTGGCAGTAAGGGTGATTTAATGCCCAGGGTACCAATCTGGCTTAAGAGTATTAATTGATTTCCCACAGCATCAGGACATAATACACAGTCCTTCATAGCTTAATTACATATGTGAAGATAAAAACAAGGGAGCTAAAAGTTCATTTAGTTCCCCTTCCCCCTCATTTTACAGATGAAGACACTGAGACCCCAGTAGGAGATTGGGTGGTGTAGTGGAAAGAGTGTTCTGTTTGGATCCAGAACACCCGGGTTTAGTCTTGGCTCTGTCGTTTATTACCTTTGTGATTTTGGGGCAAGTTACTGAACCCCTCTGGCCAAGAGAGAGAGACAGACAGAGATTAGAGACTGATCTCTCTGGCCCCTTACATCTGTAAATCTAGGATGTTATAATATTACAATGTGACTTGATTAAGAATGCCACATGGAAATGGAGCTAGGATTCCTGAGCTCAGCCAGTAAGTCAGTCAATGAGCACGTAAGTGCCTATGTTCTGGGCACTGTTAAGTACTGAGAATGCAAAGAAAAGCAAAAGATGATACCTGCCTTCAATGAGCAGGCTATCTAATGGGAGAAGATGGTAGCAGGGATATGATGAACTCCAGAGGAGTTCAGCCAGATGGGAAAGGATGAGCTGGCTGCCCTAGGTACCTTCCTTAAAAGGAGGGTTTGGGAGAAACTCCCCTGCTATACATCTTCCGTCCTCTCCAATGTGAGTAAGGGAAGGGCTCCAGGGAAAAGGGAGTGTGGAGTTTTAGAGTGGAAATGATCTTGTAGGATAAGATTCCAGAGGCCATGATGAAATCTGAGAATACAGTTGGTGACATCCAGATAAAATGGATCCATTCTGGGAAGGATTATTATTGTCTTGGAAAGAAGATGCTTAACATCATATCCAGGCTTGGAAAACAAGGAATGAAGTTCATTGCCAGTTTTCCTAACAAAATACCTGGCCCTTTTATCCACAAGATCTGTCTCTTTAACAACTGTGTTCTTACTATTGTGTACTTAAGTAGGGTTCATGCAGAGATATAAAGAGATGGAACAGAAGGGCTGGGAAATTGAGAATATGCAATTTGTCTTTAGGGATCCTGTGGATTCTAGTGGGCTGCAGGGGCAGGGTTAGAGTGGAAAAGGAGAGAAATGTGGAAAGGCAGGCTAGGGCCAGATTGTGCTAAAGTGTGCTGCACGTATATCATCAACCAGCCTGAAATGGCTACTTCCATTCATCACATCCAGGATGTATCTGGTAAGTGTCAGGGTTAGCCTGATTGGCTGTTACCCAACTCAGTAAATGAGTGATAGCCTAAACCTGATAACCTAATATACTTGCTTTTGGTGAAAGTCACACCACCAATGATCAAATTCTGCGAACAGCCCAATATCCTTTCAAATGAAAGCTGGATTTTTGTCTAATCCTAACAATAACAAAAGTTAAAAAAAAAATTCCCTGCAATTTAATGACCCAGGACGAATAATTGGCAAAGTTGGACTTTCTAATACAAGAATAAACACTTTATCCTGTAGAATATTCCAAAACACCTAACATTGTGATTTTATAAAAATGTTACTTCCTTTAAAAAATTTTAAAAGAAATGTATTAATAGGCTGTGATATATGATTGTAATGGAATATTATTGTGCTAAAAGAAATGACAAGCAGGATGATTTCAGAAAAATCTGGACTTACAACGAATTGATGTATGGTGAAATAAATAGAATCAGGAGAACACTGTGCACAGTAAGAGCAAAAATGTTCAATGAAAAATTGTGAATGACTTAGCAATGATCTGAAACAATCCCAAAGTACTAACAATGAAGCGTACTATCTGCCTCCAGAGAAAGAACTGCTTCGATCGAATACAGACCGAAAGTATGCTATTTTTCACTTTTTTCCTTTAATTTTTTTCTTTATTCAAATCTTCTTATACAAAGTGACTAATATGGAAATGTTTTACATAATTGCACATGTATAACCTATATCTAATTGCTTACTGTCTCGGGGAGAGGGGAGCCGAGGGAGGGATAGAATTTGGAACTCAAAATTTTAAATAAAGATGTTAAAAAATTGAAGGAAAAAAAGAATGGGGAAAACCAGTAGATAAGAAGAACTTGAATACTGAGGCTAGGGACCGAGTATGCCATGTGCTAAGGTAGAGAGGAAGGGATGGGATCAAACACATGGGTAGAGAGGGAATGGCCTTTGAAAGGAAGACTGTATGTTAGAGACTCAAGAAAAGAGAAAAGAATAGGAAATGCTGAGACAAGAATGGAAGTGAGAGCTCTATGCTCAGGTGCTCTTCAAGGCACATAAATAAAGGCAAAAGACTAATCTCAAAAAAATAAAGGAGATGTAGAGCCCCATTACTCCCGTGAAGTGATTGGTACCAGTTGTTCATCCTAGAATGTGATGTCTTGACTTGCAAGTGAGTTGGATTTAAGTAAGGCAGGGCCATGCAAAGTCATCAGCCTCACCCTCTCCTCCACAGTCATCAGTCCAGTGGCAAGATGAATGTCGATGGTCCCCTTAGAATGGAGAGGGGAAGACTTGAAAGAGGGAGACCAACCAAGAGGTCATGATAATTGATGAGGCATGTGGTGATGAGAGCCCACACCAGGAGGGTGGTAATGTCAGAGAGAAGTTAGCATATACAAGATATGTTATGAAGATAGATATGACAGGAATTGGATATGAGTATCATAGTAGAAAGAACAGGAGTTTGAGAGTCAGGTGGCCTGTGTTCTAATCTTGTCTCAAATCATTACTGTGTGAACTTAGGTAAGTCATTTGATCTCTCTGAGACTCAGTTTCCTTTTCTGTAAAATGAGGGGTTTGGACTAGGTGTCCTCTAATTCTTCCAGTTCTCCATCTACGATCCTATGAACAGACACCAGTCAAGGTCAGATGTATTGTGTCCTACCACTAGGTGGCAGGAAGTCATGGGTTAATGGGCTATTTATTGTAGGAACAGCAAGTGCCCTGTCAGCATTAATAGACAGCATATCCAGGACCTGCTGTAGAAGAATAACTCGCACGTCTGTGGTGAGAAAAAGTTCAAAAAAGTTCGCACAAGGTAATGTGTCATTTTATAGATGAAGAAAATGAGACCCAGAGAGGTTAAGGGAAAGCAGATTTTCAGAAATAAAAGACTTAACTCCTAATCAAAAACTGAAAAACATCACTGCTAAAGTGGTACCCTGGGATGGATCATTGGGAAGAGTAAGGTTATCATGTTTAGCGGAGCAACTGAAAATGCACCTGAGTTGGGTCAGCTGGCGGTGGGGGTGGGATTGGGGATGGGGGTGGAGTGGTGTATCCAACTCTAGCAAGCTGGAAATAAAATCAAGAAGCCCCAAGTTCCAAATCCTTCCTCAGATACTTCTAGTTATATAACCCTAGGCAGGTCACTTCTTTCTTTTTTTCTGCAATTTTTTTTAGTTTTTTTAATTTAATATTTTATTTTTCCACATCACATGTAAAAACAATTTTTAACATTCACTTTTAAAATTTTTTTGAGTTTCAAATTCTCTCCCACCCTCCCTCCATTGAGAAGGCAAGCAATTTGATCTAGGTTGCAGTAAGGCAAGCATATTTCCCTGACAACCTTTTTCTGCCTTAGTTTCCTAATAAGTAAAATGAAGGGGTGGGATTCAATGACTTCCAAGTCTTTTATAGCCCCAAAACTACCTTCCTAGAAGATGAAGAAACAGAAATCAAATGTGGAAGCCCATCACAGAGTTTTGGTGGACTCAAGGAAGGAATATAAGTATATGCTGCCATGTGCCTTTCCATTAGAAAAGCAAAATGATACAGCAGATAGGAGACTAAATTTAAAGCCAGGAACTCCAAGGCTTGCATCCCTTCTATATTTAATAGTTGTGTGTGACCTTGGGCAAGTCACTTTAACCTGAAGGAGTGGAAGTTTCTTCTATAAAATGGAAAACAAAATACCTCCCTCTAGCAATGGGTTCCTGAGATAATATATGTGTACTGCTCCTCACACAGCAGCTACCATTTTCTGGTGGACTGATGGAGAGGAAGTAGCATGACACAATAGTGAAGGATGGTAATCAAGGTTAGAGGAGAAAACATGTAGAGACATATGATGGTGGTAAGCTCCTGGCTCCTGGTTCAAGTGGGATGCCAGTTCCATGCATCCTTCCTTGTGAGGGCTTAGGTGAGGTCAGGAGTTGCTATCAGAGCCAAGATGGGGAAGCACCAAGCTTCTCAAGTCTTCACGTATAATGGATCCTGAGTTTCAGGCTCCCAAGTAATAGACGAACTTGACCCTAGCGTTTCTGCATCTCTCTGGGAAGTGTGAGTAAAACATCTCATGAGAACCATGTTGTTACACTCTTGTCTTCTCACAACAAACTCGACTTGTATGTATCCTAAACTCTTAGGTTTAGACCAAGGGTTCTTAACTATTTTTATGTCATTCATGCCTTTGGCAATTTGGTACCCTTCTCAGAATACTGTTTTTAAATCCATGAAATAAAATACATAGGATTACAAAGGTAATCAATTATATAAAATAAGGATGTCCCTCTCCCTTCATCCACATTCACATCCATGTTCCATAGATTTCCCAGGTGTCTGTGGGCCTCGTACTAAGGACTCCTGGTCTAAATCTGTTAATAGTATGTCTGGGAGACTTCCAGGATCTAAGAGAGAGGTGGATAGTAGATGTTAATTTTTTTTTTATTATGCATTGTCATTATTATTAAGTACTGCTTATTTAGTTAATAATTCTAGAAGAAAAGCAAAAATGCTGCATGCGGGATCTCAGTTCATATGTCTGATATGCCAGTGGAGTCACATGACTGCTCCAAATGACAAATTATGAAAGAGCAAAATAAACAACTCTGATTCCAATGTAGACCCATCAGGCTGGCAAAGATGATACATGTTGGAGGGATATTGGAACATTAATACACTGTTGGTAGAGCTGTGAATCGGTCCAACCATTATAGAAAGTAACTTGAAATTATTCTAAGGAATTGACAAAAGAATTTATGCTTTTTCATCCATAAATCCCACAGCTAGGCCTATACCCTCAAAGCTTCTTGAAATCAGGCTCCGTGTTGTCACATCTATGTATCTTTAAGAGTCTGCCAGAGCCTTGCACAGAGTAAGAGCTTAATAAATTTTGTTTGTTGTACTCAATTGAATCACCTGTGGTGGGACAGTACAAATCTTAATGGCCTATTTCTGGAGAATTCAGGACAGCACTCGAAATTGCTAATCACCTCTGGAAGAATAAGGAAGAGTGGGCAGCCAGTCTGGCAATGTCCTGGGAAGGCTTACCTGCTGCCTGCTTCTCAGCCCTCATGCTGGCTCTCTTCTCATTCTAATCAAGAATGTCCAGAACTCAGATCATATCTAGCAATGTCTCCCTGAAGCCTCGTTTAGACAACCCATGTGGAGGTACATATCGTAAGTATCTTCTATGGACACACACGTTCCTTACATATATAACAGGATGAAAATGCCAAACCATAGTGGAATGTTGTTAGAGATGTGTATCTTTTATGGGATTAGGATCAAAAGTCAGCATTAAAAAAAAAGAAACAAGCAAAAAAGGTAGTCCAGATTATCCTTGAAAATGTCTTAAATTACCCATATAGTGCAATGCAGTACCTTAAAATGGTCTCTTTAAAAGAAGGAAGTCCATCTCAGAAAGCAGCTGGATCCAAGATGGTTGCTATGGAAACAATAAATGCAAATTTTATGTTTTTTCTGGGTTTTTTTTTTTTTCAGGAGGGAGGCAAGAACCTTTGTTACAGAAGAAAACTAAAACAGGTAAATACTTCACTAGCAGAAAAAATCTATGACTGGGGGAAAATACTTTGAAAAGGGCTTCACACAAAAGTGTGATTATAGATTTTTGTCTCTCATCTCTAGCTCTTTAAACGGAATATAGAGCAACTTAATTGTTAGTTTTAATTTTTGCTGAACTTGTACAGTTGAATTTGACAATTTAAGTGAAAGTGTATGATTCCATTGTACCAGTTGTTAGAGATTTCTGATTAATCTAATACCATATAAACTCAGTTTTACTTTATGTAAATGTACATATGTACATTGTATGTACATATGTACATTGTATGTACATGTACATCATGTCACCCTCCATTTTTTTTTACTGTGCTTCTTTTTCTAACTGGTAATGGTGTGCACTGGATTATATATACGAATTTTATTGTAATGGGGCCCTAGTAATAGCCATGGCTTACTAGGGCAACTAGGTGACACAGTGGATAGAGTGCTGGACCTGGAGTCAAGAAAACTCATTTTCCTAAGTTCAAATATGGTTTTAGACACTAGCTATGTATTTAACCTTGTTTGCCTCAGTTTCTTCATCTGTAAAATGAGCTGGAGAAGACAATGGCAAACCACTCCAGTATCTTCGCTAAGAAAACCGCTAGTGGGATCCCAAAGAGTTGGATATGACTGAACTATACTAATGGTCCACAGCGTTTTTAATAGCTCCTCCTCCCCCAGGACATTCTCATCATTAGTAAATATCAGTCTTTTGCTCTTGACCACTTTGTTTAAACTTTATTTTCATGTACAGCTTCAGATTATATAAAACATAGAAAATGGAATATTTTAAAGGCACATTAAGTAGAAAGAACCTAGCTAATCCTAAAGTCACATTTGTTCCGACACTAATATCTAATTCAGTCTCTATGCTTTCCCCCTCCCCGGCATTTCCCCCATCACCATCACCCCCAATATACAAAATTTTACAACTTGTTCTTTTTAAGTAACTGTTACTGTGGATTAGTTTAGTGATCCCCATCCAGGCAGTTTTAATTATTATACAGTCTAAATCTAGACAACTGTGTTTTTAGCGTAAGCACATAAGCAAACAGGAACTTGGGTGTCAAAAATCTCTTCATTCAGCGAATACTGGGAGTTATTATCCCACATCATGGGAGTTCCCTCTGTCCACCAGGGCGTATGTACCTATGGGTAGCAGCAGTCCTGTAGCATGGGGGTAAGTTGGTGTTCACAAGACATCTTTCCATTGTTGAATACATGTGTACACCTATCTGTTCTGGCCAATAATTTCGGAATTTATTAAGCTAATTTAAAAGGAGGCGCGAGGAAAACCCACATTAGCTTAAAGCAAATTAACAAAATTAGCTGTTTGTCTCCTTGCAGTACTTTCTTTAAAAAAAATATTATACAATGCACAAACTGGATTTTTATCATAATAGAAAGTGTGTGTGTGTGTTTGATTTGGTCCTAATATAGACAGCCTGGCATCATGATTAGAATGCTGGGGCTTGAGTCAGATCCTGCCTGTGGCAATGTATATCCCTGGGGAAGCCTCTTAACCACCGTGTGTTTCCACCAACTCTTTAATTTTCTAAGTCATAGGCAGATTGTGACCTGCTTTGATGGAGGGAGTTCTCACACTGGGACAGCTGACAGAGGTGGCACTAGTTTTCACTCCGAGTTGATAGAATAATTTGGCAATTAGTATCAAGTAACCACAGTCAATCCTGCCCAGCGGAACATTTTCTTTTCCTTTATCGTTACATCACAGATAAGTTAAATTCCTCGCCTTTGATCCTGTTGCTTTTCTCAACCCTCACAAATGTCAATCATTGCATTTTGGGAAGAAAGTTTGTTTCTTCTCTCAAGAAACTTGGCTTCCTAGAAGGATGTGGATACTGCAACACTGTCAAATGCACCCAATAATTTTCAGATTGTATTTAAGATACTTAATACTCCACTAAAAAGACTATTCCAGCTCCCTATTATAGAGATGCCATCTTTAACCCTAAGATAGAAATAGAAAGCTTAGTGAGTCCTTTAGCCTAATTTCCCTGCATGAATCCCTTCATAAGTCAAGATCCATCCACAAACAACATTCTTCAAACTCCAAAAACTGTGATTCTCCTGCTATCGGACAGTTGATAAATCCACTATAATTTTACACCCTGATAGTTTCCCTGTGATTCCCATGTGGTCTTCACTTGAGTCACTTAGGTGAGACAGGGTCCCATTGCTACCCAAATCGGAGGTGGATGGACAGCCAAGCTCTTCTCTTCTCACCTCCTTCTGTGTTGATCTGACTATGTATATAGATCACCATTACATTAAGCAAAATGGAAAATACAAAAAGCTACATTTAAATAACATCCATGGTGTATCAAGACAGACCAATGACAGAATGTGGTGAGGTTAGAGAAACACCGCCCCTCAAGTCCTGAGTGAGAGAGAAATGCATTCACACACACACACACACACAGGCACACACACATCCATACACACATGTGTACAAGTGGACACACATATATACCTTCTTTTAAAAAAAGAAGGGAAAAGGAAGTTGCCACACAGGTGAAGGCCTAGGCTCATCTGGTGATTTCCTGTGTCTTTAAGTCACACCTCAAACCTAACGCTATTTATATATAAATATTAAAAATCCCCAAACGAAACAACCCCCCCTCCCCACCCCTGCCACTAACCTACTCATCTGTTGTCAAGAACATTAAATCTTCAATGGAAGATTATGCAAAGTATTATATGTGTGTAACAGATACAGTACAAGGCTTACTAAATGCCATTGGAGTGAGTCAAAGACAGCTATATTTAGGCTCATCTAAATACAGGCGGTAGCATTGAAAGATACGCATACTCTCTAGATTTATTCACTGAGGAGACTGAAGGGCAGCTGGTTGTATGTTATTTAGGGAATGACGTCCAGCTACTGGATTTGGGCAACCTGCTGCTTTCTTTCCTCTTATCTTCCACTGATAATTTTTTAGCTGTTAAAGAGGTTTGCCATAGGGCAGGCCCGGCAGGGATCCAAAGGGATGTACCAATCTTCTCATTTTAGTTACTTACTTAATCAGTCGCCCAGGGGTAGGAGGGGAAGGGGCGAGATGGGAAAGGGAGGGAAGCTTGAAACCCTTGGCTCTAGGAAGGTTTGGGCTCACACAGCACAGCTGGCCATTATGTATGGCTTTGACCTTCCTTTCCAGGGATTCAGGAAGGGAGGCACTTGCTCTTCTCCTAGATTACCAGCGGAGGGAGCAATATCTCATGTACTCCATCTCCATATCTTTTAAGAGATTCATTCAACCACAACAACTCTGGACTGTTTCCTTTAGGTGATCCGGATGGGGGAGATAAATGAATCCTGAAAACTTCCAGAAAAACCACTTCAAGCCCAAAACTGAGCAAGTTAAGAGAAAGCAAACTCCTGCTAAGAATACTGAGATGACATTTGGAGTTAGATCTGCCAAGAGTTGGGGGGAGGCGGGGTGACCAAACTTTGACCAACAGGACTTGCCAGGAGTAGTCCACTGGTTCTCACCTGAGGGCTATTCCACTTCCCCACCCTCACTTGCTAAGGTGATGACATTGTTGGTAACTTCTCAAAGCTGCTCTGCACAACTAGCATGAAAATGAAAAGAATTGTCTCTAGGGTCTGCAGAAATCAAGGCTGATTTTTTTCAAAGCAAGTGGTTTTCCCAGCAAGAGCCATTGCATTTTACTTTACAAATTCACAAGCCACCACAGGATCGACTTGAACCTTATGGTTAGCGGACACATGCACACACACACACATGCACACACACACACATACACACACACGTGCACACACGCATGCACACACACACACACACACACACAGAAAATAGACAAACCAACCAACACTGGCCTTTGCAAATTTCTACTATGACTATGAGGGCTAAAGGTGCCATCTGGCCTTCATTCTTTGGTTTTGCGGTTACCATTGCTTCCCCCTACCCATCTGATTCCATTTTCTGCCTCTATGGCCCATATCAAGTCATACAAGGATAAGAACCTTGGCAGAGGAGAGGACAGCACTGACTTGTCATGTATACTGTGACAATGAGCCCTGCTGGATGAGGAAAGGAAAGGGGTTTGTTAGTATCTGGTTGCATCCAATCACAGGCACGGTCAGGTTAAGAAACATCATGCTGAGGAAATCAGATTGTTAGCTTGTCTTGCTCAACCTCTTGGTTGGCCAAGTGTTCCAGAATACTGTCTGTTCTTTTTCATAGTCTTTCTATCAGATACCAAGGATGAAGAACCTTTCTTTTTCTTATTTTTTTTCGCTTTTCAAAGAAACAATACTTTTGCTACAAAACAAAAAAAAAAAAGATTATATACAAATTGGTTATTGGAATTTGGGTTCTCTACTATAGTGATGGAAAGTTAGCTCTGGTGGTTTTATTTACGCTTTCTCAGTATTAGGTACATTATGCCACTGATCAGAGTAAAGGCAAATGCAACCCAGGCCAAGATGAAGGAATAGCCATAGTTCCCTTCAGGAATTCCTTGATAATACTCGTCATTATCACGATGGATTTGTTCACGTTGGTTTGTATAAATGGATGCAGCAATCATGACACACAGGCCTGCCAGGGGGAAAAACAAAGAAGGAAATAAGTTGCTAGGAAAAAAATTTATGTTCTACAACCAAATGGAGAACCCATCCCATTCCCTAGCCCTACTTGTGAATAACTTTATTATGGTGACCTATGACATCAGGAACAATTTTGTGGGTTCTTGCTTCTCTGGTTTATCAAGAGAAATTGAAGTGTTATTAAACAGAGATAAATATATCTTCAATAGCTCCCTATTGCTTCTAGGACAAAATACAAGGCTCTTCACAATCTGGGTCCTGCCTCCCTTCCTTCCTTCTTCTCTCTCTCCTTCCCTTCCCTTTTCCTTCCTTTCCTTCTTTTCTTTCTTCCTTCCAGAGCTTGAGCCAAGGCCTTTTTTACTCTAAGGGCAACCCTCTACCCACTATACTATGTTGCCTTTCTCTTTGCACATACTGTAGTGTGTGTGTGTGTGTGTGTGTGTGTGTGTGTGTGTGTGTGTCCTTCATTGCCAAAGAAGACCATGCCATCAGAGAAATAATGACATGACTTGAACTTGACTTTATTTTGAGTGAGGGAGGGCTGTGCAGGTCACCAGCCTCACTTCTCCTCCAGAGTCATCTGATTCCAGTGACCAGATATTCCTCAGGATGACTGGAGATGACCCAGGATGAGGCAGTTGGAGTTAAGTGACTTGCCCAAGGTCACATAGCTAGTGAGGGTCAAGTGTCTGAGGTGAGATTTGAACTCAGATCCTCCTGACTCCTGCACTGGTGCTCCATCCACTGCACCACCTAGCTACCACATGTTGTAGTAGGCACTTAGTAAATGCTAGTTGGATTTTGCTGAATCTCAAGAACTAATCAAGAGTCCATCCCTATAGGGGTCCAAATAAGACTCCCTACTTCTCTCTGATGCTAGTTTTTCCCCTTTTTCCTTTTCTTTTTTACTGGAGAAAAAGTCCAGTAACCTCATTCTCAGAAGAGTGTGATAGATTCATTTTGGCTATACAGAGAGTATGATACATGTGGACTTGACCACAGATTAGGTCCCCGTGAAGGTAAGAAAGTATCTTTGGGGATACAAGGAAGTTTTTTTTTTCATATACATTTATTTATTTTCAGTTTTCAACATTCACTTCCATAAACTTTCGAATTTCAGATTTTCTCCTCCCTACCCCCACCCCAGGACAGCATGTATTCTGATTGCCCTTTCTTCCAATCTGCCCTCCCTTCTGTTACTCCCTCCTCCCACTTTATCCCCTTCCCTTCTATTTTCCTGTAGGGTAAGACAGATTTCTATGCCCGATTGTTTATATATGTTATTTCCTAGTTGCACGTAAAAACAACTGCTAATATTCATTTTTAAGCTTTGAGTTCCACATTCTCTCCCTTCTATCCTACCCACCCACCCTCATTGAGAAGGCAAGCAATTCCATATGGGTTATACATGTGTAGTCATCCAAAACACTTCCATAACAGGCAGATTATGAAAGACTAACTATATTTCCCTCTATCCTGTCCTGCCCTCTATTTATTCTTTTCTCTTCTTTGACCTGTGCCTCTACCAAAGTGTTTGCTTCTGATTACCCCTTCCCTCAATCTGCCATCCCTTCTATTATCCCCTCTCTCTTATCCCCTTCTCCCCTGCTTTCCTGTAAGGTAAGATAAACTTTCATATCCAACTGAGTATGCATGTTATTCCCTTACAAGAAAATATTTTTTAAGTGATGACTAGGGCTACTAAGGACATTAGTCTTATCCAAGATGTTAGAATGGGTAGGCATGACCAGGAGACCAGTTAATTCAGAATTTAAAAGCACATTTGAGGGATCAAGTAACCTTGGAATGCTGAACTTTGGACAGGGAGAGAGGTCTCAAAAGGAGACAGAAACATATGTGAGCTTTTCACATGGGGAAGGTTTAATAAATATCCATAAAGAATGACAAGCAAACATCACCAGGAGGGAACACAAAACCTCTTCATTCTATTTCATTTTGAAAAGATTCCTGAATCAGAAAATTGACTTGTACTGAACACAACCTGCTGATTTCAGACAGAAATGTGATCATTTTCTGCCTTGGAGTTAAAAGTTGCTGCATGGTATAAGGGTAGGATTATTAACTCTTTTTGTATCATGGACTGATTTGTCAGTCTTGGAAGCCTTCTCCTCAGAATATTGTTGATTTAGAAATTAATAAACAAAGGAAATGCTAAATTTCAGCTAGAGGTTAGTGAAAACAAAGACGTGATTTTTTTTTTCTTAACCAAGTTCATCTTTCCTCTGAAATCTATCCATGGACCCCTTCAAGATCCATGAACCCCAGGGTAGAAGGTCTACCTCAGTATAGGATCTAACCAGTTGTACCAATGAAATCTAGTTCCAGAAATGGGGCAGACCAGGCCAAAAGTACATGCTTTTCATGCCCCTAATGAAATCTTTCTCTTCATTCAAGATTCAAGCCTTCTCCATGAAGAACTTTCCTTGGTCTTTCAGCTAAACATTATCCCTCAGTTGTAGAGTCCTCCTTTACTCTTATCACATTCATCCTTGTATCATAAATATGTTTGTATCTTTGTACCTATCTTATTTCCTTTTTGTGACTATAAATCTACTTGAGATCATAGAATGTGTTATTTTTCATCTGTGTGTCCCTAATATCTAGCAAAATGTCCTTTACATAACAGTTAACTATTTATAATATATTATTATAAGTATATATTATATTATAATTATATACAATAATAAAATAATAATAAATTAACTAATTAATAAAGTTAACAAAATAGTAAAAATTTATTGCATTGAAGAAAAAGTTCAGTGAAAGCAAGGCAGTTTTTGGAATAGGTCAAGGTCTAGAAGGTTTAGGCTTTTCTATGAGGCCCCCAATAACCGTCGTTCATTGAAACCCATGGTTTCCTGTGGGAGATTGATTTCACAGTCATGCATAAATCTCAGCTTCCCATCCTTTCTGTCATCTTTATGACTTATAAAAAGTATGTAGCTGGAAATATTGACTATCTTTCCCTCATGACCCATGGTTTCACTTACATGACAGTAGCTGGATAATTGAAGTTAGAACAAATCTCTCTCCTTGCTTCAGGCGGAAGAGTTGGAGCACAAAAATAAAGAGGGCTATGCAGCAGAGGATGGTGGAGAGGATCATGGTGGCTTGAACGGCTTGGATAGTGGCATAACCTGGGAAGAAGACAAAGGCTAACTCACAACTTGCTTTCCTTTGGCTGGTTGCAGTCCTACCCTTATAAATCTTAGGGTCAAAATGAGATCCTCCTTCAGGTTAAATTGTAAATGTTCTTGGAGAGGGTCAAGCCTTTATCAGTTAGTTACCTATGAAGATGTTCACTCTGGATTTCTCACCACCTTGTTCGTTTTTACTACACCTCCATTCTCCCTGCCTTTGTCATATAGAATCACAAAATATTAGAATTGGAAGTTTAACAACCAGCTCTCTGGGGAGAAAAATGTACCCAAAGACATACTTTTAAGTTTAATCTGCACTACAGACATTTTCTCCATCACTTTCTTAAAGTCTACCAGGGGTGGGACACCTGCGGCCTCAAGATCACATGTGGCCTTCGAGGTCCTTGGGTATGACCTTTTGACCAAGTCCAAGTTTTACAGAACAGATCTTGTTATTCAGGGGATTTGTTCTGTAAAGTTTGGATTCAGTGAAAGGGCCACACTTGAGGACTATCAATTGACTGTCAAACAACGAAATAATGATTTGTGGTGTTGGCCATTTTCAAGGTGTAAATGCTCACTCTGAAAATTTAACAATCAGCTCACAAGGTATTTCTAGCAGGTTCTAGCATCCTAATGCATGGACCCTTTTGTAATCTGGAGTAGCATATAGCCCCTTCTCAGAATCTTTTTAAATGTGTAAAATGAAATTCATCAGATTACAAAGGAAACCAGTTATAGTGAAATATAGTTGAACAAAATATATTTTTTAAAAGTTCGTGGACCCCAGGTGAAGAGCCCCAATATAGTAATTTTATAAAGCACTTTACATGTATTATTCCTTCCATTGGATCCTTAATAACCCTGTGAAGTAGGGGCTATTATTATCCCCATTTTCAGATGTGAAAACTGAGGGTGAAAAGGTGGTGACTCACTCAGGGTCACATAGAGCAAAGTGTCTTGTGAAAAGGAGGGAATTTTAACAGGCAAAGACAGAGTAGACGCAACGGGGGCTACTGAGAGAGGATAGGATATTCCAGAAATAGAGGTAAAGCATGATAACTGTTTGAAAAGAACACTGGCCTTTGAGTGAGATGACCTGAGTTCAAGTGTGAATTCTACCTCGGTGACAAAGATTTATTAAATTCCTATTGTTCTCAAACCTTGGGCAAGTTACTTCATTTTTCTGGGCATCAGTTTCTCTATCTGTAAAATGAGGGAATTAGTTTAGGTCAGACTAATTAGACACGGACAGCTAGGTGGCATGGTAGGTGGAACTCTGGACGTGTTCTTCTAACATGGTTCTGTCATCAGACATTGCTTTGAAATTGATGGTTCAAGAAAGACTAAGGTTCCTCATTTGGATTAGGCCAAGGACTTCAGACTAATGCACTAATCTAATATTGTTTTGGAACATGTAAAGATTAAAAGTGGAAGAATTTGAAATTTTGAAACAATGGAATTTGACATAGGGTGGGATATGAACCCAGACAAAGCTGCATAAAGTCTTGGTGTAATGTTGATATCCTATCCCAAGTGGTTCCCATTCAGCCTTTCTGAGGAAGTTTGGAGCAAGGAGAATTCTGACTAATTAGGGCTGACCTTACACGAAAGTCCAAGGAGACCAAAACCTTAAAACCATAAGGTCATTCTTTCTGCCACCTGAAGCGCTTCCCCAGCTTCCTTCTCCCTCAGACCTTTGCACAGATGTTTTCTCTTCACAGATAGAAATCAGATTTAAAATGTAAATACCCTTGGAAGAGGGTACTAAGGGGCAAATGACTGATATGTACCTCCTTTCTCACAGTGGATTTTAGTAATGTGTACAGAGAAAGAAGGTCTGAAGTCACAGACCTCTTTAAGGGATGGGTTAGGGGAGGAGATATGATAGAGGGTAAAAAAGGCTCGAAAATGGAGGGAGTGTGGTATAGTTTAAAGAAAAGTCACTCTCAGGTCAGAGGACTCAGGCTTATTTCATGCCTCTGATGCCTGCTGTTTGTGTGGTCTTAGACAAGACACCTAACCTCTCGGCCTCAGTTTACTCACATGTAAAATGGGAGGGTGAGATGAGATGACTTCTAAGGTCTCTTCTGGTTCTAGCTCTCTGAATTTTGCTGAAGTACCTTCAGGCCCCTTGCAGACCTTCTCCCTTATTGTGCCATCTTTGGTCTCACCTTAGCCTATTATGTCCTGCTCCAGTGTGAGTTTCCCAAGGTAGGCTAGCCTAATGACCATTATGCCAGAGATGAAGGGGAAGATCAAGCAGTTGAAAATAAAACACAACAGTTTTTTTCAATGTAGACCACCCCACACACATGTTTTTTAATTAGGTACTTATAGAGGGGACAGCCAGGTGGCAATACCAGAGTATCAGGTCTGAAGTCAGGAAGATTCATCTTGGTGAGTTTAAAAACTGGCCTCAGATATATATGACTCTGGTTGAGTCACTTAACTCTTTGTCTCAGTTTCCTCATCTGTAAAATGAGCCAGAGAAGGAAATGGCAAACCACTCCAGTATCTTTGCCAAGAAAACCCCCAATGGGGTCACAGCTGAAAAATGACTGAACAACTGAAACTTAGAGGCAGCGTGTGTTGGGCTTGGAATCAGGAAGACCTGGGTTCAAGTTCTGCTTCTGAAACTAGCTGTGCCAGTCATCAGGAAAGTCACTCAATATTCCTAAGCCCCAGTTTCTGCATCTGTAAAACTGGATAAATTATCTGTAGTACTGTCCACCGCTGATCTGTCGTACTAGCTATGTGACCACGGGTAGATCAATTAGCAAGCATGTAAATGTGTCATATGCCAGGCACTGTGCTGGCAATACAAATACGATGTATGAAGCAATCCCTACCCACAAAGAGCCTGCCTTCTAATAGAGGAGACAATGGGGACACAAATCCATGCAGAGAATAAGTATAAAAGAATAAATACAAAGTGGCTAAATACAAGGTGCTTGGGGGGTGATATTCAGGAAAAGTTGTATATAGATATATGATGGTGCTTGAACTGTGTTTTAAATGAAGAAAGGGATTCTCTGAGGTAGAGGAAGTGAGAAGAAAGTACACTCCAGGCTTAAAGGCTGGCCAGTGTCAAGGCACAGAGATGGGAGTTGAATTAACCTCAATGAACCTCAGTTTCTTCTGATAGCTGCAGAACCCACCTCAGAGTAAGGCTCCCATGAGATAATGTATGTGAAGGGCTTTCCAAACTCTCAAACACTATTCAATGTCAGTTATAATTACAAGAAACAGCATACTACTCACCCTTTAAGTCATCACCAATTTCTGTACAATTAGTGTTGTTGCGACATACTCTCCAGATGTCTGTGAAAAATTCGTCTCCTACCCACCAGGCCTGTAACACACAACAGAAATATAGAAAAGGTTCGTGCAGTAAAAGTCATCCTGTGTGATGACGTCAGGGAGCTGCCCACACGTCGCCAGCCTAATTCAAGTCAAAGGCTTTTGTTCTTTGCTGGTGCTGTTTTCCACCTCCTCCCTGAATGTTAATCAGTGGTGGTGTTCGTGGGTTTCACTTTTTCTGAACAACTGCTACCCCAGCTCCCAAAGATGGGACTTGGGAGCCCCAGTGGATTGTTCTAAGATCAGAAAGGGATAGTCCAAATAAGAACTCAGTAACATTAAGTCTTTCATAGCTCTTGGGGCCTTGGGTACCATCCCTAGCAGTCTGGATAGTTAATTCTGTCAGGACAAAATCCTTGCCTACAGATACATGCTTAGAAGAGCTCTTCCCAGTACTTCTGGGAGTCAAGAGAAAGAGGCTTGAGACATAGAAATTCCTGATATTATAAAGACACAGAAAGGTTAAATAACTTGTCCAAGTTCACAAAGCCAGTAAGTGACAGAAGCAAGCCCTGAACTTGTCATAATTTTTATTTCAAGTGATAGTCTTTCTTCCCCCAGCACCCTTGTGGAGAAGACAGTTGCCTATCTAGGACAGTTGTGTGTTCATCCTTCGTTGCCAAAGAAGAACATGCCATCAGAGAAATGATGACATGACTTGGAGTTGACTTTGTTTTGAGTGAGGGAGGGCTGTGCAGGTCACCAGCCTCACTTCTCCTCCAGAGCCATCTGAATCCGGTGACCAGATATTCATCAGGATGACTGAAGATGACCCAGGATGAGGCAATTGGGGTTAAGTGACTTGCCCAAGGTCACACAGCTAATGAGTGTCAAGTGTCTGAGGTGAGATTTGAACTCAGGTCCTTCTGACTCATTCCCTGATGCTCTATCCACTGCACCACCTGGCTGCCCCTATCTAGTACAGTATGAAGATTTTGAAAGATCTATCTACCTCTCAGAGCCTCAGTTTCCTCATCTGCCTAATGGGGGTAATGATATTAATTGCTGTACTCTACCTAATAAGCAGTTGGGTAGCACAGTGGATAGCATCAGGCCTGGAGTCAGGAAAACTCATTTTCCTAAGTTCACATATGGTTTCAGACACTTACTAGTTGTGTGACCCCGGACATGTCATTTAACCCTACTTGCCTCAGTTTCTTTAAATGTAAAATGAGCTGGAGAAGGAAATGGCAAACCACTCCAATTTCCAAGAAAATCTCAAATGGGGTCATGAAGAAACGGACACAACTGCATAACAAAACCATAATCCCACCTAACAAGTTTGTTTTGGGGAATGTGCTATACAGTCATATAGAAATATGGGGTGTGGTTGCCCCCAAGATGTGGAATTTCTAGGGGCCTAAAATTCTTCAACACTATAGCATACATGTAAATGTAAATTCATTTCACAGAGTAGTTAGGGTCCTATCCTAAGGGTTGGGAAATAGGATAGGGATGCAGACTGACTGGATGAGGGCCTCTTTTGCCCAGGGAAAGGGAAACACGAAGAGTGAGACAGAATGATCTGTTGTTGTAACTTGTTCTTTGTTTTCAAAACAGGACCAATGATATCACAGGGGATGTCTTGACTTGTGGGTGAACTGGATTTAAGTGAGGCAGAGTCGCACAAATTTGTCAGCCTTACTCTCCCAGAGTAATTGAAGTCCAATGGCAAGGCAAAAGTCAGGATGATGACCTCTGATGCAGTGGATGGCCTTGGCAACTTTGATATCTGACCAAGCTCTGAGTGCTCCACAGAACCTACTTCAGTTACCTTCGTGGCTGTTGGGACAAATTGTTCTTATCCACCCATTCCACCAGGGGAAGTCTCCCCGTGCTTGAGGTAGACACCCCCTTAACTCAATGATGGGATTGTGGCCTGTCAGTTACCCTCAACCCAATTTAGCCCATCTGTCAAGACGGTTTCTGGAGTGTGACAGCTTCTTGGAGCCACAGGTAAGGGTTGGGTGCCTAGTGAATACCAAAGGTGGCTGAGCAGCCCTGACACCAGAGGTGTTAGTCCTCCTTGAACACTATCCATGAGGGCGGTTCCTGACTCCAGAGAAATTCTACCAACCCTTATGTTTAGTCTTATCTGCTTACCCAAAGGTTGGTACGCTCATAAAAGCCTCTAACTTCCTTCATCTATCTCAATACGCTATCCCACAGTCTCCCAATATCTGTGGGACATCCAGAACCAGTCAGCTGCTTGGATGAGCCAATTTCTGGGATTCATTTAGACTTTTATGTCCCTGGTTTTCTTTGCACCAGGCCAAAGTGGGAGTGCCAGGAAAATGAAAAGCATACACGTTTTACACCCATCTTGCATGTGTGTTCATTAGCGCACTGCACAATTGTGTCAGGCAGCTAGGTAGAGTACTGGGCTTGGAATCAGGACTTTTCCAGAGTTTCAATCTAGCCTCAGACACTTACTGGCTGTGTGACCATAAGCAAGTCCCTTAACCCTCTTTTCCTCAGTTTTCTCATCTGTTAAATGAGGTAGAGAGGGGAAGCAGCAAAGCACTCCAGTATCTTTGCCAAGAAAACCCCAAATGGAGTCATGAAGAGTCAGACATAACTGGAAACAACTCAACAATAATCCAGTGTAAGCCAATGATAATCAACTTAAGACCGCTCTGCTTGCATCTCTATTTCTTGAATTCCCAAATGTGACTAGCTAAGTTGGGCAGGTTTTCATTTTGACCAAGAGACAGGAAAAGTGCATGAATGAGGCATTGCTGGGAAAGACAAGCTGAGGCAGAATGCCCCAGGGAAAATCCTTGGCTGAGAGGAGGCAATGTGAGACATTGGGGTGCGCCTGGAGCAAGGAGGTGGATTGCTAAAACAAATTATTGTCACTTTGTCCTCCTACCCATGACTGTCCTCAAGACTTGCCATACTTTATCCTGTAACTAGGAGAGACCTGGGATAAGCAAATAAATACCTACACAAGAAGGGATTTCTTACTCAGTGGGAAGTTGCTAAGACCCTTTCTAAGTCTAAATTCTATGAGTCTGTGATTCTGGGCTTTGATGACTGTAGTTGGGAGGTCAGAGCATAGGAGAAAGGAACTTACGTTGTCGATGGTGGCGATGAACAGCAGTGCTGCCGAAGTGATGTGAAACACGATGATGAAAGCCAGAAGCACCAACATTCTCACAGTGGGGGTGGGGAAGGAGATCCCCTTCCAAATCAAGGCAAAGCTGTATAAACAAAGCAAACAAATCCAAGTCCATGAGCACACTTTTAAAAATAAGATTCTTTCACACACCTCTTGCCTTTCCACAGAGAAGTAGGAATTAGAATCCCATATAAGCTGTTAGATGCCATCTTTTTTTAAATCAGTTTTGCGTAACTGCTTTTCTTTATTACAAGGGACAATTCAGTATGATACAGGATGTGTTCATCAGGAGAAAATTCTAGTATAAAAACAAGGGCATTAAAGAAAACTTAAAAACTTAGAAAATGAAAACTCTTTCAATGGGATTGTAGGCAACCAATCATTTTGTATCTTATACTTCTTAATATTTTATATTTGTATTTATAATTTGTATTTAAGTATTTTGTATTTCTTAAACTAGAAATTCCACAGGTCAAGTCAGGTCCCCCACAAGAAAGACGCTCATATTTAATTTACAATTAAGCCCATCTCCCAATTGTTCCTCATGGATGACAAAGAGGAAGGACGATTTAAATATTTAGACTTAGAATTATCTCTCTTCCTTTGTTCTTGAAAAAAACCAATGACATCAGGAGAGTGATGTCTTGACTTACAAGTGAATTGGATTTAAATGAGGCAGAGCTGTGCAAAGTCATCAGCCCCACTAACTTCTCCAGAATCATTGGCGTCCAGTACCAGGGCACAGGTCAGGAAAACTGGCAATGACTCCAAAGCTAAAGGTTTTGCCTACATCTCAATTTGTCTGAGGCAATGTCCATTCAGCAATTAAAGGCTAGGTAAGAATTCTTAGACTTAGAAATGTGTTATACCTCACTTCAGATTTACAAGCACCACAAAAACAATAGGCCACCAACCAAAGAGAGATAAATGCTGCTGATATACCTCCTTAATGTCCATTTGGTGGGCATATGCCTTGGTTTACTTTTCTAAGCCTGAGGATATAGTCTATAAGCATCCACTCACATCCTCTCGCTCAATTCCCCTTGTGACCAGTGACACATCTCTATATGATAGAAGCCCAGAGCTAAGGATCCTGTCCTTGGTCAGGAAATAGAACAAGTCCTCCCCTCCTCCCCCACAGGTGCTCTGCATACTAACCATCAGTTGACTAACTACCAGTAGTCAGTGTAGGAAAATCCTCCATTGGATATGACCTGACCCACTGTACGTTCTTCCTTTGGAGGATACAACAGTTTGGCTAATAGACACTCTCATCTTTCAAAATTAAAGAGTCCTTTCTTGAGAAAAAGTTTTAGAACAATCTACTATGCAAAACATTCAAGGAGATGTAGGGCTAGTCCCAATGAAAGAGACTCTAGGGTCAGTTGCCGTCATGGTGAATGCCAGATTCCTCAATAAAGAATTTGGTGAGGCCAACCGCCAACTTAAGAGGCCAGGGTAACTCGAGCACCCCACACAAAGGAAAATCATAGTCTATGTGATGATGAAAATGATTTTTCAAGGAAAGAGCTCTCTTCTCCTCCTTTCAAGTTGTTAAATAGGGAAATGAAAAAGTCAACATCCTTCCAAGAGACTGAATGCATGTGTGCATCAAACCTAAACAGTTAGAGATAACAGTGGATAAAACCCTATCAATAACGTACCTGACAGAGTGCCAAGTGTCAGAAGATATGATTTAATTTTCATTTATCTGTCATTGTGTTACATTTCTGGCAGCCTGCCTGGCAAGGCTTGAATACCAATGGAGAGGGGAAACTGAAAGCAAGAAAATCAGTCAAGTGACTAACTCTAGCCACATACTGCTGGCAAGGTTCAGGAGTATGGGCACCATCTTCATCCTATTAATCCTTGATCAGAAATCTTCGGTGGCTACAGGAAATTGATGTGAAATTTCTTAGCTTGGCGTTTGAAGTCCCTGACCATCTCACCTCACCAGGCCTTATCCTTGTCTTAGAGGCACCCTTAGAGGCACAGTAGATAAGCCTGAAAGCAGGAAGACCTGAGAACTTACTAGCCATATGACCTTATGGAAGTCACTTTGCAACTGTCTGCCTCAATTTCCTCAACTGTAAAATAATTGTATATATACATATAAACACAAATTGTAAAAAAAAAAAAAAATACCTCTCAGGGTTGTGTGCATCTAATGAGATCCAGTGCTTAGCACAGTGACTGGCACACAGTAGGTGCTTAATAAGCATTTATTTCCTTCCCTTCCCTCCCCCTATACAAACTTTCCATTCCAGTTTCTACTCATTGTACTGTTGGGGCAGCTAGGTGGTGCAGTGGATAGAGCACCAGTGCAGGAGTCAGGAAGACCTGAGTTCAAAATCTCACCTGACACTTGACACTCACTAGCTATGTGACCTTGGGCAAGTCACTTAACCCCAATTGCCTCATCCTGGGTCATCTCCAGTCATCCTGATGAATATCAGGTCACTGGATTCAGATGGCTCTGGAGGAGAAGTGAGGCTGGTGACCTGCACAGCCCTCCCTCACTCAAAACAAAGTCAAGTGCAAGTCATGTCATCATTTCTCTGATGGCATGGTCTTCTTTGGCAACGAAGGATGAACACACACATTGTACTGTACTCTAAAATTTACTATCACTTTAAGGTCAGGGTTCTCAACCATTTCTCATCAACTTTTTTCTGAACTTTCAGCAGACTTTCCATGATCTCTACTCACCATGAAAGGAAATAAATTCTAGGGTTTGCCATGTATATGCACATAAGAAATAAAATAAAAAATTAATTTTCCATAAAGAAAACTTCATTTGGTACATAATATTTTTAGCATCATGAATGAATGAATAAAATTGTTAAATGTTTAATATGTGCCAAACACCATGCTAAATCCAGGGGATACACATAGAGAAAAATAGACAACCCCTGCTCTATCATAAAGTTGTTCTCTCCCCAATCTTCAATTTTTTTTTTCCCACTGATACTACTACTTTTATACTAATGTAGTAGGATAAGACAGTTATTTACCCAAAACTCCCTATGACCCCTTGACAAGTGTCTCATAACCTTGGGAGCACATGCCCCAGGTTGGGACCCCAGGCTATAAAGTTTGGGTTTGAGTTTGTAAACCCTAGTGAGGCTCTTTTCTAGTAGGAACTATCCTGCATTTGGATTGGCTATCACCAGGTGGTGTCGAGACGTATTACCCTAGAGCAACCACTTAAACTTGCTCCAAGTGTATGGGTAATGAAGGACAAGAATAGTGAGATATCTAATAAATGACTTTGTTTCTAAGAAGTAAAAATATAACTCTGTCAAAACTATAATTTAAGATAGATTATGAAACAATTTTCAAATAAATTCAAAAATTTTGAAGCAAACTGGAACATTTGCAAGGCTCCTTGTGAATGATCCCAAACTTCTCTCTGAAACAAAGCCCAACTTTTTAATACCTGTGTTTAACCAGTGTTATTGAATGTCTCCAAATAATTAAAAATGAGTATCACTCAGAGTATCAGCGACAAAGAGGTGCATGACTGGAGGCAAGTGCAACAGACAATGAATTATGGAAGAGAAAAAGCATAAAAGATGCTGTTCAGGAAACGTGTGATGAAAAGAGAAGAAGCAGCAGCAAGGGATTGGTTACCAATGCACATGTCATTGAGTTCCACAGCACAAAGGTGGCAGAAATACAGTGAAAGCTTCTTAAGAGTAGGAATTCTTCCTTCCTTCCTTCCTTCCTCCCTCCCTCCCTTCCTTCCTTCCTCCCTTCCTTCCTTCCTTCCTTCCTTCCTTCCTTCCTTCCTTCCTTCCTCCCTTCCTTCCCTCCTTTCCTCTCTTCCTTCCTTCCTTCCCTCCTTTCCTCCCTTCCTTTCCTCCTTTCCTCTCTTCCTTCCTTCCTTCCTTCCTTCCTTCCTTCCTTCCTTCCTTCCTTCCTTCCTTCCTTCCTTCCTTCCTTCCTTTTTATTGTATTTGTGACCTCAGTATCTAATACAAAGTAGGTATTTCATAAATACTTCTCAGCTGACTATTATTTGAAAGCCCCCACCATACTGGGTGAACCCTTTGTGGCAAACTTGAGAGCAGCAAATGGGAGAATAGCTAAAAAGAATCCAAAAGTATGAGCAGCTGTAGAAGGGTTGTGATCGGCATTCAAAAGAATGAGCCCACAGGGCCATTTGTATATTTGTAATTCTGAGTACAAATACCTAAGTTACCTTGTAAGTTAGCCACATTCTCCTGCTATACTCCAGATATTTCCAGTTCTTATTGAATGCTGATTCCTTTAAAACCAACTACAACTCATCCTGAATCTTTCCTTAAAACCAAGAACCTTCCAAGGTATCTACATTGCTTACAGTACTTCCTATACTACCTTAGATTTTGGTCTGGGTTGGCATGAAATCTTTTAATTATTTTCTTTAATTACCTTAACTAGAACCTTATCTGTGCCTGTATCCCCCTCCCACAGGGACCTGAACTCCCTGCACCTTCTTTTTTAATGGGGGAGAATTTAGAAGAGGAAGATCTCCCTTCTGACTTGATGGAGATTCTTAGAATTAGAGAATTTTTTTGTTGTTCCTTCATTTTCAGAGGACCAGTGACATCACAGGGTGATGTCTTGACTTGTTTGTGAATAGATTTAAGTGAGGCAGAGTTGAGCAAAGTCATCAGCCTCACTCTTTACAATGTGAGCACTGGAAAGACTCCTAAAGCTAAAGCCAACCCCTTCATTTTATAAATTAAGAAATCAGGGCCCAGAGAGATGAATTAACTTGCTCACGGGGACACAGTTCATGAGTGGCAAAACCAGAATTAGAACCCAGGTCTTTTGAATCCTAGCCCAGTCATCTTTCCACTGGGTTATGCCTTGGTTTCCTTCTGTGTCAAGACCCTGAATGCTCTCTGTTCCTTGTGGCCAACAGAAAAGAGTAGAAAAAAATCATGGGATTAAGTATTGCATTTTTATATACCGCATTACTGTCTTTTTTCCAGTCAGGAGGGAATTTTCTTGATAGCCAAATTTTCTAGTTATTCACTCCCCTTCTTGTGAAACTCATCCTTTGTAGGCCAGTTATTTTGCACAGAGTGGCTAAAAACTAGTCTTTGATCAGTTTAGTATTAGCTTCCAAGCTTCTTCTGAGCTTATGCTAATTCCCTTGCAAATAAAACCACATGGGAGGAAGGGGGAAAAGCTTCCCAATTGAGTTATACAGTGGTTTCCTCAACACCCTCAAGTATCCCACATACAATTTCCAACTTTCCTATCATTCTTCCCACTATTCCGCCTGCCTGGAGCACCCATCTGCTTCTCTTTTATGGTCCAAACCCTACCCATTCTTCAAAGCCAAGAGCAAGCCACACTCTCTCCATGAAGGATTCCAGGTCCACTACAACTCATTCCAGGTCTACTACAACTCACAGTGCTTTCTCCTACCTCTAAATTCCTAGGCTGCTAATTTTTGGTACCACTCATTTGGAACTTGACCCAATATAGCAATGCCTCAGTGGTTGATTCTGCCATGAAGGTGACCTTGGATTCTTAAAGCCTATGCTGACAAATCCCAAACTCTCCCAAAGTCCTAGCAAGCTGAAGAGGCCCAGTGACTTGTATGCCAGCTACCTAAGGGTCAGTTCTGAGAGGTTCATCACCAAAAGGAGCGAAGGTGTCAAAGTCTGGACTGACTCCCTGTTATCTCTAGGATCCAATGACAACTCCTCTAGTTGACATTTAAAGTCCTTCAGAATCTGACTTTAGCTCACAGCCTTATTATATACAATATAATAAGACCAAGCATTAAGCCCAATTCACTCTGGAGCTGATAGATTGGACAATAGGTTCCCCTCCACCTAGCACAGAATGAATGTAAATACTAAATAGTAACTGTTTCTCTTTTACCCAGGAACCCTAAGGGTCTTCCCCTCCCAGTTTGGTTAGTTTTTTTATTAAAGGGGCCATCCTTTGAGTAACTAAGAAGCCTATTCATTGAGTGGGTGTATCTCACTCAAAGTGAGAATGCTATAAGACCTTAACCTGAAAGGGCCAGGGTCCCCTATTGCATCCTACGTCACCTCCAGTTGTCCTGATGAATATGAGGCCACTGGACCCTGATGGCTCAGGAGAAGAAAGTGAGGTTGGTGATCTTGCTCAGCCCTCCCTCCCTCAAATCAAAGTCAACTGCAAGTCATGTCATCATCTTGAGGTACTGGTCCTCTTCAAGAACGTAGGACAAACACAGCAACAATGTTATATATACTGAGCCCCTTCACACACTCATCAGTCTAACAAACTGATCTTCTTCCTCCTCACACAAAATCTGCTTCTTATCCCCATGCCTGAAATGCCATCCTTCTTCGTGTCCACCTCTTAGAACCCCCAGTTTCCTTCAAAATTCTGCTCAAGAGTTATATTTGCCCCCTTTCCCAGTGGGTGGTGCTCTCTCTCTCTAAATAATCATTCATATAATTTGTATGTATTTATTTTGTATTTACTTATTGCATATACATTGTTTTCCCCACATACAACATACTAGTAAAGCATATTATGATATGATACGTTATTGTTGTTGTTCAGTCATTTCGGTTGACCCCATTTGGGGTTTTCTTGGCAGAGATACTGGAGTGGTTTGCCATTTCCTTCTCAAGTTCATTTTGCAGATGATAAAACTTCCAGAGAAGGGAAAAGTTTTGCCCAAGATCATAAAGCTACTTATTAGAAAGCCCAGTACTCTTTCTACCATCCCACACCCTCTCCAAAGACCATAGGATCATAAGACCTTAGACCTAAAGCTAAAAGGGACCTCAGAGATAACCTAATCCAGACTCCTCATTTTGCAGATAAAGAAACTTGAGGCTCACAGAAGTCAGGTGATTTGCCCAACACGAGAAAGGTAATAAGCATCAATGGTTTTCAGATTCCAAAGAACAGACAAGGTGCTGAAGTAGACAGCTCACTGTAATTAAGAAGACCAGAGTTCAAATTCATCCTCAGACACTTACTAGCTATGTGATCCTGGACAAGTCACTTAACCTCTCTTTGCCTCAATTGTAAAATGAGCATAACAGCTCCTATCTCTTAAGGTTGTTGTGAGAACTAAATAGATAATACTTATAAAGTGCTTATGGCATACTCTAGATGTTATATAAATGCTTATTCTTTTCTCCCCTCCCAGAGTCAGTGTACTTCCTACTTAGTGCCAATATTAGGTATAGCTGACATAATATTAGGGATGTATTTTATGAATAATACATGATTTGATCCCAATATTAATGTATCTGTTTAAATCATAATGATTTTCTTCTCCAAATTTGTTTCAAGGTCCCCCAAAAAAGTTCTAAATCATGATATGCATGGATTGGTCCCATTTGCTTCAGATATTTGCCATTCTAAATGCAGGGTGCTGGATGAGATGACTCTTCTAGGTTTGTCTCTAGAAGTTCTGATTGATCCTGTGAGTTGCAATTCTGTGTCTCACAACTGCTTTTGGTGCAGATCTAATATTTCCTCAGCAAAGCGACATCGCTGCAGCACAACGCTTTGTACTGTACCTAAACACACAGTTACTGCCACCTTCCACGTGTGGTCTCAGCAAGAGAACAAGTCAGGCACAGGGTAGGGGCAGGGAGAAATGTAGAACGGTGTTCGGGACATCTTCTAGCAAAGAGGACCAAGATTTAATTAGCTTTGATTAATGAATGAGTCAATTTCTCTAGGGGTTCTCCAGTAGGGTTCTGTGGAGTTGTCTTTAGTTCTATTTAGGGGCACCCAGGTGGTGCAGTAGGTAGAGCACCAGTGCAGGAGGCAGGAGGACCTGGTTTGAAATCTCACTCACTAGCTGTGTGACCTTGGGCAAGTCACTTAACCCAATTGCCTCATCCTGGGTCATCTCCAGTCATCCTGATGAATATCTGGTCACTGGATTCAGATGGCTCTGGAGGAAAAGTGAGACAGGCAACCTGAGCAGTCCTCCCTCACTCAAAACAAAGTCAAGTGCAAGTCATGTCATCATTCCTCCATTGGCATGGTATTCTTCGTCAACAAAAGATGAACAAACACAAGTGCTATCCTATTTAACAAGTATTTATCAGTGACGTGGATGATGACAGGGAGGGTATGCTTGTCAGATTTTTGGAAGGCATGAAACTGGCAGGAAGAGTTAATACAATGGATGACAGATGAGGATCCAAAAATAGTGTATCCAATCTGGAGGAGAGGGACTGGATCTGTAACTTCATCAATACAGGGGATTCCCTATACCAAGGCAGCTTGCCACCTTCTTTTCAACATATAGTCTGAAAGAGTTGTCTAGAACATTGGGAAGTTAAGGGATTTGCCCAGAGTAACACATGTGTATGTGTCAGAGGCAAGAGTTAAACCTGCTCATTGTTTCCATGACACTATCTCATCTTCTGCCGTGCACTTTTCCTTTCAATCTTTCCCAACATCAGGGTCTTTTCCAATTAGTCCCATCTTCTCATTATGTGGCCAAAGAAAGGATTTAAGCTTCAGCTTAAGTATTTGAATTTCCAGTGAATGGTCTGAATTAATTTCTTTAAGTATTCGACTGCTTTGATCTCCTTGCTGTCCAAGAGACTCTCAAAAATCTTCTCCAGCATCACAATCCCAAAATGCTGATTTTGTGACACAGCTTTCTTTTTAGTTAGGAAAGAGAGAGCTAGGAAGACCAGATACTTACCTGGTAACCCTATTTTCCTCAGTTCTTCAGCTGTAAAATGAGCTGGAGAAGGAAATGACAAACCACTCCAGTTTCCTTGCCAAAAAAACCCCAAATGGGGTTATGAAGAGCTGGGCATGATGAAAACAACTGAACAGCAGGAACATAACTAATCAACCATAGCTGACAGTACAAGAAATATTCTTTATCCTTAGTTCTCCACCTTGCAACAGGGAGTGCATTTATTCAACCCTTCTCCGGGACCAGCCTTCATCATTTTAATTACACAGCATTCAGTTTCATTTTTTTAAAATTGTCTTTCTATTGACAATGGAATAATCATGATGTATATCATTTTCCTGATTTTGCTCCCATCACTTTGCATCTTTCCAGTCTTCTTACGCATTAGTCTCATTCATATACTCTACGGTCCAGTTATACAATTATTGTGGTTCAGTCATGTTCAACTCTTTGTAACCCTGTGGACCATATCACACTAACACTGTCCATGGGGTTTTCTTGGCAAAGATATTGAAAAGGTTTGCCATTTCCTTCTCTTTTTCTGAAGGCAAACAGAAGTTAAATGATTTACCCAGGAACACACAGCTAGTAAGTTTTTGAGGCCAGATTTTAACTCAGGCTTCCTGACTCCAGACCAGCACTCTATGCACTGAGCCACCTAGCTGCCTCCAAAGAAAACAGAGGTTAAGTGACTTCCCCATGGTCATAAAGCTACTAAGTATCTGAGGTCAGATTTCAGCTCAGGTCTTCCCAACTACAGAACTACTTTCCATCTATTCTATTTTTATCTTATATCCACTGATTATGCTCATATGATCTCCCTCAGCTCCACAATGGCAGGGAATGTTTGGGATTTTTTTCTTTGTATCCTCAGTATTAAACATAGTGCCAGACATATAGTAGGTGCTTAATTAACGTTGGTTGACTGATTGATTGCATCAGTTCATTTACATCTTCCTCTGCTTTTCTAAATTCATCAATTCTTCTAACATTGTAATGGACCACAATTTGTTTGACAATTCCTCCTTTGATGGGCATCTACTTCGTTTAATTGCTACTGGGAAAAGGAATGCTATAAATATTTTGATGTTTTAGACCCTTTTTTCTGGGAGTAGATGGAATTTCATTTGAAAATGTTTTAAGGAATTTAGAAAAAAATCTTTAAAAAGAATACAGAATTTGGAGTCAAAAGATCTGAGTTTGAATTCTGCTCTTTCTTACTACATGTGTGACCTTGGGCAAATCATTTCATCTCAGTTTTCTCATCTGGAAAAGGAAGAGATTAGACTAGATGTTTTCTTAGATTTTATTCAGTTTTAAGTCTTATAAAATTGAGAATTGCAAGTGCTGTGATGAAAAAACTCCACTTGTAGTCAGCGATCCTGAGTTCAAAATCTGATCCTGACATTTCCTGCCTATGGGATTATCTGGGTCTCAATTTCTTTATCTGAAAATGGGGGAATTGTGCTAAATAACCTCAAAGGTCCTTTCCAGTTCTAAATTTATGATTTTGTCTTGTACTTGTCAATGACAAGTGTATTATGGCAACCCCATCCCACCCCACCCCCACCCAATACCAATACAATCTTGGGCTACTTTACTAGAAGTATAGAAACTAGGCTGCTCTTCTGGCCAAATCTGAAGCAAGAAGGCTCCTGACAATGTGGAGCATTGTTCAGTTTGAGACTCTCATATGAGGGATAGTTGCAAGGAATGGAGAAACCTGGAGAAGAGAAAACTCAATCTTCAGGCCAACTAAGGAGTACTGGAAAAGTTTTTTCATCTCTCTAGGCCTCACTTTACTTAGTGATAGTGCAGAGGTCAGACGAGGTCAGTGTTTCCCAACCACATACTGGGGAAAATTTGTGTTGACCTTAAAAACTTTTACTACTAATGGTCTTTTCTTCTTAAACCCTGCGCTTAGAAAAGTTATTCCTCCTTATATCTTTCAGCTTCCCTGCATCCTGCTCTCCCAATCCTATATCTGTCTGCTTGACTTCTGAGCCTCCTCTGTTCTGAGACCAAGACTATGGAATGATGATGATGATGGCAATGATGATAAGAAAAACAGTTAATATTCATGTCATGCTTCAATGCATACAGAGCACTTTATATATATTATCTCATTTTGGTCATAGGTAAAAGTCAGTATGGCAAAGAGATCTGGCTTTGGAGTCAGAAAACTTGGGTTTCAAGTTATACTTTGGACACACATTGGCTGTGTGACCCTAGGCAACTCACTTGAATTCTCAGTATTCTAGAAAATTCTCCAAGAATAGAGAAAATGTCATCCTGTACTGGTAGAGGAAGTTTCCAAGACTCCCCTGTGTCAATGAAATCCTCTATCCTTAATTGTTTGTAGAGAATTTAGGTGCTTCACCAGACCAAAGTATAGTTAGGGTTAGGAAGTATTGGACTTGTCTTCCAAGGTCCTTTCCAATTCTAACAATAATGATTCTGTTAAATATTTGTGGCTGTGGAATGTGAATCAACCATGACTTCACAAAGCTAATGGTGAAGCATCTCTTTCACCTCTTGGGAAAGAGGTGGTAGCTTACAGGTTACAGACCAACACATAGGTTGTTAGACAAGGCCAATATGCTGAATTTTTTGCTTAGTTGTACTTCTTGGTTATAAGGCATGCATTGGAAAGTGATAGCAAAAGTCTGATTAAAATAATCAAGATATATTTAACAAAATCAATTAAAATACAATACAACCTTGATAATGTTAATATGTGATTTTCTAAGTCAACATGCTGCCTATAGGATACATTTCAATTTGAGTTTGACACCATAGCTTTAAGACAGCTAGTGTATTTCCCCTACATTTTTCTCTTCTCCAGACTAAACATCCCTTTAACGAGTATGCCCTGATTTTGTGCCCTTTCACCTTCCTAGATGCCTTCTTCTGATTGATGGCATTCTTACTTAATGTCCTTCCTACAAAGTGGCAGCCTGATCTGAAGTTAATATGAAGACGTAGTTGGACCGGGAAAAGGTACAGCAGGATTCTGACCTTGCTCCTTTCTCAACAGTGTATTTCTGTTATTGCTGTGTAAGATGCTAATACCATTTTTTTGGCTTCCATGTCTTTCTGTTGACTCATCATGAGTTTGCAGTCTACTACCACACTCAAGCTGTTTTTTTCTTCACATGAAGTGTTGTCTAGCCACACCTCCTCAGTTCTATTCTTGGGCAGTTTATTTTTTTTTTAACCTATGTTTAGGACTTCATGTATATCCCTATTAAATTACATCTTTTTAAATTCAGCCTATCCTTTTAGCCAGTCAAGGTCATCACAGATATTGATTCAGTCATCTACCATATTAGCTCTTCCTCCTAGTTTCATGCCATCTACAAATTCAGCATGTAAGCCATTTATAGAGTCATGAATAAGAGGACCACAAAATCCAAATTGAAAGTGATCGTAGAGGGCAGGTCATCAAGGTCAGCTTCCTTAGTTAGGCCCAGAGAGGCTGAGTGACTTACCCAGAATCACACAGTTTACAAACATCTAAGGGGAGATTCAAACCTCAGTTTTCCTGACTGAAAATTCAACCCTCAACCCACTACACTACGCTGCTTCCCACATGTACTCATCCAAGTCAATGATGAAAATGTGGAACAGCAGGATGCCCAGGATCAGCCCTGTAGCATTCCGTGGGAGACTTTCTTCCACTTTGACAGCGATCCACCAGTCAGCCATCTTTGGGTCTAGGTTTTTTGTCCAGTTCTGAATTCACCTAACTTTTCTATCATCTAATTTTCATTCATTCATTGAAGAAACATCAAGTGCCTACTATGTGGAAAGAACCTTGAGTTACGAGTTGAAAAGGATACAAAAATTAAATTTAAGTCCCTTCCCTCATGAAGCTTCTAGTTCAGTCAGCAACATAACCATAAATGTTGGATGTTGTTGTGGTGGTGTTTGTCCATTCTCGAAGAAGACAATGACATCAAGGTGATGACATGACTTGGAGTTGACTTTGTTTTGAGTGAGGGAAGGCTGTGCAGGTCACCAGCCTCACTTCTCCTTCAGAGCCATCTGAATCCAGTGACCAGATATTCATCAGGATGACTGAAGATGGTTGAGGATGCAATGTGAGAACCTGACCCTTTCAGGCTAAGGTCTTATTACACAATGGGGGCATTGGAGACTTGTGAAACAAAGTGCTACGTGAGATCTAGGGAAGATAATCATTCTAAATAGAAGGATCAAGGAAGGCACCAAGGAGAGAGCATTTGAATTGACTTTAGTTTGTGAACATGAATTCAGGATGGAAGATATTTATTAAGCACCTACTATGTACTGGACACTGTACTAACTCCTGGGGATAGAAAAAAAGGCAAAGGACAGTTCCTTTTCTCAAACTGCTTAGTCTAATGGGGAGACAGAAAGGGAAGAAACAATACACAAACAATTATAAACTAATTACACATAGGATAAATTGAAGATAATCTCAGGTGGAAGGCACTAAAATTAAAGAGGACCAGAAATGGCTTTTTGTAGAAGGTGAGACTTTAACTAAGATGTGAAGTAAGCTGGAGGCAGAGATGAGGAGGAGGAGACTTCTAGATATAGGGATAACCAATGAAAATACTCAAGAGTCCAGAGATAATGTTGTGTGGGAAGGACAGCCAGGAGACCAGTGTCACTGGATTGCAGAGTATGTAGAGGGAAGTAAGGTATAAGAAGCCAGGGGACAGTGTGATCAGCAGTATAGAGGTGGGAAAGTATCAGGCCAACTTGGAAAAAGTAAGCTCTCCTGTATAGTTGGAGGGTATGATGCATGGATTGTAGTAATAAAAAAAGGCTGAAAAGGCAATGTCATCTAAATTTTATTCAGTAGGCAAAGATTTTTAGGCAAAGGAGGAACATAAGCATAAAATAGTTTACTAGCTGGAGAAGCAAGAAAAAAATCTCAGAGAGGCCATTATAATAGTTAGGGATGAATCAATGAGGACCTCAATTAGAAAGGTGGCAGTAGCAATAGAAAGGAGGGGACAGATGTAAGAGTTGATAATGAGGTAAAATTAACAGGGTTGACTGGACACAAGTGATAATGGAAAGAGACAAAAATAATACCTTCTTCTACATCTTGTCCATTCTTTTTGCTTTGTTTTTATTTTTAGTTTATTTTTTGTCCACTCTTTCTTTTATTCCAATTAATAAACTGTTGTGTGTGGTTCTTTTTGGTGAGGCAATGAGGGTTAAGTGCTTACTCAGTGTTATACAGCTAGTAATAAACTGTTTTATTCCCATGTCCCTCCATTGCTCAAATACTCTGCCAAAATCCATATAAAGTGTGTCTAAATCATGCAGTAGCTTCCTTTGGTCTATTTACCTGCTGATAAAGGAAATTAAGCTGGCATGATTTCTTCATGATGAACCCATGCTGGCTCACAGACATCACCATAGTAATGAAGCTGGGGTATGACTTGATAAAAATAGAACCTGATGAAGATCTAAATTTTTCCTTGTTGATGATATAAACAATTGAGATGTCCTGCAAGGCCACATGGAATAACTAACTAGAAGTCAGAAGATCTAGGTCCCAGTTATTCCTGACCTCACCACTTACTAACTGTATTACCTTTTGGAAGTCATCCTTATATGCAGAATAAGTTTAACACCTTTTTGCTTCACTTCACAAAAAAAGGATTTGGGGATATCCAGTGAGGTAATGTATACAGTATAAACTATAAAGTGTTATACAAATATTCACTATTGCTTCCAATTTTGTTTGTTATCTGTTGGCGGAGTTCTAATGTCCTTCATTTTATTGCCTGGCTTGTGAAAGTGGTTTGGAAACAGTGTCCTTCATCATTGAGGGAAAGGAAGGTAGTGGGCCAAGAGCAGAAAATTGTGTATTATGGGAACATAAGTCAGGACACTTAGGTACAAGTCTCAGTTCCAATACTTATTATGCATTAGTTGTGCAATCTTGGACTAGTTGCTTTAATACAACAGACATCTCAAGCGCATACTGTATTATAGCCAAAGCACTGTCCTAGGGGACCTGAGATACAGACAAAACTGGAACATTTCCTGCCCTCAAGGAGCTTATGTTTTATTGAGTGTTTACAATATGAACCCAAATACAGCACAAAGAAAATGATAGAGAGAGAGAGAGCAATAACACGGGAGGGGTGGTGTAGAGATCAGAGAAGGCTTCATGAAAGAGGTAGCAGCTGAGCTGAGCCTTGAGAAGAGAGTGGAAATGAGGAGAAAAGGCATTCCAGGCATAGCAGACAACTGGAGTTAACGCACAGACATAGGAAATTGAGTGTCTTGGAAAATAGTTAATCATTCAATCTGGCTAAGTTGGGGAATCTATGAAAGAATGTAGCAGTAATTTTTCAATAAGGCTAAAATAGACAGAAGTCAGATTGTGGTGGGCATTAAATACCAGGTTAAGAAGTTTCTATTTTATGCTACAGGTCATTGGTCTCCAAAGTGAGGACTGGGACCTCCTCTAGACGTTCTTTGATTTCACTCCAAAAGATGTATGATCAACCAGTCAGAGGGTGGGAAGCATCTCGTCATCTTCTATGATAGCCAATCATGTTGCTTGTCTCCAAGACAATCACAATTACTCTCCACCCATTAAAGCCCTACAACCCCCACTATACCCTACCCCCAAGTTCTTTCTGAGATAGGCTTTGCCCCCTTATGGCAGCTATCACCTTGATCTTGGCATTCACTACAGCAGCTGCTAAAGTAGCATTGGCAACTAGGTTGCACAATGGATAGAGCATTGGGTCTGGAGCCAGGAAGACCTGAGTTCAAATTTGATCTTAGATGGTTAATAGCCATGGGACCCTGGGCAAATCACTTAATCTCTGTTTGCCTCAGTTTCCTGAACTGAATAGTAATAATAATAGCACCTCCCTCCCAGGGTTGTGGTGAGGATTAAATGAAATAATGTTTATAAAGTACTTAGCACAATGCCTGGCACATGGTAGGCACTACGGAAGTGCTGTTATTGTTGATTATTTCAGTCGGGTCCAACTCTTCATGACCCCATTGGGATTTCCTTGGTAAAGATTCAGGAGTAGTTTGCCATTTCCTTCTCCAGATCATTTTACAGATAAAGGACTGAGGCAAAAATATAAATACTACACTACTATTATGATTGGGAGACTCCTCCTACCCCTTCCCACTTACAATATTATAATGTTCCCATTGGGTATACTGGACTATATATACTGGAATATAAACATATATATAATATGTATATATATATATAGAGAGAGAGATATGCATGTGTATATATGTATACATGCATATATTTGTGCATATACTATATGTATATACACATAAATATATATGAATATGTATTTATACATATATATTACATCATATATACATATAAATTTCTTAATAACAGGTTAAAAGAAAGTCTGACGATCATTGCTATAGGCAATGGGGAGTCATTGAAATATTCTTATTTTTTTAAACTATAAAATGATGATAACATTGTCACTACATCTGGGTAAAATATAGGAACAGGAACTAGACGGGTGAGTTTACTGATGAAGGAAACTCCTCACTGAAGAAACTCCTCTTTACCAATTTAGCCCAGTGCCTTCTCTACAACCTATCAATAGCCTCAGAGAGCTGCCTATAGTACAGAGAAGTTCAGTATCCAGGGTGCCACAGAAAATTTATGTGAAATAAGCAGATGAATTTCTGTCAAACCTGGAAAGACTTCCATGAACTGATCCTAAGTGAAGTGAACATTGTACGCAGTAACAGCAACACTGCACAATGACCAACTCTGATAGACTTAGCTCTTCTCAGCAATACAATGATCTAACACAGTTTCAAAAGACTCATGATGGAAAATGCTATCCACATCCAAAGAAAGAACTATGGAGTCTGAATGTAGATCGAAACATACTATTTTCTCTTTTTTTGTTTTTCTTTCTCATGATTTTCCCTTTTTGCTCTGATTCTTTTTTCACAAGATGACTAATGTGGAAATACATTTAATATGATTGTACATGTAAAGCCTAGATCCAATGGCTTGCTGTCTTGGGGAGGGGGGAAGGAAGCAAGGGAAAGAGAAAAAATTTGGAACTCAAAATCTTATAAAAGTGAATGTTGAAAACTATCTTCCCATGTAATTGGAACAAATAAAATCCTAAGTAAGTAGAAAAAAGAAAAGGAAAGGAAAGAAGAGAAAAGAAAAGAAAAGAAAAACTATATGTGAGTGGTGAGGCTTGAACTCAGGTCTCATTGGCTCCAAGACCATCTGCTATGACACAGTGCCTCTGGAAACCACAAATATGAATTATTTCCATTTTATCACACTTCAAAATGACATCCAGAAAATACAAGAGGAGATACTCTTTGTTTTGTTATTTAGAAAAACGGAATAAGGCTTCCTTGGATTGCAATTCCATTTTGATTCCCCTAGCTTCCAGTCCTAAATTTCACACAACATTTATAGAATCACAGAGAAAGCTGGAGCTAAGAATTCATCCAATACAACCCATTCATTTTACAGATGAGGAAACTGAAGTCCCCAGGGAGAGGCTGACCAGGGCTAAGGAGAGGAAGTGAATGGATTTGCTGCAGGCAATTGCTGGCATTCTCTTAGCATCAGAATTCTAAGGAGGTGACAATGACAAGGGAGGACTGGGGGTGGGGGGAGTGGCTGCTGGGAAGTGTAGGCAGGCCTGTGGAAAGCCTGAGAACTGAACGGAATGTCTGTGGCTGAGTGACGTTTGGAACTCTATCAATTCACCAGCCTGAGGAATGGCCTGCCTGGAAGAGTCTGGCCAGACGGGGCTTCTGGTAATGTGAGTAAACAGGGAGAACTTATATAGCCCAGATACTCCTTTAAATTCCCTGATGGGGCTTTGTCTAATTATGTGCTCCGAACAACTCTTTTATTTGGTTTGTTTGCTTTGGCTTTCAGTATTCTATATCCATATATTATTACATCCATAGATCTACATCTATATATATATCGAGATAGATTTTTTTTTTCCTTTCTGTAATCCATTTCTAGCTGGAAGAGTGTGGAAATTCACAAACAATTCAGGGTCTGACTCACTGACCCACCCTGGGAAACCAGTGGAAGATGAGGGGCAGGGAATCTGTGAAAGGGGGGCCCACCTATTTCTAGTTTGTTCTGGGTGCCTGGTACCTAGGTCAGGGTGCTGCTCCCTTGTGAATGAATAAGATGCCTAGAGACGTCTTTGCATGATTCTTCTCCATTGGCCTTATGCCTGTTTTACTATCACTTTCCAGGTTCTCAGATCTCTCCTGATATTCTCTGAAGGAAGCCAGACAATTATGTTCTTCCCCCAATACTAAAACAAGAACTCCAGAGCCATAACAGCTTCCAGCCTGAGAAGCACACGCTGCTAGTTTGGTCATTCTGTCCAGCCAACTTCCATCCCCACCCTCTGGAGCCCTTCCTACAATTTAAGCTTGGAGTTAATATCAGAGCTGATTACAGACGAGAACAATGGCCCCTGAACCTTTTGATACAGACCTTGAGTGTTTAGTTGTCTAGAAGCCAGGCACAGTCAATCCACAACACCAGATTTGTTCCAACAAGTGAGAAGGCTCTGGATCCCAAACCAAGAGGGAGGCCAAGCCAATAGAAATTCATCCAGAGGAGGAGATGCAGAAAAAGAGAAATAGCAAAGCTGGTATCGGCTGTTGGTAATTCAACTTCTGTGCAGGCTGAGTCTCCTGGAATCTGCTCCTCCCCACCACCCCTGCTCCAGGCCACTCCCACAGTCTCAAGCACTCCAAGGCCCACAGTGGCTTCTATATTTTTATTCAGGAAGGGGGAAGGTCAGCTTAGCCTCCTGGTCTGGAATCTGGACTTCTGCCCAGATCTTCAGGCGTCAGCAGTGCCCCCGGAGTTTCCTGTTGAAGAGGGAAAGCTCCCCTACTCCAGGAAGCCCTATTTTCTGCCAGTTTGGGGTATAGGGTCCCTTAAAAGTCAAGAATACAAAAGCCAACACTTTCTGCTCCTCGCTCACCCCTTGCAATCTGGAGCCAACAAAAGGACATTGTGACTGGGGGGTGGGGGTACCAGGACCAGAAAGAATGGATGGCAGCAATTCTGACTGTTTAATTTAATTCAACTGCCTAGGAAGTGCTGGGCACTGTGCTACATGCTGATGGTACAAAGAAACAAATAACAAAAAAAAAACAAAACAATGACAGATAGAGCAAATAAAAACAACCCCTGACCTCAAGAAGCTTCCATTCAGTATATGATCAAAAGCCTTGTGCTTCATCTTCTGCTAGTTGTAACCAAGCACTAACCAACCTCACCTCAAGAGATTGGGTGATTGGGTGTTGTCCTTTTTGTTGTCCATTGAAAAAATGAGGCTCAGGGAGAGAGCCTGACTTACCCAAGGTGCAGTGGGTAGACTATAGTAGAATTGGGATTCAAATTTAGACCCTCACACTTCAAACTTCATCACATAGACCTAGAGCCCCATGCTTGGATGTACTTTAGGAAAGATAATGGTGGGGCATGTAAGTAGCTAAGTGGATAGAACAGTGGCTCTGGAGTCAGGAGGACCTGAATTCAAATGTGGCCTCAGACACTTAGTAGCTGTGTGACTGTGGGCAAGTCACTTAAGCCCAATTGCAAGAAGGAAAGGAAGGAAGGAAGGAAGGAAAGAAGGAAGGAAGGAAGGAAGGAAGGAAGGAAGGAAGGAAGGAAGGAAGGAAGGAAGGAAGGAAGGAAGGAAGGAAGGAAGGAAGGGCATAAAGACAGGCTAACTAATCCGAGGGACTTATAATTTAAAAGAGATTGTATTGTTGCTTCTCCATGAGGTTTGTGAATTGAGCACTAGATCTGGAGCTGGGAAGACCTAGTTTTAACCTCTACATCTGCTCCTTACTAGCCCTGTGACTCTTGGCAAGTCACTTCACTATGCTGAACCTCAGTTTCCCCATCTGTAAAATGGAGTTAGATTAGATGGCCGATAGGGTCTCTTTCAGCTCTAATTTGATCACCACAACACATCTCCAGCATTCTTTGGGCCTATTTAATGTTTGAGAACTTTAAAGGTCTATTTTTCTTGTCCTTCCCACTGTAGCAGGGGTCCTCAACCTTTTTTTGTGTGATGGACACCTTTGGCAGTCTGTGGAAGCCAATGGACCCCTTTTCAGAATATTTGTCATCCTAATGCATAGGATTACAAAGGAAACAGTTATATTGAAATATAGTTATCAAAATATTATAAAATAATTTCATGAACCCCAGGTTAAGGACCTCAGTTCCAAAAGAAGGTCAATTTCAGTATTCCTGTTGCCTCCTTATAGTTGATAAGAGGCATAGCTGAAGCCTCTTCCTTAGCTCGTGTTGGCAGCATCCCTTCTTGGCCTCTCTCCCTCACTCCAATGGGGCTTGAGATGGGAATCCCCATTCTTGCCTTTTCTATATCCACACCAGATGAGCACATGAAGCAAGGAGAAAAAAGGCAGAAGGCAATGTGGAAGGGAGGTTACATGAGTCTGTGCAGGGCAATCCTGAGTCATTTTCACTTTGGAAGTGGAATAGAAGGATTCTCCCCCCACAAAAAAAAAAAGAACCCAAACCTCATTCCCTTTCTTTCTTTTACTAGTTGTGGGAGTGAGGAAATGCACAAAAATTTCTGGGTCTGACTCACTGACCTGCCCTCAGAAACCAGTGGAAAATGTGAAGGGTGGGAGCTCTGAAAGGGGGATCTACCTATTTCGAGTATGTTCTTGGTCCCTTGTGAATGAATAAGGCACATGGCAAGAAAATCAATCCTTTCCCAGAATAGGAGAAATTGATGAAATAGTTTACAGTGACAATGAGGAAATAGCTGCCTTATTGGGTCCACATCATCCTCTGTCTTCCTTCAACCCTGTCCTTCAAGGAGAGATTATAAGGGCAAAACAAAATAAAAAAGCAAAAAAGATTATCTTGGTCCATGTTCCTAGTCCAAAATGCCTCTGTCCGCTTCCTGGTTTTCAAGTGCGAAAACAATGAGCCTGAAAACTTTTGAGGGTCCTCTCTCTTCTCAGTCACCGTCACCAGTCATCCTTCAGATCTGGCTCCTCTGAGCAGGTTCACAGCTTTCTCCAGCACCAACCTCCCTCCTTTCCTCTTCACAGCCTCAGACAACACAAACAAGGGCTTTGTTAGGACATCTGGCAGGAGCCCTGGCTCAGGCTGCCTCACTACAGCCTAGCCACAGCAAAGCAAGGAGACAAGAGCTCCAGGGACAGACGAGAGGATAACAACCCTATGTTTGGCTAAACCTCTCGACTCTAATTACCTCCTGTCTGGGCCCACCCAGAACCCTCCAAAACCAACATCCCCACAATGTTCACAGGATTTCAGTTTATCTAACAGAGAAGACAGAGAAAAACAAAAAAAGCCGATGAGATGATTTTTTTTTTTAATGTAAGCATTGAATGTGATTTAGTTTTTCAAGTGATCTAAATTCCAAAACTGAATTTCCAATGATAAATTCAAGGCAGGAATTTGCAGGTACCTATAGGGAACCTGTGCTATACTTTATTATTCAAAGCAGCAACTGGCCCACTATCCTGGACATCCCCTTGAGCTGTTTTCAGTAATGGAGCATCCACACTCCCTCACTTTGCCATCCTTGTGACCAGTAGTTGAATAAAGGATGCAGCTCGTGTCTGCTGAGCCAACTTCTCTTTCTCTGAAATCATCTGTAGGAATTAAATCAATGATTATACTCTCATTAGCACTATGCTTCTGATTAACAAAACTAAGCTGTCCCAAGGGTACTCAGCAAAGTTCCAGACTCAACTGAAAACCATTATCTCTCCCACCAACTTTTACCAAACTGATCTGGACAAGCTGCCTGAGTAGTATCTGTTTCCAGGCTTGGTCAGAACCAGAAAGTCACCCCACCCCCCAATACTTCCCTCCCAAACCCACAAGTTTTGTTTTGTTTTTAAACCTTGTTCCACACTCTAATTGATGCAATTAAGCAAATCTTTAGAATCTACTATATGCCTGCCACATATGGGGCAACTAGGTAGCACAGTGGAAAGAGGCCTGGGTCTGGAGTCAGGATATGAGTTCAAATTTGACCTCACTTGCTAGCTGTGTGACCCTGCGCAAGTCATTTCATCCTGTTTGCCTCAGTTGTTCATCTGTAAAATGGTCTGGAGGAGGAAATTGCAAAGCACTCCAGGGTCTTTGCCAAGAAAACCCCAAATGGGGTCACAGAAAGTGAGACATGACCTAACTCAACAACAAAATGCCTCAATGGGGACATACAAAGACAAGAATGCTAAAGACTACCTTTAAGAAGCTTCCATTCTACTAAAAAGGCAAGTAGGAAGGACACAGCATGGCATAATGGAGAGAAAATCAGCCTCAAAATCAGAAACATCTGAATTCAAAGTCCACTTGGGACACACTAGGTTGTGTGACCCTGGGCAAGTCACTTAGCTTCTCAATATCCCAGGTGCATATCTAAGGCTAAAAATTGCAAAGCAATTACTGATTCTGCATTAGTAGGGGTAGCCTCAGGGGTGTGCTGATAAATATTTAACAACTGACTGTCTGCATTATTAATACTTTCTAAAGTCTCAATAATCAATTTGTGATTTGTAAGGCTGGCCAGTTAGAGGTGGCTCCTGGACACCCCTGGGTCTTTTTCTGGGGAGTTCTCTCTTCCCATGGAATAATAGGATTTTTGTCCCCTCACCACTCTTGTTCCAGCACAAAACAATATCATCAAGGAGACAGCATAAATAAACAGGGGGGTCGGGAAAGGTCTCTTAGAGGAGGTGGCATCTGAATTAACTTACTTTCCTCCCAAACTTCCCTCCCTGTATCGTGAAGGAAGCCAGGGATTGGAAAAGGTCCAAGGAAAGGAGATACATTACAGAATGGGAAGGGGGACAGGGTAGTGGAAACCTATAAAGGTACAAAGACTCAGACCTATCGCTAGAGTGCTAAAAAAGGAGTCAGGATACTGTGAGTTCAAATCTGGTCTCAGATTCTTCCCAGCTTCATGACCTTCGACAAGTCACTTAACCTCTGTCTAACCTTCATCTGTAAAATGAGGATAGTCATAGCACCTACTGGGTAGGGTTGTTTTGAGGATCAAATGAGATAATATACGTAGGCTGTTGTTGTTCAGTCTTATTCAACTCTTCATATTTGGGGTTTTCTTGGCAAAGGCACTGGAGTTGATGGGGTGCAGATTCTGGGAACCTCTACTTAATCTGGCCTTTTATACTCATATGTGTTGCCCTTAACCTAGCCTGGCCCTACATAGTCTGTTACCTCTGGATGGCCCCACAAGATTCCCACTCAAGCCCTCCATTGTCTGATACCTCCCAATTGTCTCCAGCTGTTTCCCACCCTGGATTACATCATCAGTTACCCCAGTCCCATCAAGATCCTCCTTAGACCCTCCTTCCAGACTACTAGACCACGTCTAGATCTTTCCCATGGTTTTTCTATCTCACCTCCATGAAGGCACTCAGGTTTAAATCAGCTCTGACTCTGTCTAACTGAGATTCTATCTGGCGGGTTCGTCAATACCAGAGTCACAAATTGTTAGGTTCCTTCAGAGCCAACCCAATATGGTGAATCTTCAATAAACTTTGTTTTGGCTGAGAGAAGTCTTGGGTTGAATTCATTCAAGCAGGACCTGGCATGTCAGTAGTTTGGGGTCTCTTGCACCCCCAACCTCAACAGAAGGTTTTGCCATTTTCTTCTGCAATTCATTATACAGATGAGGAAACTGAGGTAAGTGAAGTTAAGGGACTTGCCCAGAGTCACAAAGCTAGAAAATGTCTGAGGGAAGATTTGATCTCTGGAAGATGTCTTCCTGACTCCAGGTCTGGCACTATATTCACTGCCCTATTATTTGTAAAGTGTTTTGGAAAGCCTAAAATACTATATAAAGGCTAGCTATTGTTATTTTTGTTATTATTTAGAATCAAAAGACAAGTTCAAATTTTGGTTCTGCTCCTTACCACCTACATACCCACTCCCCCTCTCTGAAGGGGAAATGAGATACATTTGATCCTCACAACAACCCTGAGAAGTAGGTGTGGTTACTAACACCATTTACAAATGAGGAAACTGAAACAGAGAATTAATAAACTCTCTTAAGGTCACATAACTAGTAAGTGTCTGGGGCAAAATTCCAACTCAGGTCTTCCTGACTCCAAGTTCAGTGGTCTAGCTACTTTGCCACCTAGACCCCTGCAGTCCCTTCTACTTAGTTCTATAATCTGTGGGTTAAATTCTCTTGTGAACAAAGTAGCATCCCATTCTTCCAGTTTGATTGTCCATTCTCTGCACTGGAAACCTTCTTCCCAATGTATTGAAGTCTCCATTGCAGTGAAGATTGGCTTGGATGGCTTATAGGTAGTCAAATGGAGTTCACAGCCGGCTAAGATTTGTTTTCCTGCATTTTGATACCTGTACATTTAGGCAGGAAAGACAACATCTAGATTCCCCTTATGCCTTTCAGCTCCAGGGGATTGGAAAGAAGTTGCCAAAGGGATAACTTCCAAATTCAGTCTAGCCCTTCCGGCTGACATCTGGCAGACCTGGGAAGCCACGGTCGACCAGCTAATGACTGCCAGCTGATTTCAAGACTGAAAAGTGGTAATTAAGGGTACTCTCTACTATCGTTGTAGTAGCTGTCATATGAGGATCTCCCAGTAATTAAATCTCCTGGCCTATCCACACCCCAACCCATCACTTGAGTCCCAGAAGAAACTACCCTCTTTGTCGGGGGCAGAGGTGAGGAGTTTAGAGGGATTCTCCGCCAAGGATCAGGCAAGAGTCAAATGTGGGGTGTTCCCCATTCATATGTCTCTGAATAACTATCATTCTGGGAACACCACTTAGCAGCTTTCAGATAATCCCTTAGACACCAGACACACCCAGGTTAACAAACCTCAAAAGTGACAATGGTACAATATCTAGAAAATCTGCTAATGGACTTGGCCCCAAATTACCCCTGAAGACCACAAGACCTTCACTTCTTTCCTCACCTCCTTCACAGTCACTGGCACCAGAAAAGCTTGAGAACAGGTGGTGACTTGCCAACAAGGGCCTAACTACTCACAGAACCTCATTAAGAGAATCATGGGGCCAAGATTGGCACCAGCTCCAAGCTGTGAGGAAGCACCAGCTTTAGTGGAGTTAAGTAGAGGGCATCAAATATAACAATCATCACACAGGAGGAGAGGAAACTAGGATGAGGTCAGTGAGGAAATGTTTTATCAGGCTGAGTTTAGGATTCAGTGAATCAACGGGCATTTATTTTAGGTACCTACTCTGTGGTGGCAACTGTACTATGCATTGGGGATGCAAAAGTGAAACAGTTCTTGCCCTCAAAGGCCTTCCATTCTATCAGAGGAGACAACACATACACATAGAACTGTATACTCAACATACACAAAATACAAACAATATACTTTTGAGGTATAGTGAGGACACTACTAGATGAAGGGGATCAGCCCCAAATCCTCAAGTAGGAGGTGATGACAGGAATTAAGGCTTCTAAGAGGTGGATGAGGAGGGTGGGCACTTCAAGAGGTGGAGAATGTAAAGCCAGAGATAAGAGATTGGGGTCATTATGAGTGAGGAATAGGACCTGTTTAGGTGTAGAGTATGTGACATAAAATGATATATTTCCTATTCTCTCTCTCTCTCTCTCTCTCTCTCTCTCTCTCTCTCTCTCTCTCTCTCTCTCTCTCTCTCTCTCTCTCTCTGTCACACACACACACACCACACACAGGCAGTAAGTAGCAAAGCCAGAATTCAAACAGTATTTTGCCATAGAATTACTTCCTGTCTCTGGACCTCAGTTTCCCCCTCAATAAAATAAGAGGTTAAACTAGATGGCCCCTACTATGTCCAACCTTCTTTAATTCTATACTTCCAGATACCATTATTCTGGGGTCATGTTCTCCTTTGTGAGGGAAGGAGGGAGTGAAAAAGCCCCAAAGAGACTTGGCTCTCCTGTTGCTGGAAGCTTGAGCTACACTGGAAACTTGGAAGCCGAGACTTTCCTTCTGAACTAGGTAACAGATCAGCGTCCTAGATTGTAGAGATTGTACAGAGATGTAAGACAGACCCTGCCCTCAAGTTGCTTATGATTGAATAGTCCTTTCTTGGTTCAGAAGGTCAAGGGCTGAACCAGATGACTTCTTGGGGACTGGCCCTTTCCAGTTCTGGGATGTTACGTTCCCTCTCTGGAACCTCACCAAAAAATCCTTGTGCCTGCCACATCTGGAGCAATGAAGAATATTTGCAGCTATGAGAAGCCTGGGAAAATCCTGTAGCCTGGGGAATAGCAATTCTTTGCCAAGCCCATAGAAGTGTATATTGGGAAAAAGAGAAAAGCTCTCTCTCTCTCTCTCTCTCTCTCTCTCTCTCTCTCTCTCTCTCTCTCTCTCTCTCTCTCTCTCTCTCTCTCTCTCTCTCTCTCTCTCTCACACACACACATACACACACACACACACACACACACACACACACACACACACTCATTTCCCTCTCTCATCTCTCTCTACCCTTCTCCCACCCCTCTTGGGAGTATTTAAAATTCCAAGAATCTGAGTTGCTTCCAAGCAGTGAAGGACTGGTATCACAGAGTACAGAAAAAGTTGCTTGAACAATAATTACAGTCAGTATCATCTGCTTGGAAAATTGTAGTGGGAATCTTGATGGCTTACCATGGTGTAGCCACTCAAAGCATGAATCTAGAGTAGGGTTTCTTAACCTGTGGTATATGAATTCACTTTTTTTCTTTCATATTTTAATCTGATGAGCCTTAATTTCCTTAGTAATTCTATGTATTTTATTTTATTCATGTAAACATTATTCTGAAGAGTCCATAGGCTTTACCAGACTGTCAAAGGGAGCCATGACCCCTTTTAACCCAAAGTTAAGAATCTCTGCTTGATAGAATACATTGGAAAGATCCGTGATTCCAAAATCAGAGGAACTAGGTTCAATTCCCAACTATGATGTTTATTTTCTGTGTAAACTTGGGTGAGTAGCTCAAAATCTTGGGTCCTCAGCTTGCTCATCTGTAAAATGGCTGAGTTGTATTAGAGGGCCTCTGAGGTTCCCTTTACTTCTAGATACTTGATGTTTTTGCTCTGACATTGTAATATACTAGAAAAAGCTTGGTAGTCAGATGATTTTTTAACATCTTATCTTATGATCTAGTTGGAGAGAGAAGTTTTATACATAGGAAAAATGATCTCCACAGTCCAAAGTGATACACTAGTTGGTACACAGCAGATGTTTATTAAATATATCTTTAATTGATTGATCTCTCCCTCCTGAAATTTTCTTAGAACACTTTGGATCTTTCCCTGCCATATTATACATAACTATTTTCATGCCCTTTTTACCTTTCCCCCAATCTCTAATTAACTGTTTAAGAATAGAGCTAGTATGTGTATATGTTGTATATATGTGTGCATATATGTATATATGCAGGTTGCTGTGTACATGCTTATACATGCACATGTAGATATACATGTGTATATGTATATATACATGCACACACATATGTACACACAGAGACACTAGCATAGTACCTTGCACAGAACAGACACTTAAAAAATATCTTTGGAAACACGAAAAATGAAGCCAAATGTTGCATAATTGTGATGAACAATCTTCGCCTAGAGAAGAGATGGAAATTCCTCCATCCTTGTAATAGAAAGATTGCAGGTGAATAGTGCAAAAAAATACAGATACAATCCATCACCCAACAGTTAGTTTTGCTTAACTGTTTTCCTGCTTTGCAAAGGAAGGACACATAGATTAAGATTCAGAGCGAGCAGGAAGCTTAGAGGTCATTTAGTCCAAACCCCTCTTTTTTACTGATGAGGAAACTGAGGGCCAAAGAGGTTAAGTCATTTGCATAAGGTCATATAAGCAGTTAGTGCAGAGCTGGGATTTGAACTCAGGTCTTCTGCCGCCAAATATAATTCTCTTTCTATTATAGAATATTATATTTAATGGTTGTTGTTGGTGGTGATGGGGGTGGCAGTGTTGTGTGTGTTTAGGGCAGGAAGGATGAAGTTAGTGTAACTGAAAAATAATGATGTAAAAAAAAAAAGACATCCACAATAGATGTAAATTATTTTATTAAAATCTGTTGAATGAAAGTAACAAAGGTAGTATATTATTGTGTGGCAGACAGAATGCCATACAAGTACATAGGAGATGAATGAGGGCTAGAACAGTTAGAGATGAGTCATTTGGGTTGTGTTTCTCTGTGAGAATCAGGTCCAGTAGAGTCACTCAAATCAACAGCCACCTGACAGGAATCCCTGAGCATCAGAGACCCCAAGACGTGCAGCTCCAAGTAACCTAATCTTACGATCAAATAACTGGGTGTCTAGGAAGACAGGTACATAAGGTGGGAAAGGGGCAGGAGTGGACCTGGGAATCCAAGTTTTTGTTCAATATTTTTCAGTCACTTCCAACTTTTCCTGAGTCCACTTGTGGTTTTCTTGGCAGAGATACCAGAATGGTTTGCTGCTTTCTTTTCCAGTTCATTTTACAGATGAGGAAACTGAAGCAAACAAGGTTAAGTGACTTCTCCAGGATCACACAGCTAATAAGAATCTGAGACCATATTTGAACTCAGGAAGATGAGTCTTCCTGACTCCAGGGCCAGGGCTATCCACTATGCTATCTTGCTGCCAGACATATGTCCACTAGGAAGCTGCCTGAATGACTCTTCCTTGGAGAACTAGAAAGTTCCCAGGGGCAAGTTGCATATGATAGCTATGTCATAGGATCATAGATTTAGAGCAAGAAGGGACCTCAGATACCCTCTAAAGCAAAGGTGGGAAACATTCGGCCCTCAGGCTAAATGAGACCCTGAACACTATTGAATGTGGCTGAGGAAGATTAAAATATAATTGGGAAATATTTAGCAAAATAAATAAAAGCATACTAAAATAGAGATGATGTTCCATTTTAAATTTAAGAATTAAAGTTTATGATGCTTATATGCAGATTAGTGACCCCTATTTCTAGTTGAGTTTGACATAACTAATCTTAAGAACCATCTCTGACATCTTAACGAGTCCATGGATAGATTTTAAAGGATCTATAACCTTGGATGGGAAAGAATTACATCTTTATTTTCACTAACCTCTAACTGAAATTTAGCATTTCCTTCTGTTACTTAGAAGTATTACTCTGAGGAGTCCAAAGGCTTTGCCTGACTGCTAAGGAGTCCATGAAACAAAATAGGTTAAGAATTCCTGAGCTGGTCTAATCCACTGATTTAGAGATGAGGGAATAGAGGTTATGTGATTTATCCAAAGTTAAAAAGATACTAAATGGCAGAGCCCTGATTCAAACCCAGGTTCTCTCCCTCTACCGTACATAACACTATTCCAGCTCAGAAAATTCTCTGCTTCCCTAATTTGAAATCCAGTATTGGAGCCACGTGTGGTAGCCCCAGCCTGTAGTTCCTTCTACTGAGGAGTCTGAAGCTGGTGGATTACTTAAGTGTGGAAGTTCTTAGCTACAGCTGTTGTTGTTTTTAGAGGACCAGTGATATTAAGGGTGATGTCTTGACTCTTGGATGAATGGGATTTAAGTGAGGTAGAGTTGTACAAAGTTTGAAGTATAGTGGCAAGATGACTGGCATTGACCAGGGACGCAGTAGAGGCCCTTGATGTCTTCAACGTTTGACCAAACTCTAAGCTCTCCATGGCACCTGCTTCCTCTGCCTCCATGGTTATTAGAACAAATTTTTCTCACTGTCTGTTATCCTCAGCCTGGTTTAGCTTGTCAGCAAAGACAGTTTAGCTGCAGTAGGGCTAAAGCTGCTTGACTGTATTAAGTCCAGGACCAATATGGTGAACCTTTAGGAGTCCTCCAACCATTAGGCTGCCTAAGAAGGAATAGGTCAACTCAAATAAGAAAAATGGAGCAGGTTAAAGTTTTCAAACTGATCAGTATTGGGATTGGTCTATGAATGGTCACTGTAATTTCATTGTGGGTGAGAAGACTAGATAGTAAAAGAAAACAAATGCAAAAAGAAATTCAGCCTTTGGGAGAACCATAAAATGTTATACCTCACAGAGACCTTGGAGGTCACACAATTCAATCTATTATTTTGCAAATGAGTAAACTGTCCAAGATCACATAGTTAGTGAAGGACTAGTAGGACTAGAATCCAGATCCCTTGACTCCCAGTCTGTCATTCTCTAACCCAAGAGTGAAGTCCGTGCTGGTAAATTCAGGTCATTGCAGGCCAGTGTGAGGAATGTTTTGCAGAAGGGATGCTTTCCAGTAGCTGTCAAATCATACTCTGTTAGTAACGTGAAATTGGCTCCCGACAGGCTTCTACCAGGCTATTTGGTACTGTTGGAACAGAGCTACATTCTTCTTTCTTGCTGAGTTTAAAGGAAAGTTAAGGAAGGGAAGGCATTATACCCCTTTCTTACGCAGTGTCCCAAGCAACAATGTGATAATGCCACTGACAACAAGAAACTTAAAGCTGAGGACAAGTACAAGTCCTGGTGTATACCACATTCTTCCTCCTTGTTCCAGAAGAAAATTTTCCTGGCCCTCGGGGAATGAGGCCCCAGCCAAAACTGACACTGCCCATTCTTCTAGAGTTCTGACTTCTCTTTGGGACTGATCCAGCTGTTTGAGAGATGGGTGGCAGCTGCTCCAGCACAAGACTCCCTCTGATCTCTTCCAGTTCAATCCCCACCCTTCTCTCCGCTGCCTCTGGCCCTCTCCTTTATACACACTGATTCTACTGACTTGGTAACTATTCCCCAGAGACTCCACTGAAAAAAGCAGAGTCTTAGCTGCTGGAATGTTACCCAATACCAATCTCTGGCTCTCATTCATTCATTTAACAAGCATTTATTAGGCACCAGCTTTGTGTAATCTTGGGAATACAAATTAAAAAAACATGAGGAATTTTAATCAACTGTCAACTGTTAAGGCGGGGGGGGGGGGGGTGAGGAGAAACAGAAGAAATTTCAATACAAAACACAAAAGAATATGGGGGGGAGGGCAGTAATAACTAGGGTATGTGGAAAGACCTCATCTAGGAAGCTGAATGTGTGCTAAGCTTCAAAGGAAGGGAGGTGTTCCAATAGACCGATGAGAGGAGGGACCATATTTCAGGCATGGGGGATAGGCTGTACAAAGAGAGAGACAAAAGGAAGAGGGTCCAGTACAGAATGTGACCAGTTTGGTCAGAATTTGGAGAATAAGAAGGAGTTACAGAACACAGAATCAGTGTGGGCAGGTAGACTAGAGCCCGATGATGAATCACTTTAAGTGTCAAAGAAAAGAATTTGTATTTTATTTTAGTGGCCACAGGAAGGCAATGAAGTCTCTTGCTAATATAAAATGTGCTGCTATGAGCATTTTGCTTCATATGAGGAACTGCTATCCTTGACGGCCAGGGGACAGATGCCTAGCAGTGGAATCTCTGGGTCAAATGGCATGAACTTTTCTGTCACTCTTTTAGCATAATTCCAAATTGCTTTCCAGAATGGCTGGACCACTTTGCAGCTCCACCAACAGTATAGTAGTGTGCCCATCTTTCCAACATGGATTGTTTCCTTTTTTTGGTCATCTTTGCCAATGAATTGATTGTCAGGTAAAACCATTTGGATTTCTCTTATCCAGTTACATACTGAGGGCAGGGCAGTGAGAACAATCCACAATTGTGTAGGCAATAAGGGGTTACATTAGGGAAGGCAGCCTTCAAGGAAAATCAAGAGTCCAGACAAGGAACCACCTTCCAAGCAGGTGTCTGGTGAAAACAGCAAGAATGAACTGCCAAACCTGGGGCAGATGTGGCAGGAAAAATATCCCTCTCTTACAGCATCAAGGGGAAGCCAGAGGCCTCTCCCCACAAAACTGGGAGGAGAGAGAGGGCAGCAACTTCTTAGATGGACCTGATGGGGTGCCTGGGTGCCTGTGCTTGGACTCCAGTTCTAAAAACCCCTTTCCTTCTAAAAATCACATTTCTTTCCAAAAATCACATTTCTTGCTAGCCTCAAAACACTACTCCAGGCAGTTTCTTCCCAGCCCAAGGACAGCCTGCCTCAGCAAAAACCCTTATCTCTTTACTGCTACAGTAACCAGCTACACCTATAGAATTTATCAGTTTGAACCAGCTGCATACTGGCTGAACTGACTGTGTACTGGGTCATAAGGATATTTACTCCTCACTGACCAATCATATATATCCTGGACTTAGACGTACACATACTCCGTTACATTTACCTTGTCTAACAAGACATTGAGGGGAGTAGCCTGGATATTTCTCAGTCAGCCCTGACCGTTAGTTGTCTTTAAATGATGTTTCAGGCCTAAAACCACACCTCCATGTAGCCCCCACCTTGGGCTAATTCTCGGTGAACTCTGGGTAAAATACCTGCATGGTAGATACTAAAAGGGCATGCTTCTTTAAAAAGTAACCACTCCCTAATCCCACTCTGAATCACTTAGCATATTTGGCATATGTTATACTATATATCGTGCACACACACATATATAGTATATATAACATGACATATATAACATACAATGTATACTATATATACTACACAGAGTGTATATATACTATGCATATCACATATACTATACGTTGTATATATGTACTATATACACACTATATGTGTGTGTGTGTGTGTGTGTGTGTATACACTCTATATACTGTATAAACTTTACTTGTACCCCTTTCAAATCACGGATTCCCTAAGAACTCTTGCCCTCTGAAAAGTGTAACAAAAACGTAACAATACATCTTTACCACCTTGACTTCAGGAATGCTTGAGTCTGCAAATTCATTCCAGGCGACCTACCCCTATATTCTGCTCTTTGAGGGGGGGGGGTCCCAGAATTTACTCCCCCAGATTAACTACTTCTGAGTTCCAGTTGCAAGAATTTCTGAGACCTATAAATGGCCACTTCCCCGTAATTTGAGAAGCTTCTTTGGGGTTGGGGGGAGGGGAGAGACAAAGGAACTACCCTGAAGCATTATATTAATGTAATTTGAAAGTATTATTCCATTACTTTTTCTCTTTTCTTGTTTTTTACTGGTATGATTATATATGCAAAATTCAACAAAAAGAAAAGTTTTACTGCATGCACTTCTTTTCTAGTCATTATTATTATTTCATTTTATAATTATTACAGAAAATAATTTTGTCATATAGAGGAGGAAGAGGTTAAAAATGATCTGCTCTAGGTGTCAAGTAGGCTAGGTTTCACTCTGCTTTTTCAGAAAATATTTTCATATGGCTGTTTTCAATTTCAAAACAGTTTTCAGTTCATCTTTTGAGAATTCTTTGCTCCTGTTCTCTGACCACATATTCATTGAACCCAAATCCTTCTAGCCCAGTATTCAAGAACTATGGTGAAGGAAAATACGAGGGTCAGTCTATTTAATCTAGGCAGCAACCCAAGATGGAAGAATCCCACTCCAAAGTTCTACCTCTAGGGAGGGGTAATAAATTGAGTGTCAATTTCCCTACCACTCTCACCTTCTAGTGGATAAAGCCACTAGACTTGGAGACAAGACCTGAGTTCAAATTTGACCTATAAATTAGCTGTATGACCCTAGGTAATTCATCTAACCTCTCTTCTGCCTCCGTTTCCTTATTTGTAAATTGAGGACAATAATACCTCACAGGGTTATTGTAAGGGTCAGCTGAAATCACTTCCATAAAGTGCTTTGCAAACCTTAAAACTGGATATAAATTACATTATTATAATTGTCCTCACTACTGTTATTCATCACCATCATTCTACAATGATTAGTAGTTGCCTAAAAGTCCCAGCACATGTCTGTGATATATCAGCGGTCTGCTTAATTTCAGACCATTTGGAAATGATGAAAGAAGAAACCAAGGATAGAGATTGGGCCAAATCTTAAAGTTTTGATCCTTGGACTTCAAATTTGACCAAAATTTTGGCCATTAGTCCAGTGCATCACAGATGGTGTCAAGAGCCCCCCCATCTCCCTGCTATTTGCCTCTGGCACAAGAGGTTTTACAGAAGCAGTGTCACTCCAGTTCAGAGATGAAGCTGCCCAGGACAGCTGTACATTCGCTGACACAGAGTGATCAGGAGTTGAGGACTGGCAAAGTTCAAGGGCTCACTGAGCATCAATCAATCATCCCTCCAGTTGGCAGTACTCTCACTGTGCTCCGTGCTTTAATGCACTTACATTTTAATTTACCTTGTATTTCTCTGCATATATGTTCTATCCCAACTAGCTCTTTGACAAATTAGGCCCCTTGGAAAGATAAATGAAATTTGCATCAGCCCTGAGTTCAAAGCCCAGCTGTGTGACCTTGCAGCTGACTAACCCTCTTCTGTTTCAGTTTCTTCATTTGTAAAAGAGAAGGGGTTGCACCCAATGTTTTCTAAGGTCGCTTCGAGTTCTAGTTTTCTTCCTACATCTTATTAACTTCAGAACTCTCTCAGCATCCATTACCGTATAATATATAGGACGTAATGTGCTATAATATAAAGTACCCTAGAAATGGAGTAAGAAGGAAGAAAAGTGCCCACTACGTGTCAGGCAATGTCCTAAGTGCTTTACAAATGTCTCAGATCCTCACAACACTGAGGTAGGTGCAATTATCATCCTCATTACACAGTTGGGGAAACTGAGACAGGCAGAGATTAAATGAATTGCACAAGGTCACACAGCTAGTAAGTATTTGAGGCCAAATTTGAATTCAGGTCTCTCTGACTCCTGGCCCAGTGTTCTATTCAATAAGACCTGGGGTCAGGTCTTAGCTCCACTATTAACCAAGTATGTGACCATGAGCAAACCGTCTAACATCCTTAAGACTCCTTTCCTTCCCTGGTAAAATAATGATAACAATACCCCCACTATTTAATTTACAGGATTGTTTTCAGAAAATCTCTTTATAAACTACCAAGAGATATATCAGAGGGAATCAGTATGGGATAGTGCAGCTCCTTGAATTAGGAATGGGAGGGCCTGGAGTTCAGATCTCATCTCTGTCACCTTCCTGACCTTGGACAAGTCCTAGGATCTGGCTTGTTTTCTCATCTCTGAAATAAAGGGGTTGAACTAAACGGCCTTTAATGTTTGCAAAGTGCTTTCTATAGGTTATCTCAGTGGATCTACACAATTGTCCTTTGAGGTAGATGTTTTTATTCCTCCATCATTGAAAAATGAAGCTGAAAGAGGTTAAGTGACTTTGGCAGGGTCACAGAGCAAAGTAAGTGCCTGAGGAAGCCTTCCATTCTACTCCACTGCACCACCTCCTTTCTTTAAAGTCTATGGTCCTCTGATCATAAAAGGTAATTAATAGTAGTAGTAGAAGAAGGAATACTGGATTTGGAGTAAGAAGATCTGAATTCAAATCCTAGATCTGGTACTTATTACATGATCTTGGGAAATTTACTAAACCTCAGTTTCCTCAACTTTAAAATAGGAATACATAATATTTGCCATACCTACCATAGGGTGTGGTAAGGAAAACACTTTGTAAATGTTAAAGCTTTCTAGAAATGTGAGCTACTACTATTCTTATTTGTTGAATGAATGGATGATTAAGTAAGATACACACAACATACGCATAGAACACTCAGACATACACACAGACTTAGAATATGAAGGCACTACAGCTCACTGTTTGGATAGGAGAAGTGATTTCAAGGGTAATTTCAGGTGTAATATTTAAAGAGTTTGCATGTGGAAGAATGACTCTACCTTATAACTACAGTTATAAACTTGGGCAAATCACTTAGACTCTCCATGCCTCAGTTTCCTCCTCTGTAAAATGAGGGCATTGGATTAAATGACCTCTTAGGTCCTTTTCTATGATTCGGTCCTCTCTGCTTCTATGGTTAGACTTTCCAGTGGTTCCAAAAAGTAGAACTGAATCCAAGAGATAGAAGGTACAGGAGGGCAGTTTTTAGCTCAATATGAGAGAAGTCTTCTTACACATAATAATAATATTGAGCATTTATATACCACTTACTGTGTGCCAGGCACTGTGTTTGGTACTTAACAAGCTCACAAAATCTCTGGAAAGTACATGCTATTATCTCCATTTTGTTTTTGTTAAGTTGTTTTTCAGCGATATCAGACTCCTCATGGCCCCAACTAGGGTTTTCTTGGCAACGATACTAGAGTGGTTTGCCATTTCCTTCTCCAGTTCATTTTATAGATGAGGAAACTGAGGCAAACAGAGTTATGTGACTTGCCCAGGGTCACAGAGCCAGTAAGTGTCCAAGGCCAGATTTGAACTCTTCCTGAATCCAGACCTGGCACTCTATCCACTGCACCACCTAGCTGCCCCTATATATGAATAGGACAGCACAAATGGAAAGAACCACCTCTATAACAAAAATCAAAACTGAACTCTAAAGAATGAAAATAGCCAAGCTTGGTCCTGAAATAGAGATATGAGGATACATCCCTCTTCCTTCTTTGCGGATGGAAATGTATGGAGATGTAACACAGCAGATGCTATCAGACTTGCTTAATAGGCTGATTAATTTGTGCTTCACTGCTTTCCCCTCCCCCACCCCTTTCTCTTTTCTTCTCTGTTATACAGAATGATTCTCTGGCTGGGGAAGTAGGGCTCTGTTGGTGAAAGAAGGTGATAGAATGAAAGATATAATATTTTGAATATGCTATACATTATAATTATATAATGCATATAAGTGCATAATATAGAATGCATATTATGTATTACATAGATTATATATAAATATATAATGTAAATTATAAGTATATAATATATGATGCATATTATGTAATACGTGTTCTATAAATATATAATGTATAAGTGGATAATATACATATCTATATATTATGTATATTATATATGCTATACACATGTAGAATGTATATTACAACTATATGATAGGCAAAATATCATATAAATATATTGTGTAATATATTTATGTATTATACATAATATGAATATATTATATATACATATTATAAATATATTCTATGTTATACCATTAAACATAATTTAAAAATTAAGAGTTCCCAGTCACTGGAAGTATTCAATCAGAAACTGGATGAATACTGCTTGCTTGGAATTTTTGAATAAAGCTTATTGGATTGGATTGAAATGGGACACTGTCAAAGGTATCTATGGAATTCTTGGGAAGTTTTATTAAATGACTTCTAAGATCTCTTAATTCTAAGATTCTAGCGTACAAACACAAGTACATACCCTAGGTTGAACTGAGTCATACACTTTTTTCATAGCCTTGTCATTGGATCACAGATTAAGAACTAGAAGAGACCTTGGAGATCATCTAGTTCATTTCACAGATAGGGAAACTGAGACCAACAAGGGTTAAGTGTGTTTCTCAAAATTAAAGTGATGTTAAAAAGCAGAAGTGAGAGTCTAACCTAGGTTTGCCAACTACAAACTCAATGCTCTTTGCATTACCCTATCTTCTACACACACACACACACACACACACACATACACACACACACACGCACACACACGCGCACACACACACACACACACACACACACACACACACACACACACACACACACACACCCTAAACTTATTTCCTACCCAGCCCAGTCCACACTGCCCAATAGCCATTGTGGTTCTTCTTCCTGCTCATCCAGCTGTTTTTCCAGTGCCACTTGTGGTCCCAAGGCCTTTGAGGATAAAAGGAGTCTAAGTGTTCTATATTTCTTTCTTGGCCCTACCAAGTCAAGGGCCCTAATCCAGACAATGAGATAAGGGTTTTTACTTCTTTTATGTAATGAAGGCATTAGGTAGTCTGGTGAAAAAGATAGATGACTTCTCACTATAATGTTTTTTAAATGTGTAGGATTACAGTGGAGACTACTTTTATTGAAATACACTTATCCCTTCTACATTGTTGGGGTTAGACCATGTAAAAAATTTTGACCCTTCAATCATACTAGAGAAGTCTGAATTTTTTCTTTTTCTTTTATGAGGTATTTATAGTACCTTACTGTAAAATTTGGATTAGTATCATATAATATACATGTGTTTTTATGCATTTCTGAGTTTCTGAACTTTTTCAGTATCATCTGCTAGCCTTTGCGTATCATCCATGGCTTCCACAAAATCCTCCCAAAATTCCCATGTAATTTCTTATCCTGACCTACCATATGTTGAAATCACAATGGGGAAAGTCACAATGCAAAAGGGATAACTGCTCATTCACCAAACTGTATGAAAAATAAATTCATGGACTCCAGGCTGAGAACCCCAGCATTTAGTGAATTCCTGGGACCTTCTTCTCCTCCCTGCCATGGGGCCATATGCAAACTGGGGAGAAGGCAGTAGGTGCATTTGAAGAGTGTCTATCCAAGATGCTTCTTGAGTAATAGATCCTGCTAGTCAAACCAAGCCCAGACTTTATCAGCACAATGAGGGACTGCCTGGGAAAATCCTTTACCTAGTCCCTAGTTTCAGTCATAGACAGAGCTACTTCCTCCAAACCTCAGTCATTGGAAGTGAATGCTTGCAAGGGGCATGAAAATGAAGATTTAGTTTCCTAAAGTCCTACCATTTTGAGAGAGAAGGGCCTTTCAAGAAGTCATCTCCTACATGTTGTTGGTCATTATTCAGCTGTGTCTGAGTCTTCATGACCCCATTTAGATATTTCTTAGATACTGGAATGGTTTGCCATTTCTTTCTTCATCTTATTTTACAGATGAGGAAACTGAGGCAAACAGGATTAAGTGACTTGCCCAGGGTCACACAGCTAGTCAGTGTCAGAGGCCAAATTGGAACTTAGGAAGATAAGTCTTACTGACTCCAAGTCCAACACTGTATCTACTGTGTTACCCCCATCTCCTACAGGTTGTGTTCATCCTTCATTTTTGAAGAATACCATGACATCAGAGAAATGATGACATGACTTGCACTGGACTTTGTTTTGAGTGAGGGATGGCTGTGCAGGTCACCAGTCTCACTTTCTCCTCCTGAGTCATTTGGATCCAGTGACCAGATATTCATCAGGATGACTGGAGATGGCTCAGGATAGCATCTCCTACATCCCCTTGTCTTAAGGTAGAAATACATGTATTCATGCCACCAGCAAAATTATTTACTTGTCCAAATATCTCTCATGTATTTCTAAGTCCCCATCCTACCTTCCAGCAAGCATTCCATAGCATGCCTTGGCTATCTTCTTAATGCTAAGAATTGTCCCTACCAGAAAGTTCTTTGTGTCTAACATAAGTCCCTCAGGTCACAGCTTTAGGGTATCTCTTCTTGTCTAATTCATTTCTCTACAAGTAGTGAAACTAATTCATGAACAAATTTCACTTTCAACCAGATCAAAAGCTATTCCCAACCCTTCAACTAGCATTTATTTCCAGGGCTTCAGATCTTACATCAGTCTTCAAGAGGCAACTTTACTAGATCAGACTCTCCCCACTGTGGTGTGTGCTCAAAAAGGGGCTACCAACCTATTTCTACTTTTTCTTGGGAGGGGTGAAGAGGTGATCTACTTATCTATCTGTTCTTTCATATGCCATTCAGCTTTGTTTGCCAGATGTAGCTAAGATTACCTGTACCTCAACCACTGTGGTTTTAACCACTTACAGGGTTCAAGACAAACATTTATGAGTTAGATTCCTTTTTACATGCTTCATATCCCCACCCCTCTACTGGACGCTAGGTGGTGCAGTGGCCAAGCCAAGAGTTAGGAAGACCTGAGTTCAAATCCAGCCTCAGACACTTACTGGCCATATGACCTTGGGCAAGTCACTTAACCCTGTTTGTCTCAGTTTCCTCATCTGTAAAATAAGTTGGAGAAGGAAATGGCAAACCATTCCAGTATCTCTGCCAAGGAAACCCCAAATGGGGTCATGAAGAGTAGAAAGCAACTGAAAGCACTGAAAACAATAGCATTGACCCTTTTCACCTTGTATTAGGGGCACAGAAAATTGTTGCTCTTTTCAAACATATTTTCAAGAAAACCATGCAAAAAATTTGGCTAACACATACATTAACACACACACATATTCAAGACCATGAAATATGTCTCTCCGCCCCCCCCCCCCCCCAAGCGCTCACCATAATAAGATTTTGGTGTTTTGTTGCAAGTGTTCTACCTTCACCTTTGTTTTCTAAAAAAATTGTTCACCAAGCAGTTTGCAATCACTGGATTAATATGGGTCTTAAAAGTTTCTTTCTTAGGGAAATCTACTCAAACTTAGTTTGCAAAGTTCTTGAGAAAAGGACCTCTGTCCCTCACAGCATCTAACACAATGTTTGGGCTCTTGGTCAGTGTTTGTTGAATGAATGAATGATTATTAAAGTCAAATGGATAGGCACATAAGATTTGATCGTTTCACCTTATCAATTGTCATCGAAACTTGACAGATATCACATTTGCCTTTTTTTAAGAAATGAGGTTAAAGGACTTGTGATATGGACACCTGCCTTTTTGCCCAGGGAACAAAGCAGATCTACCTTCTCTAACATTCACCCTCACAGTGATAGATCAGATGATCAGAGAATCATAGATTTAGAGTTGGAAGGGACCTTAAAGATCATCTCCTTCATCCCCCTCAATTCACAGCTGAGGAAACAGAATCGTTGAGTTATCTCAAGTTGATTTGCCCAAGGTCACACAGGTAAGTGTCAGATCCAGAATTCAAACCCAGGGTCTCTGAATTTATATCCAAGACTCTTTCCACAGCACCATCTCAAAAATTCAAAACTCCCATCCTTTGGTGACTCAGTTTGATACCTAAGACCATTCTATGTCTGTAGAAGGTAAGGAAGACAAAGGCCACTCCTCACCCTTCTGGTCTTTCCAACTCAGGAGCTATCCAGGTTTCTAAAGGGTTGACATCATCTGAACTTTTCTGCCATTAGCTGCCTCCCCCACATTTCCCTGAAAGATCAACCAACCAGAGCTTCCTCAGATAGTTGCAGGAACCCTGGCCAGGAAAGACTTGGCATGGGAAAGGGGCAAAGGACATCCCAGCCAAAACTGCCTCCGCTTGACAGTTAAGGAAGGAGAAAGGCGTGGGGTACAGTACAAAGAGCACAGGCTCTTTCAAAGGACCTGGGTTCAATTCTAGCCTCTGATCCTCCCAGTATGACCTTAAGCAAGTCATTCAACTGCCTTTGGACCTCAATTTTTTCATCACTAAAATGGAGATTATAATACTTCTTCTGGCAAGCTCCTTGGCGTTGCTGTGGTCAAAAGTTTTGAAAATCTTAAGAGTGCTATAGAAATATAAATTATTTATGATCACCACCCATAAGTGGCCAGGCTGAGAGAGTATACAAGGACTAAGTGTGCTGTGGGTCTTGTTATTCCCCCATCTCCACCCCCCAAAGAGGGCAAACAAGGGCAACATTCCATTCCTCCCAGGTTATCTCTGGCATAAGTCCCTATTGCCTAATTGGGGAGTTCCCTCTCCCCCCACCTGCTGCCCCTAAATCTCTGACTTGCCCAACTTTGAGTTGCTTCAGAGTTATGAGAATAGCTGTTATTTGATTCCATTCTCTTTTCCCTCCCCCAGTTTCTCCAAACTTAAGTGGGCAGGGGAGAGGAGAAGGGGAGAGTGTACCCCAAAACATCTGAGACAACAAGAGTTCCCTGGGCTCCCCAAGCAAATAATCAGTGGATCAAATGACCATTTACTTAGCATCTAAGATGTTTTAAGCTTTATGCAAAGTACTGGGAATAAAAGGACAAAAATGAAACAGTTCCTACTCTCAAGAGGCTTACAGTTAATAGAGAAATAGAATCTGTACTCATGTAGGTATAAACAAAATATACCAAAAACATGATCTGAGATTTTGAGCTGAAAAGGACCTTAGATGCCATTCAGTCCAGTCTCCTCACTCTACAGATGAGAATACTGAGGCTCAAAGACTTTAAGTGATTTGCCAGGTAACATAGCCAATGCCAAAAGCAAGATTTGTAGACACATTTTCCTGGTTCCAAGTCCAGAATTCTGCTACACCAAGGGTTCTTAACTTTGTTTATGTCTAGAAAAAAACCTTTAGACTCAGAATTGTTATTTGTTGTTCAGTTATTTCAGTCATGTCCAACTCTTTGTGACCATGGTAGGGAAGGGGCGTAGTTCTTGGCAAAGATCCTGGAGTGGTTTGCCATTTCCTTCTCCAGCTCATTTTATAGATGAGCAAACTGAGGGAAATATAGGTTAAGTGACTTGCCCAGTTAGTAAGTGTCTGAGGCCAGATTTGAATTCACGATGATGAATCTTCCTGACTCCATTTTGCTACCTAGCACATAAAATAAAATATACAAGCTTGCAAAGAAAATCAATTATATTGAAATAGAACTATATATGTATATGTATATATATATATATATATATGTATGTATGTATGTATTTTTGCAAAGTACCCAGATCCCAGCTTAAGAGCCCTTACTGACTGCATCTAAATGGGGATGGGGTGGGAGTGGAGAAAGGACTGGAGTGATCAGGAAAAGTTTCAGAAAGAAGGCAGAACTGTATCCCAACCACGGGAAAGAATCCACATAGACAAAAATATTTATAGCAGCTCTTTTTGTGGTGGCCAAGTACTAGAAATTGAGGGGATGCCCATCAATGGAGAGTGGCTGATGAATGTAATGGAATACTATTGTGCAGTTGGACTTGACGAGCAGTTGGACTTCAGTAAAACCTGGAAAGATATATATGAACTGATGCTGAGTGAGGGGAGCAGAACCAGGAGAACACTGTACACAGTTACAGCCACATCGTCCTATGACTAACTTTGATAGACTTGACTCCTCAGCAATGCAAGGTTGTAAGACAGCTCCAAAAGGCTCATGATGGAAAATGCTCCGTATCCAGAGAAAGAATTACAAAATCTGAATGCAGATGGAAGCACACCATTTGATCTCTCTCTTTTTGTTTTGTTTTATTTTGTTTCTTCTTTCTTGTGGCTCATTCCATTGATTCTAATTCTTCCTTGCAACATGACTACTGTGAAAACGTTTAATGTGAATGTATATGTAGAGCCTATATCAGATTGCACGCCATCTTGGGGAGGGAGGAGGGGAGAATATTTAAAACTCATAAAGTTTGTGGAACTGGATGTTGTAAACTAAAAATAAATAAATATTTTTTTTAAAAAAAAAGAAGGTAGAACTGGACCAGAATCTTGAAAGGAACAAGGTGTTCTAAGAACCTATCAGAGACCCACTCCCCAATTACTTAGTTCCCTGGTGTTGAAGGTAGAGTTAGAGGTCTAGGAGAAGGAACAGATGTGGTTACCCCAAAGGCTTGGAGCAGCAGAGAAAAGGGGAAAGGCAGCCAGCTGCCAGAGGAATCAGGAAGGCCCCCGAAATGGAACAACAACAATGCCTTGGTTACCCACACTCATGCCCTCCACCCCACAGGTATCAGATTACCAACCGTAATACTCCCTGGGTGGTAGCTCAGCCTGGCGTATTTTTAGACTCCCCCCGCCACCTCCCCACCTCACTTGCTCCTAACGAGAGCCAGATGCCTCCTCCTCCTCTCAGTGCATTTAACATTTCCCTCCACAGGCCAGCCTAATTGCACAGCCCCGGCTCCAGAGTGGTGTTTAGATAAGTCCTGAGGGGAGCCAGCTGCCCCACACACACCCAGCCCCCCTGCCCCAGGGCTTCACTCCCTTGTTCCCCTCTTGCTTTGCAGGAGCTGGAACCACATCCTTAAATGGGCCTCCAGCTCCATTAATGCTGCTGGATGCATGTTTCTCCATTCCAGGGGCTATTGCCAATGTCTATGTCCCTAGTTATCCTTTAAACTAAAGGTGTTCTTCACCAGGGAGGTGGCGGGGAGAGAATGCATCCCCAAATATTCTGTGGTTAGATTTCAGGAATCCATGAACATGGTTGGGGGGAAAAATTACAGTTTGACCTCAACATAATTGGTTTCCTTTGTAACCTTGTGTATTTTATTTTACGTATTTAACAACATTAAATTACACATTAACAATAAATGATGCGTTAACAACATTTCCCAGAAATGTTTCTAAGAAGGGGTCTATAGGCTTCTAAGAAATTTCTAAGAAAAGGTCTATAGGTTTCACCAAGTCCATGACACAAAAAAGTTTAACCCTACCTGTACACTCTGCACTACCCCCTCAACAGACATGCCCTCAACCCCAGTTGCACCCCCTCAGATCCCTGCATTCTGATTCCCAGATCCTTGACTCCCCATCACTAGATGAGTATTTCTAGGCCAATACTGCTGCCTTGTCATTCTCTACAATCAATAATGTGTCCACCTGAAATCCTACCCTGAGACTGAACCTAAAACTACTGCTAGATTCTTTATACCCTGTTGGAGGGGAGGGGGAACACTGGGCACACCCGCAAGCTGTATGCTGGCAAACACAGAAACAGACAGTCCATGTACATAACTGATTATCTGGGTGCTGAGGTTGGGAAAAATTACGTAAAGAACTGCCCTATTGACTCTCAAAACAAAATTCACAAAGGACCCAGAAATCCAAGTCATTTCTAGCTGGCTTTAATGTAGTTTGTCCTGGCCAGCTTCCCTCCTTAGTCATGTCTAGCTTGACTTAATGTGTAAATGAGAGGTCTTCTCTATGCTTACACCAACAGGGTGTATCAAGAGGTGAATCAACCAGGATAGCTCTGATGATGTAGCGGGGAGCCTCATCAGGATGAAAAACTGGTCCTGAGGGACCTTCAAATTAGATAATCCGCCAGGAGGTAATTGAGAATTCATACTCAGAGGCATATACATCTATGTGTATGTATGGATCTATATGAATAAATAGATCTAAGTGTATAGACATGTGGGATTTGTTGGTTTGCTTTTGTCCAGACCTATGATTTCATTGGGCTAGGCCAGGAATTTTCAGACTTTTTGGTCTTAGAACCTCTTGAAATTCTTAAATTTTATTGAAGATGTCCCAAAGATCTTTGTTCACATGGGTTATATCTGTAAATATTTACCACATTTGAAATTTAAATGCCTTAATATTATTACAAAAATATTTTTCACCTTGTAGGACTCGAAAGGGTCCTAGGGACTCCCAGGGATCCCTAGACCACACTTTGAGAATTCCTAGTGTAGCAAACTCTCTGTAAAACAACTCCTTCTACCAATGCAGGCCAACAACTGGCCTGCCAATTACTTAGAGAATTGCCTAGACCAGTGAAAGGTTAAATAACTTTTCCAGGGATACACAGAAAGTACTCATTAGAGGCAGACCTTTCTGACTAGACTATACCTCCTATATACCTCTTATGTACATCTGTTTGTGTGTATATATGTATACTAGAATACAGCTCCTATATATCTCCTACGTACGTCCATATCATTTATATGTATGTATACATGCACACATGTGTATATGTATATGTATGTACACACATACATACTCAGGTATATTGAAGTCAGCTCAGACTTACTTGGTATAGCCAATTGTTAATGCTTCAGTGTGAGCATTTATATTTCAGAATTCTGCAAAGGCAACAAATTATAGTTTAATAAGTAATTATTTTGTTGAGTAGGCTTAAGGAAGTGATAGGAAAATAGTTAATAATGCAACTTTTAGAAGTATAGACCCCATAGACCCAATCGTTAAACATTTACCAACCTACTCCTCTTTCTTCTCCTTCTAGTACATGAGGGAGGAGTAAGTAAAACATTTCCTTCTAATATAAATGTTAGTTGGTATTTACTGTTATTATTACACATCAGAAGGAGGCAACCTGAATTTGTACAATGTGTTGCAGAAGCTTTCTGTAGCCAGCAATTATCCACTGTGTGGATGTGGGGCAGCCCTCCAGGCAAGGATTAACTAGTGGAATGTTTAAGAAATAGAGCAAATTACCTGAAAGAGATGGGCAGGTTAAGTGCCCCTTCCTCCCTGGACTGGACCAGCATTTGCCCTGTCCTCTTCACATTTCAATTTCCATTTCTTGGCCTTAACCCTTTTCCTCTAGCTCCTCCCTTACTCCAGCCCAGAAAATATTTCTAATGACTACGACACAAAAGCCATTACCAGTGTTTTCAAATAAACCCCAGGCTTCTCTCCTTCGTGACCTGGAGTATCTTCTTGACCAGGTCTCCTCCCACTCCCCTCCTTCTCTGTGGGGTGGGGTTGTCAGGAGGCAGAGAAAGAATAGGTTAGACTTCATAAAGTCTTCCTACTCACTGGCCTTCCCGAGTCTTATGCCAGCCACAGCTCTAACAAAAAGGTGTCTGGCCCCACAGTCCCTAGGGAGCACCAGTACTGCCCCACAACTCTCAGAAGAGCCTTTCCAGCTGCCCGCTGCCGACCTTGCCTTGACTCTTGTCAACAACTTCAGCTCTCTCAAGCCCGCCAAAAAACAGGGCTCTGTGCCTTCCTAAGTTCCATTTTGTCTTCTCAACTAGAGGCCAAATCCCCAAGAGAAAAGGACCCGCCTAAACCCTCTCTTTCGCCCAACCACTCAGGATTCCATATTCAGCACTTGCCTCCTGCCCTTTCAACCATGCCTGAGCTTCTAAGAGACTCTCCAAAGCTCAATATCCAGACCAAGCTGGGTGGGAAGAGGAGAGAAACAAGGAGGGCCCTTGCTCTCTGCCAGTCCATCTAACAGGTCAGGGCAGAAGGAGGGTAGTATTATTCTTCTTGTGGAGCTAAAAGCCACGGCAGGGACAGTGCTTTCTGCCTCATCCCCAGCAGGGAAGGTGCTAAGTAGTCTCCCTTTCCTACAGACCTCCACAATCCACACAACAGAGGGAGTGATGGATTAGCCAGAGAATTTATGGGTTTCACTGCTTTTCTCCTGGGAGAAAGGAATTACCGATGGGCCTGTGCTCAGTTCGGTTACTGTCAAAGCAGGGCCCTCTCTGAATGTCTTTCTGTACATAAAGAGATCGCTGGATCACAAAGCCCAACCTCTCAACATCGGAAGCTTAGCCACATTCTTGTCTCCTCTCTTTTTTTGCATCCACTTTATAGCTTTGTGCTCAAGCTCTCAGAACATAAATGTACCCCTGCCCTAGGGCGGAAGAAGCAATGAGTAGAGCCCTAGGTTCTGGTGTCCCTTCTCAGAGGCTCATGGTGGGAGTATGGGCTCTCTCCACAGAATGGAACATAATAGTCTGTTGAGTAGCACCTTGGTGCAACCTACTTACAAGTAAGTGTAAGTCAGACCCTACCAAGATGGATGAGGTAAGAAGTCGATTTCAGGGGGTGTCCCTTCCCCAAATCCAAACCCTAATTCATCCTCTTTTCCCTTTTATTTTCCTCCCTAGCCCCCTTCCTTCTAGACTCGAAGCCAGGGGAGGCAAGGCTGCACCCAGCCAACCTGCCTCCACCCCTACCCCCTCCACCTCGACCCAGCCGTAAAGTTTCACCCCGCTGGGGGGCGCTGCTGGGCCACGATTCTGACCCGGGTGGGCACGGGCAGCACAGTCAGACCTAAAGGCCCACCTCGTTGCGCCCTCGCTGCGGGCATCCATCTAGGGGTACGGGGCATAGCAGGAAAGCCTGCACACCCGCGACGTGTGGGTGACCAGCGGAGGAAGGCGGCTGGCAGAGCCGCAGGAGCTGTCCCGGCTCTTTCCTTCCCAAACTTTTCCCGCCCGCATCGGCGCTGGAGAATGAGGCGCCCCGGGGAGGAGGGGGTTAGGGGGTGAATGGAAGACTTCAGAAAGACGTGTCAGAGGTCCCAATCGTGACAGGACCGGGGGTGGGGGGCCCTGGCTCCAGGAGGGCAGCGAGCAGAGAAGTGGGTCAGCAGCAAGAGCCGGGTCCTATCCTGTTAACCTCCCACTCCCAGCTCAATGCTAGAAGCCTCTCTCCCCAGGCTTAGGTGGCTCTTCTCACTTCTGGGGTGGGGGCTTCATACATCCCCTCTCTCCTCCTTCACTTCTCTCCCTCTGCGCACCCCCGGCCCCCGGAATCCCCATCCTCAATGCGCAGCCCCCCTCGCCACCCTTGTTCTGGGGCACTACTCACTGAGGGGCCGGCGGGGCTGGCAGCGGGATGGGCCAGGACGGGCTGGAACTGGAGGCGAGGCCGCCGGGCTGTTTTGAAGCTCTGGGGTTGGGACTCTCTCTCCTCTCCCTCCCTTCTCCTCCTCCTCCACCTCCTCCTCCTCCTCGGGTGGTGAGGAGCCTCCTCCCCCATCCCACCCAACCCCACCCCCTCTTCTCCCCTCCCCTCCCCTCCTCCTGTCCCCAATCCCGCCTCCCGGGGCGGTGATGTCAAGAGCGGGGAGACTGGGCGTGTGGGAGAGAGCAGGGAAGGAAACACCCTAAGAAGCAGAGGAGGAAGGGACTGGCAGCACCCCACTCCCCGACGACCCTCCTCTTTTCGGCCCACCTGGAGCTCCCAGAAACTCTGTCAAAGTTGGGAACTACACCGGCAGTGGGGGTGGCTAGGCCCGGGGTGCTTTGGGGATGGCCAGCTAGCTTCCCTGAGCTTGTACACCGTCCTTCTCCAACAGCTCCCTAGGAAGTTTTCTTATCCCGTCACCTCCCCAGCTTCTCCGCAGAACTTGGGGTCTAGCATCGCGCAGTGGTGGAGCGGGGGGCCGGGGGTGGGGGAGGATAGTACTGGCGAGAGTCTAAGACGGGTAGGGAAAGAAAAGGAAAACTTTGCAAAAAGAGAGGGCGTAGTTTTTAACTTCGGGTCAGATTCCTGGCCGAATCTACACCTTCTCCCAACTCCCAAGCGCTGTCCCCTCCCTCAGTCTTCCTTTTGCTTGTGGATAGGGGTGATTGGGAGACGGGGAGTAATTCGCACACCTTCCCCAGGTTCTGTCACTGACTTCCTGTGTGAGTTTTCCCAATGACTATTTCTTTGGGTTTTAGTTTGCAACATTAGAGGGTTATGGGAGTAAGGATCCCTCAGATTTCCCTTCCAACTTTGTCAATCTTTGTTTCTACTAATTATTTTTTAAAGCGGGGCTGAAGGGGAGTCTACTAGTAGTGCCTTTGGGCACAGACTAAGCTCCGGAAACCAGGAAAGTGGGGAGTGTGGAAATATGTGAGAACGAAGAACGCGAAAGCAACCCAGCTGCAAGCAAAGGCCAGATGTGCCGCACATCAGGCGCCAGCGCAGCTGTCTGCCGTGTGCCTGCATTCAACCCCTAGTCTGTATGAAGAGAAAAAAGCCTGGGGGAATAGAAAAGCCTACGGAATGGAATTGGGAACTAAAACACGTTGTACAGACCCAGAAAAGGAATCGTCTAGTTAGTACAACCTCCCCATTTGACCTGTGAGGAAACTCAGGCCCAGAGATATTTAAGTGACTTGTCCAAACTAGTTAGTGACAGAGTGGAGAATCAAACTCAGGTCCAGTGCTTTTCCAGAGATGAGAATAAGGATCCCATCCCCTCCATGGTGATGTCTCCCTTCTCTTCTGAATTCCAGCAAGCCCTTATTGTCCATAATCTTGGCTCATAATATCTTAACAGTCTTAGAACTTTGGACCTTAGGGTATATACCACCTTTTATTGTTAACTATTTGGGAGTAGGGAGAGATATATATTTTTTTCTCAACTTTTCTCAATTTTCTTTTCTTTACAATTCCATTGTAAAGTGGGATGATGTCATACCTTTTTGTATCTCAGATGTTCAAAGATTTTTTAATGTAGATAATTATGATATAATTGAAACCTTAAGGAGGCATATGGGGAGGGGTAGGAGAATGAAGGAAGAAATGAAGGAAAGGCTGCTTCTGATGTCAAAAAGTTGCCAAGGAAAAGTCTCTCAGGTCAAGAACAGAGGGAGAGAAGGATGGAGTGGGCAGTAGGAAATACCAGTCTCTGTGACTCCAGCGTCCTCTTGACAGCTACAGAGAAAGTCCATATCAAATGGTGTGCCTAGTCAGGGAAACTTGGGTTCGAATCCTGCTTCTCATATTTACTCATCATATACTTACCTTGTCTCAGTCTCAGTTTCCTCATCTGTAAAATGAGGACAATGATACACCTACCTCACAGGGATGTTTCAAGGATGAAATGAGATCATATTTGTTAAGCACTCTTGCAGGCTAGATCACCCTGAAAGTATCAGAGGCAGGATTTGAATTCATTTCTTCTTGTTCCCAAGTCCCATTGTGTCCCCTAGCTGCCTAGAAAAAGGAAGCAGGGAATGTTCAAAAGACAAAATAATAGCATATTACAGCTGGAAGGAACCTCAGAAATTATCTCATCTAACCCCATCATTTATAAAGTCTGAGATCTAGAGGTGTTAAGTGATTTACTCAAGATTATATGTCTAATAAATAGCAAACCTAGTATTTCAAACTAGGTCTTCTGACTCTAAGTATGTATGTATGTACCTATACATATGTGTGTACCTATATATACATATGAATGTGTATATGCATGTATGTATATGTTGGTATTATGGATTGCAACCATGTCTACCATGTCAACCATTCTAACAAACTATCTCTGTTTACGTCATTAGGCTATACAAGCCATAGGGCGGAACTAATGTAGCAGTTCTTAGATTCTCACTAAATATTCACAGTGGAGTTGCCATCTCATTTCTCCCATATCTATCATAGGCTCTATTGCCCCAGATCTCTTCCCAACCCAGCTATTGAGGCTGCAAGGGGTTGACATGCTGGTCTGTGCATAATCAACCCCACCAGGGATTCCTAAAAGGCAAGTATCTCTCCAAATCATTCAGAAACTGTCTATGACAAAGGATCCAGATGCTGAAAAGAGGCAATATGGCACTAGAAGAGGAGTAAAAAATCCTGTATTCTATTCCCAACACAGTCATTAGTTCCCTATTTCCATTTCTTCATTTGTAAAATCCCTTCAAGCTTCCCAAAGTATGTGCTTCTAACAATAAGGGAGTTGTCTCTCCTCTTTCTTTTTTGTCCTGGAGGAAAGCTAGATCATTCTTTTTTGAAAATTTAATTTTAAAAAATCCATTTTCTCTTCCCCCTCTGAAAAATAAAGAAAAACAAAACTCTTGTAACAAATATGAATAATCCAGCAAAAACAAATCCCCATGCTGGCCAAGTCCAAAAAAAATACGTCTCAATCTATGCCCTGAGTCCATTGCTTCTCTGAGAGGTTGTACATGTTTCACGATGGCTCCTCTGGAATCATGGAATCCGTGTGTTGTTCAGAATTCTTTAAGTCTTTCAATGTTACAATTACAATGTGGGTGTTTAAATTGCTCTGGTTCTGCTCACTTCACTCTGTATGAGTTCATATAAGTCTTCTCAGGTTTCACTGACATTATTCCTTTTAGATGATCATTTTAAAAAGATGAGCAAGGCAGAGAAACAAAATGCTTTGAACAGTGGCTCCCCAGCACTCCAAATGTATTAAAAAGAGGCAAAGTGGGCTAGTGAATAAAGAACTGGATTTCAATCCTTCCTCAAACACCTACCAGTTCTATGACTCTGGGAAGTTCAATTGATCTCCCTGAGTCTGTTTTCTCATCTTTACAACTATGCATTTGAACCCGATAACTTCTAAGATGCTTTCCAGCTCTCAATCTGTGATCCCATGAAACTGCCCCTCCCCTTTTACTTTGTGGGTCACTCTGACTGGCAGAGTTTAGGGACTTAATGAACCCCTCCTGCAAACAACCTATTGCCAAGCCCACGTATTAAGAAAACAGGTCCTTTTTGAAAGTTGTCTGGGCTTCTTAAGCAGGTGAGGGAAACACAGAAAGATTTGTGTTTAAATAAAGATGCAGGATATATTATTAGATTTAGTTAATGTATTAGTTTCGCTGAACTGCTTCCCCCCCCCCCTTTTGTTTTTATTCTTTCTTTCAAAGAATGAATCATGGTAGGGAGGGTTGAGGGAGGAAAAGATATATTCAAAAATGAAGATGATGTAAAAAAGCAAGTCATCCATAATTTGTTTTTATATTCAAGGAATAGGGTGTCTTTTTGAAATTCTCCCTTCCTCCCACCCCTTCTAGCTACTGCTCAGCATGCCACCACAGCTGTAAAGTGTAAACTTGGAAAAACCCCAGCCAGTCCTGTCTGGAGGGGCCAAGAAAAATCTGCAAACCCAGATCCCAGTGGCCTCTTTGAGATGTTTTCCACATTGTTCTCTCCCCATTCTGCCCACCTCCACAGATTCAAGAAGTGAGAATTATTTCCAAGGGAGGAAACTCAAATTTTATGTTAGACTGCATGGTGCCTAAAATCTGGACCTCTCCAATTTCCCCTTAGGGATCATTTTCATGGATTATAGGATCAGAGATTTAGAATGGGAAGAGATATGAGAAGTTATCTGATACAACCCCTTCATTTTTATAGATTAGGAAACTGAGGTCCAGAAAGGTTAAGTAATTAGGCAAACATATAGGTAGTAAGTGGAAAACCTGGGTTTGAAATGCAGGCCCTCTGAGTCCAAATTCGCACTGTACCAAATATGGACTCTTTCCATTATATGGTATGCAGACTCCAGGGCTTAACTTTTCCTGACTCTTTCTTGGTTCTGATTGTATGACACAGTCATATCAGGCCTGCTATCAAAAGTAACAATAATCATTATTAATATCAAAAATAATATTATTAATAGTAATGAGCATCTTACTACAAGGAGTTTTAAATCATCATAACTATATTCTGCAAGCCTTTATCAATGTTTAACAACAACCCATTAAAGAATATCCTTCACCCCTCCTGGGCTCACAGGCCTCCTTTGAAGACATTGTCTGCATGTAAACCCCCCAAATTTAGGCCAAGTAAATAACTGGTTATTTGGGAACACCTCTGATAATAATGGTGACAGTAATAAGGATCCCATGTGTAGTGGGAAAACTCTGGATTTGGGGTCTGAAGGACTGGGTTTGAATTCTAATCATTCCATTTACTTGGATGACTTTGGGCAAATGACTCTATGAACCTGTTTCCTCAACTATAATATGAGCTAAGGGGACCATCTCCAGTCATCCTGATCTACATCTTGCCACTGGACCCAGATGGTTCCAGAGGAAAAAGTGAGGCTGGTGACCTTACATAGCCCTGCCTCCCTTAAATCCAATTCATTTGCAAGCCATGGCATCATCTTCCTGACGTCATTGTCCTCTTCAAAAATGGACAAACAGTAAAAACAACAATAACATAAGTTAAGATGAATGCAAAGGCTCCTGCCTGAGACAAAATGGTCCAAATTCTGTGAATTACTCTTAGGAGTAATAAAAACAATATCTTAAATATTTAATGCGCTTTAAGTTTTTCAAAGCACATTCATGCCAGTTGAAATCATGGAGATGAAGGTGTCTGGAAAAGTAATAAGAACAAAGGAGGACTTCTGGTGTGTGTGTCCTTCGTAGCCAAAGAAGACCATGCCATCAGAGAAATGACGACATGACTTGCACTTGACTTTGTTTTGAGTGAGGGAGGGCTGTGCGGGTCACCAGCCTCACTTCTCCTCCAGAGCCATCTGAATCCAGTGACCAGATATTCATCAGGATGACTGGAGATGACCCAGGATGAGGCAATTAGGGTTAAGGGACTTGCCCAAGGTTCCATAGCTAGTGAGTGTCACGTGTCTGAAGTGAGATTTGAACTCAGGTCCTCCTGACTCCTTCCCTGGTGCTCTATCCACTGCACCACCTAGCTGCCCCAGGACTTCTGGTGGGGAAGCGGGGAAGATAAGTTGGTGGGTACTGATAAAGACGTAAAAAAAAAAAAAGCAGTAAACATTTTAAAATATGCGAAAAAAACAAACAAAAAAAGAAATCCTGAAGAGACACAAATAAGGCAGTGTTACTATGTTACTACCTTGTTGAAGTCAACATACAGTAATCCCTCTACATCATGACTCCCCACTGAAGTTTTCATGTACTGTGGGTTGGCATAAGAAGTTAAATGGGAATTTGGGGGGAGTTTTGCAGAAGCCTCAGATAACACTCCAAGGCCAGCAGATGACACAGAGCCTCTGACCAAATGCTTAACACAAATAATACAATAAAGTGTTGTAAACACCCCCATAACAGAAAAAAAAATTCAGATTTCTTTTCTGGTACAGAAGAAGGACCAAAAAATTTTACTCATGCCACTAACCTCTTCAATGCAGAAGGGATAACTGTACACTATTTTAAAGCAAACTGTACATAACAGAAGTTTAGTTTCATGTACAATCATTTTTTGTCCTTGGTATATTAAAATGTTTACGTTTGTTGATGGCTAAGTTTATAATAAAAAAAAATTTAAGTAGCAAAACCCTTGTTACTAAGGGATCCTCAGTATCCAGTGGTCTGTTCTAAAGACTGCGGCATCATGGAATGATAGAAAGAACATTGGACTTGAGGTCAGGGTGCAAGTCCTGACCACCACTCACAACAGGACACGTTCTTGGGCAAGTCACTTAATTGCTCAAAGGCTCAGTTTGCCTGTCTGTCAAGTAAGGAAATAATCATCTCTATCCTGCATTCTACAGTCTGTTGTGAGGCTCAGATAAGATATGGATATGAAAGGCTTTTGTGCACCATAAATCACCATATGACTATGAAGGATTGTTATTATTTTTATCCAAAGCATCTGGATATTTGAATTTTCTACTTTTCATCAGGAGATTTGGCATTGTGTAAACAATCTCAAAGCTGTCCCAGATGTGCATTTTCCCTTAAAGATTAGTAGAAAGGAGTGAAGAGTATGTCCTATTTCACCATCAATATAGTTTCCCAGAAGTCTTAATATTAAGCCCAGATTTGCTCATGGTGACGTATGAGATGTGTAAGGAAAGAAGTTTCCAGATGTAGTCCCACTCTGTCTTCAAAACTCTGTTTAAGACAAAAGAAAAGACTTGAAATCTTTTCCTCTAGGAGCCTTCCATGATCAACACTCTTCAATCTCATTCATAAAACAAGCCTGTAGTACTTAAAATCCTTCATCTAAGCATATTTTCGTATTTCTTATTAAGGAAAGTGGGTGTCATGTGACTATCCTTTCCAATCTGTACCATTTAACAATCATCTCCCCAAGGGTAAGGCCTGGGTCACCTGAGGAGTGCACACACACACACACATGCACACACGTACACACGCACACATGCGCACACACACACACACACACACACACACACACCTTCAGTATACTCTTTTCTTGAGCATGAATCAGTGAGGAAATGGGAAAGGGAGGAGACACTTCAGTGAATTCCATCCTGCCCATAATATAACCTACTGTCAAGTTTCAGGAAAAGACCCACAAATACCACATGAGCTGTAGTCAGGTTTTTCCCCTTTCTGGTGGGAAACACATCCAATCATTGTTACAGAGACAGGAGAGCCTACACGTAGAAAATAGCAGCTAGAAGGGCCTTAGAAAGGATAATTTTCTCCATCTCCTCGCTTCTGCAGAGACCACATCTGGAAGATGAAACTCTTCTGGTCCCACAGACCTCCTCCCTCAGGTGGACATCCCCCTGCTTAAACATGCTGACACTGTCAGTTCTTCTCTTACGTCTGATCTAAATCATCACTGTTGTAGACCATGCCTGCATGTTCTTATTAAGTAACCTGGTGGCAGATGAAGGCCATTGAATCATCCTCCCCTATAAGAAACACGCTTTGATGGCTAAGCAAGTTGTGGCATATGAATGGAATGGAATACTATTGTGCAGGTCGAATTCAGGAAAACTTGGAAAGACTTATATGAACTGATGCTGAGTGAAATGAGCAGAACCAGGGGAACATTGTACCCAGTTACAGCCACGTTATGCAATGACTAACTTCGATAGACTTAGCTCTTCTCAGCAATACAAGGTTTGAAGACAACTCCAAAAAGCTCATAATGAAAAATGTTACCCACATCCAGAGAAAGAATTATGGAGGCTCTCTCTCTCTATTCTTTGTTTCTTCTTTCTCATGGCTCATTCCATTGGTTATAATTCTTCTTTACAACATGACTAATGTGAAAATATATTTAATATGAATGTATATGCAGAACCTACATTGGAATGCACAAAATTTTGGCAAAGTGGGAGGGGAGAGAAGGGGAAAAAAATGTAAAACTCAAAAGCATGTGGAACTGAATGCTATAAACTAAAAAAAAAATTAATTAAAAAATGACTAATTATAAGAAGTGGAATCATAAAAAAGAAACATGCTTTGAGAGAATGGGAAATTTTTTTTTGATAGGAGAACATTCTAGATTCAAAGAATTCTATTCACAGAGCACAGAGTCTTCCCTGTACAGAACCTGGGATCCATGTACTTAAGAAAATTATTTTTTGAATAACTGGATTTCAATAGAATTTTCTTCCTTTGCAATCCTATGTATTTTGTTTTATGCATTTAATACATTATTCCGAGAAGCATCCATAGGCTTTACCAGGAGTTCATGATACAAAAAAGGGTTAAGAACCCTCTATATGGAAAGTGTTCAAAAACATGAGATGATGAAGGAGTTTCCAATGGACCAAGATACACTAGAAAAGAGTCTCCTCCTAATTGCCTTTCTACGGTGGGGAATATGCACAGGGGAAAGATTACTGATTGTGGAGTCAGAAATCCTGGGTTCAAACCTGCCTCTGATACTACCTATGTGATTGGGGCAAGTTACTAATCCTCTTATCTATAAAATAAGGAGAGCCATACTAAATGCCTTCTAAAATCTTCTCTAGATCTGTGATTTATGATTTAGTTCAAACTCGTGAAATAGGATAGGCCAAGAGTGCCTATCCAGATGTTATAAACATGTATCTAGTTCTCTCTTCCCTCTCAAATAGTGCATAGATGAGGTGAAAATGAATTCTTGCAGATGAACAAGACAGAAAAACACAGCTGGGCAAATAGCAAGTCGCTAACCAGTCAGGCATTGATTAAGCACCTACCATATGCCAGCTAAGTGTCACAGTGGATAGAGTGCCAAGTCTAGAGATAGTAAGATCAAAATTGAAATCTGCCTCAGACATTTACCCTGTACCCATACCCTGGGTAAGTCTCTTAACCCTGTTTGCCACAGTTGTCTCATGTGTAAAATAAACTGGAGAACAATAGGGAAAGCCACTCCAGTATCTTTACCAAGAAAACCCCAAATGGGTTACAGTCAGACATGACTGAAAAACGACTGAACAGAATGTGCCAGGTCCTTCTCAAGAAACTGAGGATACAATTATAAAAGTAGCAGCTCCAAGTTCTCATTGAAGGGGAGGGACAAAGAAGTCAAAAGCAGTGTAGACATCCAACGTACAGTGATGCAGGGGCCCATAAAAATGAGCATGATTCACAGTACAGTTGCTCAAAGGAACAGCTGATCTAGTAAAAGGCAAGTGTAAGGGGAAAGAGCTATCCATAAAATTCAGACTTCCACCTCAGTGATATCCTTACCCCTGTGGTTTGGACTCTGTGCAAGAGAGGCCTCATTCATTGGAAGGCCACAGCAGAACTTGTCTGGGATAAGGCTTCTGTATTCTGGAAAGAGTCTGGGTGGAAAAATCCTAAATGAGTCTTCCAGATGGGGAGCCAAGGTGTGGCAGGCTTGGGAGTCAAGTCTGGAAGTTTCTTTCCTTCTGCAGAGATGCCTTTCTGTGTTAGCCCTGCTAAGGTTCAGTTGAGGGTCACTGGCGGGGTCTCTGACCTCAGACACCCTGTGGTCTGAGGCAGCAGGGCAGAGAATGCCTCCAGAAGGAATGGTAAAAAAGGAGCCACATCTGTGAGAGGTTGTCTGTCTAGATAGTATCTGTGCTCTGAGGTGAGCTATTCTGGTCTCTGTTTTTTTGTGGCTGTGGGAAGGGAAGAAAATCAGTAACTATAGCTAGGAAAGGGGGTAGATCTGATGAAAAGTTACATGCTAGATAAATCGATCAATTGATCAGCTGATAGACAGATAAAGCATTTATTAAGCTTTACTATGTACTAGGTTCTATGCTAAATTTTGAGGATAAGAATACAAACAAAATAGTCCCTGCCCTCAAGGAGTTTATATACTTATCTCTAATACACTGTGGGGGTTAGGGGCACAGAACCCCAAGGATCTGGAAAATCCATATAAAATGTTTTGTCCCTCTCTTTGTAACAGAGAAGTCTGAATTATTGTGGTATTAAAAGATAAAGTATGTTGGTATTATATAATACCATAGATATATTTTATGCATGTCTGAGTTTCTAAACATTTTGGGGGGTCATCTGCTGCCCTTTGCACATCATCTTCAGCTTCTGGAAGACTCCTCCAAAATTTCTGTTTGATTTCTTATGCCCACCTTTGACATATCAAAGCCACAATGGGGAAGGTGGTGTGGAAGGGATAACTGTATTCCAACAGGTGAAGGGCAATGGATAGAGTTGTTACCAATGTCCCTTCCAAACCTAAAATTTTCTAATTCTCATTTTTCTTTTCCTTTCTTATTTCTTCTTTTCCTTTTGTGTTTCTTTCTTCCTTGTTCTTTTCTCTTTCCTTTCTTATACATTTTTCTCTTTCCCTTTTTATTTTCTCCTCTTTCTTTCCTTCTACTGTGCCAGCAGTCAAAAGAGAAGAGCAGTGATTTTCAAGTGCAGGAATTGGATTGAGGACACATAAAACTTTCCTCAGTCTCCTTTTCCAGATTTCTTGGGCTCTTCCTATCCACACCAGAACGTACTATAGGAAACTCCAGAACAGCTTATGGCTTCCATGGCAGTCCCTTTGGTGAAAGATGAGTTTTCTTACTTCTCTGTCTGGGGCCTCATTTCCTCACACCCCAGGATAACAGCCCAAGTTCCCTTTATGACACCCTTGACTCAAGTCTCCTTTTGATTAGGTATCTTTGCTACTACTCAACCATAGCCAATCAACACCACTCTCCTCCACCAAGAGCCCATCCCTTCTCTGTTTCATCCCCATCTCCCATGACACATTTACTGTTCTTATCTCATCTTTCCTTCAGTTTATATGCTACATAGATAGGGGCAGCTAGGTGGTGCAGTGGCTAGAGCACCAAAGCAGGAGTCAGGAGGACCTGAGTTCAAATCTCACCTCAGACCCTTGACACTCACTAGCAAGTCACTTAACCCCAAATGCATCATCTTGGGTCATCTCCAGTCATCCTGATGAATATCTGGTCACTAGATTCAGATGGCTCTAGAGGAGAAGTGAGGCTGGTGACCTGCACAGCCCTCCCTCACTTAAAACAAAGTCAAGTGCAAGTCATGTCATTATTTCTCTGATGGCATGGTCTTCTTTGGCAATGAAGGATGAATACACATGCTACATAGATAGCTCATTGCTTCAGAGACAAATTCCTTGGAACTTCCAAGATGAAAATTAACTTTTCATTTGTGATACAGTAGACTTGGAGTCAGAAAGAACTGAGTTCAAGCCTCACCTCAGGTACTTCCTAGCTGTCTGACCCAGAATAGATCACAAGACTTAGTTGGAAAATGGGGATAATAGTAACACCTACCTTAAAGAGCTGTTGTGAGGATCAAATGAGATAAATTGTAAGAGGCACTTAGAACAATGGGTACTATATAAATAATTATTACTTTTCCTCCCCCTCTTTGCATAAAATAATTGGATCAATATTCTGCTCACGGGAAAATCTCATGAGTCTTTTTTTTTTATCTGTCAATCAACCAGCATTTATTAAACACTTATCATAATAGGACACTGAATTGTCATATGAGTATACATGAAGAGTTGGAATAACCAATAAATGCTTGCTTCATAAGCCATTATTCAGAACTGTATATGCATTGAATGATATATGTATGTATATAAACACATATAATGTTAAATTATACTAAAATGTAATTATACTGTTTTATTTTTTTTAGACCACCTATTATGTGCTAAGCATGGTGCTAGTGCTATCTCTGCCTTCCAACAAACACATTATAACAATGGTGGGGGCCAGCCAGGTGTAGACTTGTGATTTGTTCTGGTTGACCTTTTGATGAAGAGATTCCCTCTACTGATATAGATCAGCAACTGTTTTGACATTTATGGTCTTAGAGAATTGCCCTCAGGACATGGACTTGCCTGGGATCACAGAGCCAGGATGTGTCAAGGACTGGCCTTGAACTCTGATCCTCCTGACTCTAAAGCCAAGTGGATTCTTTAGCAACTGTGGTGAACTGATTTCCAATTATATTACTTACTAATAACTCACATTTGTATAATACCTTAAATTTTACAAAATATGTTTTGACAATAATCATGGCAAGTAGGTAATATAAATATTATTAACTCTTCTTTACAGATGCAGAGATTCACATTCATAAGCAATTTTGAAGACAGTACCACAGATGCTTTTATCTACCTACTCTGAAGAATTGGATCAAATAGGTAAAGGGGAAATTAAAGGGAGATATTTGGAATCATCCTCCAAATAACACAATCTAGTTTAGGTCTGGTCCTATTATTCCTGAGAAGGAAACTGAATTTGTGTGTCTTCAATTAAATTAAATTAAATTCACTTTGAAGGAGAAATAACTCATTATTTAAAAAAAAATACAAGGAATATTTCTAGACTTGAAATAGAAAAACTTGGTATTTAAAAAAGAACTATGGCCAGAGGCATCTAGGTGGTACAGTGGATAGAGTACCAATCCTAGAGTCAGGAGGACCTGGTTCAAATCCAACCTCAAACACTTACTAAGTATGTGACTCAGGGCAAGTCACAACCTCAGTTGTCTCTGAAAGAAAGAAAGGAAAAGAAGTGTGGCCTGGGAGTCAGAAGATCTGCATTAGAATTCTGACTGTGGCAGTAACCACTATGGTGACTTGGAGAAGGTCATTTCACTTTTATGAATTCACTTTCCTTATCTATAAAACAAATCTAAGTGGTTCACTTAGACTGACCCTAAGATCCTTCTTTCCTTACTGCCCGCTTTTTCTTCCATCATACATCAGTCCATCAAATTGAAATGCATGTGTTAAGTTCATTTTGTGTTCTAGTTACTGTGGTAAGCTCTGATGAATTAAAACAGTGCCTGTTCTCAAGAAGCTTACCTTCTAAAGGTGGAGGGGAGGAAACATGTATATATGTAGGTATCTACAAGACTTATGTGAAGCAGACACAATCAATCAGACAAAAGAGAAAGGGCATGACATTGCGGAGCAGGAAGCTTCAAAGGAAGCATCTTCTGCTTTGATGACTTGAGGTATAGTCCAGGCCTGAAGACAGTGAAAAGACTATAGTCTCTAGACCACCTAAGAAGAGGGCTGCCTGAGATCATGCTGGTCTTCTTGGACTGTGACTTTTCTTAGAAAAGACAGACTCTTCAGCCTTTGGGAACAGCTACAATTCTCCCCCCTAGTGAACTGTTCACAAAACCAATTTTTCCATTTATTCTCTATGTCCATGTCAGACCCTGATTGTGGGAAAGGAGTTGGCTACTTATGTATAGAATGATTTTACATATATATTATATATATATATTTATACCCGCATGTTTGTGTCTAATGATAGCAATCTTGAAGGCTGAGCAGGGGAGAGGGAAGAAAAAAGAAATTTACATAACTTCATTATATATTTAAATGGAATAGTAAGTTGTACATAATAGACTCACAGTTTCAGGTGAAATCATTTTTTTTAATTATACTATGTTATGGAAATATTTGTTTTATCCCATTAGTTAAAAATGAAATAAATTTTTAAAAGAAGGAAAGAAAGTGAATTTCATTAAAAAGGGGAATCAGCATGTGTACATAGGTACATACAAGATATATACCAAGTAGAGGTAAGCACTTATAGGGGAAAGCACTAGTAATTCATTTTACAGATGGGGAAACTGAGGCTTAGAGAAGTAAAGTGATTTGTTCAAGGTCACACATATGCAAATAGTAGTTGGGATTTGAACCTGGTCTTCTAACTCCAAATACAGTACATTTTCCACTACACCATGCTACCTGGTTCTCCCCTTGGTACCTTACCTGTGATTTCATTGATATCAGAGAACTCCCCTTGAGGGGACTCCTTTTACCAACGCAGAATGGAAACTACTCTGGAGATTATGATCTTAGAAAGTTTCCTGGTGCATTGAGCAGTTAAGAGACGAACCCAGTGCCACACAAACAGTTATGTTAGAGATGGGGCTTGGACAGATTCTTTCCTGATGAGACCAGCTTGACAGGAACTTCAACACCCTGTCTTACTGACTCAAATCTGCTTCCACTCCCAATTCATATTGAATTGTCATCACCTAGGTCCCAGAGAAGTATTGGCCCTTTCTTAATTAATATTTACTTTATTTTGCATCATTTCACATAATTTTTTTCCCCCAAGCATCCTTAGAATTCAAAACCTTTTCTCTAGGGTCTTTTGTGTCTTTTGATCTGTTCTCAGGGACTAAGAACCATTCCAGAGAGTCAGAGAGTCTCTGATTTAGGTACTAGTAATTATGGCTTAGCAACTGAGTTGTAGTCTTTTAATACAGATAAAGTGACCTGTGCAGCTCCAAAGATCACAGATTCAAGCACCACTGTGAGGAAACTGTACAATTTATCATGGACCTAAAAACTCCATGGACATCAGGAATCATCACTTACTTCGCTTTCCCTCAGATACCTCCCTGTAAGATCAGAGAGAGAGCTTGATTTAGAGCCAGAAGATACAAGTACAAATCCAGCTTTTGAGGATCATGGAGCCTGGATTGGAATCTTCGCTCTGTTTATTTTCTGTGTAATAGTGAAACTTTCTGAGCTTCAGTTTCTTATCATGAAATGAAGGGGCACACACATAGGCACATATATATACATATATATACACGTATGTATGTATGTATGTATGTATGTATGTATGTATGTATATCCCTAAGGTCAAAGGAAGAAAGAAAGGTCTCATACAACATAATTTTCTCATAGTGAAAAAACTGGAAACAAAAGAGATGCCCATTTATTGAAGAATGGCTAAGCAAAATGTTCTTTATGTTGTTATAGACATGGTGTATATAATTTTCCTAGTTCTACTTCTTTCGTTTTGCATCAGTTCATATGTTTTCCCCAAGCTTCTCTGTATTCTTCATGCTCATCATTTTTATTGTGCGATATTTCATTAATTCATATTCCACAATTTGCTTAGCCATTCTTCAATAGATGAGCATTTCCTTTGTTTCCAGTTTTTTTTTTACTATGGGAAAAAAATATAATTATGAAACTGAGGCATAGTGAGCCAAATGATCAATGTATGATCAGCCAGAAGGGTCCAAGGAATAAACATGACTAGTCCTTCAAAGATCTTAGAGTCGAAGCACTTCATTTGTCTCTAAAGGAAACTGAGTCCTAGAGAGTTAAATAGACAAGTATAAGATCACTCCCAAGCTCCTAGGGTGAAAAATATTAAGGCATTCCATGGCTTTAGAGCCAGACCCCCTGCTATAACTGTAGGGGAGTGAAGAAATGAGGACAAGGGAGTTTGAGGGACTTGAATGTGATCACCTACAGGTTCCTAGGCCTAGAGCAAAGAGGACCTTAAGGGCATTTACACTAGAAACCCCCTCCATGGACTCTGCCTGAAACTGAGGCTTAGAGAGCTGAATGACCATTGTAGGGGCATCCTCAAGTGTCCAAGGACAAAAAGTGACAAGTCTTTCAGAGTCCTCAGAATCCAAACCCTTTATATGACTCTAAAGGAAAATGAGTCCTTGAAAGCTGGATAGCCCAGTGTAAGATCACTAACAATATCCTAGGATTAAAAATGTCAAAGCTTTCAAAAGCTTTTGAGCCAGACCTTTGCTGTGACCATAGGAGAAACAGAGGCCTAGGGACCTTCAGGGACCTGTATATAATCACCTTCAAGTTCTAAGGCCTAGAGCTAATAAGACTCCAGGACCTTCACTGGACTCTGCCTGAACCTGGGGCCTAGGGAACTGTGGGGACTGTTTTTGGATCACACACGAAGGTCCAAGGGAACAATGGAAGACATTCTGATGTCAGCAAGTCAACCAGCTTTATTAAACACCTTCTATGTGTGAGGTTACTGTGAGAAGCACTGGAGAATACCAGGAAAGGCAAAATGATCCCTGCTATCAAGAAACTTACAGTCTAATGGGGAAGACACCATGTAAAGAATAGTGTACAAACAAGATATATATACAGGATAAGTTGAAGCATTATGAAGGAAGAAATAGCATTTTTATGACAGCCAAAACATAAGGAAAGAAGAAGGGAATTTCAAACATATATATGCTGGTATAAGAAAGAAAGAGTACAGTTATCTCTTCCATATCACAACTTTCCCCATCATGGTTTTGATGTATCTTGGGTTGGCATAAGAAATTAAATGGCAATTTTGGGGGAGTTTGGTAGAAACTTCTGGTGACATGAAAGGTTGATACAGCAGACAGCACAGAAAAAGGTTAGAAACCCAGAAATGCATAAAATATATGTTGTTGTGTTTGTCCTTCGTTCTCAAAGAGGAACATGACATCAAGATGATGATATGACTTGCACTTGACTTTGATTTGAGTGAGGGAGAGCTGTGCAAGGTCACCAGTCTCACTTTCTCCTCCAGAGCCATCTGATTCTAGTGGCCTGTCACTCATTCGGATGACTGGAGATGGCCCAGCATGCAATGTGGGACCTTGGCCATTTTAGGCTAAGGTCTTATCAGATTCTCACTTTTGAGTGGCATACACCCATTCAATGAATAGGCCTCTTTAAGTAGTTCTTTGAGGGATGGCCCTTTTTAATAAAAGAAAAAAAACCAAAAAAAATCAACTGGGTAAAAGAGAAACAGTTACCATTCAGTAATTACATGTATATATACAATGTTATATAATATAATATCCATATATTTTATCTTTTAATACTATAAGCATCCCATAAAGGAAAAGGAAAAATTCAAACTTCTTTTCTGGTACAAAGGAAAGGCCAAAATTATTTTTTGGATTTTCCAGATTGCAGGGGATGCCCCCAACCCCCTTGACGTGAAAGATTGGGAGTACAAGATGATGTACAAGACTGGGAACTAGAGCAGCTGACTTCAAATAAAGGCTCTGCTGCTTACTAGCTGAGTGATCTTGCATACTTCATTCAGCCCTTCTAAGGCTCAGTTTCCTTATCTTCAAAATGGGAATAATAATTTTAGTGCTTCCCTTGAAGAATTATTTCAATGATCAAATAAGATAATGTGTGTAAAGCACTTTGTAAACCTCAAGGGACTGTATATATAAGCTAGTAGTAGGAAGAGTTGGAGTAGGAGTAGGAGGAGTAGTAGGAGTAGTGGTAGTGGTAGTAGTAGTAGTAGTAGTAGTGGTAGTGGTAGTGGTAGTGGTAGTAGTAGTGGTAGTGGTAGTGGTAGTGGTAGTAGTAGTGGTAGTGGTAGTAGTAGTAGTAGTAGTAGTAGTGGTAGTGGTAGTGGTAGTGGTAGTGGTAGTGGTAGTGGTAGTGGTAGTGGTAGTGGTAGTAGTAGTGGTAGTGGTAGTAGTAGTAGTAGTAGTAGTAGTAGTAGAACTATTCTGTCATAAACCACAAGAGTATGGTGTGTTAGGACTCAGGCAGGAGGCCAAATGGGCATTTATGCCCAAGTGTGAGGGAGACTTTTTAGGGCTCCTCTAATGTGTATCTGGAACTTGTCTGGCCTCAGTGCTGCCTTTGAGGATCATATGAAGTGAGGTAAGGTAGGTTGAGAGCAGGGATGGACTGGCATCTGTGAACTAATCAGGATTGTAGATTTGAACTGGAAGAAACCTCAAAGATCATCTAATACAATCTCCTCATTTTATAGATGTGAAAACTGAGACCTAAAGAGATTAAATAACTTCCAGTGGTTTACACAGAGAGTAAGTGAAGGAAGCAGGATTCAAACCCAGGGTCTACAATTCCATATTTATTAAGGAAGAATTGGTACGCTGATAGGGTGAGGAGCCTGGCAAGGCAAGGGTTAGTTTCTCTAAGAAGGGAGTGCCTCATTTGCTTTTTCTAAGAGACAAGAGAGGAGACAGCAGTGCAAAGCCCAGAGTAAACAGTAATTGTTAATTGGCATATTAGGAATCTGACTTCTCTGAAGTTCAAGCATAGAGCTCTTGGCTTAGGAGTCTCCTAAGCCAACTCCTTGAACTGGTGTTTATCCTACTGGTAGCACTACTTAGTGCACTAATAATCATTCTCCTATGGATTTAAATGACTTTCCTTGCTTCTGTAAAGCATTTTCTCCTCTACTGTGCTCATGCTTTTGATGTAGGCTAGAGCTGGTCTAGGATGGTGGAGTAGGCAGAGATTTTAAAGGATAGAGAAGTCACTGACATCCTTCCCTTTAAAGACCGTCAAACAATTCCCCTACTGGTCTGTCAGAAGAGGAAGCCATCTGTTACAAATCAAATGGTATCTAGAAAAGATAGAAGCTGTGACATCTCAGTTAGAATTTTAGCTTATCAGATTAGCTTCAGAAGCCTTCAAGTCACTTGCAAGAGTGGGACATATGGCAGATAACTTTTGACTAGGGACAAAGATAAGAAAAGTTTGGGGAATGTGAGTGGTTAGAGCTTTGTAGGAAGTCTGGGTCATGGTCCTCTTTGAGAACAAAGAACAATCTGTGAGTAGCAGGAGCTGCGCCATTGATACTTCTATCCTTCCATCTTTCTTTCTTTCCTTCCTTCCTTCTTTCCTTCCTTGCTTCCTTCCTTCCTTCCATCCATTCTTTCTTTTCTCCCTCCCTCCTCTCCCTTGGTTTACATATGGAATCATACCCTAACATGTGGGTGCTCTGCCCAAAGGAATATAAATTTTGATCCTTGAAACCTCACAAGATAGTTTGGGGTTTATTGCATAGATTTCTTTCTTGAGGACCATTCCTCAAACCCAAATTACTCTGGCTCTCATTGACTGGTCCATAATAAGTCCCAACTCATTGTCATTTGGGCTCTAATGGCTCAGAGTGAATATAAATAGCAGTTCTTTCTAGTTTGACCAGAAACCCTTAGTTTCTTCCCCTCCCAGATTGATCTATTTTTTTTTGACTAGGTAAAATAGGCCATTCTTTACCTCATTTCTTACCTAGCTTTAATCACTGAATGAGTATTGCCTCAGTCAAATTAAGACCCTGGAAAAACCTTAGCTTAAAAAGACCAAGGTCTCCCACTGTATTCTGGGACATCTCCAGTCATCCTGATCTATATCTTGCCACTGGACCCAGATAGTTCCAGAGGAGAGAGAGAAGCTGGTGACTTTGCACACTCCTCCCTCACTTAAATTGAATTCACTTGCAAGACATGACATCACCTTCCTGATGTCTGGTCCTCTTCCAGGAAGGACAAACAACAAACCACAAAGCAGAAGGGGAGGGAAGGTTGAGAAGAGTGCCTGAAGAGAACAGAGAGGCTGAGAATATGGCAGATGGGGTAATCAGTGGTTGTACATTCCACCTACTTAGGGTGCTTTGAAACATTTGCTTGATACAGAACTAGAAAGTGAGCTTTATATCCTCAGCATTTAGCACAATGCTTGGCACATGTTCAATAGTTTCAGACGTGTCAGACTCTTCATGACCTCTTTTTGGGGTTTTCTCAGCAAAGATACTAGAATGGCTTCCCATTTCCTTCTCTAGCTCATTTTATAGATGAAGAAACTGAGCCAAACAGGGCTAAATGAGTTACCCAGGGTCACAGCTAGTAAGTGTCTGAAGCCAGATTTGAAACTCAGGTCTTTCTGATGCCAGTCCTGGAACTCTATCCACTGTGCCATGTAGCTGCCCCTGGCACATAATGCATGCTTAATGAATATTTCTTTAGTCAATTAGGAAGGAGCGACCTGTTGAATTTAAGATGTCTATGGAATATTCAGTTTGAGATATACAATAGCTAGTTGGAGATTTGAGAGTGGAGGTCAGGACAAAGGTTAGGACTGACTAACACAACTGCCTGAAAAAAACTGAAGCTTCAAGGCTAATCAGAGATGAGATCTCTAGAGGCTCTGACCATTTAACTATACTGTCTCATCTTTGGATATTTACATAATCAAAAAAGTAGGTCTAAGAGGGGAGATGAGACCATCTAGCCCAGTCATTTCATTTTACAGATAAGGAAACTGAATCTCAGAAGTTAGGTGACATGCCAAAGGTCACATAGGCAGTAAGTGACAGAGCTAAGGTTTGATTCCAGACCATATAACTACAAATCTAGCACTCTTTTCAGGGTACCATTCTATTGTAAGCAGAGCGTGTTTGCCAAGATTTTGTCTGGGTTCAAGAATATTTGCAGAAGATGCTGAAGCTTTTTCTGCATCAATTGATGTAATAATATTATTTTTGTTACTTTTATTATTAATATAATCAACCATGTTCATAATTTTCCATATGTTAAACATCTCTCATTCCTGGTTGGTCACAATGTACAATTTTTATAATATATTATTGTGATTTTTTACTTAGTATTTTATTTAGGAGTTTGGATCCATATTCATTAATGATATTTCTCTATAGTTTCCTTCCTGTTTTTATTCTTCCTGCTTTAGGTAGCAACATCATATTTGTTTCACAAAAGGAGCTTGGCAGGATCCCTTCTTTGCTTATTATTTCAAATAATTTACTTAGTATTGGAATTAGTTGGTTTTTAAATGTTTGATAGAATTCACTTGAAAATCCATCTGGTCCTGGCGCTTTTTTCTTAGAAACCTCATTTATGGCCAGTTCAATTTCCTTTTCTAAAATAAATCTATTTAGATATTCTATTTTTTATATCTGCTAATCTAGGCAATCTACATTTTGTAAATATTCTTCTATTTCACTTAAATTGCTTAATCTATTGGCATTTAATTGGGCAAAATAACTCCTTATAATTTCTTTGATTTGATCTTCATTAGTGGTATATTCATCCTTTTTATTTTTAATACTAGTGATTTGGTTTTCTTCTCTCTCTTTTTAAAATCACATTAATCAATGGTTTATCTATTTTATTGAAGTTTTTATGCAAGTGAAATTTGAGCTATGGGATTATCACATGGCTTTCTGTAGCTGGGAAACAGGCCTATGAGGGCCTAGGTGGAGCAAAAGATGGCTGCCTGGGTCTGGGAGGAAATTTTCTCTTACAAATCCATGCTCCTTGGGGTTTGGGGGCAGTGCTGGGAAGAGTGATTTATGAGTAAAGAATAAAACCTGGGTAGGACAGGAATGGTAAAGAGCTTGCTTTCTGATAATTCATTCTAAAATATCTCAACTCAAACTGATAATAATCACCATTCTAACCAACTGCCTCCCAATGGCATTGCAGGAACTCATTAGGGCTTTTAGAGTAATGATATGATTGTGGTTCAACTCATTTTTACCCAATCCAGCACTCCAATGATCTCCCAAGTCAAGGGAGGAGTAGCCAGGAAGGCAAGGCTGGAATCAGAATTGAATTTTGGGAAGCTGATGAAATGGGAAACCATCCAAACATTTCAGGAAACCAGAGGCTTAGACCCTTCAGAAAAGCAGCTTCAGAAGACATATCTCTCAGCTATCTTTCCACCCTCTTCTAGGCAGAAATGCTTATGGAGCACCCTGCAAACTAGCAAAGATGACATAAGATGGACATTCTTGATGTTTGAGGGTCTATGGGAAGAGAAACACACTGATATACTATTGCTGGAGCTATGAATTGATTTCAATGGTTCTAAAAAACAGTTTGGAGTTACGTGAGAAGAGAGACTAAAGCCATTAAATTTTCATATCGTTTTAGTCAGGGATCCCTCTATTTGGCATATACCCCAAGTAATTCAAAAACAGAAAAGTCTAATATAGACCAAAATATTCACAGCAGCACATTTTGTGGTAGAAAAGAACTAGAAATAAAGTCTCATCCCATCAATTGGGAAATTGTGGCATATTAATGTAATTAAACACTACTATGCAATAAGAAATGATGACTATGAGAAATTCAAAAAAACATGGAAGAGTTATATAATCTGATGAATTTATTCATGAGAGAGAAAACTGTCTACACATGGTTCTTTCACTTTCTTTCTTTCATTCCCTTCTTAAGTCCCTACAATGAAGCATCAACCTCATTGTTCTCTAGTTATCAATGATCTATTGCTGTCATCCGTCCTTTCATTTTTGAAGACCAGTGATATCACAGATGATATCTTGATTGTCAAATTGAGTGTCCTTTTCTCAAACCCCATTCTTCTTGACCTCTCTATAGCTTTTAACACTGTCAGTCCCACCCTTCTCCTTGATATTTTCTCCTTTCTAGGTTTTTATGACTCTGTCCTGGTTCTGTCCTGGTTCTTTTCCTGTGTAACTGCTCCTCAGTCTCCTTTGCTGGATCTAAGTCTCCCCCTGATAACTGTGGGTATCCGACAGGATTCTATCCTGGGCCTCCTTCCTCCTCCTCCTCCTTCTTCTTCTTCCTATCCTATGTCACTAGGTGATCTCATTAGTTCCCATAGATTCAATTATCATCTCTTTGATGATGATTCTCAGATCTACTTATTCAACTCTAATCTGACCTCCAGTCTCAAATCTCCAACTGCCTGTTGGACATCTCAAACTGAATATCCCATAGATATCTTTAGTTCATTATCTTTCCCCAAAAAGCTTCTACTCTTCCTAATGTTACCATTACTGTCAAAAGTACCACCATGATTTCAGTAATGCAGGATCACTACTTAAGTATCATACTTGACTCTTCACTCTCTCACCCTCTACCCCCATATCCAATCTTTTGCTAAGAACTGTTGACTCTACATTTGCAGTATCCCTCATATATACCCTCTTCTCCCCTCTGACACTGATGCCACAGGGATCAAGGAATTGGAAAGAAGTATGTACACAAAAGGACTAAACAGTACATCTCTCCCTTTTTTTCCTTTGCAGCTCTGAACAAGCAGGACTTTTTGGAGCTGCCGCCGATAGGGCAGCTATCCCATTGCCCACCTGGCTATGGGAGCTATAATCACTTTCTGTTTCTTTCTCTGGTGTTTGTTCTTTTATGATTTTCAAATGAGTATTTTGAGCTCTGGTGCATGACCAGATATATTTTGAGGCAGCTAATGACCTTGTGAGTTAAAAATGCTCAGGGGTCTCACTGGTAACAAGAGGAGGTAACATTAGTCACTGGAGCTGTAGCAGCTGACAGCAGTGGAAGTGTCTGCAGAAACAAAGTCATCCAGGGACAGTGGCAGCTTCAGCAATGATGATCCCTTTTGTTGGAAAGCAATGGCTATGGACTTCAGAAAGCTACCAATTCTAGTTCCTCAGAGCCCAGCAGAAAACTACAACAAAGGAACACTTCATGAGGACTCTGTGATGGAGAAAAGGACTTCTAAAGCCAGAAGTGAGATCTTTCAACATATGTGTTCTTCATATGTAAGCCTCACTGCTATTATACTCTGAGTTTATGTCTACTTTCCTCAGGGATCTCATGTATGCAAGGGGAGAATTTTGAGTAATGTTTTATACTCATTGTCCCTGCTAAATTTTCTCAATGAATGAAAAGCCAGTTGGGTAGCCTAGTTAATCATTAATGGAGAGCACACTGGTAGGGGCTCAATATTGTTACAATATTAAAAACTCTAACCCGTCAGAGTAACTCTTATAATCTTGAGGGAGAGTAGTATTTGCCCCTTTGACCATAAAACCTGCTGGTGGGAATGAAAGTTGGAAAAATTAGCCCAGTAGAGGAGTATATGGAAGAAAGGAAAGAAGGAAGGAAGAAAGAAAGGAAGGAAGGAAGGAAGAAAGGAAGGAAGGAAGGAAGGAAGGAAGGAAGGAAGGAAGGAAGGAAGGAAGGAAGGAAGGAAGGAAGGAAGGAAGAAAGGAAAGGAAGTTGAAAGGGGATTTGAGAGATGATTTGATCCAATTTCCTAGATTTACAGAAGAGGAAAGGAGCCCTAAGTGATTAATTTGGGTCACCCACGTAGCCAGATGATGGCAGACTCAGGACTAGAATCCAAGCCTTCTGGTTCCCAGGACAGGGTTTTTTTTCACCAAGTCAAGCTAACTCACTTCTGAAAATTTACAACTATAAGAAATAAATGAATTAACAAATGAAAAAGCATTCATTAAGTGCCCACTATGTGTTAGATACTGTGCTAGAGATGGAAATACAAAAAGTGGAACCATGTTTGCACTTGAAAAGCTTAGCTTCTAATAGGGGAAGTGCTACAATTATATAATGGCCAGATAAGAGAACTTTGGTCTGGGAAGTCACAGGGATCGTGAGTAGAGCCACAGAGCAGTCAATTATCACAAGCCCTTTCCAGTAGCAATAATAGTATTGCTTTGATTATGTTCCTGGAATGAGATATGAAGTGGGGCAGGTGACTGTATGCTCAGGGCAGCAGAACACATGGTAAGGGTCTAAGTTAAGCCCTGGTGCATCACTAGATGGGTTGTAAAGTAAGGTATGGGGCTAGCTAGATACAGTGGGTTAGGTGAATTTGTACTCACTCATTCACCAATCAGGGCAGCTTACATCCTGGATAAAGGTTCCAATAAATTCCCAGAAGGAGAGGGGGCATGGTCTCTGGAGGTCTCATCTGAGGGTATCTGCTTCAGGTGGGAAGAAGGAGGAACATGGCAAGGCAGATGGCCAGGTTCCCAGGTGGTACTGGGTTTCCTTGTGGATGACTAGTTGGGATATGAAGAATGGTATGGAGCTGTTTAGATGGAGAGGGAAAACATAATTTGCATCTGGGACACCCAAGACTTCATGGAAATGTTGCCTAATAGCTGTAATTTAAAAGATTTTTTTTTTTGTAAAACTCCCCCTGGCCAAAAATATTTCACTCCCATTCTCAAATGGTCTGTAGTGGTGCCTGAAATTAAAATGTTAGAGAATCTTTCCAAAAGGAAATCCAAAAGGCTGTTTAAGGAAATACCTTGTTAAAAGGGGAGAGGTGCCTGGAAAGGGCAGCTATTAAGGCATTATCAGTCATTAACACCTTAATTATATTCATTATCAGATCACTTTCCAAGGTGACAATTATTTGAGTTGGAAAATGAAGCAAGAGAATTTTATTTGATAGAGGAAGAAGGCCAAGTATAAGAACAGTGGGCATAGTAGAATTAGCTCACTTGTTTTTGTGTCCGACTCTTCATGACCCCATTTAGGGTTTTCTTGGCAAAGATACTGGAGTGGTTTGCCATTTTCTTCATCCAGCTCCAGATCAGGAAATTGAGGCAAATAGTGTCAAGTGACTTGCCCAGGGTCACACAGCTATTAAGTGTCTGAGGCCAATTTGAACTCAGGAAGATGAGTCTTTCTAACTCCAGATCTGGCTCTCTATCCACTGTGCCACCTATTTGCTCTAGTAGAATACTGCATGTCAGATGGGAAATTATGGTAATGTAGGTAATGTAGAATAGTGGATAGAAATGAGTTCGAATCCCACCTCAGACAAGTACAAGTAGTGTGATGATTGGAAAATCACTTACTGTCTCTGAGACCTCAGTTCCTCATTTATAAAATTATGAGATTGGACCAGATGACCTCTAAAGTCACCAACAATTCTAAATTCAGGATCCTATTTTCTAGAGATCATCTAGTTCAAGAATTGGCAAATTTCAGATAGGCGGGTCAAATCTACCTCCCAATGGTTTTGTAAGCCTAGGGTGCTAAGAATGATTTTTACATTTTTAAAATAAAATTTTATTTTATTTTAAAATATAAAAAAATTAAATTCATGAGCCAGACATACAAAAATGGATAGCCACTGAATTTTATTCAGAGGCTAGAGTCTACCCCCTGATCTAGTTCACTCACCTCATTTTACAGATAAGGAAACTGAGGCCCAGAGAAATAAAGTGACTGTACTCAAGGTTATACAAGTAACAGGTAGGAGAATTGAGATGTTACCAATGCAACATGGTTGCCTCCTTCCTATTTAAAATCTAGCACTAGCCCTTTTACTTTCTATCACCTAGCCTTTCTAATCAATCAATCAATCAAAAAGTATGTATTAAGTGCCTATGTGTCAAGCCCTGTGCCAGGAACTGGGAAATAAGAAAAAACAACAGTTCTTGCCCTCAAGGAGCTACAATTCTATTGCAGGAAACTAAATGTGTATGCACTAAATATAAAGTCCAAAATAAATTGTTGGGGGAGGCTACTAGCAGCTGGGGCAATCCAGAAAGATTGCATATAGAATATATGGTGCTTGAATTGAGTTTTTAATAAAGCAAAGGATTATAAAAGGAAGGAGTGCATTCTCTGAAATACAAATACAAAGTCAATACAAAGACTTGGAGAGGAGTAGTAGAGCGTTCGTGCAAGAAATAGCAAGGTTAGTTCTTGTGGTCTATAAAGTCTGGAAGGTGGAGTAATCTATAAGATTGGAAAGACAGGCTGAGATCAGATTGTAAAGAGCTTTAAAAGTCCAGGTTGGTCAACTAGATTTTAAATACCTACTATGTGTGAGGCACTGGAAATACAAAGAAAGGCAAAAACAAAAAACCCAGTCTGCCCACAAGAAACATACAGTCTGATAGGGGAGACAACATGAAAACAACTGAGTACAAATAAGATATAAATAACGGAGAAGTTGGAAGTAATCTTATAGGGAAGACCCTGGCATTATGGGAGACCAGGATTGTAGATGGTGGAATTTTAACTAAGACTTGAAGGAAAGTGAGTCAGGAAGTAGAAAAGAGAGAGCAAGAGTTCCAGACCTTGGGGACTGCCAGTAAAAAGTACATCGGACTGGAGCTGAAAGTGGGAGTGGGAATTGAGTGAACCACACTTACTCCTAAGTCTTGTGGACTTAATTCTAGAGTTAGCTTGGTTTTCTTTCTCTTCAATTATGGGTCTAGTACTAGTTTCTGTTTTGTGAGAAAACTTTATTCCATTGTGGGAATTGTGAGAGGACTTAGTTGCATTGTTTGAACCTCGTCCTGCTTGTCTGGGAAGCTGGACCACCTCTACCTGTTGCTTAGAGACCCTTAACAAAGGACCTAGTTATGCTGACCAGAAACCAGGTCAGATCCAAAGACTGATGAAAGGAGTTTTCTCCCAATTGTATATCTTAAGCAACCCATATGTCTTATCTGAAACTGACCCCATATTGATCAATCAATTATCCTTTTCATGTTGCTTTCACAGACCTTTGGGAGGAGTGCGACACTTCTTTTTTCTGATTTCAGGGAATTGCCCTTGTTTGTTTTCCCCCTCCCAACTTGAAAAGTCCCTGATCTGTCCTCCAATTAGAAATCAAATTACCTAATGCTTTACCCTGGTTAACTGTTTCCTTAAAATTAATTGGTCTTATTTGATAAATTTTTTTTAATTTATAAAAGTCTATCTACCCTTGTATTCTGGGTCCAGTGCCAAAGCTGAAGTAGGTGACTGGTCTGTCTTTGTTGGGCAATTGACATGTATTGCTTAATAAATCAATATGCTTAGAAGCTGGAACCTTTGTTTCCTCAGTCATTTCATCTTTTACTCAACACAGTGTACTGTGGGAGGGACAGCCAAGATATTATATTTGATCCTGAAGATGATGGGGAGCCACTGGAGTTTATTGAATGGGAGCTGGGGTGTATGATGTGGCCAGACCTACATTTTAGGAAGATCAGTTTGACAACTGAGTGAGAGATGGATTTGGGGGGAAGGGGGAAGGTACGGAGCTGGGGGAAGGAGCAGCAAGACCAACCAGAAGCCTGTTGTTGTACAGGACTTATTGCTCTGGTCCAGGCACAACATGAGGGCCTGCACTGGTGTGATTGCATTGTCAGAGAGGAGCCTTTTACACTTGATTCTAGAGGCAATAGAGAGTCATTGGAGTATTAAATAGAGAAGTGACATTGTCAGACCTGTACTTGAGGAAAATCACAGTGATGAGGATGAATTAGAGAAGAGAGAGGTTGGAGGCAAGGAAAACAATTAGGTGGCTATTGTAATAGCTGACTAGGTAAGAGGAGATACAGGTCTAGACTAGACTCACCTTCCTTCAAGTTCATGTGTCTGAAGGAAGGGGATGGATGGGAGAGGTGTTGTAGAGGTAGAAATAAGATTTGGCAACTGATTGGTTACGTAGGGTGAGGAAGAGCTGAGGGTCAAGGATGATGCTGAGATTATGAACCTGATGAACGGAGCTGGTCATGATGCTGTTCAGTATGCCTTCTACCAATGAAATCCATGATTCTAAGATTCGGTGCACAGTTCTCAGGGCACTAGATCAGAGTAGGTAGAAATCGCAGAATGTCCTGGGCCCTCAACAGAATGATTGTACCAGCTCAAATCTAATGTGGTTCCAAAGGAAAAGGGATCTCCTTTTGCAAACTTTTGGGATAATCCCTATGTCAAGTTGAATTACTCTAAAGGACCTCTACCTCTATTGGCTCTATTTCCATGTTTGTTCTCTGGGCTGGAGAAAGAGAAGTTAGCGAGCTTGGTGATTTGCTAGTAACATGAGGGAGTGAGAAAAACCAGTTATGGTTTCCTCAACTGTAAAATGAGGAAGTTTGACTTGATGACCTTCAAATGTTCCTTGACTAAAGCTAGGTAACAAACTGAAACCTGGGAAAGACCTTAACTGAGAAAGGCCAAGGTCATCCCTTGCATCCTGGGCCATGGCCAGTCATCTTGACTTTTTGTCTCGCATTGGATTTCAATGACCCTGAAGGAGAGAGTGAGGCTGATGACTTTGCATGGCTCTGCCCGACTCATATCCATCCCATTCAAGAGCAAGTAAAGATATCCTCCTCGTGACGTCATTGGTCTTCTTCCAGAATGACAAATCAACAACAACCAAATTCTCTTCCTGCTTGAAATCTATGACTCTATGAAGTCTCTTAATTGGCTGAGAATGAACCTGGGAATGGAAAAATGGACCAATGAGGCAGATCCATACAGATGGCCCATGTAGAGATATCTTCCAGTTGTCTTGGTGACGTCCAGAAGCAAGATGATCCTATTCTCTGAAGCACTAAGAGAGTTTCACCTGGGCTCCTAACCTAGAGAGAACCATAGCTATGTTAGACCTGGAAAATTTTTGTTAGGAATTAGGTTAAAATACTTAAACGTTGTTTAGTCTGGAATTGGGTAGATTTTTAAAAAATATATTTGTATTTTTTTTATACGTTGTACAGTTGGCAGATCTAGAGTCAGGAAGGTCTGAGATTAAATTCTACCTTTGACTTTAACTGTGTGACTTTGGGAAAATTGTAAGCCTTAGTTTCTCATCTATAAAACAGAGATAATATAAAAGCACTTTCCTCACATTTATAGTTTAATCCTTATAGATTATTGTGAGGATTGAATCATATATACATACATGTATACACACTATGTATAATAAGCATATAAAGTGCTCTGTAAATGCTAGCTCTTATCATTATTAATATTATTTCTTCTCTTATTACACCCTGTTACAGCTCATCTTTGTCTCTATAACTATTCTTTGTATATTTTTTCCATTGCTGATTCCAGTCTCTAATGCCTTCAGTTTCCTTTGATGCATGTCCATGCATACGGGATCAAAAGATTTGGTTTCTCTCCTCCAGGTAGCCTTCCTTGATCAACTCCATTCCAGTATCTACCTAGTTACTAGAAGAAACAAGTCAGTCTTTGGTTTCACATGCTAGACAAAGTTATCTTCTTGGAATAAGGCCAGCCCCCTCCCTTGTCATTCCTCGATTCCAGGGTGGGGGGCATCACAGGTGGCTAGCTTTCCATTCCCAAAACCTTGTTCAACCAGTCTGGCCATGCCTCCCACATGCTAAGCAATGAGATTTTCAGATGGGCATTTGGCATGACCCAGCCTGCCCATCATATCTTCAGATACCTAGGTCCCTCCCCACCTCACAGCATATCTTAGTACCAATGTTTGAATAGTATTTCAAATACAAATGAGGTTTACTTGCTTTTATTGGAGAGGGGTCAGGTAACAGGGAGACTGAGGGGAGAGGGCCTTAAACTCTGGAGAGCTGACACCTGGGTCTGGCTTTCCTGTGTACTAGGGAAAGTAAGTTCTGTCTTTTCTCAGGAAGGCTGAGGAGTTGACGGTTAGGATGAGGACGTTGCTTATAAAAGCCAGTTTTATAAAATGGAATGAAATCATCTTTGTCATACTACCTTTTAGGGTTACTGTGATTATGTAACCAGGGAAAGAATCTGCTAGGTAAGAAAACTCTATCCGGACTCAGGTATCTCTACTAAGGCTGTGTGGAATAGATGTGTACATACTGGGGTAAAGGGACTATATGTACTTAGCTCAAAGCTGTCTTGAGAGATGGCTCCCTCGTCTGACTCAGCCCTGGGACTAGAGCTTTGAGATCTTGAGGAAAAGATGCCAGACTAAACACTAAATGTTGCCTTGCCCTACTTCCCTGACACAGTTCCTTTCTCCCCTATTGGCCAGGACCAATCCTCCTGCTGTGGTTCTGTTGCCCTGGATGCAGCTTAGAGAAAAAGCTACAGAAGTATGAGCAGAAAGCAAGGGCAACAAACAGGGAGAATTGACAACAGTCTGCCTGCCCGTGCAAAATATGGCTAAGGAACCCTGTGCATCATCAGCATTATGTCCTGGTCTTACCACACCCATGCTGGGGACTGTTAGTCCACTGCCTGAGTCCAACTGGCAGTAGAGGGCCCCAAGAGGGTGGGCAGGGCCACCAATCTGCCAGGTGTCTAACCAGCAGCATCCTCAGCTCTACCTCAGTTTCAAGATGTGGTTTAGGCTGTAGGGAACACCAGTAATTACTGCTCATTAGGCCCTTATCCTCAGCTCATCTCTGAGGCCCAGTTAATAGCTATTCCAGGCTCTTCTGCCTGGGGATGGAAGAAGTTGAGGGTAGGGGGTAGGAGGTGGGTTCTAATTATTACTGGGTCAGTTGCTGATGTCTTGCTCCTGAATGATGAGCTAGTTACTCCTAAGATCCCAGATTCCCTCCAGGCTCCAGTTCTTCAACAGTTTTAATGAAGACCCCACCTATCACTAGAGGTACTCAACATCTTCCTGATCCTTTGGAAGACTAGCAGGGACAGGCCCAACAGGCGGAACCCAAATTGTAGGATTAAGGAGGAACAGGACAAGAACCTATATCCTTTGGCATTTTAATCAGGACAAAATATACAAGCAAATAACCCTTTACCTATCTGATCTTGTTCCAACTGGGATCAGGGCCATAAAGGAGTTCATTCTTACAGGCACTCATCCTGTGGTTTCCCTACTGGTTCCACAGACCTGAAATATCTTCCTTGCCTCCTCTTCCTCCAATATACTGCCTACCATTCATCCTTCAAGACCTATCTTCTCCATTAAGCACCTCCCCATTCCCCAGCCACTCTCGCTTGCAGAGATCTGTTCTTTTCTGAACAGCTAATTAATACTGTGGTTAAGAGCTAGGGAGTCTTATTGGGAAGAAAGCTAGGAAAAGTTAGGAATTAAGAAGTCCTGAATTCAAATCTAGCTTCAGACACATATTAGCTATGTGACCCCAGGCAAATCACAGTCTCTACCTATTTCAATTTCTTCATCTGTAAAAGGGGGTGCGGTCTTAACTGTCCCAAACTCCCAGGGCTGTTGTGTGAGGATTAAATGAGGTAATGTTTGTAAAGCACCCTGTAGATATTAAAGCACTGTAGAAGCACTAGCTTTTATTATTCTGAGCTCAAAAAGTATATGTTGTGTGTACTACACAGAAGCAGTGTGGTGATAGAAAGAGTGCTGGCTTTGGTTCCAGAAGTCCTTGATTTGAATTCATTGCCTGTGTGATCTTGGGGAAGTACACAGCCTCAGTTCGCTAATCAATGAAATAAGGAGTTTGGACTAGTAAACTTTGAAGTTCCCTTCTTGCTCCAAATGTATTGTTTGGTACTTATCATTAGAACCCTAGAACTGGAAGAGACCTTAAGGAAATCTAGCCTTACTTTTATAGATGGACAAGCTCTAGACAACAGAGAGGAAGTGGCAAGCCCAAGGTACAGCTTGTTAGTAGGTGAACCAATGCTAAAATCCAGATTTCCTGATTCCCAGTCCCATGTCCTTTCTCCTACACTTCCTAGTTATCCAGTTATAATTTCTCTGAACCTTCATTTCCTCATTAGTGTGATGAGTATGTTCTGATCCTATTCTCTCAGGGACAGCCTGGCTATATCTCCCCCTCAGGGTTCTAAGACACAGTGAGGCGCTGGGATTTTTCTTCTCTTGCATTGACTCAAGTTTCCACCAGCTGTGCTCCTCATGCTTGTCAGGGGCCAGTGACGAGTGCCCCAGTTCCATTTAACCACTTAATATTGGGTAGCACTTACAAAGGAAGATTTACTTTAAAGATACAACAAGAAAGGACCCACTTCTTTTTTTTCTAATTTATTTATTTCGTTTTAGTTTTCAACATTCATTTCCATAAGATTTTGACTTCCAAATTTTCTCCTCATCTCTCCCCTCCCTTACCCCAAGAGAGCATGTAATTTGATATAGGTTCAGCAAATACATTCATATTGAATCTATTTTCACATCAGTCATGTTGTAAAGAAGAATTAGAACCAATGGGAGAAACCATGAGAAAGAAAGAAACAAAAGAAGAAGAAGAAAAAGGAGAGAGCGAGCTAATCATTTGCTTCAATCTGCATTCAGACTCCATAGGTCTTTTCCTGGACTTCAACAGCATTTTCTACCATAAGTCCTTTGTAATTGTCCTGGATCCTTGCATGGATAAAAAGAGATAAGTCTATCAAAGTTAGTCACTGCACATTGTGGCTGCTACTTTGGAATATACCTACTTCTGGGGCACACTCTCTCCTACACCACCTAGAGCCTCTAGGGAAGTAGGCTCCAAACAGTTCCTACATAGCATTGGTTCCACCAAATTCAAGGGCAGGTTGTTGTTGTTTATCATTTCCAAAGAAGAGCAATGGCATCACAGGGTGACATCTTGACTTGTGAGTGAGCTGGATTTAAGTGAGTCAGCATCACACAAAGTCATTGGCCTTACTGTCTCTTCCAGAGACATAAAAGTTTAGAGGCAAGACAACTGGATGCAATTGTCCTGGATGCAATGGAGGACCTTGGCATTTTCAGCGTCTGACCAAGCTCTAAGCGCTCCACAGTGCTTCTTTCAGCTGCCTTTATGGCCATGGGAATAAAATGTTCTCATGTACCCAATCCATCAGGGGGAAATTTTCACATGCTTCACCTCCCTAACTCACTGATGGATTTGAGGCCTGTCAGTTACTCTCAAAGTGGTTTAGCCTGTCTGCCAAGATAGTTTGTTGGTATGGTTGCTGTGAATGCTACAGCTTCTTGGAACCTTAGGTGAGAATTGAATGACAGACACCAAAAGTGGATGAGCAGCCCTGAAAAGGTCTCAGCAAGCCCTCACACCAGAGGAGCTAGTCCTCCTTGAACACCCCATAAATCCCTTGAGTTTGTATGTCATCACTGATTGGTAACTCTTTCCGCTATACTGGGGTCCTGAAAATCCTTCCTTGATCTTTAGGGTATCAATGCTGACCTAGCTGCCAAATCTATCCTTAATTTTGCCTCTCATATTTCTATGGCTCCTTCCCTTGACCAAGGTCAGTAACTCTGCTCCCTGAGTCTAGAATGGAAAGAAACAAATGAAAAGACCATGGACTTGTTTCTCAGGTACATATAGCCTTAGAGAGAAGATCCCTTTCTCTTACCCACAGTTTTTCATGAGCAAAAGACTCACCGAAGTCCCTGATAAGAATGAATCAAGGAGGAAGTAAATGATGAGAGAATTTTTTTAATGTCTCCAAAGCCAACCAGGGAAATTTTCTTTCATTTCACATTTAGTTATGGGATGCCTGTACATGATTTACAAACATCATTACGATTTTCTCAGAAACCATCATCTCCCAAGCATCCTCCATGTGGAGCTAATAGGTCAGCTGAGCAAGCTAATGCAATCAGTGCTTATACCAGACTCCTATTACATCCATAAAATGGTACTAACAAGGTTTCCCCCTCCTGCCTCTAAGGACTCATAAAATCATTGAATCTCAGGGTTGAGAGGACCTCAGTTACCCTCTAATCTAATGTGAACCTGAACAAAAGTCCTACTTGAGAGGCTGACTAGCAGTGTGACCCTAGACAAGTCACTGCATTTCTCTCAGACAGTTTCTTCATCTATAATATGGGAATGACAGCATCCACCTCACAGTATTGTTGTAAGTATATATGTGAAGTGCTTTGCAAACTTTAAGGGTTCTATAAATGCTCGTTACTACCATCATCACATCTGATAAGTGATCATCCAGCCATTTGAAGATTGCTAGTGAGTAATTTCCTAAAGCAATGCTTGGGGGTGGGGGGAATAATCACATTTTTTAAAATACAATATTATAAATTTAGAGTGGGAAAGGACCTATCCAGTTCAATCCTTTCATTTTTATAAAAGATGAAACTTAGTCCTAGAGAGGTCAAGTGACTTGTCTAGGACACACAGAGAAAAGCCAGATCTCCTAACTCTAAATCCATTCATTTGCACTGGCTTGTCCCCCAGGCTCTCTACTCACCTCTCATTTAGAATCCCTAGCTCCCTTCAAGATTTAACTCAAATACCACCTTCCATAACAGGGCCTTCCTGGACCTTCTAGTTGTCTTTCAAGTACTAGAACCTTTACTTCTAAAATTACCTTCCCATGCTCTGTATGTAACTTATATGTACCAGTTTATCTATATGTCTTCCCTATTAGTCTATAAGCTCCTTGAGGGCAGGGAATGTCTTTTGCTTTTCTTTGTATCCTTGTCTCTTAGTACGCTGCCTGGAATGTAGAAAGGTGCCTAATAAACACTTGATTGACTATATTGACTTGTGATATTCATTCAACTGCATGACAAACCATGCCAATAACATTTAACCTCCTATTTCTGTCTCCAGCTTTTCTTAAGTTCAGATTTACTTACGTAGGGCAGAGGGGTAGAAAAAGAGTAAAACATATTTTCATTTACATCACAAATTGTAGGGAATACAGGACAAAGATGCATAGCATCCATTAGGAAGTACCTTCTTGAGCCAACTCACCTTAGCAATGATTAGTTAATAGCAGTAGCCCAATTTTTTTTTTCTGCCAGAAGTAGTTATAGTCAATCAATCAACAAACATTTATCAAGCATTTCCTGTATGCAGGAACAGTAACAGATACTGGAGAGACAAAAAAACAGGAAAAAAAATGGAAGATAGAAAGAAATGAAGAAAGAAAAAGAGAGAGGGAGGAAGAAAGGAAAGAAGGAGGGAAGCAAGGAAGGAAAAGAAAGAAAAAAGAGATTCCTTGCCCTCAAGGATCTTAAATTCTATTGGAGGAGACAAATTATACATATACAAGGTGTTCCAAAAGTCTTAGTGTAAGTTTAACGTATTTTAAAGCTGCACTAAGAGTTTTGGAACATCCTGTAGAAATATATAATTGATATATACAAAATAAATACAAGGTGGTGGGAGGGGGAAGGCACTGGAAGCAGGAGTGATGGAAATCAGGAAAGGCCTCATGGGAGATGAGCTTTCAAGAAAACTGGGGATTCTAAAAAACAGTAGAGATCAGAAGGAAGTAGATTTCAGCCAATGCAGAAGTACAAAGATGGGAGACGGATTGTATCAGTTAAATGATTAATTCTGAACTAAATAGTAGAATCCCTGTTTAAACAAAAAGTTACAGAACCACAGAATTCAAGAGTCAGAAGGGGTCTCAATGGCTATCTAGTCCAACCCATACTCATAAAAGGATCCCTACTCCACCACACCCAACAAATGGTCATCTAGACTTTTCTGGAAGACCTGCAATGAAGGGAAACCACTATCCCTAGAGTCAGACTATTCTGTTGTTGGGTAGCCATCATTTTAAGGCAGGTTTTCCTTTTTTAGATTTTAATTTTCCTCTTTCCTCTGTTGCCAGCAGTTAGCACAATCCCTGGAAAATAGGTGCTTCATACATCTTGCTTGTTTGCTGCTCCTACTTCTACCCTTTGGGACTAAACCCTAATTTCCCTTTCACATGATAGCCCTTCAAATACTTGAAGGCAACTCTTATTTTCTTTTTTGTTTGTTTGTTAAATTGTTTTTCCCCCAATTACATGTCAAAACAATTTTTAACATTTGTATTTTCAAGAGTTCCAAATTTTTCTCTCTCCCTCCTCTCTCCTCTTCCTAAAATGGTAGGCAATTTGATATAGGTTATACATGTGCTGTCATGTATAAACGTATTTCCATATTAGTCACAGTTGTGAAAGAAGAAACAGATCAAAAGGAAAAAACTCAAAAAATAATAAAGTCAGTGGAAAGAATTAGGTTCCCATCTGCATTCAGAGTTTATCAGTTCTTTATCTGGATGTGGACAGCATTTTCCTTTGTGAATCCTTTGTACTTGATTTGGATCGTTGAGCTACTGAGAAGAGCTGAGTCATTCATAGTTGATCATCACACAATGGGCAATTATCATTTCCCCCCATGGCTTGTCTCTCTCAAGCTAGTTCCTTCAACTATTTCCCTAGTTCAACAAATCCCTAGTTTCTTCAGCTGATTCTCATATGGCATAGAATTGAAATATTTTGTGTTCTGACTATCACCCTTCTGATAGTCTCATATTATCAATATCTTTTCTAAACTATGGTGCCCAAAGCTGAACACTACTATTCCAGATACAATCTGACCAAAACAGAGAGTGATGGGGCTCAAATCTCATTATTGTTTTAAGAATAATTTGTAATAATTTTATCAAAGAATGTTTGTAGAACCTACCATTATTCCTTCTTCTTTTCTTTTCTTTTTTTTTTTTTTTTGAAACTGGATCTCCCAATCTCGACCAGGCTATCAGTGCAGTAGCCACACATGGGCCACTGACTTGGGTATTCTCTCTGCCTAACTTTGGAACTAGAAAGTCTATTTTTCACTATATTAACAGACCCAGGCAAATGCCAGAATTGAAACATGGCTGGAACTGAAACAAATCATAAAGTAACAGGAAAACGATATTCACACACATTCCTGTGTGAGTACAATCTTATCCCCTGTGCCCTCTGCCATAACTGGAGGAACAAGCTCTTCTAAGACTCACAGTTCCAAAACAGGGGCCAAGGAAAGGCCAAGTGTCAGCTCTATTCCTGGATGGGTCCTAGCTGGGTCTGACTTCAGTGAAATCTGTGTTTAGTCGATCATCTGCTTTCCAGCTGCCACCATCTGCAGTATACTTCTGACCGTGTGGTCACAATTCACCAGCTTTCCCATGGCTAAGATGGTTCATCTTCTTGTTCCAAATGGACTCCAACAACAATAAAGGCTTATTCCTGGAAGCCACCTTTGCTCACCATGGTCACAAATTTGGTCATGGGCTCCGTTATTGACCACCATTTTACACTTTCCTAACCCCGACACCATCAACCTGAACTGCTGGCAGATGTGTTTCACAGGAATTAAAATTAGTGTTTGTGCTCTGGGCTCAGACATCCTGGGAAACATAGTCCTCCCCTACTCTCCTCAGGCACACCTTTTGTCATATGTACTCAGAAAGTGTCTGTTGATGAACTTGGATCCTTCAGGGAACTATTACTCTCCTGGGTGATTTAATGAGGTGGGGGAGACTTCCGGCCCTTGTTTGTATTGGCTCATTATTGCATGGGGGAAAAGATGAAAATTCATGGGAAATTTCAGATGTTCTGAATATTAAGGTTTAAAACTCTCTGCTCTAATAGTGAGACTCCTTGTACCTAACTTCATCTTTTTTTTTTTCTGATGCTCTGTTTCTCCCTTTCCTTAGACTTCGTGCTGGTCTTTATACACAGCCTACCATCTCAGAACTGTATACCTCTTCGCTGCATGTCTCCCAGACCTCTATCTTCTGGTTTCCTTCAAGATTGAGCTGAAATCTCACCTTCTGTAGGAGGTCTTTCCTGGTCCCCTTAACTGCTAGAGAGAACTTGTATATGCAGATAGATAGATAGATAGATAGATAGATAGATAGATAGATAGATAGATAGATAGATAGATAGAGGTTGATAGATATCACAGATGATATTAGAGATACACTATAAATAGATATATATTACCTATTTTTGTTGTTGTTCAGTCATTTTAGTCATGTCCATCTCCTCATGATCCCATTTGGTTTTTCTTTTGACAGATACTGAAGCAGTTTGCCATTTTATTCTCCAGCTCATTTTACAGATGAGGAAACTGAGGCAAATAGGGTTAAGTGATTTGCCCAGGGCCACATTACTAGTAGGTGTCTGAAGCCAAATTTGAACTCAGGTCTATCTGAATACAGGCCCAGCACTGTAACCACTACTCCACCTAACTGCCCCTATATTACCTGTCTTGTCTGGAGAGTTATTTACACATTGTCTCCCCCATTAGACTGTGAGCTCCTTGAGAACAGTGACTATGTTTTACCTTTCTTTATAAACACAGCACCTAGCACCATACCTGAAACAGGGTAAGCACTGTTTTCCCCTCTTCTTTGTCTCTCCAGTACTTAACTTAGCACCTGGGAAAAAGTGAGTTCATAATAACTATTTGACTTTTAAAAATATTTTTAATTCAATTTTCTTTTCTTTTCTTAATAAATGCTTACAGACTGTCACACCCATTCTGACCTCCATCCTCTGAACTCTTTGCCTCTAGGGAGTGCCCAGATCAGAAACTCAGCACCATCTCTCAACCTGTCTTTGGCAGTGCCATCTTTCCAAAGGGAAATGGGGTTTATGTGGGAGGAAATAAAATAGAATGAGGAAACAGTCTAGTTTAAAGGTGAGCTTTGATTGATTGATTGGTTATCAAAGCTAATCTCTCAGCTTAGAGTGGTGAGAAACGACTACTTCAAAAATCAAAGCGAGATTTCCAGAGGTTCTCTCTGTCAGTCGATCTGGGAAGGCAGTCTCCTGTCCTGCCCTCAGGGAACTCCACAGAACAATACTGACATCACAGAAAAAGCAATCATTTCAGCTAGACTTGGTAAACAGGTTTAAACTTATTAAGTTTTCACCCTTTCTTTGGGGCCTAGCTGCTTGCTACTTTCCAGCTTTTCTGGGAGGGGGGAGGAGAGAAGAGAGAGGAAGGGAGGAGAGGGGAGGAGAGGAGAGAAGGAGAAGAGAGGAGAAGAGAGGAGAGGGGAGGAGAGGAAAGGGAAAGAGTGAAGGGGAGGGGAGGGAGGGGTGGAGGGGAGAGGAGGAGAGTGGAAAGGAGAAGACAGGGGAGAGGAAGGGAAGGAAAAGGGGAGGAGAGGAGGAGAACAGGTAGGTTATGGTGTGGGAATATCCCAGAAACATCTTCACCCAGGGTACAACTTCAAGCCCACGGTGGGCCAGCCTCTCATATGTGTAAGAAGCCAGTTGACCCAACAAGGCAGCATGGCATACAGCCTGGCCTGGAGTCTAGAGAATCTGCCTCCAAATCCTATCTCCAGGCTGGACACTTGCTGGCTGTGTGACCCTGAGTAAAGTAGTGAACGTCTCTGTGCTTCAGTTTCTTCCACTGTAAAATGAGGGAGCTGGACTCAATGGCTTCTAAAACCCCTTTAATTGTAAATCTGTGTCCTCTGATATCCACCACAGTGGAGCTAGGAGATGTGCACATCAGACTGGAGCTACTTAAAGAAACGAGCAAGGGTGAGGTGATTGTCTTGGAGGGGTAAGGAAGCTGCATGCAGCGACTTTGGGGTTCAGAATAAATATTAAGAGCAAATTTGGAAGCCAGCCCTCCACCTCTCCTTCCTTGTGGTCCTCACCAAAGCAGCTGGTCTATGTTGGGCTAGTGGCGCTGATCCTAGTGGCTGGGAGGCGAAAAGAGGCAGAAGATGTAATTCCAAACAAAACTTCAAAATCAAAATGCACTGGGCTTGCGGTGGAGGATGAGGGAGGAGTCAGGCAAAGGAGAGAATGGAGGGAGAACAGGTAACCTGCTTTGCTGGAGCCAGCTGCCAAGAAGCACTTAACTTAGACTTTGTCTCTCCTTCCTCCCCATTGTGCTAAGGAGGTTCGGGGAGAGCGAGGCAAAGCGCGCCTCAGCCCTGGGAGGAGCCAGGTTCCCTCCCCTCTGTTTAAACCTGAACATTACAGAACGTCTTGGAACTGGTGTAGGGCACGTAGCTCAAAGAGAAAGAGAGAAGGTAATCTTGTGTCAGCAAATCTTGCGTTTTATGAATTGGAGAAGAGGGGGGAAAGGGAGCTGGGCCAGCTGGATGATAGGATATCTGAGTCTTCAATTGTGTTCACTTGCAAAACTAGAGCCCTGGGAATCTTCTGGATTATTAAACTTCCTAAAAGCAGGGATTTTCTGTCAGATCTTGATTGATCTAGTTTCCCTGGAGGGATGGAAAGAGTTGTGGGCATCCTCTTATCCCCTAGGCATTCACCTGACCCTCAACTTGACCTGAGGGATGGTTATTCCACCTTAACCTCTATGGCTGTCCGTAGTTCCTGGAATGCTCTTTCTTCACCTCTGCCAGCAGTTTCCCTAGCTTCCTTTAAAACTCCAATCAATCCCGCCTTCTTCAGGAGACAGAAGTTGCTCCTTCTTCCCACCTCATGCCTCCCTGCCTTCGTTCTGAGAGTTATCTACTATTTATTCTATATTTATGGGTGCACATGCATGTGCATATATGTATATATGCATGTGTGTTATGTATGAACATGGTTGTTTGCATGTCATTTTCCCCATTCGAAGTGAGCTCCTTGAGGGCAGGGACGGTTTTTTGCCTTTTCCTGGTACTTAGCACGTAGAGAGTGTTTAATAAATACCGGTCAATGAGGATAGTGATGATCTAAAGGAGCATATAATTATCTGTAATTTTGGTAGTGTGATGGGGATGGGTCTGGCCATGGGTACCATCATACCATTCTTTATATGCCCAAAAGCCTGTATGGAGCCTAGCAACTGATGTTTCACCCAGTTGTTTTTTAAGTGCTATAAGAACGTTGCAGAGGGAGAAGATAGCCTAGGGTACTGAGAAAAGAGAACTAGGAAGGAGATAAGGAAGAAATGACAGACTGACATTCCTATTCATTGGCTTGCTATGTTGGGAGGCAACATCAGTCCCTGTAACCCTCTTGGTTCCCATGATGACACCTTACTGTGAATGTTCCAGCCTACAGTACTATGCCAAGAAGCCTGTCTTATCCAGCACTGCTGCTACTAACCTAACATCCTGCCATGAGTTACTTGAATATTTCTCCTCTTGTGTTAGGGAGGCAGCAAGATAAGCCCAGGGTTGTTGAATAAGAACTAAATGCAGTCAGTAGACATTTGTAAGAAGGTGTCAACTTCGGAAAATGAATGGTAAGAGTATTCTCTTCTTAATATAACTCCTCGATATTTATTTTACATTGCATTCAAGCATTGGTCCTTTGCCTTACTATTATGCATGTGATTAATTTTGGCTTGGTGAGGGGAGAGTCAAGGGAAATGGTGGCTCCAGAGCAGTGGATGAAAATCAATGACTGTCCTCTTGAGTACTGAAAGTACTCCAAACAGGGTATATCAGGAGTGCTTGGTGCTTTAGTTAATAGGAAAGGGGAATGCTTCAATCAGTTTTACTACCATTTCTTTAAGATGCCTGAAATTCCACTATTAGAAATTGATTCCAACAAAACCTTTTTCTTCTTGTTCTTCTTCCTCTTCTCTTTTTCCTCCTCCTCCTCCTCCTCCTCCTCCTCCTCCTCCTCCTCCTCCTCCTCCTCCTCCTCCTCCTTCTTCTTCTTCTTCTTCCTCTTCTTTTTCTTCATCTTCTTCTCCTTCTTCTTGTTCTTCTTCCCCTTCTTCTTGTTCTTCTCCTCCTCCTTTTTCTCCTTCTCCTTCTCCCTCTTCTTCGTCTTCTTTTCCTCCTCCTTCTTCTTCTTTTCCTCCTTCTCCTTCTTCTTCCTATTACTACAAATGCCCCCAGGATGATAGCACATTAAATTCCTAACACTTTAGAAGCATGGGATCTTGAAAATGAAAGGGACCCTAAAAATTATCCAACTCAACCCCATTTTTAATGTATTCATCTCTTCTATAGTACTCCTCATAAATGGTCATCTGCCTTTGTTGAAATACCTTTAGTGATATAGAATTCATGATCTGATGTGGAAGTTATTTCCATTTCTGGGCAACTCTACTAGGAAATTATTTCTTATATTGAGCCAAAATTAGGCTGCCTAAATTTCCCACCAATCGGTCTAAATTCTTCCCACTGGGGCCAGGCAGAATATCTAATCCTTCTACCATATAACAACTCTTCATATATTTGAAATCAGTATTTACTGTAAGGACACATGGGTTTACTTTGAGACCAGAGAATGGGGAAATAGGAAGAAGGGTGGGTACAACAGAGGGAAGCATGAGCTCATTAACAATAAAGGTATTAGAAGATAAAGGAGGGGTCAGACAATAAAAGCACCATCAACCAAAATACATAATCATCTAAATAGTTAAGAAATTATGTCTTCTGGTTGAAGGTTAGAAATTGGGTTGGGTTTACACAGGAAGGTTCGGACAAGGAAGTTCTAGTCTAAGTAATTGTCTTGAGAAGGGGGAGAATAGGGAGAGGTGGGAAAGAGAAGAAATTGGCCAGTCTCCATTTCATATCATAGCTAAAGAGGATCATTGCAGCCTGAGATAGGAAAGAGATTTGCCCAGATGATTAATTATGTATCCTATCATCCTGTGACCTTTGGTTTGAGGACATCAGTCAGGACAATTATTTTTTCCTTCCAACTGTGACAAACTAGGGATCCCAGAAGCAGATAACAAAGCAGAAACGTAATGAGGAAGAAGAGGAGAGGACAAGCTGTATGGGGGTGAGAATGGGGAACGACATGGCTGGGATATGGGAAAAATAAAAGGGGAATAAGGGTACCACGGGGTGTGGTACCACTCTCCAAAGGTCTCCCATCCCTGGGCTTACAGCTGCTTAAAAAAGAACAAATTATCTCCGTGGCTATACAAAGGTCCAGGAAGGAATTGAGCACAATTCATTTCCTTTCCTGAGTCTCTAAACACAGTCTTCCCATATGTGCTCTCATGTACTTCCATTCCTGAGAGTATAGATGAGGACATACTCTTTGTAAGTCTCAGAACAACCTTTGGTCAAAGGCAATACAATTTTGACCTGAAATGCGTGCACAATATTAGATACATGGATCTCAATGCAACATTACTATAAAATAATTGTTTTGTTGCTGCAGATCTATGATGTCATTAGCATGGGGCACTCCCAGTATGGAAATTTCTTGCATTTATGCAACTCACCGGCAACTTATTGGTTTAGAGAGTTGTCCAGGGTACCGAGAAGTTAATAATCATAGTCACAATTATGATATACAGCATTTATATGTGCCTCCAAAGTTTGCAAAGGGTTTTTTATGTATTATCTTGTTTGACTCTTACAACAACTCTTTGAAGTAGGTACAATTATTATATTCATTTTACAGATGGGGAAATAGAGACTGATACAGGTTATGTGACTTGCTCAGGGTCACAAAGCTAGGAAGTGTTTGAATCAGAATTCGAACCTAGTTCTTCCTGATTCCAAGTTGTCACCCAGCTAGAATATATCAGAGGCAGGGCTAGAACCCAAATCCTGACTCCAAGGCCAGCCTGCTATCCACAAAGTCACACTATCTCTCATAAAGTATTCATGGCTTCTGTGTAACAAAAATTCCACAGAGTGAAGTACTAGGTTTCTGCAGGACAAATAGGTTTTAGAGTGTCAATCTTTGATGAGATATCAAAGTGTGAGGGGACCTTTCTGTACTTCGTAATTATACCTTAACCTGGCCCTTAGAAAGTAGTAACATTTAGAGGTGGAAGAGATCTTATAGATCATTTAGTTCAGTGGTTTCTTACTTGTGGTCTGTGGACCCCTAGATGGTGGTTGAGGGGAGAGAATCACTTGAAGTTATTATGAAAGGTTTATATTTGGTTCTAGTTTAATTTTTTTCCTTATGAATTTAAGTCATGAACACATGCTCATTTCAATATTCAAAGACTAAAAGGGAAGATTATATATGAAACAATAAGCTTCTATTAGGTAGTTTATTTCTTAATGTATTTTAAATTTTATAGTAACAAAATTGCCCTGTTTGTTCCTTGCTTCTGAATTTCTTATTACTTCTATGTATTTTCTCAACCAACAGGTAACAAAGACACAGCTACTCTCCTAAGAGGTAAAATTCTGCAAATTTTTTCATGTTGATAAGTGTTCTTCTTGCTCCAAAAAACCCCACTAATCTAGTCTAATTCTCTCATTTTACACATGAGGAAACTGAGACCTAGAGAAATGAATTGATTTGTCCAATGTCATAAGCAGAACTGGTATTCCAACCCAGATCCAATGACTCTATCTTGTGTTGTCCCATTGAACCCTGTTGCCTATCCCAAATTAACATGCTGGTCCTAGAGATAGGGAATGAAAGCATTTCTGCTCTGCATCTCCCACTGGGGTTTCAGGATAAACCTGACTGCAGCAATGCATTCATCATTAACACCTTTCCTCCTTCCTTCTTTCCACTGCTCTGGTCTCCCTGAGAGACCTACCACTGGAGTTCCAGGTTCCATTGTGACTCACAATAGGATGCAGAGCTCTGAGAGAGTAAAGACCCATGCCAAATCCAGAGAAGGAAGAGTGGGCAGGACCATTTGACAACTTCCGGAAGAGATTTTCTCTTTTGCATTTTAAGTTGAAGGGAGTAAAGGGCGGGGTCATCCTAGGTGGCAGCTTTCCCACATGGAAAATTGCAGATGTCTCTCTCTCTCTCTCTCTCTCTCTCTCATAGAATCATAAATTCATGGAATATGACAGAGAGGCAAGGGACATGAGAGATTCTTTAGACCAGAAACTTCACTTCTTTTGTCTCAAAATACTGTTAAATGCATAAAACGTAACATCAGATTATAAAGGAAACCAGTGGTAGTAAAATAGTTATCAAAATGGTTTATTTAAAAGTTCATGGATCACAAGTTATAAACTCCTCCATCTAGTTCAACCCTTTCTAGACATCTAGATGTAGCAGTGGATAGAATGATGGACTTGTAATCAGGAATACCTGACCTCCAATACAGCCTCAAACACTTCCTATCTATGTGACTCTAGGCAAGTCACTTAACTTCTATCTGCCTCATTTTCCTCTCCTGTAAAATGGGGATATTAATAGCAGCTATTTAGTAGGATTGTGAGGATCAGATGAGATAAATTTGTATGCATAGCATCTGGCATATAGTAAGTGCTTAATAAATGCTTATTCCTCTCTCATTTACAGATGAAGGAAGTAAGACCTAAAGCAACATAGCTAGCAAGTGACAGAGCTGGATCTTCTAGCTCAAAGTTGTGTTTCCTCATTAGAATTGTTTAATCTAACCACTATCTTAGAGTTTGGACCCTAGAGTTCAGTTTTGTTTTAGAGTTTTTGTCATTGTTATTGTTTTCCTGGAGATAATCTGTGGAGTTTTTCCATCGGCACTTTTTTGTTGTTTTTGTGATTAGAAGTTCTGGGCAGCTTTCTTTTATTATTTCTTACTTATGGAACTTGAGTTTTTTGACTTATTGTGTTTCTTGGAAGACCTATAATTCTTACAAGCTGTAGTCTTTATGCCATACCACTGTGGTCTCTCATCTTCAGGGGGTTTGGGATGGGAGTCTTTGGAGACAGTTGCTCAGAATATGGGAGGAAGAGGCTAGAGTTTGTTCTAGTTATGTGTCCAAGAGGTGTCCGATGACTAGTAGGGACAGTGAATGGGGAAGAAATAAGAGAGAGGAAGAGTAGCTGGTTGCTAAGGGACATCAAAATCATTAGCAGTAGGAAGCTGGGCTTGGAAGAGAATTCTACTGCTGATACCTAGACCCAAAGAGAATGTTGCTAAGGACTTGGGTGGGGAGTGGAGTCTTCATTCTAACTACATAGAAGCTCAGATCAGGAAGGGACCTCAGAGGCCATGTACAATTTGCAAAGCTTGACATATTGAAGGCACAAAATAAACACTTGTTGATTGATTGATTGATACACTCCAACTTATATCTCCAAAGGAATCCCCTCTGTAGCATGTCCAACCAATAACCATTGTGTGTTTTTTGTTTGTTTGTTTTTGGCTTGAAGATCTCTAGTGACCTACTACCTTCTAAGGCAGCTCATTCAACTTTGAGAAAACCCTAATTGTTAAGAGTTGTTTCCGGCCTTCAAGTCTATATCTAACTCCACTCGTTGCTCTCCATCCTGCCCTCTGGGTCCAGAAAGTTTAATCCATTTTCCATATGCCAGCCCTTCGAATATTCAAAGACAGCTACCATGTTCTTTCCAAGTCTCCTCTTTTCTAGGATCAACATTCCAGCTTCTACAAATAATCTTCATATGGCATGATTTCAAGACCCTTCACACTCCTCTAGATATGCACTCCAGCTCATCCTTCCTAAAATGTGGCACCCCAAATTGAACACAATATTCCAGGCACAGTCAAACCAAGGTAGAGTGTAGCACTCAATCTATCAGTCAACAATTAATTTTGTTGATGTTGCTTGTTTTAAGACTGGGTCTCCCAATCTCCCCCAGCATGGAGGCTTAGCAGCCTGATCCCAATATTGATCAAGACAACAACTTTCATCTACTCTATTTTTCAACTGGGGTCAGTTTGCCCAGATCCTTAGACAGTGTGGTGGGCCCCCTGTTCCCAGGGATTCATCATACTGGTAGTAGACTTAATTGAGACACCAGATTGGCTTTAGCCCTGGTGCAGCTTAGAACTCCTAAACTGAAGTGATCCCACCAGCCTCAGCCTCTCCAGCAGCAGAGACCATGGGCTCATTCAGCATTTATTAAGAACTTACTACAGTGCAAAGGAGTGTGCTAAGTTCTGAGGATACAAAGACCAAAATGAAACAGGCCTTGCTCTCAAAGAGTTTACATTCTGATAGGAAAGATAACATTAACTACAGACAGTTCTCACTTTACATAAATTACATTATTGTAAATTCAACTCTACAAGAATTCTGAAAGAAATTCACATTCAAAAAAAACTATATTAACTTAACAGTACTGTGCTTTCTCTCTCCATTCCTGACCCTTGCCTCATACTCTGTACCCCCACACATCCCAAACACACACACACACACACACACACACACACACACACATACACACACACACACATACACACACAAAACCTACCTTGCCTCCACCACAAGACTGGGGGCTTGAGACCTCCTGTCTTAAGGAAGGAAATTTTGTCCCACTCTGCCCACCCTCCTTGTATCTAGCCCCATGTCTTCCATCTGTCCCATGTGGTACCAAATATCTGTCCCCATGCCCATCCTCTCTTGTTCATTCCCATGTCTGATCCCCACGTGCCTGCCTCCCTCCTTTCCCTCCTACCCCCACCCCACTGTGTGTTCTTCCTCTCAGTTCAGACCAGGCTCCTGAGGTGAGATTCGGACTCAGGTCCTCCTGACTCCTGCACTGGTGCTCTATCTACTGCACCACCTAGCTGCCCTTTTCAATAGCAGTAGAATAATTTGGAAGATGGATGAGTTTTGGGGAAAAGGTAATGAGTCCTATTTTAAACATAATGAGTCTGAGTTTGTCTATGGCACATCTGGGTTGAGATTCCTAAATAGTAGTTCATGATTTGAGACTGAAACTCAGGAGAGAGACTAGGGCTGGATATATAGATCTTAGAGTCATCTGCAAAAAAAAGACAGATAACTGAGCCCATAGGATCTGATTAAGGCACCAAGCAAGAGTATAAAGAAAGAAGAGAGCCTAGGAAAAGAACTTGTAGTATAACCACAGCTAAAGAGCCTGCCATGGGTCCTTTAGCCACAAAAGAACAACATCACAAAAAACATAGAGAAGAGAATACTCCCTAGACACTGTGCTTCTTCTTAACGTAGTCATTGACACTGTTGGCTGCAATATCATACTGTTGATACATAATGACTTTGCATTCCACTAAAATCTCTGAACTGCTCTTAATCCATACCTCCCTCATCTTCTATATGTAAGACTGAATTTTTTTTTTAATCTAAGTGTAAGATTTTTATTTTTTCCCGCAATTTCATTTCATCTTGTTAGATTGGTGCAACTTTTTGGATTTTGACTGTCTTCAAGTGTCCTTTAAGCTTCATGTCATCTGTAGATTGGATAATCATGTCATCTATACCTTCATTCATATCAAGGATAAAAAATATCAAATAGCACAGAGCTAAACACGGAACCTAAAGCACTTCAGTAGAGACTTCTTCTCCATTGGCATAGACCTAATAATGACTACTCTTTATATCTAGCCATTCAGTCAGTTCCAAATCTACTTAATTACACTGATATCCAGCCCACATCTCTCCACCTTGCCCACAAGAATATTATGAGATACTCTGTCAAATGTATTGCTAAAATCCTTGTAGACTGTCTACAACATTCCCCTATCTACCAGTCTAATGCCATTGTTAGAAGAAGAAATAAAGCTAGCCTGACTTGACCTGTTGTTGATGAAGACATGCAGATTATTTATGATCACTGCTTCCTTTTCTAGCTGTTCACTTTTGTGGTTGTTCAGTTGTGCAGTCATACCAGACTCTTTGTGACTCCATGAACCACAGCAAGCCAGGCTCTTCTTTCTTCCGCTATCTCTTGAAGTCTGTCCAAATTCATTCTTGTTACTTCCATGACACTATCATCTCATCTTCTGCCCTCCCCTTTTCCTTTTGCCTTCAATCTTGCCTAATATCAGGGTCTTTTCCAATGAGTCCCGTGTTCTCTTTATGTGACCAAAGCACTTAAGCTTCAGCTTCAGTATTTGACTTTCCAGTGAATAACCTGAATTCATTTCTTTAGGTATTGACTGATTTGATATTTGTTGCCCAAGGAACTCTCTATAAGTTTTCTCTAGTACCACAATTAGAAAGGCTCAGTTTTGTGGTGCTCAGCTTTCCCTATAGTCCAACTCTCACAGTAATGCATTGCTATTGGAAAAACCATGGCTGTGGCTATACAGATCCTTGTAGGCAAGGTGAAGTTTCTGCTTTTTAGTATACTGTGCAGATTTGCCATAGTTTTCCTTCTGAGGAGCAAGCATCTTTTAATTTCATGGCTGCAGTCACCCTCTGAAGTGATCTTTGAACCCAAGAATATAAAATCTGACACTGCTTCCATTTCTTCTCCCTCTACTTGCCAAGAAGTAAAGAGGGTCTACCAGTTGCCAAGATCTTAGTTGTGTTTGTTGTTTTTTCATGTTAAACTTCAAGCCAGTTTTCACACTCAACTCTTTCATTATCATCAAGATACTTCTTAATTCCCCTTCACTTTCTGCCATCAAAGTGGTATCATTTGTATATCTGAGATTGTTGTCATATCTCCCAGGCACCTTAATTCCAGCTTTTGATTTATCCAACCTGGCATTTCATATGATGTATTCTGCATATGTCAAATACATAAGCAGACAATATACAGCCCTGTCATACTCCTTTTCCGATCTTACACCAATCAGTTGTTTCATGTTCAGTTCTAACTATTGCTTCTTGACTGGCACACAGCTTCCTTTGGAGATAAGTAAGATGATTGGCTATTCCCATCTCTTTGAGGACTTGCCACATTTTGTTGTTCACTAGCCATCCCTTTAATAATAAATCAAACTCACTGATCTATATATAGTTCACAAATTTATTTCTATCCTGTTTTTGAAGATCAGGAAAATATTTGCTCTCTCCCAATATTTGTTGCTTCTCAATTTATAAATCTATTACCATTTTTCGAAGAGAAGAAACATTTATCAAATGCTTATTCTATGCAAGCAGTTCACAAATATTATTTCAATGGATTTTCCTAACAACCTTATGAGGATCATATTATCCCCATTTAACAGTTGAGGAAACTGAGACAGGTAGAGGTTGAGTGACTTAAACTGAATCACACAACTAGGAAATCTCTGAGGCTAGATTTGAATTTAAATTTTTCTTACTCTGGGCCCATTCCTTTATCCATTGGACCATCTAGATGCCTTCAAAGGCATCAAGATCAGTGATTGATTCAACTATGATATCTGTTTGTTCTTTCAGTACCCTGTACTGAAAGAACTGTACTGTACCCAATTTGTCAGAGCTTGGTGATTTGAACTCATTAAAGGCAAGCTCGATGTTCTCTTGGTATCTTTTTATCTATTGTCAAGTCAGAGTCTTCTGTCTCAATACCTGCTTGTCGGGGCAAGAAATCTGGATCACTTACTCCCTTTTAAATGTCAGCCTAGCTTGGGGACTGCTCAATAGTTGCATTCACACTTTGGACAAAACTCTGATAAGTGTAAGGCCTCAGATTACGATATCTTCTTCAGCTAGGTGGCATCTGGAGGCAGTGGGGTGTGGTAGAGAAATCTTCATGGAATGTCAGGGAAATTTTCTGTTGGCAGGCAAAATTTCAACAAGGTAGCAACCGTATCTGTACCTTCTTAAGTCCTACCTCCTCTTCCCCAGTCCCTGAAGGGCCAGGGGTAAACTCCAAAGCTGAGTTCAAATATTTTTCTGAAGAGGTGGCTGGGTTGGAATGCAAAGGTAAGGATAGCAAGTGGTATTTGGGCAGGGAAGTCAGGAACGCCTCTTACAGATCTGTCCCCCACAGTGCCTAGCATATAACAGGCACTCAGCAAATGCTGAATGAATAAATGATCAGTGTCCTTGGGACACTTCACCTACAGCTGTGTTGCCTTTCCCCTTCTTTTGACAGGCACTTGTCTTCCTTGCCCCAACCACACGGAACTGAGGGTCTACCAACACTCCCTATTCCAATACCACATAGCTTGCCATCCAGTCTGACCCCAGACCTCAACTCCATGACTGCATTGTTCCAATACCTGGGAGTCTTGGAATGTCTCTATTAGGAATGTGTTTACTCTCAGAATTGTTTACTTTTCTGTGCTGGGGTAGGGGCTCAGATTAGAGTAATTCCTGAGAGAGGCTATTGGGCTGGAGCTAAATGAGAAGGCAACCAAGATAAGAAGAGCATGCATACTCCATTCTCTTCAGCCTTATATTCAGTGTCTTCCACAGTGGGGAAAATGGGGTGCTTGGCCATCACTTCAGTGCCTAAATGGAATAGTGTAAAGTAAGGAATAGTAAAGTAAATGTCCCACAGACTAGGCATCTGGGGTTAGAGTTGCTCATAACATTTCCCAACTTTGGGGTGTGATAGACCCATTAGCCACTAACAAGCTTGCAGAAGCTCCATGGGAAGAGAACGATCTTCAATTCCTACCCACTTGGAGCTGGGTTCTATGGGCCTGTAGCCCACCTTTCTCTATAGTAAGCTTTGAGAAGATGCCAGGAAATGAGAGGCAGGTAAATGTCTAATTCAATAAAACCCTTATTAAATACTACAAAGTGCAGAGAAGTCAGTCATTTAATCAGTTAACAGGCAAGTATTAAGCACTTACAATTTACCAAGTACTTGCTAAGTGCAAAGGACACAGAGCACTATGTTAGGGTCACAGATTTAACACTAGAAGGGATGTTCAAGGACATCTGATTCCAGCCCTCTCCCATGACAGATGAGGAAATAAAGACAGAAATTTAGGTGATCTTTTCAAAGTCACACAGGTTACCAAATGGCAGGAATTTGAACCAATGTACTATTATTCCAAAACCCAGGGCACCGATTTCATTGAATTTATATTCTAGTGGTGGGTGAAGGGCAATGGGACAGGAACAAATAACTGTGATACCAGTGAGAACCTAATCAGAACAGAATGAAGTACAGTGTGAGGTTCTAGGAAGAAAAGGTGATTTCTCTTTGGGGTGGGGAAGCTCAGAGAAGGTTTCGTGGAGGAGTGATATTTGGGTTGGACTGCCAAGGATATGTAGGTGGAGGTGACAGGAGAATGCATTGAATTTGGGCTATGGGCAGGATATAGGACTGGTTAGGCCATCCTGAAAGCAGTCACCCAAGGGAGGTGGCAGAGGAGACTCCTTTAGAAAGTAGTAAGGTAAAGATCTGGGAGGAAACTGTCACCTTGGACATATTCCAGAAGAGGATGGAGCAGCAATGTATCTTGAGCCTATTTCTTTCTCCTGGTATGGCTTCTTATAAACAGACCAATAAGCTCCAGGGAGGACTGGCTTTCTTTCCTACTGCCAACACCCACAGCCAGTCCTACTCACAGCCACATCTGCCAAGGAACTCCGTTTCTCACCTGAGGCCATCTGCATACTTCATTGGCACAGGCCTTAGTTTCATTGTTGGAACGTTTGATACTCCAGACTGGCAGGAAGGGAGGAGTAGGGGTGGGCTGGAAAGACCCCTTCGGATTCTGCATGTCAGTCTAGAGAGATTGGCCATGGGAATCTGGCTTTGCACAGGACTTAAAAACAAGTGCTCCCCTCAGAATACTTGTCCACTTCTGTCTGGGACATCGGCAGTGGGTGGGTGGGGTGAAAGGAACCCCAGCAACTGGAGAGGACACTAGACTTGAAGTCTAAGTGCTAGTCCTGCCTCAGACATTTATCATCTGTGTCTGAACAAGTTCCTCATCCTCTCAGCTTCAGTTTCTTTAGCTATAAAATGGGGATGATAATAGTGCCTACCTCCCAGAGTTGAGAGGGCAAAATCTGATAATATACCTAAAGCACTTTGCAAACCACATGCGTACGTGTGTATGCCTGTGTCTCTGTGTGCCATATAAATGGTAGTTATTACCTTCAAGGCCAGATGTTCTGCAAAACTCTGGTAAGCCTAGAATTTGTGGGAGAATAAAGTGGGAGGGGGGGGACTAGGGAAGAGAAAATCCTCTACACTTCAGAAGGCTGGGCTGAGCCCTCCCACGTAAGGACAATAGGACTCTAATTGTGAAAGGGGAATTTGCCCAGTCTACCCTTCCTGGGAGAGGGAGAAAGAGCAACAAGTAAGCTCTGAGCTCCTGGCCACATAACCCAGGAGACAGGGCATGGCATTTGTGTATCTTAGTCAAGGGCTTAAAACTGAGTCCCTGTGTCACTGTCCACAGGAGGCTTTGAGCAGTTGCTGTAATGTACTTATGATGTGTCACAGTATAAATACCTGCAGGTCAAGAAGGGCAACATTTTCTGGCATAGAAAACATGTACATTTATAAAAAGTCATATTTAGATGTGTCCCTATATGGCATCTGGCCATTGTCTGCTCTCTAACTGCTTGTTTATTCCTAGTCCCTAATCTGTTCCTGAACCTGTGGCTGGCTTGGTTTAAGAAGGCTACCCCACCCTATTTAGAGGCAGTTAAACAAAGAGATGTAGAGTTAGTGGGTGGGGGAGAGGAGAGACCGGATGGGTTCTGTGTAGGAAGAGTCAGTGCGGTGTCCTGGAAAGAGCAATGTGAAACTCATCATTTTTTTAAAAAAGGAAAAGGAAAAAGGAAAAGAAAAAAAGAACATTATACTTAGGATCTGAATCCCTGAGTTCCAATCCCAACCTTTCCCCTCATTAGCAAGGGGAACTGTCCAATTTACTGTATTTCCCTGGACCTCAATTTCTTTGTCTGTAAAATGAAGTGATCTCAAAACTCTCCCTCCCTCTCCCTCTGTCTCCCTCTCTCTCTCTGTCTCTGTCTCTCTGTCTCTCTCTCTGTCTCTCTGTCTCTCTGTCTCTCTCTCTGTCTCTCTCTCTCTCTCTCTCTCTCTCTCTCTCTCTCTCTCTCTCTCTCTCTCTCTCTCTCTCTCTCCCTCCCTCCTAGTTCTAACATGATTTGTGTCCCAGACAGTGCAATGCTTCCTTGTTGATTTCTAATATGTTACAAATAACCCTTGAGCAGAGAGGAATTTCCTCCAGGTCTTTAGGGGTCACATCTTGATGATCAATCAATTAAAAAACATTCATCAGGTACCCATTATGTGCTAGGCAATGTACAAGGTGTTGCATTTACAAAAACCAGCAAATAGAAAAAAATAGTTCCTGGACTCAAGAAGTTTACATTCTGTTGGGGGTTTAACTGAGGAAACATATATAAATATATAATTTATAAATATAAATACATAAATTTTGCATATATTTTTATATGTACTTACACATATAAATATATGCAAAATTTCTGTATAGTTAATAAAAGGTTCTTTTCATTGATAGGGAAAAGATAGTAGCAACTGGGAATGAGAAAATCAAGAAATGCTTCATGTAGAAGATGGTCCTCGAACTGGGTTTTGAAGGGAACCAGGGATTCTAGTAGGAAGAGGAAAGCAGAATGTGCATTCCAGGCATGAGAGCTGGCCAGCACCAAAATGCAGATGGGACAAGGATACAAACTTTGGATTCTGGACCAACATTTCCAAAAGGAGCCTCTACTCCCTTTAGTTGAAAAAAAAAATAAATGGCTCTTACTTTGTTCCCCACAAACGCCCCCTCTCAGTCACTATTATAAGACCACCTGGGTGCGATGCACACAGAAACCTAGGAAAACAGAGAGAGGAGGACCTGAGGGTGAAATGGTGATTAAGAGAGAGTTAACGTTATTGATACCTTCACATCTTCTTCCCCTTCATTGCTGTGCCAAGGGGAGTGACTCTTTGGCACGACAGAGATCACATCTACTTTACATTGACTCTTGACCTCTCTCAGTAAGTCAGTCAACAAGCGTTTCTCTTCCTAATAACTGGTGTTTTTCATGTTTGGGGCTTACCATTAGTTCTCTGTAGAATGTTGGACTAAGCACACCAGACATTTTGAGATTTGGATGAGACACATTCCCACCCCTCCAGGCATTTCTAATCTATGGATTGTCACCCTCACGTGGGTTTATTTGACACCCCTTTGTAAACGCTGCATATCTCGTCTAGGCATTGATGATATATTTGCTTGTCTCCCCTATTCAGAATTGGGATATGCTGATAATTAACTGACTATCTGCAGAACTGTACTATGGGATCACAAATTCAGTAGCTTTCAGTGAGAAGAAAAGAGTTCTGGAGGGAAGTAGCCTGGTTTGCCTTGGGGAGAAAGGAATATTACTAGGAAAGATAGTACAGGAAAGGAGTCACCTGATGTAAGTGGGGGACCAAGCGGGCAGGACAGTGCTCGTGCGCGCGCGCGTGTGTTTGTGTGTGTGTGTGTGTGTGTGTGTGTGTGTGTGTGTGTGTGTGTGTGTGTGTGTGTGACTTCAAATAGAATCTCTAAAGTTGAAAGATCTGTCTGTGGAGCACTGCTCCCCCACCCACCAACTCTGCCTCACCCAAACCTGTCTGGCAGGTGTGGAAACAGGTTCCTCACCAGAGACAGCTTGTAGCTGCAGGTGGAAGGTGGGGCCAGTGAGGAGGGAAAGGAAAGGGTGGGGTAGAGAAATTGGGTGGGCAGTAGCAGCTTGAGGCTCATCCAAATAGGACTGCCTGAAGGGAAGAAGGAGAGCCTTCCATTTGGATGTAGAATCCTGGGGGCTCTAGGTACCTGCTACAGATATTTGGGGACACTGGGGAGGTCCACGTATGTCAGCATTAACTGCAAGCACCAAGAAAAAATAAAATATTCTGTACACAATGATTTCTCCAAGTTTTGCAGCAATTAGAGACAGGGATTAGACCTATGATTTCATGGATAAAAGGAAATTCTTGGTGAAGAAATTCCCTTTATGAATGCAGGCCAGCACTTTCTTTGCTTGGGAGCACAGAGAGGTTATGTAACTTGCCTAGAATAACACAGCCATTTTGTGTCACAGGCAATCTCCCTCTGCCACTAAATCATTGACTTGAACTTGGGAAGAAAAAACCCCCAACAAAATAAAATGTGTTTATATGTACATGGGTGTGTATATATACATATATGTATATTTATGTGTGTGTGTATGTAAGCAAGCTACGAGTTAAATAGTGTTCCCCTGAACATATGTATTCCACACATAACTGACTGAGTTATATTCACTACATGACCATTTATAATAAGTATATTAAATGTCAGTTAAAATAAACAAAAAATGGCAAAAACTTTCAAAAGAAGGTTTTACTGACCCTGAAACCAGCTCTCTATTCTTTATGCAACAACACCTCTCATTATAGTAACTAAAATTTTAGAACTAAATTTGGCTTTTTCAACCAGATGAATTTGGGCAATCCCCTTTACCTATCTGAACCTCAGTTTCCTATTGGTGAAATGAAATGAAGTGAGTAGATGATTTCTGCTTCATGAGAAGCTTCCATTTCTGAGTTCATATGACTCTAGGTTTATAAAAGACCATTGAACAAAATGTACCCCAGCAGCTTCTGAACAATGTTCTATAGATAACTAGACTTTTAGGGAACCTACCAGCAGTCCTTAAATAGGCTTGAGTGTCACTCTGACCTCCAACTGCTCAGCCAGCCATGCTCAGATTGTAACAAGTTCAACTCAATTTAACTGATGATCACAATGCCAACTATGTACAAGGTGTGGTGCTAGACCCATGAGATTACAAACCAAAAATGGTCAAGATCTTTCTGTCAAGGATTTCACATTCTATTGGGAGGGAGAAGGTTAAGGACACAACATACACATGAATAAATAAATACAAAGTAATTTAAGGAGAGAAGATTAAATGGGGTCATTAGAAAAGGCTTCATGGAAGAGGATGTACTTGAGCTGAGCTTCAAAGGAAAACAGGAATTCAGAAGGATGGAAATGAAGAGGGAGCAAATGCCAAGAAATGGGAAGGGAGTGTGGAGGCGGGGGAGGGGTGGCCTGTGCAAATTCCAGCACAGGATCATAAAGCTACAAAGGGTCCTCTGAGATCACTAAAACCAACCTCATTCTATGGCTGAGGATGGATATAGAGCCCCCCAGGTTCAGTTACTTGTCCAGGGTCCTGAATCTGGGAAGACCCGAAGCTGGCAATTGAACCCAGCTCCTGATTTTAGATCTTAGCCTCTTTCTATTATATGATGCTTACTCACCCAACGTAAATTCAGAACTAAGGTAGTGTGAACTGAAGAATGAAATGAAAGATACAGCATCTCAAAGTATCCCCTCTGGGACCTCACCTTTAAAGAAGGGAATCTTCCAGCTTAGATACACTCAGTGTGTGTGTCTATCTGTACATATGTGTATGGGGGTGGAGATGGGAAAGAGACACCCAAGACACACATGAAAAGAAGGCATTATGGTCTCTCTTTGGTGTGGGCAGGATGTTATTGCCCTCTGAAATGACTATGCTAAACAACTGTTTGCAAAGTAATTGTTAAGGGGTAATAGGTAAGTGCCTGCTGGAGAGACTGAATGGCTCCAAGTTCCAGGTGCACAATAGATAAAAGAACTCAGGCATCTAGGTGGGAGGGAGAAGACTGTGAGATAAGAGTGGAGGGGCAGAGTAGTTCTATAGGAGCTGGGGACTTGGAGAGAGCTAGGGGAGAGAAGGAAGGTCAGGGGAGCTGGGTCAAAGGTACAGTTTGGCCAAAGTCCCAGACCAGGCCAACCCTACTGCTTCTTGAAGAGTCAAAGGAGCTGAGGGAAAGTTCTATTTCAGCTGGATTGAAGTCAGGTGATACTTGGAGGAGAAGACAGATTATTTAGAGAGTGAAAGATAGAAGGAACTAGGCTAGAAAATAGGAAGACTTCAAGAGGTAACACAGAATATCTGAAACTGAATGATGTCTAAGACATATCTCAAGCAGGACCGAGGGACACTTGGCACTGCTAACTTAGATCGAATTTGGATAGCTGGAATGCCCTTCTTTCCAGGAGAGGGAAATAACATGGGCTAAGCTACTTTCCTGCCATGTCCATGGTGGTTGAACTTCTAACTAGATCATATGTTAAGAGTTGTTGACACTGTGATATAGGTAGCAGGAGCTCAGGGTTACACTTCCAGGTTCCCCAAGATATGCTACCATGGAATAGATTGGAGGTCAGGTTACATAGTGCCCTACTATCCCACCCTAAACTGCACCTCATTTTCTGTTCCACTCTTCTTCCCTGCCCATCCTTGCTCAAACCAAGATTTACTCTCTTATCTTACAATTAGGAAACATTAGAATTACAGAGGCCACTTAGTCCAACACATACCTGGACAAGAATCCCTTCTCCAATATACCTTGTGAATAGTCACCAAGCCTCTACCCAAAGACCTCTAATGAGGGGAAACCTACTCCCTGTGGAATTAACCCATTCCACTTCAGGATATTTCTATTTAGTTGGAAGTATTTCATAAAACAAGCACAACTTTGCTTCTTTGTGACTTCTACTTGCTGTTTCTAGCTCTAAGGCCAAGAAGAGCCAAGTCACTCCTCTTTTGGGTGACAGACCTTCCAATACTTGAAGATAGCTCTTTTGTCTGCACATCTCTTTTTTCTTCAGGATAAACATCTCTAGTTCTTCCATTCAGTCCTCTTATAAAAGGGCCTCCTGAGGCCTTTCACCATACTGTTTACCTACCTCTGGCCAATCTACCATTTATAAATGTCTTTCCACAAAAGTGGCACTCAGAACTGAACACAATGCTTTTGATGTGATCTGACTCAGGAAGAGTAGAGAGGAGCTCATTCCCTCATCTTGGATACCATCCCTTTCTTAATTTTGCCTTCACAAAATGCAAAGGGTCACCTAGCTTCAGTGATTCATAAGTATAGATAAGGTACAAGGATTATGGAGGAAGAGGGAAGCACAGAATTTGAGAACTGGAAAGGGTCTTAGATATCATCAAACTTTGTAGTTTACTAATGAAGAAACTGAGGTCTGGACAAGGGAAGTTTTCACAGAGCATAAGGGACAGGTCTGGGACTCACAACCAGGTCTTCTGACTCCAAGTCCAGTTCTCTGATCACTATATGATGCTGATTTCTAGTTCTATATTTAGTTCAATTCAATGGATATTTATTGACCATCTGCCAAGTGTAAGGCCCGTTAACGAGTTCTCTGAGGAAAACAAAAATGGCCTCAAGGAGCTAGTGTATACTCACAGACATGGCTTTTGAAACAGATAAGATTATGGGGTCAGTGAGAAATGCCTTGGACCGAATTGCCTTCAGGACTTTTTATTAAATTAAGTTGGCTCTGCCAAGTCACTGGGTGGTATACTACTTGAGGGTTTCAGAGGACTTATTCTTGTTCAGCATGGAGAATGACTAAAAGTCCATTATTAGTAAAGTAGCAAGTTTAACTGGGGGAAACCAGCATGTGCAGAGTAGGGATAAGGCTGGCCCTAGAGGTGAGTGACCACCCATCTCCACACTGTGACTTCAGAAGGACTGGGGAGTTCCCTATGCCCCTTCTTTCCCCAAACTTTCTCACTTGCTTTCAGATACCTTGATCAGTGAAAGAAGGAAAATAGCAGTTTCTAGGAATCTTAAGGAGAGTACCAGTCTCTCCAATTCTGAGTCTGTAAAATTAGAGCTAGCCTAAAAGTCTGAAACAAGGCTTTAATAAAGGATGAAGCTGTCATTAGAGAGCATGTTTAAAATACAAATTCTCCACTGGGAGAAGGAACACAACGACTTGAATTTGTACTAAGATGTAAATGACTGGCATTAGAATCTTTCCTAAGAGTAAGTTTTTGTCAGGGAGGGGAGATGGGAGATGGAGGGGATGGTGGTGATTAAATGAATTCTGGGGTCAGGCTTTGGAGGTGGTGGAAGCAGAAAAATGGTGGGGATGAAGAGAATAGAATGAAAGTGGGAAAAAAAGAAGGCTAGGAGATGCCAGATTCAAGCCTGCCCCTGAAGAAGGAAAAGAGGTCAGGAAAGCCATCTGCTTTCCTTGGATGTGAATAACATATAAAATGTTTTTCTCCTTGGTTAAGAACACTTATGACCTCTCCCCACCTCTGTCTGTGGATTGTTTTTTGAAAGTAAATGTCTCCGAGGTCAGGCTTCCCTACTTGACTGGCTTTATGCCTTTGAAAGATGCTGAAACAAAGATGGCGGAGTAGAAAGAAACACATACGCTAGCTCCGAACCCACAGCCCATAAAATACCTGTAAAGAAGAACTCCCAACAAATTCTGGAACAGCAGAAGCCATAAAACAACAGAGTGGAGGAGATTTCTGTTCCAGAGAGCCCTGAAAACCTGACGCGAAAGGTCCCTCAAGCCCCAGACCCAGAGCAGAGCCCAGCCCTGCCTTCCCCGCACAGCACAGAGAGGAGCAGATACGAGCAGCCTTTGGGGACAGAATCTCCAGCAGCTGAGCAGGTGCCTCCACCCACAGGTGCCAAAGGTCAGTGAGAGGGTCTCTCTGGCTGGCTGAGAGGGGAGTGGGGTGTCCCCCATAACTCAGGCCCCCTCGGGAGGCAGCAGTGGGGGCAGCAGCAGACAGGGGCTCCCAAAGCAGGCAGGAGCTTGGATCCATTGTTGAAGGTCTCCACATAAACCCCCTGAAGGAACTGAGCCCCGTGAAGTGGCCCTGCCCCCACCTGAGCACTGAACTTAATCTCATACTGAATAGCAGCCCTGCCCCTGCCCAAAGCCCTGAGGCTGGGAAGCAGCATTTGAATCTCAGGCCCCAAGCCCTGGCTGGGCAGATCTGGAGGCCAGGTGGGTGTGGAGAGGACACTCAGAAGTCAAGTCACTGGCTGGGAAAATGCCCAGAAAAGGGAAAAAAAATAAGACCATAGAAGGTTACTTTCTTGGTGAACAGATATCTCCTCCCTTCCTTTCAGATGAGGAAGAACAATGCTTACCATCAGGGAAACACACAGAAGTCAAGGCTTCTGTATCCCACACATCCAAAATAAATATTCCATGGGCTCAGGCCATGGAAGAGCTCAAAAAGGATTCTGAAAATCAAGTTAGAGAGGTGGAAGAAAAACTGGGAAGAGAAATGAGAGGGATGAAAGAAAAGCATGAAAAGCAGGTCAACACCTTGCTAAAGGAGACCCAAAAAAATGCTGAAGAAAACACCTTGAAAAATAGGCTAACTCAATTGGCAAAAGAGGTTCAAAAAGCCAACGAGGAGAAGAATGATTTCAAAAGCAAAATTAGTCAAATGGAAAAGGAGGTTCAAAAACTCACTGAAGAAAATAGTTCTTTCAAAATTAGAATGGAACAGATGGAGGCTAATGACTTTATGAGAAACCAAGAAATCACAAAACAAAACCAAAAGAATGAAAAAATGGAAGATAATGTGAAATATCTCATTGGAAAAACAACTGACCTGGAAAATAGATCCAGGAGAGACAATTTAAAAATTATGGGACTACCTGAAAGCCAGGATCAAAAAAAGAGTCTAGATATCATCTTTCATGAAATTATCAAGGAAAACTGCTCTGAGATTCTAGAACCAGAGGGCAAAATAAGTATTCAAGGAATCCACTGATCACCTCCTGAAAGAGATCCAAAAAGAGAAACTCCTAGGAACATTGTGGCCAAATTCCAGAGTTCCCAGGTCAAAGAGAAAATATTACAAGCAGCCAGAAAGAAACAATTCAAGTATTGTGGAAATACAATCAGGATAACACAAGATCTAGCAGCTTCTACGTTAAGGGATAGAAGGGTGTGGAATAAGATATTCCAGAAGTCAAAGGAACTAGGACAAAAACCAAGAATCACCTACCCAGCAAAACTGAGTATAATACTTCAGGGGAAAAATTGCTCTTTCAATGAAATAGAGGACTTTCAAGCATTCTTGATGAAAAGACCAGAGCTGAAAAGAAAATTTGAATTTCAAACACAAGAATGAAGAGAAGCATGAAAAGGTAAACAGCAAAGAGAAGTCATAAGGGACTTACTAAAGTTGAACTGTTTACATTCCTACTTGGAAAGACAATATTTGTAACTCTTGAAACTTTTCAGTATCTGGGTACTGGGTAGGATTACACACACACATGGACACGCACATGCACACACACATAGAGACAGAGTGCACAGAGTGAATTGAAGAGGATGGGATCATATCTTAAAAACATGATATCAAGCAGTGAGAGAGAAATATGTTGGGAGGAGAAAGGGAAAAATGGAGTGGGGCAAATTATCTCTCATAAAAGAGGCAAGCAAAAGACTTATTAGTGGAGGGATAAAGAGGGAAAGTGAGAGAAAAACATGAAGTTTACTCTCATTACATTCCACTAAAGGAAGGAATAAAATGCACACTCATTTTGGTATGAAAACCTATCTTACAATACAGGAAAGTGGGGGAGAAGGGGTTAAGCAGGGTGGGGGGGGATGATGGAAGGGAGGGCAATGGGAGGAGGGAGCAATTTGAAGTCAACACTCTTGGGGAGGGACAGGATCAAAAGGGAGAATAGAAGCAATGAGGGGCAGGATAGGATGGAGGGAAATATAGTTAGTCTTACAGAGCACAACTATTATGGAAATCATTTGCAAAACTACACAGATATGGCCTATATTGAATTACTTGCCTTCCAAAGGGAATAGGTGGGGAGGGAGAGATGAAGAGAAGTTGGAACTCAAAGTTTTAGGAACAACTGTTGAGTATTGTTCTTGCATACAACTAGGAAATAAGAAATACAGGCAATGGGGTATAGAAAGTCACCTGGCCCTACAGGACAAAAGAGAAGATGGTGACAAGGGAAGGGAGGGATGATAGAAGAGAGGGCAGACTGGTGATAGGGGCAATCAGAATGTTCGGTGTTCTGGGGTGGGGGGAGGGGACAAATGGGGAGAAAATTTGGAACCCAAAATTTTGTGAAAATGAATGTCAAAAGTTAAATAAATAAATAAATTTTAAAAAAAGAAAGATGCTGAAACTTTCCCTAGCCTTCACACCCTCAGAGAGCAAACAGCAGAATTCAGACCAAAAAACATCAAATCCTAGACAGCAGTTTCCCCAGGGTTCAAGCACAGTTACAAATCTGCCTCCAACCTTAATGGAAACAAATTAGACTACTTACTTTTACATCTTCTAAAACTATGTATCTCGTGTACAGTAAAGAGGGAATAAATTACAGACACTCCCTTAAATGGCTCTTTTGATTATTTCACTGTTTGTGGTAAGGAGTGCAGTTTGTCTTACATAGGGCCATACGCCTGACCCATCCAAACTCCCTCCTCCAGCCCTGTATCTGTACTTCTGTTCCCATCAGATTCTTAACAATTCCCTCTGCCCTCCCCAACCTCTGTCCACCTACCCAGCCACACATTCATTTTCTTCCCCTCACATCCCACAACATCCCTTCTTCTACCTCTCCTTTTAAGGTACATTTTAAATCTTTCCTCCTCCATAGAGCCTTCCCTGACCACTCAAACGTTCTTTCTTCCCATTGTGGTATAGTGGAAAGAACTATCTAGATAGATGGATTCTAATCTTGAGTCTGTAATGTACAATGGCATGACCTTAGACCAGTCAGTTTCCCTCTGTGGCCCTCACTTCCTTCATCTTTGTTTTTCCTTCAAGTCTATAATGAAGGAGCTGGATTAGATAATGTCTAGATCCCTTTAAGCTCAAAAATTCTATTAAATCTTATAGCTGGTAGGCAACTGGATTGTGTTCTTTATTTGGATTCAGAGACTGACTGACTTCATAGTGATTTCTTTTTTTTTAATTTTATGGATATCTTTTATTTTTACTTTGTCTAGATATCCCATTGCATCCCCATTCCAGAGAGTTGTCCATCATAACAAAGAGTTTTTCAAAACAGAAAAGAAAAAAAGGAAGAAGGGGAGGGAAAAAATTCAGCAAAATCAATAGAAAAACACTGAAAAATCCCTGACATTTTATGCAATAGTAGGCACCCTCCCTACTACCTCTACCCCTGTACAAAGGAACTAGATGAGGTGCCAAGCTTTTTTTTTAGTTTCCCAACATTCATTTTCAAATATTTTGTGGTTGTTTACATTTGTCCCCATTTACATTGTTTTGTATACATTGCTTTCCTGGATCTGCTTATTCCGCTTTTACAAGGGATTTTCTAATGTTTACTTCCTAGTAGCAAGGTCTTAGTCCTTAGACATTCCATCCGTAAGCTCCAGGCTGGCCTGGCTCTGCATGCTCTGTAGACAGATGTGGCCATAGAATCAGTCACTTATTAATTCTAAATTTAAGTCTCTGGAACAAACTGTGTACCTTCCTACTGCCATGTCTTCACTTATGCTAGACTTTCTAAAATTCTGTGCCTAAACCCTCACACAGCTACAGTACAGCACCGATCTCTAGGAAACACACAACCACAGGCACAAAGACACAACCACACAAGGAAGATGATTCCTCAGTGACGCTGATCTACCTTTAAAATGTTTTGGCCTGACTTTCCTTCTCTCCTTCCTCGTCTCATACTTAGTTTTGCAGGCACGGGGTAATGGCCTGCTTGAAGAGTGCCAGCCCAGAGGCCAAAGTTGTCTCTAATTTTATTGGTGTCAGAATGAGACAATGGCTGGTACCCTCATTGGGACTCTTAACAGCAGCTACCGTCTTCCTACTTACACCAATCAACTGACCTATATCCCATATGGTGATATCGGAATTCTTCACATTTAAGTTCTTTCCTCCTTTCTCTTCCCAGGGGAAAATGGGGAGAGAGGTAATTCTACTTCCATACTTATTGTGGTATGTGAATTACTTGTTCTGAAGCAAAACAATTAAATCTATTGACATACAACAAACCTTAAAATAGTTTCCCTTTTTGAAAACTTTCCTTATGTCCTCTTGCTACAATCACTTATTTGACGTTGAGTCTGCAAGATTTGGGCTCATATTATTTTTTGATTCCTCATCATGAAACTGCATTTTCATCACATTGGATATGAAGTGGATATTTGAAGAACAGCCCATTTTCCTCAGTCGGATTAAAATCAACTGAGTTTCCAGGTCATTAAAACATGTTTCTTTCCATCTCTTGGATAAATCTCTTAGCCTTCTCTAATCAGTGGCTCAGTTCAAGGTCATGTTGAAGTATTCCATCTTGATTTTGGATTTTCTATAATTCTGGAAAGATATTTTCCTGTTAATATTTCAATAGATTTATCAAACCTTATCATCCTCTCAATGGAAACAAGATACCCAGGTCTACTGGAAGTAAAAACAACCCCCAAATTCTTTTCAGTGAATGTTTTGCAATCTAATAAAGATTCCTAGATATTAAGGACAAATTAGAACTTCTGAAAATGATTATGATATAACTTGGAATGAAAAAGTGTTTCCAACTTTCAATACTCCAGTCTTTGTATTGTCTTGTCCGTGACAAGCATTATTTTCATAGAATTGATTAACAGTTGATTTGTTGGTTTACTCCTCACTATGCCTCCAACTTCAAGAAGTCTGTGTCTCACTGTAGAGAAGTCAATAAGAACCTTTTTGACCGGCAGGTCCCTCTGATAATCTTTATTTCCTGAAGATTAATTAGACTGTTTTGCAGCAACCATTTTTCAGTTCTTAGCATTTTAAAAGAGTTTTGAAAACATTTTACTTTGGTTTTTCTTTTTTGTTGAGATTAATCCTGCTTTATTATGGACTTGAATGATCCTTGAAATCCTGGACTTCCCCACACCAATACCTGCTGTAATATCTCTAACAGTTATTGAAGTGTGTTCTTTAGTGGTATACTTTCTGTACATTTCCTTGCAGTAAATAGCATTTTTTTAAACCACAAAATTAAAAATGTAACTAAAATGAGCACTGAAATGCGTGTGAGAGGCATGAACTCAACTGACAGAACTAATCTTCTGATCAAGGTCAGATGTTCAGAGTCAGCCTGGTATCAGTAGTAGCAGGAATATGACCTTACTATCACAAGATAAAATCATACCCAAACTGCTCCTTGTCCCAAATAATTTGTACACCTCTGACACCTAGAGGCAGCTAAGTGGCATAGGGAATGAACACTGGGCCTAGAATCAGTCCAGAATCTGGACCTAGAACCTTACCAGCTACATGACCTTGAATAAATTACTTAACTGCTTCCTGCCTCAGTTTCCTCAAATGTAAAATGGAGGTAATAATTGCACCTACCTTCCAAGATTGTTGTGAGGATCAAATGAGATATTTGTAAAACACTTGGCACAGTGCCTGGCACACAGTAGTCATTTAAAAAGTGCTTTCTTCCTTTCTCTTTTCTTTCTTTCTTTCTTTCTTTCTTTCCTTTCTTCTTTTCTTCCCACTTTTGGGAACTGTCTTATACCTGCTTGAACATCTTTCCTCTGGCATGGAGAGTGAAAACCAATGTATTTGCAACTGGTTATTGTTGGTCCAACACCCGACAGCTGTTTGGAGTTCTGCCATTTCCTATTTTGGTTGTGTGACCTTAGATAAATCAATTTAATTTTTCTGGACTTCAGTTTCATCTGTAAAATGAGAAGGGTGGACTAACTAACCTCTGAAGTTCCTTCTAACTCTAGAAATCTGTGGTTTACAGAATTATAGGATCTCAAAGTTGGAAGGGAGCTCACAATTTCTTTTAATTGAACTCCTACCCAAGTAATGTCATCCTTGACAAGTAGTTACATTGTCTCCACTGCATCCTCAAATGAAAGAAAACTCACTTCTCTCTCAGGCAACAAACAGTATTTTTGAACAGCTCTAAGTGCTCAAAAAAGAGGCAGTTAGGAAGAGAAAGTATCAGATCAGGAATCAGGAGCACTAGTCTTCTGAGTTCAAATTTGCTACTTGCTAGCTGTGGCAAGTCACTTAGCCCTGTTTGCCTCAGTTTTCTCATCTGTGAAATGAATTGGAGAAGGAAATAGCAAACCACTTCAGTATCTCTGTGAAGAAAACCCCCAAACAGGGTCACAAAGAATCAGACATGACCAAAACCAACTAAACAAAATTGTTCAAAAGCCATTTTTTCTTGTGTTCAGTTGAAGCTTCCTTCCCTGTAAATTCTGTTCATTCATCCCAGTTCTGCCCTCCAGGCTTAGTGGAACAAGTCTAATATCTTTTCCACATGACAACACTGCATATATTTTTAAGAAAATCATGTGGCCTCTATGTCTTCTCTAACCTAGAAGTCTCTATTTCCTTTGGTTGATCATGAGACTACCTGGTTTTGGCAATCCCTCCACAGCCTGATAAGCTTCCTTTGAAATGAATTCAACAAATCACTAACAGTGTTAATTGTCTTAAATGCCTACTCACTGTGAGCAAGGCACTGGGGATTGTTTTGGGAGTAGGAAGGGTTTCTGCATCTGTGATTTTGTTATTACAGGGTATGAGAATTCCCTCAGTCCCTGCAGAGTAGCAGCTGACTTATAATATATGATCAGAGAGTTGCCTGGTGACTGAGAGAAAGTTTGAGTGCTATTGTCAAATTAGTCCTATGTGTCAGGGGGAGAACTTGAACACAAGTCTTCCTAACTCCAAGTCTAACCATAATTAAATACAAGAACTTCAAATGTGATCTGCCCATGCCAGGGTAATGATGAACTATTACCTCCCTCTCTGGTCAATATTTTCATTAAGCCAAAAGTAGAAAGGGTATATGTGTGTATATATGTATGTATATGTACATGTGCATATGTGTGTGTATATATGTATTTCTGTGTGTATATGTATGTACGTATATCACATATGTGTATATATGCTGACTCATAGTGAGATTGTTGTCCACAGGGTCAGTCGCCCAAGTAGTGTTTCCTAGACAATTTCTCCATCTCCATCCCATCATCAAATACCACCTGTAGAACTAGATGTAGTAGACAGAGTGTTAGACTTGGAGTCAAGAAGACTTGAATTTGAATCCTGCCTCAGGCACTTGCTAGGTGGGTGATTCTAAGCAAGTCAGCTTCAGTTTCCTCATCTATAAAATGGAGAAAATAATAGCACCTACCTCACAGGGTCATTACAAGGATCAAATGAGATAACATGTAAATAGCTTTTCAACCCTTAAAGTACTAGACAAATGCTAGCTATTATTATTCATGCAAACCAATCAACAAGCATTTATTAAGTGCCTACTATGTACCAAACATTGGGAAATAAATACAAAAGAACAAGTCATTAAAGTTCTCTGGACCTCAGATTCCTCAACTATGTATATATATATATATACACACACACATATATGTGTATATATATACACACAATATGTATATACACACATACACACATGTATATACACATACATACATATACATATATACACTTATATGTATATATACATGTATGTGAGTATATACATATGTACGTATACACACACATATATGTGTGTGTGTGTATATAAAGAAATTGAACCACATGATTTTTTTTTAAAATCTCTTTAATTCTAGACCTATAATCTCTGTATATGACTGAAATATGGGTAAAGATGCTAGGAAATGAAGAGGTTGATGAACTGAGAAGCGAGGTTGGGGGACACCAACAAATAACTTACAATGGCATGAGGTCAGTGTGTGAATGTATTCCCCCCGAATAAGGGAGGCAGCAACATTTAGTAGCTAGAGAGCTGGTCTCTAAGCTGAGAGGACCTGAGTTCAGATCTTGCCTCTGACACATGCTGACTGTGTGACCCTAGCCAAATCTCTTGGCCAGTGGTATCAAATTCAAATAGAATAAGATTACTTCAGGCCTCATATAGGAAACCACAAGATTATCTATGTTTTATTTTTAGTTGTTTTTCATGTTTCCCAATTACATTTTAATCTGGTTCTGGCCCCACTTGGCAGATTTGGAGGCTGTGGATTTGCCAACTTTTTTTTTCAGTTTTAGGAAGATATTTATTGGGTTATTTGGTAGGAGAAGAGCAAGTCAGAAAGGAGGTGTTCTTTTCTTTTGTCCAGGCTCTGGAAAGCTTACATTATATAGGATTTATACAAGGGCACCCACACACTCACCACGTGTACATATGCAAACCACAGGTATACAATAAAGCAATTTTGCCAAGAGGACAATTTGGCCAAAACACAAGCCTGGGCAGATCATCACAAGTCTTGGGTGTGATAACCCAAAATGAGGATGATTCGGGTAGATCCAAAACCTGGGAGAACTCCAAATAACCGCGTAACCATCTTTAGCATTCCTAGAGTTACTGGGGTCAGGTGACATTCTGGAAGTGGACAGCTTTAATCACACAGGGTTGGATTTAAACAGTATTTGCCAACTCTTTAAGGCTGTAATTTGCAAAGAAGGGACCAATCCAAATTGGTGGAGAGAGTCCCGTGGCCTAGGTTATGCCAATAAAATCACAGGTGCAGCCCCCATTCCTATCCCTAAGTATAAGGGGGAGATTAGAAAGGAAGATGATAATTCTGGCTGCTTAAGAAAAAAAGGAGAGTCCTCCTTCTCCTTCTCCTCCTCTTCCTCGCCATTACCACCATGATCCTTCTCCTTCTCCACTTGCCCCTGCTGCTTCTCTCCCCTACCCCACCTATTCCGTTCCCTTGGAGCAGACCATCCTGGTGCCTCTTTTGTAAAGCTGCAGCTGAAGAGACCCCTGGACTTGGCATAGTCGACAAAAAGCCAAAGGAAGGAGTCGAGACTGAAAACAACGACCACATTCATTTGAAGGTGGCAGGCCAAGATGGTCTTGTGGTGCAGTTTAAGATGAAGAGGCACACACCACTTAGTAAATTAATGAAAGTCTATTGTGAATGACAGGGTTTGTCAATGAGGTGGATCGGATTCTGATTTGATGGGCAACAAATCAATGAAACTGACACACCTGCACAATTGGAAACGGGGGATGATGACACAATTGATGTAGTCCAGCAGCAGACAGGAGTCGCTTACTAAAAAGAGAATCTACAACTCTACTCCAGAACTGTACTCCCAAGAAAAACAATACATTCACAAATTAGAAAACCAAGGTTTGGTTCATCCACATCCGGACTATTGCAACATAGTTTTCTCTCTTCTTTGATTTCCTTGCCTCATTCCTTTATTGTACATAATGTAACTGGGGTATGTGCACAAGCATAATGCGTATATTTTTTAACTAAATGGCCAATGGTATGTTTTGATCAACATCAAATGGTGATGGGAAGGGGAAAAAGCAAACTGATTCTGTGAAAATAGTTCTTTTCACCATTAGTGGCATGCTCATTCAACTTTTATCTTTATATTCCAGTAAGTTATTTTGCTCTCACTGTTTAACAACAACAAAAAAAAACACACAAAAAAAATCCTTGCATACCTTGTTAATTGGATAATTTCAATGTTTTTCTTTTATCATTGTAAAATTCAGGATGATTTTTTTAATGTTTTTGTATGTAGCTGTCACATGTAGGGCAATCTCTGTCTATCAGTAGAGATAAATTACTATAAAGAAATTGATCCTAGAGAGTTTTACCTTCAAGTCAAACATCTTTTTGTTTAAATAAACTTCTTGTTTAAAAATTTTAAAAGGGGATAAAAAAAGAAAGAGAAAAAAGGGAGAAAATCCTGGGACCTGATAGATAATAACCAATGGGATCTGAGAAGGATGGAGAAGGAGCAAACCTAAATGGAGAGAGATGGGGGAGGGTCTAGAAGTGACAATGAGGAGAAAGAAAATTCTCCCTGCTTGGTTTGTGGACTTTTTGAATTTAAATTCTGGGTTATCCCTTATACACTGAAGGAGATTAGGGGTGCAGCATCCAGGCAATTTGGAAAATCATAAAATTCTCTGGTTCTTCCTTCGTACCAGAGAAGAAGTCTGAATTTTTTCTTTTTCTTTTATGAGGTGTTTACAGTACCTTGTTGTAAAATTTGGGTTGATATTATATAATACTACACATGTGTTTTACAGATTTCTGAGTTTTTAAACTTTTTCTGTATCATCTGTGGCTTCTGCAAAATTCAAAAAAAAAATTTCCATTTAATTTCTTTTGCCGATATATCAAAACTGTGATGAGGTAACTCGCAATGTGGAAGGGATAACTATATTTACTTTCCCTTCTATTCCACAAACTCCTAGGGGGAAAGGACTATGTCATAGGGTTCTCCTATAACCTTTCACAGAGGTGAGCATGTAATAAACCCTCGATGTCTGTTGAATAAATGAATGAATTTGCCAAGTATCTACTTTGTATTTAACATAAGGGAAATTTTGAAATTCATTCAGTGTACTAGGGAGTGAAAGAGTAGGAGTTGGTCTAGGATGATCAAGGAATGGTTCAGGGATAAGGTGAGACTTCAATGGGTTCCTGAAAGATTGGGAAGTTTTTAATACTTGTAAGTGGGCTAATACTTGTAAACTTGAAGACAAACCATATTCCACTTGATGGCTTCTGAGGTCCTTGTCAGCACTAAATGCTGGGATCTTTGTCCTTTGTTCTCTCAGATAGGGAAAAGCAAGACTTTTTCCTCTCTCTTCCCCCAAGCATTTTACAGACGAAGAAAACCCAAGTGCCCACAGGTTCAATTACTTTCCCAGGGTCACTAGTATGTTAATGGCAGAGCTGAGAATACAGCCCACTTCCATATTTCACCCACTATAGAAGCTAGTGGAGTTTATTATGTTTTGTTTTCCTCATTATGAGGCAAAATCCATTTCTACATTTTCCCAATATGTGTTCCATCCCCAGAAACCCTACTCTTGGAATTTTGACCAGACATGACAAATCTTCCCCTTTGCTTGCTCTTCCTAGTAGAATTGAGATGAAACCCAGCTCTAGGGGAAGGAGGGAGCAGAAATGCTTCAAACTTGCACATATGTGGATCCAATGGCTGGCTCTTAGTCACTTCCTTTCCTCCCACTCTCTTTGTTAGGCTACTGTTGGGATGAGGACTTGGAGGGGGGAGCAGGGATGGAGAAAGTAAGATACTGGAGCCAGAGATCTTGTCTGTGTTAGAGGTAGAAGGGAAAGAAAGAGGACAGACCTCTCCCTTCCCTCTGCCAAGAACCCACACTAAGCAATATATCACCAGCTGGATCACTGGTGGAAGAGGAGACTGTTGGGTTTCATTTCTAGCGTCTGGAACAAAGTTGTGTGGGATGGAAGGATCTGCTCCTCATCTCCATATTGACACACAGTCAACCACTTGGGGAAATTTCAGAGCTGCAGCTGGGACCAATGCCTCTGCAGTAACTTAGAGCCCTCATCCTGCAAGAAGGGTCAGGGGAGAGGGGGAGGGAGATGGGCTGGAGCTGAAGGGAGTCCTAAGGGAACCGTCCTGAAGTTAGTTTTAAGGGTGTTCTCATTTAACAGGGTCTCAGCAACTTTCTACCTGTGTGTCCATGGGCCAGAGAAACATTACAAGAGTACTGAATTAGGAGGACAATGGTCTCAGCCTGAATTCTAGCTTTTTATATGACTTTTTCTGGATCTCAGTTCCTCATTTCTAATATCAGAAGGTTAAACTAGAAGAGCTGTAAGTTATAAATCGATTGATCTAGCTCAGCTTCAGCTATACTCAGATGAAAGATTCTTAACCTTTTTTGTGTCATGTAACCTTTTGGTAGTCTGGTGAAAACTGCAGAATAATTCCTAGAAATAAAATACACGGGATTACAAAGGAAACCAATTAGACTGAAATATAGTTATCAAATATATGCACACATATATGTGTACATATTTAGATATATGTAACAGAAATATTATAAACATAAGTATGTGTTCACAACTTAATGTTGTAGCCCCAAGCATGGCATGTAACAAGGGATGAGAAAATGAACCTTCTATGCAGAGGTGGGCGACTGCTGGGTTTGGAACTTTGCATGTCCTGTCAAATTCACTTGATGTGTTGGTTAATTTTGCTGAATTGGTTTTACCCCTCTCTCATTTATCCTTTGTTTGAAAGGTTCACTGGGTAAAGGAGGCAACATGGATATATTTGGAATAAAGTTGATATAAAAATAAATGAAAAAAATCTTTTTTTAAATCAAAGAATGCTTTAAAATTTTAAATATAATGGGAAAATATTTGATGAAATAAATACAAATAGAATGCTGAAGAAAAGAAAGGCAAACAGCTAGTTCACAGATTCCAGATGAAGAACCCACGTTAGATCATTTCTAAGGTCTCTTCCAGCTCTAGGTACTAGGAACTATCTGTTTTTATATATAACAATCACTGTGACCTCTTGAATTTGCTAATTAAACTTCTCAGAGGGTTAATGAGGAAGCAACACGATCTGGTGCAGGGTGTCAAACCCATGGTTTACAATACTCCTGAGTGTTGCCCAAACCAGATTAAAATGTCATTAATAAAATCAATAAAAATACAAGAAAAAAAGTAGATAATATTGTATTTTTTATGGATTAGCGGCCCCTGTTTTTATTCAATTTCTATCCTATTTGACATCGCTGGCCTGATGGATAAGACTTGGATTCAGGGAGACATGGTTCAAGTCCTGACTCTACTTACTAACCGTGTAACTCTGGACAGATCACTTTGTGTCTGAGGTTCAGTTTCCTCCCCTAAATGAGAATAATAGTAGGATGTACCTCACAGGTCTACCATGAGCAGCAAATGAGATAAGATACGTCAAGTGGATCATAATCTTAAAGTACTACAGTCATTATTATTAATAGTACCTGGTTGTCTATGGAATGTGTTTGAAAGTCACCCTTTTTTTTTCTTCATAGCTGCCTCAGTGGCACACTAGCCCATACCATATAGAGGGTCTAGCAATCCATTTTCTTTGTGATTGGCATAGGACAAAAGCAGCCCTTTCTGAGTTATGCTAGGAGGATCCCTATTCAAAACCACTTCCCAAGGGAATCATTGACTAAGACTCTTGGAATCCAAATTCAAATCTCTGATACATGTAGGTGGATATAAAACAAAGAAGACTGCCCGAAGCTAGGTCTCTTAAGGAACTTCTTGGGCCATGTTATGACAGGATATGCAGAGGCTAACGAATATGGTCACATCAAGTCATTTCAACTCAGCAAGTATTTATTAAGGGCTTACTCTATGCTTGGTATTGTGCTAAGTGCTAAGGGAAAACGAACCAAAAAAAGTCCCACTCGTAGTAGAAACTCATGATTTAATGGGAGAAACAACATGCACACAACTATATACAAAGAAACTACAGACAGGATAAATTGGAGGTGATCTCAGGGAATAAGGGGCCCTGGAAAGGTGTTCTTGTAGAAGGTTGGACTTTAACTGAGACTTGTAGAAAGCCAGGAGTGGGGAGAGAGAGAGAGAGAAAGAGAGAGAGAGAGAGAGAGACAGAGAGAGACAGAGACAGAGAGACAGAGAGACAGAGACAGAGAGACACAGAGACAGAGAGACAGACAGAGACAGAGACAGAGAGACAGAAAGAGACAGAGAGACAGAAAGAGACAGAGAGACAGACAGAGACAGAGAGAGAGAGTCATTTTTGAGGAATAGCATGAAGCCAGTGTCATTGCATTGTAGAGTATGTCATGGGGAAAGCCAAACTGAGGGTTTTAAATGGTGTCTTGGAGGTAATAGAGAGTCACTGAAACTGATTGAATAATTGTGTGACATGGTCATTATTTGTTCTCAAAGAGGACCATTTCATTAGCGAGGTGTTGCCATGACATGTAAGTGAATTGGATTGAAGTGAGGGAGAACTGTGCAAAGGGATGACATGGTCAGAATTGCACTTTAGGAAGATCAATTTAACAGCTGTGTAGAGGACCGGACAGTAATGGGAAGAGATTTGTAGCAGGGAGATCCACCAACTTGCTATTACAATAGTCTGGTAATGAGGTGATGAGTACTTGTACCCATGTCAGAGGAAAGAAGAAAGGATGATGAATTATATACATATGGTCATATATGTTCATAAATTGAGAGCTAGAAAGGATTTGTACTCCTCTCATTTTTCACATGAGGAAACTGAGGCTCAGGGAGGTTACCACTGTGTAATCAGTCTGAAAACATAGCTTGGAGTCTTATTGTGAAGGATTTAAAATGCCAGACAGAAGTGTACATTTTATCCTGAAGGAAATGGTGAGCCACTGGAGTTTATTGAGTGATGGTGGGGCGGGGAGTGGGGAGATGACATGGTTAGAGCTTGTCCACACAAAAATTACTTTGGCAACTATGAAGAGGATAGATTAAAAAGGAAAGAGCTTTGAGATAGGGAGTGCAGTTAGAAGGCTATTACATTAATCCCAACAAGAGGTAGTGGGAGTTCTCAGTTAAGGAGACAAAAGGTTTTGTGAGTGGAGAGGAGGGGATGGATGTGGCAGATGTTATTCAAGCTGGACCAATGGGACTTAGCAACTGATTGCAGACAGAGGATGAGTGAGAGTGAAGGGCTGAGGATGACTCAGACATGGTGAACCCAGATGAGTGGAAGGATGATGGTCCTCTCAACAGAAATAGAGAAATTAGGAGGAGAAAGGTTTTGGAAGAAAGAAATTGAGTTTTGTTTTACTGGTGGTATGTTCCCCTTTTGGACAAGCGATTCTAATGAGGAAATTTCAGGCACTATGGGAGCCTGACTGAGTTTCTGTTTCAGGGAAAGGGACCTTTCATGACCTTTCAACTCATACAAGACAGATGACTACTCACTATGTCTGAGCTAAAAAATATTCCAGGCATTCAGAAGGAATCGAAGACAACAGGACAGCTTAAACTTTTTTTAAAGCTAACTATATTTCATGTATAATCTTCTTATGTACATCTTCTATGATGGACAAAGAATTGTTCATTTTAGTTGGAGTTTATTAGTGTCAAAATTTTTAAAAACATAAAACATCATCAAAAATATCTAGGCATAACATTCTTGCCCTAGACACTTGGCTATCTTCCTCTTTGTCCTTACCTATTAGGCCTCTGACCCCCAGGTGAAGTGGGGAGAGACTGTTGAAATTTGACCTGCACTTTACCCTCATTTCTTAGTCCTAGGATTGGTGGGGCACAGAGTTCTTGTTCTCTTGACCAGAGCTAGGATGTCAGGCCACTGGACACATTACCTCAGATCAGGGCTCCTCCTTTCCCCTCTTCCCTGCCCACCATCTACTGCAAAGAGCAGACTGAAAGAACAGACTTCCTCCTCTCCCTCCCTCCTCCCCCATCAACCCTGGACAGTTTGCCATCCTGCATCCTAGAAGCCTGAGTTGGCTTTCTATCAAAACAGGAAGGGAGGGAGGGAGGGAAGGAGGAAGGAAGGATGCCAACTGGGAGTAGACACTGCAGACACAAATGGTTGTTTACAAACAAAAGTATCTCCTTTCTTGGCATCTCAAGTCCTTTCCAAAAGAGTGAAATCATTCCTTAAAGTAGATTCCACAGGATCTAAGTTAGGAAAAGCTGCAGGGGCAGTCAAGAATGGTCCCAAGAGGGCCTTTCCTGCTTAGCTCTCAGTGCCCACAAATAACCTCTAGCTTGCCCTACCACAGAGGAGGCAGAAAGCACACCATGGAAGGGTGCAGGGTCATGAAGGTTGTTGTTTTTTTAATCAAGGTTTGGTAGACGTCAAAGGTCTGTTGACTTTGGCAAGGCGGCCACTGAATTTTTGAGTAGATATGCATAAGCTCATATCATCGTGGCCTAGATTCTGCTTTGGGTTGGACTCTGAACCATTTTCTGTTTGAGCCTCAAAAGGGTCAGGGAAGTATTTGAAATGGGGTATTTCAGGGCCCTTAAACCAGCTATACAAAGAGCTTTCAGAAATCCTTTAGCCTTGAGTCATACAGATGTAGGCTCTACAGCCCTACCACCCTTTCCATGCTGGAAACAAGAGTTCTATCTTTATCAAACACCCAATTACTTCTGTCAGACTCAGAGTTCAGAGAAGTAAGGATAAAAGTGTGAATCAGCCTCCCCACAAGCATTTATTAAGCACCTTCTGTATATCAGGCTCTGTGCTGGGAATGTAAAGCAAAAAAAAATTGAAGCCGTTCTTGATCTCAAGGAGTTTCCGTTTTGTCAAGATACAAGAGGTACATGAAGAGAAGAAAGAAGGAAGGAAGGCAAGAAGGAATAAAGAAGGAAGGAAGAAAAAAGGAAAGAAGGAAGGAAGGAAAGAAGGAAAGAAGAATGGAAGGAAACAAGGGAGGAAGGAAGGAAGGAAGGAAGGAAGGAAGGAAGGAAGGAAGGAAGGAAGGAAGGAAGGAAGGAAGGAAAGAAGGAAGGAAGGAAGGAAGGAAGGAAGGAAGGAAGGAAGGAAGGAAGGAAGGAAGGAAGGAAGGAAGGGGAGAAAGGAAGGAAGGAAGAGAGTAAGGAAAGAAGGAGGGAGGGAAGGAAGAAGGGAAGGAAGGAAAGAGGGAGAGAGGGAGGAAAGAAGGCTGGAAAAGTTCTCTGAAGGACAGACTGGTAACTGAGTGCTATTTAACCAGGAGGCAGACATTACACCTGACTGACTGAGACCTCTGAGCCTATGATATTGGGGAAACCAGAGAGACTGGAGAGAATCAGAGCTCAAAGCAGATGAGGCAAGAAAGAAGCCATGACAATTTGAATGCCCAACAGGAATTAGCTCCATAGGGAAAGCTAGCCCCCTCCCCAATATGTCCCTTGATTTTTAGTACCTGAACCATCAAAGACTGCTAAGAGCAAGTTGTTGCTTGTCCTTCATCTTTGAAGAGGACCAGTGACATCATAGGGTGGTGTCTTGACTCATGTGTGAAATGGATTTAAGTGAGGCACAGTTACACAAAGTTGTCAGCCTCACTCTTTCTTCCAGAGTCATCTGGCGGTCCAGTGGCAGTACAAAAGTCAGGATGTCTGGCGACTGCCCAGAATACAGTGGATAACCTTGGCATCTTTGACATCTGACCAAGCTCTAAGAATCTTCTCTCACTCAGATCCAGTGCAATTGCAAGTCATGCCATCATCTCCCTGATGTCATGGTCCTCTTAGAGATCAAAAGACAAACAATAAGAGCTCCACAGCACCTGCTTCAGCTGTCTTCATGGCTGTTGGAACAAATTGTTCTCATCTGCCCATTCCACCAGGAAAGTCTTCACATGCTTGGGACAGACACCCCTCTAACTCATTAACATGTTTGAGGCCTGGTGGCTACCCCCAGTCCGGTTTAGCCTGTCTAAGAGCAAGTATATGCAAACTAGATACAGAATAAATGCAAGGTAATTTTTTTTCAGGGAGGGAGGGAGGAAAGAAGGATTTCCATAGAAGATATTACTTAAACAAAGTCAAGAAGGAAACAAGGAATTTTTCGAGGCAGGGCTGAGGGGGAATGCATTCTAAGGCTATGGGACAACCAGAGTTGAGTGTAAAGGTTCAGAAATATGTGAGGAAGAAGGACACGTTGGCTGGATTATAACATGTAGGAAACAAAGCTGCAAATGCTGGAAGCTTGGAAAGCTATATTGGAGCAAGCTTGTGAAGAGATTTAATAGCTAAACTGAGATTATCTTTGATCCAAGGGGCAATAGGGAGTCATTGGAACTTACTGAGTAGGGGATCTCAACTTGAGGAGCTGATCCCTCCCTCAGATAAGTGACTTAAGAGAGGGGAAGGAGCTAAAACACTTACTGAGCCAACGGGGCTTTGTGCCAGGGTGCCAGCATCCAAAGTGAGCACATCTTCCCTGTGACAACCAGTAGCCTCTCATGGCAATTTACCTATCTGTAGCATGGTTGTCATAACACCCCTTTACTGAGACCTACCATCTCCCCCTGTTTCTGTGTAACTGTAGCTATAGAAAGTCTGTCCTTTGGGACACCAATGCCCTATCCTCAACTGATAATGTCCTAAGTATAATAATTCCTATTTATGACCCTGGGACCAATTTCTCTTGGTGCCCTCAAACGGGACATTTATAAAGCACAGTACCTGGCATACAGTGGTCACTTAATACTTATTTCTCACTTCCCTGAGTCTGTTGTCTTTTCTATAACTGCTGAAAATGTGTTCTGTCTAAGGTATGGTAAAGTATATACTGGATGGTAAGGTTAGAGGAGGAAGAGAGGAAAATATGGAGGTCAGTACCATTTATGTTTTCTATCTACAATCACCCATGGAAAAGAATGAATTATGAGAATAGTTCCTGCCTAGGACCATGGTTCCATTGTCCTCTGAGGGGACGTGGGGGTTCCCTTCCACGTATAAGGGTATTATTACTGTCCTGTTTCTTAGAAAGGGAGTTCTAAAGGAGTGGAGCTGAGGGGTAAAGTCTAAGGAAAGACACATGCCACTAGCATCTGTTGACAGATCCTGTAGCTAAATAGCCTGGTAGGGTGGAGATTTTGGTGTGGGAGCCCAGTGAACAATCCTGTCACTGTGGGCTGCAGCCCCAACCCCCCCTCCCACTCGATCTGTCCTCAGAACAGGGCTGGGTCTGTCTCCCTGAAAAGTGATTAACCCCTTAGGGTTCCACACCACCTCTATGTAAACCTCCTCAACCCTTTCCTGCAGCCCATTCCACAGATGAACAAAATAAGGGATTACATCTAAGGAGTCAATGTTAGGGCAAAATGTTGGAAGGGTTCTCCCTTGCTTTCCTCTTTTCTCCTTGAAGCATTAAGGATGGGGGTGAGTTTGGCAAAGGGATGGCATATAGCCCTGGGTCTGAGTAGGGCAGACTACACTTTGCAGCTGGAAGCCATAAACCTTCAGGGTGGTTTGGGGGAATGAATAGGGGGCTGCCTGGGGTTTGGCCAGGGCTTCCCAGTTCAGGCCTCAGCATGTGAGCTGTGTTAGTTTATGATCTGAGAGATACAGGAGGCCCTGGTGCTAGGAGGGGGTTAAGACAACTTTACTCCCCCACTTTTTTCTCCTCCTTCCCCCTTCCCCTCTTTTATGAGAAGTTCAGGACTCTTGCCAAGCTCAGAATCCTGAGAAACAAGTATTGGCCTGTCTTGGATCTAAGGTGCAGTGATCTTGGGGATTGGGACCAGCTTTGGGAAGGAACTGCTTCACTTTGGGACGTACCTTTATCTCTCTGTGCCTTCTGCCTCCTTCTCTCCTGTTCTATGGCAAGAATAGAGGGAAGGGCTCCAGAGAGGGCAAGGGGAGAAGAGTGAGGACCTAGATTGTGGGGTTGAGGATCCTTGGTGCTGTGGGAGAATAGTCTTGGCATGGCCCTCAAAGTTACTCAATTATCCTTCCCCCTTCCCCCACCCCACTCTGTGGTTCTGGGCTTTGTTACCCCCATGGATAGAGAGGGGGCAGAGAAGCAGTGTGACAGAAAGGCCATAGAACTGGCCTCAGAATCTCGAGGATATGTCTGGAATCTGCCATTTTGGTGGCCATATGACCCTGGGCAAATTATTTAACCTCTCAGTGCCATAGGCAACTCCCAAGACCAAAAGATGTTGGTCTGCATCGGCAAAGGGAATTCCTCATAAGAGGCTCTCTCCCTATACCAGGTCTTGGTCAAAAAAATAAGAGATTGGACACCTACACGATCTTCTCCTCCTTTAAATCAGTGTCATACCCACCTTGTTTAGCAAAGTGGCTGGCATACAGTAAGTGCTTAATAAATACCTGTTGCTTACCTGTTTTGCACAGGGGTAAAAGAGCTCCCTCTCAGGGAAGGGGGATGGAATTTGGATATTTTAGACTATAGGTCCTTAACCTGGGGGTGGGGTTGGGATCCATGAACCTTAAGAAAAAACAAACCCTATGTGTTAATATAATTGGTTTCCTTTTGTTAATTTTAGGTATTTTATTTATACATCTAAATAGTTTTTTTTCCTGAAAAAGGCTTTCCAGGCTTCACTGAACTCTCAAAGGGGTCTCTGACACGTACAAAGGGGAAGATGTGTTCCCCCTGCTTTGAACATGCCTCTCTATCATAAAAAAGGTCCCTTCTATTTGTACCTTCTGGATTTTGACCCAAAATTCAGCCAGGAGAAAATCTAGTATATATCACACAAAGATCACTTAATATATGGGTGGAGGGCTGGTAAGGGTAGGGAAGAGGCTTATTAACACTCAGAGTGACCCCACTTCAGAGGAGATAAATTTCTCATCAATAAGTCTCCATCAGGGAATGCAAGATGATACTAGTAGTAGTAGTAGTAGTAGTAGTAGTAGCAGCAGCAGTAGTAGTAGTAGTAGTAGTAGTAGTAGTAATATTAGTAGTAGTAGTATTAGTAGTAGTAGTAGTAGTAGCAGTAGTAGTAGTAGTAGTAGTAGTAGTAGTAGTAGTAGTAGTAGTAGCAGTAGTGGTAACAGCAGCAGCAGTAGTAGTAGCAGTAGCAGTAGCAGCAGTAGTAGTAGCAGTAGTAATAATAGCTAGCATATAATATGGTGCTTACTATGTGCCAGGCACTATGCTAAGCACTTTATAAATAGTATCTCATTAGATCCTCACAGTGCTGAGAGGTAAATGCTATTATTAACCCCATTTTACAGTTGAGGAAACTGAGACAACCAGGAGTTTCGTGATTTGCCCAAGGTCACACAACTAGTAAATATCTGAGGCTGGATTTGAATTCAGGTCATCCTCACTCCAGTCTCATTACTCTCTCCAATGTACCATCTAGCTGCTTCTGCATATTACCATTCCCCTTCCTTCAGGATGGCCTGAATAAGCTCCTAACAACCCTATAAACTTATTGTGCTTAATGTCCCCTGCCCTGATTTCTCTCTAGCTATATAAAAATAAAATCTATTCTTTTGATTCTTTTTAATTGCTACTGCCTCCCCTCTGAAATTTTTTTGTGTATTTCAATCTATTTTGGATATATTTATCTTATCTTCCCCTAGAGAATGTAAGTTCTTTGAAGGTAAGTTCCATGTCATTTTCGTCTTTGTGTCTCCAGGGCCTGACATGTGCTAGGTGCTTAATAAATGCTAGTTGATTGATTGACTGATATGTTAAGACACAGTAATCCTTCAGGGTCTCCACCTGAAGGGGTTTCCACCCCTTCCAGAAAGGCTTTCTTGACTATACCTAACCCCATGGGTTGATACTCAATAATATTCTGTCTCACAGTGTCTAACATGGTTCCAAGGGTGTTTGCTTTCTTCTCTAAATAGAATATTAAGCTCATTGAGGTCAGGGACTGTCCCTTATGGTTCTATATCTCACCCGCAGCCCCACAGTGTCTAGTATAGTACACACAGTAGTAGCTCAAGCTGCTCTAGGAAAAAAGCTGGTTGGACTGAAGTAGAATATAGCTGAACTGGGTTTGCAAGCTCAGAGGAGGGCTGGAGCATATGGCCCCCCACCCCCACCCCAAGGCTTAGACAGGAAACCCTGGGCAGGGTTTTGTTGTGTTTTCCTTCTTCTATGCTGAGATCACCATCTCCAACACCTCATAACTCATAGCTGGGACTGTAGAGGACTGGAAGCAGGAGCAGGATGGCAAGAGATTGGACTCCCCAGAATGCCAAACCCAGACCTGGTGTCTAACCTATAGGCCATGTCAGAAAACCTCGAGGGGAATTCCACTCTAACCTCATCTTCTTCCTTTCATTTTCCCAATTCCTTCCCCCCTCCCTAAAACCAGACAGGCTCCAGCCCACCCAGTCACCTGTGACCAATCCTGGCATGTGGCTCTGCCAGCCAGGGCCATGAGAACTGCCAGAAATTCCAGACCCCTCACGTCTGCCTCTCGACCTAATTTCTTTACCAGATTTAGATCCATTTTTTCCACACTCTCTCAGCACTAGGGAAAAGAGGGTGTGTATATTAGGGGAAGGGGAGTGATTCTTGGTCTAAAACAAGCCAACCCCACCTTTTATTTTAGCAGGGATTGAGAAGGGACTCAACTCTGGAATCTTCAGAGTTACCAAGTTATAATACATGCAACATCCTTGTGGTCAATCAGAACTGGTCATCAGAGCCAACAAAACAGAGGGATGACTGCCAGCTCTGGAGTACCTGGCCAATGTTATAGGCATGGTGAGACACAAGGGCACAGGCAGGGGACTGACTGGTGAGCATTTTCTCCATGGACTAAGCCTATTTCAAGTTGTAGACACAGGGAAAAATCAGTGTAAATAAAAACCACTTGAATTGGAGTCAGAAGACCTGGATTTGAGTTCTGGTCCTGGTGCTTCCTAGCATCATGACACTTTTTTAGACTTGGAAAAATGTTCAGAGATGATCTAATTCAACTCCCTCATTATTTTAAATGAGGAAAGTATTCCTTATTCCCTAATCATGCACCATTAGTAAGTCACTTAACCTCCACTTCAGGGCCCCAGGCAACACTCAAAAATGAATTGACCTAGAAGTACCAATAAAAAGCGATTCCACACAGGCAGTTCTCTACACCAATAAAATCACAAGTCCAGAACCTTCCCTTCTCCCCTATATCCCCCTCCCCTCAAAAAGACACACTACCTCAGCTATTTCTGCTCTCTTGGCCTCACTTTTCCTTTTATGTAAAACAAAAGAATTAGAATACATGATTTATAAAGTCCCATGGTGTTTTAACATTCTGTAATTCTGGATGGAGAGGAGAAGGAGTCCATGGCTTGGAGCTCTGGGGCCCAGTAGTCTGCCCCGTGTTGGTGCTCTCAATAGAAGGGACTCATAAGTAGTACAGTGGAAAGAGCACTGAGTTAAAAGATCTGGCTTTAGATCCCATTTGTGACACTCATTATTTGTGGAATCATGGACAAATCCCTGAGTCTCAGTTTCCTCATCTATAAAATTGTGGGATGCAGAGGAGAGAGTAGATGTATCTGAGATCTGAGATTTCCAGAATTATAGGATCCATTGTGGTTGCTTATGCTTTGTTCTTGAAGAGGACCATGACATCAGGGAGGTGATGCCATGACTTGCAAGTGAACTGGATTTAAGTGAAGAAAGGCTGTGCAAAGTCATCAGCCTCACTTTCTCCTCTGGAGTCAACTGGGTCCAGTGGCAAGATATAGATCAGGATGACTAGAGATGGCTCTCTATAGAATCTGTGATCCTTTAAGGAAAGGAAGGGCCAATTGTTCTCATGAGCTGTCTCTGGAGTCCCTTGCCTGTCTCAGGACCAATGTGACTGACCTCTGACCAACCCAGCTCTGCTCCTCTTCTCCACAGCCATCCAGATCTTAACCCCAGGCACACAGCTGTTCATTAGGCAGACTTGGGTTTCCTTTTCAGAGGGACACATTATAATATGGCAGACATGGGAGTTATAGGGGACCTCTGATTTAGTCTAAACAACTGGGATCCTCCCATGCAACTTGCTGGAATCCCAACCTCTATTGGCACCTGTTTACTCCCTCCAACCCCCCTCTGCCCCCCGTACTTACTCTGTGATCCAGCGCTGCTGGCATCCTTGCTGTTTCTTACACAAGACACTCCACTCTATCTCTAGACTCTGCAATTTTCACTGGCTGTCCCCCAGGCCTGGTTTCTTGCATCCTTCAAGCCCCAGCTAAAATCCCACTTCAACATAAAGCTCTTCCTGATCCCCTTAATGTCAATGGCTTCCCCTGTGATCATTTCCAATTTGGGTACATTGTTGTTCAGTTGTTTCCAACTCTTCGTGACCCCGTTTGGGGTTTTCTTGACAAAGACACTGGAGTGGTTTGCCATTTCCTTGTGCAGTTCATTTTATAGATGAGGAAACTGAGGCAAATAGGGTGAAGTGACTTGCCAGGGTCACACAGTTAGCAAGTGTCTGAGGTCAGATTTGAACTCAGGTCTTCCTGACTCCAGGCCTAGTACTCTGTCCATTGCCCCCCCCAGATGCTCTATTTGTACATAGTTGTGCACGTAGCATCTGCCCCATTAGATTGTGAGAGCAGGGACTGTCTTTTGCCTTCCTTTGTATCTCCCGTGCTTAGCACAGTGCCTGGCAAATAGTATATAGGCACTTGATAAATGCCTATTGACTGACTGATTTCCAGCATCATACTTAAGGCCCTTCCACAAACTGGATTTCCTCTCTGCTTAGCTTTTCAACTCTTGGGCAGGACTCTAGGTGTGCATAAGCCTAGTAACAACAAGGAACTGTGGGGGTGTAAGGAAGGGAGGACTCTTCCTGGAATCAGGAGGCAGAGAAAGTGGGAGGTAGGAAGCACAATTACTTTTCCCCTCGGGGGAACTGGAGAAAGGGAAAAGATGCCTTCTGGGAGGCCCTTTCTGGGAATAGTAACCTGACTTGGGATTTATGAGAAATGTAACTGTTGGGAGTGGAAGGAAGAACTCTGGTTCCCAGATAGCCCCATATGTCAATATAACCTTCTCATCTCCTGAGGTTATTTTTTAAAAATAAGCTTTTTGTTTTTATATCACCTAAGTTTTCATTTGTATTCCTCTCATCCTCCTTCCCAGAAAGCCTTCCCTTATAAGAAATAGTTTCTTAAAAGAGAAAGAAGAGGGAAAAATTCAGCAAAACTGATCAATACAGTGAAAATATCTGACACAGGCAATGGTCCATGCCTGTGGATGACACAACCTCTGCAAAGGAATAGGGAGAGGCATCTTCTCAGAGTTGATATTATTATGAGATTTACTTACTCTCTGCCACCACAAGAGACAGGAGATGGAATAAGAAGTTGATTTTCTACAATCAGTTTCTTCTTTGTAAATGGACACTATGTAATAACTATTTTGGAGCAAGAAGGTACTTGGATGCAGGAAGACTGAGTCATTAAGTTCTGTTTCCTTCCTCCAGGCAGGATCACAAGGAGTCCATCCATAGCTTATAGTTCTTACGCCTAAGTTCATATGTTTTATTGCTATCTTTTATATTTGTATAAATTAAAAAGCATTTATTCAGAATTTACAATGTGGCAAGCACTTTGGTAAATACTGAGGCAAAAAAAGAGGAAAAAAAGGAAGGAAGAAAGAGAAAGAAACAATTCCTACCATCAGGGAACTTATATTCTATATATCTCTCCCTCCTCCTCCAGTCAGAGAGCCATCTCTTGCAACAGAGAAAAACCAAGAAACAGAAAAGGGGAAGAAGCTATTCAAACTAACCAACATATTAACAAAGTTAGACATTTTTCACTCCCATTTTTAAAGACCTCCCTACCACCCCCATTTTCAAAGAGAAGGATTTCATAGCCTTCCTGGTTCCATCCCTCACCATTCTCCAATTGTCTTGATCCATATCTGGCTACTGGACCCAGATGGCTCCAGAGGAGAAAGTAAGGCTGATGACTTTGCACAGCCCTCCCTCACTTAAATCCAGTCAGCATCATGCCCCTGATGTCATGGTCTTCTTCTAGAACGAAGGACAAACAGCAACCAGGTTAAGTGATTTGCTCGCGGGAAGTACCTGATTCCAGATTTGAACTCAAGTCTTCCTGACTCCAGGTTGGTGCTCTACCCACTGTACCACCTAGCTTCCTGCTTTGGTCCCTTGCCCCACATCTATAGGCTATTCTAAAGAGAGTGAAATACAAAGATAGGACCAAACTGAGATGAAGACCTTAGGGGGTCCCTTTAGAGATTCTCTAACTTAATATTCTGATTTCACAAATAAGGGACCTATGAACTTTCCTCTCTAAAGTTACCAGCTATCGACTGTAGAAATCTTGCATGAAGCTCTTTAAATACATCTCCCCCTTCCATTAGAATGTAATCTTCTGGACCACATACACTATACTGGTTTTCTTTTCATACAGTGCCCACAGAAATGGAGCCTGGCACATGGTAAACACTTAATAAAGTGCTTGTTAACGGACTGATTGGTAGCTGTTACCAACTATTTAAGAGGGCAGTATCTCAGATCCCAGGGCAGCTAGGTGGCAAAGTGGATAGAGTACTGGGCCTGAGGTTAGGAAGACTCATGTTCCTGAGTTCAAACCTGGGCAAGTGATTTGACCCTGTTTGCCTAAGATTTCTCATCTGTAAAATGGGCTGGAGGAAAGAAACGACAAACCACTCTAGTAGTTTTGCCAAGAAACATAGGGTAATTAAAATGGGGCCACGAAGAGTCAGACACAACTAAACAACAATATCTTAGAGCCTAGCTTCTTAGAGGTGAAGATGGTTGGGACAGAGATTGTGGGCAGATTGGAAAAGACTTTCCCTACTTTTCTGACAACATCCCCTCATTCTCTGATGATGTCCAAGGCTCAGTATCATTAGAAACACTAACCCTCATCTAATGAATGCAGCCCCAGGGAAAAGGACCTCAGACCCAAAGACCAGCCTGGGACGTAGCTTGGATGGGGTGAGGCTAGGCAGGCCACATGTTTTTCAGATGGTACCTCCCCTTGCATACCCCACTGTAGACAGCTTTCAGCCAGACAAGGAGCTCACGAGTGAGTGCCAGCCAGTGCCAACGCCTAGAGTTGTTCCTTCGGGAGGGGAGGGAATTCCAAGCAACTTTGTTGGGGAGAGTTCTGATGGTACACAGAGGATTTCGTTCTTCCATCACATTCTGGGACACATGACCCAGAGGGAGGTGGGGGCAAGCGAGAAACAGGAGTGCCCGTGGGAGGGTCCCATAGAGCCCAATATAGAGAGATACCAACTCAGCCAAGGTCAAAGAATGTTCTGTATGTTTAAGGGGGGCAAGGCCCCAAAATAGTCAATTAGGAATTTTAATTGCATGTTTTGCACCTGCCTCTCCCATCCTCCTCAAGTCATCTCCCCCTCCTGCCCCACCCCCTTCAACTCTTCCCCTCTCTCCTGCCCCTGTGTGTGAGGGAAGACTTGTTCAGCATGCTCTGAGAACACACGACAACAAACAGCCAGTACTTTGTTTGCTGTGGATGGGCTGACATTTCTGGGCAAAGCTAAAAATGCAGCCGTCTCATGCTGGACTTTCTGTCGCCCTGTCCTGGCTAGTCTGGAAAGGGAGGAGTTATTTTAGCTCAGTGAGGCAGATATCCCGACCCTGCCTACCCTTTTCCTCCTCCTCCCCCCTACACCCAGAGCCATTTCAATCAGCATCCAAAAAAATAGTAGGAAAGAGAACCCCCCCCCCATCCCTGAGTTAACCTGGAGGTGGGGTAGTGGCATAGGGTGGGGGTAGAGAGGTGGAAAAAATTACTCTGAACAAGGGCAGCCTAAATCTTGTCCTTCTCATGTAGCTGCAAGTCCTTCTGAGGAGCCATCCAGATAAATTCTCCTGCCTTCCCAAGCCACAATTTTCCCTAGGTTCTTCCTATTCCTCCTCATTATTATTTCTTACTGCCTTATTCTCCTTATTAGGATTTTTTAGGGGAACTCATTTAGATAAAATTCAATTAAACAAACACACAAAAAAGTAAGCACCTACTCTGTGCTAGATACATTCAAGCACTAGATACATTGAAGGGATTTAAAGAAAAGAAATCGTTTCTGTCCTCCAGGAGCTTGAGGAGAGCAGAGAGTTAGACAACATGGGAAAAGAGAAGCAAATACAAATAAACACAAAGGAAGGTCAAAGGTCTAGAACTGGAAGGAAGCTTCAAGATCATCTGGTCCAATCCCTTCAGTTTATAGATGGGACACTGAGGTGACTTTCCCAAGCTCACATAGATTGTAAGAAGCAAAGCTGGGACTTGAACCATGTCTTGTGCTTCCAAGTTCAATGCTTTTTTCACGGTACTAAAGCAGTAGATGTAATCAGGGGGACCCTTCAAACTGCTAGACTGGACCTTGTGGGGAGCATTCCATGAAGTAAGTGTAGATGATGGACCTTTGTCCTGGGCCCTTCCAGTGGGCCCCCAAAGAGGGCCATCTCTATTACAGTGAGGCCATCCCTATTACATCCCCACACATTACATTCCCATTACTGGCCCCTAAATGGATGGGGAGGGCACAGTACCATCCTCCCAGTCTCTCAGGCTCACAACCTAGGAGTCATCCTGGACTCCTCACCATCTCTCACCCTCCCAACACAGCTGTTGTCAAGACCTTGTAGCATCTTTCAGATATTTCTCCCTCCCTCCTCTGACACTACCATCCCTGTAGTGCAAGTCCTTCTCACCTCACACTGCGGATTATTACAATAGCCTACTGGTGGGTCTGTCTGCCTCAAGTCTGTCCCCACTAAAGTGATTTTCCTAAAATGCTAGTTTGTTCATGTCACTTCCCTACTCAATAAACTTCAGTGGTTCCCTGTTGTCCCCAGGAGCAAATACAAAATGCTCTATTTAGTATTCAAAGTCTTTCGTAACCCAGCCCCCTCGTACCTTTCCAGTCTTCTTACTCCTAACATATGTACTTCTCTCCAGTGACATGAGCTGGTCCATAAACCAGACACTCCATCTCTCAGCTCCAGGCATTCTCTCTGGCTATCCTCAATGCCTGGAAGGTTCTTCCCCTTCACTTAGCAACCTCTCTGGCTTCCTTTAAGTCCCATCTAAACCTCAGCTCCTACAGGAAGCCTTCACTGACCCCACTTAATTCTAATGCTTTCCCTTTTTAAATTATTTCCTGTTTATCCTGTACATAGCTTGCTTTGTTTATATTTGTTGTCATGTAGTCTCCCCCATTACACTGTAAGCTCCTTGGGGGGAGGGACTGTCTTGTCTCTTTTCTTGTATCCCCAGCACAATGCCTAGTCCGTAGTAGGCACTTAATAAATGTTTATTAAATTGAATTGCTATAATGACAGGAAGCAGGAAAAGCCTATTATACATATGTACTTGTGTATTTACCTATATATACATACACACTATAACCTATATACACTATAATGTAGACATATATCTGTGTGTCTACACACACATACACGCATATATAGATGTATATGTATGTATACATCTTCACTGCCAGAATAAGAATAAAGAATAAATGTATACATAATAAAGAATATACATATATATACATACATACATCTTTACTATTAGAATAAGAATAAAGATTGTTTCATTCTTTGTATCCCTAGCACCTAACACTAACCTGGCAAACTACAGGTGATTAATAAATGCTTGTGGATGGGTGGATTGTAGGTGACAGCCTTAAGCTGAACCTTGGTTCATATTACATTTGATAGGACTTTGAAAGAGCTAAAATGCTGTGATGGATGAGGCTGGAGAAGCCGCCTGAAGAACTGAAGGAACTCTGCACCATCTCTGCCTACAATGTGCTGTGTGACCTTGAATAAGTCCCTTTCTCTGGGCCTAGTTTCCTCATCTGTAAAATAAAAAAATCAGATGAGAGCATCTTACCTTTGTGTGTGCGTGTGTCATGGATGAGTGTGTCAGTCTGATGAAGCCTCTAAACTCTTCTCAGAATAATGTTTTTGAATGTATAAATAAATAGGATTATGAAAAAGGAAACCAAGCATATTAAAATATCAAAATATATTTAAGGGAAAACATTTATATTGCACCTATTAGGTGCCAGGTCCTGTGCTAAGTGATTTTATTTATTTTTTAAACAAATATTATCACAACAATCTTTCAAGATAGGTGCTATTGTTATCCCCATTTTACACATGAGGGAACTGGGCCAAAGTGGGTTAAAGTGGCTTGCCCAGGGTCACATAGTTACTAAGTATCTTAGGCAAGATTTGAACTCAGGTCTTCCTGACTCCAGGTCCATTGCTCTGTCCATTGTTCATAGACCCCAGCTCTAGATTATAGACTAAATGACCTTTAGAGTCTCTTCTGGCTCTAATATTCTATTACATTCCTCTTGCTCTTAACCATTGTATTTAGAGGCAGAAAGAGCTGTGTGTGAGTGTGTGTGCCCCAAGCAGGGAATGATGCCCAGGGCCTAGACCTAGACCCGGACCTTCTCCCTTAGCCAACAAGAGGCAGCCAAAGGAGCCATAAAGACATGGGCTGAGCCCCAATCCCCAATGTGTTTTCCATTAGCCTGTGTTAGTGACCCACCCTAGCAACCTCTGCCAGGCTATTTTCAGTGAGAACTCAACCTTCTCCTTTGAGCTGAGGTGCTGTGTGGCTGCTAGAAAGCTCAGGCTGGCCCATCACTCTGCTGGCTCTGGGAACTTGGATCCTAAGAGATGGAGAATGTGAAATTCAGAAGAAATTTTAGAGATCAGTTGATTCAGTGATATTGACAAGGAATCTGAGGCCCAGAAACATAAAATGACTTGCCTTAGTTCACATAGGACTCCTTCCATTCTCTCCCTTCTTTGCCCTCCCCTTTCCTCTCCTCCCTTCTCCTCCTATCTCATCCTTCCCCTTCTGTCTCATCCTTCCCCTTCCCTTCTTTCCCTTCTCCTTTCCTCTCTCTGTTTCTCTCCCCCCACTTCCCCTAATATCGTCATAGTCAATGAGAATACCATTTTACTTCACATGATTTCCTAAATACTTTTTCATATTTGCATGTAGCCTTATTTATCATTTTTATGACCCTATAATATTCTATTATGTAAATATATTATGATTCAGTGAGCCATTTTTCAATTATTGAACATAGAAGTTATTCCAGTGTTTAATACTAAGATTTTTTTGAAGCCTTTTCAGCAAGTACCAAAATTAAAAAGGAATTTCATGGAAGAACAGAATCTCAACGTTAGAAGGACATCCTGGGTTATCTAGTCTAACCTGTATTTAAATCAGTCAATCGACAAGCACCTATCAAATACATGCCAGACATGGAGCGTGCTATGCGCTGGGGCTATTTACAAAGAGTAAAGCAATCCTTACTGGCAAGGAATGTTCATTCTAATGGGAGAGACAACAACGTCAACAATTATATTAGCTGACGTACTTTGGCATTCATGTAACATTTTAAGACCAGCAAATGCCTTTACACGCATTATCTCATCTAGTCCTCATGGCAACAGATAAGAAAACTGAGGCACAGTGAGGTGAAGTGATTTGTGCTAGGGTAACACAACTAGTATGCATCAGAGGCAGGATCTGAATCCAAATGTTCCTGACTCCCAAGTCCGGCATTCTATCCACTGCTCCATCTTGCTGTCCAGCCCTCATCATCACAACCGTAAGAGCTAACCTATAAAGGTGGAAGGTTTTCAAGCTGGGGATAAAACGAGTACCAAAATGTAACAATCCATGGAGGAGAGAGACAGCAACAGTAACAGTAGCAAATTTTGATGTAACACTTTAAGCTTTACAAAGATATTTACAATGCATTAGCTGATTTGATCCTCACAGTAACTCTGGGAGGTATTATCCCCATTTTACAGATGAGGAAACAGAGACAGGTGGAGATAGCTATTAAGCATCTGAGGACTGAAACCCAGATCTTTCTGATTCCAAATCTGACGGTCTGTCCCTAGCAAGTACCTATAACAACATAGAGAAAATAAATATAAGACTAATAAATACGAAATATACAAAGCAATTAAATACAAGGTAGTTTAAAAGGGAGGGGGAACAGAAGGCTCCATGAAGAAAATGGTACTTGAACTGCAAACTTAAGGAAGAGAGGGATTCTGTGGAGCAGAAGAGGGGAGGGGGTGTATCTTGCTTCTTTAAAAAAAAATCTCGATAAAACAACTGACCTAGCCTCCTACAAGAAGGCGAACTCACAGCTTCTCAAAGCCAAATGCTTGACTTTTAGATCACTTTAATTACTAGGATATTTTTCCTTATATTATGCCTTAACTTACCTCTGCAATTTCTAGTCATTGATCCTAGTTCTGACCTGTGGAGGAAGGAAGAACAAACCTGATCCCTCTTCCGCATGGCAACCCAACAGATACTTGAAGATACCTATCATATATATCCCCAGTAAGTCTCTCCTTCAGGCTAAAAATCTCCAGTTCCTTCAAATCCTTGTATTGGAGTGAGTGAAAACTCACCTAAGTCATCACAGCTGGTCATCTCTAGATGATGCCTCACATCTCAGCCAGTCACCCACCAGGCAACTGAAACCTACCCAATGCAAGCATCTTATCCTTTCCTGCTTCAGTCAACACCAGCACCTTCCCCCACTCCCAGCTTCCCCCCTCCTATTCTTGCGTTGTAACTGAATCGATATTAGCATTGTTTTTAGAAAGAGTGTGATAGGATGGCTGTTCCCAGTCACAGATCTAAACACACCCTTCTATTTGCCTGAAGCCCTTATTTATGTCTACAGAGAAAAAGGGAAAACTTTAGTATAATCTCACACTTAGGTCTAGGGCTATAGGTACGTAGGTTCCTTCCTCAATTGGGTGGCCAACTCCTTTGTGAAACAACACTGGCAAAGAAAATAAGGTTATCTTCATTAGGAGACAAAACCCATCATTAAAGTAAGACAGCAAATAAATCAATTTAAGAGGAAACAATTGCTATTTGCCAAGCAGTACAGGAGAGGGGAAGAAACAGAAAGAAACTACATTTATCTGGTCCCAGTGTGGCAGCAAATTCTGTCTGGGCAGGTCATGTGTCAATTGGGTTAGTGAGCCAGACAAAGCTACAAGTACTTATGATTACATTTGGTTCAGAGGGCAGTGCCCTTCTCTTGCAATCTGCCATTGACTTCTTGAAGGCATCTGCCCCACAGGTCTCCAAAATTTCCCAGTTTTGGTCAACATTGCTTCCATCTTCCATGATCTTTAGTTCCTCCTTCCAGCTCAGAAAAAATGTAATTTAGATGAGAATTACACTTTTTACATTGAATTTTTATTTTTCTCAATTACATTAACATTTTTTTTAGTTCCATATTCTTTCCCTCTCTTTTTCCCCACTTCCTTGAAAAGGCAAGCAATGTGTTATAGATTATATATGTGCAGTCATGCAAAACATTTTCATATTAACCATATTGAAAAAGAAATCACAGACATAAAAATAAGAATAAGAAGAAAAGTTTTTTTGAAAGTATGCTTTAATATGCATTAAAACTCCATCAGCTCTTTCTCCAGAGGTGAAAAGTATTTTTCATCATAAATCTTTTGAGATTGTTTGGGAATAGCTAAGTCATTCACAATTGATCATCATACAGTATTGTTGTTACTATGTACAGTGTTCTCCTGCTTCTGGTCATTTCATTTTGTATCAGTTCAAGTAAGTCTTCTGAGGCTTTTCTGAGTATCCTGCTCATCTTTCTTATATCACAATAAAGTTCCATCATAATCATATACCACAACTTGTTCAGTCATTTGCCAATTGATGGCCATCTGGGAACTACGTCTGTTTTCAGAGCTGTATACAAACATTTATACTCACCAATATTATATTAGCATACCTGTCTTTCCATAACCCTTCCAATACTGAGTTTTCCTGTTTTTGTTTTGTTTTGTTTTGTTATTACCAATTTGTAGAGTGCAGATTTGTTTTAATTTGAATGAATTTTTCCTGGTGAAGCCATGGCAGCTCTTACAAATTACCAGATCCCTTTCTAAATGCTCAGAAATCATCTTTTAATTATATGGTTTAGAATTTAGCTAGGGAGTACAGTCAAGCAGTATCCTATGGTTAGCTGATTCTCACTTCACCCCTTTTCTGAAAAATTAGCATGTTTGCCCATCTACAGTTGTACAGCAGTTCTTCTGTTCTTGGGGATTTCAAAGATCAAAAACAACAGTGATCTTTGAGATAATTGTGGATCAGAAAACTTGACTAATAGAAATACTGACAACTTCCAATTCCTTGGCATTGTCATTAATCAAGGTTAGACTGTCTTAGCACAGGTTGATTTTCACTGAATTACTGTTGGTGTTGCTCCTGCAGCTGTTTTGTCCAACTCTTTGTGACCCCATTTGGGATTTTTCTGGCCAAGATCCTGCAGTGATTTGTCATTCCCTTCTCCAGCTCCTTTTACACATGAGAAACTGGGACAAACCTGGTTAAGTGACTTGCCCAGGGTCACACACCTATTAAGTGTCTGAGGTCAGATTTGAACTCAGGAAAATGAGTCTTCCTGATTCCGCACCTGGCACTCTATCTAGCTGCCCAATGAATTCCTGATAGGTGCTAAATAAAAGCTGGTTGAGTGAATACTGAAAAGGACCAGACCTCAGCCGTGATGTAGCTGAAATCACAGTCCCGTCTTCATTTTCTTAAGAATACCATTCCCAGATACTTCAGGTGTTTCTTCCTACCTGTAGTCCCTTGGACTCAACTACATCCAAATCCTCCTGACTGTCCCCCATGCACGGAATGTTCTACCCCCTAAACTTGGCCTCCTGGCTTCCCTGACTTTCTTCAAGTCTCAGCCAAAGTGTTACCTTTTGTAAGAAGCCTTCTCAGACCTCCTTAATCTTGGTACCTATCTTCTGAAATTACTCCTTGTGTGTGCGTGCACTCGTGTTAGCATGTTGTCTCTCCCATTAGGCTATGAGCTCCTTGAGAACAGGGAATGGAATTCTTTGTTTTGTTTTTTGCTTTTCTATGTATCTCCAGCACTGAGCACAATGTCTGCCACATATTAGAGGCTTAATAAATGCTAACTGACAGACTGACTGGCTCACTAGACAGTGACTAGACTAGACTAGACTAGACATATTGGAGGAGGAGGGAAGGCTATGTTGTGTTGCAACAGACCATTTTCTTTATGGACAAAGAGGGAAAAAGCCTGGGAGGGGTTCAGACATCTAAAAAGATTCAATCAACCAGCAAGCATTTATTAAACTCCTATTCTGTGCCAGGCACTCTGCTAGGCACAGGAGGAACAAGACATTAATCAAAGGAGCTTACATTCTATAGGAGGAAGCAACCTAGACATATGAAAATGAACAGAGGTATAAAGAAGCATTTACTAATCACAGTGCTAAGCTTTGGGGATATAGATACAAAACTGAGACTCAGTGTTAGTCTTCAAGGTTCCATCATTCTATAGAATAAATGGTCAGAGAGGGGTGTTTGGGATCTGGGAAACTGCAGGGATGGTAAATAGAGACAAAGAGCAATTGATTGACATGTGCTTTATAGGATTGGTAATGTTCATTTGATCACTGCTTCCAGAGTCAGACAGGGAGGTGGGGTGGGGTAAGATACACTTCCCAGCTGTGGCTTGGCAGGAAGGTGATTGGAGGGGTGCCTGGTGGGTCTGAGGCTAGCTAGGTGGGGGTGAAATGGAGTGTCGGTACTCAGAGCAGGAGATGGAGTACCTGGGTGCAGGTGAAAGGTAAACCTCAGTGATGAGGACTGGACCTGTTACTTCACTCATATACAGAACTCCCAGATGAGGAACCTCCCTCCACCAACACAGGTGGGCCCCTTCTCTGCAACCTATAGTCTTAAGAGAGTTGCTTAGAGCACTGAGTGATTAAGTGGATTCACAGGGTCACACAGTCACTATGTGTCAGAAGCATAACTGCAATAAATGAAATCTAGGCTTAATGAAAAAGGTTCCAATAAATGAAAAATAAGGCAGCAAGGTGGCTCAGCGCATGGAGTGCCAGGACTGGAGTCAGGAAGACATCTTCATGAGTTAAAATCTGACCTCACACACTCACCAGAGGGTGTGACCCTGGGCAAGTCATTTAACCCATTTGCCTGACTTTCTTCATCTGTAAAAATTGAGGCAGAAAAGGAAATTGCAAACCACTCCAGTATCTGTTAAGAAAACCTCAAATAGGGTCACAAAGAGTCTGACATGACTAAAGTGATGGAACAACAACCAGTGAAAAGTCACTACAAAATAAATACAAGGTAATTTTAGTGAGGGGGACACTAACAGCATGAAGGCTCATGAAAAATGTCACATAAGACAAGGCACCTGAGATGAGCTTTGGCAGGAATCCTATTAGTCAGAGAGGATGAGGAAGGGTATTCCAAGTATGAGGCACAGGCTGAGTAAAGCCATCACAGGAGATGAGATGTCTTGTGTAAGGAAAAACTAGATTTTCTGCAACATGGAATGTGTGATGGGGGATGGGGCAGGTAATACATAATTAGCCCAGAAAGTTAGGTTGGAACCAGATCATGGAGCACTCTCTTTAAATGTCAAACCAAAAAGGTTATTCTTTATTCGTTCCAGGAATATTTTGAGCCAAAGAATGACATGGTAGACCCTGTGCTTTAGGAATTTCACTTGGGCAGCTATACAGAGAAAGGGATTGAAGAGATATTGGAGAACTTTCCCAGAAAGGCTCCCTCCTTTACCCATGAAGCAGCTCGTTCCCCAGGGCAGGACTGAAAGAATCCTAGTTGAGCCAAATGGGGAATCAGGTCAGCTGGGAAGTTCTCCAATTTCTCCCCATTTATTTTCTGTCCTGGCAGGACACCAGAACTCAATTGTCTCTAAGACTTCCCTTTATCAGCTGGCTTTTTTTCTTCCCTGAAAGATAGAGGAGGATATGGTAAACATTCCATACCCCAAAAGAAGGAAGGAAAACATGAGTATGCAGCATATTTCTTCTTATGTTCCCCACCTCTCTACTTCTCAGCTCCCCGAATCAGGAAATTATTTCCAGTCCAATATTCCCTAAGGAAAGGATTCCTTGAATTTGTAGTCATTCAAACCCTATAAGTGTAATCCCTATGGGAAGTGCTGGGGAGAGGGGGAGATTGTGGGACACAGAAGAAATACAAAGTCTAGGCCTTGCCTTCCAAGAGAACCAAGATTGACAAACATCAAACAGTAAAATAACAAAACAAGAAAGTATTAATGTCAGACTTCAGAAAAACTTGGATTGATGTGAACTGATGCTGAGGGAGGGGAGCAGAACCAGGAGAACATTGTACACAGTTACAACCACAGTGCGCGATGACCAGCTTTGGTAGACTTGACGCTTCTCAGCAATGCAAGGTTCTAAGACAGCTCCCAAAGGTTCATGATAGAAAACGCTATTCCCATCCAGATCTAGAGCTATGGCGTCTGAATGCCAATCGAAGCACGTATTTGCTCTCTTTTTTTGTTTTGTTTTTTCTTGTGATTCATCCCAGCGGTTCTAATTCTTTACAATGTGATAAATGTGAAAATATGTTTAATAGGAATGTATACGTACGGCCTATATCAGACTGCACACCGTCTTGGGAAAGAGGGGAAGGAGGGAGGGGGAGAAAATTTAACATTCAAAAGCTTGTAGAACTGAATGGTGTAAACTCAAAGTAAATAAATTTTTAAATTTAAAAAAGAAATTAATGTCAGAGTGGGTGATACATTGTAGACAAAGAAGTCTGTTGGAAAAGACCCCAGTGCTCCACTTCAGTCCCCCATCAGTTTCTCAAAGCAGCCTGAAGAGTCACAAAAAGTCATGATGTCCCTTAGAAGGTCAGTGGGGACATACCAGTGGGCCAACTTCCAGTCCTATAGTATATGATGAATAAGCCTAGAGCTGGCACATACAGAATTTGTTTAAGCTATTAAAGCTTCAAACTGCACTAAGACTTTGGGGACAACTTATTGCAAAACACTTTACGTATTATCTCATTTGATCCTCATACCATCCCTGTGAAATAAGTACTATTATCCCCATTTTCCAGATGAGCAAACTGAGGATGAGAGCTGTTGAATAACTCATCCAAGGTCATTCAGCTGGTAGATGTCTGAAGCAAGATTCAGATTTCAGCTCTTCCTAACTTCAGGTCCAACTATCCACGTCACTGTCTCTAATTGAATCTCTTTAGTGGATTTTGGAAAAGGCTTACCATAAAGTTTCTTTTCCCTAGTAATTCATGGCAGAATATAGAATGCATCTATCCTATAGCTGCAATAGATAAGGACAGGGCCAGACACCAGCAAAATTGTGATATAGGTGTTTTTTTGAGGTGTCTCCAGAAAACCATACAGAAGGCAGGGAAGTATTTTTCACAAGGTCTGGGAACTACCTGAATTGGACATTTCTTGTTTGTGTGTGTGTGTGTGTGTGTGTGTGTGTGTGTGTGTGTGTGTGTGTGTGTGTGTGTGTGTGTGTGTGTGTCTGAGAGAGAGAGACAGAGAGACAGAGAGACAGAGAGACAGAGAGGAGAGAGAGAGACAGAGAGAGAGAGACAGAGAGAGAGAGACAGAGAGAGAGAGAGACAGAGAGACAGAGAGACAGAGAGAGAGACAGAGAGAGAGAGAGAGAGAGAGAGAGAGAGAGAGAGAGAGAGAGAGAGAGAGAGAGAGAGAGAGAGAGATAGTAAAGATGGAAAGAAAATAAAGGTCCTCCTTGTGGGCCTGCAAACTGCGATGAGAAGATTGTGATCCTTCTGGGACAGTTAAAGTGTGAGATCAAAGATGTGTAAGAACAGCTCAACCTGGTTTCCATGTGGCTACAGCTACAGGTGCCCTGAATTTAGGATGGAAGCAACTTTGGAGGAGTTGTCCAGGATGATGATGACAATCCAGCTTATGACTACATGCCAAACTAAGCTGGATGACTTCCACACCCAGATCTCAAAGTACTTCTTCAAAAGGTTGCTACCTCCCTTCTCCATCACTTTTAATTAGGATTATCTGTTTTGCCACAGTCCAGCTTCTATTTAGAACTCATCTTATCCATGCCTTGCCTTCTAGGCACCAATAAATTTTGTCACACACACACACACACACACACACACACAGAGTATACATCTGTGGTGGCTGAATGAAATGGGCAGGATGATTTTTTACATTCTGTCACTGGTTTTGTTTCATTTTTATTTTATTTTTCATTTTTCTAGCTTATATTTCCTCTCTCCCACCTACCCACCCATTGGGGAAGAAGGCAAAGAAGGAAAAACAAAACTTCGTAACAAATATACATAATCAAACAAAAGTAATTCCCTCATGGACCATGTCCTAAAATCTATGTCCCCACTGGGCATCTTGAGTCCATTCCCCTTTGGGGTGGGGTGAGGGAGGTTTGCATCTTTCATCATTGGTCCTCTGGAATTGTGAGTGGTTCTTAAATCTTTCAAACTTGAATGTCTCACAAGCTCCTCTCAGAGGCTATCTCCAATAGCTGAAGCCTGTGCTGATTACCCTTGCTCTAGACCATCATAGTATTTACTGCCCCAAACTGGCTCTAACTTAACATTCCAACTTGATCCACCCCCCTACACTTTCCTACTTGCACCTTCCACTCCAGGTCCAAACTGGCCCACTTCCCATCACCACCCACCCCAGCATCCTTCCAAAAAAAAAGACTTGTACTTTCCAAAATCCTGCCCCTCAACATCCCCTTTCTCCTTGTCCCCTTCTACCTCTAAACTGCTGTGATTATATGAGTGGGGGAAGTCCCTTCTATTCCTGGGACTTTGCAAAATCCTGCCAAAATCTTGGTGGGGACACTGCCCTCTCTCATGGCCTGCCAGGAAGTTGGCTCTATCGCAAGGAATAAGCTCCAAAAATGTGGTTTTGGTATATTTATTTGACTTTATAAATATTTTTATTAATGGGAAAAAGGGAATAAGTAAAGATTTCTCTTTTTTCAGATATTCAACTTTATGTCACATATTGAACAGGTGAAGCAAGGACTGTACAGCTATCCAAGCTCATTAAGGAAAGGAGAAGGAAGAGCAAATTAGGAATACAGTGAGGCTCATAGATTCAAGTATAGCCCACCAGGCGAGGGGTGCAGGGGAAGGTCTTTCGCATCATCATACATTTTTCCTTGTCAAGGAAGAGAGAGTTGGCCTTGACAGAAAGATCATGTTCCAACCGATTCTTGGTGAGGACCAGAAGCTGTAGGGTGTCCTGTGCTTCACACAGTCGAAGTTTCAGAGTCTGCAAGGTGTCATCGATGGTGAATGCTTCATTCACTAGCCTATGGCAAGGAACAGAGAACAGGCATGAGTCAGGCAGCAGTGTAAGGGTAGTGGAAAGAGCATTGACTCAGTGTTCTTCGAATCTTACCTCTGATACCTATGTAGCTGTGGACATCACTCAACCTCCCTGCAACTTAAACTTCCCCATTTGTAAAACTGGAGGAGGGCAAGGCAGGCAGGACATTAGCTAGAGTCTCTGAGAATCCCTTCCATCTCTAAATCTATGCTTCCATTCATCAGACAAGAGGAAAATAGAAGATAGACTCTAGTTTGGGTATTTGAGTTTGACATCAAGGTGAATTCCACCCTCTCCCCATCATGCATCTCTGAGGTGCCTGAGGCTGGGGACTCTCCATTCTTGGAAATTACTAAATGCGTGGCAGAGCTTTGCCTGCTTGGAATAGTTTGGACAAAGCCTCGTTTAGACACTGAAGGATGAGCAAGGGTTGGGAGGGACCTAAGATAAGGCAGCACTGACTTGACGTGGCATCATGGATACAGAGGTCAGAATAAGGAAGACGTAGGTCTGAGTAGCATCTCTGAAACATCCTGGCTGAGTAACTGTAGACAAGGTGTTTAACCTCTCAGTGCCTCAATCTCAGACATGAAGACCAACTGCCAATCTACCTTGGTAGAGGGAATTTTCCATCAGTTTTCTTTTATACCAATGACATTATAGGACTGGTTCTCTCCCCAAAAAAGTGATAGGGCTGATGCTGATGTCTGAGCATTTTGACTGAGGTGGGGTGAGAGGGAGGAAGAGAAGGAGAGAGCCCTGTAGTGTCCATTCCAAACAAAATAGCTAAAGGCAGGGAGAAGAGTAAACCTTAGGTCCTGGACGATACACAGAATGGCCAATTCAGATGATGCATAATCTTGACTCTTGACCTCACCTGCCTCAGCCTTAGTGTGTCCCATCAGGACACTGCCATGGCAGAAGTTCTCCCCTACCCCCATACCTTAGCAATGTCCCTTAGGAAATGCCATGCCTTGGAATAGGGCGTATCAGAGATTCCTGAAGGAGGGACTTTGCTTCCTACTCTCTCCCCTTCCCCAGCCCTTGCTCCCTCCATCCCTTTGTTTCTGCTCTCCCCCACTCCCAAATCCAGGCTGCTGTTAAGGTCCTTCTCTTTCACCTTTGCACCATCTTTTGAACACACCCCTTTGGCTCTTCTGACACTTCTACCATTCTAGGGCCATCACCTCATGCCTGGTTATTGTAATGAACTGACTGCTGGTGAGTCTGCCTGCCTTAAATCTCTCCCTGCTCCAACTTATTCTTCATTCAGTCATTAAAGTGATTTTCCTTTAAGTGATCGTGTTACCCTCCCCTACTCAATAAACTCCATTTACTTCCAGGAGCAAATACAAAATGCTCTGTTTGGCATTCAAAGCCCTTCATCACCTAGCTCCCCTCCTACCTTGCCAGTCTTCTTTCTTACACACCTTACTCCCCAACATCCTCAATCCAGTGACACTGGTCTCCTGACTGTTCCAGGAACCAGATGCTCCGTTGCTCAGCTCCAGGCATTCTCTCTGGCTGTGCCCATCTTTCCATCCTCCTTTCCACCTACTGACCTCTCTGGCTTCCTTTAAGTCCCAATTAAAAATCCCATCTCCTACAAGAAGTCTTCCCCAACTCCTCTTAATTCCACTGCCTTACTTTTGTTGATTATTTCCTATTTATCCTGTATATAGCTTGCTTTGCGTATATTTGTTGGCATGTTGTCTCTCCCGCTAGATTATAAGGTCCTTAAGGGCAGAGACTACCTTTTGCCTCTGTATAGTGCCCCCAGCACTTAGCACATAGAAGGTACTTGCTAAACGTTTATTGAATTGAATCGAATTCTGCACACCCTGGTATAAAATGCCTTTGCAGGGAAAGCACTACAGGCACTTTCCAGATCTCTCTCTGAAGCCTCGACTGAGTCTACCCCTAAGCTTAACTAAATGTCCTCTGCCCATTTCCTTTTGGTCCTACCACTGGCAAACTTCAGAGATGGGAGAGCTCAACCAGGAGCAGCACTTCCTCTGGAACTAACAGCAGATAAACTCTGACAAAATTTCTGTGAAAAAGCTGCTGGCTGGTCTACCCCAGGAAATTTGTCCTAACTATCACTGTGACCACCTTCTCTATTTTCCTACAAAGTAGGCAGTGAACTATGCCAGCAGGCGACACAGTGGATTGCAGTAACTGGAACTGAGATCATAGGACAATAGAAGAAAGTTCGGGGAGGGGGGCATTCTTTACTCCCACGACTTTGCTCCTATGTGGTTTTTGTTAAGAGGGGGTTCCCTGGGCACTTACCCTGAGTAGGCCAAACCACTGAACATGTCATGGAAGGGAGGAGACCACCAATGTCAAATCAGACACTAAAACAAAGGGTCCTGTGGAGCCTCTCACTCTCAGGCTTTCCAGATTTCCATGTGGGCAGGTACACACCACCACCCTAAATGTCAAGACTTTTCCATTTCCCAGTGTGATTAAACCTTTGGCAGGAAATAGCAGAAACATTGCTAAGGGTTATCTCTTCAGGCATCATTCCTATCAGGGCAGCACAGAGTATTTACTTTCAGAATCTCTCTATGTGGCCTCATTTATTTCTCTGGGACTCTCCCTGTTCTCAGACTCCCTCCCATACTGCCTCACTCATTCCTGCCACTCTTGCTCCTATCCTGAAATCTACAGGATAGGGGAAAGAAATTTCATGGACCTGATATCTCCTGGGATCTGTGAGCTTTTGAGCAGTCCAGTCTAGAATGAGGATAATAGCTTGGAGGGTAGGAACCTGGAATCTGCACAGAGAATTCCTAAGTCTAGTTCTACTGTGAACCAAGGGCCTGAGCTTTTTGCCAAAGTCTGACCTTGATTTAGGATTGTAGAACCTACAGTCTAAATCATAAATCAGAGATCCCATATCATAGACAAAGAGCTGGAGCAGACCTTAGAGGACCCAATTCCCTCATTATACAGATGAGGGATTCAAGGTCCAGGGTGATTAGTCAATTGATAAATAGTTATCAAGTACCACTATGCTAAGTCCTAAGAATACAAAAAAAGGCATAAGACATCCCTATCCTCAAAGACTGCAAAGACCTATTGAGACTACAACACATATAAAAAGAAGCTGAAATGCAGGGGGAAGGGGAATGTAGGGGAATAACGATATGATGATGTGACCAGGTGGGAAATCATGAGATGGCAGCCCTCTTTAAATGGAGGATCTGAGAAGAGCTCATTACCATCTGTCTTCCACCCTCTCCAGTGAGAGGGAGGGAAGTACCCACAGGGGCGGGGGTATCACATGGTTATTAGGTGATGGTGCTGGGATCTGAATCCAGATCCCATGACTCCCAAAGCAGCATTCACTCTCCTGAAACGTTCTCCACATCTCTGGATCTCAATTTCTCCCATGTGCCCAAGACGGTAACTAGATAGAGCTCATAGAAGCTTGACAAAACTAATGTACTATAGAATGTTTGTTCTTTTATAGCCACACCAATGTTTATTCCCATGTTAGACCAGCATGATTTACTCCATTAATGAGGGAAGAAAGAGGGATTGAGGAGACCTGACTTGCAGCTTTCCCCAATCTCTGCTCCTGCCCTCAACCCCACCCTCTTCTCCCTGTTCTTTTTTCAGGTTAGTAGCAGTTTTCTTTTCTTTCTTTTCAAGTTCTTCCATCAACACAAATAGTCTTTCTTTAGCAGGGAGGGGGGCACACCCGCTGGGGAAATATTTGGATTATTTGAAGCACTCACAATTATAAACATTCACATTTTTGTGGGTCTGAAAATTGCCAGGAGAAATCCGAAGTTCAGTGGATAGATACTCTGATGTCATCCATTTTCTATGGAGTCCCCAGGGACTCACTAACCTTGATGAGGGTTATTGCCTGACTTTGAGTTCCCAGGAACTCTAGCAGTGCTTTCACCAATGCTGGGTCATGTTCCTCGTACCATATGTATACTGGCATCCCCTCCTCCATAGAGTCAGTCCCCACAGCCCCACATCTCCACTCACTTGAAATGAGGGATATCCCGGCAGAGTTCCACATTAGGACGCCGGCTCCTGTGCTCTAACCTCGTCTGAACCACCTTCAACGGACACTCCTTGGCCATGATGGCTCTCTCCAAAAGCATGATGGTATTCTCCATCTGGAAGATTTCCTGCATCGTCTGGACAACCAACAAAGCCTCTTTAGCAACAGTGGCATCCCCCCAACCCCCACCTCACCTTATTTCTTCTGTCACCTCTCCTTTGCCCCTAATCATGGAGTGGATAATAAATAAAAATCTTTAGGTTTTTTCTCACCAACACATTATACTGTTAATTATTTTTGTTACTTCCACAATTAATCCTTAAAGTTTTTACTGATATTTCCCCCCACCAGTCATTTCTGGACATACCCATCTCCCCACTCCTACCCCTTTCTCTGGGAGCTATCTCCTGACCTATGTGTTGTCACTGGACCCCTATAACTCTGGAGAAAAGAGTAAGACTGGTGACTTTGCACAGCTCTGCCTCACTTAAATCCAATTTATTTGCAAGTCAAAACATCACCCTCCTGATAGCATTTGTCAACTTCAAGAATGAAGGACAAACACTACCTCTCTCTTCCTAAGTGCTCCTTCACTTACAACAAGGGAAAACCTTTAAGCAAAACCAACTGATACATCACTTCTGCCTGACCGTATATGTACTATTCCACACCCATAGACTTCCACCTTTCCCACCAAAGGAAGGTGATACATTTCTCCTCTGTTCCTTCCAGGAGCTGAGATTAGTCATTATAATTACATAACCACTGAGTTTCATTTTATTTTTTTCTTTTTGTTTCCATTATTGTAATCATTCCATAGTTATTTTTGAAACAGTTGACTAATTTTAACTTAATTTTCTCCCCTAGGAGTTATTCCAAACACTTGACTTGTGAGTCACTCTGCTATTCTGAAATATATGCTATTTTGATAGGAAGGTGATCATGAGATTATCTTCTATGACTACACAGAGAAAGACACATGAGACCCCGTGAAAGACTCCATGGGGCAATGGCATTCCTCTGTGACCTTTAACCACCCAGCAGATCTCACTGAGATACATTAAAAATAAAACAATAGACATGAAGGTTTTTTGAAAAGGTGAAAATACTATACAAGTGTGAAGTATTTAAGTAAGGCAAAGTAACAAAATATACCACTTATACACACACCAGGAATGTTTCATCCCACATTAAAACCCTTTAGTCTGTCCCAGTTACAACCTGGAACCTGTAGGATCTAGAGCTAGAACCCCCACTGGCCTCAGACTTTCCCTCCCTGATTATAGACCTTGCTCATCTGAGGAGAACCTTTCTGGGAGAGAGCCATGTTGAGGAGCTGGAGGAGAAATTAGCAAGTAGAGGAGAGGAATCAAAACATTTCCCAACACCATTCCAGGAGACTGAAATGATGGCTTCCAACCAGAAGTCAAGGTGTTGAAGATCCCTTGTCAGGGAAGACTAGGTCAGAGAGAAGCAAGAACTGACTCCATCAAGAAGGTGCAGAGGTGTTGAATCCCAGCCCCAAGGCCAGCATAGAAGGCAAAATTATGTAATTTATCCTCAATGATCCCTCCCTTTCTCCCTTCCTTCTTTGCCTATGAACTCTTTCCAAAGTTCTTAAAAGAGACCTTGAGAGTATCCCTATATCGCTTCTTTGGACCACCATGTGAATGCTTGCTCTGCGTGAATTCTCCATAAAACAGTCTTTTTGGCAAGCATATATTTTTGCATTCAAACAACATGGTCAGCCCATAGGAGTTGTACTCTCGTGAAGCAGAGTTTGAATGCTTAGCAGTTTAAATCGGGAAGGAACCTCAGAGTCTGGTACCTTGTCCTGTCAGGTGATCTTCAGAATCTTCCTAAGATAATTCAAATGGAATCCATTCAGTTTCTTGGCATGACACTGGTATACTTTGGAACTGATTGTGTGGCACTGGCACAGGATGGCTCAGCATGGCATGCCCACATCAGAGAAGGTGCTGTGCTCTATGAGCAAATCATAATTGAAACAGCTCAAAGGAAATGCAGAATGTGCAAATTTAGAGCATCCACCTCAAGTGTTCATGTGGATTATTTGTGTTCGACCCATGACAGAGCATTCTGAGCTTGTATTGGTCTGATCAGCCATAGTCGGACACAATGAAACTTGACTCTGGCATCATGATGTCATTTTGATCCTCTTCAAGAATGAAGGACAACAACCAACCAAGGTACCCTTTCCAACAGACTTCCGGGAAGATCTTATGCTAGGAGTTGGTGGTATGAGGCCCATACTATTCCTGAGCAATATCCTATACCTCAATTTCTTTCCCCTTCTGTGCCATAAAAAAATGCCCTGTTCTAAGTTTCACTTAAATGTCCTACTTTGGTCTTGAGATTTTCATCTATAAATTGAAAAGTTGAACTAGTTGGACTATCTTGTTGCCTATAAACTAAAAAATAAATTGCAATTGTATTTCGATATAATTGGCTTCCATGGTAACCCTATAGTTTTATATATTTGAAAACATTACTCTAAAAAGAGGTTCATAGGCTTCATCAGACTACCAAATGGGTCCATGACACAAAAAAGGTAAACAACCCCTCAACTAGATAACCTTTGGCCCTTTCAGTTCTATATCCTATGAGTGAAAGGGAATTGAATTCAGAGTCAGAAAGATTCTAATCCCCCCTCTTACTACCTGTGAAACCTTGGTCAAGTCTTTGGAATATCCATCTGCTCAGTTTCCTCATCTGTAAAACGTGGGTGTTGAACTCAATGGCCTCTCAGGTCCCCTCTACCTCTAAATCTATGAGATTATGATGCCACAAAAAGATCTCATAAATTCATTCATCATAAAGCATTCTAATAATTTTCCCTTCCCTGGGGCACTTATATTTTAATAGCCCTAATACCTTATCTCAAATAATGGAATTTCAGACTGGTAGGGAAAATGTTTTCTAGGTAGGGGACTTCTAGACTTTTCCAAATCATACCTGGATGTATAGCTGGACATGCATTCAATTAAAAGCACTTTACAAACATTTACTGAATACCTACTAGGTGGTAAAGCCATATATATGAAGGGGATAGAGACAAGGGATAGATGCAGACATAAATAAGGTAAGATGATCCCTGCCCTCAAAGATCCTATAATCTAGTGGGAGGAGAAAGAGCATTTATAAAAATAACTATAATGCTTGAGAGAATGTGGTAAGTGTTTTAAGAGAGGTATGAAGTACTGTGAGAGACGTAAGGAAGTCTCTTCTGGCTAATGGCACCATGGAAGACTTCTTGAAGGAGGTGATTTGATTAAGTCCTAAAGGGTTACAAATGTGGATCTAGTCAAGACCTCATCCAGTCCCATCTTTTCATTTGATGACTGGAATGGCAATGGAGACAGAGGGAAGTTAGGTAACTTGTCCAGAGCCACACAGGGAGTCAATGACAGAACTAGGATTTGAATCCATGTCCTGACTGCAGAACCAGTGCCTTGTCCACTGTACCATGATGAATAGAGAGGTGGATTTCAACAGACAAATAAAGGCAAGGAGAGGCATTCCTTAATAAGTGAATTAATTCAGGTTATTCACTAGAAGATCAAATACTGAAACTGACCACATAATGCAAAGACAGTACTTATTAGAAAAGATCCTGATGTTGGGAAAGACTGAAGGCAAAATAAGAAGACAATGACAGAGGATGAGACAGATAGATAGTATCATGGAAACGAGGAACATGAATTTGGACAGACTTCACGAGATAGTGGTGGATAGAGGGGTCTGGTGTACTATCATCTGTGGAGGTCATAAAGAGTTGGACATGACTGAGCACCTCAACAACAACAGAGGCATTCCTCCCTATTCAGTAAATCCTAGTGGTCTGTGTTGCTTCCAGAAGGAAATATAAAATTCTCTCATTGGTTTTCAAAGCCCTTCCAAACCAGTCTTTCCAGTCTTCTTACACTTTACTACTCTCCCAAGATCTCTCTGAGCCAGACACACTAGACTTCTTGCTGTTCTTCACACAAGTCACTCCATCTTCAAACTCCAGGCATTTTCACTGTGTCTCCCAGAATTGGAATACTTTCCCCCCTCATTCCTCCTCCTCCTGATGTCCCTGACTTCCTTCAAGTCCCAGCTAAAATTCTACCTTCTATAGGAAGCTTTTCCCCAATTTCCTTAAGGCTAGCACCTTCCATCTGTGGTTATCTCCAATTTCTCCTGTCTATGTCATGTTTGCACACAATTGTTTGCATCTTGTCTCCTCTGTTAAACTATTAACTCCTTGAGAGCAGGGCCTTTCTTTGTATCTCTAGCACTTAGAATAGTGCCTGGCACATAGAAGGTACTTAATGCTTATTGACCAACTGACTGATTTCCCTTGACAGAATGAGTGGATGAGAATAATTTGCTCCAACAGTCATGAAGGCTGCTAAAGCAGGCACTATGGAGCACTTAGAGCTTGGACAGACATTGAAGATGTCAATGTCATCCACTTCATCCAGGGTCAGTACCAGTTGTCTTGACTTTTGTCTTACCACTGGACTTCAATGATTCTGGAAAAGAGAGACTGACAACTGACTTTGCACAGATCTGCCTCACTTAAATACAATTCATTGGCAAATCAAGACATCACCCATGATGCCACTGATCCTCTTTAAAACAAAAGGTGAACAACAACTGATGGAATGCATTTGTGGAATGACAGAACAGTATAGTTTGACTAGGACAGTAGCTGGTCTTTAATAGAAAAAAGAAATTTAGAGAAAGAACAACTTTCAAAGAGATGAAGAAGAGTTCCATTTTGGATGTATAAGTTTGAGATGCTGACAGAACATCAAGGTATCAAATGCTCAAGAGGAAAGTAGAAATATGGACTTAAAAAGAGAAGTTATTGACAATCTAGAACACACACAAAGGAAGGTAACTAAAGCAGAGGGGAAGTTCAAAACCATGTAATTTGTAGAAAATAAGGTTGCTCATCCTGGAGAAAACTTGGACAAGACTTGATAAATATCTTCTAATATTTTAAGAACGATTATGAGGAAAGGTTGTCATGACCCTTCAGGCAACTGGGTGGTATGGTGAATTAAGACTGCTGGACCTGGGATCAGGAAGATTTGAGTTCTAGCCTGGCATCAAACAAACAGGTTGTGTGACCCTGGGCAAGTCACTTGAACTTTGTCTGCCTCAACTTCCTCATCTGTTAAATGGCAATAACAGTAGCATCTACCTCTGAACTGTTGTGAAGAACAAATGAGATCCTTTGAAAACTTTAAAGTGCTACACAAATGCTAGATGTCATCATCATCATCATCATCATCATCATCATCATCATTATGACCCTAGGAGAAAGAACCCAAACCAATGGATGGAAATGATAGCAAATCACATTTCAACTCAATATGAGGGAAGAACATCCTAACAATGAGAACTGTTCCAAAAATGGAATTAACTGTCTCATGCAGTAGTATTTCCTAACATTGGCAATGTGGGTCATTTGTCAGGGATGATATAGGTAGATTCATTGATCAAGAAGGATGATCTCTAAGTCTCTTCCAGTTCCTAAGATTCTGTGATCATGGGACTGAGGTTAGGGCTGGAAACAGAGTTGGGAGTCATCTACATAGAGGTGATAAATGAAGAGGCAGGTGTTTATGAGCTTGCCAAGAGAGGGTATTTCAAGAGAAGAAAGGACCCAGAGTGGAACCTTAGAGGAATGTCCACATATAAGGGGTGTGACAAAGAAGAAAGGATAGAGAAGAAGGGGCAGAAAAGGAGCAGGAGGGTGTGGAGCCAAGATGCCAGAATAACAGTACAGACTTTCTAGAGTGCTCCTGGAAAAGACAAGACCTGAGCAGGCCTTGGGGGACTGAATCTCTTGCACCTGTGGTGGTTTCCAGACTTTATAACCCCAAAATTCTGAGAATAAATTGGTAGGTCAGGGGAAAAAGTCTGTGGGACCAGTGCAGGAGAGTGGAGTGGTCCTGCCCCAGCCCCAGGGCAGCTGAGGAGGAGGCAGTAGCAGCGGAGCAGCTACAGCTACTGTTTCTGGAACTCTAGGCCCACAGATTGTGGGGGGATGGAGTGACTGACAGTACAACCCCCACCCCCACTAGAGGCAGAGAGCTATCTTCACAAAGAGCTCAAAAGGTAAATAAATGGCTGGAAAAATGAGCAAAAACCCAAAAAATAATCAGACCATAGAATCTTACTTTGGTGACAAGGAAGATCAAAGCATACAAACAGAAGAAAACAAAGTCAAAACTCCTCCTTCCAAAGCCTCCAAGAAAAATATGAATTGGTCTCAGGCCATGGAAGAGCTCAAAAAGGATTTTGAAAATCAAGTAAGAGAAGGAGAGCAAAAATTGGGAAGACAAATGAGAGTGAAGCAAGAAAATAATGAAAAATGAGTCAACTGCTTTCTAATGGAGACCCAAAAAAATGCTGAAGAAAATAACAATTTAAAAAATAGACTAACCCAATGGCAAAAGAGACCCAAAAAGCCAATGAGAAGAATGCCCTAAAAAACAGAATTGGCCAGATGGAAAAGGAGATCCAAAAGCTGATTGAAGAAAATAATTCCTTAAAGATTAGAGTGGAGCAGATGGAAGCTAATAACTTTATGAAAAATCAAGAAATTATAAACAAAACCAAAGAAATTAAAAATAGCAATGTGAAATCTCCTCAGAAAATCAACTGACCTGCAAAATACATCCAGGAGAAACAATTTAAAAATTATGGCACTACCTAAAAGCCATGATCAAAAAAAAAAGAGCCTAGACATCATCTTTCATGAAATTATTAAGAAAAACTGCCCTGATATTCTAGAACCAGAGGGTAAAATAAATATTGAAAGAATCCACCAATAACCTCTTGAAAGAGATCCCAAAAGAAAAACTCCTAGGAATATTGTAGCTGAATTCCAGAGTTCCCAGGTCAAGGAGAAAATATTGCAAGCAGCCAGAAAGAAACAATTTGAGTATTGTGGAAATACAATCAGGATAACACAAGATTTAGCAGCTTCTACATTAAGGGACTGAAGGACTTGGAATATGATATTCCAGAAGTCAAAGGAGCTAGAATTAAAACCAAGTATCACATACCCAGCAAAACTGAGTATAATACTTCAGGGGAAAAATGATTATCCAATGAAATAGAGGACTTTCAAGCATTCTTGATGAAAAGACCAGAGCTGAATAGAAAATTTGACTTTCAAACACAAGAATCAAGAGAAGCATGAAAAGGTAAACAGGAAAGACAAATCTTAATGAATATAATAAAGTTAAACTATTTACATTCCTACCTGGAAAGATAATATTTGTAACTCTTGAGACTTTTCTCAGTATTAGGTTAATTGGAGGGATTATATACATATAGACAAAAGGCACAAAGTGAGTTGAATAGGAAGGGATGATATCTAAAAAAAATCAAATTAAGGAGAGAGGAACATATTGGGAGGAGAAAGGGAGAAATGGAATGGGCCAAATTATCTCTCATAAAAGAAGCAAGAAAAAGCTTTTTTCTTGAGGGGAAAAGGCGGGAGCTGAGAGGGAAAAAGTGAAGCTTATTCTCATCACATTTGGCTTAAGGATGGAATAACATACACACTCAATTTGATATGAAAATTTAGTTTACCCTACAGGAAAGTAGGGGAGAAGGGGATAAGTGGATTGTGGGGGCTGAAAGAAGGGAGGGCAAATGAGAGAAGGGAGCAATTAGAAGCAAACACTCTTGGGGAGGGACAAGGTCAAAAGAGAGAATGGAATAAATGGGAGGCAGGATAGGATGGAGGGAAATACAGTTAGTCTTTTACAACATAACTTTTATGGAAGTCTTTTGCATAACTATATGTATAACCTATATTGAATTGCTTGCCTTCTCAGTGAGGATAGGTGGAAAAGGAGGGAGAGAAGTTGGAACTCAAAGTTTTAAAAACAAATGTTAAAAACTGTTTTTACATGCAACTGGGAGATAAGATATACAGGCAGTGGGGTATATCTATCTTGCCCTATAAGAAAAGAGAGAAGATGGGGATAAGGGAAGGGAGGGGTATGATAGAAGGGAGGGCAGATGGGGAAAGGGGTAGTCAGAATGCATGGTGTTTTGAGGTGGGAGGAGGGGAAAGATGGGGAGAAAATTTGGAACTCAAAATCTTATGGAAATGAACGTTGAAAACTAAAAATAAATAAATTAATTTTTTTAAAAAGGCGCAGGATTACTCAGTGCAATGTGAGTTTGACCATTGCTTCTTGTTTTCTGTCTCCTCTTCATGTGCCACTAACACCCTCAGGCATAGGAGTGCCCTTTTGATGGAACCTCAGCTGCTCTTCATAGAAGAGTGGAGAACAATCTCTAATAGTTCAGTGTTGTCTGAAAAACAACATAAAACCACTGTCCCAGAATCTAGTGGGGGGAGGAGTAGTGAGGATGAGATTAAACAGACTTTTAATTCATCCCAACATCAGAGAAGGATGACAGGGAATAGGGAGATGGTAGGTGGACTGTTCTCCTTCCCCCACTCATCCATCCCATGACTGCCAGATCATAGTCCAGAAGCCAGATCTTTCCCAGCTAGGCTGGGAGGTAGGAAGCACTGAACATTCTAGTTTAAGGCAATGGGAATCAATCAATAAGCATTTTCCTCAAGGATCTTATATTCTATTGAGAATTTGGGGAAGACAGCCTACATAAATATTAGTTTACACAAAAAGATAACAAGGAAATATGGAGGGAGGGGACACTAATAGCTGGAGGGATCAGAAAAGGCTTCATGTAAAAGATGGGTTGAGCTAAATTTTGAAAGAAATTAGGTATTCCAAGATACACATGTGAGAAAAGAGTGGATTGCTGGCTTGGGAAGTGACTAATATAGCCACAGAGATAGAACATGCAGTACATTATGAGGAACATCAAGAAAACCAGTCTGGTCAGTTTGTAGAGTACAGAAAGGGGAGCACTGTATAAAGTTAGAAAGATACATCAAGTCCTGGTTTTAAAGGACTTTAAAAATCAAACAGAGGAATTTATATTTGATCCTAATGTCAATAGGGAGTCATTAGAGTTTATTTAGTAAGATTGTGACATGGTCAAGAACTGAGATTTCGGAAAATCACATTGGCACCTGTGCAGAGAATGGATTGCAATGAGGTAAGGTTTAAGACAGGAAAGACAATTAGGAGGCTATTGTAGTAAGAGGTGATGAGGACCTCAACTAGGATGGATGCAAGAGAATTTAGGGTGATAAGCACAAGATCTGACAATGTGGATATGTGGGGTGAAGGAAAATATGAAGAGCCAAGGATAATGCCAAGGTTGTGAACCTGGATGGCTTGAAAGGATGCTTTTACCTTTGACGGAAATATGTAAGTTCATAAGAGGGGCAGGTTTTGAGGAAAAGACTATTTAATTTCCTGATCTGAGAAAATAGAAGAGATTTGGTAATGAAGACACATAAATCTGTCTACATCTCTACCCAAACTTAACCTCTGAAGAGAAAGAACACCTTAGAGCAGAAGGAATCAGAAATCTGGAGTACTCCAAATAAGGCTGAAACCTCCAATTAATTAAAGACCTCAGGATCCCTATGGAGTCAAGTCTTCTGCCAAGGCTATGGCGAACAGGATTGGGAAGGCTTAGAGAGGGGATGTGATCTACCCCAAATCATTGGAAGATCCAGGACTAGATAAACCCAGGTCTCCTGATTCCATGGCTAATTTCTTTCCACTACATCATTTACAGTAGAGTTTATTTTCAGGGGTCCTCCTGAGACTTTTTTGTACCTCTCTTTTCCTTCATGCCTTTTGCCCACTGCCCAGAATCCCTACCACTCCTAGGGCACTCACCCAGCCCTTCCTGACCAATACTTATTCTCTGAAAAATTCAGTCCTGAATCCTAGGCATTGCCTGTCTTTGTCAGATAGCCACTGAGTCTGGCGACCTAACCTTTGGTTTTATTACTTTCCCAAATCACTTATCCCTGACTGAATCTCAACTAAAAGCCCTCTCATCCTTAAGCTTCCTTGACTTCCTGGGTTGGGTGATTCACTATAAGAGATTTCTAGTTATTTGTGTTTTTTTCCCTTCACCACAGTAACTTGATGCCTGAGTCTGGCTTATGCAAACCAACACAAATCAAACAAAATAAAAATCTATTAAAGACTTACTGTATAATAAGGTATCAAGGAAACAAAGACCAAAAAAACAGACAGCCCCTTCCCTCAAGAAGCTTATATTGTCTCCCAGGATACATGTAACACACATAGATAGGGAAATACAAGATGTTTTAAGAGGAAAGAAAGTACTACCAAAACTGAGAGTATCAGAGAAGACCTCATGGAAAAGATAGCACTTGAGTTAAGCCTGGAGGGAAGAAGAAAAGTCTAGGAGGTGAAGATCTGCTCCAGCTTTCTCTCCACCACAGTGGGTTAGAAAACCTTCTGATAGTCTGGTGTATTTAGAAAGGAAAAAAAGATCTCAATTTAGAAGCAATACTCCAGGTAAAATAGATATCTTTGTTGATCCTTTCAACAACCCTGGCAGTTAGATGATATTATTATTCATATTTTACAGTTAAGGAAACTGAGGAAAACAGAGGTTAAGTGACTTAGCCAAAGTCACACAGCTAGTAAGTGTCTGAAGTCATATTTGAACCTAGTTCTTTCTGAATTCAGGTTTAGAGCTGTACCACCTAGCTGCCTTTAAATTAATTGATTAATTGGCTTAAATAATTACATTAATGCAATATTTCTCTTGAGGGCATTTGTATTTAAGAATGAGTCATCTGAAGAGAACAGATTTTAACTCAAAGGAAATTTGGGACCCTGTGGCAGGTATGTGGGATAGATTTTTTTTTCTTTGGGGTTAGGAGATGGGAGAGGTCTTTCTTAGGGCCCTTCAGATTATAAGTGACCATTAGGATGGTCACTGAGCTCCTTTTACCCCATCCTTGAACAAACAAGGCTGAACTCAGCATAGGCTGCCAGTTCAAGATTCCTCGGGCAAGAATGCCCAATTCAAGGATGCTAGGTGGAATGGCAAATACTCAGTGGGCACACTCTCACATTCCTCAGGGAGTGTCCCTAGAAACAACTCTATAGCACGGGAGGGGACATGAGGCTCAGTCAGCAAAAAGCATCCCTCCTCCCCAACCACCCTAATATAGAAGAAATATGCATCTGTCTGTCTGTTGTTTTCCAATGTTTGTTCTGTCAATGGGAAAATAAACCCTTGACTGGGACATCAAAGTGTTCCCCACCAGGAACACAGAGAAGTGATTTTGACATTTGTTGGAAAAGCATCCTTGGTGAAATGCTGCTAAAGGTATGGCCTCTGATAAGACTAAATTTGCTTCTCCCCACAGATGTGGGCAGGGCCACCTGGGGAAACCCAGAAAGCTCCAATCCCAATAAGTGGACTGGGGGAATGGCACAGAAGCTGGGCCCTGAGCACCTAAGATAGTGCCACTATCAGCGGCTCCTTCTCTCTTTTCTCAATCCAACAATCCTACTAAAAAAATATTTATTAAACACTTATGATATTCCAGGCACCACGCTACATTCACAGAAATAAACAGAAACCATATACAGAGAAAATGGAAAGTAATTTGGTGGCAAGGGCTGTAGGAGGTTAGAGTGAATTAGCAATGGTGGTAGTGACTGATCTCTATGTCCTCTTTTTTTTTTTCAGTCTTTGCAGCTTAGACCTGCTCCTGACCACTCAATTTTTTATTGTTCAGTCCTCTCAGAGACTCTTGAGGGGTAGATAGGTTAGCGGCGTCATTGACTGAAGTTTTCCAGCATATGGACTCCAGAATAAAGCAGACAAGATGTCCCAATGGGAAATGGTACTCATTCATTCATTTATTCTCTAATTAGCACCTGACTTTCAGACAGGGCTTTAATATTTCCAAAACACGGTCATTTAACTTTATTGAACCTCATCACTACAATCATTATGAGATCTCATAGCACTCTGTATGCTTCTTACATAATTACTGTTTTCTAATATATATTATATTTATCTGATTATCAATCCCACCAGATGGCAAGCTCGGTAGAAGTTGGGCTCACAAATGTTAGAGAAGGAAACACGATCATCTCCATTTTACAGATGATGAAACTGAGGCTCAGAGAATCAAACTGATTCTTCAGGTTTGCACAGCTAGTAAGTGATGGAGTTGGTTATTTACCCAGGTCTCTTCATCCGTCTTCTTGTTCTCCTTCCACTATACTACAGTGACTCCTACATTAAGATGCCCTCTTGACTTGGGTGGTTATCAGGATGACTCACTTTCAGACCTCACATCACTAAACAAGTCAACTCCAGGGGGTGTTGCCATGGTACACATACGACCGATGCTCAGCTTCACTCCACCTTCTCATACTTTCCCATTCTTGCCAGCCTATTTATTGCCCTTGATGATGAATACTATGATTCAATCCCTGGAAGTGCATGGAATACTATTCCCAAGTGCTTGCTACACAGAGCCGGATGCAAGGGTTGCCCACTGATAATGGTCAGGATTGGAAGGGCTGGGAAGAGGAGCAGCATTTGATCTTGATTTGAGGGAGTAAAGAGTTAGTTCAAAGAGCACTAACATTACAAATCCAGTCTGGCCAACCTAAATTTTTGATCTTGGCAAACAAATCCTTAGCAGAATCCATCCTTCCAAGTCTTTTGGGTTCAGAAGGTTTAAGTTGCAAGAGGAGGAAGACTGTTACAGAATTTTCAGGACAACCTGGCTCTCCAAGTGGGTCTGAAAAGACATCTCTCTTTTCCCTTGATATTTTGATGACAACAATAGCCACAATAAAATTCACTTCGGGAATCCTCATGGGATTTAGGGCTAGGAGAGCAAACAGAATAAGAGATTCAGCCTGGAAGGGTCCTTGCAGATCATGCTCAATGTTCTCATTTTACAGTAAGGAAACTGAAATCAGACAGATGAACTGAAATGTGCAAAATCATATGGATTGCCAACAGTAGAGCCAAGACTCAGTCTAGGTCATCTGGCTTCAAACTCAGTGCTTTTCTCATAATGTCAGGCTAAAATGATACCATATAGAAGGCACTGTGCTCAGTGCTGGGTGATACAAAGATAAATATGACACAAACCTTGTCCTCATGAAGTTTACAATCTAATGGGGAAAAGGACAAGTTTTAAATCCTGGCTCAAATACTGATTAGCTTACGTGACCCTGAGTGATAAGGATATTAATGTCAACAAAAATAGCTAGTATTTCATATAGCACTTTGAGGTTTCCAAAGCATTAACAAATATTATTTCATTACATTGTTACAACTACCCTGGAAGGTAATTACTGTTTATTATTCCTGTTTCACAGATGAGGAAACTGAGGCTGTGTAGCAAGTCACTAAATCTCTATAGCTCAATTTCCTCATCTGTAAAATGAGGGGTTGGAGTCAGCAACCTAGGAGGTTCCTTCCAGCTACCTCACAAAAACAAGTGAGATAAGTTACACACACAAAAAATTGTTGAGTCGTTTCAATTGTGCCTGACTCTTCATGTTCCCATTTGAGGTTTTCTTGGTAAAGATACTAGAGTGGTTTGCCATTTTCTTCTCCAGCACATTTTACAGATGAGGAGACTGAAGCAGATAGGGTTAAGTGACTTGCCCAGAGTCACACAGTTATTAAGTGTCTGAGGTCAGATTTGAATTTAGGTCTTCCTAACTCCAGGGACAGATCTATCCACTGTGATACCTAACTGCTCACAATACAAAAGAGGGAAAGGCGTAGAGAAAGAGGAAGAGAGGGAGAGAGGAGGGGAGAGAAAAAAAGATAGGAGTAAAATACTATGAAAAATGTAAGTAGGGAGAGATCACCAGACATCAGTTTACAGATTTTTATTTGGAACTTACTTTATGTATAGCACTGTGTTACGCACTAGGGAACTTACAAAGAAGTATGAGACATTGAGAAACTTATAATCAAATTGAGAACATAAGATAGCTTCAAAGAGGTGACTGGAACTCTGAAGCAATATAGGATAATGGTCAAATGAAAGGGACAGGCAACAACTATGGGGGGAATTCAGAACAAGGAGAACTTAACTCCCAGTGAGGATGTTCAAGGGGAAGCTTCCTATAGAAACCGCATGCCTTTATATACCATTTTAAGATTTACAAAGCCCTTTATAAATATTAGCTCATTTAATCTTCACAACAACCCTGGGTGGTTAGTGTTACTATATCCTCATTATACATGTGAGAAAACTGAAGCAGACAGAGGTTTTGTGACTTGCCCAGGGTCACACAGGTAGGTTGAGGTTGGATCTGAACTCAGGTCTTCCTGATTCCAGAGCTATTACCACCTGGCTTCATGGAGAATGAATACTTTGAGCTGGTCATGAAAACTGGGTAGGATTTGAATAAGTGAAGAGGGGGAAACGTTCTGCAGGCAAAGGAAAGAAACAGCACAGGAGCAAGAAGGACAAAATATAAGGTATGTTATGGGAACAGTTAGTGAACTAGTTTGCTTAGAGGAATAGGAGGAGATAAAGTTGGAAAGATAGATTGTGGCTAAACTGTGGAAGACCTTTAAAACCAGGTTAAGGATTTAGCCACAGCTGAGTGATGCAGTGGATAGAGCACTGGGCCTGGAGTCAGGAGGACTCATCTTCCTGAGTTCAAATCAGTCCTCAAATACTTCCTAGCTATGCAACCTTGGGTAAATCACTTAATCCTGTTTGCCTCAGTTTTCTCATCTGTAAAATAAACTGGAGAAAGAAATGGCAAACCACTGTAGTATCTTTGCCAAGAAAACCCTAAGTGGAGTCATGCAGAGTCATACAGGACTGAACAGGAAGGATTTGGAGGTTGTCTTAGTCAATGGGAGACTTTATACCATAGTGGGAAGAATTGGATTTGGAATAAAGTAGCAATATCAACCACAGCTGCATATATCCCACAACACTTCCTAGCGCATAGGAACCAGACAAAAATGTAACTGGAAAATATTTAAATGAAATAATAATTAAAATAAATTTAAAAAAGATAAAACAGATATGATCAATATACAGCTGCAAAGATCTTGAGTTTGATACCACTGGATTAAAAGACTCTAGTTCACATTCTAGTTCTTCTACTTACTACCTGTTTGATCTTAGGTTATTTCACCTCTTGGAGCCTCAGTTTCATTTTCTGTAAAAAATGCAGGGGATTAGACTAGATGACCTCTGGGGTCCCTTCCACCTCTAAGTCTATGACTCTGGACAAATGACCTCTGGAGTCCCTTCCAACTCTACACTATGACCCTGGGTAGATGACCTCTGGGGTCCCTTCTACCTCTAAGTCTATGACCCTGGGTAGATGACCTCTGGGGTCCCTTCCTAGACCTGTGATCCTGACCTTCCTCTCAGTCTTAGGGTGAGGGGAGAGGGACAACACCCCTTGAAAGAACTAGATTTGGTCAGGGCAGGGGGTCACAAATAAACAGTTCAAATTAGAGATGGTGAAACTTCAGAAGGGAGGAGAGGATGCAGAGCTCTGGGGTCTTGTTACCGTATTGGCCAAAAAACCTTGAATCAGGAGAAAACTGTGGTTCTCAAAGCGTTGAAATCCTTCTCCATTGCTCCAGCTCCTAGGCCAAAAGCCACCCCCTTTTACTCTCCCTCCTGAGATGGCCACCCAGAGCACTACTGTCTGCCTCAAAGCCAGTGCCGGCTGCTCTGGGTTGTACCTAGAGCGGTCTGAAGGGCTGTGCCTCCAGACAAGTGCACACATGCCTGGCATACACACAAGCACGTTTAGAGCTGTGGTATTTGCCTTTCTTTCTCATATGCCCTTTATATACCCTCATATGCCCCTGTGGCGTTACACACAGACTCCACAGCATTTGCCCAACACGGTGGATACCCTCTTTAACATTAGTGCCATCTCTCTGAGAACGCCCCAATTTATCCTGTATATATCGTGTTTGTCCATATTTGTTTGTACGTCGTCTCCCCCCATTAGGCTGTGAGTTCCTTGAGGACAAGGGCCAAGTTTCTGGCCTTTGGATGCTTAGTGCTTAGCACAGTTCATGGCATATGGCAATAGTTTGATAAGTGCTTTTTGACTTCACACACACACACACACACATACACACACACACACACACAAACACACATACACACAGACACAGTCACATACACACTTTGACACACTCACACAGACACACACTCACAAACACACACACACACACACATACACACACACACACCTGTGTTGTTTTTCACATGTACCCCCATACACACACACACACCTGTGTTGTTTTTCACATGTACCCCCCATACACACACACACACACCTGTGTTGTTTTTCACATGTACCCCCCATACACACACACACACACACACACACACACACACACACACACTACTCTTCTGTTTTGGATAATTTAACTGTCCACACTTGCATGCAGGTATCCACCTGGGAGTATGCTGCCCAACCCTCCCCAGACCTCAGGTGATATGTTTCCAGGGAAGTGGTTAAGCTAATTCTGTAACTCCTGGCTTAGGTCCCCATTTCCTTTGAAACACTGTCTTTCAGAGACATACAAAGATGAGGATTTTTAAAAAAGAAAGTAAGAAAGAAAGAAAGAAAAGCCTCCCAGGCAAGCACCTCGGGAGACAGAGCAGAAACCTTTTTGTAAGTCACTCGTTCCCCTGGCACGTGCTCCTTCCTTGCTGGCAGAGGCAGGGCCATGCTGGGGTGGTTGGGCCTGGATTGGTAGAGGAGATCACCCGATGGGAGGAGCACTGCCCTCACCCACACCAAACTTCTGCACAGACAGAGACTCAGGACCTGGCCTGGGAGAAGCTCTCCCACTATGGAGGCCCTGGGCTCCTGAAACTGAGAGACAGGGACATCTGAGGGAGGCCTTTAGCCAACACTCTGGCACCCTGCCCTTCCAGGAAACAGACAGGAGCTTGGACTGCCTGTTTTTCTCCATTTCGCCTGCCCTGCCCAAGCAGAGGGGATTCTCTATAACTCCTGGAGAGGGTGGTCCACCAGCCTTAATCCTTTTACCAGGGTCAGCTTCCACCGTGTTCAAATCAACCTCTGCAATGGCTTAAAAGATTTTTTCCCTTCTTCACCAAATCTAATTTTCTTTCTTCCCATACACAATGCTCTTTCCTCTAGCAAAGAAACAGGTTGCCTTAAAACAAACAGCTCCACCCTCCATCCAATCCCCAAGGACAGTTAGTGAGAGGACAAAAGACCTTCCCCCTTGGTCAGACACCCAAAGCTCTGAGACCACCAGTCTGCTACTACTGGGGAGTCTGGGATTCTTTTCTGTTGTCCTTCCCTAACTCTTTGCCTGCTTGAGGATGCAGGTATCTGAGCTCAGCAGGCTATAGAGTCTGCATTCAAGGAAGATTCATCGCCACTCACGAGCATCATCGTCTAGTACAGGGGTCCTTAACCTGGGTTCTGTGATTTGTATTTTGGTAAATGTGATTTCAGTCAAACAGGTTTCTTTGTAATCCTATGCACTTTATTTTATGGATTTAAAAGCATCATTCTGAGAAGAGATCCACAGGTTTCACCAGACTCCCAAAGAATTCCATGTAGCATGCAGCTTTAGCAATAGGTTTATGTAGAGAGGGCATGTTTCTCCATTTTTCAAGTTTACCCAGCTTGTCCCCTGTAAGTACATGCATTTTCTCATATTTCAGCCTCACACTAGCTGCCACCAAAAGGGTCAGAAGCCAGAGTCACTATAATCAATTCATAAGCAGTGTTTTGCTTTCTTTTTATTCTTACCACCATGCCTGGCTTATACTCTTAAATAAAGAAATGCTTGCTCATTGATAAGCACCAAGTGCCTACCGTGCACCAGGACTGTGCCATGTGATGAGAATACACATGGAAGGTCGACATTCTATTGGGAGGCACATACGACTTGTTCTCAAAGAAGATATTCAGGATCTGTTTTTTAAAATACACAGTAACAAGGACCCTAGTACCTAGGAAAATCAAGAAAGACAAACTGAAGGAAGTAGAGATACTTGACGTGATCTCTGCAGGAAGCTAGAGTCTAAGAAACTGAGGTTGACAGGAAGAGCATCCCCCACCTGGGAGATAGCCTAGGCAAAGGCAGTAGGCAAAAGGTCCTGTCAGGAAACAGCAGCAGGTCAGCCAGTTTGGCTGGTGCATAGGAGTGCTTGAGGTGGACAATGCATCATCAGATAGTAAAGATAGGCTGGAACCAGACTGTGAAGAGCTTTAAATGCTAGCCAGAGGAGTCTAGGCTTTCTCCTACTGGCAATGGAGTACCCCTGAACCTTCTTGGGGACGGGAGTGATTAGTCAGATCTGTCCTTTAAGGTTATCAGTTTGACAGCTGTGCTGGGAATGTATTGAAGGGAGAGAGAGAGAATGTCTCCCTCCCATTTATGAGGGACATCAAGTCCCCTTTTTAAGAATCAGGACAGGTTCAACACTGTTCCTTACATACAGATCAGGGAAAACCAGCAAGTGTTCATCATCTTCCCTACCTATGTGCCAAATTTGATAGGAAGGAAAAGGCTTGTAATCTTCACTTTCATTTGACTTAAAAACCTTAACATTTATTAAATGCTTCTTGCATACAGAGGAAAGATATACATTTAGACAAAACACAGTCCTTGCCTTCATAAAAATTGCAGTCTTGTAAGGAAATAAATCCCAAACACAGGTAACTGTAATATATAATAAAACATGCTAAATGTATTAGAGAGGTGAAACACAAAACATTATGTGAGGTTTGGCAGGGGGGGAAGTCTGCCACCATCATCTATGGGTTGGGGAGGGGGAATCAAAGAAGACTGTGGAATCAGAGAGCATGTGAATTGAGTTGGCTAGAAATTCAACAGGCAAAGAGAGGAAGAAAGGGATTTCCAGTATAGGTAGCCTTGGCATGCCATTTTTTAAAGGTTGCCAAGCTTCCATTTGAATTGTCTTAGATTCTGAAGGTCACCTGGCAAGATAATAACATACCAGACACTGAGGTCCTTTCTCAAACTAAACTGTCAAGCACTCAAACTTTGCTTCAGAGAATACAACTCCAATAGACTGGCTACATTGTTCAAATGCAAAACATATTCTCGCTCAAAGGACTATTTTATGGAGAATTCACACAGGGCAAGTGTTCACATGGTGGTCAGAGGAAGTGATACAAGGACACTCTCAAGGTCTTTCTTAAGAACTTTGGAATTGTGTGACATGGGAAACACTGGCAAAGGACCACCAAGCATGATGTGCCCACATGCTCTGTGAGCAAAGCAAAATTGAAGTAGCTCAAAAGAATTTCCAGATGCACAAATTTAGAGAATCCATCATAAGTGTTCACACAGGCTATTTGTGCCTAATCTGTGGTACAGCATTCTGAGCACATATCAGTCTAATCAGCCACAGTCAGACACATTAACTTGACTCTAACCTAGTGATGTCATTTTAGTGCTCTTCTAGAACAAAGGACAACCATCAACCAACCAGTGGCTACATGCAATGGTACTACCCAACTCTATTAGACATTATAAATAGATGGAGGAGGAGAGTTCATCATTTAACTCTGAATGTAGAGAAATCCTTATAGTGAGGGTTAAGGGTGGCAGGAGACAAGGAAGAGCATGAGATGATGACAAGGCTAAATTATGAGAATCAGCATAGAAACTCAAAGAGGTCATCAATAGCTTCAGGAAAGAGTAGCAAGATACAGTTAAATCCTGGAAGTGCTGTCCTAATACTGAACATTTTAAACACCATGGAGCTGGACAACACTAACCTTTTTCCTTGCTTATGTGTTTTTATTTTCTACAGGATTTTACTTCCCTTTTTTATAACAGATGTCAGAGGTAAAAAGAGGATGAATTTTACAGAAATTCACTCTGCATCCAACTGTGTTAGAATGAGCCAATTCCCCAAAACAAATAGACCTTTTATTACTTAGGTCTAACATTTTTCCCAACCAAACTCAAAACTCATCCAGAACTTAGCCCAATGCCTGGCACATAGTAGGTACTTCATAAATATTTATTAACTGACTGGTTGGGCCATCTCCAGTCATCCTGCAACCTCTTCATTTTAGAGATGAGAAGACTGAAGCCCAAGGGCCTTAGTGACTTGTCCAAGGTCACATAGGAAATAAGTGGCAGAAACTAGATTGAATCCAGATGCTCTGACTCCATAACCATTGGTTTGTTGTTTTTTCTTTTTCAGTGAAATAATATTGAACTGCATTCATACATAGAAATTTGTTCAACTTTCCCCAATCAGTGAACACCTACATTATTTCTAGTTCTAGCACAAAAAGTACTGCTCAAAACATTTTTGTTTGTATAAGACTTTCCTTTATGTCTTTGATTTCCTTAGTGTATGTTCCAATAGTTATAACACTAGGTCAAGGGGAATGTCTGGTTGCTGACTTTTAAAAATTATAATTTGTAACTGTTTTTTGGAATGGTTGGCCCAATTCTCTTCTTTTTGAACAATGCATTACTTCTATTCTGACAGCCTCTCTAATATTTATCATTTTTATCTCTTGACATCTATAGTAGGAAGCACAACCAGGATGGCCTGGGTTCTTTGATCTGCTTTATAAAGGAAAGACAGCTTCAAAGGGGTTAACAATCTTTCTTTAATTAAACTTACATAAGCCATTCACTAGTTCAGGAGAAAGGTTAACACCCTGAATGTGGAAAAAATGCAAACAGAGAAAATACAAGCAGAGAAATTAGCACAAAGATCAACAGACAGGGCTCCAACTGTCTGAACAAAATAATACAATTACCTACATACAACAAGGATGGCAGAGCACCAACAATATTGGAGTAGGCACGGGGGCTCTTAACAAATGGCTACTCAGAGTCCCATCCAGGGAATCAAAAAGGTTCTTCTCATAAGTGAACCCCTAAAGCAAAATGCCAGTGTACCAGAATATATAACAAACACTTGTCCCCTGATTGGCTTAAAACCAGTATGCAAGAAACCTACATGACTCAGTATAACTGTGAATTATCAGGGTTCAAAGGAGATCAATCCTTCAAACATTTTCAATGAGCTTGGGAAACTGAACTCCCAAAAAGAAAACAACAAAATAATTCCACTTTGCTTGGGCTTACAACATCTTTGTTAATTTGATGGGTATATAGTGAAAACTTAAGTTATTTTCACTTACATATCTCTAAGTATTAGTGGTTTGGAGGATTCCTTTATGTGGTTGTTGCTTATTTATATTTCTTCTTTTGAAAAGTGTTCATATCTTTTAAGGAATGGCTCTTATTCCTACTCTGTGGTCCTATAAATCTTAGTTATCAGACCTTTATCAGAGATATTTTGCTACAAAAATTTTTCTAATTAACAGTGTCTTTTCTTCTTCTAGGAATGTTGATTTTTTTTTTATTTTGAAAATTCCATATAACTGAAATTGTCTATTTTAGATTTTGTGATCATCTCTATCCCTTATTTGGTTAAGACTTCTTCCCCTTACCAGTTCTATGTAGGAATGAATGAAGGAAATAAGTATTTCTTAAGTATCTGCTATGTGCTAGGCACTGTGCTAAGTACTTTAAAAACAGAGTTGATCCTTGTCATTCAAGTAGTTGTGTTCTATAAAGTTTTAAGAACAATGAATTAGCACATGCTGAACCTTGAGAAAATAAAGGGTTAGGTTCCTGTGGGTCTCTGGCCATATTTACTTTAGCCCTTTCCCCAATGGCCTCCTATACAGTTAGGTGGATTTCCTCTCCCTTTTTCTCTGATTCATTAACATTGATCTCATGGCTAACAACACTATAACTCATGCCTAAAAGAAGTTTATCTAACACATGTATTTTCTCTGTAAGGCATATCATTGCCTTCTTAGGCTTAGGAACACCAGCTAGCCCTTCAGCATTAGAATTATGGGTGAAATCACCAACAAAATGGCAAAATCACCAACAGAAATGTGAAAAAATGTGATACTTGCTAGATTGCAAAAAGGACATTTAGTTATGAGAGCTAAAACAAAAAGGCAGAGCATATTCTTCTTCAGTGTCAGCAGGGCATGTGGGCATCAAGAGACTCAAATTTTTCTTCACCAAATCACCATGAAAGCAGCATGAGTATTAATTTCATGGTTATGAACAAATTTGAGTGGGTAGATGAATTCCCAAATATCAAATCTGTGAATAATGAGGATCAACTATATTACCTCATTTGATCTTCATAAATAATTCTGAAAGGCAGATGATATCAAATATTTGCGTTTTACATTTGAGGAAACTGAGGCAGGCAAAGGTTAAGTGATTTGCCTAGGGTCACACAATTAGGAAATTCCTGAGGCCAGATTTGAACTCAGGTTTTTCTGACTCCTGGATCAATGATTTATCTGATGTGCCACCTGGATACCTAGATGTAAAATACTTTCAATCTAATGTCATTTTAATATTTAGGGGTGGAGCCAAGATGGCAGAGTAGAAAGACGCACATACACATAGCTCCGAACCCACAACCCATAGAACGGCTACAGGGGAGTAACTCACGGCGAATTCTGCACCCAGACGCCACGGAATATTGGAGCGAGGGAGATTTCTGTTCCGGAGAGACCTGCAAATCTCTCTCGGGGGGTCCTTCACGCTGCGGACTGGGCGCCGGGACTGGGAGCTGCGTGCAGCCTTGCTGCAGTCGCGGCACCGAGAGGAAAAGATCCGAGAGGGCTTCAGGGACGGGATCTCCAGCGGCCACGCGGGTCCCTCCACCCACAGAGGGACCTGCAAACCTCTCGCCAAAGGTCTGTCGCTCTGCAGATGCGGAGCCCAGCCCAGACCTGCCGCGGCCACGGCACCAAGAGGTACAGATCCGAGCAGGCTTCAGGGACAGGATCTCCAGCGGCCGCACAAGTCCCTCCACCCACAGGTGACGGGGGTCAGTGAGAGAGTCTCTTTGGTGGGTCGAGAGGGGAGTGGGGTGCCCCCATAACTCAGGCCCCCCCCCTGGGAGGTAGAAGCTGAGAGGCGGCTGCAGACAGGGGCTCCCCAAGGGGGCAGGAGCCTGGATCCATTGTGGAAGGTCTGTGCATAAACCCCCTGAGGGAACTCAGCCTGAGAGGCGGCCCTGCCCCCACCTGAGCATCTGAACTTAATCTCACACTGAATAGCAGCCCTGCCCCCGCCAAAAGCCCTAAGGCTGGAAGCAGCATTTGAATCTCAGACCCCAAATGCTGGCTGGGAGGATCAGGAGGCGAGGTGGGTGTGAGGAGAATATTCAGAGGTCAAGTCACTGGCTGGGAAAATGCCCAGAAAAGGGAAAAGAAATAAGACTATAGAAGGTTACTTTCTTGGTGAACAGGCATTTCCTCCCTTCCTTTCTGATGAGGAAGAACAATGCTTACCATCAGGCAAAGACACAGAAATCAAGGCTTCTGTGTCCCAGCCCACCCAATGGGCTCAGGCCATGGAAGAGCTCAAAAAGAATTTTGAAAATCAAGTTAGAGAGGTAGAGGAAAAGCTGGGAAGAGAAATGAGAGACATGAAGTCAAAGCATGAACAGCAGATCAGTTCTGCTAAAGGAGACCCAAAAAAATGTTGAAGAAAATAACACCTTGAAAACTAGCCTAACTCAATTGACAAAAGAGGTTCAAAAAGCCAATGAGGAGAAGAATGCTTTCAAAAGCAGAATTAGACAGATGGAAAAGGAGATTCAAAAGCTCACTGAAGAAAATAGTTCTTTCAAAATTGGAATGGCACAGATGGAGGCTAAGGACTTTATGAGAAATCAAGAAATCACAGAACAAAGCCAGAAGAATGGAAAAATGGAAGATAATGTGAAATATCTCATTGGAAAAACAACTGACCTGGAAAATAGATTCAGGAGAGACAATTTAAAAATTATGGGCCTACCTGAAAGCCATGATCAAAAGAAGAGCCTAGACATCATCTTTCATGAAATTATCAAGGAAAACTGCCCTGAGATTCTAGAACCAGAGGGCAAAATAAATATTCAAGGAATCCACAGAACACCGCATGAAAGAGATCCAAAAAGAGAAACTCCTAGGAACATTGTGGCCAAATTCCAGAGTTCCCAGGTCAAGGAGAAAATATTGCAAGCAGCTAGAAAGAAACAATTCAAGTATTGTGGAAATACAATCAGGATAACACATGATCTAGCAGCCTCTACATTAAGGGATCGAAGGGCATGGAATATGATATTCCAGAAGTCAAAGGAACTAGGACTAAAACCAAGAATCACCTACCCAGCAAAACTGAGTATAATACTTCAGGGGAAAAATTGGTCTTTCAATGAAATAGAGGATTTTCAAGCATTCTTGATGAAAAGACCAGAGCTGAAAAGAAAATTTGACTTTAATATTTAGGTAATACTTCACTTGAATAATCTGTTTTGTTAAATAGTACAAACTACTGGCCTAGAATTATAGATTCTTTTAACAGGAAGGCAACATGATCATTCTTGTGTTTCAGTAATATAATTTGACCGTTTGTGACAGGTGGATTAGAATGAGTTGAGATTAGAATCAGAGAGATAATTGGAAGGTTATTGCAATAATTTAGGCAAGAGGTGAGAAGTTTCTAAATCTAAACCATGGTAGAGGGGAGAGGTGGGAGAGAAGATAAGGTAACAGATGTGAGAAATATTGTGTAGATAAAACAGATGATTTAGAACTGACTGAAGATTTTGAATGAGTGAGAGGGAAGAGTCAAGGATAAAATAATTCAATCTCAAAAATTGAAATCAAGTAAGCTATAAAGGAATTACCAAATAAAAAATCCTTGGGACATCTGTGAATACTAGTGAATACTATGAAATATTTAAAAAAGCAATTAATACTTGTGCCACAAAAAATCTCAAAAATAGAGAAAGAAGACACTCTCGAACTCCTTTTATGAGACAACTATGGTTCTGATACTCAATCTAGAACACAGAAAAGTATGCAGACCAATTTCACTAATAATATTGATTAAAAAGAGGTCTCAGCAAAAAGAATACAACAATATAAAAAAATCATGTAATCAAGGTGAATTCATACCAGGAATGCAAGAACAGTTCAGCATTAAGAAAATTATTAGCACCATTAATCATGTGATGTGATTAGAACTCGGATTTTAATGGCATATAGAATTCTCAATGAGGGAATTCTTCTACCAAAGCAAATTGGTACCTTCCCTGTAATATATGACTTTAGAAAGATGCCTAAGGTCACATAGACAATATGTGGTAGGACTTGAACTTGGGATGTCCCAACTCTGAGATCACTTCTATATGTATACTATGCTGCCTCTCGCTCATTATGTAAACAACAAAACTGAATAAGATTTTATCAATGGATAAACAAAAAAGTCTTTGAAAAGCACAATACTTAATTGCATCAAAGAGCCTTAAAAAGTATAGGCATAGAAAAGCCCATCTCCAATACATTATCTCTCTCTCTCTCTCTCTCTCTCTCTCTCTCTCTCTCTCTCTCTCTCTCTCTCTCTCTCTCTCTTTATATATATATATATATATATATATACATATATATATATATATATATATATATATATATATAAAACTAAGAGTTATCACCTATTTGCAATGTAGAAACATTGGAAGCTTTCCTATAATAAATAGGGATAAAGCAAAGATAACCTTCCCACTATTACTTGACATAGCTCTATGAATGTTAGCTAAAAAAAAGAGACAAATTAAAGGCATACACATTAGCAAAGAAGAGAAATAATTATCCCTGGTTGCAGATTACCTGATGACCAGAGGCAGTATGTTCTCCCTCACCAAAAGTCTTCATAGAAGGTTGGATGATCAAATATCAGGGATTCTGTAGGAGGAGTTCTTACTGCAATAAACAGCATCTGAGCTCCCTTGCAACTCTGATTCTGAGATGCTGAAAAAAGTCTATTGTCCAGACTATGGCATGTAATTGGACAGGCAGTTTCACTGAGTAGATCTGTTAGTACATATCCATCTTGAAGATGGGCACTGCAGATGGACAATGAACTGGGTCCAGAATGGATGTTAAAGAAAAAAGCTAGTTAGACTGCTTTTGGTGAATCTTGCAACCCTTGCAATGATCCCAGGCAGCTCCCTGACACAAAAATAATAGCCAACATTTACAGATAGTTCTCTGAGTTCCCAAAAGCACTACATCACCAACTTCCTATTGGTCATTTCAAGATGGATATAAAAGAGACATCTCAAACTCAACATGTCCAAAACTAGCTAGGTGAAACAATGTGTGGAATATTGGACTTGGAGTCAGGAGGACGAGCTCAATTCATGCTACAGATTTTTACTAGATGTGTGACCCTGGGTAAGTCACTTAACTCTCTTAGCCTCAGTTTCCTTATCTGCAAAATGGAGATAGAAATAATACCTAACTTCCAGGGTTCTCTTGAGGCTCAGTAAGATAATAAATATAAAGCATTACATAAGTACCAACTTACATAAATCTTATTTGATCCTCACAGCAACCTTGGGAGGGAGGGTCTATAATTATCCCCATTTTATAAATGAGAAAACTGAGGTCTGGGATAGGATCTACAACAAAGGAAAAAATATCCTTCTCAATGAGATCACTGATCCATCAAAATATCATAGGATCATAGGAGCTTGAAGAAACCCCAGAGACCATCGAATCTAACACCATTATTTTACAGAAGTAAATTTCTAGGAGGTTAAGCAATTTTTCTGGGGTAACACAGGTAACAGGCTTCACAGGTGGGATTCAAACTCAGGTCCTCTGACTCCAGACACAGTGCTCTTCCCCTTGCAGTACACTATGTTCTAGTAAACAACGTCAAAGACTCTGTGGTTTAATGATGCCAGCTAGGTTTTAATGACTGTGATTTTGACAGACAACCTAACACCTGTCATGTTCCACTAATGTACTGAATAACTTTGGGCAACTCATTCTCTCCAACCCATTTGTTTCCTCCTTGGTAAAATGAGCATAACATAGTAACTGTTCATATGAGTATAATGTCTTATGGTTACAAAATGTTTCATATATATACATATGTATATATGTGTGTATACATATGTATACACATATATATATACATATATATGTATATATATAGCATTTCACTTGAACCTCACAACTGCACCGTGAGCTATGTAGTGTAATATTATTACCTCCCAATTTTTGGATAAAGAAATTGAGACATAAGTGGGTCAGTGACTTCCCAGAGGTTGTACAACTAATAAAATCAATTGAAACCCTGGTCTTCTCAGTCTAGAGCTATTTCTACTACACTTCTCCACCCAGCCTATCTTATACATGGATATTCTAAGGATTAAAGTGAGCTAATGGGTATGAACATACTTTGAAAAGGAGAGAGCGCAATATAAACATATGGAACTATTATTTTTTGTAGCATTAAAGGAGACAAGAGCATAACTGACTGTACATTAGGGCTGGGCCCTCCTAGAACCCAGCAGTAAGATTTGGTACCTCCCAATTTGCTCAGCCACTCCTAGGACAGATTGATAGGGAGGTCTCCAGAGCAGGGATCCACTCTGAATATAGATAAAGATCACAGGATCACAGAAGGGACCTGGGACATAATCTGGTACAATCCTCTAATTCTACAGGTGAAGAGGCCTAGAGAGATGGTGTGACTCGCACAACATCACACAAGTAGTTATTGGCAACCTAGTGTCCTTGGCAGAGCATCATGGCTGCTCTCCCTTAGAGTAATCTTAACTTCACGTCATTTTTTCTATGCTAATCCCTCTTTGGAGTCATCAGCTAACAGTGAAGATTACTTTGAGAAAACCCAAATATAAACAACCTAAACTTTAAAAAAAAATGCCACAGCAATTGTTCACATTAGAGAAATAGTCTTTTGGAAATGACTTCACTTCAAAAAGCAGTTTTCTCACCGCAGCTCTGTTCCTGCAGATCATTAACTGCTTGACTGAATACCTAGCAATGAGCCTTAAGCACTCAACATATGTTTGTTAATGGATTCCTTGACTAAGGGACTTTAAGCTTTAAGTATGAAGGGCCAGGGGCAACTGAAGACCTGTCAGTAATGAATTATAATACTTCTGTAGCATTTTAAGATCTACAAAAGCTTTTTTTTTTCTTCCACAACAACCCTGTATGCAAACAGTATGCCCATTTTACAGATAAGGGTTCTGAGGCTCAGAGTTGTAAGCTGGGTGGCTTACCCAGAGTCACCCAGCTAGGAAGTGTTAAGGGCAGGAATTAAATCCAGGTTTTTTTGACTCCCAATGCTAGTACTCAAAGACATCAGAAATGATAACCAAGATCAATGGGAAAATATTCTAAAAGTCATACAAAATTTTAGAGCTGGAAGAAACATTAGAGATTATCTCATTTCTCATTTATTATCTCATTATTTCGTTATCTCCTTTCCTATACTGCTAAGAAACTTGAAACTCATGTAACTATGAGAATAACAGCTTTTCAGGACATCTGTAGAAAATGAGGCACAGCCATAATAATGATAAAAACTCACACTTCTATGGACGTTGAAGGCTTACAAAGCTTTAAACAACCTCATGAGGCAAGAAGTGTATTATTTTACCTTCATTTTATAGATTAGGAAATGGGTTCATTAAAGTTAAGTGAATTAACTGGGATCACACAGTATCAGAGAGAGTACTTGAATCCAGATTTGTCCTGACTCTAAATCTAACACAATCTATGAACTGTATCACAAAAGGTACCTTTATATACCTATAAATTATTTGGGATCATTTTTAATGGGCTATTTAACTGTCTACTGGATCTATTATGGAGGACACTCAACAAAGAAACTGGGCTGAAGCGAATGATGGGGCCCAGATCTGTTATATAACCCCATTCTATTCTCCTTTTGATCTGACAGATCCTTAGTAGGGTCAGGATTTATGAACCTTCAACACCCTGAAAGAAGTTGAGATCAGGGTTGTAGGAGCCTTGGTTAATTTTCTTCTTCCTACTTTCCAACATTTGATACAGTCTGCAGCGGCAACATACTTAGTTCCTGACCAGGTAACTATCCTAATTTCCCCCAAGTTAGAATGAAGTCTTTGTCAGCTCCCCATCTGACCAGACCCTGTGCATTTAATCGTAGAAGTACCTTAGGGAAGTAGGTAATTTCTTTTTCCCAGAACAAATTCCCCCTCTGAGAATCAGAAAACCTGAGTTCCAGTTCTAGCTCTGAAACTCTTTGTGTGACTGGGACTGCTTCATATCACATTTGCTTCTGAGTGCAACCCTCCCCCCTCTCCTTGCTCAGTGAGCCATTTTAAAAAAAAAAAAAAAAGAAGGGCAAAAACAAATCATTTCAACAAATCTAACATCTCATTTGAGTCTGACAGTATAGGCGGAGCAACGTTCCACACTTGTAATTCCTCATCTTTGCAAAGAGAGGTGGGAGGTGTCTTTTCTCATCTTTTTTCAGAGACAAACTTGGCAAGTATTATGTCTGCTACTGCTCCTTTTCCTCCTCTTTCTCCTCATCCTTCTTCTTCCCTAACTTTTTAGCTTTTGAATTTTTAAAAATGAATTTTCAGTTCATTAATTCTTTTTCTATTTTGTCAGCATACATTTGTAGAGATGTGATCTTGCCCCCAGAGGACTACTTAGCTGCCTCCAAGAAATTTGGGTATGTTGCTTCATTATGATCATTTTCTTTCACATAATTATGAATTGTTTCAATGATTTGTTCTTTGACCTAGTCATTATGTAGGATTTCATTGCTAAAGCTGCCATTTGGGGTCTGTATGTTTTGTTTATGCTCTTTCATAACTTCTTAATCATAAAGCCTGTCTCCCTACATCACAGGAATGCTTTGGGAGACAAAGGAGATAAGAGTTAAAAGCATTCTACAGAGGTCAGAGGTCATTCCACCACTCAGTTCCACTGTTAGAAACACTCTGGCTTTGCCCAGGGAAGCAACTTGACTGTGCTGTAGTGGGGACGGGTTTTAGCCTATGAATCTTCGATTGGGTATGAGCTCTCATATGCTCTGTCTTCATTTCGGGAATATGTTGTTTTGATCTTGGAAAGGCAATAGACCGTTACAATAAGAGATGAAGTTATAATTCCCCTGAAGCAGGCTCATCTCACGCAAGCCAGCTGCTCCTCTGTGATCTGCAGCATAGGAAGATGAGGGAAGAGGTAACTGTGTAGAGGAGGGGTGGGGAACCTGCCACCTTGAGGCCCTCCAGGTTCTCAAGTGTGGCCCTTTGACTGATTCAGTCCTGATTCACCCTTGGAGAGGATAGAGGGTTGGGAGATTGGGGTTCTTCTCTTGAGGCCCATGGGCCTTCAGGGTGTCTGTAGATGGGTTTCAGGGCATTGGTGAATTTAAATGGGAAAAATACATCTTTATTTCGATATAGTAGGTTCTCGTTATAATTCAATGTATTTTATTTTATGCTTTTAAAGATGTCACACTGAGAAGGGATCCATAGGCTTCACCAGCCTGCCAAAGGGTTTCATGACACAAATGCATTTAAGAACTCTTGGAGTAGGGGAAAGATGAATCATTGCAAAAGGAGGAAAGAGTAGAGAAAGCTCTAATAGGAGATCAAGATCATAGACTGGGAGAGCCAAGTGTTAGAGGGATATGCTCTTGCATACTGAAAGCTACTGGGAATTTGGGCGGTATCCCTGAGAATCTTCACAGGAGTAAAATATCAAAGATTGCTTTTATTGTTCAGCTGTTTCAGACTCTTTGCAGCTCCAAGGGGTTTTCTTAGCAAACGTACTGGAATGGCTTGCCATTTTCTTCTCCAGCTCATTTTACAGATAAGGAAACTGAGGCAAACAAGGTGAAGTGACTTGCTCAGGGTCGCACAACTATTAAGTGTCTGAGGCCAAATTTGAACTCAGGTCTTTCTGACTCCAGGACTGACACTCTATCCATTATGCCAGCTAGCTACCCTAAGATAAAGAGATGGATAGATAGACAGATAGATATTAAGAAAAATCTGAGAAAAAACAAAACAAAATGTTTTATGTTATTAGAGAGATAAAAGGAAGCTTATAGAGCATCCTCTCATCCAAGGATTAAGGCTTTTCTTCTGATCTGGACCTTAAAAGTAAATTGTAGGCAGCTGGTTGATTTCACTTATTTCACTTCTTGAAGAGAAATAGGCTTGGGAACTTAGAGAGGCTGAAACTAGTGTTATTTTCTCTAGGATTGAAGCTCCATAAAGTCACAGACTTCTCCTCCTGTTACCTCCTTCTCTTTTTCTTCCTCCTCTCTCCCTCAACAGTGCCCAGCCCAGACTCTGCATACATTAATAATCAGGATGACTGTCCAGTGTGCTGCTTCAAGTGTCTGTGGGTTTCACAGTGATTTTTAAAAGTCAAAATCTTTTTTTTTCAATCAATGGTCCTTGCAGCAGCTGGCTAACAGAGAAGAAACCCATACCTCCTGGGGAAAGGATAAGCCAAGCCAGAAAGTCAGGGCTGTGAAGTGTCTGCTCTGCACCCGTTGACATATGGGGGAAGGAAGGAGGGGGAAGGAAAGAGAGGCAAGCAATTTCCAGATTTGCTTCAGATGAAATTGATCTCAGCTCAGCAGAAAAGATCTTTGCATATTCCAGATCATTGCCTAGATGGAATAGAAATTAGCCTAAAGGTTTTATAAGGAAAAAATGTGCTGGCAGAGTTATCTGCCCTGTAAAACAATCTGCCTACGTGTTGTCTTGTGACTAAAGATTGAGAGCCCTTAATGCCGCTGAATTATTTTTGATGTGGAAAAAAAGGACAGAGTGGTGCCAGCGGGGTTTAGACTTCTGGATTCTTTGTGCAATCTTGCATATTTATTGTTTTCCAAAAATGCATAAAGCCAAGAGGTTTCCAAGGAGATGCCTGGCTCAGCATCACTTTCCCGGGAGCTTCTTTGATGCCGGAAAAGACCAATTTGGAAGTCTAGTTCTTTTCAGTGGATCAAATGCTGGGAGGGTTGCATAGTATCAAGAGATAATTAAGTGTAGGTAAAGGTCTAGGGAGGGTTGGGAAACAGAACTTCAGAGAAGATGAACAAAAGTCAGAGACCTCACCAAAGAGTTAGGAACCTAAGCTGGAACTTCTGGTAGAATGCCAAGTGGCAAATACCAATGAAGATCATCAAGCTCAGCTCTTGAGCTGAGTGGTTCCTCCTCAGAGTTATCCCAGCTGTCTCCAAAGGTTGTATGCTCAGGCCCATGGTTGCTTGGGAAAGACACTGCCTCACTCCCCTCCCTTATTTCTCAAATGCAAAGATTGTCTAGGATAGGAAAGATCTACTATGGGTTTGAAATGAGGTGCTTCTCCCTTCCCAGACACTGGGCAATTGGAACATAGTTTGGGGGAAGGAAGGATCTTAGAGACCACTGAGTTACTTGTTTCACAGATAAGGAAGCAGAGAGATTAGCCCAGGCTCACATAGTTTAGCAAGCAGAGCCAGGATTTGAAACCAGGTTCCCGACTCTAAGACTAGGATTCTTTCTGCCATACTCTGTTATGATAGAGAGGTAGAGAAGGGAAAGAACCCAAGAGAGTGAACTGAGTAATCTTTGCTTGCCTTTCCAGACGGGTGTTAACACTGAGCCATGGATGGTGATGGCGCATAGAGAAAAAGCAGGAAATCAAGAACCAAAGACATTCTGAACATGCCTAGGCTCTACCCAAGGCTAGCAAGTAGATTGACCACCTCAGGCAGGCAGGTATGAGTCTAAATGAATTAATTAAATGGCAAGGTGCAGTGGGGAAGCAGATGCTAGGCTGCACATAAAAGTCAGGGCAGATAGGGGATAACTGCGCAGGCTCAGAACATAGCAGAAACCAGGAAAATGGAATGGAAGGTAATCCAAGTGAAGAAAGACACGACATAGGAACTGGCCAAAGATTGGTCAAGGAAATAAGGAACCAGGAGACACAATAAGAGGAAATATAGCCAGAAATGGGCAGGAGAGTATATGTGAGGCATCAGCCTCAAAGAAACTTTAATTTCAAGGCAATTTTTTTGCCTAGAATTCCAAAATCTCAGAGCTAAAAGGAACATTAGAGGCCACCTAAGATATGACAACATAAGATATTCAATAAAACACTGGATTTTGACATCAAAAGTCCTATATTTTAGCTCTGCTACTCATTAGCAGTTACCTTAGGCAGGTCACTTAATGTGGCTAGACTTCAGTTTCCTCATCTGCAAAATCAGAGTAACAATACTTCAACTACCTACATCTTAGCATCGTTGTAAGGGGGAAACATTGTCAGCCTTAAAGCATTCTACAGAAATGTGAATTAATATTGTTTTCTGGCCCAGCCAATACCTGAACAGGAATTTCTCTTATGCCGTCCACAGTAAGCAGTCAATCAGTCTAGAGATCGTAACTAGGTGTAGTAGGGAGAGCAATGGGCCTGGAGTCAGGATGACCTGAGTCCAAATCCAGCCACAGACATTTAGTAGCTGTGACCCTGTGCAAGTCATTTCATATCTGCTGGCCTCAGTTTCCTTATCTCTAAGTGGGTATAATAAATAACACCTTCCTCCCATGGTTGTTGGGAGGACCAAATGAGATCATATTTGCCACAGTGTCTGGCACTTCATAAGTTCTTGCTTCCTTCCTTCTACCTTCCTTTGTAGTCTATTCCTGAAGATCTATAGCTTTTAGCTCCAATTGTTAGAAAGTTTTTTTCTTGTATTGAACTAAAATGTACTTCACTACCCACCCCCTTCTCCCAGTATTGCCCACTGAGACCACGTAAACAAATGTAACGCTTTTTCTACTTCACAATCCCTCAAATAATTGAAAACAGTGGTAATTTCCAGTCCTTTTCCTAGTCTGCTTTTCTCCAAGTTAAACATGCCTATGTTCATAAATTGATTGTCCTGTTGGATGGTCTCAAAATCCCTTTTCAATAATTCTATTTCTCCTCTTCTGGATGCTGGTGAATGCCATTTGTAAAATGTGACATCTAGAAATCAAACATAATGCTCTGGATGGGATTTGACTAGGACAGAGTACTGTGAAAACACTGCCTCCTTCAATCTGTACACTGTTTCTATTTATGTAGCCTAAAATGGCATTAGCTTTTTTTTTTTGGCTACTATGTCACATTGTTGACTCATCAAATTTGTGGTCTACTAAAATGCCCAGGTCTTTTGCACATTGGCTGCTGCTGGCCAAACCACCCCTATCCTCTATTGAAACTGCTTTGTTAGGATTCCCATGCCTATAATAGAGGTACATTCAAGAAGATCAATGAGGAAAGTCTCAAATGGCGCTGTCAATGACCTGGGTATCACTGATCATTTGACATGGATTTGCCACCACCACACTTTTAGGAGTTCGCTGCACCCAGAATCTTGGACAACTCAGTCAATACAGCTTACAGGAGTTCTGTAGTGCTATATGTAATGCAAGAAAATACAAGGGAAACCACCTAGTTAGTAGATTTTTCCCATGGCTGCACTCTTTTGCTAGGAAGAAGTCTCATCTGGCTTAAAATCTCACTCTGTTTTCAAGACCATTAGCTATAGGACAGCAATATAACAAAAAATAATTCTTAGCCTTGGTCTCTCCCTGCTTTTATCTGCAGGCTACTTTAAAGTCAATGTTAGAGAAGCTAATGCACCACTCAGTATTACTGGCAATTATTTCTGCCTTCCATTCTCAGAGATCTACTGCCCTACCTTCCTCATTACAATCATATTTCCTCTCTCTTCTTTCTTTATTCATCCTTTTACTCTGTCTCTCCCTAACTACCTCTCTTCTCTTCTTCATAAAGAATCATAGAGAGCAAAGAAGCACAAGATGTTCCAACTTGGAGAAAAGCCCTAGTGGTCGTACCTTAGATATGGTTTCCTCAAAAGGGGATGCTAAGTGGTGGACTTGATGACAACTATATGAGGTCTATGACAGCTCTGGAGACCACTATAATGGCAGGTAATTTTAGAAAATGGACACAGAGTCAGAAACAGCTTTGGGAACCACCATGGATGATGTTGGGGGTGGCTTAAGTTTCCCCATACAACTAAGATGTGGTAGAAGGATTTAGTAAAGAGGAGTGATATGCCAGAATCACCTTGGAACTTGGGGATGTGGTCTTAAGAGTACATATGTCCTTTCTCCCTTTTTTCTCTCCTCAAAGATTCACCTTCCTGAGTTCAAATCCAGCTTTGGACACTTACTAGCTATATGACCCTGGGCAAGTCACTTTACCCCATTTGCCTCAGTTCTCTCATTTGTAAAATGAGCAGAGAAGGAAAGGGCAAACCACTCCAGTATCTTTGCAAAGAAAACCCCAAACTGGGTCGTGAAAAGTAAAACATGACTGAAACAACAACAGTGAGACACAGCTGCCAGTTACCTTGGGGTCAACATATAGGGCTCTGCTACGGGGAGCAGTGACAAGTGAACAAACTCCTTATAAACAGGGTCTGATCATCCCTACAATCCAGGTCAGCCTTGCTTAAATACATTCTACCTTGTCATTATCCTTTCTGAGATGTGACACCTGGAACAAAATATCATACTTCAGAAGTAAACTGCCTAGAGCAGAACACAGGGCATGGATCAGTTATTGGGGCCTCCACTTCTTCATGTACAAAATTAAGTGACTGAACTAAATGACATCCATCAGGGGTGTTCTGGAGTCAGTTTGAAGAGGCTCACTATTGTTAAATTTTCAGCATGAGCATTTGCACCATGAAAATCAGCGGAGACTACAAATTGGAGCTTGGTTTATTATTTTGTTGACTGTCTCTAAACCAATACTGTCAAACTCAAATTGAAATGAGGGCCATTAAATTGTAATAAAGGTCCCTAGGGCAACATATCAACTTTAAAAAATCACATATTGACATTATCCATGTCCTATGGTATTTTTTCTATTTTGTTTTATATTTCCCAATTACATTTTAATATGGTTCAGGTACACTGGCATTCATGCTGTGGACCATGTGTGCCAAGCCAGGGGTAGAGAACCTGCAGACTTGAGGCCACATGTGTCCCTCTACATCCTCAAATACTGAATCTAAACTTCACAGAATAAATTCCCTTAATAAAAGAATTTATCCTGTAAAACTTGGTCTCAATCAAAAGGCTGTACCCAAGGACCTAGAAAGCCAGATGTGCATTGAGAGCACAGGTTCTCCACTCCTGTGCCAGGCAGTATATTTGATTCCTCCGGTCTAGACTTAAGAAGGTGATAGAAGAAATTTTAACAATAAAGTAGATTAAACTTAAAAGTATGTTATACATACTTTCCCTCCAGAGCTGAGTGTTAACCATTTACCAGAACATCTCTGTCTTTAAGGTCCCTGCCAATGCTAGGATCTGAATATTTTTTGCACTGGACCTATATGATTTTCCTGGTGTAAGGGAACTCTTGAAGAGAAATTCCTTTTACCAATGTAGTCCAATACACCTTGCACTGCAACTCAGAATCTAAAAGAGTTGCCTTGGACACTGAGAGGTTAAGTGACTTACCCAAGGTCACATAGCCAGACAGACAGGATTTAACCCAGGCTTTTCTCCCCTTCAAGGCCAGATTGGTAACTACCCCAAGGTTACCTTTCCTGGCATCTGTGATCCTATAAATAGATTCAGGTGGGGTTAGTCAGAGAAGACTTCCTTCATGGGTGCCAAATGGGAGGAAAAGAAAGGATATTCCAGATAGAAGGTAAAACAAGGACAGTCTTAAAGTCAAAGAGAAGGAATCAGTTTTGTGTGGAGGGAGGGTGTCAATTAATTTTCATTGAAAAAGAAGAAAAGTAAATTGGTGAACTGGGAATAAATACCCAAAATGGTAGATTATTTGGTGAATATAGTTAGTTCAGTTTCATATGGGCCATGTGCCTAAGAACACTTAGAAAGCAAAGCTTTTTCTTTTTTTTACAGAGTAAATATTTAAATCTTTCAAGCCCTTTACATACCTCCTCTCATATGGTCTTCCCCACAATCCTGTGAGGTAAGTGTTTTTACTACCTCTGAGAAAGATGGTGCTCAGACAGGTAAAGTACCTTATTGAGGGTCACACGAAGTGTCGAGGTAGAATTGGAACCCAGTTCTTCCTGCCTCTAAGTCCACACTGTACTAATTGTGGCTGAGTGAAAGAGTACTCAGAATGGGTTAGGGAGATTCTAGATATAGCAGAAGATACTGACAAGACAAGACAGAGATAGAGAAAAGAGGAAGGGGATACACCTTCACTGAGGAAAGAAACCAAAGACAGTGATACTAATTGAGACATTTAGTCATATTTATGGATGAATAAGAAAGATAGGGCCAAGGGAGATCCCAGAGGTAGCTAGGTGCCTCAGTGGATAGAATGCTGGGCCTAGAGTTAGGAAGACCTTAGTTCAAATCTGGCCTCAGACACCTTTTAGCTATGTGACCCTGGCCAAGTCACTTAACCTCTGTTTGCCTTAATCCAATGGAGAAGAAAATGGCAAACCACTCCAGTACCTTTGCCAAGAAAACCCCATGGATGGTATGGTTCATGGAGTCACAAAGAGTCAGATACAAGTCAACAACAATAATAGGGAAAGAACCTACTGCGGGGGAATGCCTAGACTCAATCACTTGAACAAGGCAAACCTGGCTAGACCCTCCATGGTACTGCCTAAAGATCATCAGATGTGGAAAGTGAACTCTTTGGGTTAAAATGGTATGAGAAATATAAGGTTGCATGACATCATGGGGAGGAAGGGGAGAAAAATTTAAATCATGCAGAAGGGATTGTTGAAAACCAAAATCAAATAAATTAATTATCAAGAAAAAAATGGTATAATAAAAAGTAGTAAAGAGACGTAGGAAGAGTAGCCAAGAGAAAGAGACTCAGTGAAAAAACTATTTTGTTTTTTTCAAGATGTGACTGTTCCTAAGTCAAACTGAATGCTCACATGACTAAATTCATCTGTCTGACACTTGAGACAACAGGAAGGACCCTAGTAACAGGACAGCTATTCTCCAGCCTCCTTTATGGTGCCCTTGTCTGGGGCGATACCTCATTTTTAGAAAAACTAGTTGAAGTGAATTGGCTATACGCATGTTGTTCTGGAAGAGATCTGACTGCTTGCAGAGCAGAAAAGAATTTTTCATTCAGAAATGGGTTCCAGACCAAGTTAAATAAATAGCCTGGGTTGGCTTAGAGGGAGCAAACTGAGTCTGAGGACCAGGGCCCCTCACCCTCTCGGGCGCATTGCCTGGTTAAATTATGGAGGAATTTGGCCTTCACGGGAAAGTGAAGTTTTTCCTGGTGCTGATGGTCATTTGAAAATCAAAAGCCAAAATGAACTTCCCAATAAAAGCTAAGTAAGCCCTTTTAAGGTTAGAATTCATGCACTTTTGAACTCTGAATCTCATTTAGGAACTCTTGACAGGGTCTTTCCTCTTCTCATGTTAAACATGATATTCTCTTCCATTAATCTCTGTACATACCATGGTCCTAATTTGCTCATCATTATCATGAATAACTTTTACATTTTGACTTTGCTGATCTAAGAGTTCTTGAGTGTTAAATAATATCTTCTATGTATATTCTCTCTTTCCAAGAAATTTTCCTAAACTAATCAAGCATCAGACTTCATCTATTGGGTATGTAGAGTTGTTGAGTTTTTTTCACAGGATTTAACATTCTGTACGTTTAACTATTTTTAGCCCTAATGAAGAATGGATATTGCCCATTTTTTGATATGCAATTCAATGGGCAGACTACTGAATTTAAACTAGGACCATAAATGAACAGAAACAGAATGGACTGCGTTGCATTTGGTGAATTTCTGGATTTTCAAGGATCCTAAACTGCTGCCGACTCAATTGTTTTTAATAAAGATCTTTTTAACACTAATATTCTCCTGGTTATCTGATGTGACTACTAATTATGGAATACTACAGTCTCCAAAGAATCATGGGTATGAGTCATCCAAAAGGTAACAGAGAAACATGTGGTAGGAGTTAGAAGAAAACAACATATTATCTTCTGCCAAATTTTCCTCCACTTTAGTATTTTTTAAATTCTAAATCAGTTATTCTTTCTTTCAGAGCTTCTACTTCTCCATCATGTATTCTATTTCCTCCTGATGTTGTTTGTTTTTAATTCTGTATTAAGAGCTCTGATTTCTCTCTTAAATTCACTTCTAAGTTTCTCTTTTAAGAGCTTTCTCTTTAGAACTATTCTTAAATTTCTTGCTATTGTCCTTTGAACTCAAGGAAGTCCATAGGATTTCTCTCTTTCATTGGGTAATATTTATTCTTTCTCCTTTAATATTAATTATTTCAACATGCTTTGGTTTCTTATGAGGCTTTATTCATTCAGTCTCTATCAGCCTTTCTGTTAGTTTATCTGCTGTTGTGCTGGATTGTTTTGTTTAAGCTTTCTCTCTTGAGCTTTTGGAATTTCAGCTTCTCTCTTGTCACTGCTAGGTGCTCACCTTTGAGAATCCCCCTCACTTTTTTGTCTCTTCCTCCTTCCACTGAATAGACAGACTCACGGAAGTGTTATTAGGCAAGGTCTGACTCCTCATGTTAGGGGATATTGGGATTGAATGGGCCTGGGTCTCTACCTCTAGGCTAGAGGACAGTCCCTAGTCAGCTATTCAGTCCTATTTTGATCCAGCCCATCACAATATTCTTTGTTAGCTGGTGGTTCTGGACACCACTCACGGCTAATCTTCTGCCATTTCTGAAACTTGTGTCAGCCTTTCCCCTCCCTCCTTCTCCTTTGCTGATAGTGAGTGGTCAGAAAGAATCCATATCTACTACCTCTCACAGAGTTCAGGGGGAGTCATTACTGTGGGATGATCCTATAGTCACACCATGAATCATAAACCTATGAGTTTGCTTGTACAAACTGAGGGAGGGAGGGTACAGAGTTGCTTAGGGGTAGGAACTCTGAATGAGAAGTTTTCCAATATTAATTCCTGAGACTTTTACTTTGTATGTGGATCCTAAATTCTTATCTTGTGAGTTACACAACTGCAATTACTCTATATCTGGTACATCATCCTTTTCTTTTAAGGATTTGAAGTTGGAGAAGCTGGTCACATCAAAAACGTGCACAGGAGAAGTGTAAAGGAAGTCATCAGAGAGATACATGATTGGGAAAGGTAGGCAGTCCTGTAGCAAGAGTAAGAGATCACCAGTCAAAGTCAGGGAGGAGGGATGGAAAGCAGGGACCATGCATTTATAAACATCTACTATGTCCCAGGTACTAGGCTAAGTGTTTTACAGGTATTATCTCAGAGTGCATACTCCATTATCATCTACATAATGTCAAGAGATCTAGAGGAAGACCTCCATCATGTACCTGGATATCCTGGGAAGGATTTATGGGGGAACATGGACAAGAATTACATAGGATAAAAAAGTATGGATGTATGTAATGTGTATTGTTTGAAGGGGAACCAGCAGCAGTGAGATAGCAGGTCCATCAAAGTATCAAGATATAATTCTATATGTTTATAAATACCAGAATATCATGATCAAGAAAGAATCAAAATTTCAGGTCAATGGGGAGACTTGCAATATGTGTAAGTAGGCTATGTATAGCATATTACCAGTGGTGACTTGTGCAAAAGAAGTGGCAAGACATCATCAAAGAAATCCATGACAAGAAAAGGAAGTGGGCCTATCACATATGATGAGGGCCAGGGGTAACATATGGAAAGTCCATGTGCTTCAATGGTACCCATAAAATAATATGGAAGTCTCCAGTATCTTAGATAGTTCCTCTAGGGAAGATATATGAGTGAATAAGGATAAGGATCCTTAAGGGAGAAATCAAGCACATGAAAAATGACCATTTTTTCAGACTGACATCCATCAACATATCTACCTTGGACAGACTTGTAGGTAGATAATGAGCTAACCCAGAAGTGGGTAAGAGAAGGAAAGAGATTTGGGTTGCATCTGGGAACTGAGTGGTGCTTTTAATGTCCCTGAACTTCCTCCAAAAACAATATCCAATCATCATTTTAATATCAATGTTCAACCAGTGATACTGTAAAGTCATGTAATACCATAGTCTCCAATGAATTAAACTGTGGATCATCCAAAGGACGATGGAGAGGTGGGTGATGGGTGTAAGAAAGATGCAATATATTACTACAGAAAAAAAGGAATACCATCAGAGAGATATGGGACTAGAAGAGGCGATGGGCTGATCTTGTACTGAGAGCATGGGATAACTGCTTGGATAGACTGCATGCTCTTGTGGTATCCATCTGTACAATGCTAAGATATCTAGAGTAGGGTCTGCAGAATATTGGAGATAGACATGAGAGTCTACAAGACTTTAGAGCTTAAAATTTCTTCTAGTTTTCAGCTCCAAATCTATGATACCACAACTGTCAAATATCACTAGACTTGAAATAACTTTCACACACAGTGCTTTGAGGTTTATAATGTGCTTTGCATATGTTATCTCGTTTGATCCTCACAACAATCTTGGAAGGAAAGTGCTAATATTACTCTGTAAAATATTATTTTACAGAGGAGGAAATTGAGCCAAACAAAAGTTAAATGACTTTCCCAGGGTCACACAGCTGCTAAGTGTCTGAGGCAGGATTGGAACTCAAGTCTTTCTGACTTTATGCACTAGCACTCTCTGCCCTGTACCACTAAAAGCAGGACAACTGGGTTCAAATTCAATTCTATCACTCGCTGATTCCCTATGTAATCTCCAGGGCAGCTAGGTGGTGCAGTGGGTAGAGCATCAGTACAAGAGTCAGGAGAACCTGAGTTTAAATCTCACCTCAGACACTTGACACTCACTAGCTGTGTGACCTTGGGTAAGTCACTTAACCCCAATTGCCTCATCCTGGGTCATCTCCAGTCATCCTGATGACTATCTGGTCACTGGATTCGGATGGCTCTGGAGGAGAAGTGAAGCTGGTGACCTGCACAGCCCTCCCTCACTCAAAACAAAGTCAAGTGCAAGTCATGTCATTATTTCTCTGATGGCATGGTCCTCTTTGGCAACGAAGGACGAATCTCCAAGCAAGTCTCAGCCATTGTTTCCCTTCTTAGAAGATGAGGAAAGCAAAACTTGCACTACTGGTCTGATGGTGTTATTGTGACAAGATTCAAGGTGAGAGAACTTTATAAACAATAAAAGCTATGTAAATTAACTGATATTTTATTTGTAATATGAACACCATCAGTAAGCATCTCGCTATGCCAGCTTTTCCAAAGCCCAGTGGGAAGGAATGAATTTCGAGAGTCGAATCCGTGCTTTCCTCCATTTTGGGAGAATCAATGCCTATGTCAATCCCAGAATGGACATTAATTAAATAGGAGCCCCAGATGATAATCTTTTCTTGGCAGCCCTGTGGTCCTTCTCAAAGATGGGTACAAGTTCTGTCTGCATCTTGCTCCAAGGAGCTGGGGAATTTTAGAAGATGAGAAACTAGTTTGACGTATTTGATGACACGATGTTAAACTATGTTTCAGGAACGTGTGGTTTATTATGATTCCCCTGTGCATGCTGTCAGGGCTTCATATTGCTAATAACAAAGGTAAGAAAATGGTGATGAGGCTGAGAAGTAAGAGCTGCCGAGTTGTACCAGAAATGGGGAAGGAGGTTGCATTTACACAGATTAGAAAGATTTTATCTATACATATATAATATGTACATATATATCTATAGGAATATATGCACATATATTGAAGAGTGAGCTAACCAGATTCCTCTCAGGAAGAGATCTGGAATGATTTTGCTTGGTGTGTGAGTTTGGAAACCAAACTCAAATTAGATCAAATCTCCTTAGAATTAGATGACTGTGATTTGTCTCTTGGAGAAGACTGTTCTCTGAATAATCTGAGCACGACAGAAAGGTTAGAGAAAATTCCATATCGTGTTCAGATGTTGGCTAATGCCAACCCAGGTTAATGCCTGTGTGGATAACTAGAACTTTGTTGAGGATGCCAAAAGGCCTTTCAACAGAGTATCCAGATTGGGTAATTAGATGCATGTGGAAGGAGCTCTCACAGATGCACATCTGTAGTCTCCACAAGCCCCGATTATCAGGTCAGCTACTCTCCTCAAAGGCAGCAGCTCTGATTACATACTTTGGAGTTCTGGGCTATTTTAGCCTAGAGATTTATCAGCACCATTTCCCAACAGCAGTAAAACACAATGTGAAACCCAACTCGGAGAGGCTCTAGGAGTAGGAAGAACTGTTTGGCCTTGGCATTGCTGGAGACCACAAATGGAGGAATTATTAAAGGACAAATGTCTTTGAGCACTGGCCTGCTGAGATGGCCAAAAGCCTAGCTCCAAATATGACCTGCAGGTGCATATGCAACCCAGGCAGTGCAGTAAATAGTAATTCTAGCCCTTCGGGGCAAATTTAGTTGGAGGGAAATGGGGTGTTTTAAAGTATGGCCACTTCTGTGCACGTCTGAAGTAGAATGGAGGTTGGGGTCATGGGAGTTGAGGAGGTTGAGCAATTGAAAGGTCAGGATGTTTTCAAAGGAGCAGGGAGTCAGGGTGAAGAATATTGTGAAGCGGAGATCAAACTTATTGGGAAAGAGGACTAATGACCCAGAGCTCCAGAGAGAGTAGCCACAAGGATCTGACAGGACTGAGAGAAATTTTAGAGGTGAAGAGTTGACTGTGGAGTAATGGTAGCAAAGTTCGAGAGGTAAGAAAAGCAGCAGCCAGCCTCCGACCAAGGGATGTGGTATCATCAAAAGAAAGCGGTCTCACTGAGTACCTGGGATGGAAGGAATGTATGAAGTAGTTAAGGAGAGATGGATAGAGTTAGTTAGCAACAGAGAAGAGCTAAGGGTGGGGGGAGGGGTGCAATGGAAAAGACCACAAGATGGAAGAGGAGGATAAGCACTGAGGGGTTGAGTATACCATGGAAATAGGACAGGAGGATGATGCAAGGTAGCAAATGCTAATTCTTCCTCCACATCACATCCTGGGTGTCCTGCATTCTTCCCAGGCCAGATGGCATATCAGGAGCAGTCCACTCTTTTGTGAACAGGCAGTCCCAGGAAAGGAACATGATAATTACTGATGCTGGGTTGTGGGTGAAAGTCCAAGGAAATAAGCCAGGGAGGGTTCAGGGTGGTCTAGGAGTTCCTCCCAAGTTGTGTTGTTCAGTCATATCTGACCCCATTTGGGGCTTTCTTGGCAAAGATACTGGAGTGGTTTGCTATTTCCTTCTCCAGCTCATTTTACAGATGAGGAACTAAGGCAAGCAGGGTTAAGTGACTTACCCAGGGTCACATAGCTAGGAAGTGAACTCATGAACATGAATGTGTCTTCCTGTCTTTGGATCTGGTATCTATCTATTTCACCATGTAGCTGCCCAAGCTGTAGCCTAGCTCAAAGCCCTGACTGCTCCCAGCTAGTTTCAGATCTGATGCAACACCAAGTCCCTACGCAACTCATAGTTTCCATTCTACTTAACCTGGCCTTGAAAATCATGTTCACACGACTAGTTAGAAGCTTTTAATTACTTTCAAGGGTAGTGGAGGTTTGAGAGCCTATATTTTCAGGATGTGGCCAGAGTCTCAGATCAATGGAAAAGGAATAGTGCCAATCATAATAAAAGATACATATTAAAAGGGGACACTTAAAAACTACACAACAACAATGAACTCCTGAAACGGAGAAATACTCAATGCATTCCCTGCCTACCCACCTGCCTTCAATATCTTGTTTTCTTATCTAGAAGATCACAAAACTGATAATCATCCTCAAAATGCCAAGCTGAGGCCTGAACCCGATGTTGTTTCTTTCTTTGGCAAATAGCAAACAGGTCTTGTTAGAGCTTAATTTACTCACTCCAAGGCACTGACTTATTAGCAAAACAGCTGGTGATTAAGTACTTGAGATTAATATCGGACCCATGAGGCAGTGGGAAACTCTGAGTGGTGGGAGATGGGAATTTGAAATTGCATTTGGAATGGAAGTGGTGGAAATCTTAAAAGAAAAAAAAAAGCTTGACTAAAAATATCTCTATTTTCTCCATTAAAGACAGACCACAGCTGTGCAATCAACCAAGTAAAACAGGAGAGATATTAAAAGCCCCACCCAGCCCACGGACTTTGTGCTGTGGTAATAAATACAATATGACATTAAACCAGGTTTGATGTATCAAACTAAATGCTTATTAAAACAAAAAGCACTGGTTTTATGGCCATCTTTGGCAAGGGGTAGGGTGGGGTCCGGACCTGTGATTTCAGTGGTGTAAGAAATTTCTTCTGAAAAAACCACCTTTCCCAATACAGACCTTCAGTAACTATGCAATTGAAAATTGTCTCAGGCTTCAAAAGAGGTTAGGTGACCTGCCCAGGATCCCATAGCCACTATGTATCAGAGATGTAACTTAAAACAGTCTTTCTTATTCTGTGGCTGCTCCCCATCCACTACACCATACTGACTTTATTTTTATTAACATGTGTAATAATACATGTGTATTAACATGTGTAATAAAGGAGCAAATGTAACTAAAAATGATTCCCAACCTCCCTCCTATTCCTTAATCTCAAAATCTTCCAACAACTCCATCAACCAAAATCACAGTTCTCTCCTGGAACCTTTAAAGACAAACAGTTATGTTTCCTAGTGTACCAATATGGTGGAATAGGTCTGCTCAGTCCTGCTTATGGAAGCTATAGCTTAGGAGATCATAGATCTCCTCTTCACCTTTATTCTTATAAACATTAAACAAGGACATCAAATGGAAAAGCAGAATAGAGTTAGGAATTCTGGTATTTTGCCCAAGAATGCCAGTGTCTCCTTTGCTACCTTACATGAAGCACATTAGGGAAGATTTGCAAATAAGTCTTAGGCATTGGGACTAAGCCAATCTATACACACCAGGAAGCTCATATCTGGCTCTGGGTTACTACCTCCCAGCTTCTAGATGTTGGACTAGAATCACAGACTGATGGGCTAGATGGGTACACTCTAGATGGGTCATCCCCTACATTCTCCTACCTCTGGGCAGGTTTTCTCCTAAATGGGAATGGAGAAATAGGGAGCAGGGCAAGGGTCCCGACTATAACTTGCTTACCTTTGCCAGCTGCAACTGAAGTTTATTTTTCACATCTGTCACCTCAGAAATTCGGGTGCTGAAGGCCAGGTTGGTATTAGTAAACTGCTTCCATATTTGATCAGATGAGACTTCCAGTAGGTTCTCAGCTTCTTCCCGGAGCCTGATGGAGTTGGCTCTCATGTCCTGAGAGTGCCTAATGTTATCGTCACTAAACTTGGCCCATGTTTCACATACTGAGACCCTGAAAGAAAAAACACACAAGAAATTCAAATGAGGTTGAACAGTCAGATATCACTATGGACCTTCCTTTCACCTCATTTTCTTTAGGAATGGAAGGGAAATGACTAGGACATCTTGGGCCTTTTTGAAGTCACAAAGATAAGATCCAACATCAGCTATCTGATTTAGTTCAAGCTAAGAAATGTTTATTGAGGGATTACTCCAAAAAATATTCTAGCCTTCCTTACCCATGAAAAGGAAATGAAGGAACTGGGATAGCTTAAATTAGGGAAGGAAAAAACAACAATTTAAGAATAGCCGTTAAGGATAGAAAGGTGACAAACAAATGTTCTCTATTAGGCAGAACAAGAGAAAATGGTCTTAAACTTCCAACAAGTTAGAGGTAGAAAGGATGCTGGAAATGATCTAGCCCGCTCTGTTAAGTTACAGATGAAAAAACGGGTTCACAGGGATTAGATGGCCTGCCCAAAGTCACTTGGGTGTTAAGCAGCAGAAATGCAAGTTAGCCAATAGGAAGAACTTGTTGGCAAAAAGAATAGTCAGTAACTGGAATGGGTAGCCAGCAGAAGCAAAGGAGTTTCCTTCTCTGGTGGTATTCAGGAAAGGGACAGACCCATATATATTTAGGTTGATTTAGGTGCCTCTAGAATTCACGTAGCTGTTCTTCCATGTTCCCTTCCAGCCCAAGGACTCCTTAGTTCAAAAATAAAAACTGACTTTCATTCTAAGGAGGAAAAGGAAAGGAGATTCAATTTCCTGAAACTCTATTGCAGGAGAAGGCTGGCTTTTCCGGAGTTCCTAGAGCTTATTTATGTTTCTCAGCAAGTAGAAATTAACATATACACAGGATTGTATTGTTAGGCTCATTTGATGGTCATTATAAAATAGCAGTACATTCTACCTGTGGCCTTCTAAAGTGAGACTTATAAGCTGCTCAGTGACTTGGAAGAGACCTTAGAGATCCTGTAGTCCCACCATCATATTTTATTGATGAGGAAAAACTGATGCCACAGAGATAGAAGGCCATTTATACAACACCACCATACCACTGAAAGGAGTGTCAAGGGCTAGGCAAAAAGTTTATTGGGTGGATTTCTTTTTAATCTGTCTTCAAGTCTGATGAACAGACTAATAAATTTATGATTGCACTGGGGCCATTTACAATGTCAATGAACAGTGGTAGTATTGCAACTGACTCTTAATTAGCCTCCCTCCTTTCAATCTCTCTCCCCTCTCTCATTTGTTTTCCACCAAGCTTCCAAAATAACCAAAAAAAAACCAAACAAATAAAAACAGGTCTGCCTATGTTCCCATCCTGCTCAAGAATCTTCTGACTCAGTGTTATTTCTAGGATAAAAGAGAAACTCCTCAACTTGACATTTAAAAGCCCTTTGAATTCTGGCCCCAGTCCTGCTTTACCAGATTGATTTCACATCTCTCCTCATCACACACTCGAGGATCGCTGCTATTTCCTGAACCCAGCATTCCATCCCCAGATTTCTTTGCCTTTGCTTTTCTACATTCCTGGAATGTATTCTTTCTTTACTTCTCCTTCTTAGAATCCTTTGTTGTTGTCGTTCAGTCATTTTTCAGTCATGTCTGACTCTTTGCGATGCCATTTGAGGTTTTCTTGGCAAAGATACTGGAACGGTTTGCCATTTCCTTCTCTAGCTCATTTTACAGATGAGGAAACTGAGGCAAATAAAGCTAAGTGACTTTTCCAGGGTCATACCGTTAGCGTCTGAGGCCAGATTTGAACTCAAGAAGAGCTTTCCTGACTTTAGGCCCTGCCCTCTCTTCTCTTTGCCATCTTGTAGCCACTAGAATCCTTTTCTTTTTTCATTTTTCTATCTCTTTCCAGAAGCTTTTCCTAGTCTCAATCAATTAGCATTCAATCAACAATCAATCAACAAGTCCTAATTAATCTTAAGTGCAAGGCACTTAAGTGCCTTAATCTTAGGTGCAAATGCTAAAGAAAGGCCGAGTTCCTGCCTTCAAGGAGCTTACTTTCTATTAATTATTACAGCTCTCAAGTCCCTCAAATTAGATGATTTATCTAGCTGTGCACCTGTCATTTCCCTATCAACTCCCCCTCCCCCACCCCATTCCCACCCCTGTAGACACAGCCCTACTCTCTTTCCTTACAAGTCTAAAAGTTTCTAGAAATCATTTTCCCCCCTTTTTAATTTTGTATCAAGCACTTAGTATAATAACGTCTTACATATAGTAAAAATTTAATAAAGACCTGAATTGAATTGCAATGAATGTATCCTCTCCTCTTGGTCCCAAGTCAGCTGACTATCTCTCGGTAAACAACCTTGGGTTATTTAATTTTGCCAGTGAGTTCCCAGGCACTGGAGACAGCATATATATCACAGAATTGTAGAAAATAAGATCTAATGTGGAAACAACATTCAACTAGGAATCCTAGGAAATATGGTTTGAAGTCCTGACTCCAGAACGTATTAGCATGGGGCAAGTCACTTCTGAGTCACTTTTCTTAGTTACAAGTTTCTTATCTCATCTAAGACCAAGATAATGAATATTATTTGATCCATCTGTCATACAGGGTTGTTGTAAGGAAAACATTTTGCAAGGTACAAAGTACTATATAAAGTGACCTATTATTACTAAGAATGAAGAATTCAATATGAGTTTTCTTCAGCATGCAAGGGTCCAGGAGTCTGATTTGCTTCCTGGGGCATGTATCCCCTAAAGATGGAAAAGAAGATGAAAAGCAAAGGTTTGCAAGACAGGAAATGATGAAGATGAACTCTCAGTATCAATGGTAATGTGGAACGGGGTAAAAAAAGAGAAAATGCAATTTAACACAGGGCATTTCTGATGACCCTTATTTTTAAAAGCCTGGATAGGTGTGCCTCATTTTGAGAAAGCCCAGTATACAAAAATCTGAACTTCAGATTAAGCAAATAGATGTCGGTGGCCTAGCAGGATAGAGAGACACATAACTGTGGATAGTGTACTGGATTTTACTGGATTTTGAGTAGAAAAGACCAGGGTTCAAAATCGTTGGTTACTTACAACCAACATAATCATAGGCAATTCACTAAAATCTCTTCAGCCTCAGTTTCCTCACCCATAAAATTGGGGAAATTGTACCTACTTCCCAACATTGTTGGAAAATCAAATGAGTTCATATAGGTAAAGGACTTTTCAAACCTCAAACTGCTACTATATAAATATTAGCTATTATTATATTTAATCTCTTGGAGACTCAGTTTCCTCATGGAATGTAAGCTTTTGAGAATGATTTCTTCCCTTTTAAGAAACACTTTTTATTGCAGATTACAGATTAACCCACACAAATCTTCTGCATTTCTATATATTAGTAACAAAGCCCAACAGCAAGAGATAGAAAGGGAAATCCCCTTTAAAGCTAGGGTAGACACTATAAAATATTTGGGAATTTACCTGCCAAAACAAATGCAGGGACTATATGAACACAACTACAAGACACTTTTTGCACAAATACTCAGATCTACATAAGTGGAAAAAACATCAGCTGATCATGGGTAGGCCTAGCCAATATAATAAAAATGACAATTTTACTTAAATTAATTTACTTATTTAGTGCCATACCAATTAAACTATCAGATAATTATTTTCTAAAGCTGGAAAAAATAATATCAAAATTCATCTGGAAGAACAAAAGGTCCAGCATATCCAGGGGATTAATGAAAAGAAATGCTAGGGAAGGTGACCTAGCTCTACCAGATCACAAATTGTATTATAAAGCAGCAATTATCAAAACCACTTGGTACTGGCTAAGAAACAGAAGGGTAGACAGGTGGCTAGCCTATTGGCTAGGTACTCAAGACACAGTAGGCAATAAATATAGCAATCTCCTGTTTGATAAACTCAAGGACCCCAACTTCTGGGATAACAAATCACTGTTTGACAAAAATTGCTGGGAAAACTGGATAATAGTGTGGTGGAAACTAGGCATAGACCAATGCCTGACACCATACACAAGAATAAAATCCAAATGGGTACACGATCTAGGTATAAAGATTGATACTATTGACAAATTAGTGGAGCAAGGAATAGTGTATTTATCAGATTTATGGAGAAGGGAAGAATTTTTGACTAAAGGATAGAAAGCATTATGAAGTGCGAGATGGATAATTTTAATTACATTAACCTGAAAAGTTTTTGCACAACCAAACCCAATGAAACCAAAATTCAGAGGGATGTAGAAAACTGGGAAAGAATTTTTGCAGTTAGTGTCTGTGCTAAAGACCTCATTTCTAGAATATATAGAGAACTGAGTCAAATGTACAAAAACACAAGTCATTCCCCAATTGATAAATGGTCAAAGGATATGAACAGGCAATTTTCAGAGGAAGAAATTAAAGATATCTATAGTCATATGAAAAAATGCTCTAAATCACTTATGAATAGAGAGATGCAAATCAAAACAACGCTGAGGTACCACATCACACCTATCAGATTGGCAAACATGACAGAACAGGAAGATGATAAATGTTGGAGAGGATGTGGGGAGAGTTGGAACACTAATACATTGTTGATGGAGCTGTGAGCTGACCCAACCATTCTGGAGAGCAATTTGGAACTGTGCCCAAAGGGCTATAAAAATATACATACCCTTTGACCCAGCAATATTGCTTCTAGGACTGTATCCCCAAGAGATTATAAAAATGGGAAAGGGTCCCACATGTTCAAAAATATTTATAGCAGCACTCTTTGTGGTGGCCAAAAACTGGAAATCTAGGGGATGCCCATCAATTGGGAAATAGCTGAATAAATTATGGTATATGAATGTAATGGAATACTATGGTGCTATAAGAATGATGAACAGAAAGACTTCAGAGAGGCCTGGAAAGACTTATACAATCTGATGCTGAGCAAAAGGAGCAAAACCAGGAGACCTCTGTACACAACAATGACCACAGTGTGCAAGAATTTTTTCTGGTACACTTGGAACTTCACAGCAATGCAAGGACTAAAAAAAAATTCCCAATGGTCTTCTGAGGCAAAATGTCTTCTTCATCCAGAGGAAGAACTATGAAATTCATTTGCAGAATGTAGCAGATCATTTTTTGTGTGTGTGTATTATGTTTTGGTTTGTTATATGATTTCTCCCATTCATTTTAATTCTTCTATATAGCATGACTATGGTGAAAATGTATTTAATAGGAATGTGTGTGTAGAACCTATATAAAAATTGTATGCTCTCTTGGGGAAGGAGGGGAGAGGGAAAGAAAAATAATAATCTAAGTTATATGGTACTGATTGTAGAATATTGAAAATAAATAAAATCAATTAAAAAATAATAAAATAAAAAAATGAACAACTGCAATTGTGGGGAAAGTAACCACTCAAAAAAGAAAAAAAGAAACATTTTTTTAGTACAGTTGTCCCTTGCACATCTGGAGACAGTAGGGGTACCCCAGCACCAAGAACCCCCCCAGTGATGTGGAAAATCCCAGTAAAATTTTTTGGCCATTGTACCAGAGAATAAGTCTGACTTGTTCTTTCTTTTATGAGATGCTTACAGTAGCTTATTGTAAAATTGAGGTTGAAATTATATGATACTATACATATATTTTATACCTTTCTAAGTTTCTAAACTTTTTTTCTGTCATCTACTGACCTTCATGTGTTATCTGCAACTTCTGCAAAACTCCCCAAAAATTCCCACTTAAACATCTTATGCTCATCTGAGATATATCAAAACTTTAATAGGGAAAGTGGTAACGTGGAAGGGATAACTGTATAGTCAGGTACATAGTGGGTATTCTATAAATGCTTGTTGAATGATTTTAAAATGGATATTTTCCTCGTAAGGTTTTTGTAGCTCTCAGATGTAAAGTAATTTTGCAAATACTAAATCTGAATCTGAATATCAAATACTATTGTCTTAGATCTAGAGTTAAAAGGTGCCTTTTGAGGACATCTGGTCTAGTTCACTCATTTTAGAGGTAAGAGAGTGCAGAGCAGACAAGTTAAGTGACTTGCTCAAGGTCATGAAGATTCTAAGTACTAGCAAATCCCATGATGCTAAATCCAATATTCTTTCCATACACCACGCTGCCATTTGAGTTATTCACATCAAAACTGGCATCTTCATCTTATTTTTTAAAAAAAGAAATCCTCAGGGCAAGCTCACCCTGTGCATTTAAAATAGGATTACTGAAATTGAATTTAATACATCATCATTCCAGAACACATCTCTTCTGTCTTTCAATGAAGTCTTATTCTGCTGCCTAATTGTGGAGAGGAAGTGAGTCTGGGTTTTTAAAAAGATTAAGCCAAAGCAGTTCACTCTCTGATTAGGCTCTACCTTAGTGGTAAGGCATTGAAGATTCACCCAGTGATGGGTTGCAGGCTCCAAAGGAACTTTTGGCCATGTTCGAGCAAGGTGATGAATTTTCAGCCACAAAAACATTTAGTTGGAAGCCTGCCTGAATTACAGAGGGGATCTGGTCTGCATAGGTGAAGGAAGTAGCCACACCTATGAAATTACAACTCCTTGAAGTACAGATTCTGTCAGGTGAGAACTAGGGAAATCGTAGCAGGTTAAACCAATCTCTCCCAACCCCTAGTTGTTCAGCAGCAGCCAAATTCCACTCCTCTGTTTGTCCCTCCCTTGCTTGAGGGGGGCTGTTTGTCAATAGTGGGCCGAAGGGGCAGGGGAGTTGGAAAAGTTGCTGTGGGAAACCAATTACAAAGGTCTCTTTGATCTTGGAAGAACTGGGTGTGGGGGAAAGAGAACATTTTACTTAAGAGATCATGAAATCCTATCAAAGTCCCAGAGAGATTGTCTTTGCCTTAAATCCCCAAATGCCATTTCTGGCACAGGCTTTTTACTGTGTGATTCAGAAACTCAGAGTGGCAGTTTGCATGGAGGCTTCCCAGGGACTGGGAGGTGGCCCCACCCCACCGGTCACCTCTCAGTAATTAGAATGATAGTTACAAGGGTCCCCAGAAAATATCTATCCTAACCCTCTCCTTTCACTAGTGAGGAAAGAGGCAGGTCCGGAGAAGTTATGATTTGTCCCAAATCTCACAGCTAAGTGTAGCAGGACCTGTTATTTAGAGGCTAGAATCATAGACTTCAAGCAGGAAGGGATCTCTAAAGCCATGCCTTCCCCCTTCCCCAGCCCGTTTTACCGAGGAGGAAACCAGAGGTCCAGAGAGGATAACTGATTTGGCTAAGGTAAATCGGGGTGGCTTAGAGTCTGAGGATTTAGTCAAGCACATCTGTGACAATCTCTTTTACTTGTCTGCAAAATGAAGCCATTGGAGATGGGGCTCAATGTCTCATGAGCTCTTTGAGGTCAGGGACTGTTTGGCATCTTTCCTTGTATTCCTTGTGACTTGAACATGGTAAGTGATTACTAAATACTTGTTGACTTGACTAAATGATCTCTGAGATCCATTCCAGCTCTACCAAGGTCTAATGAACGGCTGGATGGCAAACTAAAATTGGAGCACAGGTCCAATCTCTTCCACTAGAAAGATGCCACATCTCCTTCCCACCACCTACCCCCACCCCAGTACTTCCTCCGTTATGCTAGAAAAGTTGGTTTAGGGCATGTTCTCACCCAACATCCTTGGGTGTGTTTTAAAACCCAGGAGCGTATTTTTTGGCTGGCGTGGTTGACTTAAACCTGTTTATAACATGTCAAAGGGATTTCAGACTTGCCTTGGAGTTTATTTTCTTCCACCACACGCGGGGAGTGGGGGGTGGGAAGGCGAACGACAAAGACCAAATAAAAGGGAGGGGTGCTCCTGCGTCATGGGCTCCCCCAAGTCTCTGGCCCTGGTACCTGGGACTGCCGGAGGATTCTATATTGCAGAGCTGCGGAAGAAGTCATTGCATCCTCCTCCGCAGATGCGGTGCCGGCACGGTTTCCCTCCCAAACACCCAACTCCATGGCAGCCCGCCTTTGGGGGCAGGCCCTGGGAATCCCCAGGTGCGAGGTGAGGCCTGGCAGCGGCTCTAGGCGAAGGGCGTGCCCTGCCCTGTCTCTGCCCGTCCCGGCCCACCCCGCCTGCGGAGCCCGGGAGCCTGGAGCGCCTGACTGCGCTCTCCCTGGTCAGACAGGGACAGAGCTCAGCAGGCGGCACTTTCGTTCTCCGGCTCTGCTCCCGAACTTGAAACTCCCGGGTCCACTCGCGGGCTCCCGGGAGTTTTACTAGCGGCTCCTTAACGGCCCAGCCGCCTCTCTCGCTTCGCATTATTCAGTCCCGTCTTGCTGCCTTTCCTCTACACCTACGGTTCCCCAGCACCCTCGGGCCCTCTTGGGGAAGATGACAGAAGCCCTACGCGGTTAAAGACACAAAGGCAGAGGTGCGCTGAACTGTGGGGAGGAGGAGGGGCTTAACACGTTCACCCCCAGCCCTGGGCTCTCCTCCGGGTCGCCTCGGAGAAGGCTGCCCATCCCAAGATCGTTCCCCCAGTTCCCGTCCCTCAGAGCTGCGATGCTGCCTGGGCCGCCCAGCAAGCCTGCCCAGCAGCGTGGAATTCGGGGAGCCGCCGGGACGCCTCCTCCGGGCAGCCCCCGGGGCGCCTCCTCCGGGCTCTGCAGCAGACATTAGGCTGCTTAAGGACGACTGCGGGCCCTGGCCCCCTGAGTGCCGACGTCAGCACCTCGCGCTGCCCATTCCTTGTCCGACCCATCACCCACAGCTTTGCAGCCACCGGAGCCAGCTGGCAGGCAGCCCCCACCCGACCTGCCAGGGCTAGTGGCAAACAGTGCCCTCTGTAGCCCAAGTGAATTTTTGACTTTTTACAACGCGGGTCTTGGTTTCTTGGGGGCTGACTTTAAGCTTAATGCTCAGCGTTGGCTTCCTTTCCTTACGGAGAGATCCAGATGTTAAAGATTCTCTTTCATATAGAGCTTGACCGCTCACACAGAATGTTTTATATATAAAATCTCATAGGAACCTCTTAAAGTTTTAGTATTAAAACTTTATTTTACAGATGGGCTATTAATAGTATGAAGTGTTATCTTCATTTTACAAACTGAGGTTCAGAGAGGTTGTGACTTGCTCAAGGTCCCCCAACTAACAGTAGTTGATCTAGTGACCAATCCAAATATTCCAGCTTCAAATCCAGTGTGGTTTTCATTATACCACTATATCCCCCCTTTCCACTTTTTTTTGGGGGGGGGGAGGAGGTATTTTCTTTTATGCACTATAGGAATAACGAAAAAAGAAAGAAAAATAAAAGATCCCTGGTTAGCAGTTCTTAATCTTTTTTTTGGTGCCAGTGTCCACCCCTTTGTCAGTCACTGGTCCACAAAAGGGGTTCATGGACCTCTTCTCCCAATGATGTTTTTAAATGCATAAAAATAAAACACACAAGATTCCAGAGGAAACCACTCATGTTGCAATATAGTCACACACAAAAATCTTTTTTTAAACTCAGCATAACCCTTACCCTAGGATTGTAGAATTATAAATTTAGAGGGACCTCAGTCCAACCCTCTCACTTTACAAGTGAGATAATACTTGTAAAGGCACTTAGGAAAGTGCCCAAAGTAGTCACCATAAAAAATACTTATTATCTTCCCCTTTCCCCCTACATAGGAGGAAACTGAGGCTCAGAGAGGTAAAGTTACTTGTCCGAGGTCACACAGGTAATAATTGGCACAAATGGGCTTTGAATCCACATCCTGGGAGAAGCTGATTTCCCAGGGCCCTTAGAGAAAGTTTTTAAAAGAGAGCCTGGACTCTGTGACAACTTTCAGAAGCTAAGGGGGGAAAAAGAGGGCTTATAAGAAGTCATGTACTTCCTTTAAGTGTTTAAAGATCTGGGGACAATGAATTAAATAAAGGTGATGTCTGCAGGTCCCCCTGCTGTGAGGATGTCAGAGAAGTAGAGAAGGTTCACCTTGGGCCAGGCTCTGTGACTATAAAGGACTTCATCCTACAACCAGAAGGGTCACTGAGATGAGCCAGGAGCAAGGAAGGGGACTTGTTCCAGCCCTTGTTGAGAAAGAAAAACTTGGAGCAATCACCTGAGACCTTGGACACTGTGCTCAGTGAACTAGTATCTTGTAGATGGCCCTGGGAAGCTCCACAATAATTCAGGGCAATATTTATGAGGTACCTATTATGTGCAAGGCACCTTGCTAGGTTCTTGGGATATAACAGCACAAATGAAAAAGTCCCTGTTCTCACAACTTACATTTGACCTCCACCCTACCCACTAAGGGAATGGTATGAAAAGAGATGCTTCACCAGCACCTAACCAGAACAGAGGGTCTGTGGAAAACAGGAGATCTTAAGTGCAAGATGAAGGTTGGGAAAGGGAGACATGGGGACCTTCTCATGGCCAATTTTACCATCATCTGAAATATCTTCATCATAGGCTTTCCTAGCTTTCTGATCCCACTGCCATATGCCCCCAAAAGCAAATACTTTTCTGTGGACTCCATCATTATGGAAATTAGGAATCTCCTACGCCCAGTCAGGTAAGAGAGGGTTACACACTTACGCGCCATCTGCTTTCTCTACTCCGTGGAAGAAGTTGATGGTGTCCGATGTGTTCCTCAGGTTGCAGCACTTCTCATCAATACACTCTGCAGAATTTTTATCAGCTAAGTCTCTCTCCACTGTATGCTGGGCATCTCGGTTATCCCTGAGGAAAACAAAGATCATCTCACAAAGACCCTCTCACAGCCAGCCCTAGGCAAAAAAATAGTCTCTGGTTTGTCTTCCATCTCCCCTACTAGCCTCACTTCTCCACTGTAGCATCCCCCTACCATTCATCATGTTCACTATTATCTCACTTCTTTTCTTATTAGAACCTACTCTCAGTTAGTCAGTTATGGCTTAGAAAGAAAGATGTTTATACTTATTCTTGCTAAGGTGTGGATGACTGATAAAAGTTTAAAGTGCTCCTTCAAGTGATATTTCCATTTGAATAGAAGACCACCCGTTAAATCACAGGAGTAGGTTTCTAATGGCAGAATTTTGATTATTTGGATTAAGATAATAAGAAAGAATGATGGACTGGGAAGCCCTTGCATGCCCCTAATTAAGGTCATTCCTGAAAGAATCCTTTAGCCCAGCTTATCTCCGAAATTATGGAGGGTGTGTGGTCTTCACCAACATAGCCTTAATTCTTCAGTAATACCCTTAACCTTGACCAGTGTATTTGAGAAAAGGGAGAAAAGGGAAATTCATCTCCACACCTGCAACACTTCTATTAGCCAGCCAGTCCTCTCCTCTTCACTTCCCTCAAGGGGAGATGGAGATTGACCTTAACTAACTTTCACTTTCAGTCCCAGACTGATGGCCAGATGTGAATCAGAAAACCCATTCTGGGGTCCTGCTGACCAGGGGAAACCCAAATTTAACTCTCCTACAACGACAAACTGAACTTTCTGCTCCACTGGAAGAAGGGAGGGGATGTCAGTCCTCTGGTAGGGACACTTCCCCATCCAGATGGGAGGCCCCAGGATTTGCTGAAAATACCTCCAAAGTTCCCACTCTCTTCTATGTGCCAACGGCTAGAAGGGGTTGGCAGCAGTGCTTCCCACACTGAGGATGAGGAAAGACTGCATTCTGTTTCCTTAATTGGGCTCTGGCTCTGCACTAATTAAGTTTCCCCAAGATAGCATAATGTTCTCTAAAAAGGAAGAGGTAATCACTTGACAAGGACAACCTTTTTCTGACACATGGGCTTTCACCTGAGGATTTAAATTACTTTTGTTCAGATTTGCAAACCCACCCCCCCCAAACCCCAAGGAACTGTCTTTCTGATATTGGGATCATGTTTAGAATCAGAAGGAACCTTAGAGGTCAGGACTCCCCATTCTCCACCCCTCCCCAATATTTCATACCAGAACCATGGGATCTAGAACCAAAAGCAACCTTAAGGATCATCTCATCCAATCCATGTGTTTTACAATTAAGGAAACTGAGCTTCAGAAAGGGTAATTGGCCCAGGGTCAGATACATGTTAATTAACAGACAGGTTTTGAACCCAGGTCCATTTACTCCAAAATCCATAGCACTTTCTAACTACTCTCTGGGGTAGCTCACCCTCATCTTTCCCCCTGGCCTCCAGAAACCCATTCCACGAGCTGGCTAGCTCCCTAGATCCAAGTTAGAATAATTGAATTAAATATTGTGGGGATCGCCTGGTCCTTTGCTGGCTACTCTCTCCCCCTGCTGGCTGTCTCCAAGTTGCAGCAGAGGGATGTTTACCCAAAAACACAGAGACAGGAGATCAGAAGCATGGTAATTTGAGTGATTTAGGCCTTTATGCTTTGGAGGGGCTCTCACAATCACGGAAGTATTAGACAAAGTGGAAAGGGGTTGGCACTACTAACTGGTGCTAAGAAAATATTATTCCTGAGGTTTATAACTGAGTAGTAGCACTACTTCTGCAAGCCAAAGTCATAACCTGCCATTTTTGTACCTAGAGCAAGTGGGACGAAGCTTGTGCTGTATGTGTGAATGGGATTGGAGGTAGGGATTCAAGTGGAGGTTGGAGGGTAACCCTCCACTGCTGATGTGTCAGCTATTACTAGGGCTGGGTCAATTTGAGGGGCAGCCTCCAAGCAGAAAGTTTTCTGTTTTATCTAATTAGGCTTACTAGGTGCTAAGTTCAATTGTTTCCACATCTATTGAAATATGGTGAAGTAGCCTCTAAAATTTCACATCCTGATGTCCTAATCACCCACCCCTAGTGATTCTTCTGCCTTAAGTCACACACAAGGAAGCATCTTTATAGTCTGGCATGTCAGTATAATCAGTCCAGACCCCACCTACTCCACTAACCAGGCAAAGTGGACATCACTGTCCTTCCTATATCTCACCCCAGGCTGCATATAGCACCTTTATGACTTCATATCTCATGTGACACTGCTTGCCATGGTCATTCTAATCTGCTTTGACCTAAATCCAAATGCTGGAGTAAGGAAGAAGTGGTAGAGGTAACATGATGCAATTGCCTGTGAAATCCTAACCCTGTGTGCTGGGGATGATACTGGCTTTGAGACCAGACCACTAGAAGACCATGGCCTTTTAAAGATTCCAGGTCTTTTTGTAATATTTTCCCTATCTGCCATCCCTGTTATACCCCAAATAGACAAAAACCAGCGTGTATGCCCAGTGGGCTGATAGCTATGCCTTCTGAGTACAGAAATCTCGGGCTCCACGTTAAATAACTATTTTTCCTGAAATAGTTAAATGTCAACTGCCCACTGTGAAGGATGGGGTCAGGTTACTTCACCAAGTATGAGCCATGGGGCTGCAGCAACTGCAGCAGCAAGGACCTGTAAAGCTTGATTCTCACTAACGAGATCATGAGTCTCTTCCTAACTTGTCAAGATGCTGGTTACAGAATCATCTGAGCATCAGAGAACAAAAAGGTGATTTCTTTTTCAGACTCCTGATTCCAAGCCTCTACTGACTACCCCTTGACACCATCCCAGTGAGTTCTCCCAGAAATCACTGCTTTCATAATACTCCATTTTGCCACATCTGCAGTTATAATTCATACATACTGTCCACAGAGTGAAAGATTACCACCAGCCATCTTCCTTTGTCCCTTTCTCTCTTCATAAAAATAATAATAGATAATCATCATCATAATAAATTAAAGGGGTTGGGGTAGGGGAAAGAAATGGTGCCATTCATACCAGCTTTGTCCAACCTCTAGAAATTATGTTAATCAGAAAACAGAAAAGTAGGGAAAGAAGAAAAGTAAGTACTCACCGCATCTGAATATCACATCTCTCTGCCAGCTTTTTCATTTGATCTTGAGTGCATTTGAGCAAATCCACCTCCTGCAATGCAAAATGTCTGCTAGTCAAAAAGGGCAGCAATTCTCAGAAACTGACTATCCTCATTCCTCTCACTGAGCTGCTTGGAGGTGGGACTTGACAGAGGGACCAGAGAACATTCGCATCCAAAATCCACTTTTATTTCCTTTAGTGAGCCAGCAATTGGAAGTTTATTAACAGTCAAGTAATTAGATGATGTGGGCCCAATGAATTGATGGAATCCCACTTGATATTTCCTTTTGAATGGGTGGAAAAATGGACCTACTCACAAACCAACTGAAATTCCTGCAAAAGACCTGAAAATAGAACTGTCAAAAAAAAATGAAGTGACTAGAAGAAACTCTGTCTTGTTGGTTTTTCACTTTAGTACATTTGCATATTTTTCTGTGTTTTATAAGAACAATATCTTTGGAGATATAGAAAGTCTTCTATACACCTCATAGAAACCCATACCCTAGAAATCTACAGTGACTGTGGCAAGAGATCGAGCAAGATGATCTCTTATATTTATGTAACACTTTACAAAGAAAACCGTTTCACTTACATGAACTCTTTTGCTCCTATGATCGCCCCATGAGATGGGCAGGGAAGGACTACTTATCTCCGTTTTACAGAAGAGGAAACTGAGGTTCAGACAGGTTTGGTGACTTGTCCAATGTCACTCAATAAGACAATGGCAGAACTGGAACTAAAACCCAGTCTCCTGACTCCCAGTATGGTGCTCTCCTACAAAATGCTCTCTGTCCCCTGATAGAACTCCAGTGCAGGGAAAGGAATTCTGAACTCAAGAGTCAGGAGATGTGAGCTCTGGTATGTATTGGCTATTGGACCCTGGGAAAGTTTCTCAATCACAGTATTACTAAGGACAATAATCCTAACATATACGTGGATAGCTAGGTGGCACAGTGGATAGAACACTGGGTGTAGAGTCAGGAAGCCAAATTTGGCTTCATATACTAACTAGCTTAGGTGACCCTGGAAAAGGCACTTAACCCTGTTTGCCTCAGTTTCTTCATCTGTAAAATGAGCCGGAGAAGGAAATGGCAAACTAATATCTTTGCCAAGAAAACCCCAAATGAAGTCATGATGAGTCAGACTGACAACCAGCAAGAGTTGTACAGCACTTAAAGGCTGTACAAAGCACTTTAAAGCACTTTACCTCCTATATATCATATCATGTGATTTTCCCAACCACCCTGAGAAGTAGGTGCAATTAGTATCCTTATTTGCGTTTTTAATTTCATATTTTATTTTTCCAATTACATGTAAAAAACCTCATTTTTAAAGATTTTTAAAGCTAGTAATCATCTAGAATGGTCTTCTTTACCCTCTCCTTGCCTTGGTTTCCTCGTGTGTAAAATTAGGTCAGTAGGACACTACCCTAAAAGTTTACTCCAAGGACAGCACTTTGTGAATCTTAAAAGCATTGTACAAACATGTACCTTATTATGACTATTTTCTCTTTTTTTCTGTTTTTTTTTTCCTCCTGCCAATCCATGCCTTAAAATATATAATTTCCCTCCTCTTTCTCTACCCTTCCCACATGTTCCAGGGATTGCCTCCCCCCATTGAGGTCATGCAAGACTAAGGAGGCTGTTGAGTCTTTCATTATATCAATGCAGTCTATGAACATAGATGCAACACCAGAAAGATTAGGCTGAGTCTAAAATCAGTAATCAGGGCAATTGAGTATTTCAGTAAAGACTGAAAACAAGCCAACTCACCTTTGTATTCTCTTTTGTAATACTAGAACTTATGTTTCTGTCTGTGACATCTTCCCTTGAGTGACATAGTTATTTTTTTGGCAACCTGATGGACTTCTGACTCTTCAGTTTTAGTTAAATGACAATTTTTTGTCCATCCATCTCTCCCAAAGATGATGGAACTCATTGGATAAAGGCTTAGAGCTAAAGACACTTGTAGGTCATGCAACCATAGGATCAGACATAGGAGGGACCTAAGAGGTCCTCTGATCAAAAGCCTTCATTTTGTGAATGAAAAAGTGACTTGAACAATATCACAGAGGCAATATAGATCACAGATGGCCTTGAAACTCAGGTCCTCTGATTCCTGTGCCAGTACTCTTTTTATTATACCCAATACCTTGGTTTCATAGGTGAGAAAACAAGTTAGTCCTGTGACTCCCAATACAGTATTCTTTTCACCCAATAGTGCCAATGAGAACACTGAGGCCCTGAGAGGCAAAGCAATTTTCCCAAAGTCACACAAGCTAACTGGTTGTACCTCAGATCTCAAATCCAGATATCCTGGTTAGCAATCTAGTGTTTTGATTCATTTTGTTTTACCATATCACACAGCCACAGATTTGCAATCTGAGGGACTTTCTTATGCCTTTCTAAAGCTAGCCATATTCTGGGGAGAAACACAATGCCCTTATTCCTGGAGACTGCTCAGGTTTTTCTTTTTCCAAATATCCCTCTGATTTATTCTTACCTTCCCCTATAACCCATCAGCTGCACCTAATCAAGCCAGATAACCCTATCCTAGGAAACTGCATCACCCAACTCCAGGTACTCTGAGTTGCCTGTCACCCCATATATAATCTTATGGGGAGGACGGATGAACACATGAGACTTCATACCTGGATAAGGTTTTTTTCAACACTGTCATGGACTAAATCAATACCTATCCGCTTTTCACGATGGTACAAGCATTCGAGGGACACCTGCAAAGAAGGAAAAGGAAGAGATGAGACAGTGTATTCTCTCTCTCTGGCTATATTTGGATCACTGTGCACAGGGATGACTCACATCTACCTCTGCCAGAATTTATTCTTTTTACTTAGAAACTTGTACTTTGAGTTTGAGGTTTGTACCTTTGATTTCGTTGGATTTTATAACTGTGCCTTTGGATTTCTACCTTTTCTCCTCATTTTGAAGCTATGACTTTGTTACCCAATCTGTCTCTTACAAATATAATGCATAAACATACCACTGGGGCATTTTAGGACCATCTCTTTATCCAGATCCTTTCCATCTTTCAAAGCCAGGCTTACATTGGCACATCTTTCAGGAAGTGTTCCTTGACCATCTCAGCTCACATGGACTCCTCCCCCTAGTAAATTATTTCACTCAGTGTTTCCATTTCCATTTGACACTTACCAAATATGAACAATAGCTCTTCTGTTATTAACTTTCATTTACTGTGACCTTTTATTCCCAATGAACTTGCAAACTCCTTGAGGGCAGGGAATGTATTTTATACTTCTTTGAATCCCTCAGGGTCCATGGTCCCATGACCCCAATACAGGTATACAGAGTGGAATAGGAAAAGTATTGTCATGGGTCCAACTGTCCCTGACATTTTGACTTGAGTCATGATTGCCCAGCCCTTTGGAACACTCTGTGCCTCATAATACCTCAGATAGCTTACAAAAGAGTCCAGTCCCCAAAACTTCCCAGGGACACAAATGCCGCTCTAAGGGACCATGGTCACAGATCCACATTGAAAGCTACCCAGGAAAACTGGCTTCCCATGGTCACACAGTCTTAACATATTGAGACATCACTTGCGGATCTTGCTCTCTCTTCTGTCAAGACAATTGACTATATCTATGGCTGAAGTATAAAGTCAATCAATCAATAAACTTTTGATAAATGCCTATTATGTGCTGAGAATGCAAAGACAAAAATCAAATGCTCCCTGCTTTTGAGGAGCTTAGATGCTATTGGGGGGAGGCACAATATAGATATATATAAAATACAGAAAAAATATACACAAATTAACTTGAGAGGGAGGCACTGGCATCTGGGAGGGTCTGGAAGGTCTTCATGTAGAAGGAAGCATGTAAGTTATGCCTTGAAGTGGTCAAGAGATTCTATGACATGGTGGTAAGGAGGAAGTACATTGCGGGGATGGCCAGGGCTTATAGACAAGAGATAGAGTACTTTGTAGGAGGAACAATAAGAAAGCTGGTTTGGCTGGATTTTAGAATGAGTAAAAGGAAAGAATGTGTGATGAGGCTGAAAAGGTCACTGGACGGTTGGTAATGTCCTCAATAAAAATAGGAAAGAATGTGACTTGGGGTGGGGGAGAGGAGACAATGAGTCCTGTTTGGGACTTGTTGAATTTGAGATGTCAACTTGAGATCTAGTTGTTATTGTTGTCAAATGGACAAATGTCCACCTGTCCCTGAGAGCCCCCAAGCCGTGGATCAGAGGATCGGGGCTTTACTGCTAGAAGAGACCTCAGAAGCCATCCAGTCTAACCTCCTCTATTTTCTAAGGAAAGAGGCCCAAACAAGTCAAGTGATTTGCTTCAAATAACTGGTATTAAGTAATAGAGGCAGGATTGCTAACTAAAATTCTCTTCTTTCCCTTTCCTTGCCCCCTCCAACTTTAAAATGAATTAGATCTGACCACACAGCTTCTTGAGGGAAAATTGAGTGATGAAGACCACTGACTATCACCTCCCATTGAGAAATGCTGATTTGTCATTAGGGATGCTGACAATCACTTGGGAACCCTCAAATATAATATCTGTAGAAGACAACTGCTTGTGAGTGTTCCTTTACCCTCCAGCCTGGTCGCTTGATTCTGCAGAGAGTGAAGGACTTTTAAAGCCAGAAGGAACATTGAATGGACATTGAGTATGCTCCCTGGTCTTTAGTCTTCCTAAGTCATCCCCAACAAATGAAGACCCTTACTACTTTGAAAGGTGTCCAGACAATTCCATAACCTCTCTTTTACCTATCCCGGTGATTATTAATAATCATAGTAACTTGCATTTATATGTGCTTAAAGGTTTGCAAACTTTGCAAATATTATCTCATTTTATCCTCACAACAATTGAGGCAGATACATTAAGTAACTTACCCAAAGTCACACAACTAGTAAGTATCTGAAAAGGTTAGAAGACATGGGGATGTTGATGAAAATAGCAGGGTTTCATAGTTAATTAGTGACAGAATTAACTAGTTAATAGGTTGACAACAAAAAATCCTGCCTCAGAAAATAGCTGTCTGACTATGGCCAAGTTACTTAACCCACCTGCCTCAGTTTCCCTATCTGCAAAATGAGGATAATAATGTATATAATATATATAATATGTATATAAATTATGTATGTGACTAAGTTCCAGACTTTGGGAATATAGGTATGTATATGTGTGTACACATACGCATGCCTTTGTGTGTGTGTGTATGTGTGTGTGTTTTTTCTCCCATACACACAAACCTTCAGTGATGTCCCATTCACTCTAAGATAAAATATAAATCTCTGGCCTGCTATTTAAGGCCCCCCACAATCTGGCCCCACTCTTCTGCTTTATTCCATTTTATTTCCATGCACCTCATGTTCTAGCCAAACTAGTTTAAGCTCATCCTGCCCTCTTTTGCTTCTGTTCATTGAAATAAATCCTTAGCCTGGAATGCACTCCCTCATCTCTTCTTTTGAAAATTTATTATCTTCCTTCAAGGCTTAGCTTAGGGGCTAGGTCCTCTGAAAAGGCTTCCCTGATCTCCCAGGGATAATGTTCTATCTCTTTGTTCTCTCCCATAAATTTCTCCCAGGGCATTTTGTGTGTCAATCTCTTTTGCTTCTGTCACATACTAAAGAGTCTATAGAGCTTTCAATGCACTGATATTTTCCTGATAAGCTGCCTCTCCTGCCTACAGAATAACACATTTCCAGAACATCTCAGAGAGGGGATAAGGCAGCTGTGTACCATAAGGAAAGTATGAAAATTATGCCCCCATGTGTGACCAAGATGTGAGTCTGGTAACATATGATGATTCCTCACAAAATACACACCTTAATGCCATGGAACACTTAAGAAGTGTGTATTTATTAAAAATAACTTTTAGAGGGCAGAGCCAAGATGGCAGAGTAGAAGGACCGAATTGCTCTATAACCCCCATAACCCATAAAATACCTGTAAAAAATGACTCTAAAAAAATTCTAGAGCAGCAGAAGTCACATAATGACAGAGTGAAACAGATTTACAGCCTAAGACAGCCTGGAAGCCCAATAGGAAACGTCTATCACACTGGCTTGGAGCAGACCACAACCCAACCTTGGCCATACAGCACAGACAGGACTAGAGCAGGTTTCAGGGCATGGAATCACACACAGCACAGCTTCTGTTCCCAGATTTCTCAACCCCAAAACTCCAAAGACAGCTTCAAAGGTCAGTAAGAAAGCTCTTTCACCTGGGTGAAAGAGGGGAACATGATCCAACCTTAGTCCTGGCCTCAGGATGGCAGACACTTTTGGAGCCCTGGCTTAAAGACACTGGGAGAATCAAGGAGCTGATCTGGATCTCAGTCCTGAGTGGCAGTCCAAGGGTGAGAAAGAGTGCTGGCATAATGGAGCTGGTGGTGGCTATGTAGAGGGAATCCTACTTGCAGTTCCAGGGCAGAAAAGAGTGCTTGTGGTTGCTCACAGACCAGAGTGCAGGCCAGGAGAGGAGTAAACTCCTCTCCCTTGATTGTACCACCTTGGAGAAACTGAGAACTTACAGTTCCCTAGAGATATCTCAGAGAACAGCTGTACAAAACCTCTGATGCCTAGGGTAGTATACCCTCCACTTGATAAAGGACTCAAAAGTCAAGTACCTGGCTGCAGAAATCCCGAAAAAAGGTAAAAAATAAGACTACAGAAGGTTACATTCTAGGTGAAAAGTTATTTTCTTCCATCCTTTTGGATGAAGAAGAACAAAGCATACCATCAGAGGAAGACATCAAAGTCAAGGCTTGCTTCTACATTAAAAGCTTCCAAAAAAATATGCAATAATCTTAGGCCATGGAAGAGCTCAAAAAGGATTTTGAAAATCAAGTAAGAGAGGTGGAGGAAAAATTGGGAAGAGAAATGAGAGCAATGCAAGAAAATCATGAAAAGCAAGTCAACAGCTTTCTAAAGGAGATTCAAAAAAATACTAAAGAAAATAACACCTTTAAAAATAGACTAACCCAAATGGCAAAAGAGGTTCAAAAAGCCAATGAGGAAAAGAATGCTTTAAAAAGCAGAACCAGCCAAATGGAAAAGGAGTTTCAAAAGCTCATTGAAAAAAATAGTTCTTTACAAATTAGAATGGAGCAAATGGAAGCCAATGACTTTATGAGAAACCAAGAAATTACAAAACTAAACCAAACGAATGAAAAAATAGAAGACAATATGAACTATCTCATTGGAAAAACAACTGACCTGGAAAATAGATCCAGGAGAGACAATTTAAAAATTATAGGACTACTTGAAAGCCATGATCAAAAAAAAGAGCCTAGACATCATCTTTCATGAAATTATCAAGGAAAATTGCCCTGATATTTTAGAACCAGTGGGAAAAATAGAAATGAAAAGAATTCACAGATCACCTCCTGAAAGAGATCCCGAAAGGAAAACTCCTAGGAACATTGTAGCCAAATTGAAGAGTTCCCAGGTCAAGGAGAAAATATTACAAGCATTCAGAAGGAAACAATTCAAGTATTGTGGAAATACAATCAGATAACACAGAATTTAGCAACTTTTATACTAAGTGATCAAAGGGCTTGGAATATGATATTCCAGAAGTTAAAATCTAGCAAAATTGAGTATAATACTTCAGGGGAAAAAATGGAATTTCAATGAAATTGAAAATTGGAATTTCAATGAAATAGCGGACTTCCAAGCATTCTTGTTGAAAAGACTAGAGCTTAATAGAAAATATAACTTTCAAGTACGAGAATCAAGAGAAACATGAAAAGGTAAATAGGAAAAAGAAGCCTTAAGAAACTCATTAAAGTTGAACTGTTTACATTCCTACATGGAAAGGTGATATTTATAATTCATGAGACCTTTTTCAGTATTAGGGTAGTTAGAGGGAATATATGTGTGTGTATGTATATTATATATGTGTCGGTATGTATATGTACGTGGGTGTATGTGTGTATATATATATATGTGTGTGTGTGTGTGTGTGTATGTTTGTTTGTATACATACAGACAGAGGGCACAGGATGAGCTAAACATGAAAGGAGAACACCAAAAAAATAAAAACAAAATTTACTGTTGAATAGAATGTACTAGGAGTAAGAGAAAGGGAAAGGTAGAATGTAACAAATCATCTCACATAAAAGAGGGAAGAAAGAGCTTTAACAATGGAGGGGAAGAGGGGGAAGATGAAAGGAAATAAATGAGCCTTACTCTCATGGGATTTGGCTTAAGGAGGGAATAACACACTCAACTGGATATGGAAACCTATTTTACCCTGCAGGATGGCAAGGAGGAAGGGGACAGGAGAGGGAAGATAATAGAAGGGACAGCAAATTGGGGAAAGGGATAATCAGAAGCAAACATTATTGTGGGAGGACAGAATGGAATAAATTGAAGGCAGGATAGGACAGAGGGAAATGTGGTTAATCTTTTACAACATAACTATTATGGAAGTGTTTTGCATTGTTACAAATGTATGACATATTGAATTGCTTGTTTTCAAATGATGGTGGGTGGGGAGGGAGGGAGGGAAAGAATATGGAACTCAAAGCTTTAATAATGAATGCTAAAAATTGTTTTAGCATGCAACTGGAAATTAAGCTATACAGGCAATGGAGTATAGAAATCTATTTTGCCCTACAGGAAAATAGAGGGGAAGGGGAGTGGAAGAAGGGTGGGTAATAGAAGGGAGAACAGACTGGAGGAAGAGGTGAATGGGGTACATGCTGTCCTGGAGTGAAGGTGGAGAGAGATGAGGAAAAAATTTTGAATTCAAATTCTTCTGGAAATGAATGTTGAGTACTGAAAAATAAACAAATCATATATTAAAAAATAAAATAAAAATAACTTTTTAAAAGTGTGCCTTATTGCTCCATCCCCACACTTCTGCATATCATGCCACAGGTGACCATCTTAATTGGTTACCCTTAGTCTCAGCCCCATGCCATAGGCTTCCCAGAGGAGGATACAGTCAGAAGTAGTGTAAGTAAGCACTTCAAGGCTCTTCCCAGGCAATCTTCACAGGCCTATGCCTGGAATTAAGACCACTTGGTCCTCCTCAGCAATCTTTGCTCGGACATAAAGAGCTGTGCAGAACAGGCAGACAAGAACAAGCTCCTTAATGAGATGAAGGAGGTATTCATTAAGCCTTAGAAGGTCTGACAGGGGTCAGCCTTGTACTGTGAGTTTAAATGGAGGCCTGCCAACATCCCATTGAAAGAAGGCCTGGCTTTGAAGTTGCCAAACTGAAGATATGTTTCTGAAAACAATTAGCCACCAAGTTACACTCAGCAAACTGCTGACATGTGCTCCTCTGTGGAGAGAAACCCTGCTTTGGGGGCTCATTTAAGACTCAGCAAAGCTTTTGTTATGATCATGTATCTCTCTACCAACACCAGAATAATAACTTGGATTTTTTTTTAAGTAGCAGAAGACTAAAAGGGGGGGCATATTAAAAGGGTTTCTGAAGGGAGGGGCAGGCGAGAATAATGGTTTTGGAAGAATAACTCCCGATTGGTTCACTTACCTGTGACGTCACAAAGACTACTGGAAGGTAGCTATTAGTGATATAACTACACCATTTGAGGTGAAGGCTTTGAAGTGAGAAGATGGTATAAAGGATTGTGGGAAGAGTGTGGAACTTCTCAAACTCTAAACTTTGCAAATGGAATTAGATAGCCAGCTATGTGCATTCTCTTTTGAGATGTTCAGCTAAGTTTGAAAGAGGTAGGAATTTCAATGAACAGTGCTGGATTAATTAACAATTTCAGGAAACTAGACAGAACGTAAACCCCTGGAGGGAAAAAAAAACACCATTCCAATTTTGTCTAGCACCTGGCACATAGTAGGTACTTAACAAATATCTCTTGATTTGAACTTAATTGTATATACCAAAAGACCAACTTGGGGTACTGATTATTTTATAACATTCTCTACTATCTTTTCAGAGCTCTTCTGTCTCTCTCATACTAAGACAGTGATTCAGTTGACTCAGAAAGCTACCAGCTGTCATTGGATATAAAAGAAAGATGCCCTATTTTATATACGTTTGGCACAGTCTGGTCACCCCCACACACCTCCATGTACTCACCTGCAGTGGACTTTCTATCTCAGCTGCTGCACACTCTAGTCGCTTCTTGACAGTGTCCAGTGCATGATTCTCAGACATTAACCTATCTAGTTCATAGGTCAGCTCTGATTTCCAGAAGCCAATGTCACATAACCTCTGGCACAGGTTTCTGCAGGTACCATCCTGCATCTGTTGGGTCAGCTGGTCTTTGTCCTGCATCAGTCTCACAGAGTCAGCTGTCAACTTATTTGCCCAGTGGCGGGAGGTTTCAGCCCCCCGGATCTGGGCCATTGTTGCCTGATCCCAGTCATGGCGGCTATACCGGGAGAACAGGGCAGTGCGCAGGGCAGGCAGGATAGTGGGAGGCCTCAAGGCATTCCGATTTACAGTTCCCTCATTTGGACAGCCCTGGTTGGAGGGGACTTTATACAATAAGCTAGGTCGCCATGAGTTAAGGTGTCGGTATCCTGGCAGATAGTAAGGTTGGTAACTCTCCTGGGTGATAGTCGCAGGAGACAACTCAGACATAGCACGACACTTTTTTGGGCCGCAGTAACTTGCAGTCTGAGTTGTTCCAAGAAACTCCATCTTCTTCCATCAGCTCCACTCAACCAAACTCTGCTGAAGTCACAGGCATCTGGAATTATTGTGCTTGGTTCTGTAAGCTAAGGGTTTTTTTCTATTGAAGGAGCTGAAAGAACCTCTATGACTCAGAGCTGTTGTCATAAAGCCCTAATGGAGGAGACTTATCCTCCTCATTCATTGAGCTTCCAGCAGGCATCCCTACTTAAGAAGAAGACAGACTAGACTTTTCAAACCATTTTATTTGGTCAATAAGCATTTTTTTAAAAAAATAAGTTTTTTTTTTATCAATATCTTCCGTTTCTTACATCATCATAGTTACCCCAAGTAACTCTCTTCCTCCTCACATCCCATAAAACAAATAGTGTTATTTTAGAGAAAAAAAAAACTCAGCGCAATTGATCAATATGCTGGAAAGTCTGAAAACGTGTAATATGTAACACCTATGGACCTAACATCTCCACAAAGGGGTGGATTGGGGGGGAGGGGGTAATCCTTCATATCTCTTCTTTCAAATCCTGCCTGATCTCTATAATTTTGTTACATTTACTTTTTAAATAAACTTTTATTGGTATTTTCTGGCGTTACCATAGTATCCCATGTGTTCCTCCACATCCCTCTGTCAAAGAGCCATTCCATATGACAGTGTTTTTAGAGAGGAAAAAAGGATCAGCACAATAGCACAACACTGTAAAAAGTCTACAAATGTGTGCAATTTATAACACTAACATTTACTTTTGATTTTTTGGTGTGTACTTGTATTTTTTCATCTCTATTGTAATTACTATATGTAGATATAGAGATCTCTCTCTCTCTATATATATATATATACATATATATGCATATAGTTCTCTTGGTTCTGCTTACTTCATCATGCATCACTTTATATAAATCTTTCCATGCTTCTCTGTACTCATCATATATATCATTTCTTATAGCATAGTAATATCCCATTATATTCATGCACCACCATTTGCTTAATTATTCTTCAATGATGGTCATCGACTTTATTTCTAATTCTCAGCTACCACAAAAACCGCTGCTATAAATATTTTGGAGTATATAGGGATTTTCTTTTTATCAATGACTTCCATAATGTATCAGCCTAGTACTGGAGTATGAACTTTATTTGAATAATTCATAATTTACGAAGGGTAGGCACTGTAGTTGAATAATTCTGAATGGCTTTACAAAATGATTGTACCACTTCACAGCTCCACTAACAATGTACTAAAGTGACCATCATCCATAATTCATTCAGCATTTACTATAGACTCCTTTTTGTCTTTTTTATCTATTTGGAGGGTATGAGGTAAAGCTTGTTTTGATTCATATTTCTCTTCTTAATAATTTTGAGTATTCTTTTATCAAATTGTTTTCTTCAGTTAACTTGTGTATCTCCTTTTGTCCAATTGTTCCTTTTAAGGAATTATTTTCTCCAGTTAGGCTTTGTACTTCCTTTTCTATTTGTCCAATTTTCCTTTTAAATTTTTCGGTGAATTTTTTTTCATATTTTATAAGATTGTTGACCAGTTTTTCTTCTATTTCAATAATCTGGCTTTTAAAATCCTTCCTGAACTCTTCCAAGAATACTCTTTGACCTTGAGAACAGTTCATATTCCCTTCAGAAGTTTCTGATGGGAGCGCAATCTCAATGCTGACCTCTTTGGTATTCGTGTTTTGGTCCTTGTCCCCATAGAAAGATTCTATGGTCTTTTCTTTTCTGCTTTGCTTCTTACTCATAATGATCATCCTTTTCCTGGCTTTTAAAGTAGATCTCTGCTTCTGGGGCACAGGAGGCTCTGTCCCACAGTTCTTGTGCCTAGAACTTGAGGTTTTGTGTGTTGTGGTCTCTGGATCTTTCAGCTAGAAGCTAAAATGCTGCAGCTTACCTGGTGCTGAGCTAGGTGATGTTGGAAAGCAGAGGCCAGGTGAAGTCTTTTTAGGTTTCCCCAGAGTTACCCTGGACTTAGCTGTGTTAAGTGTGGGGCAGAGGTTGTCTGGCCACAGGATGTCTCCTCTGCTGAGCTAGAGCTAGGTAGGCAAGCTCAGCGATTGGTGATCTCATCTGTGCTAGTGTCTTCTCAATTTCCCTGGGGTGCTGAGGCATGCCTGGGGTCCTGGTATTGGCGGTTGCAGGCTCAAGATCTCCTCCCAGTTTGCTGAGGTGAGGCTGTCTAGGAAAGCTCCAATCCTGCACTGGTCTCCTTTAGCCATAGCAAGAGAGACTTTCCTTTGCAATTTTCCTAGCCTCACAGACTAAGAGACTATTTAATCCTTCAGCTGATCCCACTGTTCAAGGATTTTTCCTGTGGAAATATTCTCTGGGCTCTTCAGGGTCAACAAAGGGAGGAAAACAGCAATTACTGACCACTCCACTATCTTGGCTCCCGGAAGTTCAAGTAGGTGACTTACATAAATTTAATCTGCTGGCTGATAGTCTCAGGAGCAGATGCTACAATTACCTGGGGTTCTGCGGTTCTCTCTCAATTTGGAGTATTGTTTCATGTGATTGTGAATATTTTGCAATTCTTTTGAGAACTATTTTTTTTCATATCTTTTGGATAAAAACTCTCATTTTAATATGAACATTTTTTCCATTTGACCTTCCTTTTTTTAGCCTAAATGTGTTAATTTTGTCTACTAAATTGAATAATCAGAGTTATCTATTTTATCTTTTCTAATTGCCTCTATCTCTTATTTGTTTAAGAATACATTTCCTACTCATAGCTATGAGAAGGATATCATCTGTTTTGCTTCTAATTTGTGTGTGTGTGTATGTGTGTAGTATGCTTTTTAACATTAAGGTCACACATCTATCTAGAATATATTATGGAATACAGTGTAAGGTGTTGATCTAAATCTCATTTCTACCAGACTACTTTCCAATTTTCCCAGGAGTTTTTGTCCAATAGGTGATTTGTGTTTTCCTCTTTATCAAACACAGAGTCATTAAATTCTATTGTTTCTGATTTTCTATTGTCTAGTTCAGAGGTGGGGAACCTGTGGCCTTGAGGCTGCATGTAGCCCTCTAGGTCCTCAAGTGCTACCCTTTGACTGAATCCAGTCTTCTTCTTAATCATCTTAATAAAAGGATTTGTTCTACAAAACTTGAACTCAGTCAAAAGGCTGCACCCAAGGACCTAGAAGGCCACTTGTGGCCTAAGGGCCACAGGTTTTCCTCCTCTGATGCATTCTGCTGCATTGATCTCTCCATTTTTTTATCCAATACTAGGTGGTTTTGATGATTGCTACTTTATAATATAGTTTGAGGTCTGAAAGTATTGTTCCCCCTTCATCCTTATTTCTTTTCATCACATCTCCTGATAGTCTAAATTTTTTGATTTGACAAGTGAATTCCATTATTATTTTATCAAATTGTATAAAGTATCCCTTTGGTAATTTGACTCAAACGGAGTTATAATAAAGAAATCCTACATTACAAATGGGTCAAAGAACAGATGAAACAACTGATAACTATGGGAAGGAAAATTATAATGATGAAACAACATAACAAAATTTCTGGGATGCAATTAAAGTAGTTTTCATGGGGTCAATATTATAGTCATAAAAACATTCATTGTGGTGGGTGAAAGATGAAATGACTAAGAAAAACACAGTTTTGGTTTTCTGGACATATTGATTTATAATTGCTAAATAAATATTGCCAAATAAACCAGGACCAGATCTCCTCAACTTAGGGCTGGAACCCAATACAGGGAGGAAGAGATTTTTATACATTAAAAGCAATTAATTAAATAAGGTCAATTAATTAAAAGGATACAACATTTGGTAATCTGATTTCTAGTTGGAAGAAAGGTTAGGAACTTTCCAACTTCAGAGGGGGAGAGTGAATGTTAAATGAAGAATTAGATAGTAATAACACAAAGATGCAAAGTAAAAGTTTCTAATTAAATGGAGATGAGGCTCTAATTAAAAGCAGAAGAGATCTGGTTCCATTTCGGGGGGGAAATTGACATGTATTGCTTAATAAATTGATATGCTCAAAAGACCAAACCTTTGATTTCCTCAGTCATTTCTTCTTCTGCACACCCCAATATTAACAAAATAGAAAAAGAGAGTATTAATGAACTGAATATACATTTCAAAAAAATTAGGAAGTCAACAAAAAACTAAAATAAGCACAAAAATTTAAAAATTAGAGGGGGAGATAAATAAGTTGGGAACAAAAGTCTTACAAAAATAGTAAATAAAATTAGAAACTGGTTCTTTGAAAAAAACTAATAAAATTGATAAATCCTTAACTAATCTCAATAAAAAGGAAAGAACAGAAAATACAATAAATAAAATAGCAAGTAGCAAAATAATAAATAAATAGCAGAATAATACTATTATATAATATGGATGACATTAATAAATAAAAAGAATAATCAGAATATATCATGCATATTTATATGCTAAGAAAACTGAAGACACAAAAGAAATAGAGGAATACTTTCAAAATGTATATATTGCCCAAATTATCAGAAGACCAGATAGAGATCTTAAATAACCCCATCTCAGAAAGGAAAATCTATCTAGCTATAAAGGAACTGTCAAAGAAAACAGCTCCTGAATCTGACAGATTTGTGCCCCTTTCCAAAAAGGATTTTTCTCACTTTTTTCATTATTCATCCTCCATCTCTCTCTACTCTAAACCCTCATACTCTGATTCATGACTCGTATAATTATCTGGTCTCTATTTTCTCTAAATTCCTCATGCAATCAAAACTTCCAAAGTATCCATTCTACATTCTCCCCTCTAGGCTGTAACTGTCACTACTTTGTAGAGCTTGCCCTGTGGATTCCCTTTTTCCATTGTGACTCACTATCAGAACAATGCCAGTTATTTCAGGTGTCAAAGAGGACAATGCCCCATTGTAAGACTCAACCAAGTTCCCAAATATGAAGCCTACCACCGATCTATACTCTCCTTTGATTGCCATTCTTTTTTCCATATTTGCCTCAAAATCTCCTCAGTGGGTCCATGTTCTCCTAATCCCTCAGATGCCAGTTGCCTTCAGGACTTCCAGCTCTCCCCTCCCCCAAGGTAGAACAAGTAGACTTTCCAAGCACCCAATTCTCCAGGTCACACCCAGCACAAGGTCCCCATCTCCCTTTATAAGCCATCTCTCTTCACCCATAGGGGCATTCATCAGTGGAGCCCTCTTTGACCACCAAATAAAGACCTCCTACCTTCCACCCCCTTTTTCATCCTTCTCCTTCCTCCTTCCCGTATAGGTTCTTCTCTTTCTGAGACCATAGGAGTCACCTTCATCTCTTTGCTACCTCTCAGTTTGATCCCTTGTTTCCCTCTGCCCCTTTCATGTACTCTCCCACCTTGTAATGTAATCACAAAACAAACAAAAAATAACATTTATTCACCTATAGGCAGGGTGTCACCAGGTACTGCCCGTAATGCTCCAGTCTTCCTTTTCACTGTTACTTCTACCAGAAGTACTTCTTCCTTCACTCTTGTCTCCTTCTGTATATCTAGAAAGAGTTATCTCTACTGTTGGTCAGTTGCTTTTGCTATCACTGGCAGCTACATTTATTCATTCTTCCCGTATTTCTATTGTTTAGGGTATTCAAAAAGCAAATAATCTCTTCAGTTCTGGTTTTTCTGTATAAAAATGTTTCAAACATCTCTTTATTGTTAAACACCATCTTTTTTCATGTATGGTTAAGCTTAGATTTGCAATGAGGCCATTCTGAGTTCCCTTGCTCTTTGGAACATATTTTTCTATTCCCTCCTACATTTTCTGGTGGGTGCAGAATAGTCTAATGTTATTCAAATCTCTTTTCCTTTGTATTTGAAAGTTTTTCTCCTGATCACTTGCAGAACTTGTTTCTGAACTGAATAGTTCAATTTAACCACTATGTCTCAAAGTTTGCAGTATATTTCATTTTCTGTGTTCAGAAGTTCTGAGCAGTTCTTCTCTACTATTTCTTGCATAATGGTCCTAAGGATTTTTGTCCTGTCTTTTTTCTTTTCTAGGAGAATTATGATCCTTAGATTGTCTCTATACATTCGATCTTCAAGATTAGCATGTTTTGCTTGCATAATGAGCATATTTTCTTTTAATGTTATTGTTTTTTGCTTCTCTTCTAAATTGTCCCTCACTTCTGTATATTTGTACTGCCAATTAATTATTCTCCCTTTTATTTCTTTAGTGAGATTTGCCATTAAAGATGACAGTTTTTTCTATTCTACCCATTACTTTTGGTATTCAGGCCATAAATTCTGTTCTTATCATTCAAGTTTCTCTTTTGAATCACTCAGAAACATTGCATTGGGGTTTCATGTTCTCCTCATATTCTACCAGGTCCTCTGTCTCATCAAGTGTTGGATCATTTTCCTTCATTTTGTAGTAGTTATTCATAGATGCCAGAACATATTTACTAGATTTGGAGGTACTATTTTCTTCTGTTACTGTTTTTCCTGCTCATTTGTCTATGTTCAAGGTCTTTGAGCTTTCTTCTTCCTGAAAATTTTGGTAACTTCAGTGTTTCTTTCCCATTCATTTTCCTTATCACTCACTTTCTAACTCCCTCCCCTCTGAATGTGGTTTCCCTGGGGGCTGGATCTCAAAGAATCTTACTTAGCCTTCTCTCATTCTGGGCAATTTATGGTTCACCAACCTAGGTCTCTACCCTAGATTAATTTTTGGTTGTCAGAACTGGCCTTAGATGGATTCTATGATTTTTCCTTCAGTGTTGCACAGCTGATACCTGAGATCCTGTCCTTGGTATCCTCACTGTCTCTGGTCCTTAGTTCTCTAGCCCAGAACCAGAGACTCAGAGGTCTAAAGCACTAGTGCTATAGGGTTGTGGTCACTGGTGGGTTTTTGCTCCTGAAGGGCTGCAAATATGCTGATTGGCTCTCATGACCCAGGCAAATTTCTGCAGCCTAGAGCCGACATCTCTCAGGAAAGAGAAAGGGAGACTAGGTTGTGCAGGGGATTTTTGTCGTAAGCCTATGTCAGTTGCTTGAGGCTGCTAGTGCATCCTTGCTGATGGTAGTATGGGAGATGGTGGAGGAGTATTGAGAAAACTCAGGATTAGTGAGTCAGTTTATGGGGATTTTTTGGGGGGGAGGGGTTAACCTTATTTTAGATTCTGGTTGTCCTAGACCTAGAGATAAATAATATTGCTTTATCTTTGGCCCATAATTTCTGTTTTGGAGAATTTGCTTACATGCCCTGGAAGTTAAATGAGCATTTGTTGTACGATTACCATATATGTACTGTGCTAAGTGCTATGGAAACAAACAAAAAAATAAAGTAAAAAGTACAAAAACATTCTCCACCCTTAAGGCGTATGTATTTTAATGGGAGATGGGGAATAACATGTAAATAGCTAGTATATGTATGCAATCAGAGTATATACTTCCCCTATATTTATGAGTGTATATACACATATGTGTGTGCAATATATCAAAAATGTCTAATGTCATTATCCAATGTCACACACCTGTTGTTCCCCAGTTGTGCAAAGGATTTGAATTTGTCAAGGGCAATTAGGTCCTCTCTTTCATTCTCCCCTTTACCATCTCAGTCTTTGTGAAGAGTGGTTCAAAATTAAAAGGGGATGCTATGAAGCTTTTGTAACCCCAAGTTTCCTTCCAAATGTAGTGGTTCCAGGGAGGAATTTCTTTGGTCAATGTAGATCAGCATTTTTCAGTAATTTATATTATTAGAGAATTGCCTAGGGTGCAGTTGGAAATCAGAAGTGGATGATGAATGCTGGTCTTCCTTTCTCTCAGGCCAGCTCCCAAACCACTAGGTCTCTCTCAGTAACTCTATCATAATTAAGGAGTGGATAGATAATCTTTGTATCTATTTTCCAGTAGGATAAATATATAACATTCACCCTTTGGAAAACTAATATGGAGACCTTTAAATGATTTGAGTTGGACTAGATTACTTCTTAGGTTCCTTTGAGCTCTATAGTCTAAGATCTATTTTGTGAAACTGCCATTTTAGGGGGAGGCAAGCATGATGTGAAGAGAGAAATTTTTAATAGATTTTTGTTTGAAACAGAACAAGAAAAGTGGTTGCAGAAGCTGATTTTACAGTAGTCCTTATTAGTAGATTACTATATTAGATAACCATTGGCTTGAAATCATGTATTTGAAAACTGGAAATTAAGCTGAGTTGTGGAGGATTGGATCAGACACTCAGATCTAGGTTAAATTTATTGAGCTATCATTATAGCTCAGGTTTTATTTTTGTTTTACTATGAGTCTGGGTTCCAGAGCAGTACAGGATCTGACTATAGACCCACAAATACTCATGAACTTTTTTTTGGAGGTAATCAGAGTTAAATGACTTGCCCAGGGTCACATAACTAGTAAATGTCTGAGGCCAGATTTGAACTCCTGTCTTCATTACTCCAGGGCCAGTGCTCTATCCACTGTACCACCTAGCTGCCCCAGGAACCTAAGAATTCTTGACCACCTTTTGTAGTGTGTCAGCAGCGAGCATTATAGAGTAACAACAGAGGGAAATGTGAGAGACTATGAGACCAACCCAGCTGAGCAACTGAAAATTTCCTAGACCCTTCCGTGGCTATTTTCTTGTAGTATCTCACAGAAACAACCATTCCCACTACCACCACCACCACCAGACACACACACACACACACACACACACACACACACACATACAATTGTGATTTTCAAAATTGATTGTCATGTCTACAATTTGACATGTCTACATCACCACTGATTGTATCACTGACCTGGTCTGCTTTCTCTGCTTTATCTAAGGTGCAGGTACTCCTTCTTGGATTCATTTTCAGTACCCTAGACATCCTAAACCATTATAGCCGTTGCTATAGCTTGCTATAGCTATATTGCTAATAAGCTACTAATAGCAACACTACGACATACGAGACAGACATATCATTTTAGGAATAAAAACCAGATGGTGAACTGACTAGGCAGAATGGGTAATTAGGGAAAATTCAAGAATATGGATAGTAACTTCAGTGAGCTTATAGGTTATAAAAACCTGGGAAGAAAGTACAGATTCTGTACTCTACCCAAGAGAATTACTTTCTTTCTTTCCTTCCTTCTTTCTTTCCTTCTTCCTTTCTTTCTTTTTCTTTCTTTCTTTCTTTCTTCCTTCCTTCCTTCCCCCTTTCTTTTTCATTCTTCCTTCCTTCCTTTCTTTCTTTTTCTTCCTTCCTTCCTTCCTTCCTTCCTTCCTTCCTTCCTTCCTTCCTTTCTTTCTTTCTTTCTTTCTTTCCTTCCTTCCTTCCTTCTTTCTATCTTTCTTTCTTTCTTTCTTTTTTCAGCTAACCTCTCCCTAAATTTCCCTAAATAATTTCCTAAAACTTCCTCTCAGCCCTGACCCTGGATAAAAAGTATGATGGTGTTTTTCTTTAGCTTTGGTTAAAGAAAGTCCATGATTCAGAATCTGACCATTCCTGGTAAGACATGATGACTCCAAATGGTTGCTCTTGGCAGTCAACACTGGTTATGAATTCAGGCATGAACTCTGAGAAAGAAACTGCTCCCCAGTCATGACCCACCCAGCACTATCTGCAGGCCTGGTTGGAAAAGGGAAAACTCAGGTTCAGATCTAGATGCCCAAGGACAACAAAGGAGACCAAAAAGAAAATACTTAGTGTCTTGTGATCTATCACTAATGGTGGCCAACTTTTCTATGTTCCCGAACAAGCTGTGTGCTTACTCAGCTCAGCAGGGGATTGCAGGGGGAGAGGGGGAGGGAAATTCTCACCATTTCTCGCTTGATGGATTTTGTGAATGATGTCAGTGCAATTCCTATTTAAAGTACATCATCCATGAAATACAACAGAGTTGTTATGGGCCAATCAATGTCTGCCTTTTTAAAGTTTGGGGGTTTTGTTTTTTTTCCAAAACAGCTGATGCCATGAAAAATAAGATTAATCTTAAACTCCATTCTTGGCTAATGAGTCCATATTTATGTCCTACTCCCTAGAAAAAGAGCTCATGGGGATAAGAGGGTGCCTCCTCGTCAGTTTTGTGCTAACTGCAAATTTGATAAGCCTTCTATCTATGCCTTTATCCAGGTTGGGTAAAGGACTTACAGAAAGGAGTCAGCTAAACATTGTAGTGTAATGGGGCATCATTATTATCCAGAATACTTGGGAAATGAAATGGCTAATCAAGGATAGATTGAATGTTCTTTTACACGTCAGCCAGGAGAAAAATTAGGCTCTCAGGAACGTGATTGTGATAATCAAGAAAAACAAAAGTGTCACAATTTTCCAGAGGTTTCTAGGTAATCACTTTGACCTGCCATTTTACCATGACAGTAGAAAAAAAATTTTTTTTAAGCTATATTGAGGAAAAGAGTCAAGTCAAAGAAGGAATATGACCACAGCTCAGAGATGGATAGTGTGATGATAACAGAGAAGGGAAAGAAGGTAGAACCACTCAACTCTTATTTTGACTACTTCCTCTGCCAAGAAGAATATACTTCCCATTGGAAAGAGCAGGATAAAAATTGTTTCCAGACAGCTAAAACACAAAATAAATGTTAAAGGGGACTGGCCAACAAGCATCCAGTCCTGGAAGCATGCACAGAGAACCCATGTGTATGTTTAATGACCCTGTTTTTGGAAGTTCTTAATGACATGGAATAAAGGAGCTTGGCTCTCCACTTCAGAGTATGCACATGTATTTTATGGTTACTTCCTGTCTGTATATTGTATAGTGAATAAAAATATTTTTGATAGGCTAGTGAGCTGGAACTGAATGTATATGAAAAAGGCACTGACTGGTTGATTTAGTCTTTCTTTCTCCTTATTGCATTTGACTGAGAGGATGACAAAGCCTCTAGATGGGGAGAAAGACCTAAAGACCTTTGTCTTTCTATCCAGGTTGCTGCCACATGACCTGTGAATGCATGGCAAGGTTGCTCTGTTCTGTTCTTGTAGGGACTATTCTTTCCTGGTCTTAGGTAAAGAAATGGTGGAGATCTTTTGAACTAGTAATGAAGGCTATGGAACCTCCAGAGATCCAGTGATGGAAAAGAAATTGTGGTAGTCACCATAGCTGGGCTGGATGATGTGCCAGTGCAGCCCTGAGGAATGATTTATGTGATCAAGCCCAGCAGTAGATTAACCTGGAAACTGACATACCAAGTCCTGCAGGACAGGAGAGACTCATCCAGGGGTTTTGTTGCATTTGGAAGTGAACTTGGAGGTGACAGAAGCTTTGTAGCAATCCCTTTAAGTTTGAGTCCACTCTCCCCAGAGACTGAGGCAGGAAGGGGGAGAGTATAAGAGAACACCTGGTTGTCCCTCAATAAGTTCAGGTATTTACTTTGCCCAAGTCAGAAATGATGGATATGTAATATGGCACGTAGCATAAAAAATTTTTTTAGATATTCTTTAGTTTTGCCAAAGTTGTTTTTTCCCCTTTTCTTCATACTTTATTATAAAAGATGGTTCTTTGGAAATAGTAGAGAGGAAGAAATTCATCAGGAAATGTAAAAATAAAATATATCAACACAATTTATTATTAAAAATATATTTTTAATTATAGAGAATACAATCAGTATAGAAGAATTGGGGAAGGGAAAAAGTCCTGAATGTCAAAAAGGGAAAATAATGAAATCCACAAACTACATAGGCCAGCAAGCTTGACTTGGATTCCTGGCAAAATTCTAGAATGAATATGTTTATGAGAGAACGGATCTCTTTAAGAAAGATCACTTAGAATGCAGTGATCATAAAAGGCTAGAATGATTGTTTATTTGTTTTTTTTTTTTATCAAGAATAGGTCACATTCAACCTTGTTCTAGATTGAGGGATCCTTAACTTGGGATCCACAGAATCCTAAGGAATCCATGGTATCTATCCATAGATATGTTTCAGGGGGTCTGTGAACTTGGATGGGGAAAAATGCATCTTTATTTTCACTGACTTCTAACTGAAATTTAACGTTTCCTTCCATTATGAATGGGGGCAATAAACATTCTGGGAAGGGGTCATAGGCTTCACTAGACTTCCAAAGTAGTCCATGATAAGAAAAAAAGTTGAGACTTTGTACTAGACAATTTGCATTGCCTTTTTTGATGAGGTTACCAAATGGCTAGATCAAAAGAATGTTATAGATATGATTTACCTAAATTTCAGCAAAGTATTTGACAAAATCTTTCAAGCTATCTTTATTGATAAGATGGAAAGTAAGTGGGTTAAGTGCATAATTAGGTAGATTTGTAACAGGATTAACAAGTAGAGTCAAAGAATTAATGTTGCAAGGAATCTGTTTTACTCTGCTATTTAAAATTCTTATCAATGATTTGGATAAAAGGATAGGAGAAGTGTTGATCAAATATGCAAATAGCATGAACTGAAAGGCAGAGTGAATGTGCTGGATGACAGAAAGGAATCATATCTACTAAAATGAATCATAGGATCATACATTTAAAGCTGGAAGGGTCTTTAGATGATATGGAGCCCAACCCTCTCATTTCACAGAGGAAGAAAACAAGGTATGTGGAGGTTACGTGACTTGCACACAACCAAAAAGATTCTAAGGTGGATTTTTAACTGGGTCTTCCTGACTTCCAGTCCAGTATCCTATCCACTACATCACACTTACAAGTAACTGAAAACAAAGAGAAGACAAACTGTTCCTATTTGCAGATGACAGGAGGCTATACTTAGCAAACCCCAGACAAGCAGCAAAGAAGTTAATTGAGACAATAGCTTAAGCTTAATAGCTTCAGTATGGTAGAAGGATACAAAAAATAAATCCTTCCAAATCATCAGCATTTTCATATAAAATGAAATACTATATTTTCATGTAATAGCAGAAGCCAAGAATCAATGATAATAAGAAATATTCAATTAATATAATTATAAAAATTTATCAAGTATTTGAAGTTAACCTGTCAAGACATATGCAAGATTTATATAACCACAATCCCATAATATTCTTTATGAAAATAAAGGGAGACAAGTAATTGAAAGATATTCACTGCTTGTGGTTTACGTTGTGCTAATTTAATAAAAATGACAGCATTATCCAAATTAATTTATAAATTTGGAACCAAGTTAAATTCCAGGAGGATATTTCCTTTAACTAAGAAAAAACAATAATAAAAGAGAAGTAATCAAAAACAGTAGCACAGCCTTTGATAAATAAACCCCACAAAACCTCAAATTATTGGGAGGACTTTTTTCTTGACATGAACTGGTGGGAAAACTGAAGGAGAGTTAGGCAAACAATCGATTTAGACCAGCATCTTATGCCATAGATTAAAGTATGCTGAAAATTGACAAATGACCTATGTACGAAAGCTTATAGGAAAAAAACCTTAAAATACAGTGAGATCAAGTATATTTCACAACTATGGAGAAAAACATTTAAAAAATGAGAGATTAAATAGATATCTTTTGCTATATTGAATTTAAAATCTTTTGAATGAATGAAATCAATGAAAAAATAGAAGAAAAATAGTACGGTAAAGAAAGTATTTGCATCAAGCATCACTAATAAAAATTTAATATCCAAAATATATAGATCATAAACACAAACATGTCATATAAGAGACATCCCCCCAAAATTATTCATATAAGAATATAAACCAAGTTTTCAAAAGAAAAATTGCAAACTCTGAATGATCACATAAAACATATTCTAAACCATTAGTATTAAGAGAGATTCAAATCAAGCAATCAAGCAATGAGTGTTTACTAAGTCCTTATTATATGCCACGCACTGGGCTAGGCGCTGGAGCCACAAAGACAAAAATGAAAAGCGTTTTAACATAAGGAGCTTAAGTGCTATTGAGGGAGGTAATGTGTATATAAATAAGTACAGCAAAACAAAGGATTTTTTTTTTATTTTGCAGGAGGCAGTAGTAGGTTGGGAGGGGAGGAAAGGGCCAGGAAAAGCTTCATGCAGAAGATAGTGATTGAACTAAACTTTGAAGTTCTAAGGGGGATTCTAAAAGATATTGGTGAAGAGGGACTGAATTCTGAACAGCTGCCTGTGCAGCTGGAAATGGGAGATAGAATATAGTGTATGAGAAATAACAATTTTGGAAGGTCTATAGGAATGCTGGAAAGTTAGGTTAGAGTCAGGTTGTAAAGGACTTTAAATATCAGAGGAATTTATATATAATCCTAGGGTGCCATTGGAATTTATTGTTCAGGGTAAGTCACACCTGACTTGTAGAACATGGTGAAGAAGGGTAAGATTTGAGGCAGGAATTTCACTTAGGCTATTGAAATAGCACAGCTAAGAGATGCCAAAGGTGTTTTACACGTATCTATTCCACTGGATCCTCACACCAACCCATGAGGTAAATACTGCTATTGTTCCATTTTACAGGTAAAGAAGGTGAGACTGAAAGAAGTTCAGTGGATTGCCTAGAATCAAAATATCAGAATAGGATTTGAAATCATGGCCTCATGACTCCAAGCTGATTGCTCTATCCATGTAGCATAAAAGTCACACAGGTAATGGAACATACTTCCTCACTTAAGAAGAGGAATGGGAAACTACTGGGGCAGGATTTTTATATTCATTGTCAGATATAGTCATTGTTTCATGTTGGAGAGGGGAGGCTTAATTGTTTTTCCTTATCCCAAGGGATGCTTCATTTGGGGAAGAGAGTGAAATGAATGTGAGCTAAAGATAGAAGGTATCTACAAAGCACTTTTTGAATTTTTTAAAAGTATAAATATATTGTTACACTGATTCAAAAACCAATTCCACAACTTCAAGGTGGGGATGGTATGGCTACATTCACATGAAAAAAATTTGAGAGGTTTTAGTGGATAGTAAGCTCAGTATTTCTCAACAATGGGATACAGCTGGCAAAAAAAAAGTCCAGCGTCAACTTAGACTGCATTAAGAGCAGAAGAATCTAGGCAAAGAAAGTGGTAGTCCCAACAGATTCTGACCTGTTCTGACTACATCAGTAATACTGTATTCATTTTTGGGTACCAAAATTTTACTTTGGAATATTTTAGGAATAACATTGATAATTATAGAAAGAACATTGATAATCTGAAGAGTATCAGGAAAGGGTGTCCAGGATGAGTGAATACCTTGAGATGATTTCACATGAGATCTGTTTGAAGGCATGAGGAACATTTAACCTTGAACAAAGAAGACTTAGGGGAGCATGGTCATTATCATCAGGGATTTGAGATGCTATCATGTGGAAAGAGTATTAAATCTGATCTGCTTGATCCCAGAAGACCAGTGGTGGAAATTGTAGATTTATATGAAATATAAGGCAACAATTTCTAATAATTAAAGATATTCCAAAGTGGAATGGAGTGCCCCGGAAGGTCATCAGGCTTGACTAATGGTCATCAAGCAAAGCTGGGTCATTGGGGAGAATCTGTGCCTTCTGGGATAATTTCTAATTCTCAGATTCTGTGAAAACAGTACTAGATTGAAAAAATCTACTGTATGGTAGCAGGACCAGTAAACTTCACCACTTACAACAAATTTTGTTCTGTCAATTTTTATAATACAGACATAAACACACATAAAATCAACTCATCCACAAGTATTTTTTAAGTGCTTGACACTGTGTTAAGCACTAGGAATTTTTTTTAAAAGCCAAAATTGTCTTTATCAGCACCAGCAACAAAAATAACAAACTGCAACCCCTTCTAATCTTTATGATTATACAAAAATACTTTCTTTTGGGAGCCAGGATTTAAGGGGGCAGAGCAGCTGAAGGAGGGGCAGAAGAGGAGGGACTTTGAAGAATGTGCCACCCACCTCCTCATCCTAGTACGCTGCTCACCTTCTGCAAGATTGTGGGTAACAAGTGGGAGGCCTACCTTGGGCTGCTACAGATGGAGTACACCGAAGGGGATGCCATGGATACACTGAGCCTGAAGCACTACTGCTGCCACAGGATGCTGCTGGCCCACATGGATCTGATAGAGAAGCTTCTCAACTAGTTGCCCCTGAAGAAGTGAGCCCCCACCCCTGAATGCCTGGCCAGCCATCTTCCACAAGCCCGAGGAAAAGAGCCCCCACCCCTGATCACCTTGATCAGCTTTCTATGCCATCCCTGAACATATTGATCAGCTATCTGACACATGGAAGAGTCCCCATCCCTGAAGGCCCACATCAGCTGTCTATCACATGGAAGAGTCCAAGGAAAAGAGCCCCTATCCCTGAACATCTTGATAACCTATCTGCTACATGGAAGAGCACCACCATGCCTGAAGGCCCCCATCGGCTATCTGTCACAAGGCCTCCAGAGGTGGTAATAAACTCACTATTGGGGGAAAAATACTTTGTTTTAGGTAATTCCCATTTCTTTTCTTTAAATTAATCAGCAAGTTTTTAGTAAATACCCCTGTGGCGGTTTTCACTATGGGATCAGACCTGTGCTAGATTTTCTGTTGGATGAAGAAAAAATATAAGATATAGTCCCTTCCTTCAAAGAGTTGACAATCTAATTGGGGATACAAGACTAATACACATGAAAATTTTTAATGCTTCACCTCCCTCCCCAAGAGTCATTATAGACACAATTTAACCCAATCATAGATCCATCTTCCAGGCATCGTCTTCATACTATTCTGCCTGCTTTCCAGCTTCCACCTCCAGCTAGAACTTAGGCTCCCATTTCTGAGATGTTTAACTTCTGATTGATGACTAGAAGAATACCACGAGAAGACATTGGTGGTGCTGTAGCTTTAGAGGTGTGAGTTGACTCTCTACAAAGTGGCCTAGCCTTGAACATTCCTCATGTGTGTGCCTTTCATAGACATGCCTGTGCATGAACCCTGCCCCCTCTGATAGAATTTGTGCAAGAGTGTGCCCTCAGTTTAGGGGGGGAGTGTTCTATTTCAAATTTTCTTACCATGCTTATTATTGTATTCTTACTGTTTCATTAAATGCCTTTGCTTTAAAACTAATTGTATCCAGTTGGCTCACTCAGAGACAAAGTAAACACAGTGGTTGGGACCTGATAGCTGTGGTTTTAAGTGTATGTGGACCCTTGCATATTTTAAAATTGGGGTATTCTGGAAACACCAGGTATAATACAGAGGGGCCCAATGTGCTACAACAGTCTTTTGGCAATGAAAGCTACTATTGCTCAGGTATGGCACTAGACTCACCCATGCAGGCAGTTTAGTCCACAGTTGTGGCATCTAGAATGACATCCACTCTTCCCTACTCTTTTTGGACTGTATCACTAACGACAACCTTCTTCCACCCCTGGGGTCTTCCTAGAGTTTGTGTTTGGAGAGGAGGAAAGGTTAGAAGAGTGATCATAGCCCCTACCATGTGGCTACAATTTACACTTTCTCAGGGTCTCATGGGAAAACACAAGTGTGGTGGTAATAAAGGGAGGTGATGGGAGAAGGTCACACACATGTGTGCAACCTTCACTTCCTATTACTTCCCACTATACCTCCTGAACCCCCACTAGTACGCTTCCCATTTACACAAAATCAGTCAACATGATACCATTTGGTAAGTCAGTCAACATATACTCATTATGCACCTGTCATGCACCAGGTCCTGTGCTAAGCACTGGAAATACGAAAAGAGATAAAATACAGTCCCTGCCCTCAAGGAGTTCACAATCTAGTGGGGGAAACAAGAAGCAAATAAATATGTACAAACAAACAATATACAGGATAAATAGGAAATAAAAGAAAGAAAGCATTAAAATCAAGAGGAACTGGGAAAGATGGGAACCATTTACCTACTGACAAGTCAAAAAAAAGAATATTTATAATATTAACTCAAGATAAAAAAAGCAGGGATAAACAACATTTATTCAATGTAAGACAAAAGTAGAAATGACAGCAATTAAAATGTAATAGTTACTCTTGATGCAAAATGCCATCCACATCCAGAGAAAGAACTATGGAATTGGAAAGCAGAATAAAGCAGATCATTTTCTCTTGTGTTATGTTTTGTTTTGTTTTGTTTTTTCTCCTGGTGTCTCTCATTCGTTTCAATTCTTCTATGCAATATGACTAATATGAAATTGTGTTTAATAAGAATGTCTTTGTAGAAGCCATAGAAGATTGCATGCCATCTTGGGGAGAGAGAGGGAGAAAATTTAAAACTTATAGAAGTGATTGTTGAAAACTGAAAACAAATTAATTAATAAAAAAATTTTTTAATGTAATAGTTCAATTTCCCAGTCATGTGACAAAAATGTGGACACCTACACATTTTTTCTAATATCCATGACTTCTCAAACCTCTCCAAAATAGAGATACATAAGAGAAACAGTAATTTCAGCTGTCTCCATGGTATAGAACAATAAGGATACAAACAAGGTGAAAACTCAAGCAGTTAAAAACAAAGAATGCTAATTATCCCTAGCTCCTAATGTCCTCACTCAGCATCCTGTCTTCTTCCACCACCCGCCACACTCTGGCAGCAGAGTTACATAAGCCAATCAATGAGCTCTCAGTAGAACTCAATTCTATGAGCCCCAGTTTCTTGGAAGTCCAAAAGGGAAAAATTTGCTCAGGCTAAGACAGCAGTGTACAGTGCAGCCAGAGAACTGAGGAACAAATGAACCTGGGCAGGATATGTGTAGCTATGTAGCACTATACTAAGTCCAAGGGAAAGGGGCCAGCGTCCAGCTGGGGACAATTCTATTCCCTCAGACATAGTTTGAGGCAAAGACCAAGGCTGGTCAACTGTAAATTGCCCAACATGGGAGGAGGCTGACACACTTTTAGATACAGGCTCCAGAGAAACCATCATTAAAGGAGACGGAGTCATAAATTGAGAAGTAAAAGAAAATAAGGCAGGAAAGATTGAAAATAACCAAACATCTCAGGAGGAAGAAAACTCAGTTAAAGACCTTGAGCATAAGCAGATAAACAGGGAAGATATTAATAAAAGGATGAAAAATGGTTTCCAGATCAAATAAAAGAGACCAGGCATCTATAAATAAATATTGCAAAACAAAGGAACATGAGTCTGTATCTGCTGAGGCAGAGAGGATCCTGTGGATTCCCAAGAGAACATGGAACCACAATAGTATGTTATTGAATGGTTTAAAAGAGAAATAAGAATTGTGGAAGCAGAAATAATTGCACAACAGAAATAATTAGCAGAATTTAATAGAACTTAAATATATAGGAAGTCTTGCCAAAGAAATGAAAGATGATAACTGACTGGCGATGCAAATACACAGAAGTGAAGGACAATCTTAAATAAAAGAGGCAATAATAATAAAAGAAAGTGTATTCAAGCAAAACATATTGATTGCAAATACAGGATGCACAGGAAACTTAAGGATTATAGGCTTTCAGAAGAACATGACAAACCAGAAAACCTTAACACCATAATGCAAGAAATAATATAAGAAAACTGTCCAGAACTTCTGAACACAAAAAACAAAATGACAATTGGAAAACCTACAGATTGCCTCCAGGAGTAATGTCATGGAGGTGGGAACATACCAAAAGCTATGCTGCAAACTCCAGAATGCATAGTGGTTAAATTGAACAATTCTACTGACAAACAAATTCTGCAAGCAACTAGGAGAAAGACATTCAGATGTAAAGGAAAGAAAACTCAAATAACCTAAGACTACTCTTCATCCCAGAAACCACAGAGGGGAATGGAATACTGTGTCCTGAAGAGCAAAGGAGTTCGAGATGCAACCTAATGAGACAAATGAAAAATCAGAGAGACTGAATTTCTGGGTAATTAATAATTTATTAATTAGATAATCAATAAGTTGATGGTCAGTGGTTTCTTCCCACAACAACCAAGGACAAAACCATGGAGTTAACTAAATTCTTAAATGTCTGATAGGTGGAAATCAACTCTGACTGGTGAACAAATAATGAGGGGGTAGGTTTTCAAATGAGGAGGTGAGCTGAAGCTTTCAGCACCTCCTGCTGAGAATGAGGCTTAATCAGGAGACTTAGCCACCTCCAGCAGTCTGGACAAAGGAGTCCATCTCTATCCAGACCACTGGTTGGTTTTCTCCTTCATAAGTTGGATTACCCTAGACTCGAATGGAGGGGTGCAAAGGCGTTGACTTGATGGTTTGGGGCTAGAGTTCACCTTAATTAGATTCTGTTTACATTCTAAGCAAAGATAAGGTTTCCTAGTTGGATGAGGTCCTGCCCAAGATCATGGAGCAAATATCCCAAAGATACAGCCAATCTCACCAATCAGCCTTGTCCTTCAGAGACTGGCTGAATGATCCACAGGGGCTGATCCCTGAATGAGGAAATAGGGAAAACCTTAATAGGTTATAAATCTGAGTACAACCATTAATGAGAAAAGATGGATCTAGAAAAAGAAGTCTTTCAAAAATTCTTATGAATAAAACCATACTGGAGGAAATGATTTGCTTCTCAAACACCCCAGACAACAGAAATATAAGAAAGGTAAAAAAATGCAGCAATCAAGGACAACATAAAAAGATTAAGAGATTTATTTAAAATGCATTCAAGGAGACAAGGGTAAAAACAGAAGTCAAATAGAAGTACAGTGGAGAAACAGGCCTGAAACATCATGGATTAAACCTCACAGCAGTCCCACATACAGGTGAATCAGTGTCTTTTGTAGTACCAAATTGCAGAATGGGAATGTGCATCAAAGGTAGAAATGGAGAAAGAAGATAGAGGGGATAGAGATGTGAGGCACCCTGATCAAGGCAAAGACTAACCATGAAGTTAAAATAACTCCAGTGGTCGCTCAAGAAGAGATCCTACAGGACAATGAGCAGGATTGAATTGAATAGGGAAGAAAGAAATAAGGAAATTTTGTTTTAGGGATAGGAGGGGCACTACTAAGGAATGCTCCTATGGCAGAAGTGGAATACCCAATAAAGGGAGATTAGGACCTTAAAAAGGGTATAATCTGCAAAGATCTGGTGCTTAGAAAGAACACTTATCCTGCCTCAGGAGAAGGGGAATCAGAGTCCCTACAGGCAAATAAGAGGGCATGAAGCCCTTGGGACTGTCATGGCAAGCAAGGCCAAAATGATCATGGGGAAGGAGAGTCAATAATGAATTACACAATTAGGGTTTACAGGAAAATTCCTACCTTGGGGCAATATTCTCTCTACCATCCAAAGGAATTGGTATTTCTAAAAGTGAGGCACAATGGAAAGAAGGACCAAGGGATAAGACCTCTAAGGCAAAAACATAAAACTTGTTAAGAAGAAAGACCTCAAAATAGATCCTTTAAAAGCTTTAATTCATTGAGAAAAACAAAGATTAAAAAGAGATTAAATAAGTATAAAAGCTATGAATGAAAGAATGTAAGCCTAGTATAGACAGAAAAGGTGATGAAGTAAAATAATGAAGGGAATGAGGGGAAAGACCTTCTGTGCTGTTTTAGAAATAAGATAGGAGAATGACATTTTAACAGCTAACAAACAAAACAAAACTTAACTGATGGGGGAAAATAGGAGGAATTAACTAAAAAAAACAATAACTAAGAAAAGCAATTAATAAATAAAGCTCCAAACCTAGGTAAAGTGGTACCAAACTGGAAGGAGGAAAGGGTTGAGAATGAGGGAAAGAGCCAATGGGAATCAGAAATAACTGGGAAAACTTATTAATTTAGAAGAGGGAAAAATCCTAATTTGGAAGGAAAACAATATTAGAGAAAAAAATGGAGAATGCTAATAAGTTCAAAGGCAAATGGACTAAGCAGTCCATGAAAATGAAAAAGAGTAGTAGAATGAATAAGAAAACAAAATCCTACAATGTGGTGCTTACAAGAAATACATTTAAAAAGAAAAGACACACTTAGAATAAAAATGAGGGGTTGGGGAAAAAACTTGCTATGCATTAAGTGAATAAAAAAAACCCAGGAGTTGCAATCATGCTATCAAACAAAGCAAAAACAAACATTCCAATAAAAATGCAATACAAAGAAAATGACATTATACTGAAACAAAGTCAACAAGCTAATATCAATATTAAAATCTGCTCCAAATGTCTTAGTATCTAAATTCATAAAGGAAACATGCACTCCTCTATAAAATATAACAGTTTGCCTCTAAATCTGGGTTACACTGTTATCAATGCATGTTGTCCATGAGAAACAGTAGGCACAAACGGTAATTCCCAACTCTTGACTGCAGATTATGATGTCCTTGGTCCTGTAAACAGCTATACTACACAAAACCTCTTCCCTCCTAGCAGTTCCTTTCCTGGTCCTCTCTTGATCAGCAAAGTTATTCTTCTGTTTTTAAACCAATGAAGCAATGACAAACTTTTAAAGCTTAACAAGACGTTAAGAAGAATGATGTATCTTCCAACAAAATATATCAACATCGACTTTATATCAGAGAAAAGCAGTTCCTTTAAGCCAGATAACTGAAAAGCTCTTCAGGTTGGCGCTCTGTGCAATGCAGATAAATGCAGCCAGCTTTTCAGTAAAAAAGATTCAACTTTCTCCAATCAGCTTCTAGCAAGGCAAAGTCTTTTCCACCATAGGTACAACACCTATGTGCAGTAAAACAGATACAAAGCCTGCCTTTGCCCCTCTATTTTTCCTTCTCAAACCATAGAAGGCACTAGAAAGCAACCAGACACCCCTGAAGTTTCTTCTTCCTCAGGCTGTAGATATCACTAGAGAGCAATAAGTCGGTCACTAAGCATTCACCAAACTCTTACTATTTACCAGGTACACTATCCAGTGTTGGGGATAAAAATATAGGCAAAATTTTTCAAGTTCACATTCCAACGGGGAGGACGACATGCAAACAAGTTTGTACATACATGATCTATACACTGAAATGGAAGGCCATTTCCAAGGGAAAAGACTAGTAGTAACGGGAAGGGATGAACCAGGAAAGGCCTCCTGCAGAAGATAGAATTTTAGCTGAACCTTGAAAGAACCCAGGGAAGCTAGAAGTCAAAGATGAGAAAAAACATTCTAGTGCTCTGATAGCTCTGTACAGAGCAGAAACAGGATGCAACTCTTTTCCAATCAGCACAGCAACTAAAGAGTTCTCTCAGCTAATTCAGCATTACTCCAATCTGCCAAGAAATTCTTTTCTTCCAAACATCAGGCTCCCAGCAAAGCAGCTGAAGAGCCCATCAGTCAGATGGAAACAGCTTCCTTCGTAGCCTTTTATGTCTTGTTGCAACTCTACATTCAGCTTGGGGCAGCTAGGTGATGCAGTGGATAGAGCACCAACACAGAAGTCAGGAGAACATGAGTTCAAATCTCATCTCAGACATTTGACACTCACTACCTGTGTGACCTTGGGCAAGTCACTTAACCCCACCTGCCTCATCCTGGGTCATCTCCAGTCATCCTGATGAATATCTGGTCACTGGATTCAGATGGCTCTGGAGGAGAAGTGAGGCTGGTGACCCGCACAGCCCTCCCTCAGTTTCTCTGATGGCATGGTCTTCTTTGGCAACGAAGGATGAGCACACACATTCAGCTTATTTACTCTTTGGCATCTTTCTCTGGCCTCCTCTCTGGCTTCTAACATTTCAAATCAATGTCTTCTCAGGTACAATGACTCATCTGTGATTTATGACATGAAACTCAATAATTCCATACCTTTCTGTCAGGTATCCGTTGTATGGCCTTCCCATAGCCTCCAAAGAGTTGATTTCTAATTTCTGTTATAATTTTCAAAGCTCTTAAAAAAAACCATGCAAATTGCCACAATCCCCTGCAGCCATCATTACCTTAGACATTGTTCTTCCGCCTTCAGATTAGTCCATTCATCTGAGGGACAGATTTCTTTCTGGTCCTCAAAATAATCTGTGTCTCTCAACATTTTATTGGAGATGCTGTTTCTTGTTTTCCTTACATATGTGTTCTTTTTCTGTCCTTTTCAGGAACCAAACTGTTCATATATGAAAGCAGTGATAACTTGTAGTATCATTATTGCTAGGAAGTATAGGAATTTCAGAAACAGAGAAATATGTAAGATTTGGTGAAAGGTTCTAGGTTGAAATCCTGAGTCTTGAATGACTAGATAAGTCACTTTACCTCTTTAGGTTTCATTTTCCTCATATGTAAAATAAGAGGGTTGGACTGGAATGACCTCTAAAGTTTCTTTCCATTCTAGATCTATGATCCCATGATATAGAATTTTCTATTAAAAAAAGATGTGAAGGCTTTGAATGCATCCACTACTGGAATACGGGGGCTGGAGAATCTTTTTGGTTAGCAAAGATGACCATTGGGAGTAGCTCAGGATGACAGATTTGGGTCCGCTCTAAAATATATTTTCACTCTCCCAGATTTTGAAAGTTTATGTCAAGATTCTCCCAGCCTAGGCTGGAAAGATTTCTTATTTGCTTGGGTGTGATGATTCCCTGTCCTGGAGTAGGCAAACTGATTTAAATTCACATTTCATCTTTGATTACCCTTAGTCAGCGCAACTGCCAAAAATGAGGATTTGAGAGTTATGGAACAAAGAAAGTGTTTTTCCTTCAACCCTTTTTTTAATCAATGTAACACACCCTCAAGGGCTACTTCCCTCACTCTCTTGCTTTAGCAGGTCAGGTCTCTAATGATTAGCTGATTATGAGTACTCCTCAGAGTTTTAGGGGATAACCTTGAGGGCTGTTAGGATTTCCAGTCTTATAGCTCCTAAGACCCATTGCCCAGTGTGCTGCCTGCCCATTATCAAAAAGAATCAATTGAATTCTATCAGATTTTAGAAAAGGTGTTTAGGAGAACAATTGATACAAAATGGCACACTCTCCCCTTGAACACACAAGGTCCATAAGGAAAATGGGGTCAAATTTAAAAAGTACAATACTCAGACACATGTGTAAAGAACACATAGAAACAATGGGTACCTCAAGATTCCTAGTGCTGGGAATCCTTTTCTTCTTTCATGGTGTCCTTATAAAGTTCCCCTTAGATATAGTTTTGTGCTGGATTTTGAGGACATAGCCATAACCAACATTTTCCTGTGCCATAAGTGTTCATGATCTTTGAAGGTGTCCCTATCTTCAGGTAGCAGTCTTTCAATATCTGTCTACAGGCATTTTTTCTGTCACTGGCTACAGACATTTCATTAACACACAAGATAAAGTTATGGAGATAACATTTCTTTGGTTGTTTTGGACAATGCTAACTTTTCTCTGTTATTCACATGTCAATTATCTAGTACAGTAGATTTTTAATCTTTATCTCCACCATACATTTTTAATCTGCCCCCTCCCACTCACTCACCTGACTCCCACCCTAATGGGATTCTTGGACTATTGTTGCAATAAATCAGTTGATCAGCAAATATTTAGATTGGAGATTGCAGAAAGCATTTACTATGTGCTGGGAACCATGCTAGGGATAAGGGACAGAAACTGGAACTGTGATTTCACTGATATAGAGAACTACCAGATAAGAAAACTCCCTCTATCAAAGTATGGCAGCAGTTTCTCCAAAAAAATTTTAGTCTTAGAAAGAATGAAGGTTCCTCACCTGGGATATGTATAATCCCCAGGAGGACAAGAAATCTGTCAAGAGATTACAGGGAATATTTGACAAATAACTACATTATCCTATTGAAATTTTTTAATCTTATTTTACTTCTTGCACACATATTCATGGTAAATGCCAGAATTTATATCCTTTCATGTTGAATGAGGTATGAGATGTTTTACTGAAAGCCAAGGGGTACAGGGATTTAAAAAAATGATTTGATCCTCTGGTCTAGTGCATTAAGAGGTTTAATGACTTGCTCAGTCTATTCGCTGGGTAACCTCAGAGACAGGACCTCTTCAATCCTGGTCTGACTGGCTCTGAGACAGACCAGTTCTTCATTTATTAGGCTATATTAATAACTAAATAGTAATTGTTTCTCTTTTACCCAGGAACCCTGAGGGTCTTCCCCTCCCAAGTTTGATTTCCCTTGAGTAAAGGCTTAAAGAAGCCTATTCATTGAATGGGTGTATCTCACTCAAAGTGAGCATGTGATAAGACCTTAGCCTGAAAGCGTCTCACATTGCATCCTGGGCCATGTCCAGCCATCCTGATGAATATCAGGCCACTGGACCCAGATGGCTCAGGAAAAGAAAATGAGGTTGGTGACCTTGCACAGCCCTCCCTCATTCAAATCAAAGACAACTGCAAGTCATGTTATCATCTCGATGTCATGGTCCTCTTCGAGAACAAAGGACAAACACAGTGACAACAATACTGCTTCTCTACTGTGTTAGGGAACTATGTTAGGTGCAAGATTTTAAGCCTGAGTGACTGGGAGGATAGTGTTGACAGAAATAGGGAAATTGGAAGAAAGCAGGGTTCAGGAGTAAAAAGAATAACTTCGGCTTTGGACAGAGTGAGTTTAAGATATTCACATCTGACCACATCACCCTTCCTTGTTCAGGAAGCTCCAGTGTTTCCCTGTTACTTCGGGGAGAAAATGCAAATTCCTCTCTTTGGCTTTTTAATACCCCCCACTGTCGGGCCCCAGTCTACCTTTTCAGAATTATTGCGGTTCAGCTTAACTGTTTGCTGTTCTCCCTATAATAGCTTCTTTCAAGATCAAGCAACAGCTTTTTTTACAGGAAGCCTAGCTGAGCCTCCAAAGAGCTTCCTCCTTAAGTTACTTTGTATATCTTCTATTTTTTATTTAATGTATACATTGTTTCTCTCCCCCGATACAATTTAAACTCCTTGAAGGAAAGGACAGTTTCATTTTGGTCTTCTTTGCACAGGGACCCAGCACACTGCTGTGGTTCAGTCGCTCCTGTGGTGTCTGACTCTGGGTTTTCTTGGCAAAGACACCGGACTGGTTTGCCATTTCCTTCTCCAACCCGGCACATAGGAGGAGCCTAATAAAGGCTAGTTGAATTGAATCGCTAATTAATCTGAAACAATATGCAATCCAAAATTCTGTTCGAATCAAATATTTATTGGATGGCAGAGAACCAGTGGAAATATATTGTGAAATCCTATTTCTCTCTATAAGGCTTCAGATTGGCTCAGTTCAGCGTTAGGACAAAATTAGGATAAAACGGTGATTCTGGATTCAGAAGACCCCAGCTCTGCCCTTGGCCACAGGGCTTCAGTCTTCTCGTCTGGAAAATGGGGTTCGGGGTTACATCCGCTCTCAATCTTATGACTGGGTAGTAAAACCAGTTTCCGATCCCCCCCACCCCGACTTCACACTGATGGCTCCAGGGGGACACCTAGTGGTGGCCCAGGAGGGGATCGGGCCCCACTCTGGGCCCGTGTTCTTGGGCCGGGGATTTAAAGACTAACATTAGCTCGTACGCAAAATGGATGACGGACTTGGTGGGGAGAGGTACGTAAACAGCCTTCTGTCCCACAGAGCGCCGCCACCCTCCACGAGGGGATCCAAATAAATAGAGTGAATAATAGGGAGATTGCAACTCCACCGCCAGGCGCGCGTGCGCACAAGGGGCTCTGGGCTCCGGGCCTTCTCTCCCCCAGGGCCGGCTGAATGTGGCGCCGCAGGCCGGAAGTGCAGCTGCGGCTGGTTCCGGCGGCTGGGAAGGTGTTGGCATGGAAGAGGTTCCGCAGGGTGAGCCCGGGAAGGGGGACTCGGGTTGGGGGGCGGGGGGGGGCACTGCGGGGCGCGGGCGGAGAAGATTCTTAACGGCCGTTCCGTTCCCCCCCAGACTGCCCCGGAACCAGGAGTGCCCAGGCGGGCAAGGGGGCCTCGTGTCAGGGATGCCCGAACCAGCGTCTGTGTGCCTCGGGGGCTGGCGCCGCCCCCGACCCGGGTGAGGACAGCGCGAGGGGCGGGGTGGGGGGGAGCCAGGGGAGAGGGAGGGGGAGCGCAGGAGAGGAGGGAGGGGGAGGAGATGAGGGAGGGGGGGAGCGCAGGAGAGGAGGGAGGGGGGAGCGCAGGAGAGGAGGGAGGGGGGAGCAGAGGAGAGAAGGGAGGGGGAGGAGAGGAGGGAGGGGGGAGCGGAGGGAGGAGGGGCGACAAAGGAGGGGGGCCACCAAGTCCCCGAGAAAAGAAATTAAAGGAGTTAAGCGGGGCGGGGTCAGGGATAGGATTTAGAATTTGTAGTATGTATGCCCCACCTTCAACACACTCTCTTCTCTCTCCATATATATATATATATATATATATATATATATATATATATATATATATGCATGTAAATTACATATATGTATATACATGTGTGCATACACATGTGTATCTGTACGTGTGTATATAAATGAGTTGAGAAAGTCATTTATAGCAAGCACAAATTACATATATATACACATACATATGTATATATGTAATTTCTCCCCAGTAGATTGTACCTTCCTTCAGGACAGGTACTTTTTTCATTCACATTGTATCTTCAACATTTAACAATGAGTTAATGGAAACATTTCTCCAGCTCTTCCCACATGCTGATAATAGGAATTTAATATATACTTGATGACTGGGACTCCACATAAACACACAGATCAGGACTAGGAGTAGTAAGGAGCTGCTCCTGCCCTCCTGTACTGTGCCTTAGATGGAGCCACTTTGGCAGGCTGAAAAACGTGTAGCCTCAGAGATCTGGCAGACAGAGGGAGCTCTTGTTTCTGTAGTATACCCTAACCTAAAACAATGTTTTTTCTACAGCGATAGAGGAAATCAAAGAAAAAATGAGAACTGTGAAACACAAAATCTTGGTCTTATCCGGGAAAGGCGGTGTTGGCAAAAGCACGTTCAGTGCTCATCTTGCTCATGGCCTAGCGGAAGATGAAAGTAGACAGGTAGGGAGCTTTTTGAAAAATTTGGAAAGATCTATTTGGAGTTTACTTAAGTAGTGCTTGATTGGAAGCTTTGAACTCTTGTAAAATGAAAATGGATACTGATTCCCTATATTACTGTACTCTGGCATATTCAGATCATTTCACTACACCCTGAGTTTATTGTTTCACTGACCTATAGTTTGGTAGATTCAGCTTCTGGAATTTTGGGGTAAATCCATTGTGGGTTTGTTTATTTTTCAGGTTTAAGATAGGAATACCTAATCCCCTATTCTTTACAGGCAAGCAGAGTGAATTTTTTAAATTCCTAGTCTTGTACAGAGTAGGCTAACATACAAGTTTGTATCTACAAATTTAGTGACAGCCTTTGTACCTTACGCAGGGTGGTCACTTTTTAGAGGCATTCAATGAAATACCAGATTCCATCTACCATCATCTAGCTGGTTTAGCAAAGAATCTTTGAACTACAGATTGTACATCTTTTCTCTGAAACCAGGGGACATGTGTTCGGTGCACAGGGAAATTCAGCCTGTTAGACATACCACATCTATTGATTTCTCTTTTCTGAACTCCGTTATACTTACATACTCTATCATTTAGCACCTTGTCCACACCTATATTGAGGGTGGGTGTTCCTCCTTCTGAACCAAATTGCTGAGTATATGATCTTTATTGGTTTCTGTGCCTGAAGAAATTAATCACTAAGTGATCAACCTTCTAGAGATAAGCCTTTTCCAAATGAGTTGAGATAGTCATTTATAGCAAGTACAATATTTATTTGGAGGACCGCTACTGAAAACCAACTTGTTAGAACCTGTCAAAGTTTCTCTTTGCTGCCATGATAATAGTAATGATACATTTCAGTAGTGCCTTAAGGTTTACAAAGTACTTTCTTTAATCTAGGTTCCCAAAGGGGGTGATACTCCCCCCAGGCACTGAAATGATCCAGGGTGAGGCAGGGACATAGTAGCCTTGAATGCAATTGGGGGACATTGCATAAAAATGAGGGGGTGGTGGAAGTATAAGGAAGGAAGAGAAGAAAATTTTGAAAAACCTTTTATACATATTTCATCTGTTGTGTAACAGAGTTAAAGCTGTTGTGATTACATTATTCCAAATAAATATACAAAATCCAAGTTATTACCAATCAAGTCCACCAACAGGTCTTAACAAGCAAGTGTCAGCTGGCAAGCACGTTGTGCGTATGTTGGGAAGTCCAGCATGTGTCAGTCCAAATATGTGCATGTAATGACTGTAATGATGTAAAAACCCTACAAATTTATAGTAAATTATTAAATTTAAGATGCATCATTTTTTTTAAAAAAAATTATAATTTTTTGAAATGATGCAAATTTTTAAAAAGCCTTTAAAGGATTAAAGAAAGTAGATTAGAGGTGCACTGAGTAATTTTTTTAAAGGGGGTGGTAGACCAAATAAGTTTGGGATTCTCTGCTTTACAACATGCTTGTGAGCTGAGTAGATGGTGAAAGTATTATTCTTAGTATCATTGATCTATCAGACAGTAGAAAGGCAGGCAAACCAATTTTTAAGTTGTGGTAGAATGTAAAAATAAGGTTTCATAAATCTAATGCTTTTATCACTTAAGTGATAGTTACACAACATTGAATCCCTCTAAGATGTTAAAATCACAGTGAAGCATTTATGAGTTATGAATCTATATCCCAGACTTTTGGTGGGAAAGTTAGGTCATTTGAGTTTCATACATGTAAAACAACAATGTGTGTATATGCATACATAGATATATATACAGAGAGAGAGAACAAGAAGGAGCTTCTTAAGAACCAACTGTCTTTTCTATTTATATCCTCAGTACTTAGCACAGCACTTTTGCACATAGTAAATGCTCAATTCATTCTTGCATATAAATGTGTACACATATATGTTTATATTTGACTGGATGACTTCTAAGGTGTCTTCCAGATATAAATCTATAATTTTGAGATGACAAAGGAAACAAGTCATTCTGGTCCATTGCAGTCGTTTGTGTTTTGATGTACCAGCAGAGGGAGCTAGAGTTAGAAAGCTGATCTATTTTATGAATATTGTACTAACTGTAAACATGTGTGAATGAAAAACAGGAACAGGAAACTAATATTGAACACACAAAAAGTTAGAAAAACAAGAGAAAGAATAAAGGTATAAGGAACACTTCCATTTTGGAATGGAAACATGATTTTTAAGAATGAATATTTACCATCTTTTCAAAGGTTTACAGATTATTTTATCAACTCATTTTTGAAGAAAGAATGCTGCTTGGATTTAGGAAGCCTTCTGATGGTGTGTCTAATTCATTCTGGAGATGTTTCGCAGAAGATCTCCTTCCTGAAATCTTTAGTTTTAGATCTGAACCCAAGTGCAGGCTCTGTCATTGGTCAGGATACCAGGAAAACTCAGGTTGCTCAGGCAGACTAGCATGAAGTCCAAAATCGCCTTTTTTCATTCTCTTTAATATTTCTTTGTACTTCTCTAGACGCAAGTAAGTGTAGTTACTTACAAGAATCCCACATTGTTTGCTTTTTCCTTTCATGATTCTTCTTCCTCTACCCGTATTTACCTCCTGCTTTATATACTGTACTTGTACATTTTATTATGTAAATAGCCAACTCATACATTGTTTCTAGGTTGCTTTGCTGGACATTGATATTTGCGGACCATCAATTCCCAAAATGATGGGACTGGAGGGAGAACAGGTATGACTTCTTGAATGCAATTATGAATGTTCTCCCAAGTCATATGCTGCAATATACTCTTGAAACAATAGAACTGTGAATTTAGCATGTAAATCTTTATGTGAACTAGTGTATTAAATCTGATAAATTTTGCTTAATAATTTATTCAGTTGTCTTTAAATTTTTAATTTGTTTTTTATATCACCTACATTTTTCAGTATATTTCTTCCCTTTTCAGAGTTATATATTGTAACAAAAAATAAAAGCAAAGTAAAAAGACTTTTTAACCAAATCAGTGCATCACCTGAATCTGGCATGCTATGCAATGTTCCACACTCAGAGTTTCTGATCTCTGCAAAAGAGAGAGGGAGTTACATTTTCTTGTCTCTTCAGGGAGAAGCTTCATCATTAAAATTACACAGCATTCAGTTTAGGTTTTGTTGTCCTTTCTATTTACACTATAAATTGTTTTCTTACTTTTGCTTACTTCACTCTTCATCAGTTTGTATAGGTCTTCCTATGCTTCTCTGAATTCATATTTCTTACAGCATAGTGGTAGTCCATTATATTCATGTATCACATTTTGTTTACCATTCCACAATTGACAGGCATCTACTTTATTTCTAATTTTTTGCTACCAGAAAAAAGTTCTTCAATGATTATGTTAGTACATCTGGGACCTTTCTATATTTGACCTCTTTGGAATACTTGGCAGTATGGAATGGGTATTTTACACCCTTTATTAGTATAATTCTGAATTGCTTTCCAGAGTGGTGGAATCAGTTCATAATTCCACCAACAATGTATTAGGATGTCTGTCTTTCCACAGTTCCTCTTAAATTTGTCATCTTTGACACTCACTTTCTCTTAAAAAAAAAAAAATCTTCCTGTATCTGAAGTGTATTCTGAAGGAGCCAGCTAACTAAAATGGTAAATTTAGTAAATTCATATTATAAAATAAATCTCAAAAGGCTATTTGGGAGTGTTCAAGAGTGATGCCTAAAGGGAAAGGGGAAAAAATAAGAAATGTAAAAACGACTTTGAACTCACAGCTTTGATTAGCTGGATTAGGATTTTCAAGAGGCTTACACCAGAAATGAGATGCTTATGTTCAAGTGATAGCTTAAAGAACTGCTAGGTTCAGAACTGGACCTGTACATAATAGGGGGAAATTCAATGCACAGCTGATACCTCCCTTCTGACAGACAGGAAATGAGAAAAGATACTCTAATGGATAGTCAATTAAAACCAGAAACTGTAGTAAACTACAGGAGGTTTTGATGCAAGTGATTCTAGGAAAGATACCACAGGGGGCAGTTTTGACACTGAATTAAAAAGAATAAATGTAAAGAAGCCTGAAGAGGCTGAGTCAGTTTTAAAATATACATTAAGGAGTCGTGTGTTTCCCTATTTAGCTTCCTTAAATTATCCTAAAGAATTATCGTCATTAAATTTGTTTTCTTTGTAAGCTAAAACTTAATGATAGCTCCAAAGGTAATAGCTTTTTGCAGAGTAGAAACTTAGAAATTTGTGATTACATAGCCAGAGGTAAACATAGTTTGACTATCCACCATCCTGACCTAAGAAAGGCTTTTGCCACTTAGTGAAGGTATAGGGGCAGCTGTTAAGAAGTGGAACTAATGTTTTGACTGTTAACAACTGCAATCTGGCTAAAAGCTTAGTGGTACATAATAATGTAGTTGGTAGTCGTTTATCTTTAAAATTATATCATCCTATGTGGTCAAATATGGCAGTTGTTGCTCTTTTCTTTTTTGGTGCTCTCTTTTTGTCCCTTTAGAGCTTTGTTCTTGTCACAGTCCACAGGAAAAGAGAGAGAAGCTTTTCTCCTTTATGTTGTTGCTCCAATGTCTCCATTTGTTTCTCTGTTGCAACTTCTTTTCCCTTCTTTCACTGTACTGTTTCTGTCCAGCATGCAGAATAGTTTGACATATAACTAAAATTTGCCACCAAGTTGAGAAGATCCAAGGCTGTAGAATCCTAATAGTTGAGTTAGTTGAGAAGATCCAATGCTTCAGACCTCTTACAGTCTGATTCCTTACATTAGATGCATTCAGCCAATCTCCCCTCTGAAACCACTAGTTTTGAGTTATGCAAAGACAGTTTTTAGACCATTCATTTAAAAAAAAAATCCTTGCTTTCTTTTAGGCCTGGAACCAAGGACCTTTTCCTTCCTCTGTTATTAGAATACAAGGTCTGCTGGCTTCCCACCACCATTCTGTCCCCTTCATCCACCCTTAGAATCCTTAGCTTTCTTCAGAGCTCAGCTCATGCCTCTTCCATGAAGGCTTTTCTGAGCTCCTTCAGTACTTCTGCCTCCTCCCCAAATGATCGTGTCTTGTGCTTTTATTTATGTTGTATGCGTTATATATCTCTGTATGTGTCCATATTGTTTCCTGACGGAATGTAAGCCCCTTGAGAGCAGGGACTAGGCTTGTCTTTATATCTCTAGCACCTAGCACAATGCCTAGATAGTACATAATCCATAGATAAGGCATTTCATGTTTGCTGATTAATTTGATTCCAGCTTGTTTTTTCCCTTTTAAGCTTGTGGGCTCTTTAGGCTTTACTGGCTCATTTATGTTTTGAGACTCATGACATTCCAGCTTCCCTTTCCCTTTTTTATTTTTGACCCTCTTATAGCAGAAAATTTTATAGTAGGTTTTATTGCCATATAATAATTTTTGCATTTTTCACAAAAGACTTTACTACCCCAATGCTTATTTCGCTTTTATAAATAAATATTTTAGACCCTTCACTTGTATTTGAATCCAGGTACCTCAACCTAGCATATTCCCCCAAAGATAAAGACTCAACCTCTTAAAGAACAGATGTTCTTTAACACCTTCCTTTTTCTAAAATCCCTCAAGAGCTGGTTACATTCTGTTGAGATTTTTGTAGTAGTATGATACTAGTACTGAAATAGATATGGGATCTCATCAATTCAAGAGTTCCCTCCAATAACGAATGCATGTTGCAAGTAATCTATGCCTGCCCATCCTGTGAAATTCTCATTTATGTTCTCCTAAAAGTTCACTGCAGAAATTCTACTCTTATGTCCCAGCATGGGGACCTGGCTTCTTGAAGGCTATACCAGAGGAACTCAAGCTTTGACAGATTCTGCCATGTTGGAAACACTTCCCAGGAACTGACCTAGTCTATTTTCTATCCCACTACCTGGTGATAAAACTTTTTCTGGCCACAGTAACTCATGACATCCAGGAAAATGATGCTAATATTCTACAAAAATTTATGCATTATGTGTTACCATTGTAACAAATGTATTTTACCAATAGTTTTTGATTCTCATATTTGTTCAGGTTCATCAAAGTGGTTCTGGATGGTCTCCGGTGGTAAGTTTTTACCTAAACCTGCTTTGTTTTTGTGATAGTACATCATGTTGTATTTACAGGGAAATATATATACAAACATATATAACATATTTTGTGTGTATGCATAATAGAAAAGGCTAATAATAAGTATTTGCTTCTCTGACAACATTTTTCAGAACAGAGTGGTTTGTTTATAACCAGTTCTATTGTAGCAACAGAATAACCCATAATGGAATTCAGTTCAACAAATAGTGAAGCACCAACTATTAAAAGAGCTACTATATGTAGAGCACTGTATAAATATATAATGTGAATGTATATGTATAATGTGAATATATATGTAGAGCTCTATATAAATGTATAATGTGAACATATATGTAGAGCTCTATATAAATGTATAATGTGAATATACGTGTAGAGCTCTACATAAATGTTAGCCGTTGCTATCATTAATAATGAAAAATGTAATAACTCCTGGCCTTAAGAAATTTACATTCTCTGGGGAGGGATCCTACTTGACCATAGATAAAGGGGAAGGGAATTTATACATTTATATACTGCCTGCAACATTTCTAGCATTGTGCTAAGCAATTTTTTAAAAACAAATATCTCATCTGATCCTTACAACAATCTTGCAAGGTAGATGCTGTTATTAGCTTTATTTTACAGTTGAGAAAACTGAGGCAAACAGGTTAATTGACTTGCTCAAGGTCACACATCCAGTAAGTTTCTGAGGCTGGATTTGAACTTAGGTCTTCGTGCTTCTGGCATAGCACTCTGTCTACTGTGCCATCAAGCTACCTCTGATGAGACAGATACGTATATTGGACAAGGAGGGAAAAGAACAAGGAAAGATCTGACAAGATCAGTAGGAATATTCATGAAGTAAGAGCGCACTGGTCGCTTGGAGGGAGAATAACAAGGAAGGTTTTACAGAGAAGGCTGACCCCTGTTCTGAAAGGCAGAGAACAGAGAGTATATTCTAGGTGTAAGAGAAGGATACTTTATGCAAATGTGGGGAAGCAAACGTCTGATTCTTATTATGCTGCCGTCGTGTAGACAAATGGTACAACTAAATGCCAGAATGGAATAAGTTGCTACTTTGTGGCTACTGACATATTTTAGGGAAAGTCTGTCCTCCAATAAACCAATCTTCTGGGCAGAAGTAGAAGATGCTGCTTCTTCCCCTGTGACTGGAATGTAGAGGAATAATGTGAGGTAGGGCTGAAGAGGTAGATTGGACCCTGATTGTGGAAGACCTTAAATACTCGGCAAAAGTGATCATATTTTATCTTTGATGTAGTAGGGAACCACCAAAGATGCTTGGACAGAGGATTTACATAATAACACCTTAGGCACATGACTGGCCCTGAATTACAGTGGCAGCCATGTGAGCTTACACAACATGACCAACATGATGATTCTGCAGAAAGTGAATCAGCAGGACTTGAGAACTGACTGGACCTTGTGGTGAAGGAAAGAGTCAGGGATGACTTGAGCATCGTGTAAATCTGAGTGCTGAGGGAGTGTGCAGCCAGAAATCAGTAACAGCTGGGTGCCAGGCACTGTGTGAGATGTACAGATAAAGAAAATAATCCCTATGTGCAAGAAGCTTAAATTCTGGTGGGGGAAGTTAACAAGTACATTTGTAGATATATATGGAATAAATACAGATTAATTCAAAATAGCTAACTATACGGGAGTATGAGAGGGAGGGCACTGGTAGTTGGGGGATCAGGAAAGACTTTGTAAAAAGTGGTGCTTAAGCTATATCTTCAAAGAATGGAGGCATTCTATGAAGCCAAAGTGAGGAGGGAAGTGCATTCCAGGCTTGAGACATGGCCAGAGCAAAGGCAATACGATGCAGGAGGAGGGAAGGGGGGCCAATTTGACCATATGACAAAGTATGCTAGGGGAAACAGTATTCATTGAGGCTGGGAAGACAGGATGGAGCCATGTTATGAAGGGCTTTAAAAGCTAAACAGGACTTTTCGCTTTATCCTGGAGGTGGATAGTCAAGAAGACTGAGTCAGGAGGAGAGCACCACAGTCAGCTCTGTGTGCACTTAAGGAAAGTCACTTTGGCAATAGTGTGGAGAATGGACTGGAATGGGGAAAGACTTAAAGCAGGGAGAGCAGTTAGGAGGCTTTAGCTGTAATCTAGACAAGATGTGATGAAAGCCTGAACTAAGGAAGATGGCTGATCTAGTGTTCTAGGGTTGGAGGAAAGTCAGGAAGGAAAAAGGGTTCTTTGTCCCAGCCTAAAAGAACATAAAGCCTCAAGAGAAATAAGGAAAATTGGAGGAATAGTGGGGTTAGTGGGAACAATGATTACTTTAGTTTGTGATCCATGAAACTTGAGGTGCTGACAGAGGTCATAAGATCACAGTTAGAGCTGGTAAGGGCATTAGAAGGTCATCTAGTCCAACCCCCCTCATTTTCAGATGAAGGAAACAAGGCCTAGAGTGGATATACTTGTGAGTAACAGGTGGCATAGCCAGGATTTAAAGTCAAGTCCTCTGACTTCAGATGCATGCTTTCCCACCGTACTGTATGTCTTTCAATTAAGATGTAGGTCACTGTAGTCACGAGAGAGATTAGGGCCATATGTACAAGTTCACATAACTGAATCCATGGCGAATGGTGAGATCCCTGAGGGGGTGGCCAGAGCTCAGGATAGAACTTTAGGGGATACTCCTGCTGAAAGGAGTGGAAGCTAGGTGATGATACAGAAAAGGAGACTGAGAAAGCACCTTTGCTGCCATGTTGTTTTTTCCAGTAAAGTATTTCTCCTGTGACTGTTGCTTTTTGCCTGTTCCCTTTGCAGTATGTTGAAGAAAACCTTGGTGTGATGTCAGTAGGCTTCTTGCTTGGCAGTCCTGATGATGCCGTCATCTGGCGGGGACCAAAAAAAAATGGTTTGTGCCAAAGTCTTTCCTCATTTTGGCTTATTTCAGAACATGTGGTGTTGCTCTCAGTCGATGCACGTACCTTTGTAAACTCAGTTGTAATTGTCTCAGTGCCTGTTGGCCTTGCTGTGTCATTGTATTTAATGAGCTTAAATATAGAGAGCTGATGAGTACTAGTTCTGATTTAGTAATCTTTCATGTCATTTGTAAGAATTTTGCTCCTTAAAACATGTATGACTGGCATTTGTGTCATGACTCAAGGGGCATATTTAGATTTAGAGGTAGCACTGTAGGCTTATGTCATCAATAGCGTCAGACATTCACTATATTTAGTGAGATTCCATGGTAATGACTGAACAAATGTTATTTACATAGCATATAAATTAATGCCAAACCTTTTTTTTGTAATGGAAGCCATAAAGGTGAGGAAGTTATACCTTCTCTTTTCTCTCTTTCGAAGGAATGATCAAGCAGTTTCTCCGTGATGTGGATTGGGGAGAGATCGACTACCTCATTGTAGATACCCCACCGGGCACTTCAGATGAACACTTATCCATAGTCCAGTATCTCAGTGCAGCACACATAGATGGAGCAGTAATAATCACTACTCCCCAGGTGAGACTAATGCTATACACTGACATTAAGCATTGCTGGGAAGCAGTGTAAAGAATGTTGAATTTGGAGTCAGAAGATGGGAATTCAAATCCTGGTCCTTCCAGTTTATGTCCTTGTGATCCTGTTTTTCTGTTTGTTTGCCTAAAACTTGAAGGATGTGTGTTCATTTAACATAACAATTTTTAAATTGTGACATCTTTAGAAATAGTGCCCAGTTTCTTTACACATCTTATTTGCATCCAGGCAACTGTAATGTAAAAAAATCATTACATGTGTTTTTCCTGTGTTAAGTTAAACACTTCTTTATTCTGTAGCCCCTTTTGATTTGTATCACAAATGCAATGTAACTGTATATTATTCTACTTCATAAAAGTCTACTTTGCTAAAGTTTCTGCTTTCTCCCACAGCCCCACTAAGACTTGCAAACAACCAGAATTCCTAGTTTTTGGTGCATTTTTCAAAAATGGTTCATAAATATTCCCAGTATCTGTGAATTTAGTACTAAGGCCTGAAAAGAGTATTATATAAGCTGCTAATGAGTACTGGTTTTTTGGTTTAGTCATTTTTTTCAATAGTTTCTGACTCTTCATGACCCCATTTGGGGTTTTCTGGGGAAAGACTCTGGAGTGGTTTGCCATTTCCTCCTCCAGCTCATTTTACAGATGAAGGACCTGAGCCAGTAAGTTGCCAAGGGCAACACAGCCTCAGATATGAACTCAGGTCCTTCTGATTGCAGGGCCAGCACTCTGTCCACTACTGTATTACCTAGCTGCCCAGTGACTGTTAGGGTCCTATTTTTTCCCCACAGAAGGAATATAATAGAAAGGAGTCTCATAATAAGAAACTTAACATCTTGGATTTAACGACACTTAAATGGGGACCTATAAAAACCTATCCCTTAAGAAAGCTCAAGTTGTCTGAGATGAGAAAAATGGACAGTGGTCACTTTGATCAGTGATTGGGATATGCTTTCTATTAATGCCCTATTTAATTGAAAGAAATAGTTAATTGACTTTACTGCAATTTGAAAATTTTCTCTAGTCTCTGGTCCATTTCTCCTATTAGTAAGATTTTATGTTTGGGAAATGCATTATATTATATGATTTGTCAGGAAATACAGGTATACATTAGGATCCCACTGTGTGACAGTATTCATAGGAGGGCTGAATTGATTAGAAGGGGATTCTATCGTGGACTCCCACCTAAAAGGATTTTAGTTACTGAGTACTGAAAGGACCTAACAAGATGATGTTATATTGTAACTGTTAAATCTCTTCATGCACACAAACCCAAAATCTGGGCTTTATATGGAAATGTTGGTTTTGTAGATGCTAATTTTATAATCAGAAATTGACTAACATAGATAAATAGAGGAATAGACATGTTGGTTCCAGGAGGGCAAGAGAGTCGGATGTATGAACCAAGATAAAATGTGAGAGAAGAGAGTAGATAAAAATTTTTTGTCAAAAAAAGAAAAGCTCTGTAATTATTGGAAGAGTCCATGAAAAGACAACTGACAGAAAAACCACTTGTCTTGAAGGATATCCAAAGAAATAGGTTTTCTGCAGATACACATTTTCAGCATGAAACCAAGTTGAAAGTACCTAGTTCATTCAATTAGTAAAAGTTTTTGAGGGTGTCTTTGATTTTATCACATTAGACCATCCCATGGCTCTGAACCCATGGGACCGGTTTATAGCAGAATTCCTGTGAATTATTGAATCCATGCCAGTCTAGTAATATGTTTAACATTATTTTTCCTGTCTTAGAAAAGGAAAAAACTTTGAGCAATTAAGGTCATGTTATTGACTCAGTACCATTACTATACTATCACTGATAAATCATATCCCGGCCTATTTTTAAAGAAGTCCATAAAAGTTTACTACCTTAGCTAATTTTTTAAAAAAATGTATTGATTCTTCTGAAAACAAATTCCAAGTTTATGTCATGCCTAATAGGGTTGTAAAGGGTCTTCTCACAGTGGAATATAATAGGACAGTAACTCAAGAACACCCACTTATATGTATATGTAGATTAAATGGGGGAAAAAATATGAAACCAAGATAAAGCTATTTCTTTCCCTTGATCTTTTGGTTAATTACAAGACAGAGAATCTAATCTTAGAGACTTACTCCGCACTAAGTTTTACTAATATCCTGTTTTCAAATTGACATTTTGATTGCGTATTTTTTCTGCTCAGACAGTTCATGATCTCCAGAACCATCCTTTTTAATATATATCTACTCCTAACAACCAGCTCTACTGTTGGCCTTACTCTTTAGAAATGTAGATGGGCAGAACATTTCTGCCCAACAATCTGAAATAGGCAAGAAAGGTTAAACTGTCATGCTCCCCCTAGAGCTTTTTTCTAGTTTAGCAGTCTTGTATGGAACTTGTGTCTATTCAGTAGTTCTCAGTATATTTTTTGAACTTTTTTTATACACTAAGCAAACAAAATTATAAATTCTGGTGGTGATAATAAACTGATAGACATCTAACCATGTTCTCAACTGTAAAAATAGTATATTAAAGCTTCTTATGTACTGAAAAACTGACTGTATTCCTTTGATAGGAAGTATCACTACAGGATGTTCGAAAAGAAATCAACTTTTGTCATAAAGTGAAATTGCCGATAATTGGTGTAGTAGAGAACATGAGTGGCTTCATATGCCCCAAATGTAAGGTAAGAATGTGTATTTTTTTGAGAGAGAGAGAGAGAGAGAGAGAGAGTAGTATATATAATGCTACATGTTAATTTTTTAAAAATCTTCCATGCCTGAAGAAACAATTTTATGATGAGAATCTTCTTCCTAGAGCTATCTCTGGGTTCTATAATTCCAGAAAGTAGGCCCACAAAATTCTTTATTACGGATTTCATGAATAGACTGCTTTAGTTTAGCACATTAAATATCCACAAAAGCTGCTTCAGAGAATGATGGGGCCTACTTATAAGTGCAGTCCTTTAATAGGCTTTTAAAACTAAATTTTTTTATTCCATTTATGTACTAACTTTCTTTACAGAATGAATCGCAAATATTTCCTCCAACAACAGGGGGCGCAGAGGTGATGTGCCAAGATTTAAAAGTCCCCCTCCTTGGTAAAGTGCCTCTAGATCCACAGATAGGTGAGTGGTCCTCCAAGTATATGAAGACCTATAATGTCTTAAAATGAGTCAGTGATAAATTATTCAGTTATGCTCTTAACTAGGTAAGTTAAAGTAGGTTTGGGGGAATAAATATTCTCAAAGCAAACCTTCATTTGAAGGTAACATTATTATAAAAGTCACCAGAACCAAGAGAACAGAAATGTCACGTTCTGTTCATAAGCTTAAATTTGATTTTCTTTTTCAAGGTAAAAGTTGTGATAATGGACAATCCTTTTTGACTGAAGTGCCTGATTCACCAGCTACATTAGCATACAGAAATATAATCCAAAGTAAGTGTTTAAAACATGTTAATAATTATTTCCTTAAAGCTATTTCTCATGGTTCACAGTTGTCTTATCTGATATCTTAGATAAATGAGTGCTTTGTCCAGAGTTCCCTAGAATTTAGAGTATATTCATGTAAATCCTTCCACCATGTGATTATGACCAGTTGCTGAGCTGCACTTGTAAAGTGTAAAGACTGAATAAATTTTTTTAGTGTAGTGACTTCCTTGTAGATAGTAAATACCCAGCAAAGTGTGGTAAATATAGCAAAGAAAGTAAGTTGTAGGAAATTAGTAGTAGTGAATTCTCTGTCATATTAATGCATATATGAATATTTCTCTCCCTAGGAATTCAAGATTTTTGTGGCTTATATAGTTTGAAAGAAGAAAAGCTGACTAGCTGCTGACATGTGAATTTTTATGGACCTTAGCTATAGTCATAAACAGTCTGAGAAACGGACCAGTGCTATGTATAATTTTTTTAAAAGTCTAATCAATAACAGGGATAAGAGTTAAAAATTCAAAAGCCTGCCCTGGTTTTGAAATCACTTTTTTAAAGACACTTTAATCATCTAATTTTGATATACTTTTTATTAAGATATAAGTTAATATAAGGCACTGTATTTACAGATATGCCATTTAAAAAAATAAACATTTTTCCTCCTCTAAAACCTGACTTCTGAGACTTATTTGAAGCAGATAAGAAAAATGGTCATCATTTAAATTCAGCAGCATTCAGATGGGGAACCTTTCATCTAATTTCCCCGACCTTCTCAAAAAAAAAAAATTTAAATTCATATATTCAGTATTCTTTAAGAATCCACCTACCCAGATGGCATTCATTCTGTACCTTTGTATAAGGTCTCCACTAGCAGTTTATGTTACATTTTACAATGTGGCTTACATTTTCCTTAGATTTTGTAAAACTAAAGTTTATTGGAGAGAAGGGGAAGAGAGGTAAGCATTGACATACACTGTCAGCTCTTAACTGATGCTACCATTTATAAAACTGCTAAAGAGTGTCAGAATTACCAACTATGTTTTTAATCAGGAAAATCCAACAAATGGTTATTTCTATATTTAATAAACTCTTGAGTACCTGTGCATCAGGCACTGAGGAAGATACAGACAACTGAGTATCCTGTCTAGTTTGGACAATAACACTATTTTGCATTTATTTGTACAGAAGTTTACAAAGTGCTTTTACATATATTCTCATTTGATCCTCATAACACTGAGAAGCATAATATATATTAACCTGATATAATAATAAATAGTAGGTAGTTTAGTTCATATTTGAACCAGTCATCTTAGTCCAGCATTGTTCTATTCTACTAGCAAGAAGATGTCAAAAGATGGTATATAAGTGCCATAGAACCAATACTTATTTAAGAGTTATGAATTCATAGAAGGCCAGTATAGTGGGAGCAGCCAAGAAAAGCTTCAGTGGGGTGGACAGATGTGGATTAGATGAGACCCAAGTCAAGAAGTATGTGTAGCTTATTCAAGATACAATAAGACCAGGAAGACTGGAAAGGAGCCAGGTTACACAGTGGACCACAAATGCTAGTTTACTGTTACAGCCTTATTCTGGAGGGAATGAAGAGCTGCTTTTCATTTAATGTTTGTGTATTTCCATTCTCTCTAGACCAGGCTTTTGAAATTCATCTTGACACTCCTGTAAAATGGAAAATATGTTGATGTTTCATTACTATGTATGCAGAGAGAAATAAGCATAATTTCAGCATACAAAACATTTGCTCATTACTTAAGTATTAAGAAAGGGATTACTACTCCACAGTACTATTGTATTAATTAGTATCATCATAAAACATCACGATTTGGAAATAAAAGGTATTCCATAGCTAATTTCTTCAAAATTTAAAATCAACATATCTAGATGTATTTACCAGAAGATTCTAATCTTATTAAGTGGGAAGTTTGGGGTTTCATCTTTCCTTCTTAATAGTATTTAAATCTTTTGAAACTTAACAGTACTAGCTTGGCTTACATGTAAACTATTAAAAACTTGAGGTGTGGTATGTAGACACATAAAGTGACTCTTTCCTTGGGGCAGCTCGGTGGTGCAGTGGATAGAGCACTAGTGCAGGAGTCAGGAGGACCTCAGACCCTTGACACTCACTAGCTGTGTGACCTTGGGCAAGTCACTTAACCCCAACTACCCCATCCTGGATCATCTCCAGTCATCCTGATGAACATCTGGTCACTGGATTCAAATGGCCCTGGAGGAGAAGTGAGGCTGGTGATCTGAACAGTCCTCCCTCACTCAAAGCAAAGTCAAGTGCAAGTCATGTCATCATGTCTCTGATGGCATGGTCTCCTTCGGCAATGAAGGGCGAACACGCTCCAGGGCTTTAGCCCAAACTCAAGATATAGAACTACCTCCGACTTACTCTCTGAAACACCGTCTGGGATAGAAACCTTGATGTGACTTTAGTGATACTTCTTTGTCCTCCTATTTTACAGTGGATGTAGCCATAGAGATTAGCAGTTTGGAGGGAGATTCCAGCAATCACAAGGGCCTGTTGAGGAAAAAAAATGTTTTTATTAAATACAAAAATCCTACTGATTTTTTCATTTCAACCACCTTGACCGGCTATTAATCTTGCCTCATTCTGTTTTCCAGAAAACTATGGAATGTGGTTTCATTGTACTATTAATATTTTGTTTCAACTTTGGATAAACCAGATCTTGGCAGGAAACAGGCTCATCTTTAAGTATACTTAAGTACTCTGACTCATGCACTCATCGTAACGGGCTGAGTGTTAGAGGCCGAATGCAGCCTTAAAATGGTATTTCAAAAACCCCACCACTCCTGTGACTACAAGATTTAAGAAAACAACATGGAGATGTTCGTGACTTACGAGCCATTTGAGCTTCAGGGAGAATAAGGTACTAAAGAAGAATACAGTCCAGATCAGTGGACAGATAATTAGACCAAGCCAGAAGATTCTAGCTTCAGCTTCTGTTCCAGTTGAATTATTTAAAGAGACCTGTTAAGAGAATGGATCAAATTAAAATGTGATATGTTGTGGTTTATATTGACTTGACTTGTACTATTCACAATATGCATGTACCAGAAAAGAGGCAGTAGGGATACATCTTGTGCAGGGCAGGAATCAAGACAGGTACAAGTCCTGAAACAAACCAATATAAAAATTTAACAATTTTTGGTTTCTCCTTAACTCAGTTCTTAATACCTTTTTGGCTTCAAAAATCCAATGACTTTTTCCATCTTCATCTATCTGGTTCCACCAGCGTAAGCCAACCATGAGTCTTCCTGTCACATTCTAATGAAAACGGACAAATCAACTATAAGATGCAGTTTTCTTTGAGCTCACTATTTATGTTATTACAAACATACCACACAGAAAGAGTAACTCCCTTTAATGGAAGGTAAAATGTAAGTCATATAATTAATAACTGTCATGGGGACAGAAAGGGAAGGGAGATTGAAACATGCTATTTTCTTAAAATGAGTTTTTAGTGACATCTGATTTTAAATTAAAAAAAAATAGAAGAGATAAAGTCTGATCCATCTATTTCAGGACCAACTTATAAAATGAGAGACACAGAATTATCCAGAATCTGGTGGATAACAGAGAACTGCCATCCTAGCTAAGGTTCATAAATGTGAGACTTCTTTGTTGCCATCAGTAAAGAAGTAAATACTGTAACTTTTCACCAGCTTTAGGTAACACTGTTTCCATATCCTTAAATATTTAATAGCAATTTTAACCAAAGTAGGAGTTTGGTGCAATGTATAGAGAGCTGGAACTATGGGACTTCATCTCAGATCACTTAAACAAGCAGTTAATTAAAATTAAGCAGTTAATCTCAGCACCCTGGGCAGTCCTCTAAGACTATAAACTGCAGAGGCGCCACCCCACATTGGGAGTTTGGTCATCCCAGCATTCCCTATATCAGTGAGATCTCAGATGTAGTCTCTATCCCAAACCTGTATCTTTATCCAAATTCTACTTTTTTAATATTCAAATGAATCAAAAAGTCACAATCAGAAGATAAAGATTATAAAATTATTGGAAACAAATCCATTGCTGGTGCAAGACTTGTCTTACCTTGACAGACCAAAAGTCAAAGGACAGAAGCAGGAGAATAGTGACAAAACAGGCAACAAAGCTTTTGCTGAACCAGTCACAGAACAAGTAGGTAATGATTGCACTCACGCGGAAAAAGAGGTGGAAAAAGGTGGCCAGTGGATGCCTAGGAAAATAATCCAGAACACTTACTAGCTTTAAGAGGTAAACAGGAAAACGCTGTTAATCCAGGCTTGCAGAGCCTGTCCCTGAAGTAGCATTATTCAAATGCAGATACTTTATTCCTTAATATATTTTATGACAGATAGAATTTTAGACTGTAGATTGGATGGAAATTAGCTAAATGTCTAATACAAAGCATTACTGATACTAACGCATCTTTTGTTGTTTTTTTAAAATAGATTTTTCAAATTGATATCTTGTGTTTTAACATTGTCTAGATTTTCCCCATGCTTCTACTCCTCCCCCTCCCCGAGTCATCCCTTACAACAGAAATTTTAGAAAGGGAAAAAAATTCAGCAATACTGATCAATTCGTCAAAAGAATATGAAGTTGTAGGCAATATTTCATACCCATGTAATCCCCTTCCCCCACCTTCTTGCTACAAAAATATTAAAGGAAAGGATCCTCTCATACCTCTCTTTGAGGACAAGCTTATTTGCTATAATGCTGCAACTTTCCTTTCTCATTTGTTTCATTATAGTTGTTCTTTCCATTTGCATTATTGTAACCATTGTGTAGATTGTTTTATTTTTTCTTTTAAAAAAATAATTTCATACTCCCAAGAGTTCAAAATGGAAGCTTCAGGACAGCCTGCCCTAAACAGTCATTTTTTTCTTAGGGTGTGTTATTCACTATTTTGTACAAGTAAAATAGTGAGTCATTTAAAAAAAAAATTCAAATGAAAACCAGCCTTCTCTCCCTCCCACTCTCTTTTAAGAAAGCAAGAAAGACAAAACCTCCTACAAATAGGTACAGTTAAATGAAAAAAAAAAATTCCCCTGTTCTCCATGACCAGAAAAAATTATGTCTCATTTTGAACTCTGACCATCATTTATTATCAAAAGGTGGTAATATGTTTCATTGTGATTCTTCTGGAATTGTGGTTGGTCATTGTGAAGATCAGAATTCCTAAATTTTTACAAAATGTATGTCTTCACAATGTTGTTACTATAGAAATTGTTTTCCTGGTTGTGTTCACTTCATTCTGTATCAGTTCATATAAGTTTTCCCAGGTTTCTCTGAAGTCATGCCCAACATTATTCCATACAGTGCAATAGTATTCCATCACATTCATAGACTTGTTCAGCCAGTCATCAACTGATGGGTACCCTTTCATTTTCTAATTCTTTGGCATCACAAAAAGAGCAGCTATTGTAAATATTTTAGTACACGACTCCTTTTTCTTTGATCTCTAAGGGGTTTGCATCTAATAACATTATCATTGGGCCAAAGGATTTAATAGCTTTGGGGGCATAATTCCAAATTGCTTTCCAGAACAACTGGACCAATTCTTAGCTGTTCCAAAAGTGCACTAATATACTTGTTTTCTCACAGTGCCTCCAGCATTTGTCATTTTCCTTTTTTGTATATCTGATGAGTGTAAAGAGGGAATTTTCATGTGACTAACGATGGCTTGGATTTATTTCTTCCTGCTTGTTTATATCTGCTGACTCCTTACCAATGGGGAAATAGCTCTTACTCATGTAAATTTAAACTTTTTGCCTATACATCTCATAAAGAGACCTTAGAGTAAATTACTACAAAAATTCCCCCTCTCCTCCATTATTCTCTCTGCTAATTTTAGCTTCATTGAGGTTTTTGGTGCAAAAAATGTTCTAATTCTGTGTAATTAAAATTGTCAGTGTTACCTTCTGTCATTCTCTCTATTTCTTGTTTGGGAAGCAGAGTTAAGTGACTTGCCCAAGGTTACACAGCAAGTGTCTGAGGCCAGATTTGAACTCAGGAAGATTAGTTTTCCTGACTCCAGACCCAGCACTCTATCTAGCTGCTTTTTCACCATTCAGCTGCTTTTTATCAAATTCCATATTATTATCACTGATTTGGATATAGTAAGTGGCACAAAAAGCATCAGAAGCTTCTTATTGGAATGTGTAACTGGAAAAGATGGTGGGATGGCCATGGATAAAGAAGAAAGAATAACAGGTGAGTGCTCTGTTGGGATCCATAGTTATTAAGTGAGCTCAAGGGAAGTCCTCAGCATTGCAGGACCTCTCCGGGGAATTTATGGAAAGACTGACAAGAACCTCACAGAATGGGAAGGTGATGATTTCAATCTGCACTGTCAGAGAGGGTCTAAACACTGATTAGCCCAATTTAATCAATGAATTAGACAATACATTTTTTTCCTTAGAATTACAGAATACTAAAGGTACTCAAAATAAGGATATGAAATATTAGGTCAGGAGAGATGATAAAGGAAAGTATTAGTAGTTGCTCAGACTACAAAACTGGTAAGAAGAAAGAATTTATGGGCTTATATGATATAGAGTTCATATCTGACCTAATGGCAGGGTAGGTGAATGCGTATTCAATACATATGCTTTAGGCTATATTTTTACTCATATTATTCCAAATCTGTTATGAAACAATAAGGATAATCTTAGCCACTGAGGTTTTTTTTTTTAATTGAGTTCTCAAGTTGTGATATATGAATGTAATGAAATACTATTATGCTATTAGAAATTATGAGCAGGCAGATTTCAGAAAAACCCACAAAAATTCCTATGAACTGATGCTGCATGAAGTAAGCAGAACCAGGAGAACACTGTACACAGTAACAGCCATACTGTGCAATGATCAACTGTGATAGACTTAGCTCTTCTCAGCAGTACGATGATCCAAGAAAATTCCAAAAAATTCATGACGGAAAATGCTATTCACATTCAGAGAAAGAACTGATGGAGTCTGGAGGCAGACCAAAGTATGCTATTTTCACTTTCTTTGGAGTTTTGTTTTGTTTTTTGTGGTTTTTACCTTTTGTTCTGTTTATAATGTGGAAATATATTTAACATGATTGCATCTAATCAGAACGCTTGCTGTCTTGGGGAGATGGGGAGACAGATTTGGAACTCAAAATCCTATAAAAAATGAATGTTGAAAACTATCTTTATATGTCATTGGAAAAATAAAATGCTATTTACATAAAAAAATAAAGATTGAGTTTTCATAATTTTTGGCAGTTGTATTATCTTTGTAAACTTTTAAAAGACAACCTTTAAAACATACCAAATGCTTAAATACTAGACAGTGAGACCTTGGTTAACTCTCATTTGATGTAAATACTCATTTCTCAAGTGTTTAAGTCAAATGAGACCTTTTTTTCTTCTAACCTTGTTAATTCTTTCTACTATATTGTTTCCTGCTTTAATTTGTACATTGGGCTAGAAATCATAAGATCATAGAAGCAAAGTTAGAAGGGTCTTCAGAGGACAGGAAGTACAACCCCCTCATTTCATATAGGAAATAGGCTCAGAGGAGTTAAATAACTTGCCCAGGGTCCCACAGCTAGTGACTAATGTCTGAGATGAGATTCTAACTAGGAGAAATCAATGTTATGTTATTATATTAATAATTATTAACTTTTGATCTACCCTTTTCCTTTTATTTTTGTTAAAATCCAACATCTGAAAAGGTCAGTAAGCTGTATCTAAGGGCATGGATGAGTAAGATTGTGCCTAGCACTCAAGGTACATGCTCATTTACTAGGTTGGGTGGAATCCTACCCAACTGGGAAACCCAGTTTCTGTTCAGAGTATAAACAGAATCCAGGCTGGATGAGTCTTTGCCTAGGGAAAGAACCCCCTCTCCTTGATCCTCCTCCATCAGAGTTTAGGGCAACTTAGCTCATTAAGAAGAAAAATAGCCATACAGTTGAGGATGGAAATGCCTTGAGACTGCCTCATGACCAAGCCACATTCTCAGCAGGAGGAACCGAAGACTTTTAACTTACCTTCTCATTAAATTCCACCAATCAGGGATGAGTTTTTCTTTCCTGGGGACTTTCCTTTCAGAAAGGATTTAAGGCACTTCAGGGTCCCCTGTAGGGTCTCTGGTTACTAAGAAAAACCCCTGACCATCGATTGATTACTAGCTAGCCTAATTAAAAAACTGATTATTAATTGCCCAGAAACTCTATCTCTTGGGGGTTTTATATGTGACATGAACGAGGTCTTCCCAACTCTATGTCCAGCACTTTCCACTACATAAAGCTGCCTCATACTAACTGAATGTTTCTGGAATAATTGAGGATCTTATGATAGTTCAGTCATTCCTGAGTATCAGCTATCTCTACAAATTTAAGAAATTGTCTGAAAATACACTGACCCTGAGTTATACCCCAGAAGTTTTTTTGATTCTTGACATCTACTTGTTTTCTTGTCTTGCTGTCTCCCTAAGGCTAGGTATGGGGAGGTGGGGGGAGTAGCAATAATTTTAGGGTCTCGGTCAACTGGATTCTGGTTAATCAAGGTTTTATTTAAGACATAAATATAAAGTACTATGTGACCCTTCTTAGACCATTTAGTCTTTTAGCTCTTTCAAACAAGTCTCTAAGATGCTGAACAGGGTTTCTTCACCTCACTGGTGTCACAGACCCCTTTGCTAGTCTGGAGAAGCCCTATGATTACCTTCTCAAAATGGTGCTTTTAGGTTTACAACAGAAACCAAATATATTGAAATGCTGTTATATATATATATATATATATGTATATTTATATATATGCATATATATGTGGCATATTGTATAAATTTATATGCACATATACGGAATATGTGTGTATATGTGTGTTCATAGATGTACACATGTACATGTGTATACACACATGCATATACGCACCAAGTTCACATAGCCCAAGTTAAGAACCTCTACTTTAAGACTCCAAGTTACATACCAGTGGCTGATTTGCATCTGTAGATATGATTCCCTTACCCTACACCAATGAAATCACAGGTCCAGACCAAAAATAAAAATGATCCCAAGAAAAACAGGATAGTTATTTCAATATGTTATTCTTTCAGAACAAGTCATATTAAAAGTTCTTTAGGGTCAGTTTATATCTCCCCAATCTCTAGAACTTCCTTTTTCATGCATACAGATCTTGTATTAGTAAAGTGTGTATACCCAACAGGTTTAAGCATTTCCCCTGCTTTCACCAAAAAAAAAAAAGATATTGCACTAAGGCAGAAGCAAAATCTTAAGTCAAAATATCTGTTCCTTCACAGAAGGGAGTAGATTTGCTTCTCAGCACTGCAAAAATATATAGGTTGTAACTCATAAAAATAAATAGGACAGGCTTTCCTTCTCTCCTTCTACATATTCCCTGCCCTACTCCTCAAAGCAAAGCCTATAGTCCTCTCTTATTTATGGAATCCAATCTAATCTCAGTCTGACTACTTTCTGCTACCTCCTCCCATCTCTGCTTCTTCATCATTCTACCTTATTTTTCATTTCTTCGCCCAGCAGAACCTTTCCTTTTCTACCAAGAAGAATTCATCACTTTCCTTATAACATATAAATCAAATAATTTGTTATAGATTTAAACTAATGAGCCAAGCAGTTCTTCTCTATTTGACAGTTAATATGTCAGTGTCTGAATATGGGGACACATGTTGAAAGGGGGAAACGAAATTACTTAATTAAAGTGTTGTCAAGGTTGATAACATTAGGTTTGTTTGTCCACTTTTAAAACAAATGTTATTTCCTACTGGGGTCAAGTTACTTGACAGATTAAAAATAGTGTTACTGTCATAACTACTATAGAAAAAAAGTGTTGCTATACTCAGCTATAAAAGTCACATACTGTTAAGTACATCCATAATGAAAGAAAATACCAGTTTAGCTGCCCCTTCAGAAATTACATGCTCCTTCTAATTCAGTAAAGCAGGCTTCTATTTTAAAGACATATTAAAAGGACTGATACTCATCAAGACCAAAAACATCAGTATCCTTAAATTAGAAATAATAGAAATTAGACTATGACAATGGACAAGCCAAAGCTCTATATCTACACTGTTACGATTAACCATTTTTATTATTTTTAGCCAAAAAATTTAGTCAAACAATATAATTGACTGATTTTTTTACTCAATTGTCCTGTTTGAATTTATTAAATCCCTCACCATTATTACAGTGTGTTGTTGTGGTCTAGATTTCATTTCCTTCCCACATTTTGCTAAAGATGGCATCACATCTCCCTACTCCTCCTCCTCCATCCAAATTAGGGAAAATGCTCTATTTCTGACCTCCTTGGTACTACTAAGTAGGTAACATAAATGGTCATAATAATACGTTCTACATTCCCACTAAAGGTCAGAATAATAAAGATTTGGGCACAGAAATTAATCAAAGTTTGTACTCCCTTCTCAATCACCACATATTACTTTTCTCACTTGTTTTCTGTTCTATAAAGTGACATCACACTTTTGATGCCTGCAGTAACTGTCAGAAGATGAATGAACAATTCAATAAAGGGAAACAAAATAGGCAGATTCGGTTTGGGCAATCTTTTCTTCACGTTACTGGAGCTGCTGCAAACATTGTAGGGTCTTCTTTGGGGGGGGCAGGGAAGTGTTGGGATTTAATCTGGGGAAGATCTCAATCATGGGGCTGTTCAGTAGCACAAAGCCAAACCTTTTATTCAACTGTCCGATGTGAATATATGAATATGGTGGCTTCAAAATGCAACATGCCATAAAGGCATGTTGGCACACAAGCACGTAGACTAATTAGAGGACACTTTAACAGGAGGATACCTTAAATACTATATTTAAGCCAAGGACTGCTTCAAATAAGTACTAACTTTTGCACAAGTAAACAAGAGTCAACAGAAAAATTAAAAAATGTAATTAAACCAAAAGGATAAGATATATCCTAGAGAACTGCAGCCTATCATCTTAAATTAGGGAAGGGGGCTTTAAGAAGGAACTTGAATGTAACTAAGACAACTCATTTTTATAGATTCAACAAAGCATTTATTAAATACCTATAATGTGTGGACTTCTGGTGTTTGTGATTCACAAGCTACAGGGCTGGACATTTACTTCAATTCCCCCCCACCCCATGCTAAAAAAAAAAAAAAAGAGGCTAAGAGGTTAAGGGAGAGATTAAGCCATAACATACAGACACAGAACAAGAAAGCAAGAAACCTCAAAAGATAATAATAGCCTTAAAAATTAACAACACAGAATGCTAATCCATAACACCCCTTTTTGGTGGCTCTACCCTGCCAGACTTTCTGCCATCAATGGATACACAAACCAATCCATAGACAATGCTTCTGGACACATTCAGGAATTTCCTTCCTGCAGAAAAATCTCTGCTGGCACATGCAAACCTGCCTTTCCCAAATTATCCTGTTGCAATAAGCAATGGAATAAGAAAGTTTTGAGAGGAAGATGAAGAGGTAGAGAAGAGGGGAAATCAGGTTTCATGCTGATTAAGTTGGCCTCTAGGTTAGCAAACCTTGGAGTTTAACACAAAGACTCTGGCTAGAACACCCAATTCAAGCTCCAGTAGCTTCACAAAAGGCAGCAGGCACTGATTTAGCACAATCAGGGAACTAAAGACTAAAGAGAACTGAGGCAGGAAGCTACTGTGCATGGCTGCACTGCAAAGAAACAGGTACTGAATTTTGATCCAGAAGAAAGTGGTACTGATATCTCAACTTATCTACTCCTGAACTTCTAAAAGAGACTAGGGGCAGAGGCCAAAACCACTGAAAAGCAAATACCCCAACAGGGGAGGAGGCTGAGGCAGCCCTGTAGCTAGTCCCAGAGATAAATGTGCCATCAAATGGGTAAGAGTCAGAAAGTTAAAAACAGGAAGAAGGGTAAAAGGACAAAAAATTTCAAGAGGAAGAAAATTCAATTAAAAATCAAAGAGATTAAATTGTAGAGAAGATGCTAAAATGAGAAGATATTCTTACCAAAACATCCAAAAGGTTATAAAATCTTCTAAATAAATATTTTTAAACAAAGGAAACTGAACCACCACCTGATAAAGCAAAAACCTTACAGATACCCAAAAGAGCATGAAACCTCACCACAATATTCCAGAACATTCAAGAAGGAAATCAGAATCTTGAGTGAAGTTAGAAAAGAACAAATGAGGAAACTGAAATATTTCATCTGGGGTAGTAGGATGATGGTGGCTCAGGTGGGACCCAGGGTAGTGGGATGGAGCTGTCCCAGATACCTTCCTGGACAATGAGCAGGGTTCTGTGGCTTTTGGCCTCTCTGAGCCAGGAGCTGCCTGTCAGACCCAGATCAGGGAAGAGAAAGTGCTACAGGTTCACTATCTAATTAAAATCATCCATGACCAAGAGAAGCCCAATACTTCAGAAGAACTGCAAGTGGTAACCGAAAGTTGTGTGGAAGTTAAGGAGATACACAAAGAACATTATCTGGTCATTATCAGGTCAACATCTACAGTATCTCATTGCTCTCTGGCCACTCTTATTGGGCTTTGCTTACAAGTAAAACTTCAGAGGAATTTACCTTTCAAACATAAGTTGGAAACCTACATCTCTGAAGGACCCTATTCCACAGAAGAAGATACAAATAAACAAATCAGTGACAATGAAAGAGTTGCAACTTTGATAGAGAACCCCAGATTTCAGGAAATTGTCAAACAGTGCATCATTGGGTCTGATTAGTAGCCTGAGAGTCATCAAATTGTAATCATTTGATACATTTGTCTAGCTCTTTGTTAAACAGAATGTCCTTTTATTACTTGGACAATTTGTACCATTTCCCAAACAAGACTTCATTATAAGGTAGCATCTATTATGTTAATGTATGTAACATTCTCAGGCTTGATCACGTTTGGTGATCAGAAGTAGAATATTTTCTAGTTACTGTGCATAAGACGCATCACTTTCTCAGATGCTCATTCTGACATCATACTATTCTTTGTCAGATCAACTATCCCTACTATATGCAGACAAATCAGGCTTTAATCATTACTCTGTAAAAGTAGAAATAAAATGCAGATGCTTCTTATAATAAAACTGTCTTACCATTTCAATGTTTATTGGAAAAAGAGCAAATGGCAGAATTTATGGTGTGCACAGAAGAAATAATTAGCAGAATTTAAAAAAAAAACTTGAATCTATAGTGGTCTCTCCAAGAAGTGAAAAAGAAAATAAAAGATGAGTAAAAACAAATAGACTGAAGCAAAGGACTATCTAAGAGAGAAAGAGAAAGAGAAAATCAAAAGACAAATACATTAAAAGAACACATGATCTCTATAGAAGAAAAAGGCATTGATCTCAAAGACAAGACATAGAGAGACAACTTCAGAGAACCTCCCAAAAGAACAAGACAAGTTGAAAAACTTGATCATCACAATGCAAGAAGTCATAAGAAAAACTTCTCAGAACTTCTAAATATAGAATACAAAGCAGCAATCAAAATAATCCACAGACCCCTTCCAGAAAAAAAAAAAAACCTATTACGCTTTAAAGTCTAAGATGCATAGAAGTAAAATTTAATAATTCCAATGATAAATTAGCAATTGACCAGCAGGATGACTTTCAAATATAAAGGAAAGAAGATCTGAACAAATATGAGACTTTTCTGCATCCATTAGAAAGCACAGAAGGGAAATGAATAACATCCCAAAAAGTCGAGACTTAAGATATAACCTAAAATGACGTACTCTACAAAATACCTATTAAATGCAAAGCACCGTGCCGAGAGGGAAATGCAGAGATGAATAAGACAAGTCGCTGTCTTCCAGGAGATTACAATCCAGTAGAAAACAACCCTGTCTTGGCTGTCAATGTTAGACCATAAACTCCTTCCCTCTCACATCATGCTATATATTCAAACTTAGCATATCATAAATGTTAAAGTGAAATAAATTTTAAAATCACCAATAAAAGAATCATTGACCTTCATACACATTCTCTTTCAATATGAAAACATTCTTAGGGGGAAAGACTAAGTCAACTTCATTTAATTCTGGGCTATTTCCTTCTTTCTAACTATTTGGGATTTGGCCTTATAATAGAAAGACTATTGGATTAGGAATCAGGCCCCTGACTCCAGTTCCTGATCTGGCAGGATCAGACTTTCTACCACAGATACACTTCATCTCTGTTTTCAGGTTCATATTATGTGTCCCAGTCACTGATGCTGTGACTTGACAGATGATAGATTCCTCTCATATTGCTGGTTCTCATTTCTGGATATTTGCTCAGACCAGCTGGACTCCACAGGCATCCACATATTCTTTAACATTTCTAGCACCCAAACTATTGTTTGTTTTTCCCTTCCCAGACACTGTCCCAAGTGTCGTGTGAGGTAGTAGTCATTCATATTTGAGTGAAAATTAGTTTAATCTGATTGCATTCTTCCTAACAGAAAGAATAGGAATTTTGTGGAGAAATACTCTTGGTGCATCAAACACATGGAGGTAGGAGAGGGGATCTAGGCAAAAGTTTATTATGGGGAGTGCTGGGCAGCCATAGAGTTATATCAGGGCACTAAGTGGCTTGAAGGTATGGCCACGTGAATACCAGAAAGAGAGAGGAAAAATAAAAATCAGACCAAAATCAGAGCCCCAGCATACCACAATCAAAATATATGGGATCTGGAGGACCTGGGATTTATTGCCTGGGTGACTGGTCGTATGCAAAGCGCTGCAAGTCTCTGAACTTCAGTTTCCAGAAAATGAATTTTGTGGAATTTCCATATTTCTATATTATGGAAATTTCCAATATGTCTATAAAATGAATTAATTTCCAGTTTCTATAAAATGAATAAGGTGGAACTGATGCCCTCTGATGTCTGTTATGGTTCAAATTCTTTGGTCCTCTAGCTTCAAGAGCTCTCAGAGGTTATCTACTCCCATTCTCTGTCTGATAAATATTTATCCAACTCCTTCCCTCTAAAAAATTCATAAATGACTATATTGCTTAAACACTTATAGTGATGGGGGAAGGAAATCATAAAAGAAAGCATTTCACTTCATAAACTCTTATGAAGTTTATCTGCTGAGCTGAAAGAAGTTTTTGTTCCTTGTAACTTCCATCCATTTGTTCTAATTCTGCCCTCTGGAGCCAAATACAAAACCTTCAGTTTTTCTAAGAAGAAAAGAGTGTTAAGATACCAAAAGAAATTAAAAGTTTGTCCACTCAACAAAAAAGTCTTGCTCTCTCACTTCTAAAAGTCAAATGGGAATGTTTCCTCCTTTTGGAAAATAAGGCCAAAGAGAGAAGTGGTAAGCCACCTAATCAACTAACGGAAAGCTTGCAAGTACAAGTTGGGTCCTTTAACCTCCTGTGATTTGAAGGAGAATCCACATCTTGGAGTGGAGTGAGATCCTTCCCCTCTATTTGAAGATATTCCTTAAGAAACCCTATCTAACTCTCTTTAAGAAACTCCCTTTACTTCTCTAATACCTGCCAAACTTGTGAGGTAAAGGTTCAGATATAATTGCATTTAGCTAATATGACAAATGACATAGTATGTGGATTTGGAGAGAATGTAAATGAGAATAGCAGGGCAGATATTATAAAGAGTAGATAAACCTTTATAAATCACATTGCAATTAAGAGGGAAAATGAAAAGTACAGTGAAGTAAGAGTTAGACATCCCAGGCTTTAGTCTTGAGTCATACATAAACTAGCAGTGTGACTTTGGGAAAACTATTTCACTTTTCCAGGCCCCAATTTCTTTTCCTATAAAATTTCTTTTTCTAAAATGATTTAGTGTATCTTTCAATGACCCACCAGAACGTACCCAAAATCTAAGTTACCCATCTTCCAGATGGCTTAGCTTCCACAATTTATTTCATGTTAAGGGAACACCATATAAAGGGAAGTTAAACCAAAAGAGATGCAAGGAGTTAATTTCATAATATGTCATTTCCTGCTTTAATCAAAGAGAACTGAAATTTGTTTAGTTCCTTGATTCTGTGGGTTATTTTCCTTGGTAATCATGAATGTTCCTTAAAATGAAATAATCTGATCTCTGTTGGAGCTGCTTACATTGTTACATTTCTTTATTTTTAAGTAGATTTTTGAAAGTCAAGAAAAAAGTAACTATGATTTATTTTCCAAAGTCAAAATCCAGGCAAGTTCTCTAAAACCTGATGGTTCTGATAAAACTCAATTCTATTTCAGGAAAACAAATGGCCTTCTAAAAGAGCAGATGGCATGATCATCAGATATTTCCTTTCCTTAGTTTATTTTATACTGTGCCCTTTTTATAAGAAGATATTGTCACCCCTATTATGGTAGGTACTTTGATTTATCTCTGTTGCAGCAATTTTCCCACTAAGGCTGTTCATATTCTGGAACCTAGTTCTCCTGATCAATGTTTTGATCTGTTGATATGGCCAGCTAGAGTTAGAAGGACCATTTCTGACCATAGGACAAAATTTTTGATGTAGAGAATCATCTAAATCATTTTATAGAAAAAGAAATTGGGACCTGGAAAAGTGAAATAGTTTTCCCAAAGTCACACCACTAGTTTATGTATGACTCAAGACTAAAGCCTGGGATGTCTAACTCTTACTTCACTGTACTTTTCATTTTCCCTCTTAATTGCAATGTGGTTTATAAAGGTTTATCTGCTCTTTATAATATCTGTCCTGCTATTCTCATTTTACATTTAAGACTCAGGGAAGGCAAATGAATTCCCTCAAATCAAACATCTATCCTTGTCACATAGCTAGAACTAAAATTTCCTAGGTTAGGAAAGACTATCTGAATTTACCTGATTTTAGCTTTCCTCAATTCCAATTCCTCTTCATTTCCGAAATCAAGAGACACATCCTCTGTGTCGTCCACCAGGGACTAGGAGAAAACAAAACCAGAAAAGCCATTACTATGGACTGAAAGAGTGCTGGATTCAGAGTTGAGATCAATCTGACTCCACCATATGTACAACCATGGGCAAGTCCCTTAATTTCTCTGGACATCTTTCCTCAATTGTGAAATGAAGAAGCTAGACTAAATGCCCTGTAAGATTTCTTTCATCTCTAGATTATTAATCTTATGATGTCATACATTTCTGCACCATATTATCTGTCCTATACCACATTAGTTCATAACTTTAGGAATCCCCTAGGTATACTGCCCATTGCTTTAAATTTATTCTGGCCTCTCATAAAGAATGAACAATAGGAACTATAGAGGGTCATACCCAAGTCACAGAGTTAGAGGTGGAAGGGATCTTAGTAGAGGTCATGAAACTCAACCACTTCATTTTACAGATGAGGAAACTGAGGACCAGAGAAGCACACACACACACACACACACACACACACACACACACAGCACATTCTAGTAAAAGTTCACTCTGTTAGGATCTCACACATTGTCCCACCTTACTGCTTTGAGTTCAGTCTCTTCTTTCATATTCAACCCTCGGCCCCATCACCCTCTCCAACTACTCCTCTATGAACTGCCCTTACCTACCTGAGACCACTACGTCTAGCCTTCATTAATCCCACACTACACAATGTCAAAGGGCCAACAACAACAATCCCATTTGTACCATAAGCTCTCTTATCTCCCTGCCTTATCGTCAGCCACTCAACAAGTAATGTATTAAGTGAAATGCCTACTATGTGCCAGGCACTGCGCTACTTCACGATCTCAGCCCCTCCCATTTCCCCATACCCCAGGCCCTCCCATCCTTCTCCTGCTGTCAGAGCCCTTCCTTTGTCTTTTCCTCAAGGCTCTCCCTCTTCTCTCTTCCCTCCCTTACCCTTCCCATTCCTTCCCTTCTACCCCAGCTCCAGCACCACTCATCCCTTTTCTTCCAGCCCATCTTTCCCTTCTTCTTCCTCTGCTTCCTCCTCCTTCCTCCATGGCCCCTCCCAACCCTTCACTTGATAACCCCTTCCAGCCCTACCCCCAGTCCCTCAAAACCCTCCTTCATCGCTCCCCACCCCCACCGTTTCTCAACCAGGATGCTCCCATTCTTCTCCCTCCTTTCCACAACATCCCCCGACTCCAGCCAAGCCTTCGAGGCCCCTCCCATCACTCTCTCATTTCCTGGGGCGGAGGCGACCCCATCCTCCATCACCTCACCTGCTTCATCTTCCCACCTGGCCACCCTGGGCCGGCCCAATCCTCTACTAGGTTGAGGCCTGGTTTTTTTCCCTCTCTTGACGTCCGGCCGCCACTGGGCAGAAGGGTCAGGGGCATAGGCGGGATGGGACGGAGGTGGGGAGGGCAGTGCGTTGAGCTCAGGCTGCGGAGGTACCAGTTGCTAAGGGGCCGCCCTCCACACCCCAGAGCGCAGGCGCAGGATTGGCTGTCCAGCGTACCGGAGACCTGGGCTGGGGGCGGGGCCTTGGCGAAAAGGGTTAAATAGGAAAGAGTGAGTGACCAATGAGCTGCTGGAGGATAGGTGGACGCTGGCTGAGGTGGGCTGGTGGTCCTGCTGTCCAGGTGGGGCGGGTGTTAGTGCTGTCCAGGCTTTGGGGAATCACAAAATCAGACTTTCAATAATTTGGGAAAATCGTAGAGGTAGCATAGTTGTTCTCGAAGAGGACTGTAACATCGCGAAAGTGATGTCCTATCTTGCTAATGTATTAGATAAAGTGAGTCAGTCTGTGCAGTCACCAGCCTCACTCTTGAACCATCTGGGTCCAGTGGCAAGATATAGACCAAAAGGACTGGAAACGGACCCAGATGCAGTGGGAGACCTTGGCCTTTGAAAGCTAAGGTGTTTCCCGTGTCTCAAGCATGATATTTAGAGTTGAAAGGGACCTTAGAGATCTAGTGCAACTCCCTAGTTTTGCAGTTGAGGAAACTAAGAACCAACCAATCCATCAGTCAATACTAAGTGCTTACCATGTGCCAGGCACTGTGCTAAGTGCCAAGCATACAAAGAGGCAAAAGGCAGTGACTGCTCTAAAGGACCTTACAATCTAATTCACCAGAGAGTTGAAGTGATTTAAGGTCTCACCAACAGTAAGCACTAGAACATAGGTCCTATGTTTCAGATGCATATCTCTTTCCACTATGCCTCTTCAGCTTGTCCAACAATTTGAACAGAAATACCCCCTGCTATTATCTCTAACAAACATCGGGACTCTGCTTGAAAACCTTCAGTGATAGGGGAGGGGTCTCACTCACCTGACAACTCATTCCACTTTTGCATGACTGAGGAGGAGGTAGGGGGAAAGAAATATTGAAGGACTATGAGTGGGAGCCATCAATGGAGGGTGAGATGACAGATAATTCATGAAGGGTAGAGGTGGAGATAGACGGAAAATTCATTTTTAAATCTCATGTCTAATCTAGCAGGATGCTGAATAAATCCCCCAACTCACACTGGCAGGTTGGACCCCTAGAGTGCAACTGACTCCGTTCCTGCTTTTCTTAGGGTTCTAGAGGTAACCCTGAAGAGTTATGATTTCTCATATGATCACAAACTGCCATCCAGTGAACTCCTCTCAGTATTGATCAACCAATTGACTTCAATTAGTTTTTATAAGACAGTATTTTCTGAAAAGGCATAGCAAGGACAGAAGTTACAAAAAAACATTCCCCAAACTAGAGAGGCACTGTCATCCCTTTTCATATAAAGTTCATAGGAGTGGAGTTCACGGGGTTTAAGAATGGGCAATAATTTAAAGAACTATACTATTGAGGCATATATACAGGGAATATGTGTAGCCAAGAGGATATATTGACCCTGGTCATCTGTCTCTCTTCTCACAGTCTTTACCAAGTTTAGTTTGGGGCCAGGTGTTGTCAATGGGAGAATCACTGCCTTGTTCAGGTGTGTTGGCTCCCTACAGGATTCAGTGTCTCAGCTGATGAGTCAACCCACTGCAGGGCTGGGTGAACTAGGTCACACAACTGCTGTGTGGTGGTCTCTGCTACCGACTCAGGTTACTCTGAGGAGCTGTGCTCTCACTTCTGACCTTTCAAAGCTTACAAGGTCATAGCCTGGTCAATCCTGTCTCCATATGTTCACTTACCAAGATCAGGAAGTAATAAATACTAAATTAGCAGGTACTACATACTCAGGGACATGTGGCAGCTAGGTGGGGAGATAAAGCAGCTTTCTGTTCCAAAAAGTCATAATCCTCACTATGTAACTCACTCAAAAGTCACTCTGCTCTAACATTTGGAATGTACATTCAGTGTCTCTAATGAGTTATCAATCCTTCCAGCCCCTAAGCCAATGAAAAATCTTTTCATTATCATATGGTATGGACTCTTGAGTCTTTTACGTCCAGCCTCTCCCTCTACAAGGTTCCGTGTTTTAGATTGGAAACAAGCAATGAATATCAATGTATGCTTTGTATAAACCACCAAAAAGGGCAGATCTAAGCATGCTTTAGGGATTTCTCATTAAATTGAGTGGTTTGATTAAGGAAGGTTCCAAAGCAAGGACATAGTTGGTAGGAGGAATCTGTTACTAATTTTCATGGAGGAAAAGAGTTTCATAAGCATACCATGACCCACTGCCAGAATTTTTCTTAAATAATGAATGACCAGACACCAGAGGGTTCAGAGTTGACTCATGAGCAGTCAGAGTAATGCTACTGGGTGAAGTAGAATCATCAATGAGAGTCTTTTACTTTATTATGAAAATCTTGTATCCCTTAACCCAATCTCCATACCTCCCCCCCCCCCCCCAATGCAATACACTCTTTGGAGGACTGGAGAGGGTAAACTGGACGTTTTGTTTTGGAGATGAATAGTTTATGATAGTCAGAATAGAAGGTTTCACCTCTTCCTGGAGCCTGGAAACAGGTTAGTAATTTGGAGAATTTCTAGTAATTTCTAGTAATTTGGAGAAAAGTGGGTTTTATCTCTACCACAAGTTTTTTATCTCTTACAACTCCTCAAAATGTCAGTCTGAAATTTAGAGACTGAAAGTCAGATATGACAGTTGAAAAAGGTTACTTCTTAGAAAGGTTTTCACTAGTGGTTAATGATGGAAACTAAATGGTAAGAGTGGTGAAAAGGGGGATCATTGAGAAATGAGAATGTAGCAGAAATTTAGGGGCTTTTTCTCCCCAGATTTGCAACAGGTTTATATGCCATTGAATTAAGGTTCATAGATAGTTGTCTTGCTGGGAAATCACCTATAGAAACCCAACATTTTGCCTAACTGTTACTAACTGCCCTTGAGTTGTGGTTAATGTCCCAAAATACCCTCAATTCTCCAACATCTGTCCAAAGAGAAGGGAAAAGAAGCATAGATCATCCAAAAAGTGTGACCAGTAAAAAAACACTGACATTTGATCTTGTAATTCAGACACATAGATTTAAATGCTTGCATTCGCCTGGTTGCCTCATCCTAGCTTTGCCCTGTGTTTGGTGGTTAGTCCAAAAAGCAACTGGGACAGTTAAGAGAAAACACTGACATGGTCTACTAGGTCTCCCTTGCCTCTTCATGCAGCAGGCATTTATTAAGCAACTATTTTGTGCTAAGCTCTAGAGGTACAAAGATAAAATTAAAAATGTTTCTGTCTTCAAGGAGTTTTCATTCTTCAAAGAAGAAAACGAAAAACACACATAAGTCTGTTAATTGTCTCTTCTTGACTTTTCATGACATTACCCTTTCATGGTTATCTACCTAGCTGTATGATATCCTTTGTCCCCTTAGCTGAGCCATCATCCATATGCTACCCTCAAGTCATGGTTGTCACCCAAGGCTCTTTTCTGGTCTTTCTTTTCATCTCTCTATATCTTGTCTCTTGATGAGGTCATTAATGCTAAGGAATTACATTTTCACTTCTATGCAGATAACTCCTAAATTTATTTATTCAGTCCCATTCTCTTTCCTGAGTTTTAGTAATGTATTACTGGACATTCCCACCTGGATGTCCCATAAGGCATCTCAAACTCAAGTTAGGACAATTCCATGGTATAGTAGAGTAATGAACTTGGAGTCATGAAGGCCTGAGTCTGAATCCTATCTCAGACCTTTACTAGTTGTATGGCCCTAAGAAAGTCATTTAATCTCTCTGCGCCTCAGTTTCCTCATCTATTAAATAAAGGAGTTGAACTCAGAAGACTTTATGATCCCTTTCAGCTCTAAATCTATGATCTTAGATCCAGAACAGAACTCATATTTTATGTTAAGCCTATCTCTCTTCAGAATTTTGCTATTTTGGTTGAAAACAATACCATGTTTCTAAGTCCCCTAGGTTTTCAATCTTGGAGCCAACCTAGCACTGTCTTCAATCTCTCTCTCCCTCATATCCAATGAATTGCCAAGTCTTATCAGTTCTTCTTCCACAATGTCGCTCTTACTCATGTCCATTCACACAACTGCTTGAGGCTTTCATCTCATCTCATTAAATAGCCTTCTAAGTGAATTTCCAGGTTTCAGTTTCTCCCTCCTCTAGCACCATATTCGTGTTGCTGACCATATTAAAGCACAGACACTGTATTCTAGAACAGGCCTAACCTAGTCCAGTCCAGTGATTTAGGATGGAGGTTAAAATACAGTGAGGGATCTATGTCCCATGAAATGCAATGAAAAATTTGTAAAGTTAAAGCAGATGTAAAATGCTACTCCTCCACCTCCACAGTCAACACACAGCTGGCCAGGAAGACATTCCATAAGAGACAGCAACTTGGATAAAATCTCTGCTACCAATTCTCTCTTGTTTAGGTTATTTATGCTGGACAAAAATAGCCTAATGGCCTCTCCCTTAAAGAACCAGCCCAGCCTACATGCGTGGGTCACTTGGCATGGGGGGTGTTGAATGAGGCCTAAGGGGGTTGGCTGCTCCTCAGCCATGGCTCTCTGCCCCACTGTCCCCAGTTTGGCCACTGAAGGGAGCAACATAAAGTGACTATAGCAACAGAAGCAATACGAAACAAATGTTCGTCTTATGCCAATGGATCTGACCATTGCCCTTCCATGCTCAAGAAGCATCAGTTGCTCCTTATCACCCAGAGGATAAAATAGAAACTTCTCTCCCTAGAACTTAAGGCCCTTTATGATGCGACGTTAACCTACCTTTCTAGACATTTCATGTTATTCTCTTTTATGTTCTCTACCTTTTAGGCAAACTGTTCTACTTACCTGTCTTATATTTATTTATATCCTACAGCTTACTCCATGTTCACCAAGCCCATTTTCCATCTCCCTGTCTTGGCTTAGGTCCCCTACAAAAGGAATTCAGTTCTGTTTTATCTATATCTTATCTTCCTTCAAGGCCCAACTCAGGGGGCTTCCTGTCACAAGGAAACCTTTTCTAATTCTCCTGCTTTTAGGGTTCTCTTCCTCCTCAAATTATGTCACATTTCCTTATCTGTTTAAATTTTGCCTTACTTTGAGGAACCACAGTTACCACCCGCACTTCCTATTCTATACCACCCTGTATCCAAGCATATGACTTTTTTAATGGGTTCAGTCCAATGGAGTTGATTTTTAATAAAAAAGAGGGCAAGCCTTCTTATTCTCATATTCTATAACTTCTTATGTATTCTATCTTAGTGGATTTTAATTATTGATCATTTACAAAAAACAGCTTACAAAAAGGTGTGAGCCTTTTTTATCAGAAATTAGGAATGGAATAAGTAACTTATTCTGATAGACAAAAAGAATGCTAAACACAGAACATTAACAAGTAAACATCAATGGAATGACTTAAAAACAGGATTCAATAAGTTAACTTATAACTACTGTTATAATCTCCCCAGAGGCTAATAACTAAAACCTATCAGAATATAAAGTAACCACCTGAAAACCATGATCAGAAAAAGAGCCTTGACATCATTTGTCAAGAAATTATCAAGGAAAACAGCCCTTATATTCTAGAACCAGAGAGGGTAAGATAGAAATTGAAAGAATCCACCAAGCACTTCCTGAAAGAGATCCCAAAAGGAAAACTCCTAGGAATATTGGAACCAAATTCCAGAGGTCCCAGGTCAAGGAGAAAATATTACAAGCAGCCAGAAAGAATCAGTTCAAGTATTTTGGAAACACAATCAGGATAACACAGGATTTAGCAGCTTCTACGCTAAGGGATAGAAGGGCTTGGAATATGATATTCCAGAGGTCAAAGGAGCTAATATTAAAACCATGAATCACCTACCCAGCAAAACTGAGTATAATGCTTCAGGGGAAGAAATGGAATTTCAATGAAATAGGGGACTTCCAGCATTCTTATTGAAGAGACCAGAGCTGAATAGAAAAATCTGACTTTCAAATACAAGGATTGAGAAACATGAAAAGGTAAACAGGAAACAGAAGCCATAAGGGACTCATTAAAGTTGAACTGGTTATATTGCTACATGGAAAGGTGATATTTGCAACTCATGAGACCTTTCTTAGTATTAGGGTAGTTAGAGGGAATATATACAAATATACATACATATATGTGTGTGTATTACATATGTGTAGGTATGTGTATGTATGTGTGAACATATATGTGTATATATATACGCATATATATGTATACACACACATATACAGAGGGCACAGGGTGAGCTGAAGAGAGGATACCTAGAAATAAAAGTAAGTATTGAAAGAAATATGCTGAAAGAAAGAGAAAGGGAGAGGTAGAATGCGGTAAAGCATCTCACATAAAAGAGGCAAGAAAGAGCTTTTACAATGGAGGGGAAGAGGGAAGGACCTGAAAGGGAATAAGTGAGCCTTACTTCATTGGATTTGGCTTAAGCAGGGAATAATACACATTCAATTGGGCAAGAAGTGGGAAAGGGGATAGGAGAGGGAAAATCATAGAAGGGAAGGCAGCTTGGGGGAAGGGGTAGTCAGAAGTAAACCCTATTGTGGGAGGACAGTTCAAGGGAGAAAATGGACAGAAAATAGAGGGCAGGACAGGATAGAGGGAAATGTGGTTAGTCTTTCACAACATGACTGTCATGGAAGTGTTTTTCATGGCTACACATGTATGACCTATATCAAGTCACTTGCTTTCTCAATGAGGGTGCGTGGGGAGGGAGGAAGGGAGGAAATATGGAACTCAAAGTCTTAAAAATAAATGTTAAAAATTGTTTTTGTATGCAACTGGGAAATAAATTGTACAGGCAATGGGATATGGAAATCTATCTCACCCTACAGGCAAATAGAGGGCAGGGGGAATAGGAGAAGGGGGGCATGATAGAAGAGAGGGCAGACTGGGGAAAGGGATGGTTGGGGTACACACTGTCCTGGGATGGGAGTGAAGAGAGATGGGGAGAAAACTGGAATTCGAAATCTTGTGGAAATGAATGTTGAAAACTGAACATATTTTTAAAAGAATATAAAGCAGCCTACAGGATATATACATATATATATACATATTATATATAGACATTTTAGATTTTACCTGGAGTCAACATTGTCCAAAAAATTGTCAACACATGTCTGCTAGTAAAATGACCATGTGTGGGCCAGTCCCTTTCTTGTTTGCTGTAGCTCTGGATGTCATCTCTAAGAACTCTGGAGCAATGCCAGGGATGACTGCCTTTTGGCTTTAACCTCCGATAGGAATGCTGGGCCTGTCAACCTCATATCTTTGAACCTCAGCCTGATCATATCAGGATACTTTTCCTCCTAAAATCAGGAGGGGAAAAAAGCAGCAATGAAATGAGTCAGTCCAAAGCCAGTCTGAGACTTGCCTAGGCAGGACATAGCCCTGACATGCTATGTGCTCATGGTCACATGGAAGCTATGGAGTAGTCAGGGCAAATAATCCCTCCCCACACCTGGCTCTTGGTCTTTAAAGAAACAATCTAATTTACATCCAGAAAGGAAGAGAGCCAGAGAGGTGGGTCACTCTGTTTTGTTAGTTAACGGAGTTATCAGCAATTCTGGGTATGCAGTCAATATACAAGGTCCACATCATCTCAAAGTACAGATCCTTTAGTCCTGAGTCCATAGCTGGAAGCAGGCCCCAAAATTTCCTAGTGCTCACATGCTCCAAGGAATATAGTTATCCCTTCCACATAGTGACTTTCCCCATCACATTTCCAATGTATTGAGGGTGAGCATAAGAAATTAAATGGGAATTTGAGGGGAGTTTTGCAGAAGCCTCAAAGGACACATGAAGGCCAGCAGATGACACAAAAAAGTTTAGAAATTCAGAAATGCATAAAATATATGTACGGTATTGTATAATATAAAATATTGTATCTTTTAATATCATAATAATTCAGACATCTTCTCTGGTACAACAGGAAGGCCAAAACAGTTTATGCAGGTTTTCCAGATCACAGTGACACCATGCTCCTAACTCTTGAAATGTGAAAGGGATAATTGCAATTTTGTTACAGTTGAATCTATCCTAGTAGAATGAAAGCTACCAGAAAACAAGGACTATTTTTTGTCTATCTTTCTGTCCCCAGCACCTAGTACTATGCTTTACATGTAGTAGATATTTAATAATGCGTCTTGAATTGAGTAGGCCGGTGGCCATAGATCTAGGTTGCTCTGCCTACTCAGAGCTAGGAGGCCACTAAACTATACATTAGGATCCCTACAGGCTTCATATTGACTTAGAAAACCACATATAAACATTATCTGTGTTTTATTGCATTTTTTGTTTAATATTTCCCAATTATGGTTTAATCTGGTTCCAGCTGCATGCACTAGTGTTATGGCCCACATGCTGTGTCCACAGACTGTTTGTTTGATACCTCTGGACAAGACCTGTCAGTTGAACAATTTGATACATACAGTCTTATTCTCAAGTTGTTTCTTGTCTTGTAAATATTGTCTCTCCAAACTAGATTGAGAATTAAAGTTCAGGGACCTTCCCATATTTCTCCCACAGGCCCTGGAGTAGTGCTGGGCAAATAGGAGGTATACAACATATGTTTGTTAATTGAATAAGCATTTAGAATTGATCACATTCTCCACCCTTGATAACAAGGCATTGGTGAAGACAGTGCTCCATACTCTCACTTTTTGAACTTGCAGTAAACTCCTGGGCATTTCAAGTCCCCTTCATCAGCCCAAGTTGGTTTTAGTGCCCCACACAAGAGGCCCCTCTTCTCCAGACATGCCAAGTTTCTAACAAAGTTACCCAACAGTCAAAATTCTGATGTTGAAATCATTCAGGTAATTCAAGTTGAGGAAATTCCCTCCCCTCAACCTGTGCCTGAATTAGCAAGGTGATTTCCTTCAGACCCCACGACATTCTCAGAAGCAATTTAAGCTCTTACATGCTGCCTAATGATGCTGTGGAAACCTCAGAAAAGCTCAGCATTACAATCCGTAGATTGTGTGTGTCTGAATGTGTTTGCATGTGCATGTGTGTGTGTGTGTGAGAGAGAGACAGAGAGACAGAGAGACAGAGAGACAGACAGAGACAGAGACAGAGACAGAGATAGAGAAGGAGACAGAAATGGAGTTAGAAAGAGACTGAGACAGAAACAAAGGGATAGGGAGAGACAGAGAAAAACAGATTACTTTCTCGAAAACTTCCCCAAAGTTTTCCCCTTTATGTTGGCCCACATCATGATGGGAAGTAGGAACACAGGAAATTAAAAAGCAAGGTGAAAACTGACCCTTGGGAATCATCTCTGAGGTAAAACTCTGCCAGTGGGGAAGAAGGAACACTAACTCATCTACTTTATGTTTACCTTATAAGCAGCTTGAAGCATTTTCATTTTATTGTCTCTTATTTTCACTTACTTTCTCACACACTATTTCTGTGAGGGTGGGTAGGAAGACTCTTCTCCATTTTATTGAATCAGAGAGAGAGGTCCTGAGAGACAAAAAAATCTCTTTCAGGGTGATGTGATAAGACAGAGATAGGTTGCGGCTAGGACCAGGATCTCTTCTTTCCTAGTGCAGAATTTATCTATATTAAATATTTGCTAAGGTAGGGAGTTGTCCTTTTCGTAGGGGGAAGGAAAACCTTGGAAAGGGATGTAGGGGAGTTTCTATACCTATAAGAGATGGATGTCATGAAGTGAGCTCGTAGGGCAATGAACCAGCATATGTTGCTGTTCTGTGTGACTAGGAATTAGTCAGCATCATAGTACTGTGAAAAGAATATTGCCTTAAGAATCAAGAGGTTTAGGTTCAGTTTTCAGTTCAGCCACTATGTGACCTCGTGTAAATTACTTCACCTCAGCCTCAGTTTCCTCTTTTGTAAAATGGACTCCAAGATCTTTAGGGTCTCTCCTAATTTCAATTAGTTTTCTTTGATTCTAACATTTACCCTTTCAATGCCTCAGTTTCTCCTATTGCAGGAATCAGATACAGCAATGCTGAACTAAAGGGGAAGAGAGGGAAAATGCAGCAAACAAGGATAATTTACCTAATACTTAGGAAGCTAATGGATAATAGTGACTATTGGGATGTATTGTGTTAAAGCATTCACTAATAGAAAGACTAGTGTAGTTGAAGCGAGATGGCAGAAACTCGATTGAGAGTAACTACCTTCCCATGGCCATGGTCTTTATGCCTTGGGATTCTTTCCTTTCCTGAAAAACATTACCAGGCTAATCTTCCTTTAAAAACATACTTTGCATCACCTCCATAGCACAAAAGTATCCAACATCTCACTGTTTATGCATAAAATCCAGATTTCTATTCTTTGAATGAGACTCTCCAGAATAAGTCTGGCTCCAACTTATCCCGGCAACCTTATTTTCCATTATCTCTTATGAAAACCTAGGTGGGTCTATTCATGGTTCCCCAATATCTTAAGTAAGCCAGTATCACTTCATTCCTGAGTCTGAAATGCCTTCTCTCTTTCCTTCCACTATGAAGCTTTCCCCAAAGTCCCCAGAGCTCAGTGGTCACATCCTTTACTGAATTCCTACGGGTCTTAAGATCAGTTTCACCTATCTGGCCCTTTATTGTGATGGGTTACATTACTATGAAAACACTGATGACTGGAGCAAGGCTCAGAGTAGGAATTTCTGACTAGTAGTACGAAGAGAGAAGGAAACAGAAACTCCAACAATTTTCTGAGGGGGATAGGCCTTGACTCCTCAACTGTAATAGCTGTGGAAGGTGCTAACAGCCAGAGAAATTCATTACTAGCTCCCAAGAGGGTGGAGGCATGGAGGCCAAGAAACAGTGCTAAGGATTTTGAATGAGGGGCAGAGTTCTCAGAGGAAACCTGTTTGAGTAAAGGTCATTCTCTCTACAAAAGAAATTTCTTTCCAAGGCAGACTAGTCTATTGATTTGGTATTGGTATTAGTATTGGTAGGAAGCTCTTTTCTTATGTAGCACAAGCTCTGAGGTTACTATCTCAAATTCCTCAAAACTGGTACAGTAGGTCTCTAAAGGACAGCTGATAAGGGGCTGGGGTTTTGTTGTTGGTGGTGGTGTTTATTTGGTTTTTTTTCACTGTTACAAACCCCTAGTGGGAGCTATCTCTCCCTTCCAATATCATTTAACTAGTTATCAATCCTTCCATATATCTATGAACACCAATAAGATTTTACAAAGGGAGCATTTCATTAGAAAGCTCCAAACAGGGGGCACACTCTCCCCTGGTCTTTATGGGGGTGGAAGGGTGGCTCAAACTTAAAGTGGTTGCTACAAAAAATTCCCTTCATGGGGAGGGTACGGGGGTGGGGGAGGCAGGATATTTCCTGGCCTTAGAGTTCTTTTTCACTCTTCAAGATAAGTCCCCACCAAGTTCACCTCTAGGTACAGATTAGCCAGTAGACAAGTCACTCCTTTGCTGCCAGTCTGATTCACTGATGTGTTGGGTCAAACAGGCTCCTCTTCCTCACCAAACTTGGCTATGGAGTTCCTGAAAGGACCTTTGATGGCCCTTCTAACCTTTCAGCTTTCCAACAACTTACTCCAAGTTCTTACCAGGCACACACAGATATATGGTGGCTAGATGGGAAGATAGGGTAGTTATAGCATGCCAATGGCATTTCTTGCTCCTCACTTAAAAGTTACTGGAGAAGAGCTTAAAATCTCATTTGCCCAAACCATTTTTGCTATGATCGGGACGATTGGCCCTCCCCCACTCTTCACTGAAAGTGTGTGTGTGTGTGTGTGTGTGTGTGTGTGTGTGTGTGTGTGTGTAAGAGAGACAGACAGAGACACAGAGACACAGAGAGAAAGAAAGACTGAGATACAGGGATGATTCATAGTCCAGTGCAAGAACAAAAGTTATCTTTCCTTCTAATTGACAGAATGCTGCTCCCCAACTGTCATGATGTGTTTATGGGGTGGGGCAGGTAGAAAGGAGCCAAGGAATCACCTGGCTTTTGTTGCATCATCTTACACAGTCCAGTACTCCCTAAGTCCTGCAAATCAAAAGGGATGGAAAGGAAGAATATTTATTAAACACTTGGTATGTAGGAAGCTCTTGAGATTCATACGAAGGAGGTCGCTCTGTACCCACACTGTAATTCTAAATGTTCTGAACAAGGCCAGGGATTCAAGTATAGGTTTGGAGAACAAAATAAGAAATAAGATGAGGTACTCAGAGGCAATAAAAAAAAAAAAGAAATTTTACTTTATAATAGTATGGGAAAGATATAGTGTTTGATTAGCTGGATGGGACTCCCTTTACATCCGTTACGATGTGCCAGGTGACTCATACTGCAACAACGACAAGAGTCTGCCAGTTAATGTGCTTCAAACTAGCTCTCTGGGGAGAGAAATGCATATACCAGGTGCTTTTGAGTTTAGTTTGTATTATTAATATTTTCTCCATTGCTTTCTTAAGTCTAGACAATTAACAAAACAATAAACTGAACCCTGATTGGAAGTGTTAGTCAGTTTCTGAAGTACAAATGCTCTGAAAATTTAACGATTGACTCTCCAGACCTGGTACAAGCTGGCTCCAGTAAAGCCCTGAACAGCAGCAGGGGCACATCAAGTCTAAGTCTTCTCACATCCTGGTCTTTTTGTGACAACTTGAAAGCGATGTCCAAGGTTTAATCATTATTCCCCTGAAACAATTAAATTTTGATGATCATTTCATTGCCTTTTTAAAAAAAACACTTATCTTGTCTATGAGGAGTCCTTCTACTTTAACATTCATTCTACAGAAGAGGAAACTGAGACCGAGATAGGAAAGTGATTTGCTCAAGGACACGCAATTAATAAGAGGGAGATATGAACCAGGTGCAATTAATTAAAATTCATTCTTCTTGCTTTTGTTGGATACTTAATATTTTCCTGTACCCATGAGCTAAGGTCAGGGGGTAAGCCAGACCTGACCAGCATAATCCCTATTCTTTTGGGCTGGGGAGACTTAAGAGTCTTGTAGCTCTGAGATTCCTTCCATTTCATCTTTGAGGGTGGAAAAGTGAGGAGTTAAGAGGGATTTTCTACCTTGAAGGTCCTATAACCACCAAGAGTGTGACTGGGAAGATCCCAACATGGAGAGGAGGCAGCACTCAAGTAAAAGTTGCCTATTCACAAATAGCTTCTCATCTTTCCTGGGCTGACTTTGCCTGTAAAATTTTGAGGCATAGGATCATAACTATCCTCTCCCTGAACCCTTTGAAATTTCTCTTCTCCTAAAATCTAGACCTCATTCGATTGTTTAGTCTTCCTTTCTTCTGGCACAAATTCTACAGTGGAGTAGTTACTCCTCCCCAAAGTTCCTTTTCTTTCTGCTTTAGCCACCAGTTCCTCCTTGATGGTCAGAATGAAGGCCAGTATGCTATGGAGATCCCCCCCACCCCACCCTTCCCACAAGACTTTTTCTTCCTTCTGAAGGAGGAAATTGTCCCAGAAACAAGTCATGAATTTATCAGTTAAGCTGCCTCTGGCAGAATGAGAGCTCCAAAATTTTAAGTCCTCATTACTGTTATTTGATTCATTAAAGCAAAATATGACTTCAAAGTATCCTCTAAAAAGGTATCTCCCCCACATGTGTCACATCTGTACTAGATTCTCTGAAATGTATAACAACAGAAATGACCTACATGAGTTATAAAGGGCACATATTACTAGCTCCATTTTACAGTTGAGAAAATTGAGACCCAGAGAGAAAAAATCACATATCCAATTTCCAATCTAACAAAAATTTCTTAAGGCCTTTACTCTATATACAGCAAAGAGAAAATTCGTATTTGGCGTTGAGAAGTGTTTTTTTTTTTTACCTGGGGTCCTTGAACTTGTTTTTAAAAATATTTCAACTGTATTTCAATATAAATGGTTTCCTCTGATATCTTATTGGGGGGGGGGTTCTAAAATTTATTTACTTATTTTTAGTTTTCAACAGACAATTCCACAAGATTTTGAGTTCCAAATTTTGAGTTCCAAATTTTCTCCTCTCTGCCCACCCCAAAGACAGCATGCATTCTGATTATTACTTCCCCCAATCTGTCCTCCCTTCTATCACACATCCCCTTTCTCTTATCCCTGTCCCCTCTATTTTCTTGTAGGGCAAGATGGATTTCTGTACCCCATTGCCTGTATATCTTATTTCCCAGTTGCATGTTAAAACAATTTTTAGCATTTGTTTTTAAAACTTTCAGTTCCATCTACTTTCTCTTCCTCCCTCCTCACCCATCCCCACTGAGAAGGCAAGCAATTCAAAATAGGTTATATATGTGTAGCTGCACAAAACACTTCCATAAAGTCATATTGTAAAAGTCATATTTCCCTCCATCCTGTCCTGCCCTCCATTTATTCTATTCTCTCTTTTGACCCTATCCCTCCTCAAAAGTGTTTATTTCTAATTAACCCCTTCCTCCCATTTGCCCTCCCTTCTATCATTCCCCACACACCCCTGCTTATTCCCTTCCCCCCTACTTTCATGTAGTGTAAGATAGATTTTCAAACCAAACTGAGTGTGCATATTATTCCCTCCTTAAGCCAAATGTGATGAGAGTAAGGTTCACTCTTTCCCTCTCACCTGCCCCTTCTTCCCCTCCATTGAAAAAACTTTTTCTTGCCTCTTTTATGTAAGATAAGCTGTCCCATTTTATTTCTTCCTTTCTCCTCCCAATATATTCCTCTCTCACCCCTTGATTTTATTTTTTTTAGATATCATCCCTACCTATTCAGCTCACCCTGTGCCCTCTATCTATATGTATATAACCCCCCCCCAACTACCTTAATCCTGAGAAAAGTCTCAAGAGTTACAAATACTACCTTTTCATGTAGGAATGTAAACAGTTCGATTTTAGAAAGTTCCTTATGATTTCTCTTTCCTGTTTACATTTTCATGTTTCTCTTGATTCTTGTGTTTGAAAGTCAAATTTTCTATTCAGCTCTGGTCATTTCAACATGAATGCTTGAAAGTCCTCTATTTCATTGAATGACCATTTTTCCCCTGAAGTATTATACTCAGTTTTCCTGAGTAGGTGATTCTTGGTTTTAATCCTAGCTCCTTTGACCTGTGGAATATCATATTCTAAGCCCTTTGATCCCTTAATGTAGAAGCTGCTAGATCCTGTGTTATCCTGATTGTGTTTCCGCAATACTTGTATTGTTTCTCTCTGGCTGCTTGCAATATTTTTTCCTTGACCTAGGAGCTCTGGAATTTGGCTACAATATTCCTAGGAATTTTCCTTTTGGGATCTCTTTCAGGAGGTGATTGGTAGATTCTTTCCATATCTATTGAATTATTGAATATCTCTGGTTCTATAATATCAGGGCAGTTTTTCTTGATAATTTCTTGAAAGATGTTGTCTAGGCTCTTTTTTTGATCATGGCTTTCAGGTAGTCCTATAATTTTTAAATTGTCTCTCCTGGATCTATTTTCCAGGTCAGATGTTTTTCCAACGAGATATTTCATATTGTCTGCTATTTTTTCATTCCCTTGACTTTGTTTTATAATTTCTTGATTTTTCATAATGTTATTAGCTTCCATCTGCTCCATTCTAATCTTTAAGGAATTATTTTATTTCACTGAGCTTTTGGACCTCCTTTTCCATTTGGCCAATTCTGCTTTCTAAGGCATTCTTCTCCTCATTGGTTTTTTGGATCTCTTTTGCTGTTTGGTTTAGTCTATTTTTTAAAGTGTTATTTTCCTCCACATTTTTGGGCCTCCTTTAGCAAGCAGTTGACTTGTTTTTCATGATTTTGTTGCATCAATCTCATTTCTCTCCCCTATTTTTCCTATACTTCTCTTACTTGATTTAGAGAATCCTTTTTGAGCTCTTCCATGATCTGAGACCAATCAGTACTTTTCTTGGAGGCTTTAGATGTAGGAGCTTTGACTTTTCTCTCTCCTTCTGTTTGTATATTTTGGTCTTCCTTGTCACCAAAGTAAAATTCTGTTGTCTGATTCTTTTTCTGGATTTTGCTCATTTTTGCAGCTATTTACATGACGTTTGAGCTCTTTGTCAAGATAGTTCTCTGCTTCCAGTGGGAGTGGAGAGTGTACTGTCAGCTGCTCAGTCCACCCACAATCTGTGGGCCTAGAACTCCAGAAGCAGTTGCTGCCCCTGCAGCTGCTGCCACAGGCTTCTCCTCCACCCTCTCCCTTACCCTGGGGCTAAGGCCTGACCACTCTACTCTCTCATACAGATCCCACAAATTTTTTCCACCAACCTTCCAATTTGCCCTTGGCATTTTGGGGTTGTGAAAACTGCCACAGGTGCCCAAGATTTAATCCCTCCAAGACCTGCTCAGGTCCCCTTGGTGCCAGGGCAGCCCATGCTGAACTGAGCTCTTTTCCCAGCACGGCACAAAAGGCACTTCCCAGTAGCCTTCCAAGCTATCTTGGGCTGGAGATTTGCTTCACTCCATCATTCTGTGGGTTCTGCAGCTACAAAATTTGCTTAGAGTTATTTTTTACAGGTATTTGGCTGGGTTTGGGGGGAGAGCACTAGCAAGCCTGTGCTGTTACTGCTCCATCTTAGCCCTCTGTTATCTTGTGCATTTAAAAATATCTTTCTGAGAAAGGGTTCCTAATAGCCACCAAATTACCAAAGGGTCCATGATACATGCAGAAACGTTAAGAGCCTGTAATGGAGAGAGGATTTTATGACTTACAAGCAGATAAATAAATCATGACAATTTAAGGAGGTAAAAGACACCAAAAAGTTCTCATAGGAGATGGCACAAAAGCTGAATTTCAAAAAGTGATAAGGATTTTATTGCCTCATAGATAGTTTGAATGGGGTATCATACAGGAATCTCAGGGAAGAGGATAGGGAAGCAATAACAGATGAGGGAAATCCATTTTGTACCCTTTTGAAGGCAGGGATGATTTTTGTCTCATTAAGTCAATAAACATTTATTAAGTACCTACTATATACCAGTCACTGTACTAAGTTCTGGGGATACAAATAAAAACAAAGACAGTCCTTGACCTCAAGAAGTTAACAATCCAATGGGGGAAACCAACACATATCAGGAAGCTGAAAAAGGTGAGGAGAGGAGATAATCCCTTCTGCAGGGGCATGATGGAGTGTTTCAAAGATATCCAAAACTTTAGCACAGAGGACAGCTTCTGCAAAAGTTAAAAGGAAGGAGATGGAGTTTCCAGTTTATGGGATGGTAGGTCTTAACTGTTAGGCTAAAATGTAAAGTGCATGAAGGGGAGTAATGTTTAATATGTCTGTAAAAGCAGACTGAAGCCAGATCTGAATGGCAGATTAGGAAGTTTGAATTTTATCTTAGATGCCATAAAATGTCAATGCTGTTTCTTAAACAGGGTGGTAAAGGCCAGACTAGAAACAAAATCTTCTGACTCATAGTTCAGTATTCTTTCCACTTTAATGACATGTAGTCTTAGTAGACTGTGTGTGTGATTTGTCCTTCATTCTCAAAGAAGACCATGACATCAGGAAGATGATGACATGACTTGCAATTGAATTGGATTTGAGTGAGGGAGGACTGTGCAAAGTCACCAGCCTCACTTTCCCCTGCAGAGTCATCTGGGTCCTTGTCCCCTCCCCTCTCCTTCCCTCCCTCTTCTCTCTTTTTTTTCTCCTCTCCTCTTCTCTCCTCTCCTCTTCTTTCCTCTCCTCTCCTCTCCTCTCCTCTCCTCTCCTCTTCTCTCCTCTCTTCTCAATAGAGCTCAACATTGTGTATGTTAGCTATAGCGGACATAGCGAACCTTCTTTTTTTTGTCATCTCTCTCAGTTCTGCTATTCATTCACTTGCTATGAGACCTCTCATAAAAGACTAATCCTTTCTGTGCATAGTTCAATTATTTTTCCAAACACAATTCAATTCAACAAGTGTTTATTATTTTCTATGATCCCCACATGAACAAAAGCAAAAATCATCCCTGCCTTCCAAAGGGCACAGAATAGCTTTCCCTCATCTGTTATTCCCTCCTTATCCTCATTTCTCAGGACAATATGAGAAGCCTATAAATAGCAGATGAGCAGTCCTCAAATCTGCAGAACGAATTGCTGTAGAATAACTGATATTATTTTATTTTTATTTCTTAGGCTAATTTGGCTTTAGCTTCTAGAATTTCTTACCAGATTGTTACTAATGTACAATTCTAGCTAGGTTTCTTTGCAGAAAAAAAAGACACCAGACACAGCCAGCTAAGACCTTTAGAAATCTGTTCCAGAAATACCCCAACCAAATTTTGAACACTTCCATCATCACCACTTCTGCCCAAGATGGGTGGGTGGTGCTGTACCCACATCCCCTTACCCTTCCTCAGTTCCTAAACCAGACATTGTCCCCTCTGAGAAAAATCGGTAAAGTCTCATCTATAGAAGTGGGGAAAACCAACACAGATAAAGCAAAGCAGTGACAATTATTACTACAGTCACACCAAGTCCAAATGGAGCATTTATTAAACTGATTTGACTAGAGAGCATGACAGGACTGGAAATCTGTCTATGGAGTATATAAATGCTGGTCTGGGGTAGGAGTGGTGGGAGTGGTTGGGAGATTGTAATAACCTAGGGATGTACCTTTCTGAAGAGGTAATAGACTAGTTAAATGGCAGACAGACAGACAGACAGACAGACAGACAGATAGATAGACAGACAGACAGATAGTCAGATAGATAGATAGATAGATAGATAGATAGATAGATAGATAGATAGATAGATAGATAGATAGGCAGACAGACAGACAGTCAGATAGATAGATAGATAGATAGATAGATAGATAGATAGATAGATAGATAGATAGATAGATAGATAGATAGATAGATAGATAGACAGACAGACAGTCAGATAGATAGATAGATAGATAGATAGATAGATAGATAGATAGATAGATAGACAGACAGTCAGATAGATAGATAGATAGATAGATAGATAGATAGACAGACAGACAGACAGACAGACAGACAGACAGACAGTCAGATAGATAGATAGATAGATAGATAGATAGATAGATAGATAGACAGACAGACAGACAGACAGACAGACAGACAGACAGACAGACAGATAGATAGACAGACAGACAGACAGACAGACAGTCAGATAGATAGATAGATAGACAGACAGACAGACAGACAGACAGACAGACAGACAGACAGACAGACAGACAGACAGACAGACAGACAGATAGATAGATAGATAGATAGATAGATAGATAGATAGATAGATAGATAGATAGATAGATAAATGTATACATGGATAGATAAATTGAGATGGAACATTCATTACACAGTTACCATGTGCCAGGTACCATTCTAAGCACAGAGGATGCAAATGCAAACAAGATAACCCCTATCTTCAAGGAACTTATATTCTAATGGGAGAATATAACACATAGAGGGATGCTGGAAATGGGGTGAGAAATATTACCTTTGCAGAATAATGGTGCTGAGAAGTAGACAGGAAGAGTCATGGACTCTAGCTCCTCCCATGGCCAATCATAGATTGAAGATAGAGGAAAGCTCACCTGTCAAGGCCAGAGGATTTAGAGGTGGAATCCAAGTTTCTACTAGCCAATGGCTAAGGATGAGTGCTAGAATAAATGCCATGGTGTGGATGACATGGTGAGGAAATAATAAGAAAGTCATGTGGAGGTCTGGGCAGGATGAAGTTTAGAATGAGCTATGCATTTTTAGACATGGCCATTGTGTTGATTTGTTTTGCTTAAATGAGATTCTTATATCAATCAGTCAATCAACGAGCATTGATGTTGGAAGCTATAACAGTGTTCCAACACCTATTTTGTGGACATGTTAGGTTTTTTTTTCACTATAGAATTTTTGCTCCTTGAAGTCAGGGACTGTTTCATTTGTGTCTTTGTATGTTCATGGACCTAGCTCATAGAAGGCACTTGATAAATTCTTGTTAATTGTTTACATTTTTAGATTATTATGATTGGGAGATGAAAGTGAAAATTATATGAAAATCAATAATATATTTAAAAGAAAAAAATTCATTTGGATGTATTTTGGAGCATTTTGGAGTGAGAAAAGAACAACTGATTTGGACTCTAACAACATGGGTTCAAATCTTGACTCTAAAAACTAAAACATGGAAAACTCATTTAACCTCTCTGGGCCTCAATTTCCCAATCCATAAAAAGAAGGAAGTTGTAGCAGATTATTTCCAAGGTCTCTCCCAGCCCTAAACTCTTATTTTATTGATTAGCAGATGGGGTTGTTACCCTTTACCACTTCATTCCTTCCCCTACCTCAACCCTGAATATCAGCACCAGCAGATTTAAAATTTCCCCTTTGTGACTTTTCCCCTCTTCCAAGGCTGCCCTTGATTATTTCAAGTAAATTTTACCTGGAGGGAGGAGCCAAGATGGTGGAGTAGAAAGATACACATATGCTAGCTCCTAACCCACAGCCCATAAAATACCTGTAAAGAAGAACTCCCAACAAATTCTGGAGCAGCAGAAGCCACAGAACAACAGAGTGGAGGAGATTTCTGCTCCAGAGAGACCTGAAAAACCAACACCAAAGGTCTGTCACGCACCGCACCCGGAGCAGAGCCCAGCCCTGCCTTGGCCTCACAGCACCGAGGGGAGCAGATCTGAGCAGGCTTCAGGGGCAGAATCTCCAGTAGCCACGCAGGTCTCTTCACCCGCAGGCACCAAAGGTCAGTGAGAGGGTCTTTTCAGCTTGCCGAGAGGGGAGCGGGGTGTGTTTGTGACTCAGACCCCCTCAGGAGGCAGCAGCAGAGGCAGCAGCAGAAAGGGGCTCCCAAAGCAGGCAGGAGCCTGGATCCATTGTTGAAGGTCTCTGCATAAACCCCTTGAGGGAACTGAGCCCCGTGTGGCAGCCCTGCCCCCACCCGAGCACCTGAACTTAATCTCACACTGAATAGCAGCCCCTCCCCTCCAAAGCCCTAAGGCTGGGAAGCAGCATTTGAATCTCAGACCCCAAGCACTGGCTGGGAGGATCTGGAAGCAAGGTGGGTGTGGAGAGGACACTCAGAAGACAAGTCACTGGCTGGGAAAATTCCCAGAAAGGGGGGAAAAAAATAAGAGCATAGAAGATTACTTTCTTGGTGAACAGATATCTCCTCCCATCATTTCAGATGAGGAAGAACAATGCTTACCATCAGGGAAAGATATAGAAGTCAAGGCTTCTGTATCCCAAACATCCAAAATAAATATTCAATGGGCTCAGGCCATGGAAGAGCTCAAAAAGGATTTTGAAAATCAAGTTAGAGAGGTGAAGGAAAAACTGGGAAGAGAAATGAGAGAGATGCAAGAAAAGCATGAAAAGCAGATCAACACTCTGCTAAAGGAGACCCAAAAAAAATGCTGAAGAAAATAACACCTTGAAAAATAGGTTAACTCAATTGGCCAAAGAGGTTCAAAAAGCCAATGAAGAGAAGAATGCTTTAAAAAGCAGAATTAGCCAAATGGAAAAGGACATTCAAAATCTCACTGAAGAAAATAGTTCTTTAAAAATTAGAATGGAGCAGATGGAAACTAATGACTTTATGAGATACCAAGAAATCACAAAACAAAACCAAAAGAATGAAAAAATGGAAGATAATGTGAAATATCTCATTGGAAAAACAGCTGACCTAGAAAACAGATCCAGGAGAGACCATTTAAAAATTATGGAACTCCCTGAAAGCCATGATCAAAAGAAGAGCCTAGGCATCATCTTTCATGAAATTATCAAGAAAAACTGCCCTGATATTCTAGAACCAGAGGGCAAAATAAGTATTCAAGGAATACACTGATCACTGCCTGAAAGAGATCCAAAAAGAGAAACTCCTAGGAATATTGTGGCCAAATTCCAGAGTTCTCTGCTCAAGGAGAAAATATTGCAAGCAACTAGAAAAAAATAATTCAAGTATTGTGGAAATACAATCAGGATAACACAAGATCTAGCAGCTTCTACATTAAAAAATCAAAGAATTTGGAATATGATATTCTAGAAGTCAAAGGAACTAGGACTAAAACCAAGAATCACCTACCCAGCAAAACTGAGTATAATACTTCAGGGGAAAAAATGGTCTTTCAATGAAATCAAGGACTTTCAAGCATTCTTGATGAAAAGACCAGAGCTGAAAAGAAAATTTGACTTTCAAACATAAGAATGAAGAGAAGCATGAAAAGTTAAACAGCAAAGAGAAGTCGTAAGGGACTTACTAAAGTTGAACTGTTTATATTCCTACATGGAAAGACAATATTTGTAACTCTTGAAACTTTTCAGTATCTGGGCAGTTGGTGGGATCACACACACACACACACACACACACACACACGCAGAGCACAGAGTGAATTGAATAGGCTGGAATCATATCTTTAAAAAATGAAATTAAGCGGTGAGAGAGAAATATATTGGGAGAAAGGGAGAAATGGAATGGGGCAAATTATCTCTCATAAAAGAGGCAAGCAAAAGACTTTTTAGTGGAGGGAAAAAGAGGGGATGTGAGAGAAAAACATGAAGCTTACTCTCATCACATTCGACTAAAGGAAGGAATAAAATGCACACACATTTTGGTATGAAAACCTATCTTACAATACAGGACAGTGGGAGAGAAGCAGGGTGGGGAGGGATGATGGAAGGGAGGGCAGTGGGAGGAGGGAGCAATTTGAAGTCAGCACTCTTGGGGAGGGACAGGATCCAAAAAGAGAATAGTGACAATGGGGGGCAAGATAGGATGGAGGGAAATATAGTTAGTCTTATAGAAGACAGCTATTATGGAAGTCATTTGCAAAACTACACAGATATGGCCTATATTAAATTGCTTGCCTTCCCAACAGGAATGGGTGGGGAGGGAGGGATGAAGAGAAGTTGGAACTCAAAGTTTTAGGAACAACTGTCAAGTACTGTTCTTGCTACCAGGAAATAAGAAATACAGGTAATGGGGTATAGAAAGTTATCTGGCCCTACAGTACAAAAAGAGAAGATGGGGACAAGGGAAGGGAGGGATGTTAGAAGAGAGGGTAGATTGGTGATAGGGGCAATTAGAATGCTTGGTGTTTGGGGGTGGGGGGAGGGGACAAATGGGGAGAAAATTTGGAATGCAAAATTTTGTGAAAATGAATGTTAAAAGTTAAATAAATTAATTAAAAACAACAACAAAAACAAAAACAGAAACAAAAAAATTTACCTGGAAACAAATATTCGATGTTTGTAAGCAAGGGTTCAAAGTTCATTTACCGACTCTCCTCATTGTTTGCGATTGAATTACTCAATTCTCCCTGTCTGCATGAGTGGTAGAATTGGTGAAAATTTAGGAAAAGAGGCATTCTTGCCTTGGTTTTTGGTTTTGTATTTAGTTTTTGTTGTTGTTTTGGCTTACACCTTAAAAAGAGATTCCCAGATTTTCCTGAAGAGGAAATTCCCCAAAGTCTCTCGCGTGTTAAATTGGAGAAATGGAGTCCATGGAGATACTGGATCCTCTTCAGAGGTGTCAAACTTACAGCCCTAGAGGGTAGGGCAGGAAAACTTCCTAAATAATAAAGGTAGAGAAAACCAGATTAAAATGAAATTGGAAAATGCTTAACAAAACAAATAAAAATACAATGCAACATAAATAGTGTTTGAGGTTTTTCTATGACTCTTTGTGACCCCATTTGGAGTTTTCTTGGCTAAAATACTGGATTGGTTTGCTATTTCCTTCTCCAACTCATTTTACAGATGAGGAAACTGAGGCAAACAGGGTTAAGTGATTTATCCAGGGTCACACAGTTGGTGTCTAAGGCCAGATTTGAACTCAGGAAGAAGAATCATCCTCATTCCAGATCTGGCACTCTATCCACTATCCACTTCCCAAACTTATTTGGTGTACTGCTCCCTTTTCTAAAAAAAAAAATTCACTCAGTGCCCTCCTGGGGTTAGGTTAGGTTACCCCTTACTTTTATTCAACACCTCCAATGCACCTGAAGCTATTACCACACCCCTCATCCATATCACCCACTTTGGGATTCTATGTTTGACTACAGTTATCACCTAACTGCCCCTTGAGATAATGTTAATTGCTGTTTTTCTAGATCAATATGGGTAAGAATCTGTTTCTATTTGATTTCACCTTATTCTAGACTTTCTTTCCTTTCAACGACCTTTCCCTAAGAGAAGTCTAGAACCCCTTCTCTGAAGGCAAAATACTAGGATCTCTCCCATGCTTTCATCAATTCTGCCCCTCATAAAGGCATGGAACATTGAGTGATTAATCAATCTCTACCAATGAGGAGAATCTGATGCCAATGAACCTTGAACCCTGAGTTACAGTATGATTCATCCTATATCCTACTGGGGACACCTTGGTCCCATACATCCTTGCAAATGTACTCAGGCCCCACCCACCCCCACATATACAGGACCCTGGTTGAGGTTTCTAATAGTCTGCTAGGTATGACACACTTGAGGGTGATAATAGTTATAGTAATAACTGACATTTACATAGCTCTTTATAATTTGTAAGGCATTTTATGGACAATTTTTTTTTCAAAAATTTATTACTTTTTATTTATTGAATTTATTAAAGATTCGCCATATTGACAAAACTCTTAAGGAACCTCACCATTGGCTAGACTCTTAAGGAATCTGAGCACTTGTGATGCTCGTATGGACAAGCAAGCCTGACTGAATCTTAGCTAGATTGAATCTGAGTCATTTTATGGACATTATTAAGTCTGATCCATAAAAACCCTGTAAGCTAAGTTCTACAGATATTATTTACCACATTTTATAGATGGAGTAAAATTGTCCATAATTATATAACTAGCAAGTGTCATATGTGAAATTTGAACCCAAAACTCTTCTGAGTCCAAGTTCAGTACTATTTCTTCTATAGAACACAAAGAATGGTTGCTAGTAGAAGATAAGGAAGGTGTGTATGGGGGTTGGGGGGTAGATAAGAAAGGATATCAAAAAAAAGTTTCATGGAGCTGGAACTAGTCTGCCACCAAGAACCAGTCTAAGAGGCCAGAAGAAAGAGTTGACTCTTTCCTTCTAGAAAGGTTTTCAGACCTGAGGTGTTAGTGCAGCAATGGTATTTAATTTTTCTAAGTATAGAATGAGATTCATATAGACTACTAGACATGGGAGGTACTTTTAATATCATCTCATCTAACACCTTCATTTTACAAAAGAGGAAACTTAGGCCCAGTTAGGAAAAATGACTTGCCCAAGGTCATACAGCTTATCAGTGCTGGAGTCAGGACTTAAGCCTGCCTGGTTGCCATACAAAAGTTCATTTCAGTGAACCACACTACTCTGATTTAGCTTAGTGTATCTGTGGAACCCAGGACTGAGAAAACAGCAGATTGTCCATGTTAGTGCCTACCTAAGTAATGGAAAGTAATCTACTTCCACTACTGGGAAGTTTAACCAAGGTGCTTCTACACAGACACCGCAGACAAGGAAGGTACATCTTCTCCATGAAGTTTCAGGTGTGTTCACTTCAGATTTATTTGCTTTCCTAGCGGAGAAAATCCTAGTGGAGTGGTACCTTGAAGAGGAACCCAACTGATGTCTCACTTCCCAGGAATTTGAGCCAGAGGATTTGACAGTCTTGGAGTTGGGTCACCCAAGACAAAGAAAGCAGTGGTTGAGAAATCCCATTCTCAGGACCCAGAGTCATGAGGAGGAATAATGAATGAAGCCATGGGCTCCACAGGGGAATCTACCTGTAACTTTTGACTACAGCCCAGACCTTACTTAACCCTAGGAGTTTTAGGGACTTTCCAGAGTCTGGTAACGATGCCCAAAGAAAGATTTTTTCTTTAGTCCTTTAGATAGTCTGATTTTATTCTGCTACCCATGTACTCAATGTGAAACTAAAAGCTGCTTCTCCAGTCAGCTTTGTGGGTTTGGCTTGCCTTCTTGGTCTCAGTCATGTGTCAGAATTTCAGGTCTTGCAAACAAACTATTGTCCTTGTGAAGGCCCGTGGATGCCCATCTCGGAAGTCATGCCATTGCCTCTTCCTTCCTTCCTCCACCCCTTGCTCTTTGTGGTTTTTCTTCCAAGAATTCCCTTTGAGGACATCCATAGACAAGGTCTGCTGATTTCCTAGCATCCATCAGCACTGTTAGGGATATATCCCTTCTCAGAATTAAACTATCTTTGCTCATCACACTTATCCTACCCCTTGTTGTTAAATACAGAGTGGGTTTCTAAAGCTCTAGACAGGCAAACAAAGTTAGAAATCTACACACTCAGCAAAATTTCAAAGTTGATATTCTATATTTTGTCTCCTAGTCTTTTCTAGAGACTCAAAGAATGTTCCGGCTGGACAGGTCCCCAGAGCACTTGAACTAGGCCTTGAAAGGTAAGCAGGATTTTAGCAGGTATTGTTGAATACTATTTAACCAAGAATCAACACGATTGGGTATATGTTTTAGTAAGGCTAATACAACAGTCAAAGAATGGATTACAGTAGGGAGGGTTTAGAAGAATAGGGAATTCTTATAGAATTAATAGATTAATTAATAAATTCTTAATAGAATTAAGCCCTTGGGAAATCCCCTTCCTGAGAAGATTCTTCCTTCTCGTCATTCCTTCACTTTGGAGGTTTTCACAGGGCATGTCATAAACCAGTTACTCCACTGCTAAAACCATTTTACTCCTTTGTTGTCTCTGTAATCGAGAACCAAACAACACTAATAGTCATTTGGATCGTAAAAGGCGAGCCATGCACTAGGAAAGTCTGAGGATACAAAGCGGACCCTTGGCTAACTCAGCAGGCTTTGCTATGCTGGTAAATATTCAACCACTGGTTCTCTGGGGGGTTGGGGAGGGCGGGGAATGTGCTCGTGACACACTCAAGTTTAGTCTGTGTTACTCACATTTTCTCTATCACTTTCTAAAGTCTAGATAGTCAACGAAACAGCAAACCAAAGCCTTATTTACAGTTATCTGCCAAGGTGTAAGTGTGGACACTAAAAATTTAATAATCACTCCTGCCCATCCACGGGTCAGGCACCTTCTCAGCCTTGATAGTGGTGATGAGAAAACCGTAGGGCATTATGCCTACAAAGACATGAAAACTACATACTAGGTTCCCCTCCTTAATCACTTCTTTTGTGTCTGCTTTGTAGAATGGATTGAAACGTTGTTAGGGAAGGATGCTGGGTATGGTGACAAATTGTTTAGAAATTTTATGAGGGAAAATCTATACACTCAACGTGGAGAAAATAAGAAATAATTCTTGGTTCTCCTCTCCCACCCTTCCCAAGACCCTTTAAAATGTTTTTTAGAGGCAGCTAGGTGGTGCAGTGGATAAAGCACCAGTGCAGGAGTCAGGAGGACATGAGTTCAAATCTCACCTCAGACACTTGACACTCACTGTGTGACCTTGGGCAAGTCACTTAACCCCAATTGCCTCATCTTGGGTCATCTCCAGTCATCCTGATGAATGTCTGGTCACTGGATTCAGATGGCTCTGGAGGAGAAGTGAGGCTGGTGACCTGCACAGCCCTCCCTCACTCAAAACAAAGTCAAGTGCAAGTCATGTCATCATTTCTCTGATGGCGTGGTCTTCTTCAGCAACAAAATACTAACACACATATAAAATGTTTCTTGAGTTAAGGAAATATGAGTACAGTGGCAAGAGTAGTAATATTCTGAATTCTTCTTGGGTTGGAAATCTTTATACATGTCTTGTTTATGTGTCTCTAATTCTTTTGATATTGGAGAAGTGGATTTGATTATTTATTTGGAAAGAAGAACTCACTTTTGTGACTTCTCTCTCTTAAAGGGGAAGTGCAGCTTCTGTCAAAATCTGTTGTTTTGAAATGCTTTCTCCAAAATATTTTGGGTCATACTTTGGATACTTAAAACCATCCTCAAAAAAGATAACCAAGTCCAACTGGCTAAGGAAAGAATTGTCTTTCTTAATATCTAAGTCTTCTCACACATCCTCACCACGTTTTTGTATCAGCCATACGTGGGTATTCTCTAGTTCTCCCAAAGTCTCCAAGTCTATGTCTCATATTTCTCTCAAAATCATTCTCCACCTCAAGTCCTCTAGGACTGACTGTTTCTTCCTAACTTGAACATGCACTTTTGGATGGATTGCTCTGCAAATTCTTCTATCACTTCCTGGTATGTTAGGGCTCTCTAGTTCATTCACAGTTGAGACCATTTTTTCTATTTCCTTCCCATTTCATTGTCATAACTACCATAATGTTTTCATACATATACATATGTATATATGTCCATATATATGTATATGGATATGTACATATTACGAATTTAAGAAAATGAGAGAAAGCCTGAAAAGACATTACGCAAACTTAGGTTCCAAAAAGATTTTGAGAAGCTAGCTAGAATAATTAACTGAAATAGTATTCTTTGAGTGAATTCTTTGGTTTTTTCTTTTGGGCGGTTTTGTTACATTCCTATGTTTCCACTGGGGCAGCTAGGTGGTGCGGTGGATAGAGCAGCAGTGCAGGAGTCAGGAGGATCTGAGTTCAAATCTCACCTCAGACACTTGACACTCACTAGCTGTGTGACCTTGGGCAAGTCACTTAACCTCAATTGCCTGGGTTATCTCTAGTCATCCTGATGAATATCTGGTCACTGGATTCAGATGGCTCTGGAGGAGAAGTGAGACTGGTGACCTGCACAGCCCTCCCTCACTTAAAAACAAAGTCAAGTGCAAGTTATGTCATCATTTCTCTGATGGCATGGTCTTCTTTGACAACAAAGGATGAACACATACGTATATGTTTCCATTAGTCTGAGAACTTCAAGTGAGGAAACTCCTTTTGCCAATGCAGATTGGCAACTCCTATATAATGTATAGTCTTAGAGAGTTACCTGAAATGTTGATGGGTTATTAGTCTGTGAACTAACCTTTATTAAGAGTTGGTTATATGCTAAGTACTGGGCTACACTCTTGGGATTCAAAAAAAGGCACAAAAAAAAATTCTAGTACCTGCATTCAAGGATCTCACAGTCTAATGTGGGGGAAAAGAGGCAAACAACTATGTACAGACAGGATGTATAAAGGGTGAATTGGAGGGTAATCTCAGAGAGAAGACACTAATTAATATTAAGGAGAAACCAGGAAAGACTTCTTGCAGAGGGTGGGATTTTAATTAAAAGAGTGAAGGAAGCCAGGGAAAATGGTAGGCAGAGATGAGAAGGGAGAACATTTCAGGCATGCTGGATAACCTGTGAACATACTCTTAGAATTATAGTGTTACATGTGAGGAACAGCATGAAGTCTGGTGTCACTCAGAGTATGTAGAAGGGAATAAAGTATAAGAAGACTGGAAAGATAAGAAGGGGGCAAGTTATGAATGCCTTTAAAAGTCAAACAGGGTTTTCAATTTGATTCTGGGTAATAGGGAACCGCTAGAGTGTATTGAGTGGAGTAGGTGTCATGGTAGGACCCAAACTTTGGGAAGATCTCTTTGGTAGCTCAGTGGAGGATGGCCAGAGTATACGTGGTGGAGTGGGAAGAAACATCAGGTAGGGAGGACAACCAGGAGAGGAGATAATATGAAAGACTGGCCAGGGTCATTTTGTTCAAAATGTATATTTACAAAAATAAATGTACATCTATACCTGGTTTTAAAATAGCAGCTATAAAAGTAAAGAATGAGAGAAGTATGGCCACACAATGATTTTTGTGGGAAATTTTCTGGTGGGGCTTAGTATGAATCAAAAGTGTGACTTGGCTGCTTGAAAAAAAATGCTAATACTTTCTGGGGCTGCATTAATAGAAACTGCCCAAGTCAGACCAATTCTGGGCAATACATTTTAGGAAGGACATTGAAAAACTGTCAGACATGCGGAGGATGGTCACTAAGATACATGAGAAGACTGAAGACCATGTTACAGCATCCAAGTGCAAGGTGGACTCCAAATTCCTTTACGCTTTGGCTGGCTATATACGCATGATGTCAAGACTGTGCCTAGGCAGGTAAGAAACCCAATGAACGTGTCCCAAGGACTTAGTTTGGTTTCCATGCCTTGCCCCCAATTTACCCATCTACCAAGAAGAGTGGAAAAGCTTTGGAACTGAGAAACAAGGGGACTCCAAACTTTATAATTATTTGGCAGTTATTAGGCAAAGAGTCATTACAATAAAATCGATGAACCATCAGTCATCAATCAATAAGTATTTATTAAGTGCTGAATATGTTCCAGGCACTGTGGAAAGCACAGGGGAAACGAAAGAAAAATAAAAACAGTCCCAGCCCTTGAGGAGTATATATTTGAAGGAACATCTAAGAAGATGCATTAAAATGACATATTTAAAACAAGGTGCTTTGCATTCTGTTGTCTAATATGTTGCAGCGGTGAGCAAATTAACTGGGACAAAGTAAGACAATTTCATCGCAGTGCAATAAACTTTACAACTTTTTGACATTTCAAGAAGCTTTTAATATTTAATATATCCTACTTTTACTGAGGATGTTCATTTCACATTATTTGGTACTGAGTTCATAAGATTTTGACACAAAATCTCTAATCCTTCATTATGAAGCCATATTTTTATCATATTGGATATTAAATGTACCTTTGACAATTCATTTTTCCCCAAGTCTAACAAATTCCCAAGTCATTTAAAAATGGTTTTTCATCATTTTTCTAAATTTATTAACTCTTTATTATATGTGGCATAGTGCTAAGGTCATGTTGCAATTTTCCTTCTCCAATTTGAAATTTCTTTAATTCTGGTGTAATGAGACACCTGCCAATACCTGTCAGCTTGCTCAGATGATGTTTCTCCATAAGGAGCATGCTAGGGAGCATGCTACTTCTGGGAGAGTCACATTAATTTATAAACAAAGTGCCTTGGAGGTACTTGGAGACACATGGCTGTTCTGTAACTTAGTCCAGTTGACTAACTCCAAGGTGGGAAGACTTTTTCCCATAAACTGCAAATTAGAACTCTTTGTGGCTTCAAAGAGACCTGAGTCAGCTGCATTCCTCTCAATGCCTCATCTTCAGCTGTGCTCTGAAAGTGTGGCCACATCCAGTAAGAGACTATAAGGAAAGGAGAAGAGCTATGAGGATGTCTTCCCCTGCTGATGTCACATGGCTCCCCAGAAATTGAGCTTTGGTGAACTTTCCAATTATTCTTTTCCATTCTAGGTAAAAGAAGAAGAGTCTGCAATTTTGGTCAAGAAACAAGAACCACAGTAATCTGAGAGTTGGAATCCAGGCAGGGTCTGGTGCCTGGCATAACATTGATGCCCCAAGGAATCATCTTCAGGAGTGATTTTTTGGGGACTCTAGCACAGTAAAAGGATTTGTCTAGCAATTTTGCCACATCTGGAGATGAACTTGGCAGGACCAATACTATGTAGGAATTGAGCTGTTTTAAGCCTACTAACCCAGAAACTGAGATGGTATAGGGGAAAGTATGCCCTGGCAGCTTGGGGGGGGGGGAAGTGCTTAAATAGTTTACTGGAATTGGGGTGCTAGTTTCTAAAATGAGGGGAACATAGTGAGTAGAGGTTTAATCTGATGGTACCCTAAACACCTGAGAGTATCAAGAACCCTTAAGGAAATATATAGCCTGCCTATCCCTGAGAGGGATATTACATGGGAACAAATTATGCTTCTCAGTATATCAATATATTGATAAGAATCCATCATTTTCTCAATTGGGATGACTTCGAAAACCACTGGAAGCAAATATACATACCCAGAACTTTTTTGTATTTTTATATGATGAAGATGCCCAGATCTGATAGGTTCACTTGGATTTCTAACAATGGTTTTAGTTTGAATCAAAAAATTAATGAATTAATATTATCTTTTTCTTCCAGTAGTCAGTGCTCCAGTCTTTCTATCATGTTACTCATAATGATTGTTTTTTTTCTTCCTAGTGACAGTCAGCAACTCTTCTTTTTTTTCTAGTCTTCTTAATCTTTTTGCAATTACAAGAAATCTATGCCATACTGTAATGGAATCAATAGCAAATCTACTAACTGCCAGGACCCTCTCAATGTCTTTTCTTGTTTTCTGAAGTTTCATAAGGCTATTTTGCCACAATAGTTTGTCAGTTTTCATGTTCTTTTGCATTTCCTTACTTTTTTTTTTGCACTTTGGTGTGACTAGTACTGTTTCATTGCAGGTTTTAATTATCTTTGAAACACCTGACTTCTCCCTACCAATAGCTACTGGAATGTCTCAAATAGTTATTGAAGTGTGCTCTTATAGTTATAGTCATTCTTTAAAATCACAACATTTAAAAACATATAAGAAGAAATGAAGGAAACACATTGTGTGGCATGAAATTCAGCATTCAACTGAAAGAGAATGAACTAAAGATCAGGAAACTAGATCAAATCAGTTTCATCTGGTCAAAGTTCAGATTTTCTACATCAGCCTAGTGCCAAGAAAGGCATAAATGCTTGGTCCCTACTGGCTTAAAATGAAGCTACAGCAAAATTATTGCTTATCCTAAGTAATTTGCCTACCAACTATTGTAAGTAATTTTTCCCCAAAATAATCGGCTTATGTTAAGCAATCTTATCTTCTTTTCTACATGATCAAGAATACAGATTTCCAAGCTTTGGTTAAAAAGTTTGTCTCCATGTTAGAATCTGAGTTCAGACCCAAGAATTTAGATTTTTTTCAAAGTACAATAGCCAAATTGAGTAAACCACACCATGCATCTTAGTTACATGAAATACCATACCTAAACACATTAACAGTCTATAGAACTAGGACAGAAAAACCAACATTGAATGTTAATTTAAGAGGACAAAATTTAGAATGAACAGATATAATACAGCCTTTAAAGATTAAAATGAAAAGCTATATCAAATGCTATAAGCTAGAGTAAAGATGCCCAGAGACATCTGAACCTGTGACCAGGAAGTTCAGTTAAGAGTAAAACATTAGGCCTGAAGACATTAACTATTTGAGAGGACCCTGTTATGCATACTAGTGAGCTTGGCACTTGAAGAAAAGAATTGTGTACTGGCGATAGAATTCCTTGTAGACCAGACTCTGGAAATAGACAAACCACTCACTTCATAAAGGAAAAAAAAAGGGTGAGGATAGTATTTTCTTCCATAGGTCTTTTGCAGGGTATTATGACTCAAGCAAGGTGGGCTACTTTTCTAAAAAGAGGTGTTTGGGGTTTTTTTAAAGCCTTTGGCTTTTGAACTAAATTAATATGGCATACTCCTTTTTTTCTCAAGGGGAAGAGATAGCCTCATGACCAAAGACTTCTACTCTGCCAGAAGCTGGAAACACAGAGAATCTCCATACCCATGTGTCTAGACATACCTGGCCCAGTTACATCTGGTGGGGAAGATATGTTCAGGATCACTGGATCACTGCCTTGTCATGTTGGTGGGGCTTGCATAGTTCAATGAAATTATGAGCTATTCTGTTCATGATTACTCAAGACAGACAGGTCATAGTGGAGACTTTTTTAAAAAATTGTATTTATTTAGTATTTTATTTTTCCCCAGTAACATGTAAAAACAATTTTAACATATATTTTTAAAACTTTGAGTTCCAAATTCTCTCTCTTCCTCTCTCCCCATCACTCCTCATTGAGAAGGCAAACAATTCCATTAGGTTATATATGTGTAGCTATGCAAAACATATTCATAATAGTCATGTTGTGAAAGAAAACATAGATGTAAAAAAAAAACCAAGAAAAATAGAGAAAGTGGAAAAAGTTGCTTCAATCTGTATTCAGACACCACCAGTTCTTTCTCTGGAGATGGACAGCATTTTCATCCTAAGCCCTTCAGAGTTTTCATTGATCATTGTGTTGCCAATAACAGCTAAGCTATTCTCAGCTGATCATCCTACAACATTGTTGTTACTTTGGACCCATTACATTTCTTTTTTTTTTTTTTAGCAGTACTTTCATTTTATTTGAATTTCTTCTCTTTCCAGGGAAACATATGTGTTTTACAGTATCTATAAACACACCAATATGTTTACACTGATTTGTGAACTTAGTACATTCTGGAATTTTGGAATACTCATCAGACCCAAGGCAATATGCAACAACATGAAAGAGGGAGGAATGCAATAGATTAGGACATTTTATGGCTAAAAATACTCATAGCAGCAGATTTTGAAGGATGATTTCATTAAATTAAGTCATTTCACTTGGTCATTTTATTGCTACAGCAAAACAAAGCCATTTTATTATTGTTAAAACCGTTCATTTCTACTTGTAACTGATTGTCTTATTTGGCTCATCCACTGTAAGTTTTCCTGTGGATAACATGTTTAAAAATAATTTGGAGCATATTTTTTAATTGTTTTTTTTTAATGTTTATTTATTTATTTTTAGTTTTGAACATTCATTTCCACAAAATTTTAAGTTCCAAATTTTCTCCCCATCTTTCCCCTTACCCCACCCCAAAACACCATGCATTCTGATTACCCCTTCCTCCAATCTGCCCTCCCTTCTATTGCACCCCTCCTTTCCCTCATCCCTATCTTCTCTCTTTTCTTGTAGGGCAAGATAGATTTCTATTCTCCATTACCTGTATTTCTTATTTTCCAATTGTATGCAAAAACAATTCTCAACATTTGTTCCTGAAACTTTAAGTTCCACCTTCTTTCCCTTCCTCCCTCCCCACCATTCCCACTGAGAAGGTAAATAATTCAATATAGGCTATATATGCGTAGTTTTGCAAAAGACTTCCATAATAGTCATGTTGTGTAAGACTAACTATATTTCCCTCCCTCCTATCCTGACCCTCATTTATTCTATTCTCTTTTTTGACCTTGGCCCTCACTAAAAGTGTTTACTTCTAATTACTGCCTCCTCCCATTTGCCCTCCCTTCTACCATCCCCCCTACAGCACTTATCCCCTTCTCCTCTACTTTCCTGTAGTATAAGATAGATTTTCATACCAAATTGAGTGAGCATATTATGTCCTCCTTAAGTCAAATGTGATGAGAATAAGCTTTACTTTTTCTTCTCACCTCCCCCCTTTTCCCCTCCATTGAAAAAGCTTTTTCTTCCCTCTTTTATGTAAGATAAGCTGTCCCATTCTATTTCTCCCTTTCTCCTCCCAATATATTCCTCTCTCACCCCTTAAATTTATTTTTTAGATATCATTCCTTCGTATTCCATTCACCCTGTGCTCTGTGTGTGTGTGTGTGTAACCCCTTCAACTACCCAAATACTGAAAAAAGTTTCAAGAGTTACAAATATTATCTTTCCATGTAGGAATGTAAACAGTTCAACTTTAGGAAGTCCCTTATGATTTCTCTTTCCTGTTTACCTATTCATGCTTCTCTTGATTCTTGTGTTTGAAAGTCAAATTTCCTATTCAACTCTGGTCTTTTTACCAAGAATGCTTGAAAGTACTCTATTTCATTGAATGACCATTTTTCCCCCTGAAGGATTATACTCAGTTTTTCTGGGTAGGTGATTCTTGATTTTAATCCTAGTTCCTTTGACTTCTAGAATATCATATTCCAAATTCTTTGATTCCTTAATGTAGAAGCAGATAGAGCTTGTGTTATACTGATTGTACTTCCACAGTATTCAAATTGTTTCTTTCTGGCTGCTTACAATAATCCTTGACCTGGGGACTCTGGAATTTGGCTACAATATTCCAAGGAGTTTTTCTTTTTGGATATCTTTCAGAAGGTGATTGGTGGATTTTTCCAATATTTATTTTGCCCTTTGGTTCTAGAATATCAGGGCAGTTTTCCTTGATAATTTCATGAAAGTTGATGCCTTGGCTCTTTTTTTGATCATGGTTTTCAGGTAGTCCCATAATTATTAAATTGTCTCTCGATCTATTTTCCAGCTCAGTTGTTTTTTGAACGTGATATTTCACATTATTTGCCATTTTTTTATTCTTTTGGTTTTGTTTTGTAATTTCTTGTTTTCTCATAAAGTCATTAGCTTTCATCTACTCCATTCTAATTTTTAAAGGACTATTTTCTTCAGCGAGCTTTGGAACCTCCTTTGCTATTTGGATAATTCTGCTTTTTAGAGCATTCTGCTCCTCATTGGCTTTTTGGACCTCTTTTGCCAATTGAGTTAGTCTATTTGTAAAGGTATTATTTTCTTCAGCCTTTATTGGGATCTCCTTTAGCAAGCTGTTGACTCACTTTTCATAATTTTCTTGCATTGCTCTCATTTCTCTTCCCTATTTTTCCTCTACCTCTCTTACTTGATTTTCAAAATCTTTTTTGAGTTCTTCCATGGCCTGAGACCATTGCATATTTATTTTGGAGGTTTGGGATGGAGAAGCCTTGACTTTTATGTCTCCTTCTGATGGGTATGCATTGTTTTTCCTCATCAAAAAGGATGGAAGAAAATAGTTATTCACCAAGAACATAGCCTTCTATAGTCTTATTTTTTTTTACCCTTTTTGGGGCATTTTCTCAACCAGTTACTTGATTTTTGAGTCCTTTGCCAAGAGGAGGGTCTATTCTGGGGACCTGTAAGTTCTCAGTTCCTCCAAGGTGGCACAATGAAGAGAGAGGAGTTTACTCCTCTCCTGGCCTGCTCTCTGGTCTGGGAGCAACCACAAGCCCTCTTCTCTCCAGGATCTGAGAATAGGATTCCCTCTCCACCAGCTCCACCAGCAGCACTCTTCCTCAACCCAGGAGAGCCACTCAGGGCAGAGATGCAGATTAGCAGCTCAATTCCCCCAAGGTCTTTAGGCACAAGGCTCCAAAAATGGACACTGCAGATGCAGTGGCTGATGTCAGTGGGAACAGAATACGTTTCCTTTTCACCCAGGTGAAAGAGCTTTCTCACTGACCTTTGAAGCTGTCTTTGACGTTTGTGGGTTGAGCAATCTGGGAACTGCAGATGCTCCTGGTGGCGCCCTGAAGCCTGTTCCAACCCTGTCCCTGCCATGCCACACAGCCCACACTGGGCTGCACTCCACTCTGAACCTGGAGCAATAGACCTTTCCTATCAGCCTTCCAGCCTGTCTTGGCCTAGAAATCTCTTTCACTGTCGTTTTGTGGATTCTACTGCTCTAGAATTTATTTAGAGTCATTTTTGCAGGTATTTTATGGGCTGTGGTGTGGGGGAAGCTTACACAGGTCCATCTTTCTACTCCGCCATCTTGGCTCTGCCCCCAGAGTACATTTCTTAATTCTATGATCACAGTGAGAAATATAGAAAATAAATTTGTATGACATCAGGCCTACTTTTCTATTTTCATCATCAGAGAAATACTTCTAAAGAAAAAAAATTACAGACACAACAAATATTGTTAAAATTGGCAGTGTTCCATTTTTGATGCCTTCAGGAAGCTAAGTGAATACTGAATCAATGCATTACATTTCAAAAACTGTGGCATACCTGTATATTCAGTACATTCTCAGATGGTTCAGCATTATAATAGCCACTACAGATATTACACAGTTGACTCAAAGTGTTGTGCTTATGGGGACATTAGAAAGAAAATTAATCAATGCATGAAAATTGCATCCCTTTTCAGAATATAAATTCCACATTCCTACATATAGTATTTCTACATTCAATAATATGATGATATAACTGTCATGAATAGGAATTTCTAGCAGCATTCTGTTATATACCCAAACTGTACTGGTGAATTGTCATTCTGAAGGAAGATTTTTCTTCTTTAAATGGACACAAATAAGTTGAGGTCATTTAAGGCAAGTGCTTTTCTTTTCCTTATCTATTCAAGAAGGAAGTTACAGAAAGGGCAGCTAATAGATACCAGGGACTTTCCTGTGTATATATATATGTATATATATATATATTTACAAATCTCCTATTTAAAAAAAGTTTGTCTTCCTGCTGTGTTATAATCAGCACATGAATGATCTTAACTACTAGCAAGCCAAGGAAAGAATATTTAATTTTTCAGCTTCTTCCCATGAAGGAAAAGGAAAAACTTTCTCAAATATTCTTTCTAACAAAGATGATTCCTAGAATATAAAGAGTTTAAAATTTTCCCCTTTAACACTATCATTAAAACCAGATGAGGGAGAAGGGGCATTTGGGGGGAAAGATTTGGGTGCAAAAACAAACATACAAACAAAAAAACCAAAAAAACTTCATTTGCTTGGTCATTTTAAAAAAGGACATGGAATACTGGTAGCTAATTTTGATTAGTGGTGATTTCACTGGGACAGATGTCTATGACCTTCATAATGAGGCAACACATACATTTAAGCAAAGATCAGCTACCCCAAAGCAGTATTACGTATTATTTCAATAGCTTTATGAATCAGTATATTGATTATCCTGTATCAAAAAAAAGTTTTACTTCTATAAAATTAAATTGTAAAGGAAAGAATTGTATTGAGTAGCCATTACATTTCATTTTGCATCAACCCATGCAAGTCTTTCCAGGTTTTTCTGAGAGCATTCTGCTCATCATTTCTTATAGTACAATAGTATTCCATCACAATTAGATAGCCCAGCTTATTCAGCAATTTTCCAATTAATGTGAATCTCCTCAATTTCCAATTCTTTTTTTTTTTTACAAAATTGATGCCATGTTTATTTTTATTAGTTAATTTATTTTCAGTTTTTGACATTCACTTCTGTAAGTTTTATTTTCTCCTCTTCCCTCCCCCCCTCCCCAAGACAGCATGCAATCTGATATAGGCTCTACATATACATTCCTATTAAACACATTTTCACATTAGTCATGTAAATTTCCAGTTCTTTACCACCAGAAAAGAATTGCTATAAATATTTTTGTACATATAGGCCCTTTACCTTTTTGTTTTTTATCTTTTTTGTGGTATTGTTATGTCAAAGGGTGTGCATGGTTTTATAGCCTTTTGGGTATAATGCTCTATTGCTCTATAGAAGGGTTTAATCAATTCACAACTCTGACACTGAAGTCTCATTTTTGCCATATCCCCTCCAATATTTGTCATCAATTTTTCTGTCCTATTATCTAAACTAATTTGTATGAGGTAGTACCTCAGACTTGTTTTAACTTGCATTTATCCAGTCAATAGTGAGTTAGAATATTTTTTCATATGCCTATAAATAGCTTTAATTACTTCATCTGAAAATTGATTATATCTTTTTGATCATTTATTATTTTGGGAATTGCCCTCATTTTTATGATTTTGACACAGTTTTCTATATGTTAGAGAAATGAGGCCTTTATCAGAGAAACTTCCTTCAAATTTTTTTCTTACACAGCTACTATCACTAACTATAATTCCTTCCATCCTATCCCCATTTATCCTATTATCTCTCTCCTTTTACCCTGTCCATCCTCAAAAGTGTTTGCTTCTAATTATCCCTTCTATCACCCACTCTTATCCCCTTCCCACCTACTTTCTTGTAGGGTAAAATAGATTTCCATATTCAATTGAGTGTGTATGTTATTCCCTTCTTAAGCTAATTCTGATGAGATTAAAGTTCACTCATTCTCTCTAGCCTCCCCCTCTTCCACACTACTGAAAAAGCTTTTTCTTGCCTCTTTTATACGAGATAATTTACTCCATTCTACCTTTCCCTTTATCCTTCTCCCAGTACATTCTTCTCTCATCCTTTAATTTTGTTTTTTAGATACCATCCCTTCATATTCAACTCATCTTGTGCCTTCTGTCTGTAACTACTCTAATAATGAGAAAGGTCTCATGAGTTAAAAAAATCATCTTTCCATATAGGGATGCAAACAGCTAAACTTTAATAAGTCCCTTATGATTTCTCTTTCCTGCTTACCTTTACATGCTTCTCTGGAGTCTTGTCTTTGAAAGTCAAGCTTTCTATTCAACTCTGTTCTTTTCATCAAGAATGCATTAAATTCCTCTACTTCATTGAATATCAATTTCTTCCACTCATGGGTTATACTGGTTTTTTCTGGGTAGGTGATTTTGGGTTGTGATCCTAGCTCCTTTGACTTTTGGAATAATCATATCCTAAGCCCTCCAGTCCTTTAATGTAGAAGCTTCTAAGTCTTGTGTTATCCTGTTTGTGGTTCCACAGTACTTGAATTGTTTCTTTATGGATGTTTGCAATATTTTCTCCTTGACCTGGGAACTGTGGAATTTGACTATAATATTCCTGAGAGTCTTCCTTTTGGATCTCTTTTGGTAAGTGATCAGTGGATTCTTTCAATTTCTATTTTACCCTCTGGTTCTAGAATGCCAGGGAAGTTTTCCTTGATAATTTTATGAAAAATGATGTCTATGATCTTTTTTTGATCATGGCCTTCAGGTAGTCCAATAATTTTTACATTCTCTCTCCTGGATCTATTTTTCAGGTCAGTTGTTTTTCAAATGAGTTATTGCACATTGTCATCTATCTTCTCATTCTTTTGGTTTTGTTTTATAATTTCTTGATTTCTCATAGAGTCCTTAGCTTCCATTCTAATTTTTAAGGAATTATTTTCTTCAGTGATCTTTTAAACCTTCTTTTCCATCTGGCCAATTCTGCTTTTTAAGACATTCTTCTCCTCATTGACTTTTTGGACCTCTTTTGCCATTTGATCTAGTCTATTTTTTAAGATGTTATTTTCTTCAGTATTTTGGGGGGGGGGATCTCTTTTACCAAGCTGTTGACTCGTTTTCATTATTTTCTTGCATTACTCTCATTTTTCTTCCCAATTTTTCCTCTACTTCTCTTACTTGATTTTCAAAATCCTTTTTTGAGCTTTTCTATGACCTGAAACCATTTCACATTTTTCTCAGAAGCTTTGGGTGTAGGAGCTTTGGCTTTGTTGTCTTTTTCTGGTTGTATGTGTTGATCTTCCTTGTCACCAAAGTAAGATTTTATAGTCTGAGGGTATTTTCCCATTGTTGACTCATTTTCCTGGCCCATTATTTGACTTTTTAACTCTTTGTTAAAGTAGGACTCTGCTTTCAGCGTGAAGGGTGTACTATCTCAAGTTTTAGGGGTTTTATGCAGCTTTTTTCAGAGATACTTCTAGGGATCTGTAGGTTTTCAGTACTTCCAAGGTGGTATGATCTAAGAAAAGGTGTTTACTCATTTCCTGGTTTGTACTTTGGTCTATGAGTGACCACAGGCACTCTTTTCTGCCTCTCCACAGCTGCTATGAGCTCTGCTATATCAGTGCTTCCCCTCACCACAGAATAGCCATCTAGGACTGGGATGCAGATCAAAGTATGTCTAAAGCAACAGAGTCCTGCCTCAGTGCCAGCAAAGAAACCCCTGTAATCTCCTTCTAACCAGTTGTTCAATCCCCTTATCATCTGTGAGCTAAGAACCTTAGAAGCAGCCTCTGCCACTGATACTGCTGATTTAGTCACTCCCACAGCCTCCTCCTGGTTTGCTGAGGCTGGGGCTGGACTCTGTTCATCTCTTACCCAGGTATGACTGACCTTCTAAGTTATCTCTGGTGTTTGTGGATTGAAAAGTCTGGAAAATGCCACAGTCACCAGTGATTCAGTCCCTGAGACCTGCTCTGGGTTTACTGGGTCCAGTCTATGCTGGTGCAGCCTGTGCTGTACTGTGCTCTTCTCTCAGATTGGTGCAACAAGACTTTTCCTGTCAACCATCCAACCCAAGATTGTCTTGGGTTGGAAATTTGTTTCACTCAGTCTTTTTTGTGGGTTCTGCTACTCTAGAATATGTTTAGAGTCATTTTTACAGGTATTTAGAGGGGTTTGGGGGAGTGCTATGTCAAGTCCCTGCCTTCACTCTGCCATCTTGGCTCTTCCCACCCCAGACTTTTTACAAAAGATGATCCACTGGAGAAGGAAATGGCAAAGCACTCCAGTATCTTTGCCAAGAAAACCCCATGAACAATATTAAAATTATAAAAGAGATGATATTGGAAGATGAGTCCCTTAGATCTGAAGGTGTCCAATATGTTACTGGAGATAACCAGAGGATGACCACAGGTAGTTCCAGAAAGAATAAAGTATCTAGGCCAAAGCTAAAAGGAAGCTTAGTTGTGGGTGTGTCTGGTGACACATGTGCCTGTGAAAAGTCTGATGCTGCAAAGATTAATATTGCATAGGAACCTGAAATGGCAGATCTATGAACCAAAGTGAACTGGATGCAGTCAAACAGGAGATGGAAAGAGATTAACATCTTGTGCAACAGTGAACTTAAATCAATGGGTGAATTTAATTCAGGTGCTCATTACATATACTATTATGGGCAAGAATCCTTTAGAAGAAATAGAGTAGGCCTCATAGTTAATAAAAGGGTGAGGAAAGGAGTTCTGGGGTTTAATTTAAAAAATGATGGAATGAAGTCTATTTGAACCTAAGGCAAACTATTCAATATCACAGTAACACAAGTCTATGTTTCAACCATTGATACTGAAGAGGCTAAAGTTGTTCAATTTTATGAAGACCCATAACATTTAAAAATAGCACCAAAAACTTATGTCACATTCATCATAGGAGATGGAATGCTAAAATAGGAAATCAAAAGATATTTGGAGTAACAGGCAAGTTTGGCCTTGCAGTATAAAATGAAGCAGGGCAGAGACTAATCAGGTTTTGTCAAGGTAACTTGCTGGTCATAGTAAACACGCTTTTTCAATAACCCGAAAGGAAACTCTAAACATGGACATCACCAGATAGTCAATATAGAAGTCAGATTGATTTTATCCTTTGCAATCAAAGATGTAGAGGTTATATACAATCAGTTAAAATAAGACCTGGGGTTGATTGTGGCTCAGATGATGAGCTTCTTATTAAAAATTCAGACTTAATTTGAAGAAAGTAGGGAAAGCCATCAGATCATATAGGTGTGACTTAAATAATATGCCTTATGAATATGAAGTGGAGGTGATGAATAGATTTGAAAGACTGGGTGAGGTAGAGTGGCTGAAGAACCATGGCCAGAGAGTCACAATATTGTATAGGAAACAGCAACAAAAATATCCCAAAGTAAAAGCAGATCAAGAAAACAAAACAGCTGTCTGGTAAGGCTTTACAAATGGCTAAAGAAAGAAGGAAAGGGGGCGGAGCCAAGATGGCGGAGTAGAAAGACACACATACACTAGCTCCGAACCCACAGCCCATAAAATATCTGTAAAACAGAACTCCCAACAAATTCTGGAGCAGCAGAAGCCACAGAACAACAAAGTGGACAACATTTCTGTTCCAGAGAGCCTTGAAAACCTCTCACAAAAGGTCCTTCGCACTGCGGAGCCCTGCCTTGGGCTCGCGGCACCAAGAGGAGCAGATCCGAGCAGGCTTCAGGGGCAGAATCTCCAGTGGCCATGCAAGTCCCTCCACCCATAGGCACCAAAGGTCAGTGAGAGGGTCTCTTTGGCGGGTGGAGAGGGGAGTGGGGTGCTCCCATAACTCAGGCCCCCTCGGAAGGCAGCAGTGGAGGCGGGAGCAGACTGGTGCTCCCCAAACAGGCAGGAGCTCAGATCCATTGTTGAAGATCTCTGCATAAACCCCCTGAGGGAACTGAGCCCCAAGAGGTGGCCCTGCCCCCACCTGAGCACCTGAACTTAATCTCACACTGAATAGCAGCCCCACCCCCACCCAAAGCCCTGAGGCTGGGAAGCAGCATTTGAATTTCAGACCCCAAGTGCTGGCTGGGTGGATCTGGAGGCCAAGTGGGTGTGAAGAGAATATTCAGAAGTCAAGTCACTGGCTGGGAAAATGCCCAGAAAAGGGAAAAAAAATAAGACTATAGAAGGTTACTTTCTTGGTGAACAGGCATTTCCTCCCTTCCTTTCTGACAAGGAAGAACAATGCTTACCATCAGGGAAAGACACAGAAGTCAAGGTTTCTGTATCCCAGCCCACTCAATGGGCTCAGGCCATGGAAGAGCTCAAAAAGGATTTTGAAAATCAAGTTAGAGAGGTGGAGGAAAAACTGGGAGCAAAGCATGAAAAACAAGTAAACACCCTGCTAAAGGAGACCCAAAAAAATGCTGAAGAAAATAACACCCTGAAAAATAGGCTAACTCAATTGGCAAAAGAGGTTCAAAAAGCCAATGAGGAGAAGAATGCTTTCCAAAGGAGAATTAGCCAAATGGAAAAGGAAGTTCAAAAGCTCACTGAAGAAAATAGTTCTTTCAAAATTAGAATGGAACAGATGGAAACTAATGACTTTATGAGAAACCAAGAAATCACAAAACAAAACCAAAAGAATGAAGAAATGGAAAATAATGTGAAATATCTCATTGGAAAAACAACTGACCTGAAAAAATAGGTCCAGGAGAGACCATTTAAAAATTATGGGACTCCCTGAAAGCCATGATCAAAAAAAGAGCCTAGACATCATCTTTCATGAAATTATCAAGGAAAATCGCCCTGAGATTCTAGAACCAGGGGGCAAAATAAATATTGAAAGAATCCATGGATCACCTCCTGAAAGAGATCCAAAAAGAGAAACTCCTAGGAACATTGTGGCCAAATTCCAGAGTTCCCAGGTCAAAGAGAAAATATTACAAGCAGCCAGAAAGAAACAATTCAAGTATTGTGGAAATACAATCAGGATAACACAAGATCTAGCAGCTTCTACATTAAGGGATTGAAGGGTGTGGAATAGGATATTCCAGAAGTCAAAGGAACTAGGACTAAAACCGACAATCACCTACCCAGCAAAACTGAGTATAATACTTCAGGGGGAAAATTGGTCTTTCAATGAAATAGAGGACTTTCAAGCACTCTTGATGAAAAGACCAGAGCTGAAAAGAAAATTTGACTTTCAAACACAAGAATCAAGCAAGAGAAGCATGAAAAGGTAGACAGCAAAGAGAAATCATAAGGGACTTACTAAAGTTGAACTATTTACATTCTTACATGGAAAGACAATATTTGTAACTCTTGAAACATTTTTCATTATCTGGGTAGTTGGTGGGATTACACACACACACACACACACACACACACACACACACACAGAAAGAGACAGAGAGCACAGAGTGAATTGAATAGGATGGGATCATATCTTAAAAAAAAATGAAATTAAGGGGGTGGAGCCAAGATGGCGGAGTGAAAGCAACGACTCACCTAAGCTCCTGGAAAAACTCCTCTGGATATCTCTGGGGGGAGAGTCTGACCAGACTTTGGAGGGGTAGAATCCAGTGGGTGACGGACTTTGACGGATTCGGAGCCCAGGTTGCACTGGAGGGTCCACGGGAGGGATCTGTTCCGCGGGGGTAAGACCCCGGCGCACAGCGCAGCGTGGTCGGCACGGCAGGGCGGAGGGGACCTGAGGGGCCCGAGAGTGGCGGGCGAGACCAGCAGAGCAGGAGATAAGCCAGGCCGAGCCGATGAGAGCCGCTGAGCGCCAGATATCAGCGCAGCAGCCCTTGAAACCTTCAGCCTGAAGACTGGACTTCGGTGGGTCAACTACTTGAACTTCCAGGAGCTGGGATGGCGGAGTGATCAGTAAGTGCTCTCTCCTCCCCGCTGATGACCGTGAGGGAACCATAAAATTCTTCCCCAGATTAATCCTGGATCAGCGGGAACAGTAGAAGGGGGCGGGTGGTCTCATAACACCAGAGGCTGGAAAAGTGGCAAGGGGGGATTCTTCCTACTGTGGCAGAGGCGATCTGGAGGGACAGACGACCCAGGGCAGAGAAAATTCGCACTGAGACCCAGGCAAGCCTCAGCGCCGGGAGACGAGCCCCAAGAGGGGCGGGAACACGCATTAGCTTCTAGGCGTGCCCTAGCCCTCCAGGGGAAAAGGGAAGACAATAGGGAAGCTGGGATCACCATCCCCTGACCTTGTCTTTGCCTCAGGTCAGCTGAGGAGATCTCCTGAGACCAGACCACCCCTCCCACACACCTAACAAGCTAACCCCAGGGTTGATCTGGGAAACAACAACAACAAAAAAAAAGCCTGCTTTTAGCCTAGACACACATCAACTCAACTTAAAAGATCTGTATCTTCTGACTGAAAGAGCCAAAAGCTACAACACTCAGCCAACATCATGAATTGGAAAAAGCAGACGAAATGTGAAAAAACCATAGAATCTTTCTATGGGGATAAGGACCAAAACACAAACACCAAAGAGGTCAGAGCTGAGACTGTACTTCCATCTGAAACCTCAGATGGGACCATGAATTTCTCGCAAGCACAACTAGATTACCTGGAACATCTGAAGAAGGATATAAAAGAAAAACTGGCCAATGATTTTAAAATTATAAAAAAAGAATTCACTGATGAGAACATCACTCTGAAAAAGAAAATTGAAGAAATGGAAAAGGAAGTTCAAAAATTAACTGGAGAGAATAATTCCCTAAAAGGAAGAGTTAATCAAACGGAAAAGGAAACCCAAACCTAATTGGGAAAATTGATCAGATGGAAAAGGAAACCCAAAACCTAACTGGGAAAATTGGTCGAATGGAAAAAGAAGTACAAAAATTAAATGGAGAAAATAACTCCTTAAAGGGAAGAATTGGTCAGATGGAAAAGGAGATGCAAAAGCTAACTGAAGAAAACAATACGATGAAGATTAGAATTGGGCAAGTAGAAACTAATGACTCAATGAGGCAACAAGAATCAGTCAAACAAAATCTAAAGAATGAAAAGATAGAAGAAAATGTAAAATATTTAATTGGAAAAACAACTGACCTGGAAAATAGATCCAGGAGAGAAAATTTAAGAATTATTGGCCTGCCAGAAACCCATGATGAAGAAAAGAGTCTGGACAACATCTTCCAGGAAATCATCAAGGAAAACTGCCCAGAAGTACTAGACTCAGAGGGCAAAATAGTCATCGAAAGAATCCACTGTTCCCCTCCCGAAAGGGATCCCAAACTCAAAACCCCAAGAAATATAGTTGCCAAATTCCAGAGCTATCAAGTGAAGGAGAAAATACTACAAGCAGCCAGAAAGAAACAATTCAAATATCAAGGACACACAGTCAGGATCACACAGGACCTTGCAGCTTCTACATTAAAAGATCGAAAGAATTGGAGCCCAATATTCCATAAGGCAAAGGAGTTGGGACTTCAACCAAGGATCAACTACCCAGCAAAGTTCAGCATAACATTTCAGGCAAGGAGAAAGTCATTCAATGAAATAAGGGATTTCCAGAGCTTCCTGACCAAAACACCAGAACTCAATAGACAATTTGATCTTCAAATGCAGGTCTCCAGAGAATCATAAAAAGGTAAACAGAGGGGGGAAAAAACAAAAACAAAAACTTGCTACTCAATTAGGGCAAACTGTTTACTTCCCTATAAGGGAAGATGATACCTGTTAATCTTAAGAACTGTGCAGCTATTATGATAAAAGGGATATATGTAGAGGGAACGGGCATAAAGTAAATGATGTCATGTCAAAAATATGATTTAAGTATGAGAAGGGAATGTAATAGGAGGTGTGGAAAGGGGGAAGCAGAAAATGGCAAATTATATCACAGGAAGAAGTACAAAACTATAGTAGAGGGAAGGAGGGGAGGGAGATGAGCATTGTTTGAGAGGTACTCTCATCCGATTTGTTCAAAGGAGGGAACAATAATCTTAAGTAGATAATCCTAACTAGCTCTATAGGTAGTAGGAGGGGAAGGGGGAAGAAAGGGGAGGGTGGCTAAAAGGGAGGAAAGAAGCAATAAGAGTAAAGGGGAGTAAAAGGGAGGGGGGATAAAAGAAGGAGGGGAAGGCTGCAGGAGGAGGGGGAGAAAAGTGAATACTATTGAGGAGGGGAAGGGAGACAGGAGAGCTAAAAGCACAAATGGTAGGAAAGAGGTTGGAGGGAAATACACAGATTGTAATCATAACTGTGAATGTGAATGGAATGAACTCTCCCATAAAACAGAGACAGATAGCAGAATGGATTAAAAGCCATAATCCAACAATATGCTGCTTACAAGAAACACATTTGAAACGGGGGGATACACATAGGATAAAGGTCAAAGAATGGAGCAGAATATATTGTGCTTCAGGTCATGTAAGAAAGGCAGGAGTAGCAATCCTAATCTCAGACAAAGCGAAAGCAGAAATAGATCTAATCAAAAGGGATAAGGATGGAAACTATATCCTGCTAAAAGGCACCATAGACAATGAAGCAATATCATTACTAAACATGTATGCTCCAAGTGGTATAGCATCCAAATTCTTAGAGGAGAGGTTGGGGGAGTTGAAGGAAGAAATTGATAGCAAAACTATACTAGTGGGGGACCTCAACCTCCCCCTCTCTGAACTTGATAAATCCAACCTCAAAATAAACAAGAAAGAGGTTAAGGAGGTAAATAAAACTCTGGATAAGGTAGATATGATAGATCTTTGGAGAAAATTAAATGGGAATAGAAAGGAATATACCTTTTTCTCAGCGGTACATGGAGCATTTACAAAAATTGACCATGTACTAGGACATAAAAATCTCACAATCCAGTGCAGAAAGGTAGAGATAATCAATGCATCCTTTTCAGATCATAATGCATTAAAAATTACATGTAATAAAAGGCCATGGAAAGAGAAACCAAAAATCAATTGGAAACTAAATAATCTAATTCTAAAGAAGGGTTGGGTTAAAGAAGAAATCATAGAAACAATCAACAATTTCATTCAAGAGAACGACAATAGTGAGACAACATACCAAAACTTATGGGATACTGCAAAAGCAGTTATTAGGGGAAGTTTTATATCTTTGAATGCTTACATAAATAAAATAGAGAAAGAGGAGATCAATGACTTAGGCTTGCAGTTGAAAAAGCTAGAAAAAGAACAAATTGAAACTCCCCAAATAAATACCAAATTAGAAATACTGAAAACCAAAGGAGAGATTAATAAAATTGAAATTAAGAAAACTATTGAATTAATAAATAAAACCAATAGTTGGTTTTATGAAAAAACTAATAAAATTGATAAACCTTTGGTCAATCTGATTAAAAAAAAGAAAGAAGAAAACCAAATTACTAATATTAAAAATGAAAGGGGTGAACTCACCTCCAATGAGGAGGAAATTAAAACAATAATTAGAAACTACTTTGCCCAACTTTATGCCCACAAATTCGATAATCTAAACGAGATGGATGAATATTTTAAAAAATACAAATTGCCCAGATTAACAGAAGAGGAAGTTGAATATTTAAACAACCCCATCTTAGAAAAAGAAATTGAACAAGCCATCAATGAACTCCCTAGGAAAAAATCTCCAGGGCCAGATGGATTCACAAGTGAATTCTATCAAACATTTAAAGAACAGTTAATTCCAATACTACATACACTATTTTTGAAAATTAGGGAAGAAGGAGTCCTCCCAAATTCTTTCTATGATACAAATATGGTTTTGATACCCAGACCAGGAAGAGACAAAACAGAGAAAGAAAATTATAGACCAATTTCCCTAATGAATATAGATGCAAAAATTTTAAATAAGATTTTAGCAAAACGAATACAGCATCTTATCACGAGATTAATACATTATGATCAGGTAGGATTCATACCAGGACTACAGGGCTGGTTCAATATTAGGAAAACTATTAGCATTATCGATCACATCAACAACAAAGCTAACAAAAACCACATGATTATCTCAATAGATGCAGAAAAAGCTTTTGACAAAATACAACATCCATTCCTACTAAAAACATTGGAGAACGTAGGAATAAAGGGAACTTTCCATAAAATAATAAGCAGTATCTATCTAAAACCTTCAGCAAGCATTATATGCAATGGGGATAAGCTAGATGCATTCCCAATAAGATCAGGGGTGAAACAAGGTTGTCCATTATCACCACTATTATTCAATATGGTACTAGAAATGTTAGCTGTAGCAATTAGACAAGATAAAGATATTCAAGGAATAAGAATAGCCAAAGAAGAAACTAAGTTATCACTCTTTGCAGATGATATGATGATTTACCTAGAGAATCCAAGAGATTCAAGTAAAAAATTACTTGAATTAATAAACAACTTTGGCAAAGTTGCAGGGTACAAAATAAACCCACACAAATCTTCTGCATTCCTATATATTAGCAACAAAGTCCAACAGCAAGAGATAGAAAGAGAAATCCCATTTAAAGCTAGGGTAGACAGTATCAAATACTTAGGAGTCTACCTGCCAAAACAAACCCAGGGATTATATGAACACAATTACAAGACACTTTTTGCACAAATAAAGTCAGATTTAAGTAAGTGGAAAAACATTAGTTGCTCATGGGTAGGCCGTGCTAATATAATAAAAATGACAATTCTACCCAAATTAATATACTTATTTAGTGCCATACCAATTAAACTATCAGACAATTACTTTCTAGAGCTGGATAAAATAATATCAAAATTCATTTGGAAAAACAAAAGGTCCAGAATATCAAAGGGACTAATGAAAAGAAATGCTTGGGAAGGTGGCCTAGCGCTACCAGACCTCAAACTGTACTATAAAGCAGCAATTATCAAAACCACTTGGTATTGGCTAAGAAACAGAGAGGTAGACAAGTGGAATAGACTTGGCACTCAAGATGCAGTAGGCAAGGAATATAGCAACCTTCTGTTTGATAAATCCAAGGACCCCAGCTTCTAGGATAAGAACTCATTGTTTGACAAAAATTGCTGGGAAAACGGGATAACAGTGTGGCGGAAATTAGGCATAGACCCATACCTGACACCGTACACAAGAATAAAGTCCAAATGGGTACATGATTTAGGTATAAAGATTGATACCATGAATAAACTGGAGAAGCAAGGAATAGTGTATTTATCAGATCTATGGAGAAGGGAAGAATTCTTTACTAAAGGAGAGATAGAAAGCATTATGAAATGCAAAATGGATAACTTTGATTACATTAAACTGAGAAGTTTTTGCACAACCAATCCCAATGCAACCAAAATCCGGAGGGATGTAGTAAATTGGGAAAGAATTTTTACAGCTAAGCTCGGGGATAAAGGCCTCATTTCTAGAATATATAGAGAACTGACCCAAATGTATAATCATACAAGTCATTCCCCAATTGATAAATGGTCAAAGGATATGAACAGGCAATTTTCAGAGGAAGAAATTAAAGCTATCCATAATCATATGAAAAAATGCTCTAAATCACTATTGGTTAGAGAGATGCAAATCAAAACAACTCTGAGGTACCACATCACACCTATAAGATTGGCAAACATGACAGAACAAGAAAATGATAAATGCTGGAGAGGATGTGGGAGAGTTGGAACACTAATTCATTGTTGGTGGAGCTGCGAGCGCATCCAACCATTCTGGAGAGCAATTTGGAACTATGCCCAAAGGGCTACAAAAATGTGCATACCCTTTGACCCAGCAATATCGCTACTAGGACTATATCCCCAAGAGATCATAAAAATGGGAAAGGGTCCCACATGTACAAAAATATTTATAGCAGCACTCTATGTAGTTGCCAAAAACTGGAAGTCAAGGGGATGTCCATCAATTGGGGAATGGCTGAATAAATTATGGTATATGAATGTAATGGAGTACTATTGTGCCATAAGAAATGATGAACAAGAAGACTTCAGAGAGGCCTGGAAGGACTTATATGACCTGATGCTGAGTGAAAGGAGCAGAACCAGGAGAACTTTATGCACAGCAACGACCACAGTGTGTGAGAGTTTTTTCTGGTAGACTTAGATTTTTGTAATAACACAAGAACTTCTTACAAAAAAAAAAAATCCCAATGGTGGATCTCAAGGCAAAATGCCTTCCACACTCAGAGAGAGAAATATGGAAGTCACTCACATAATGTTGCAGATCATGTTTGTGTAAGTGTATGTGTGTGTGTATCATGTTATGATTTGTTATACGATTTCTTTCATTTATCTTAGTCTGACTACATAGCATGACTATAGTGAAAATATACTCAATAGGAAAATAAAAAATAAAAAAAATGAAATTAAGGGGTGAGAGAGAAATATATTGGGAGGAGAAAGGGAGAAATGGAATGGGGCAAATTATCTCTCATAAAAGAGGCAAGCAAAAGACTCTTTAGTGGAGGGAAAAAGAGGGGAGGTGAGAGAAAAACATGAAGTTTACTGTCATCACATTCCACTAAAGGAAGGAATAAAATGTACACTCATTTTGGTATGAAAACCTATCTTACAATACAGGACAGTGGGAGAGAAGCAGGGTGGGGAGGGATGATGGAAGGGAGGGCAGTGGGAGGAGGGAGCAATTTGAAGTCAACACTCTTGGGGAGGGACAGGATCCAAAAAGAGAATAGTGACAATGCGGGGCAAGATAGGATGGAGGGCAATATAGTTAGTCTTACACAACACGACTATTATGGAAGTCATTTGCAAAACTATACAGATATGGCCTATATTGAATTGCTTGCCTTCTCAGTGGGGATGGGTCGGGAGGGAGGGAGGAAGAGAAGTTGGAACTCAAAGTTTTAGGAACAAATTTTGAGTATCATCTTGCAACTAGGAAATAAGAAATGCAATTAATAAGGTAGAGAAAGTTATCTTGCCCTACAGGACAAAAGAGAAGATGGGGATAAGGGAAGGGAGGGAATGTTAGAAGGGAGGACAGACTGGTGATAGGGGTAATTAGAATGCTCAGCATTCTGGGGTGGGGGGAGAGGAGAAATGGGGAGAAAATTTGGAATCCAAAATTTTATGGAAATGAATATTGAAAACTTAAATAAATAAATTTTAAAATAAAAAGAAAAAAAATGAAAACTGAGTGCCACAGAATCCATGTTTTCAAATTATGTTTCTGGAGAAGACTGTTGAGAGTCCTTTTGACAGCAAGGAGATTAAATCAGTCAATATTTAAAGAAATTAATTCAGACTACTCATTTGAAGGACAAATTTTGAAGCTGAAGCTTAAATACTTTGGTCACATGTTGAGAAGATAGGACTCACTGGAAGGGGCCCTGATGTTGGGAAACATTGAAGGCAAAAGAAGAATAGGATGGCAGAGGATAAGTTGGATAGATAGAGTCATGGAAGCAATGAATATGAACTTGGACAGACTTCAGGAGACAATAAAAGATAGAAGGACCTGACTTTCTATAGTCCATGGTGTCATGAGGAGTCAGACATGATTGAATGACTGAACAACAACATGGCCAGGGGAGCAGCCTCCAACAGAGGAGTGTCCAGTGAAGGAGTATCTAGCAAAGGCAAAGCATTTGACAGAGACCAGTAAGGAGCAGGTCTGACAAAAGCAGTACAATAATATCACTAGAGTACATGATCTGCCCCAGAATAGCAAACATGTGAATCACCCCCTCCACATGTGTGCCCTGGCCACATATACTCTTTTTGTATATGTTCTTCTATTTCCTGGTGACATATGATAACCCCTCCACAGCAATACCCTGGCCTCACATGTTTCTATATGCCTATCCTCCCACATGTGTTCCCGATTCCTTATTTGCATCCACTCTTCCCAATGATGGCATGTGCATTTCAGGGAGAGAGTGTCCTAGGTTTATGGGGGAAATGGTTTATTGCCACTTTTTTTGCTATGTCATTTCGTCCAGTTGTACTGCTTTGAGCTAATTGTGTTCTCTGACTATTAAAGGTAAAACAATTAATGAGGGCTTGTGTGCTATGACTTTCCTCAATAAATGTAGAATACGAACTACCTTGGGCTAGCCTTCTCTGGGGGACTCACTCTGTGAGTTGGGGTGGAGAGAGGGAGAGGTTGAGAGCCTTCAATCTCTACATGTGGATGGAGTGAAGGAACTTGAGATGGTCATACCAGAAATGAGAAACCTGGAAAGGAGAGAGGGACTAGGGAATTATTTCCAAATATTTGAAGAATTAGATATGTTCAATTTTTTAATAGAAAGGACAGAAAAGGAACAATAAGTGAATTTTGAGGAAAGATGTAAGGGAAAGTTTCCTAACGATTAGAATGGAAAGTTTTTTTTTTCATTGGAAAACTTCAAGTAGAGACCAGATGACCACTTGCTGGGGATATTATAAAAAGCATACTAGTTCAGCTGTAAGTTAGATTCCATGATTTCTAAATTTCTTCTAATGTTGAGATTCTATGACTGACTCACTTCTAAGAGTGACCAATCTTCATGTTTTACCAAACTCTGAGAGCAAGGTCGTTAATTAACGAAATCTTTTTAGCTCCCATTTTGTGCAGAGTCCTCTATTTGGGGTGGTAGTGAAGGGCTATGAAAAGGGAGGAAGAAATGTTAAGTAGACTGAAGGGAGGGGAATCTGCACAGTACATTCAGCAACTCAATTCATCAGCCATATACTCAATACATAATATGTGCAAGGCATCATGGAAAGAGCACTAAACTGAGTCATCTAAATTATAGTCTTGATTCTGACCTTGACTTATTATGTGACCAGAGCAAGATAACATTTACACACACACACACACACACACACACACACACACACAACATACAGTTATCTCCCCCAACACAGTATGTGAGAATCTTCAGGACATTACAATAATAAGTATATTTATAATAATAATATATGTGTATATATGTATATGTATATACATATATAGATATAGATAAGATGTCTATGGTTTCTGTTTCCTTATCTGTAAAATGGATATGAGGACTTGCCCTGCCTGACTCATCAGGTTGTTGTAAGTATCAAATGTCAAAAAGGTATACATGAATGTTCTTTGAAAAAGTGTAAAATACTGTGTAAATACAAGGAAGCAATTAACACATATTTATTAAATGTATACTATGTATCAGGCACTACGCTAGGTACTTAGATGCAAAGACAAAAAAAAAGTCAAATAGTCCTTCTGGAGAATCTTAGATTCTATTTGAGGTTAACATGTACATATATGTGTGTGTGTATGTGTGTATATATGTGTGTGTATGTATATATGTGTATCAGTATATACATATGCATGTGTGCCTATACATATATAAATGTATGTGTACATATACATATATACACACACACATACAGTTATCTTCCCCATTGTAGAATGTGAGCTCTTTCAGGAGCTTACAATAATAAGTAAACATAATAGTAATATATGTGTGTATAAGTTTATATGTATATATGTACATATAGATATAGATAGATAGATGTAGATATATAGGTGGGAATCAACTCCCACCCTTCCATATAAAGTACATATGAAGGCTTTCATTGTGTGACTCAAAGGGAGGTAAAATAGAACTCTCTACCCTCTTCTTTCCCATTCTTCTCCAAGGGAGACTTTCATTTCTGCCAGGAGGGGAAGCTGGAGGTTGGGGGCAAGATCATTCCACTCTCCTCAGAGAAAGAAAGTATTGGGCTAGAAGAATATCTACCTGTTCCCTTAAATGGTTGGATTTCTTCTAACTTCTGATAACTTTGCCATTTGTAGGGGAAGAAAGACCCCCAAGCTCCATATGCAACACTTGACTGCTTTCCATCAATACCAGTTCCATGATGAACACAGATAGTAAATAGCAGAGAAACCCATTTACCCACCGCATAGCAAAACAAGACACCAGAGAAGGTATATACAGGATAATATATACCAGACAACACAGAGTGAAGGAGCTGTCCCTTTGGAAGTAAGACAACTCAGCTTGATCAAGAAAGGAAGTTCTGCCAAAACTCCCCAATTCTGTGAAGTAGCATGCTGCATATAGGGACATGAGGGAGACTGACAGCACCTCTCATTTCTTCCCAGAGTGTTTTCTTTCAACAATCTGAAATGGGGTTGATCTCTTCCATCTTCTCTCTCAAAGTTGGAAGCCAGCAGCACATGAAGCAACTTGATTCTAGAACAAAACTAGGAACTTGATGAGTCCCCAAAGGGGACTAGCTCTGAAGAATTTCAAAAGGGAACTCATAGGGAACTGGCCTTGAAAAGTCCCCAGAAGGGACCCCTGCTTAAAGAATCCCCAAAGGGGGACTGGCTGAGAACTGAAGCTCTCTTCTCTTACCAACTGCACCCTGCCTCTCACATAGGACATGACCTTCATCTCCACCAGTAAAGAGTCCCATATCAATTGGCTTTGAAACAGGTTACACAGACAAAATAAATACCAAGTGATTCTAAGGGATGACCCTAGCCACTGGAGGAGTCAGAAAGGTTTCATGTAGAAGAAAGGCTTTGATCTGAGTTTTGGAAGAGATTAGGGAGTCTAAGAGGTTGGGATGATGACAGTGTATTACAGGTAAGAGGAAGGGCCAGTGCAAAGACACAGAGATGGGAATCATTCTAGTTTACCAAACAAGGCAATTGCATGGTCAGAACTGGCTTTTAAAAAATCTCCTTGCAGCTGAAGGAGATAAATTGCCAAGGGGAGACACAAGGCAGGGAGGTAAATTAGGAGACAATAGCAAAAGTGCCGATTAGGGGTTATGGGAGCCAGAACTTGGGTGATAGGCTTGTGAGTAAAGTGAAGGGGAAGGATACAAGTGATACAGAGTAGGTAAAATCAACCAGAATTGGTAAATGATGGGATATGTGGAGTAAGAGTGAAAAGTTGAGGATGACTGAGGTTGTGTACCTGGATGACTAGGGGAAAATGGTGGCACCCTTGAGAGAAAAAGAGAAGCTTGAAAGAAGGATATTTTGGGGAGAATAAATAATGGTTAATAAATAATAATTTGTGATGCAAAACTAAAGCTAGATAAAGAGATCCTTGAGTAAACTGTATAAAGATGATAATTAAGCTCACCGGAGCTGATGGGGTTACTAAGTGAGAGTCTAAAGGATAAGGATAAAGGATAAAAAGGCAAAGAATAAGTACTATTGTGATCGAATGTTACTTGACTTTGGAAATTTACAATGTGCTAATAATCTGTGAAATCCTTTGAAAATATTTAAATATTTGAATATTTAAATTTAAATATTTGAAAATATTTAAAAGTAGCTTAATGACAAAAGTAAAAGTAGGCTTCCTTTTAGTACTAAAATATAATGATGTGACAATCCTATAGAAAAAGCAACATTTGAGACAAAAAGATTGGTGAATGCTAAACGAAGAATCAGGAACAAGGAAGCCTAGGTGCTCAAGGATTGACAAAGGAGAAAGAAATTCTAGAGGACAGGGGTTTTACCTGAAAGTATTTACTGTTAAGGTAGTCTGGTAAATGTTGAACAAACATATCTAAAAATGAAAAAATATGACACACTTTACATTTAATCTGCATTTTTAACATTTTCTCCATCACTTTCTTAGTCTAGAAATTAACACAATAATAAATCAAACCCTGATCTGTAATTTTGTTGATTTAAGAAAATCACCTGGGCTCACACTGAAAATTAACATTTTCTCTAGAGAGGTGGTGTGACCTGGTTTCCACAGACACCTATGGGTAGGAAATAGGATGCATAATAGAAGGAATTAACAGACTGCACCAGGGTCAGAGAGCCTATTGACTTGGCTGGTATGTGATAGCCATAGAAAGACAGTAATAAGAAATGAATTTAGAGAAATGTATCAGTTAATGGAGAGCCATGAATGTGTGGTTGTTTGACATGAGTTGGTGGGGGAAGGTGGAAGTCACTGGGGATATTTTAATGTTCCATTCTTCTTATGGTAATCATTTGTTAACAAGGAACTATTTGAAAAGGAATTGGTTACACCAAAGACATGAAGTTCTAGTGGTAAAATATCAGGTGATATGGCCCCTGAGCTATTTTTTGACATGGGGCCAGGGGTTATGGATGGCACATTCCTTTACTGGCACTACTCCAATAACATAACAAACACAATTGTCTTTGCATAAGATGGGCCCTTCGAGTAAGACTAGGGATGCCAGGTTTCTCATATATCTATCAGGCTACTTGGAAAGAGTGGACATTTCTTCCACAAAGCCTTTGTAATTCATGCCCCACCTCCAAGATTTGAAAGTAATTTTGAACCTTTCAACCTACTTTATTTGACCTTTCCTTTGCACTTAATCATATTCTAACTTGTATTAATGAAATTCTAAGCTTCTCAAGGTCACAAACTTTCACTTTTCATCTTTGTATTCTCAGTGACTGGCACGTGAGCCTGGGATATAATGTATGGCATTCCTCACACTGGTACAGATTACGACCTGTCTATGTCTTTTTATTTTGTGCAATTATCATTCACATTCTCCACAGATCTTCCACAGAAGACCCATCCAGAGTTTAGAGGTCATCTTTTAGGTTAGAGGTTCCAAAGCTTATTTGGTCTATTGCCCCCTTAAAAAAATTACTCAGTGTCCCCCAGGAAATCTACTTTCTTTAACCCTTTAACATTTTTTTAATTGTGTCTTTTCAAAAAAAATACAAAAACCTTTTTAAATGATGCATCTTAAATGTAATAATTTATTGCAAATTTGTAGGCATTGCAATTTTGATGACACAATATTGTATCATGTACCCATATAGTATCATATTGTAAACAAGTCATTACACACAGTTATTCCTGTAGATAAATACTGGACTTCTCAACAACATAAAAGATACTCACCTGCCAACACTTGCTTGTTAAGACCTGTCAGTGGATTTGACCACACTGATCAGTTATAACTTGCATTTTGTGTGTTTATTTGGAAAATAATGCAATCATTGTGACTTTAACTCTTACACCACAGATGAAACGTGTACAAATGGTTTTTCAAAACTTTCTTATCTTCTCTTTTTCCTTATGCTTCTAGCACCCCTTTATTTTTATTCAATGCCCCCCAATTGTACCCAAGGCTACCACTGTACCCCCATTGTTCCAGCACCCCACAGAGGGTGATATCACCCACTTTGGAAACCTCTGCTTAGGTCATTTTATATACTGTAGTATTCAGCAGATCATATAGCTTTGAGATAGTGATGACTAATATTTGAAATGAAGCTAAAGATTTGTGTGGCAGCATATTGACTTTGAAAACTATATAGTAAACGTTATCTGTATCCTATTGTACTTGTATTTTGTTAAACATTTCCCAGTTACATTTTAATCTGATTAGGTACACTCTGCAGCATTGTGGGCCTTCTGTGTGTTTGGAACCTCTACTTTAAGCACTTAAGAGTTGTTTATTCAATTGAATTGGATTTTTACTTTGGCTATAAAATGAGAGCCATTGATAGGGAAATTGCAAGAAATGCTAATTTGAAGGGGGAAATGATGAGCTCAAGTTTTAGCATGTTTCATTTTAGATATTCATGTGACACTCAAATAGATATGTTTTATATGAGGTAGATTGCTGAGAGAGTGAGAGATTAGGGTGGAAGATAAAGATCTGAGTCACCCATGTTCAGGAACTTTGAGACTTTGAATGTCAAAGGGTTCCCTGAAAGAGAGTGTATAGAACAGAGATTCTTAAACTTAAACCTGGTCATAGACTCCTTTTGACTGTTAAAGACTGTTAATGGCTCCTTCTCAGAATGTTTTTAAATGTCTAAAACAAAATACATAGGATTACAAAGAAAATATATTACATTAAACCTGAGTTCGAATCCTGCCTCAGACCCTTACTAGCTATGTGACTGGGCAAATCACTTAACTTCTCTTAGACTCAATTCTTCATCTGGAAAATGGGGTTAATAATAGCACCCCCCTCGCAGGATTGTTGAGAGAATCAAATGAGGTAATACTTGTAAAGTACTTTGCAAACCTGAAAGGGCTATGATTATATTTTGAAATAAATATGTAACTTTTTTCTCATCCAAGTTCACAGACACCACCTGAAAACCATGCATGGACCTCTACTGACCCTTGTTAAGAAGCCCCGGTGGTGGGCAAGAAATTTGTTCTGTGAAATTTGATTTAGTCAAAGGGCCACACTTGAGGACCTAGAGGGCCCCATGTGGCCTTAAGGCCGCAGGTTCCCCACACCTGTGCCTAGAATATAAAGTAAGAGAAATTAGCAATGTCATCTGTAAACAGCATGTCCTGGAATTAGCTTGCAGATTATTGCTATGACTAAGTGGGCGGGTAGGCACAAGGAGGTAAATATCATTAGTCAAGGATCACCTGAATTACACTTTGAAAGGGTGATTATTGTCAATACGTATATGAAGAAGCAACATTAGCAGTCTAGCATCAATGATTTTGAGGTTATATATTATAGTTCTGCTGCAACAGAATTCACGAGAATATTCTTCCTTTTAGGAATGGAGATTTGAGAGTTGACCTGATGTCTAGATTTGCGACTGCCAGCTGGAGAGTGCAAAACTTTTTCATTCTTTTATTAATTTTTGTTATTTGTGATTCAGGGCCGTTCTTTTTGCATATCTTGTTTAATTGAAAGCCTGTTTTCTGTTAATATTAACCTCACCCAATTAAAACGTGACTCATGTTAGAGGAAGAATGTTTACCATTCCTCAGATAAGAAGCCAAAAAGAGGGTCAAAGCTTCCCAAGTAATTTGACTTAAGGTGACTCTCTAGGCTTATAAATCTCTCCCCACCCCAGTCAGACTTTTTGTGAACCCTCTAAATGTAGTTTAATCTATAACCTAACTTAATTTACATATAGAGTCTGTTTAACTAGATTTGCTTCCTTAAAGAATGCATAAGATTATAACTCTAATTAAATGTTTATTTAACTTTTATGACTTTGAAAGAAGTATGGGGCTATGAATCTGTCTTTTAGAAAAAACTTTGTTGCCCAAAAGAATGTATGAGATTACAATCTGTAAAGGAATTAGTTCTCTACCTCCCTGAGGTAACTTTACCTATAGAAGATTGTCAGAAAAGCCTGATCTTTGTTCTGGGGTTATTTTTTTCTATGCCTCTGAACTTGTTCTTAAGCATAATAAAATCTAGGTTTTTAACTTCTGTAATTTCTGCACTGTGGTAGGTCTATTTCAGCAGCACTTACCTGCCACATGAACCCAAAAAAGAGATATTTCTACCATAACATGAGTCTATACTTGTCTTCTCTGTAGATTATAGAGATAGACTAGGAGAAGTGCCAGTTGAGAAATTGACTCCAGGTTTAATAGCAAGTTTAAATACGTAAACTTCAACTTAGGGAAGCTTTTTTGTCCCTTGTAATGAAATATAATAAGGAGAGAGATAAGGGCTGTACCACTGATGTCTTCAGTAGAAGAAACTCCCAGATGAGGAAAATCTCTTTACCAACGAAGACTGGCACCTTCTCTGAAATTGATCATTTTAGAGAGTTGCCTAGATTAGAGATGTCAAATTCATAGTAGTCCACAAAAATCTTGAGTGTATCCCAAAGCAGATTAAAATGTAATTAGGAGATATTTAATAAAACTTGACATCCCTAGCCTAGAGAATTGAGAAGTCAAGTGACTTGCCTAGGGTCACACGCTTATCCATATCAGAGGGAGGGTTCAAGCCTAGGCTTTCCTGGCTCCTAAACCATCATTCTACTCATTGTATCACACTTCTTCTCACAGCACAGAGAAGAAAACAATATTAACACAGAGAGCAAAAGACTAAGCCTTAGAAGACTTCCACAGTAAGAAGTGAAGCCAATTTTAATATCTTTGGTCCTGAAGATGGATACCCTATGACCTTTAGTTTAAGAAAAGGGCAGAAGAGGGGGAGGAGCCAAGATGGCAGAGTAGAAAGATACACATATGCTAGCTTCTAACCCACAGCCCATAAAATACCTATAAAGAAGAACTCCCAACAAATTCTGGAGCAGCAGAAGCCACAGAACAACAGAGTGGAAGAGATTTCTGTTCCAGAAAGCCTTGAAAACAGACACCAAAGGTCCATCGCGCAGCAGACCCAGAGCAGAGCCCAGCCCTGCCTTGGCCACGTGGCACTGAGAAGAGCAGAACCAAGCAGGCTTCAGGGACAGAATCTCCAGAGGCCTTGCAGGTCCCTCCATCCACAGGCGCCAGGGATGAGTGAGAGAGTCTTTCTGTCTCGCCAGAAGGGGAGCAGGGTGTCTCCATGGCTTGGGCCCCCTCAGGAGGCAGCAGCAGAGGCAGCAGCAGACAAGGGCTCCCCAAGCAGGCAGGAGCTCAGATCCATTGTTGAAGGTCTCAGCATAAACCCCTTGAGGGAACTGAGCCCCAGATGATGACCCTGCCCCCACCTGAGCACCTGAACTTAATCTCACACTGAATAGCAGCCCCACCCCCACCCAAAGCCCTGAGGCTGGGAAGCAGCACTTGAATCTCAGACCCCAAGCGCTGGCTGGGTGGATCTGGAGGCGAGATGGTTGTGGAGAGGACACTCAGAAGTCAAGTCACTGGCTGGGAAAATGCCCAGAAAAGGGAAAAAAAATAAGACCATAGAAGGATACTTTCTTGGTGAACAGATATCTCCTCCCTTCCTTTCAGATGAGGAAGAACAAGGCTTAACATCAGGGAAAGACACAGAAGTCAAGGCTTCTGTATCCCAGACATCCAAAATAAATATTCAATGGGCTCAGGCCATGGAAGAGCTCAGAAAGGATTTTAAAAATCAAGTTAAAGAGGTGGAGGAAACACTGGGAAGAGAAATGAAAGAGATGCAAGAAAATCATGAAAAGCAGTCAACACCTTGCTAAAGGAGACCCCCAAAAAATGCTGAAGAAAATAACACCTTTAAAAAAAATAGAAAGATTATTTTAACATTATTGATCATATCAACAACAAAACTAACAGAAAACACATGATTATCTCAATAGATGCAGAAAAAGCTTTTGACAAAATATGACACCCATTCCTATTAAACACACAGGAGAGTACAGGAATAAAGGGAACTTTTCATAAAATAATAAGCAGTATCTACCTAAAACCTTCAGCAAGCATTATATGCAATGGAGATAAGCTAGATGCATTTTCAATAAGATCAGGGGTGAAAGAAGCATGTCCATTATCACCACTGTTATTCAGTATGGTACTAGAAATGTTAGCTATAGCTATTAGAGAAGATAAAGAAACTGAAGGAATTAAAATAGACAAAAAAGAAAAGAAGTTATTACTCTTTGCAGATAATATGATGACATACATAGAGAATCTCAGAGATTCAAGTAAAAAACTACTTGAAACAATAAACAACCTTGGCAGAGTTGTTGATTACAAAATAAACCCTCACACATCTTCTGCATTTCTATATATTAGTAACAAAGTACAGCAGCAAGAGGTGGAAAGAGAAATCCCATTTAAAGCTAGGGTAGACTCTATAAAATATTTGGGAGTTTACCTACCAACACAAACCCAGAGACTATATGAACACAACTATAAGACACTTTTCTCACAAATACTCAGATCTACATAAGTGGAAAAACGTCAGTTGCTTGTGGGTAGACCAAGCCAATATAATAAAAATGACAATTCTACTTAAATTAATTTACTTATTTAGTGCCATACCAATCAGACTATTAGATAATTATTTTCTAGAGCTGGAAAAAATAATATCAAAATTCATCTGGAAGAACAAGAGGTCCAAAATATCAAGGAGACTAATGGAAAGAAATGCTAGGGAAGCTCTACCAGATCTCAAATTGTATTATAAAGCAGCAATTATTAAAACCACTTGGTACTGGCTAAGAAATAGAAGGGTAGACAAGTGGCTAGCCTATTGGCAAGGTACTCAAAACACAGTAAGTAATGAATATGGCAATCTACTGTTTGATAAATCCAAGCTTCTGGGATAAGAACTCACTGTTTGATAAAAATTGCTGGGAAAACTGGATAATAGAGTGGCAGAAACTAGGCATAGACCAATGCCTGACACCATACACAAGAATAAAGTCCAAATGGGTACATGTTCTAGGTATTAAAATCGATACTATGGACAAATTAGTGGAGCAAGGAATAGTGTATTTATCAGATTGATGGAAAAGGGAATAATTTTCAACTAAAGGATAGAAAGCATTATGAAGTGCAAGATGGATAATTTTGATTACATTAAACTGAAAAGGTTTTCCACAGCCAAATCCAATGCAACCAAGATTCAGAGGGATGCAGAAAACTGGAAAAAAAATTTTTGCAGTTAGTGTCTATGATAAAGGCCTCATTTCTAGAATATATAGAGAACTAAATCAAATGTACAAAAACGTAAGTCATTCCCCAATTGATAAATGGTCAAAGAATATGAACAGGAAGTTTTCACAGGAAGAAATTAAAAATATATATAGTCATAAGAAAAAATGCTCTAAATCATTATTGATTAGAGAAATGCAAATCAAAACAACGCTGAGGTACCACATCAAACCTATCAGATTGGCAAACATGACAGAACAGGAAGATGATAAATGTTGGAGAGGATGTGGGAGAGTTGGAACACTAATTCATTGTTGGTGGAGCTGTGAGATAATCCAACCATTCTGGAGAGCAATTTGGAACTATGCCCAAAGGGCTACAAAAATATGCACATCCTTTGACCCAGCAATATTGCTTCTAGGACCATATTCCCCCATCATAAAAATGGGAAAGGGTCCCACATGTTCAAAAATATTTATAGCAGCACTCTTTGTGGTGGCCCAAAACTGGAAATCAAGGGGATGCCCATCAATTGGAGAATGGCTGAATAAATTATGGTACATGAATGTAATGAAATACTATGGTGCTATAAGAAATGATGAACAAGAGGACTTCAGAGAGGCCTGGAAAGACTTATATGATCTGATGCTGAGTAAAAGGAGCAGAGCACAGCAACGACCACAGTGTGCGAGAGTTTTTCTGGTAGACTTGGAATTTCATTGCAATGCAAAGACTTTAAAAAATTCCCAAACATCTTTTAAGGCAAAATGCCTTCCACATTCAGAGGAAGAGCTGTGGAATTCAATCACAGAATGTAGCAGATCACTTTCTTTTGCATTATGTTTTGGTTTGTTATATGATTTGTCCCATTCATTTTAATTCTTCTATACAGCATGACTATGGTGGAAATGTATTTAATAGGAATATATGTGTAGAACCTATATAAAATTGTATGCTGTCTCAGGGAGGGAGAGGGAAGGCAGGGGGAAAAAATCTAAGTTATATGGTAATGACTGTAGCACACTGAAAATAAATAAAATTAATAAATAGAAAAAGAAAATATCTACACATAACTATTGTAAAGGGATCCAGCAGAGAGACTACTTCTGACGCTCACCTTGTTTTTTACTTTCTTTTTTATTGTGAAGTTGTGTAATGTAAAGATCTTCCCAACCCATTAATGGGCCTCAGATTAGGGGAAGTTTGTTTGGTAGGAATGCCCACACCTTTTGTCAATTGCTAATGAGGCACTGGGTCACAAAGGTCGTGCCCTCTGGCTCTGAAAAGTATATATATATATATATATATATATATATATATATATATATATATATATATATATATATATCCCCTGAGTTGAGGTTTTGCTTTGGGGGCTCACTCTTTGAAAGAAGGTTCATGTGCCAGATGAGACTCTAGTTAGGCATTAAGGACTTCCTCCTCAACCCCATCTTTGAAAACCCAGATGTTGGTGCTTCTCTCTCTGGTAACTATGTATGTATGTAATGGTCAGACAGTTGGATCTGTCTATTGATCTGTGATGTATATATTGCTCATGGTCAGACAGTTGGAATCCCTGTCTGTTGGTCTTTATTTCTCTACTTGAATTTTCTCTGTTGGTATATGTGATTAAAGAAGATTGTTGGCCTCTCAAAAGTTGCTTTTCTTTTAGAAAAACAGATCTAAGAACCTGCTGCACAGGCCCTGCTGTGTATGCTAAGGAGCTTGCTGCTACAACTTGACAAACATTGAGAAATAAAATATGTACATACAATACATACATACATTCTACATACAAAGGAGAAAAGAAAAAGAAGATAGTATGTGAAATCACAAAGCTCTAATATGTACAATTTAGGCTTTTTAGAAGTACAAAATAAATCTAGCTCAGTAGTTCTAACAATGTCCCACTTGTCTATATCTCTTCTCAACTTCCTTCTGCTCTCTTCTGTGTGTTTTTAAATGTTTCATTAATGACCTCTTAATTTGGTGGGGGAGGTTTGGAAAGCCATCAATATTATTACTCTTCCAACTCCATAGTATCTCCCTCTTTCTTCCCATCAGAAGCCATTACTTATAACAAATACATAGTCAAACAAAACAAACCCACACAATGGCCATGTCTGCAAATACATAGCCCATTCTGTACCTCAAAGTCCATCCCCTTTGTCAAGAGGTAGGAATCATGATTCGTTATTGATCTTTTGGCGTTGTGAATGGCTGGACAAATTTTAACAACTCCAACACTGTATGGGTGTGCCTGTCCTTTCACAAATCTTTGCCAAGCTGATGAGTTTAAGGTGGAAGATCAAAGTTAATTAGTGTTTCTAACTTGCATTAGAAGAAATAAAGATGTCTTCTTTCGACAACTGCCTGCTCATATCCTTCCACATGAAACATCAGCAAAAACGGGTCACATGAACCAAAAGAAGGAAGACTAGGTGTCTCCTCTATCTTTATAACCTGTTAAAACTCTTCCATAGAAGAATTATACACAAGAAGTAAAGTACTTGCAGCAATCTCTGAATGCTAAGACACCAAAAACTCTAATAAACTAACAAACTGAAAAATTAACAGCAGAGAAGGATAGTCTCTAGTCCTTAGTTCTCTTACTCAATAGCCTCTCCTCTCCTCCAGCTCTATGAAGGCAGTACAAGACACATGATCTTGTGCCTTGAGATCTACTCAACAATTCTCTTGCTGCTGCTGCAATTGCTTCCAACACACCCTGCTTCTGTCCTCACCAAAACATTTTGTGACAACAAGAGCAGAACTCAGCTCTTCCACTTTGATCCCTGTGCAGATGGTGGTAGAGGTATTGGAAAATGAATTCTGACTGGAGCAGCAGTGTACTGTGCTATAGCTGTGATTAGTGAAAGGATTTGAGAATTGGGGTAGGGCACCAGATTGTGGGGCTACACCAAGGCTGAAAGGAAGTGGATTGGCTTCTGGGTGGGGTCAGTTTTGTTCTCCCAAAAGCCACTTAGGGCAAGAACTGAAGCTGGTAAAGAGTGAATATGCCAGCATAAGAGGAGGCTGAGACAGCTATGAAGTACATTAAAGGGAAAGGACTCAGAAAATGAATGACAGAATATAAGGAAAAAAGAATGAAATGACAAAGATCTCAGAAGGAAGAAAACTCTGTTAAAAAAAAAAGCCTTAAGAAAAAGCAGATAAATAAACAAAAATATATTCATAACAAAAGTGAAGATTTCCTCTAGAATATCTAAATGGGTTCAAACATCTTTGAATAATTATTGCAAAACAAAAGAAAATAAATCAACACCTGATGAGAAAAGGGAAACTATAGATTTATAAAAAAAGCAAAGAACAATAAAAGGATGTTACTGAATAGTTCAAGAGAAAAATAAGAATCATAAAGGCAGAATTTATGGCCTACGTGGAAGAAATAATTTGAAGAATAGAAAAACTTGAATCTGTGGTGGCAAATCTCTCCAAAGAAATGAAAGAACAACTTACTGGGAAGACAATTATACAGAAGTAAAGGGCAATCTGGAAGAAGAGAAGAAAAAAGCAATAGTGTTAAATGAATGCATGATCTCTCTGCAAGCAAAATAGTGATCTCAAAGATATTGTATTTACATATTGGCAACTTACAGATCATAGGTCTCCAGAAGCACATGAGTCCAAAAAAAAATTTGAAGAGCATAGTGCATGAATTAATAGAGGAAAACTTCCCAGAACTTCTGAACACAGAAAACAAAGGGCCAACCAAAGGAATGCAGAGATCACCTCCAGAACGAAAAATAAAATAAAAATAACTTTAGGCTGCCATGGATTATATATCGGGGAATGATTCTTATTATATTCACATATTACATATTTGAATCAATTGCCTATTTATCTGAAAGGTCAAACCTTAATCTGAGAAGTGTTGCAAAGTATTTAATTTTTTCCCTCCTAGTTTTAACTTCATTGATTTTGTTTGTCCAAAAATACCTATCTTTAAAAGATGAGATTAATAATGTTCAGTGAGGGCTCATCACTAGGTTAGCTACTAGGTGATGATTTTTTTGACCATAGCAACTCTCAGAGTTCTGTGAAGTTCACAAGAAATAACATGTGAAAGTAATTTGAAAAGTACTTTTCAGATATAAGGATCACAGATTTAGAAATAGAAGGTACCTTTTAGGTCAACTAATTCAACCCCCTCATTTTACAGATGGATATACTAAGGTACAGATAATTATATGCCCAATAATTAATGTCATTATTATTTCTTCATTGAAATTACTAGAAATCTTGGTGATGTGAGGTCCTAGATTTGTCAGCCCCTGACATCTCTGAGTTGAATTACTACCAACAATAACAATAATAGAGGTCATTATATCAAGAACTTATCATCTTCAAGCTACCTAGAATGAAAGTCTTTAAACATAGAGAGATCAAAATCATATGGGAAGAGGATGAGATCCACAGTATCCTAATTGTCTTGTCTGTTACTGGAATTGTACCAATTGTACCAAGGATGTTTTCAGTCAGCTTAAAGAGGTTGAATTTATATCTTAATACTTATTTAACTTAATACAATATTCAACTACAAAATTCAGTTATTTTATTTAGCTGTGAAATAGTCTATGGAACATTAAATACAAGATAGCAGGACAGTGATTTGCCCCCAAACCATTTCATTCTCAACCCTTCCCCCAAAAATTAAAAAGAAAGAAGTACTGATGATGACAATAAAAACAACAATATATCCCTTTTTTGATTTAATTTTATTTTTAATTTTATATAATTTACTTATTTTCAGTTCTCAATATTCACTTCCACAAGAATTTGAATTCAAAATTTTCTCCCCATCTCTCCCCACCCCCACCCTAGGACAACATGCACCCCATCCACACCTTCCTCCAATCTGTCTTCCCTTCCATTACCCACCCTTCTTTCATCCCCCTTTCCCTCTATTTTCCTGTAGGACAAAATAGATTTCTATACTCCATTGCCTGTATAGCTTAATTTCCAGTTGCATGATAAGACAACTTTTAACATTTATTCTTAAAGCTTTGAGTTCCATATTCTCTCCCTTCCTCCCTTCCTCCCTCTCCACCCACCCTCACTGAGAAAACAAGCAATTCAATATAGGTCTGTGTAACTGTGCAACTGTGTAACAATGCAAAGCACTTCCATAATAGTTATGTTGTAAAAGACTAATCACATTTCCCTCTATCCTATCCTGCCCTCCATTTATTCCATTCTCTATCCCTTGACTCTTCCTCCCACAATAGTGTTTGCTTCTGATTATCCCTTTCCCCAATTTGCTGTACCTTCTATTATCTTCCCTTTCCTGTCCCCTTCTCCCTTGCCTTCCTGTAGGGTAAAATAAGTGTCCATATCCAATTGAGTGTGTATTATTCCCCCCTTAAACCAAATCCCATGAGAGTAAGGCTCACTTATTTCCTTTTATCTCCCTCCTCTTCCTCTCCATTGTAAAAGCTCTTTCTTTCTTCTTTTATGTGAGATCATGGTTTTCAGGTAGACCAATCATTTTTAAATTATCTCTCCTGGATCTATTTTCCAGGTCAGTTGCTTTTCCAGTAAAATATTTCACATTGTCTTCTACTTTTTCATTCTTTTGGTTTTGTTTTATAATGTCTTGGTTTCTCATTTGCTTCCATCTGCTCCATTCTAATTTTTAAAGAACTATTTTCTTCAGTGAGCTTTTGAACCTCCTTTTCTATTTGGCCAATTTTGCTTTTTAAAATATTCTTCTTCTCATTGACTTTTTGGACTTCTTTTGCCATTTGGGTTAGTCTGTTTTTAAAGGTGTTATTTTCTTCATTGTTTTTGGGGTCTCCTTTAGCAAGCTGTTGACTCGTTTTTAATGATTTTCTTGCATCGCTCTCATTTCTCTTCCCAACTTTTTCTCCACCTCTCTTACTTGTTTTTCAAAATCCTTTTAGAGCTCTTCCATGGCCTGAGATCACTGAATATTTTTTGGAGGCTTTGGATGTACAAGCCTTGACTTTGATGTCTTCCTCTGATGGTATGCTTTCCTCTTCCTCATCTGAAAGGATGGAATTAAATGCCTTTTCACTAAGAAAGTAACCTTCTATAGGCTTATTTTTTTTTCCTTTTTTGGGCATTTTCCCAGCCAGTTACTTGACTTTTGAGTCCTTTGTCAAGTAGACGGTATACTACCTTAGACTTCAGAGGTTTTGTGCAGCTGTTCTCTGAGATATCTATAGGTACCTGTAAGTTCTCAGTTCCTCCAAGGTGACACAATCAAGGGAGAGGAGTTTACTCCTCTCCTCCCTGCTGTGAGCAACCACAAGCACTCTTTTCTGCCCTGGAACTGTGAGTAGGATTCCCTCTACATAGCCACCACCAGCTCCACCACACCAGCCCTCCTCCTCACCCCAGGACTGCCACTCAAGACTGAGACCCAGATCAATTGTTGGATTCCCCTAGGGTCTTTAAGCTGAGGGCTCCAAAAGTAGATGCTGCTGCCACAGTGGATGCCGCTGCCCTGGGACCAGAGCTGGGGCCACACAATGCTCCCCTCTCACCCAGATGAAAGAGCTTTCTTACTGACCTTTGAAGCTGTCTTTGGCATTTGTGGGTTGAGAAATCTGGGAAAAGCAGCTGCTACCTGTGATTCCATGCCCTGAAGCCTGCTCCAGTCCTATCCACGCTGTGGGCTGCACTCTGCTCTGAGCCCAGTATGATAGAATCTTCCTGTTGGTCTTCCAGACTGTCTTGAGCAAGGAAATCTCTTTCACTCCTTCATTTTGTGGCTTCTGCTGCTCTAGAATTTGTTTAGGGAAATTTTTTACAGATATTTTATGGGCTATGGGGGGAGAGCTTCTACAGGTCTGTCCTTCTACTCTGCCATCTTGGCTCTGCCCCTAATAATAAATCTCTTGACCTGTAAGCAGGTCATTATGAGTCTACCTTCAATAATGGATATAAAACTATCTTGAAAACTTAAAAGGAGTACATAAATGTGAGTTAGAAATGTTAATTATTGAATTATTGCATTGAATTAGAAATGTTCATTATTAATATATAAAAGTAATGTGGGGGTACAAAAGCACCTTACTAAAATTGTCCTCTACTGTCTCAAGATAATATGAAAGTGATTTGATTATTTAAGGTTAAGGTGGCAGAAAACCCTAGGACTACATGAATTTATAAGTATATTCTACAAAACATTTAAGGAATTCCAATATTGTATAATCTGTTTGAAAAAAATAGGAAAAGAAAAGGTACTAACATAACAAATTCCTTCCATGTTACATATATGGCCTTGATGTTTAGACCAGGGAGAATCAAAACAAATAAAGAAAAGTATAAAGCAATATCCCATAAAATTTTACCAGAGACTAAAGCAACATATCACAAAGGTCATGAATGCACTATGACTAGTTTGGATTTATACTAGAATTTCAGGGTTGGTTCAATATTAAGAAAATTATAAAAAATAATTGATCATATGAATAACAAGAACAACAAAAATCATATAATCATATCAATATTCACTGAAAACTTTTTGGCAAAATGCAACACACATTCTTGTTTATAACAACACTGTAAAGCCTAAGAATAAATATATTTTTCTCAATATGATGAGTAATACCTATCTAACAAAGAACCAGCATTACCTGCAATTCTACCTAAATTAATTTATTTATACAGTGTCATACCAATCAAATTATCAAAGGATTACTTAATAAAACTAGAAAACATAATGAAATTAATTTGGAAGAATAAAAGGTCAGGAATCTCAAGGGAAATAATTTTTTTAAATGGGAAGGAAAGCAGTTAAGAAGTATCAGTTCTCAAATTATACTGTAAAAGAATAATCTTAACAATGATTTGGTAATGATTAAGAATTAGAAAGGGTGATAAAATTAGATACACAATACACAGAAACAAATGAGCACGGTAACCTAGGTCTCAAAACCCAAAGATCTCAGCTGTTAGGAGAAGAATTTACTATTTGACAAAAAAGTGTTGGGAAAACTAGAAAGTTGAGAAAAGCTTAGGTGCCAGCTAGGTGGAATACAGTGCTGACCCTGGAGTAGAAAAGATCTGAGTTCAAATCTAGTCTCAGACACTTACTAGCTGTTTGACCTTAAGCAAATTACTTTACCACTCTAAAACACAAATTTGTATGCTTCTTCTTGCCTGACAACGAGAACTATTCAACCTAAACCATTTCCCTTTTTGCCTTAACTACTAAGAGAGTGCTGGAATTGATTTTCAAATGACCTAGATTCAAGTAGTTATTCTGTTCTTTGCTACCTCTGTGACCTTGGGCAAGTCTCTTAACGTTTGTGAGCCTCATTTTATCATTTGTAAAAGGCTAGTAAAAGTGATGGAATTCAGCTGAGCTATTTAAAATCCTAAAAGATGATGCTGTTAAAGTGCTGTACTCAGTATGCCAGAAATTTTGGAAAACTCAACAATGGCCCCAGAAGTGGAAATGATCAATTTACCTCCCAATATAGAAGAAGGGCAATGCCAAGAAATGTTCAAATTACCAAACAATTTCACACATCAGCAAGATTATGCTTAGGGTTCTGCAAGCTAGGCTTCAGCAATGTATGAATCAAGAATAATCAGAAAAGCAGGATGGTTTTTTGAAGAGGCAGAGGAACTAGAGACCAAACTGTCAACATTTGCTGGATTATGGGGAAAGCAAGAGTTTCAGAAAAACATCTACTTCTGCTTGGTTGGCTACACTAAAGTGTTTGACTGTGTAGATCACAACAAGATGTGGCAAGTTCTTAAAGAGATAGAAGTATAAGGTCTTCATAGACCTGTGGTTGTCAGTAGAAATAAGAATAGCCTCAGATTATGCAGATGATACCACTCTGGTAGCAGAAAGTAAAGAAAAATTAAGAAGTCCCTTTTTTTTTTACTCTTTATTAATTTATTTTTAGTTTTCAACATTAACTTCCACAAGATTTTGCCTTCCAAATTTTCTCCCCATCTCTACGCCCCTCACCCCAGATGGGGTGCATTCTGATTACCCCTTCCCCCAATCTGCCCTCCCTTCTATCACCCCCTTCTCTTATCCTTCCCTTCTGTTTTCCTGTAGGCAAGATTGATTTCTATTCCCCATTGGCTGTATATCTTATTTCCCAGTTGTATGTAAAAATAATTTTTAACATTTGTTTTTAAAACTATGTTACATATTCTCTCTCAATTCCTCCCTCCCTTCCCACTCTCATTGAGAAGGCAAGCAATTCAATATAGGTTATAGATGTGTAGTTATGCAAAATACTTCCATGACAGTCATGTTGTGAAAGACTTTCTCTCCATCCTATCTCTCCCTCCCCCCATTTATTCTATTCTCTCCTTTGACCTTGTCCCTCCTCAAACATGTTTGCTTCTCATTACCCCTTCCTCCTATTTGCCTTCCCTTCTATCATCCCTTACCTCTCTTATCCCCTTCCCCTCTACTTTTCAGTAGGGTAAGATAGATTTTCATGCTCAGTTGAGTGTGTATGTTATTCCCTCCTTAAGCCAAATCTGATGAGAGTTGAGGTTCATTTATTCACTTTCACCTCCTCCCTCTTCCTCCTCATTGTAAAAGTTTTTTCTTTCCTCTTTTATGTGAGATAATTTACCCCATTCTAGCTCTCTCTTTCTCCTTCTTCCTGTACATTCCTCTCTTACCCCTTAATTTTATTTTTTAGATATCATCCCTTCATATTCAACTCATCCTGTGCCCAATCAATATAGATAGGTAGATATAGATATAGATGATATATAGATATATTCCCTCCAACTACCCTAACATTGAGAAAGATTTCATGAGTTACAAATATCATTTTTCCAAGTAGGCATGTAAACAGTTCAACTTTAATAAGTCCCTTGTGATTTCTCTTTCCTGTTTACCTTTTCATACTTCTCTTAATTCTTGTGTTTGAAAGTTAAATTTTCTATTCAGCTCTCCTCTTTTCATCAAGAATGCTTGAAAGTCCTCCATTTTGGAGTGGAACCAAGATGGCAGACTAGAAAGACACACTTATGCAGGGTCCTCCTCACAGCCCATAAAATACCTGCAGAGAGGGACTCTCAACAAATTTTGGAGCAGCAGAAGTTGAGAACAACAGAGTGGAGAAGATTTCCAGCCCATGGTGACCTGAAAGGCCCACAGAAATGTCGGTTGCTCCAGACACGGAGCCAAGCATGGAGCCCAGCCCAGCCTTGGCCAAGTGGCACAGCGTGAGGAGACTCTGGGAGGAGGACACCTCGGGGGCAGAATCTCCAGTCACAGTAGCGGGTCCTCAGATCCCTCAGCCCACAGGCACCAAAGGTCAGTGACAGGGATTTATCAGACAGCCAGGAAGGGAGAAGGGCCTTCCCATAGCTCCGGCAACAGGCAGCAGCCACAGAGCCTGCACAGCAGCCTATACTGAAGCTCCATTGTTGGAGCATAAAAACCCCTGGGGGTATTGAAGAGCTGAATCTTACCTCAGCCCTGGGTGGAGGTCCTGGGAGAACTGGTCTTTGTCTCACATTGAATGGCGGCCCTGCCCATTCAGCTTATCTAAAAACCAGCCCCCAGTGCTGACTTGGGAACTGAAGGCCAGGTGGCTGTGGAGAGGTAACTGCTAAAATTCTGGGTATAAAAATCCCTCTCTGAGTCCAGACCAGTACATGCTTGATTGTGCCACCTTGGAGGAACTGAGATCTCACAGATTCCCAGAGTATACCCTACTCTTGACAAAGGACCCCAAAGTCAAGTAACTGGTTGGGAAAATGTACAAAAAAGGGAAAAAATATAAGACTATAGAAGGTTACTTTCTTGGTGAACAGGTATCTTCTCCCATCCTTTCAGATGAGGAAGAACAATGCTTACCATAAGGGAAAGACATAAAAGTCAAGGTTTCTGTATCTCAAACATCCAAAATAAATATTCCATGGGCTCAGGCCATGGAAGAGCTCAAAAAGGATTTTGAAAATCAAATTAGAGAGGTGGAGGAAAAACTGGGAAGAGAAATGAGAGAGATGCAAGAAAAGCATAAAAAGCAGGTCAACACCTTGCTAAAGGAGACCCAAAAAAATGCTGAAGAAAATAACACCTTGAAAAATAGGCTAACTCAATTGGCAAAAGAGGTTCAAAAAGCCAATGAAGAGAAGAATGCTTTCAAAAGCAGAATTAGCCAAATGGAAAAGGAGGTTCAAAAGCTCACTGAAGAAAATAGTTCTTTCAAAATTAGAATGGAACAGATGGAGGCTAATGACTTTATGAGAAACCAAGAAATCACAAAACAAAACCAAAAGAATGAAAAAATGGAAGAAAATGTGAAATATCTCATTGGAAAAACAACTGACCTGGAAAATAGATCCAGGAGAGACAATTTAAAAATTATGGGACTCCCTGAAAGCCATGATCAAAAAAAGAGCCTAGACATCATCTTTCATGAAATTATCAAGAAAAACTGCCCTGAGATTCTAGAACCAGAGGGCAAAATAAGTATTCAAGGAATCCACTGATCACCACCTGAAAGAGATCCAAAAAGAGAAACTCCTAGGAACATTGTGGCCAAATTCCAGAGTTCCCAGGTCAAGGAGAAAATATTGCAAGCAGCTAGAAAGAAACAATTTGAGTATTGTGGAAATACAATCAGGATAACACAAGATCTAGCAGCTTCTACATTAAGGAATCAAAGAATTTGGAATATGATATTCCAGAAATCAAAGGAACTAGGACAAAAACCAAGAATCACCTACCCAGCAAAACTGAATATAATACTTCAGGGGAAAAAATAGTCTTTCAATGAAATCAAGGACTTTCAAGCATTCTTGAAGAAAAGACCAAAGCTGAAAAGAAAATTTGACCTTCAAACACAAGAATGAAGAGAAGCATGAAAAGGTAAACAGCAAAGAGAAGTCATAAGGGACTTACTAAAGTTGAACTGTTTACATTCCTACATGGAAAGACAATATTTGTAACTCTTGAAACTTTTCAGTAGAAGGAATTTGGCAGTTCCCTTACTCTTACTTTTGAAAAGCTTGGCTAATATTGGAATTAAATGTTCTTGGAGTATTTAATAGAATTCACTTGTAAATATATCTAATCCCATTTTTCCCCCAGGGCAGTTTCTTCTTGGCTTGTTCAATTTCTTTTTGTGAGATTGAATTATTTAAATTATTTTTTCATATTTTGTTAATCTAAGTATTTTATATTTTTGTTAAAATCCATTGCATTAATATTATCAGTTTTGTTGGTATATAACTGGGCAAAATTATCTCTAAAGATTTCTTTTTGCTTCTTCATTTGTTGTTAATGCTTCCATTTTAATTTTTATATTGGTGATTTGATGTTTTTCTCTCTTTAAAAAATCAGATTTGTTAATAATTTAATCTATTTTATTTGTTCCTTAAGCAGTTCTTAGATTTATTTGTTCATGCAATAAGGATTTTCTGGATAATAATTTTTGAAATTTCTTCTTTAATTTTTAGAATTTCTCTTTTGTATTCAGTTAGTGTTTTTTGATGTTTTGCTTTCTGATTTTTTTATTGTATGCCCAGTTCATTGATTTGTTCTCTTTTTCTTTTGTTGATAAAAATATTCAGTCATAAAAATAAATAAATAAAATAAAATCTTGGGCTGTGAAGAGCAAAAAAAAAAAAAAAAAGTCCTCCATTTCATTGAATGTCCATTTTTCACCTGAAATATTACACTCAGTTTTGCTGGGTAAGTGATTCTTGATTTTAATCCTAGTTCCTTTGTCCTCTGGAATATATATTGTAAGCTTTTGGATCCTTTAATGTAGAAGCTGCTAGATCTTGTGTTATCCTAATTGTGTTTCCATAATACTTGAATTGTTTCTTTTCTGGATGCTCACAATATTTTCTCCTTGACCTAGAAACTCTGGAATTTGGCTACAATATTCCTTAGAGTTTTCCTTTGGGGATTTCTTTCAGGAGGTAATTGGTGGATTCTTTCAATGTCTATTTTACCACCTGGTTCTAGAATATCAGGGCAGTCTTCCTTTATAATTTCTTCAAAGGTTGTGCCTAAGACTCTTTTCTTATCATGGCTTCCAGATAGTCTAATAATTTTTAAATTATTTCTGCTGGATCAATTTTTCAGGTCAGTTGTTCCTTCAATAAGATATTTAACATCATCTGTTTTTTTCATTCTTTTGGTTTTGTTTTATTATTTCTTGTTTTTCATAAAGTCACTAGCTTCCATTTGCTCCATTCTAATTTTTAAGGAATTAATTTTTTCAGTGAACTTTTGGATCTCCTTTTCCATTTGGCCCATTCTGCTTTTTAAGTCATTCTTCTCCTCATTGCTTTTTAGACCTCTTTTGCCATTTGAATTAGTCTATTTTTTCCCAAATTTATTAATTTATTTGTTTTCAATTTTCAGTATTCACTTTCACAGGCTTTAAATTTTCTTCCCTTTCCTCCTCTCTCCTTCCCTAAGACAATGTACAATCTTATATAGGCTCCACACATACATTCCTATTAAAAACATTTTCACATTAGTGATGTTGCATAGAAGAATTATAGTGAAAGAGAGAAACCATAAGAAAAACAAAATAAAACATAACCAAAGAGAAAATAGTCTGCTTCACTCTGCATTCTGACTCCATAATTCTTTCTCTGTATGAATGGCATTTTGCATCATGAGTCCTTTGAAAATGTTTAAGGTGTTATTTTCCTCAGTATTTGGTGGGGGGAGGGGTCTTCTTTAGCAAGCTGTTGACTTGCTTTTCATGATTTTTTTTGCATCACTCTCTTTTCTCTTACTTGATTTTCAAAATGCTTTTTGAGCTCTTCCATGGCCTGAGACCAATTCATATTATTTTCTTGGAAGCTTTGATATAGGAGCTGGACTTTGTTGTCTTCTTCTGGTTATATGTTTTGATCTTCCTTGTCCCCAAAATAAGATTCTATAGTCTGTTTTTTCCCCACTTTTTGCCTATTTTCCCAGCCCATTACATGACTTTTTAGCTGTTTGATAGTGTCTCTGCTTCCAGAGTGAAAGGTGTACTGTCACAAACTTCAAGGGTTTTGTACAGCTATTTCCAGAGATATTTCTATGGACCTATTAGTTTTCAATTCTCCCAAGGTTGTATGATCAAAGGAGAAATGTTTACTCCTCTCCTCATCTGTGTTCTGGTCTGTGAGTGACCACAAGCACTCTTTTCTGCATTGGAAGTGTGAGGAGCATTCCCTCTCCACCTCCACCATAAGCTCCGCCATGCCAGTGCTCCTCCTTAACCCAAGACCACTACCCAGGACTGTGACCCAGATTGAAGCACAGGCAAAGCAAGAGAATCCTGCCTCAGTGCCAGAAATCTCTGCAATCTCCCTCTGATCAACCACTCAATCCCTCCACTGTCTGTGAACTAAGAGCTCCAGAAACAGCCACTACTGTTGCTGCTGCCACCACCACTGCCCTGAGGCTGGGGCCAGTCCATGCTCCTCTCTCATCCAGGTCTGACAAACCTTTCCTACTGATCTCATAAGTTTTCTTTGGCATTTGTGGATTGAGAAGTCTGGAAAATAGCCAAAGCTCCCAGTGATTCAGTCCCCTGATACCTGCTCCAGCTTGGGTTGTTGGTGCAGCCCATGCTGGACTGTGTTCTTCCTTCATGTTGCTGCAACAGACTTTTCCTCTCCACTTTTCAAGTTATTTTGGATTGAAAATTTGTTTCACTCTGTCATTTTGTTGGTTCTGCTGATCTAGAATTTATTTAGAGTCATTTTTTACAGGTATTTGGAGGGGGTTAGGGGAGAACTCAAGCAAGTCCCTGCTTTTACTTCACCATCTTGGCTCTGTACCTCAAGAAGCCTCTTGATGAAGGTAAAAAAAAAAAGAGCATGTAAAAGCTGGCTTAAAGTTTAACTTCAAAAAAATTCAGATCCTGGCAACTGATTATACCACCTGCAGGCAAACAGAGGGAGAAGAAATGGAAGCAATGTCAGATTTTGTATTCTTGGACTCAAAGATCACTGCAAAATTAAAAGATCTTTGTTCCTTGGAAGGAAGATATGACAAATCTGGACAGCACACTAAAAAGCAGAGACATCACCTTGCCAACTAAGTTCTGTATAGTCAAAGCTATGATTTTTCCAATAGCAATTTATGGCTATGACAGCAGGACTACAAGAAAAGCTGAGTGTCACAGAATCAATGTTTTCAAATTGTGGTGCTGGAGAAGACTTTTGAGAGTCCCTTGTACAGCAAGTCAAATCAGTCAATACTTAAAGAAATTACTCCAGACTATTCACTGGAAAGTCAAATATTGAAGTTCCAATGAAAAGTCTTTTTCTTACCTCTTTTATGAGAGATAATTTGCCCCATTCCATTTCTCCCTTTCTCCTCCCAATATATTCCTATCTCACCCCTTAATTTCATTTTTTTAGATATGATCCCTTCCTATTCAACTCACCCTGTGTTCTCTGTCTCTCTCTCTCTATGTGTGTGTGTGTGTTTGTGTGTTTGTATGTGTGTGTGTGTGTGTGTGTATAATCCCACCAACTACTCAGATACTGCAAAAAGTTTCAAGAGTTACAAATATTATCTTTCCATGTGGGAATGTAAACAGTTCAACTTTAATAAGTCCCTTATGATTTCTCTTTCCTATTTACTTTTTCATGCTTCTCTTGATTCTTGTGTTTGATCAAATACTGAAGCTAAAGCTTAAATACTTTAGTTACATAATTGGAACAAGGACTCATTGCAGAAGATACTGATGTTGAGAAAGACTGAAAGCAAGAGGAAAAGGGGACAGCAGAGGATAAGATAGACAGATAGTGTCTTGTGAACAATGAGCATGAATTTGGTCAGACTTCAAGAGTTAGTGGGGTACGGAAGGACTTGGTGTGCAATGACCATGGGGGTCATGAAGTCAGGCATGACTGAATGAATAAGTAAGAACAAAAATGGAGGTGGTGGTGTCATACCACCAGATGATCTCTAAAACTGTTTCCAGCTCTGAATCTTATGATTCTATTGCATCCAAAAATTCATCCTAGAGGACACTCAAAAACAGACCCAAATCAAGCCACATTCTTCATGTTACTAGGCTACTTTCTAGGACTCTATTGGAATCTGATGCATTCTGTCCAGTCACTTATCAGATATATTATAATGATATAGATATGAAACAATAGATTATTGGCATGTAACTGGTCATTATATTGTGTTGTTGTATAGTTGTTCATTGAATTTTAACTGATTGTTATACTGTAGTAAGATAATTATGATTACAATCTGAGGTGGGGGGAGGCCATGTGCTTTTGTTAGTAATGGAAACTTCCAGTGAGGAAATTCCTTCTTGTAATGCTGATCAGCATCAGAGGGTTGCTATGGTACTGAATGACCAAGGTCACACAGCAAGTAAATTGCAGAGGCCAGATTTGATCCCTGGTTGTCAGTAGGGTTGAAATAGAACCTTTGGATTCCCTGAGTCCCTTAGTCCAGCTCTTAGTTGCTACTTATAATCATGAGCCAAGAACAAAGGCCAAGAAAAACTTCAGGTAGACATAGGGGAAAATCCAGAAGTGAAAGTCAATAAGTTGTATCCGCCTCTGGTGGCCAAGATGACTCAGAGGCTGTATTACCTCACAGAACCAGTCATAAGTCTGTGGACAGCTACCAAACAAAGGGGGAAGGGGGTTGAGAAATAACAACAGATTCTGTTTCAGGCTGTTCTCTACTTGTGTAAGCAGCAAGGTAAAAATGTGGAAGAAACAGACCTAAAAGCCCTGGTGAGACATTTGTGGCTGGCTAAGAGCTGGCTTTGGGGTTGGGGACTGAGTTTCCATACCACTGGAACCCTAGATTGGGCTGCTGTCCCTCCATCCTCTTAAAGAAGTTCCTCCCTTTCCCTTCCCTTCCCTACCCAAGTAGACGAATACACAGTAGCCTGGGGTTGATCTATCTTCCAAATTGCATTTCTGAGTCCTCCCATCTTTCAATAGAGCAGCCCAAGCCTAGCCAATCCTACAGATATTGAAGAAGCAGCATAGATGATTCTACTAATGACTTCTGGATGGCATTAGGTGTGAGGAGGCAAGCTGTGACTTTCCCAGGGGACAAGCAGGAGGCTTAAGAAGGGGGAAGCAGTGTTGAGGGAAGGGTAAATAATACATTTTGTTCTTCACCTTGGTAGGAGGTGGTAGCAGTGACCTATACTCATGAATACACATTACTGGCTTGACAGAGTGATGGCTTTCTCAGCCTGCTCTGAGAATCCACACTCCCCTGTCTCAGGGCCTGGAAGACAGTGGGTTTTTTTTTGTTTTGGGGGGGTTTTTTTGGATTCCTACTCTCTAAATGTAGCATTTTAAAACTGGAAGAGATCCATAATCATCTGATCTAGCCACCTTATTTCACAGAGAAGAGAACTGAGGCCCAGAGAGTCGAAGTTATTTGTACCAGGTCATGAAACAGAGTTATGTCAGAGCTGGGACTCAAATACTGACATCCTAACTCCCAGGCCAAAAGTTCCTCAATATTTATATCACAACCATGTGGTTCTTTGTATAAGCCATATTCTTCCCCTAAATCTGACTGGCATGAAACCTGAGTGTATTTTATAATAATTCTCTTAGTTTTACCCATTTTTGGCATTTTCATTTTTGAAGAGAGCAATGGGGATGAAAATAAATAAAGCATTTTATTTCAATTGTAAGAAAAAAACTCCACTGGAAAGAAATATTTTAAAGGTTAACATGAGAGGTAGCGTGCTGTAATGTGGAGAGAGTCAATCTCCAAGTCAAGAAGACCTGTGTTCAAGTTCTCCATCCCAAAACATTCTTGTTGGGGGCCCCTGGATGAGTCATAATCTCTTGATGTCCCAGGTACTTCCATGAAGTTATCAATCTGCATTGATATTGGGTGCTTCTTATTCTACCACTGAAAATAGCTAGAATGTATATAGAACTTACTATACACCAAGTGCTTTATAAATATCTCATTTGATCCTCACAACACTTGGAGGTAGGTGCTATTTTTATTCCCATTTTACAGATGAAGCAACTGAGGGAAATAGAAGTTAAGACACTTGCTCATGGTCACACAGCTTATGCATGTCTGAGGCTGAATCTGAACTCAGACCTTCTTGACTCCAGTCCCAATGTCCTATCCACTGCACCACCTAGCCATACCAATGAAATCACAAGTCCAAAAAACTTTTTCACAATAATTTTTTTTCCTTTCAAAGGGATATCATTTTCGGGTTCCAATCTATGTTTACATCAATATAGTATGCATCTCTGATGAAGGAGCTAAAGTGCCTCATGTAGGATCTTCTACATTCTATTACTAACTAGTAGCTATGGCATAACTTTGGGCAAATGCATGTCTCCAAATCTGAATTTCTTTATCTATAGAATGTAAGATTTGGACTCTTCCACTCCAAGGCTATACTTAATTTTACCACCCTTGCCCCAGACTGTGAACACAATAAAATTAAAAAGAAAATGAACCACAATCACATTTACATTTGTATAGCCTTTTTTTGTCTAGAACACAATAGAAGCTTAAATAAATGTTTGTTAAACATACTCCAATCCAGCGACACTGGCTTCCTTGATCTTCTTCCCACATCATCTCCCAACACAGGGAGTTGGGACATTCATTTCATTGGTTGTCCCCCATGCCTCTCTCCCTCTACCTGCTTGTTAAATGAATACTTAATACTTGTAGATTTAAAGCTTCAGTGCCTCCAAAGTGGGGAATGTGCCTCTATAACTTCCTTCAAGCCTTAGCTAAATCTCAATTTCTTCAAGAAACTTTTTCCAGTCCTCCTTAATCTTAGTACCTTTACTCTGAAATTATCTCTGCTTTTTTCTGTATATGTCATACATAATTGTTTACATGCTATCTCTCCCATTAGACTGAGAACTCTTTGATAGCAGAGACTGTTTTTGCCTTTTTTTTTGTACCCCTAATGCTCAGCACCATGCCTGGCATATAGTAGGTGCTTAATCCTTGTTAAATGAACACTTAATACTTGTAGATTTGAACCTTCAGTGACTCCAAAGTGGAGTATGTGCCTGCCAGAGACAACACAAAAATGATACATGGGAGTGCAGGAAAATTTTTAGAAATTTATTCTTATATTTTAGTATTTATTTTATTTTTTAAATTTAATTAATTTGTTTTCAATTTTCAACAACCACTTCCATAAGTTTAAAATTTTCTCCCCTCTTTCCTTCCTCCCTCCCTGAGATAGCATGCAATTTTATATGAATTCTACACTTACATTCTTATTAAACACATTTTCACATTAGTCATGTTGCATAGAAGAATTAAAATGAATGGGAGAAACCATGAGAAAAACTAAACCAAACCAAAACATAAATAGAATATTTATAAATATTATAAACAAATGAATGAATGAATGAATAAAATAAATAGAAAATATCCTGCTTCATTCTGCGTTCTGTCTCTATAGTTCTTTCTCTGGTTGTGGATGGCATTTTGCCTCCAGTCCTTTGGGAATGTTTTAGGTTCTTGCATTGCTGTAAAGGGATGAGTCTATCAGAAACAGTCCTCACACACTGTGGTTGCTACTGTGTATAATGTTCTTCTGGTTCTGTTCATTTCACTCAGCATCAGTTCATATAAGTCCAGGTTTTTCTGAAGTCCAACTGTTCATCATTTCTTATAGTTATGCTTATATTTGTAACCTAAAAAAGAAATTAAGCTTTACTAACTTTAATATATGGATTGACTCTGACATGCTCACACAACTCATAAATCAGACATTCATATGACAGGTATGGTATGAGAGGTATCCTAAAAGAAGAGTAGGAATTTCACAATGTGAATGAATGCATTGACAGTGGTACCCATATTTGTTCATCCACTTTCAGCCTATTGAAAAATATGGTAGTTCACATGTATCCAGGCAAATGGCCTACAGATTATATTATCAAGTTTTCACAAAACTAGCCTTCACAAAATGAACAAATGGTTTAAAAAGATTCCTGCAAAGAAATGAAGTGAGCCCAAATGAATAAGAAAATAGGAAATGGACAATTCTACTTCTAGTACAAGGTTTTAGTGGAATTATGAGGTAATAACAAGGATGTTCTACCCTGATCTGACAAAAAGTGAGCCCTAAAACTTAAAACTGCCAATTGAGTTGTATGAAATACGAATTTGCATCCACTACCATTAACAATTACCTTCCCCAAACAGATATTGAGTTTTGAAATATTAGCTAGTGATAGTCTGAAGTTACTACAATTAACACAACATTTTAAAAGCTAAGCTTTTGTGATTATAAGCAGTATAAGTTTATCACCTATACAAATTCTCTTACCTTCACACTTCAAAATTTGGAAATAGAATTTTTAACCTGTTTAAAAATCATCCACATAGAAGTGTCAGTGGGTTTTGAATTATTTGTTAGAATTTTAAAACTCAACAACTTCTGATTAGTTTGTAAGAGTAGCTGATTGACACCTGAGAAAAAAGGAAATTTTCTAGACTAATTTCACCAGAAAATCTTGCACAACTGGTGGATGAGATTGGAAAAATGAGTATGATGATTTAGTAAGCATTGACTACCATGAATTTCTTCCATCTGGATTCTAAGAGGCATCTTTTTTCAGCTCACAGCCATTAAAAACAAGTATTTAAATAAACTATGCTTAGAACCAGAACTTATCACGTATAGGAGTACCCAACTATAATAATTCCTGCTACTGGGGGAGGCTGAGGCTAGCAGATTGCTTAAATGTGGGAGTTCTGAGTTGCAGTAGGGATAAAACCAATGGAACATCCACCACTAAGTCCAGCACCAACATAGTGAGTTGTCAGTAGTGGAGGTCCATCATACTGCTTAAGAAGGGGTAAACCAGCCTTGACTGGAAAAGTGGAGCATGTTAATTTAAAGCTCCCACACCGATACACCTTGAAGGCAGTCTATGAGTGACTACTGTGTTTGTTTCTAGGCTAAGCAGATAAGGAAACTCAGTCCCAAAAAATAAGTAAATTAATAAACAATTGAAATAACCAAGCATATGTAATCATATTGCTATAACTAAAAAGAGTTTAAATTAATAATTTTGGTGAGAACAAAAAGGTTTTATACATTAAGAAATAAGTAAACATTCTTTTAAAACATTTTATTTCATCTTTCATCATTTTTAATGTCTTTTGGGTATATATGTTATAATGTACATAATATATGATTAGAGAATTACATGTACACAATATATAAATAAGTAAATATATTGGAGGGATGTCCATACTCGAAAATGTTTTTATAGGAGTAAAGAATAAAAATATCTTTGGAAATTGTTGACCTGTAGGATAAAGTACAAACTCTTTATGTTACCATTCAGGACTCTTTATAATCTGTCCTCAGTTTATCCTTCCTACCTATCTCCTAGCATAAAACCTCTACTCCAGTCAAGTTATCTATTCACTGCCCCAGGAGTTTACAATAATCATCCCTGTTTCTTGGCCTTGGTTCATACTACTCCTTCCTCTCCCACCTCTCCATCTGTCATTCTTCAAAGCCCATCTAAATTACCCCCTACCCTTTGTCTACAGAAACCCCCCAGAAGTCCCAGAGCTTTTTTGTATCATCTTACTCCTTGGGTGTGATTGAGATACTGATTACCTCATTACTTCAATTCTGTGTAACGCATAGAACAATCTTATCACCCAAACTAGAGTAGCAGATCTTTAGGTGCAGAGATCATAGAATGATGTAGATACAGAATTGAAAGGGACCTTAGAAAGTCATCTGGTACAATAACATTACTTTACAGATGAAACTGAGGCAAAAAGGAATTGACTGTAGCAGTGCCATATTACAATCATGTGGTATGTTTTTTTTTTCTCTCCCACTCCCAGCAGTGTCTAGCACAGAACACTTAATAGGTGCTTACCATCAAATTGAAACCAACCTCTTTGCAGTAAGGATAGTCTCACAGCTATTACACAAACGGTACCACCAATAAGAGTGGGTTCACAGCTACTACACAAACCAGTACTAGAGGGATGTTATATCTTGTCAATATTTCAGAAAGCAATATTTCTAGATATTTGTCATCTCATTGGGAAATTTCCTGCCAATAACAAGTGACAACTATTGTCCCCAGCCTATATACTTACTAAGAATTGACATCAGAATTCTTCGAGATGCAAGGTAGAAAACAAGACACACATTATGTAGGAATTAATTTTGCTTGACTCAGTACATAGCAACTGCTATTCATAAGGCCCTGTGGTAGGAATTGAAAGGACTCCAAAAATGACTAATCATAAAATGTAACAACTGGAAAGGGACTTAGCGCCTGTCTGATTCAATGAATTCATTTTACAAGTAAAGGCAAAATGAATAAGGAAACTTGGGGCAGGTATTTTTGTGTACTTTCCGTGTTGCCACCACCCCACTTAACAGCTAGCATGGGAGCTGGGTGTGCTTAATCATTCAAAAAGTCTTCATGGAGCAATTACTCTTGAATGGAATCTACATTTCTAATCTGTTATTAACACACGATTTGTATGTATGCATGACATCTACAAAGACTGACTTTTAAGTAATGAGACTGAACAAGACAGTTGAGGATGGCATTGATAATCATCGTAGTGTGAGGTAGGTTGGACCAAAGTCTGAAGTTTGAAGATCAAGGCAGGAAAGTAGGAAAGGTGTGAAGTTGGTGATCCCATGGGATACAGTCCCTTTCCCTTAAAGTACTTAGTAAGCTGCCAAGCTGGTATTCCTAAAACACAAACCCATGTTATTCTCCTTCTCAAGAAGACCTCCTAGTTTCTAATTACCCCTAGGAAAATAGAGTATTTATAAGCCAGGGTATGCCCCCCAACCCTTCCCTCTGCTGGTTTAGGCAAGTTCTTCTCTGAAAAGTAAGAAAAGCTGTGCCTAGGATTTGACTGGCCCAGGACATTAAGGCCTGTCCAAGTCTTAAACAACTAGTGTATTTCACTGCATAATTGTCCCAGATTTTATGATAAGGTTTTTGGGGTATTTTTGTTTTGTTTTAGTTTTTTTGCAAAAAAGTGGGATGTGACTATTATGAGAAGCTTTTAAAATATTGCACCAGTATTACTTAAAAATCATTTATTACTAAATTGTCTTTGGTGCAAGATTAGTATGCATGGAATACTTGCGAATATACGTTAAAATTGAATGGTGACAATGCACTAAGAATGGGCTAAGAATCCTAGGTTCCCCTTGCAATGCCTGAGAGTTAAATGTGCATCCATATGCCACTAGCAAATACATTGCTTCTCTGTTTACCTTTTAAGTGGCATAATGAACAGAATTATGTCATGTGATGATTACACAATGAAAGGTTATAAACCAATTTTTGGACTGAAAACACAGGATGCAATGATTTTGAGGAACATATTTATGTAGCTTTCCATTTACTAAGAACATAAAAGACCTGTCTAAATAGAGTTAGTAGCTTTTCACACTTGGTGAATATCCCAAGACTGTTACACCCTACTATCCCAACTTACTACACCTTACCCACCTGACTAAGCATGTTTCAATTTGAGGGAGGTGGATACCTAAACTGAGTTCTGTATCCTATCCATGCTATGGCTAAGTAAACCTTTTTTGGTTGACTTGCAACAATTGCAAGTGTCTCATGGCAATCCAACATTAGACCTAAACTACCACGGCACTAGCCTTAATCAGGTTCAGGCCACAATTGGCTCTGGTCAAAATCAAGAAATATCTTACCCCGGGTTGGAATAATAATACCATCAGATATGGAAACTGCATTTTAAAATTTACAAAATACTTTCCTTACAGCTTTGTGAAGAAGGAAGTACAAGTAGTATTATCTCTATTTTTACAAATAGGGATACCACGGCTCAAAAAGATTTAGTCAGCTTCCTACAGTCACATAACTACCAAGCATCAGAATCAGAATTCCAACTTATATTTCCTGACGGCAAGTTGCATGCTCTTTTCACTACTCAGCTGTATCCACAGCCTGAAATCAAATGAGGAAATATCCTTCCTCATGAATAAAGTGTGTGGGTTGAGTTGTCAAATTTCTCACTTCATCTTTTGGATGCTATTGTCTGGGTGGCTTCTCCTGGACAGCAGAGATCTGAGCTCAGAGTTGGTGAGACCTCCTGTACCTTTGCATGGTGATGGACCAGTTCAAGGTAATTCTGCCCCAGGTGAGGGCACTGCTATCCAGTCCTTGGCCTGCCCAGGTACGGGGCTTTCTAGATGGTCTTCTGGAAAAGGACCTCCTCTCCAAAGAGTACCACCAGGCTTTGCTCCGAGAACCTGATCGAGAAGCACTGGCCAGAAAGGTTTCCTTGTCCCTGTTGGAGAAATGGGATCTGTGCATAGGGACCCTGCTCCAATGTGTGAGATGCTCTGGGAACAAGCTCCATACTCCAGGGATGGATGGAGTCTCTTCAAGGAGTAGAGGTAATAAGAATATCCATATGTTAGGGAACAGTAATTGTCTATAGGTCTGGGGTTTCACCTTTCTCCATCCCTTTGCTTTCCCTGAAATAAATAACTTGTGACATTTTACAGATAGGGAATGTAAGGTCTGGAAAGGAGCAAGGGTCATAGAATATGGTCAGCAAGGAGTGAGAAGCTTAAACTTCCATCTTTGATATTGAAAATGGTTTGAGATTTCGGGGGTGATCGAGGGTGCCTGAAATGTAGACCTTATCCTAAGTCTCTCACAAAGGCTCTATAGAGTTATTCAGAAGGAAAATGATAGAACTGTGCCTTAGAGGTGGAAGCTATGTCATTTGATAGCAAGCTGAGGGAATGGAAACCCTGCTTCTTGTCCTAGGCATCCCTGATTATCTGAGGGTCTGGGGGAAGGAGCAAGAGGAACCTTGGAATATAGTTAAGTATTGGATAAGTGGAAGGTTTTGGAGGGTGGGAAAAGTTGGATCTCTAGGGTCCAACCTTCTGTGACTTCAAAGAGCTAACCATCTCTCCACTTCTGCTCTGCCCTCCCCCACCCTCTCCACCTCAAATCTGCTCTCTTTTTCTATGTGACATGGTTCCTGTTATGTCGGTAGTATTTCCTCTCTGGGATGTGATCTTGACCTCTTTATCCAAGCAACTCCAAAAAGTGGAACTGGGTTCAAATGTGGTCTTTCGCAAGGGACTGGTGGGGATGTGAGGACAGGGAATGCCCACTCCCTGTTCCTGGGCTCACATTCCCAGGACCTCATTGTCATATGGATTAAGCTGATCATCTAACCAATGAGTCGCTCATTCTCTTTGCAAGTATCTTTTGGGCACCTACTCTTCACCCAATCAGAGTGGGACTTAACCCAGTCTTAGATACTGTGGGGGATACAAGAGAAAGAGAAAATATGATTCTTTCCCCTTAGGAACTGTTAAATCTTCTCTTTTTCAGATTGCATAGTTACAATTCTTCCAACTTTTTTCCTCCCAAAGAGTTCATCCTTCCAAACAATAAGGGTAGACATAGACACGGGAGCAAGCAGCCCATCTCTTTCTTCAAAGGTCTTAAGACAGAAGAAATTTTCATCTGCCTATGATTGATTAGGTGACACAAGGATTCTATACTCTGTGGAAAAAAATATTCTACCTGCCCTCTTTTTCCTCCCTCAGGCCTATGGCACCCCAAATCTCTCCCATGAAAGAAGAGTCTGTCCCCATAGATACTTCCCTGAACAACAATCAGAGCACTGTATTAGAGTGCTTTTTCCCATCACTCATTTAATATGGAGCAAAGCTTTTCGAAGTATGACCCACAAGCCTTTGCTTACCCATTGGATATTCCAGGTAGTAATAGCGAACTCTTTGAGAAAATTAATATTTATTCAGAATGGTCGACTATTCTGGTTATTTAACTATTCTAGGTAACTGAGAGACTATAAAAACATCCTATATTGATTCCTAATTTTCAAAGAATTAGAATATGATAATATATACTTTGTACCTAACCATAGGCTCAGTGTAATGTAATCTTTAATGGTTTAGAAGGCATTTCAGGATTTGATATTGCTTCAGAATTGCTTCTAAAGACATCAGTTCTCATTGTGTGGGATTGCCTCCAAAAAAAATTTTTTTTTCCTTCAATCCTCATCCTCTTTAACCTCTCTGAGGCATTTGCCATTGTTGGCCATTCTCTCCTACTGAATATTCCATCTCTTCCTTTGTCTTCAAAGACACTGTAATTTCTTGGAGGGGTCCATCTCCAGCCATCCTAATCTGTATCTTTCCACTGGACCCTGATGGCTCCAGCAGAGAAAGTGAGGCTGGTAACCTTGCACAACCCTGCCTCACTTAAATACAATTCACCTGCTAGTTATGGCATCGCCTTCCTGATGTCATGGTCTCCTTTGAGAAAAAAGGACAAAAAATAACAATGATCTCTTGGCACTTCTCCTACCTCTTGAGTTGCTGCCTTCTTCACTGTCTTCTCTATTCCATTAAGGAGGATGTTCCTCACTCACTACTCTTTTCTTATCCTCTTTCCTTTTTCCTTCCTGAAGGAGGAGGAGGCACTATCAAAGCAGATAAAAGAAGAAGTTGGAGAATATAGTGTCTTGGAAGATGAGGGTAGAGAGCATGTACAGTAGGAATAGAAGCCAACAGTGTCAAAAGCTTTAGAAAGTTCAGGAAGGATTAGTACAAAAAAGGGTGATTGGATTTGGGGTGATTAGAAAATTATGCATGACTTTCAGCGCATTAGTGGTGGCTGATTCCAGCTCAACAAGGGGTTGGAGAAAGAAAGTATAGAAATGACTAAGGTGGATGTTCCCCACTCTCTCCCCTTTCCTTCTGATCACAGAAGACAAGGTATTCTATGGTCTGCTGGGGCTAATTCTTCAACTTGCATTTTAGCTATCATTCCTTGACTCCTTCTCCAGGAACTAGTTCAATTAGTTATGTCCTCTTTCTAATCCTCAAATTTTCCTTTTCCCCTGGCTCTTATATTTGTGTATGAATACAACTCCGGTATTCCCAACTAACAAAAAATTGGGAAAAGGTAAATATGTTTATCTTTTTCACCCACTTCATTTCTATACATTCCCTTATTGAACAGGATGCAGCCATCATCAATCTACTGAAAGACATGAATAACTTTCTAATCAACCCCGAATCCAATCACCCTTTTTTCCCAGTTCTAACCCTCATTGAGTTTTCTCTCCTTCACTCAAAACAAAATCAAGTGCAAGTCACATCGTCATTTCTCTAATGGCATGGTCTTCTTCAGCAACAACGAAGGACTAACATGATGCTTTTGACACTGTTGACCTCTATTCCTACTATGTATACTCTCTGCCCTCAAATTGCAAGACACTACACTCTTCTGCTTTTCCTTTGTCTGCTTTGCTGGTTTCCAGTTCCTTAATATGTGTTTCTTAAAGGTTTGTCCTTGTCACTCTTTTCCCAGCACAATCTCTGGACAGTTTCATTCATTTCCACAGCTTCCACTACTACCTTACACTGATGCCTCCTAAATCTGTATTTCTAGTCCTGACCTTTACTCTCTGAGCTCTGGGCTCACATCTACAGCTGCCTATAGGACCTCTTTACTTGGATGTCCCACAAATGTTTTTAACAAGCTTGTTCTCTTCCTTATGCACGTTTTTGAATTCTGTCAGCTGGGCACAATTTCTTTCTGTGGAAGTATCATTCAGTTTCTCTTCCATGTTCCTAGCATTGTAGTTATCACTGACTCTTCCCAATTGCTCTATGTAAGCACTAAACAAATTCTGTCTACCCAATTCCTACAACATTTCTCCCAAGTGTACCTGATTCTCCATTTCCTCTGCCACTACTCTTGTCCAAACCCTCCTTACCACATCCCTGACTTAGCACAAAAGTCATTTCTACCTCTATGATCTCTCCTCCTACTGATTCATCCTATAGCTAGCATAATATTTTTATTTGTGGATTGAATCATGATTATTCTTTTCTAAAAGTCTTTAGTGTTCCCTTATTAATTCATAATTTCAAAATCTTTTTCCTGTCATTTAAAGCAAACTCCGTTGCCTCCACAATTTTGTGCCACTTCGCCCTGCTGTTTTTTATTAATATTATTCCTCTCTACACATTCCATACTCCAGTCAAACTAGATTAGACTTTCCCTCCTCAACTCTGTCCTGTGCTCTCAACTTCTATACCTAGCTGTAAATATTTGTGAAATGAATTCATTTATTGGGCACGTACTAAGTACCCAGACCTGTGCTAGGAACTGAAGGAAATACAAGAGAAGTAAACAGTCCAATGCTTTCCATCTCATTAAGGAAACAAAATATATGATGACAATGATAATGATATCTCTTGTTGATTGACACATGAAATAATCAATAAACTCTTCAAGAAGTGAGATGTTTGATTCTCTAAATGCTAGTCTTAAATCACATAACAATGTCTATACTTTGGTTTCTTGTATGAATAATAATTAATTTAGGATTCTCATCATTAACCTCTAATTCAAAGCAACAAATGTTCCCATCCATTATGGAGAGGGTGAGATTTTTTTTCTCCTCATAGTAAGTGTGACTATGGAAAGAAAGGAAGACAGAAACAGCACATGAGGTCTATGGGATGTTCCATTTTTGGAAAAGTGGTTCATGAACTGAAAAACGCATCCTCCATCTCTTTGATAATCATTGTCCTAGAATGTTCCTGAATACCTTAGACAAAAAGGAAGGGAAAAAAGAGTCAAAGTACCAAGACCATTGGAGTTCCCATTGCCAGACATGTATGCTTCCTTCCTCATTCAATTCTGGCAAGCAGATGGCTCCAAGAACAGAAGAAAGTGCCATTCCTTGAAAATGCTTGACTCATTTTCCATTTTGTGGTAGATGATTTTGCTCATTTAGAGCAATTCTTTTGAAATGGGAAGGAGAATTTGTCATGAGAAAGGAAGTTCATTTTTTGAAGAAAAAGTATATTCCTACAGAATGAAAGTAGACTTTTAATGAAACAAGGAATTTCTAATCATTCCTAATGAAAACACCAGAGTTGCATAGAAACTTTGAAGCAGAATCACCAGAATCACAAGAAATATAAGACAAACATGCATGAGTTTATAATCCTAAGTAATCCTAAGTAACCAAACAAAGGTAAGCTATGTGCATTCTAATATGAGATTGCATGTGTGTGTATAAAATATATATGTATGCATGTAAGTATATATGTATGTATGTATGCATATATGTGGCAGTTACACAATGCAGTGGATACAGTACCAGGTCTGAAGTCAGGAAGACCTCAATTCAAATCTGGCCTCAGATATTAGCTGTGTGACCATGAATAAGTCATTTAATTTCTGTATGCCTCAGTTTCCCCATCTGTAAAACATGGATAATAATAGCATCTACCCCCCAGAGCTGTTGTGAGGATCAGATGAGATAATAATTGTAAAACTCTTAGAAAAGTGTCTAGTACATGGTAGCTGCTATGTAAATATTAGTTATTAGTTATTTTTGTTTTTCATTATTACTACTCGTTCCTTCTGAACTCTATTGTCATTAGGTGTAATAGAGGGAGTTCTAATTAAGCAGAAGGCCTGGGAGTGTTTCTGTTATCTTTTAATGATCCTATAAAAAAGAAAGGAAAGGGAAGGAAAGAGGAATACACAGAGAGGGCTGAGAGAAAGATTGGTGAAAATTATCTCAAATAACTGGAGCACACAAGTAAAAGTCTATATAAACAAGGAGGAAGGAATGAGGGAGGGGATGACACTTGAAGTTTACTCTCATCTGAATTCATTAAAAGAAGGAAGAATACATATATATAGTTGAGTATAGAAATACATTTCACTCAACAGGGAAAGAGGAGAGAAAATGAAGAGGTGAAAGGGAAAACTAAAAGGAAGGATAAATTAAAGGAAGTGTTTTTCCTAAGCAAAACAACCCCTGAGGAGAGAAAAAGGGTGACAATATAAATAAATTAAAGGAGCAAGGAAAAAATTATATTTCATTTCTATGGATAGGGGAAGAATTCATGACCAAAAACAAGGAATAGAGAAACCACAGAAGGTAAAATGGACAATTTTGATTATATTAAATTAAGATGTATCTGCACAAACAAAATCAATGCAGCTAAAATTAGAAGATAAGCAGGTAGATAGGGGAAATTTTTGCTGCAGTTTTCTCTGATAAAGGTCTTATTTCTAAGACATATAGGGAGCTGATTCAAATCTATTAAAATAAGAGCTATTCACCAATTAATAGTCAAAGGCTATGAACAAGTAGTTTTCAGAATAGCTTTCTAAGCTATTGATAACCATATATAAATATTCTAGATCACTAATAATTAGAGATACACAAATTAAAACAACTCTGAGGTTCCACTTCATACCCATCAGATTAGTAGAGTTGACAAAAATAGAAAATGACAAATGTTGAGGAGCTATTGGTAAATAGGTTGCATTGTTGGTGGAATTGTAAACGGGTCTAGCCACTTTGGAAAGCAATTTGGAACTATGCCCCAAAAGTTATTAAAATGAATATATCATTTCAGCTATTGATAGCATATTAGTTCTGCTGTATCCCAATGAGATAAAAAGAAAGAGAAAGAAAGTTTATGTGTGCAAAAATAATTGTGACAGCTTTTTGTGGTAATAAAAAATGGAAACCAAAGGGAATATTCATCTCATTGCTGTTGGGGAATACCTGAACAAGTTATGATATATGAAAGTGTTGTAATACTGTTGCACTATAAGATTATGAAGAAGATGGTTTCAGAGAAAACTGGGAAGACTTGTGGCAACTGATGCAGAGTGAAATGAGTAGAATCAAGAAAACATTTTCTATGATAACAATATTGTAAAGACAAACAATTTCGAAATGCTTAGAAGCTCTGACCAATCACAGAAGACTCATCATCAAACATGATATTCAATATCCTAAAAAGGAATGATAGACTCTGAGTGCAGGTTAAGATTTTTTATACATGGCCAGTGTGGGAGTTTGTTCTGTTTGAGTTAGCTTGGGTATACATGGTCTTCTTCGAAAATGAAGGATGAACACACACACAACACATACTTATAACAAGGGTTTTGCTCTTGCTTTCTAAGTGTAGAGAGAGGGAGAGGGAAAGTGGGAAGGAGAAAAGGCAAAATTTTGCTGATTGAAAAGAAAATAAATTTAATTTAAAAAGAATGACTCCTGAAGCATAGGTGGAGTTGAGATCTCATTTGTCCAAGAGATGAATTACTTACCTTTAATTTATTGACATATATATAAGTTAATATAATATAATACTTTATTGCCTTGTTGAATCTGTGTGTTCATTTGTGTGGATGCTCATATCAGTGGTGCAGCTCCCAACACTTTAAAGCCTTCTTGTTTTATATTATTATAGTCAATAACTTGTCCTTATCGTTCCACAAACCTCTATCCCATGAAATGATGTCTATTCATTAGTCCTTTTCATATTCCTGAGGTACCTCCTCCAATCCTTAACAGAATTTGGAGGTGAGGTATTGGATCCATCATGTAAAATATTATATATAATGCCAGATTTTTTTCAGTGTTTTGACCAGTTGGATTTTTCTTCTCTTCTTCCTATTTTTATTTATTTTTAAATTATTTGTCATAAGGCATAGTTCTTTGGAAAGAGATAAAGGAGAAGATAAAGGGGGAAATCTGTAAATGTAAATTTACAATGCAAAGTGAAATATACAGATACATGTAAATGCAATGTAAAGACAAAAGACATCAGTAAAAATCTGTTCAACGTATTTCTGAGGTGCCGAGATAGCAGTGAAACTGATCATCTGGTATCTCAAATGATCTTACTCTTCACCTTTGGCTCTTAGGAAATCCTGATCCCTTCAAGATAGTGCCTTCTTCAGGAGATTTTCCCAGGTCTCCCAGATGCTGGTGCCTTCTCTTCAAGTTATACATCCCCTCTACTCTATAGGTATCATGTATTTACCTATTTATCTACATGCAGCCTCTCCCATTAGAGCATAAGCTCCTTGAGGGAAGGGGATGTTTTCACTCTTTCCTTTTCATCCTCAAAGCTTATCCTCTCAGTGCCTGGTACAAAATTAGCATTTAATAAATGCTGGTTGATGGATTGTTTCTTCTCCAAACATGACCAGCTCACCCCCTTTTCTGGTCCTGAATTGGATCATAGATCTAGAGCTAGAAAGGATCTCAATCTAGTCTAATGGTCTCATTTTACATATGAGAAAACTGAGGCCCACGAAGATTAAGTGACAATCAACCTCACAAAGGTAATAAGCATCAGGGGCAGGATCTGAACACACATCATCTGACCACAGAGGTAAAAAAAATTCTTTCTGCTGCCATACTCCCTCAACTATCAGTGTGTGTGTGTGTGTGTGTGTGTGTGTGTGTGTGTGTGTGTGTGTGCGTGTGCATTTATGCCTTTTCTCATGTGCAAATCATCATTGGAGATCTGTTATAGACTATTTATACTTCCCATAAATCTGTCCATTGCTCCTTTGGTTATTTGTAATTTTGGCTCCTCCAAAGAATATCATAATTCCTTGATTTGTAGCCTTTTGGCATCATCAGGAGAATATTAACAGGAAAAAAGTGAGCTTTTGAAGAAGCAAACGTTTTAAGATCACTAAAACAATACAATTCAATGACAGGATGTGTTGCTGGACAGACCCGTAGATATTGTCATGGAGTCTGTCCATAACCTTTATTTTATAGATAGGCCTAGAGTGCTTAAGTGATAATGGACAGAGTCTGGATTTGAACTCAGTTCTCTTGACTCCAAATTTAGTGCTTTTTACATTTCACCAGTGATCCAACTCACTGAATATGTGTCATGTCTATCCAAGATCTAGCAAGCTCATTGTATTATGATTGGGAGCAATTATTTAACGGCATGTTTTATTCTAAGCTATATCTATTTTTCATTCACTTTGATTTCCAGTTTCAATGGTTAAACCGACATCTTTTTTGCATTACTATGTATTTTACTGAGGCTTTGTCGTATTGGGGGACTTAATGCAATTAGTACTATATTATCTGTAAGCACTTGGAAGCCCACATTGTCCTCTTTTTGCTTGGACTATGTACACACAACATCCACCATTATCCTGGCAAATGCCTCAAAGGTCATTGAGTTTAAAGGCAGAAGGGACCTTAGAAATCTAATTCAACACCTTCATTTTAGGAAAGAGGAAACAAACTTAGATTGTGACTTGCCCTCCCGCAAAAACCTTCCCCTCTTCCTAACTTCCCCATTTCTGTTAAGAATACCACAGTCCTTTCAGTCAGGAAAATTCACAACCTGAGTCATCCTCAGATCTTCCCTCTTCCTCACTCTTCTCATTCAATTCATTGACAAGTCTTGCCAATCAACCCTCTTACTGTTTCTCATACAAGATACTCCATTTTCCACCTCCAGGCTTTTATACAAGCCCCCATGCCTAGAATGCACTCCATCTTTACCTCCACCTAACAGAATCCCTAGATTCAAAGCTCAGCTTAGTTGCCACCTCCTACAGAAAGCCTATTCTGATCATTCCAGTTGGTACGGCACTCTCCCTACCCCAATTCCATTTCTTTTCTAAAATTTTTTTTGAAATATTTTTTACTTTTCCCCAGTTACATGTTTAAACTATTTTAAACTTTTTTTTTTAAGTTTTGAGTTCCAAACTCTATGCCTCCCTCCTCTCTTCCTTCCCTACGATGGTAAGTGATCTGATATAGCTTATACGTGCATATATATACAACATGTAAACAGGTATTATATATATAATATACATCACATATGTTTACTTATTTACATGTTGTTCTATATGTTTACATATATATAACATGTTTTATATATATTTATTTACCTGTTTACATGTTATTTCACTGAACAGTTCTGAGAGCAAAGACTTTATTGCTGGACATTTTTTTTGTCTTCCTGTCCCCTGTGTCTAGTGCAGTGTCTGGCACATGGTAGTAGGTACTTAATAAATGCTTACTGAGTTAAACTGAATTCAATTGCTCAAGGTTACAGAAATAATGAGTAACAGAACTAGGATTCAAAGTCAAGTACTCTGATTGTAAATCTAAGGCCATTTCCACTTAGCCTCACTTGATATTTTAATACTCGTTCAATTATTGAATAAAATTAGCTCTGCAGTTCCATTTGTCACAGAGTCTTCAATAATTTTTAACATGTCATAGGTATGTCAATGGATCTGTGATCTCATCAGTGTGGGGATTCTATCCACTATAAAGATCTCAACTCTTCTTCATCTTCCTAACCTGGGAAGTTCTTGTCTCCATCCCTTCACAAATCTACCCAGTATGCTGGAGATCTTACTTGAAGTCTTTTTATATTTGGTGGATGGTGAGATGCCCATGTTGTCCCTTGAATTCATTACTTGTCTCACTTTCTCCTTCAATTGCACATATTCTGAATTATGGGTTACTTGTTAGTAGGTCATCATTCAATTCTATTCAATTTAAGAAACTTTGAAACCTTACTGCGCTCAAGACACTGTGCTTGGCAATGACAAAAATAAAAAAGCCATTCTTGCCCTCAAGAAGCTTACATTACTCTAGGAGAAGGGGATACAAGATATGCATAAATAAATAAATAAATATTTATGAGAGAACACTAAGGTGGAGGAGAGTTTCATATAGACTTAAACTTAAGAGGAAATTAAAATTCTGAGAAGTTTAAATAGGTAGGGAACTCTAGATATGGAGGACAGCTTGTGCTAAGATAAGAAGATGAGACAGAATATTAAATTTGAATGGGTTAGGTTGACTGGAATGTTAAGTGTATTAAAAGGAGGAGTATAAAATAAACCTGGAAAGATTGGTTGGATTCCAAATTTTTCAGAGCTTTAAATGCCAAGCTTGAGAGTTTGGCTTAGTGTCAATAGATAGCCACAGAAGCTTCCTGAGCAAATGAGTCACATGGTCAGATTATTTTGGCAACTATGTACAAAATGGATTGGAAAGGAGAAAGACTAAAAGCTAATTGTGATTGGGAGGATATTGCAATGATTCAGGAGAGAAGAGGTCCTGAACCAAAGTGGTGGTATATGAGATTAATAATAATAATATGCTTTAAGATTTGCAAAACTCTTTATGTATGTTAACTCATTTAATCCTCACAACTCTGTGAAGTAAACGCTATTATTATCTCCACTTTATAAATGAAGCAATTGAAATACAGATGGGTTATATGATTTGCCAAGGGTCATCCATCTAGTTGCATATATACACATATAACCAGGGCACTGGCTTAGAGGGGATATTCACACCTCCAGTACTTCAGGTCTACCAATAATAATGCTAGCAGTTGGCAATGTAATCTATCAATTTCTGCTCCCCACTAGTGGTGTGAGGTCTTTCCTAGGGGTATAGAATGGCATGTAGTCTCTGATTGTGTTGTTCTGTGTTGGTCATGTGTGGCTGCTCCTTGACAATGATTCATTAGTCCTGGGGTCACTTTGTGCCTCTCCTCTGTTCTTAGCTTTCAGCTTCAGCTGGAAGTCAAACTAAATCTTCCCATGAGAGAAGGAATGGGTTCTTCCACTGCACTTTTAGGTTAAAGGTTGATGTTTTTCTACTACAACTCATCTGGAAAAGGCAACACACTCATACAACCACTAGAAGGGATGTGTCTATTTCTCTGAGTCATGGTTATGATGGTCATTTTGTCTCTGAAAGGAAATTCCTCATCTCGAACTCAAAGCTCTTAGGAACAAATATTGAGGGACCCAGCAATCTAATATCTTTAGGCTGAAATTTATTTTTGAAGCTCAACTCCTTGTTCATCAAGAGCCACACAACATCTCTGCCCTTTTGACCTATAGTCAGAAAGTTGATGTAACTGCCCACTTAACTTCCATTTGCTAAATTACTCCCAATAAACTTCCATTTAAAGCAAGGGTTCTCAGCCTTTTTTTTGTACCATAGACCCCTTTGGTCATCTAGAAAAGTCTACAGAGTAAGGTTCTTCTCAGAATAATATTTTTTTCACTCACAAAATAAAGCACACAGCATCAAAAAGAGAAATAATTATATTAAAATGTGGTTATCAAAAAATATTTTTAAGTTCACAGACCCCAGATTGAATCCCTGTTCAAAGGTTACCCTGTCAGCAAATTGCCAAAAGCTACCTAGATTTGGGGGGCAATTACTCAATACCCCAAATCTTTTGGATGTCATGAAAATATGCTTGAGTTAGTAACATTTATGTGCATAGCAGTTCAGCAAGAATCTGCCCTTGTGTGTATTTTAAAATCCTAGAAGATTCTTGGCTAAATGACTAGCACTGGTGGAGCATAGTGTGGTGCTATACTGGCTGGCAAGGGGGATTTGTTCTTCCTCACTGCCCTTACCCACTTCCTTTGTGGGCATGGTTTGGTCATTTCCTTCATGCTTTCAGCTCTACCTCTGGGAAAGGCTTGATTTCTCTTTCAAACCCACATCAGGAACAAAATGGGTGATGAAAGTATCAAGGTCACTTTGCTCATACCTGTCACGAGTTCTCCCACTCAAAACTACTGACCCATTTGTCGCCTTTGATGTTATAAAAGTGAATCAGTTCTCCCAACTATAGTTCTGAGCTTCTAACCAAGGAAATTACTTGATGAATATATGCTGCAGCTGTAGAATCCATTTAGCACTTTTCTCTTTCACATGCCTTCATATGGTCTTTTTCTTGAGTAATGAAATTCATGGAGTAGTAATGCAATGGTTAACTACATTTATCCTATTTTTTAAAAAGCCAACAATACAATAGAAAGTGAAAGTAACTGTTTCATAATAGGTTTTCCGGGAAAAGGCTCCACTTCTTTTTAATGCCATTTATTTATTTATTTTTAATGGGTTTTTTTCTCGAGTTCCAAATCTCTTCCTCGTATCATTTTCTCCCACACCCACTAAGAAGGAAATCAACATGACATCAATTAAACAAGTGAAATCATGTACAATATATTTTCATATTAGCTATTTTTTTAAAAAAGCAAGAAAAATAAAGTGAGAAAATTGGCAATTTGCCGTCAGAGTCCGAAGTTTCTCTCTCTGGAGGTGAAAAGCATTTTTTTTTTATCATGAGTCCTTCGGCATTGTCTTGGATCATTGTATTGATCAGAGTAGTCAAATCTTTCACAACTGGTCATCATTACAACATTGTTGTTACTGTGCACAATGATCTCCCAGTTCTTCTCATTTACTTTTGCATCAATTCATTTAGGTCTTGCCATATTTTTCTGAAACCACCCTTCCCCCTTGTCATTTCTTTATTGCACAATATATAGTATACCATCATAATCACAGGACACAAATTGCTTTTCCCCAACTGATATACCTTCCCTTGATTTCCAATTCTTTGCCACCACAAAAAGAGCTGCTATAAATATTTTTATAAATATAGGTCTTTTTTCTTTGTCCTTGATTTTGGGATACAGAGCTGGTAGTGTAATTGCTGGGTCAAAGCGTGAGCACAGTTTTACAGTCCTTTGGGCCTAGTTCCAAATAATTCTCTGGACTGATTAGACCAGCTTACTATTCCAACCACAATTCATTAGGATACTTCTTTTTTCTTCATCCCCTGGAGCATTTGGTATTTCTGATAGGTGTGAGGTGGTACCTCAGAGTTGTTTTAATTTGCCTTTCTCTAACTGCTAGTAATTTAGAGCATTTTTGTGTGTGTGTGCCTATAGATACCTTTGATTTCTTCTGAAAACTGTCTATTTATACCCTTTGACCATTTATCATTTGGGAATGGCTCTTATTTTTACAAATTTAATTCAGTTCTGCACTCAGTATATATTTGAGAAATGAGTTCTTTATCAGAAAAACTTGCCGTAAAAATTTTTGATATTATTTCATTGTCTATGGAATCTTTCAGCAAAATATATTTTCTATGATTATCCCTTTAAATTGGGTCTATATTCTATTTTTGCTTTGTCTGAGATCATAATTGCTACCTTTGTCTTTTTTACTGCAGCTGAATGAAGCATAATAAATTCTGCTCCAGCTCTTTATTTTAACTCTACGTATCATTCTGTTACAAGTGTGTCTCTCATAAACAACATACTGTTCGATTTTGGTTTCTAAACGATTCTGCGATCCACTTTCATTTTGTGAATGAGCTCATCCCATTCACATTCATAAGGATTACCAACTACAGTTACTTTCCTCCATCCCATTTCTTTTGTTTCTTTCTGTCTCTCTCTGTCTCTGTCTCTCTCTGTCTCTATCTCTCTCTCTGTCTCTCTGTCTCTTTCTCTGTCTTTCTTTCTCTCTGCTCTGTCTCTCTCTCTCTGTCCCTCCTTAAAAGTGTATTTTGCTTCTAACCACTGCCTCTCTTATTCTGTCCTCCCTTTTGTCATCACCTCTTTTTTTTCTTATCACCTTCACCTTCAATTTCCCTCTTGGATAAGTTACATTTCCATACACAACTGAGTGAGTATATGTGTGTGTGCATACACATGTATATTCTTCCCTCTTTGAATCAATTCTGATGAAAGTGAGGTTCAAGCATTGCCTACTCACCCCCATTTTCTAGCCACTGTAAAAGTTCTTCCTTATCTTTTATATGAGAAAAATGTCCCCATTCTACCTTTCCCTTCCTCTCCTCCCAATGCATCCCTCTTTCTCATCTCTTCATTTTTTGGGAGATCATTCCAATATAATCAATGCCTTCTGTTTATGTAAATTTCTTTTAACTGCCTTAATAATGATAAATTTATCAGGTGTCATATGTATCATCTTCCCATATAGGAATGTAAAACACTTTAATTTTATTGAGTCCCTTATTAATTACTTTTTCAATTTTACCTTTTCTTTGCTTTTCTTGAGTCTTGTGGTTGAATGTCAAATTTTCTATTCAATATTGGTCTTTTCATCAGGAGAGCTTGAAAGTCCTCTATTTTATTAAATATCAGTTTTCTTGGAACACTAATGCATTGTTGGTGAAGTCATGAACTGATTCAACCATTCTGGAGAGCAATTTGGGACTGTGCCCACAGGGCTATAAAACTGCGCATACCCTTTGATCCAGCAATATTATTACTACTAGGTCTGTATCCCAAAGAGACCATAAAAAATGGGAAAGGACCCATATGTACGCAAATATTTATAACAGCTCTTTTCATGGTGGCAAAGAATTGGAAATTAGGCGATGTCCATTGATTGGGGAATGGCTGAACAAGTTGTGGTATATGAATGTAATGGAATACTATTGGTCCATAAGAAATGGTGAGCAGGAAGACTTCAGAAAATGTCTAGAAAGACTAGCCTGAACTGATGCTGAGTGAAGTGAGCAGAACCAGGAGAACAACGTATACAGTAACAGTAACACTGTGTGATGACCAACTTTGTTAGACTTAGCTCTTCTGAGTAATGCAATGATGTAAGACAATTCCAAAAGACTAAAGATGGAAAATGCTATCCACATCCAGAGAAAGAACTATGGAGTCTGACTGCAGATCCGGTCATACTATTTTCTCTTTTTTTGGTGTTGTCTGTTGCTTGTGGTTTTTCCCTTTTATTCTGATTCTTCTTTCACAACATAGCTAATGTGCAAACTGTTTAATATGATCATACCTGTAAAGCCTATATCAGACTGCAAGTCATGTTGGGGATGGGGGAGTGGAGCAGGGGATTTAGAACTCAAAATCTTATAAAAGAGAATGTTGAAAACCAAAAATAAATATTTTTTTAAAAGGATGGTTAAATAAATAAATAACTATCTACTTTCCCCTGAAGGATTACACTGAGTTTTTCTGGGTAGGTTATTCTTGGTTATAATCCTAGCTCCTTTGTCTTCTGAAAGCCCTTCTCTCCTTTAATGTGGAAGCCTCTAACTTTTGTGTAATTCTGACTGTGACTCCACAGTATTGGAACTGCTTCTTTCTGACTGCTTGAAGTATTTTCTCTTTTACCTGGGAGTGCTGGAATTTGACTATAATATTCCTGGGAGTTTTCATTTTGAGATCTCTTTCAGAAGGTAATCAGAAGATTCTTTCCATTTTTATTTTATACTGAATCTAAGCTATCAGGGAAGTTTTTCTTGATAATTTCTTGACAGATGATGTCTAGGCTCTTTTTCAAATAGTTGCTTTCAAGTAGTCCAATAATTCTTAAGTTATCTCTCCACAATCTATTTTCTGAAGCAATTGTTTTTCTAATGAGATATTTCACTTGATATGGGAAAATCTACCTACCCATCACATACTTTTGCCATAGCACAGTGTTCAGTTCTGGTCCTCACACCTGATGGGAAGCATGATGAAGGGCCAGAGGATTGTCATGGAGGCAATAAAAGGATGAAAACCAAGATCTATAGGAGCCCTCTGGAACCAGATCTGAAGTCAATTAGGGTTGAGACACAAAGACAGGAACCAAGAACCATGAACAAAATAGTGTAATAACAAATAATAATCAATATGAGTGCACAGCCAATGGTTCAAGCCTGGAGTCAGCAGAGTTAATAGAGTCAAGACGAACCAGGATCTATAAACTGAAGCATGAGTCAAAGCAAAATATATGGGGCGTCAGAATCACCATAGTCAAGACAACGTGAAACTGCCATAGTGTCATGGTTTGGGGGGATAGGGACTGATAGGTTTGGCCTGGTTCAATTTTCACAGAAAGTAGAATATAAGCTCCCTGAGGTTTTTCATCTGAATTTTGTATCAGGACCTATCAAGCAGTATGGGCTTAATAAATGTGGGTTGAAAATTGGATCAGAAGGCAAGTCTGAGGATCACATATGAAATTGACTAAGGGTTCACTTCATCCAGATTACTGTATCTGTACAAGGAAGGAGGTAAAATAAATGGTCTCCAAGGGCCTTCCATCTCAAAATTCTATAATTCTATTGCTAATTTCCATACTGCCTTCCAATTTCAACATTTTTTTCTTTAGAGTGGGACTTAGTAGCTTAGGAGGAGTTGCCTGGGGAACAACTTGAGGTGAATCTTTGATGGGTAATTATTTGGAGAGTGGAAGTTAGCTCTTCTTTTTATTCCAAGGAGGAAAAATCAAGAGAAAAGACATTAGAAACTACATCTAATGGACATTTGCAGATAATAGGAAGATTTTGCTGACCTGATGATGTCAAATATTGTAAAAAGGTACTCAGGGAAACTGAAATATTCTTTTCTAAAGGTCTTTAAAATCAGAATGAATTTTCATGGAAAACCCCCTCTGGATACTCCCTCCCTTGCATTACCACAAGCAATTTGAGTCCCCAGAGGGTTGTTGCTACCTTGAATTCCAAGGGTTATACTGTGGATCCCTCTTTGTCTAGAAATTACAGCTTATGAACCACCCTCCCTGGGGAGGTTCCACCTTAACATTAGCCAGTAGGCCCAAATTAAAGGCATTTTCTAAGATGTTGTAACAATAGTTTTGGGGCATTGTAGACTTCTATAATACTAGAGAAGAGCAGGTGAAATGAAAGTATGGAATAGCCAATGAGGCAAAAGGACAAAGTACAAAAAAAAAAAACCTTGAAAAAAGCAATCACAGTCCAGAGTATAAATTCCAGAGGATGAATTCCCACTGGTGTGGGAAGGACCACCTTTAGGACACAAAGATAGCATCACCACTTGCAGCTTGAATAGGGAATCAGGAAGACTTGAGTTCTAAACCTGCCTCAGACACTTCCTAACTGTGTGACCCTGTGCAAATCATTTACCCTTTCTCAGCTTCGGTTTCTTATGGATATAATAATAGCACCTACCTCACTAGGTTATTGTCTGAATCAAATGAGGTTACATATGTAAAATACTTTGCAAATCTAAAAGTGCTATATAAATGCTAGGTATTATTATTAGTCAAACCAGATATATACATACAATTTTCACTTTAGAAGTCATTCTCCCTTGGGATCTATCAAAAAGAGGATGCAGGGTCTCAGGTTTGTACTCTGGACATTTTACCCCTTGACGGCTTTGTCATACAAAGTACTTTTTTTCAACTTACTTGGTTAACATTTTTCATTTCATTTATCTCTCTATCTTCCTTACCCATAATGTCATTTGAGGGTTTTAAGAGCTTTTGAGTAAATTCAGATATGACACAGAAAAGGTATTATCATGCCCATTTTGTAAACAAAGAAAGTAAAGCTCAGAAAGGGTAAGTAAAGAGTAGATCCAAAACTAGAACTCAGGCTTTCTGATTCCTTACCCAATAATCATGCTAATTGGAGTCTGGCTGTAAACCTGAAGTTCAATTCATAGTGCAATCTGCCATCAAAAAGTAAAATGGTTACCCCCAATATGTCCATATGGGTATATCATCTACAATTTTAAATACATTTCAATAGAAATTGCCCTGAAGATAGAGATCACAGAAAGATGTGATTATGCAGAGGGAAGTCTATAGTTCTAAGAACTATTCACTCACCTAGTGGAAATTCTTAGGTTCTACAAACATCTAATCTATTACTTTATAGTAATCATGTTATGGTTATTCAGTCCCAAACACTTCATTTCTATTTCCCAAATATGTCAAAGGTAAACACTGGCATCTGATGCCAATTTGGGATGCATCTGTGCTTCAGTCATTTCACGATTCTAATTTCAAGTTGCACTCAAGAGAGATAACAAAGTTCTCTGGTCATCACAATAGTGAAGTGAAATAAAATATTAATCTCAGGCAATAGTTCAAAGGAGCATCATCAAAGTGGGACTTGTCTAGACAGCTGGGCAAGAAAATCTTAGCTCGCTGCAAGAGTAATCCATTGATTCCTTGGTTTTCTCCTTTGCAAGTTGGCTTCTCTGCTGTGGACTCTAGCTAAAGAAGGAGAAACCAATAGTAGCTGAGCAGTGCTTACTTATTAATGGCCTGAGACACTGGCTCTTTGAGGGTTCTCTCCTTAGTATTTGACATTCCAGTTCATCAGTCAAGTAGGCTCTGAGCTTGCAGACAATCAGAATACTAAACACTAGGAGAGCCAATTACACTCTTCTACTTCGGTTCCAGGTACTCAGGTGACCCACTTAAATCTGGTAACTAAAGGTAAGAAGCTAACAATTAAGAAAAAACCCAAAGAGGTGGAGGGAAGTGAATTGAAAATTTTCTAATGCAGTAGGGACAAGAAGGTGATTTGGCTATAAGAGAGAAGTTGCCTTTCCAAGTATATCTTGCACTAGAGAAAAGCCCAAAAGCACACCTCTCCAGACCAGTGCAGCCCTGAGTCAATTGCATCAAGACAAAATATTATTTTTCTTTCCTTGTCTACAATAACCTTGTTTTCAGGATTGAACCTCCTATTTTAGCCATATGGAAGTGCAAGTGCTTAGGAGATCTGCCTGATGACAATTGGGAGAAAAAAAGGCAGTACTTTGCTGGTATCTCAGAGAGTAAGAGGGGACATGAGGCAATTGAGATGCACTAGATATTATTTTACTGGGATGAAAAGAGGATCTTAAGACCTATTAAAACATTGTAGAATGTTGTATTGTCATTGACTTAAAACTAGAACAGAGTTTTGAGGACACCTAGTGCATCCCTTCATTTTACAGGTTAGGAAATTGAGTCAAAGTTATTTGCCCAGGTCACATAAGTGTTGCCCCATGGACTGCTGGGAAGAACTTTAGAAATCTTCCAGCATCTTCCCTGGTTTTCTCCTTGGTCCCTCCAATACTCTTATCTCATACAATATTGATTTATAAATAATATAAATATATTTACAATACATTGTAAACTCCTTATGGGCTTTGTTGTTATTCACCTTTGTGTCTCCAATTCCTAACACAGGCATATGTAGGTGTCTGGCATATAGTAGGTTGATTATCGAATTGAAATGAATGTAGTCCAAGACCATATACTTAAGATCATTGCATTTTGAGTTGCAAGGGATCTTAGAAATCATTAAGTACTGCTTGCTTCATTTTCTTGCTTCATTTCAGATAAGAAAACTGAAACCCAGAAAGGAAAGGAGACTCCACACAAGTCACACAAGTAGTATGTAGAGTTAGCAGATGGAACCAAGTCCTTCAACTCCAGATCCCATACTCTTTGCACTGTACAAGAGTGTAGATGAGATAAGAAAAATGTAGATGATAAAATTGAGGCCCAGAAATGTGAAAAAACTTGGAAGCATAGAGTGTAAAAGCCAGAAGGGACATTCAGGATCTAATTCTCATCTGTCCCTAAATATCCCCATTTTAATGCTGAGGAAGTAGCAAATTCATCCCATTCACATTCTAAGCTATAATTATTTTTGTATTTTTTGTATATTTTGTATTTTCCTCCCTCCTTTTTTCCTCACTAGCCTTCTCTCCCTATTCCTATCCCTTCTCACTCCTCTGCTTTACTTCTATTAGTTAATTGCCTTCCTATTCCTTAACCTACCCACCCCTCCAAGAGTCCCTCCCTTATCCTCTCCCTTCCCTCCATCCCCTTCTCTTTTTATTTCTTTCTGTATTTAGAAGATTTCTATACCTTTCTAGAGATATATGTTGTTTCTCTTAAACCCATTACTTATGAGAGTAAAGTTCATCACTGCCTACCCTCTTCTTTTGTATCAATTTTTCCTTTTATATCTCATTTGTATAATTCTTCCTTTTTATCTCTCTCTACAGTTTTATTTTTTTAGAATCATCTCATCATACACAATTCAGTCCAAGCCCTTTTTTCAAACTACCCAAATAATTATGACAGTCATAAGAGCACTGCTAACATTTTAACATACAAGAAGTAAACAATTTGACCTTAGTGAGTCCCTTATAATTGGACTTTAATGTTTACCTTATATTTCTCCTGGATGTTATATGTCAAATTTTTCCTTAGGTTCTGCTACTTCTGTCACAAATACCTGAATGTCTTTCAGTTCATTAAACATCCCATTTTTTTTCCATTCAGGATTTAATTAACTTTGCTGGGTAAGTTACCTTTGGTACCAGCTCTTTTACTCTATGAAATATTATTCTGAGATGTATGATCCTTCAGAATAGTAGCTACTAGGTCTTGTGTAATCCTTATTGTAGCTCCATGTCACGGAACTACATGAAATTTTTTTTTCTTGTTGCTTCCAATATTTGAATTCTAAGTTTTGAAACTTGGTTGTAATATTCCTGTAAGTTTCCCTCCTGGGATCTCTTTCAGGTGGTGTTCAGTGGATTTTTTTCTATTTCTGCTTTGCTTTCTTGTGCTCAAACTTTAGGGCAACTTTCCTTGATAATTTCTTGGAATATTGTATCGATTCCTTTTTTTATTGCAATTTTCAGGTAGTCGGACTATTCCCACTTTATCCTTCCTCAATCTGTTCTCCAGATCAATTGTTTCGCTGCCAAGATATTTCACATTCTCTTCTATTTTCTCATTCTTTTGATTTTGTTTTATTATTTCTTGGTGTCTTAGAATGTTATTAGCTCCCTTTTGCCCAATTCTAGTCTTCAGAGAATTATTATCTTAAGTTTTTTATTGTCTATTTCAAATTGTCTAATTAGGTTACAGGTTTAAGGGTGTGCCCGCCCAGAGCATGGTACAGAGAGCCAGTAGTGGCTAGGCTTTGAACTTTTGCACCTGGGCATGATTGAGTCTTAAGCTCAATAGGCCAAAAGGAATTGGGATTTTGTCCAAATCAGGGGCTCTCCAGCCACTGTGAGGACTGATTGCACAGATAGTAAACGCCTAAAGTCTTCTTTTCCCCCAACGATCTGACTCCCACCCTTCTGATGCCAAATGTCTGCAGCCATCTAGCCCCAGCCGAAGAACCTTCCCACCCTCTTAGGAGGAGGCATCTCTGCCTTCCTGGCTTCCTAGGGCTAAGGCATTTGACCCCAGGGCACATTACCTGTCTACCAGCAGTCAAGTTGAGGTAGGGTATGTGTGTGCGAAAAAAGGATGAGGTGGTGTTGGAACTTCTCAGTAGCGTGGCAGATCGCCCTGTTTGTGCCTTGGGAGGGCTCCGCAAGGTAGTGAGGGCAACTCTGAGGTAGTAACGGAGGTCAACTATTTCAAGTTGCACACAGCTCCAAGAGAAATAGTCCAGAAGGGCTGTGAGGAAGCTAAACTCTTTCACCTCTTTGTGCATCCCTTTTGAACTGTGGCTTCAACCTGCACGCTTTAGGATAACGGCAGAGCTTGATAGTGGCAGAAGTTTGGAGCTGAATGATGATAGATTACAGGAAGACTTGGGTTGGGGTGGCACTATTGAAGAGGGGACACAGCATGTGAGAATGAGAAGAGTGGGGTACGACTTTGGGTGTGAAAGTGTATACAACTGGATCTTTGGGTGAGAAGGAATTTTCCCTTCAAGCTAATTCAATTAAGGCAACTATACGCGTCTGTTGTGTGCAAAGCACAGAGTTTGGTGCAGGACAGATTCAAAGTGGAAAGAGCACCTGCACTTAAGGGTGCGGACCCTGGATGAATGTGTTTTGGGAGGGGAGAGGGTGGAACTAAGTGCTCTTTATCTCACTCGGAGAATTCCCCACCACACCGCCGACCCCGTCCTGAAAGCAGCTTTAAGAAGGTTTATCCTAAAATAGAAAGTGAAAGGAGTTTGAGTACATGCAATATTAAGGCTAACCCACTGAAAATGGCTTGAGGGAGGAGTGCGAGGGTAGGGGAGGTGGGTGGCACTGAGCCAGGGAGGCGGGAAGGAGGAGTGAAAGGGGCTAGTTTGCGCCTAACTTTGGCCCAGACCTGTGCCACAGGCAGAAGAAAGGCAGCCACTGCCTTAACCAGAGCGCACGTCGTGGCTGCAACTTGGAGAGAGGATGAGACAGTTACGTGGTAGGTGCGGGCGCGGGATGAAAGTGACCAAGGCAATGTGGATAGATTTTCCATGTGTAGCTCTCACTCTCATCACAGGTTGTAGCCTGAGAAGCAGTGTGTGTGTGTGTGTGTGTGTGTGTGTGTGTGTGTGTGTGTGTGTGTGTGTGTACCTGTCTACCTGTTTACCTATTTAGAATCGTAGCTTCATAGGTGGAAGTTCAGCAGTCTTCGCGTCCATCTCTCCCCTTCCATTTTACAGATAAGAAAATTGAATCAGAGAATTTAAGTGACTTTTCCAGAATCGTAGCTTCTAGTCTGTGTTCAAATTCGAACTCAGATCCCCCAGCACTCTGTCAAAATACGCCAGGCTTCCACAATGAATATAAAATCATGGGAGTGTAGACTTCCCAAAATAACATTGCTATATGTTAGTCCCCACATAAAGGTTGTAAGCCGAGGACAGGCTTTTTCAAAATCGTTTTAATAGGGCCACCAGCCCTAAGGAATCTCACAGGATACAGCCTCCAGTGGGAAAATCCTGGAGTTGGAAGTATTAGGGAGTGAAGGACGGTGCTGGGCGGTACTCGAGAATGCCATCTCCACCTGGGTTAATCTCCAGTTCTGAGAAACCTGTGGATTTGGGATTCTAGAAGCAAACTAGAGGGTGCAGAAGGGTGCATTGGAGGGAGGGAAATTAGACACCTGGGGAGCTGGGAGAAGCGGTTGAGCTGGGGTTGAGTGAACGCCAAGCTGCTTGTGGCAGTGGCCCAACCAGTGCTCTGTAATATCCTTGAAGTGGAGTGGAGCAGCTTCCCTTAGGTTACTGGAGGGAGTTCGAGTTTCCGGAGTCTACGGTGGAGTGGCTGGGGGAATCAAAAGGCTGGGGGAAGGGGGGCGGCGGGAAGGAAACAGGTTGGGACTTGAATATTCCAATTTGATTAGCCTCCCCACCCTTGAATTTCCCCGCATCTCCACGCTCATCCTTCTCTCTGCTTTCCCTGCACACAGGTCCATCACAATTTTAACTGTGGAAAAAAGGGGGAAGGGGAAAGTAGGGACGGCAGAAGAGAGGGAAATATGGAGATACATGATATCGAGGTTAGAGTGAGCCTTGACCCTTCCCAAGCTCCCAAACACAGTCCCCACATCGACAGTACCACTCTGGCCTCATTTCCCACGGAAGGACAGATTTTAAATTGGCTTTGGAGAAGAAGTTGGATTCAAATATTGCCCCTTATACTTGTAATTTGGGCAGCTAAGTGGCGAAGTGGATAGAGCGTCTGACCTGGAGTCGGACAAACTCATCTTCCTGAGTTCAGGTGTGGCCAGTTCAAATCTGAGCCTAACGGCTCTTCCCAGAACGGCAAGCAGAGTCGCTGGAGTGGAAGCAGCCTTCCAAAACAAACAAACAAAGGAAGAACTAGTCAATCTCAGTGCTTTCTCAGCACCTCCTAGGTGCCCAGTACTGCGCTAGGAACTGGGACGCATCTGCTCTGCCTTCCAAATTCTTGGAATGCCGAAACAGAGAAAATCATCAAGCACCAAATGGTGAGATTACAGGCTCATAAATGTAGCTAAAGTTGAAAAAAGGGAAAGATCACTCTGCCTAGAAGGATGGGCTGAGAGGATCGGGAAAGCATTATGAGTGGTAGGTAATAAACAGAAACAAAAGCGTAGACCATTCAAAAACAAGATATGAGGCAAACATTAAGGAGATCCACCTAACTGGATCTAGAATTAGCACTGTGGAGTCATAGAAGACAAGGTAGTTGAGGTACAGTGAGCCCAGATGTAAAGGACCTTCAATTTCAGGTGGAAGAGCTAAGATTTCCCCAGTTAGACAGCATGGAGCCATTGGGATTGAGAACCTGGAATGTGAGCGAGCTGATGAAAGGCCAGTTTTAGGTAAAAATTAGTCTGCCTGTATAGATTGGAAGGAGTCAGATGCAGCAAACCTTTCATGAAGTGATTAGGACATGAACTAGGTGAGAACTGCGCAAATGTAAAGGAAGGGGTGAATCTTAGACATTTTGGAATAAGGAAAAACATGAATAAGCAACAGATTAGTTGTGGGGAGAGACATGCTCCAATGTTTCAAATCTAGGAGACTAAAAGATAGAATTAGGGAAAGTGTGAAGGGAAAATAATTTTTTTGTTTGTTTTGTGGAGGAGATGAGGAGTTTGGTGGAGAATATGCTGAATCTAAGGTAAAGTTGGGACCTTAAACTGTAGGAAGCTGGTAATACAAGACTGTGGTTCAGGGCAAGGTCAGAGTTTGAGACAATTGCTTTCTCTGGTACCAGGCTTGGACATTTCACTTTCCTTTTATATTTCCATTTTTGATTTCTTTTCTTATTTACCATGAGGAAACTGTGACTGGGCCCAGGGAACTGGGATACTACACCCACTTTTCCCTACCCTCCCCCCCAACCCCCCCACCCTCCCGCATACTTAGACATGTAGCTTGGACCAGGTTCAGTCCTTTAGAGCTCCCTTCTGATGAAGAGGGTTAGGCTCTCTTTTTTATTGCTCTTTGACTTTTAAACCCCAACCCCAGATCAATTCAACAAGGCAACAAGTATTTATTAAGTGGTAATTATGGTTCCAAGTGTTGTGCTAAGCTCTGCAGAAACAAGGTAAATAAAAACAAAAGACAGTCTCCATATTCAAGGGCCTTATATTCTGTTTGAGGAAAACAATACAAAAAAAAAGAGCAAAAAGTTGGGGAGGGTGAGACGAAGGTATCCAGGAGAGGAATGATGTTGCAGTCAGAAAACTCAGAAGCCATAGGTTGGAAGGGAAACCAAACTGGCCAGCTCTCATGTGCAATCAGGTGGGGCAGTTCTGAGCATGCTCTATGGGAGCATTTCTAATAATTTTTTGTTTTAACATCCACAACATCTCTCACTCAATTCCCTTTCCTCCACTTACCCATTCTAGTTCAGAAGTTCTCACCTGTTATTTACACTATTGCCCTAACTGGGCTCCCTTGCTTCCAGTATCCTCCACAAAGTTACCCAATTGGTATTTCTAAAACCCTGCTCTGACTATATCACCCTTGAACCCTACTCAAAAAAATTTTAATGCCTACCTATAGCTCCTAGGATAAAATAGAAAATACCTAACCTGGTATTGGAGGCCCTCGATATTCTGGCTCCCATCTATCTTTCCAGTCTTATTTTATATTACTCCTTTTCAAATATTCTTAGTTCTGGTCAAAGTGGCCTACTATGTCCTCCTCATATGAAAGACCATCTTTTGCTTCCAGGTCTTTGTGTGGAGGGGGTCTAGCATTTGTGGCATTTAATGCCTCTTCATCTCTGGCTCTTGGAATCCCTATTGTGCTTCAAGATGGAGCTCAGGAGTCACTTCCTACATGAGACCTTTACTTATTTCCCTAGCTTTTAGCATTGTCTCTCTAAATTACTTTCTAGCCTTTTGTATCTACTCTACGTTTACTTCATCAGATCATAGATTTAAAGCTGTAAGAGACCTTAGAGATTGAGTCCAATCCCGTTATTTTTTCTTTTTTTTATTATTATTATTAATTTATTTGTTCTCAGTTTTCAACAATCACTTCCATATGTTTTCAATTTTCTCCCCCTGCCCAAAATGGCATGCAATCTTATATGGGTTCTATGCATACATTCTTTTTTTTTTTTAGTGCATAAGACATTTAAAAAATTTTTAATTTATTTACAGTTTTTGACATTCACTTTTTTCTGAGTTGATTTATTTTTTTTAATTTAATTAATTTCTTTGTTTTTAGATCTCAACAATCATTTCTATAAGTTTTAAATTTTCTCCCCCTCCCTTTTGCCTCCCTCCCCAAGATGGCATTCAATCTTATATGGGTTCTATACATACATTCTTATTAAACACATTTTCACATTAGTCATGTTGCATAGAAGAATTAAAACAAATGGGAGAAGCCATGAGGAAAAACAAACAAAAACAAAATATAACAAAAGAGAAAATAGTCTGCTTTATTCTGCCTTCTGATTCTGTAGTTCTTTTTCTGGATGTGGATGGCATTTTGCATCAAGTGTCCTTTAGAAATGTTTTAGGTCTTTGCATTGCTATGAAGGACTAAGTATATCAAAACAGTTCTCTCACGCTGTGGATATTACTATGTATAATGTTCTCCTGGTTCTGCTCATTTCACTCAGCATCAGTTCATATAAGTCTTTCCAGGTTTTTCTGAAGCCTGACCGTCATTTCTTATAGCACAGAAGTATTTCATTACATTCATATACCACAACTTGTTCAGTCATTCCCCAATTGATGGACATTCCTTGATTTCCAGTTCTTGACCACCACAAAAAGAATTGCTATAAATATTTTTGTACATATGGGTCCTTTTCCCGTTTTTATGATATCTTTGAGATACAGTCCTAGAAGCAACATTGCTGGGTCAAAGGTTTGCACATAGTTCCAAATAGCTCTCCAGAATGGTTGGATCAGCTCACAGCTCCACCATCAGTAAATTAGGGTTCCAACTCTTTCCACATCTTCTCCAACATTTATCATCTTCCTGTTTTGTCATGTTAGTCAATCGGATACAACCCCATCATTTTTACAGATGAAGACCCTGAGACCCATACAGGTTAAATGAGTTGCCAAGGATCATACAACTAGTTAAGTGACTGAGGCATCATAAGAAACCAAATCTTCCTAACCCCAAATCCAGCACTTTATTACACTTTATTACACTGTGTACATGCTGTATCCCCTTGCCTAGTAAAATATAAAATCATTGAGGGAAGGTCTTTTATGTTTGATTTTATGTCCCCAGGACCTGGCAACATGCCTTGAGCATAGTAGGTGCTTCATGAATGTTTGTGGAATCAAATTCTATTGAAGCTTTGTTGCAGTTGAGTAGGGGTTTTTAATGTCCATGAGATCAACTGTCCAGGGACGAGGTAATGGCTAAGGAACTATAAAAGATCAAAGTTGGAAAATACAAAGGGAAGTTATTTTCTTGCCTATGAGACAGTGTGGAGGCTATGACTTGTGATCCTTTCCTCATTTGCTTTTCTCTCATAACCTAGCTACATTTCTGATCTATAACTTTTTTTAATCATGTGACCATCAACCTTCCAACCTCCTATACCACAGTTTGCCTTTCACATCCAGTTGTCAATCGTCTTCTATTTGCCTCCTAATGGTAATTTTGCCTTATCTTCTCCATATCTAATCTACTCTCTCTACAAGTTGTCATAGTATCTTTTTTATTTAATGTTATTTCTGTTGCCTCATTTCTATAATTATATGTAATTTCAATACATCTATCACAGATTTTTTTCTTTGTGTGTATGTGTGTGTATTTTTTTCTCATTTTCCAGTGAATAGTGTGTTGGTGTCTATGACACAGAATAGAAGAGAAACTGAACTGCAATGAATATAGACTTTTTTCTTCTCCAAAGACCAAGAAATAGAACTACAGGTGCACCCAACCACAAACATACATTAACTGGTCATGAGAAATCTACATAGGCTAAGTGTAATGAGAATGTTTGTTATTCCAAAAAATCTCTGGAGAGAAAAGATACAGGATTGGCACTGGAAAAAATTAGGACAGCTAAGTGGATATTGTCTGAAAGTTGGCATGGATCCATATCTTTAAAAATATATCAAGATAAGAAAAGCTGTAAATTTTTTAGAAACACAGAAAATACTGTTTTTCATAAAGATCTGATTGCCTTGGCACAGGCTTTGTGGGCAGAAACAAACACAGGACTCCCAAATCCTATTACAGAAGAGAAGTGACTTTTATTTTAATTTTCAGGATATTCATGTTACTCTTTCACTGATATGATTTGATCCGAATTAGCAGTAGGAGCCTCAGGAGCCCCTTCTGCTGGGGCAACAGATTCCTGGGCCTTAGGTGTAGAGAGCTTCCATTGCTGCTGGGGTCTCCTTGGAAGAAGCAGTAGCTTATCTGCTGCTAGGTTTTCAGTCTGAACTGGAGCCACTTCCCTTTTTGTTTCTTGGGCAAGCCTCAGTCTTTCTGTTCCACTTCCTTTTTGCTCTTGTCATCTACTTTACTAGGTTCTATGGCTTCTGAAAACTAGGAGACCTTTGCTTCAGTGCTAGACACTGAAATCAGAAGCATCACTACTGGGTGATGTAACAAAGACAAGAGTCTGCTTCTACTCCATATACTTCTGCTGCCCTTGCATCAGAGTTTCTGTGGCTCTGATTTCAGAGTCACTTTGCCTGCCACCACATCTTTCTCTAGTTCCTTATCTTCTGCCTTATTAGCAGTGATCTGTGAATATTTCTTGATTCCCACTTCATTGCTGTTCACATCTGTAGTCTCTGCCACTGTCTGGTTCTCATCATTCTCCTTGGGGGTTTCTTCCTGTACACCAGCCTCTTCAGCCTTCTTGTCTTCATCTTTGGCTTTCTTATCATTTATGTTGTACTCCTTCTTGTCAATCTTACTTCTTTGGAGTTCTGGCTTTATTCTCTTTTCCACCCCCTCAGTGTGTATAGCACACCCTGGTGTCATCAAGAGAGTCTTGGGTAGACTAAGGGCCATGCTGGTGGGTCTGGGTGGTACAAAGTCTCTCTTGGACTCAGGATCAGAGACTGGAGCTTGAGGAGCCTGTTGGAGCAAAGCTACCACTGCTCCTCCAAAGTGATGTTCTTAAAGCCCAAATCTAGTCATATCATTTGATAGGCTCAATACAGATTCCTTCATGGGACATTTAAAACCCTTTAAAACCTGCTTATATTTCTAGCCTTATAGTGTATTTTGCACCTTCACACACCCTATGATCAAGCCAAACTGATCTTCTTGCTGTTTTTCACCCACAACATTCTATCTCTCTGCCTTTGAACAGACTAACTCCCATCCCCATCTCACAAATTCCCGAATTTCCTTCAAAGCTCAGTTCAAGTACCACCTTCTAAGGTAGGTTTTTCTTGATCTTCTCAACTACTAGTGCCTCCCTCCGTAACTAAAAAGAAGAGCCTTTGTATTTATTTTTAATGTGTCTATGTGTACATATTACCTCCCCTGATAGAGTGTAAGCTTCTTCAAGGCAGTCAATGTCACATTGACTGCCTGAACATGCCTGGTTCAGGTAGGGACTTAATAAGTGTCGATTGATTGATCTGAACTCAACAGACTTAGTTTTTAAAAACAAAGGGATGAGGGGCAGCTAGGTGGTACAGCGGATAGAACACCAGCCCCAGAGTCTGGAGGACCTGAGTTTAAATATGGCCCCAGACACTTAACAATTACTAGTTGTGTGACTCTGGCCAAGTCATTTAACCCTGATTGCCCTGCAAAAAACAAAGAAACAAACAAAGGGAAAGGCTAGGAAGAAGGGGAAATTGAATCACTTCATTTTAATGCTTTACTAGCAAATGATCCATCAAAACCATGGAATTCAGAAATGGTGGTTCTTTCTCTCACTCTCTCTCTCTGTCTCTCTCTGTCTCTCTTCCTCTCTCTCTCATGTTTTAGGATTTATAGATGATCTGCCTCCCTTGTGATGAGGTAGCATGTCTTAGGTTTTCACACCATCTTGGGTAGACTAGTCCAGTGCAGGATAAAGTGGCTGAAGTGGAGTTTCTAAGAATATTTTGGCTAACATTTTCCTATCTTGCTTAGAAAGTTGGTAGAGGCCTGAGCAGGATCTAGGATTTGAAAGCACTAACTATCTGTTTGGGGGAAAAAAAATCTCTCCATGGCAAAGTAAGGCTGAGTAAACAGGCATCTGTTTTTTGCAATGTGCTGCTCCTGCAGATGGTCTGGTCTTGCACCACTGCTCAACAAGTCACAGTTGGTTGCCTCAGTTTGTGTAGGTCCCCCTCCCCTTCCCCAGAGACTTCTCTCAGAGGAGACACATAGGGTTCATCTAGAGGGATCAACAACTCAGTGTTCTTCTGCCTGACCCTGGGTAAAACGGGGTACTGGCCTGATTCATCCTTTCCTCTCTTATCCAAGGACCAGGTGCCCATTTTTGCTGGTTCCTGTCATTTGGTATTGTTAGGGTGAGTTGTACCTTGACCCTCTCCCCTCTTAGATTCCATCTTTCTCTGGTGAAGTGGCCCAACCATCTTCAAACCATAGAATGTTAGAACCAGAAGGGATCTGGAAATCACTTTGCCCAATATTGTTATTTGTAATATATGAGAAACATGGTACTAATTGATTAGAATCAGAGCAGCTGGGTTTAAATCCTGCCTCTGATACTTTTTGGGCAAATCACTTAAACTCTCTGGATCTCAGTTTCCCTATCTGTACAGTGACAGAGTAGACAGCATGGTCTACAAAGTTACTTCCTGCTTTAGATTTGTGATTTAGATTTTGCCATGAAACAAAGGTCCACACAGGAGAAGGAACTTAAGATCACATCTCTCTCCTCCCCCCACCCCAAGATGGCAAGCCTATGACCAAAGTCTAGGTTTCCTAGCCTTACCTGGCCCTTTGCTTTTTTTACTTTACCATCTGGACTCTTTTTCATGGAAGCTACCCAATCCTGTCAGTCATTTTAATTCTCTCTAAGATATTTGGCTTTATGTCTTTTTCTTGGTGGCAATCAGGATTAAGTGACTTGCCCAGGGTCACACAGCTACTAAGTGTCTGAGGACATATGTGAACCCAAGTCCTCCTGACTCCATGGTGCCATCTAGCTGCCCCAGCTCTGTCTCTGTGAATTTTATAGGATCAGAATTAGAAAGGATTATAGTCCCATCTCTTCATTTTATAAATAAGAAAACTGAAGCACATAGGAAGGAAGGAAACAAGTATTTATTAAGCACCTACTATGTGCCAGGCCCTGTGCTAAGACCTTTACAAATCTCCTCTATCTCTTCACAACAACTCTGGGAAGTAGACCCTGTTGTTTTTATTCCTATTTTACAGATGAGAAAATTGAGGCAGACAGAGGTGAAATGATTTGCCCAGGGTCACATACCTATTAAGTATCTAAGGCTGGATGGGAAATAGATCTTCTGGACTCCAGGCCCAGCTCTCCATCTAATATACAATCAAAATGAATTGAGTATCTCATGTGCAAATTTGCTGAAATTTTAAGCAACTCTAAGATTATGCAATTTTTTCCATTCTCTGGGCCTCCTCCTCCCCATTTATAGCATGAGGCCACTTTCCCCATATCTCTGTGGTTCTGGAGGGATTTTGGAGGAGAATATTTGTGAGCTCATTTGAAGTATGTTACTCCCTGGGTTGGCAGAGTTTTTGATCCATTGGTATACCTATCAAGCACTAGGCACTGGGATTTAGGGTCAGGGAATAGACCTGTGTCAGCCCTGAGGGCACAGATTGACATCTCATTGGAAAGGCCAAACAGACAGATAGACTTCATTAGCAACTCGAGGGAACTCAGGATGTTTGAAGAGTGTCCTTAGAGTTAGGGTGAAGTAGAATGGGAAGAAAGGAGAGAGAAATGATCTGAAAACTACCTAGGCATTTCAGATGAGAGAAGGTGTTCATTATATGTTTTAATGTTCTCTCATTATCTCTCCTACTTTATCTCCTCCTACTTACTAACCCTTAGGGTCACCTCTAAGAAAAATGTTCATCTGAGAAGTCTGTCTTTGGCAGCCCTTCACACCACCCCTTTTTCATGACTTTATTTTTTTTTAATTTTAAACAATTTATTTTTAGTTTTCAACATTCATTTCCACAAGATTTTGAGTTCCAAATTTTTACCCCATCTCTCCCTTACCCCCACCCCAAGATGATATGCATTCTGATTACCTCTTCCCCCAGTCTGCCCTCCCTTCTATCACCTACCCCCACCTTAGCTCTTTCCCCCTTACTTTCTTGTAGGACAAGAGATAGATTTCTATACCCCATTGCTTGTATACCTTATTTCCCAGTTGCATGTAAAAACAATTTTTAACATTCATTTTTGAAACTTTGAGTTCCCAGTTCTCTCCCTTCTTCCCTCCCCACACATCCTCATCAAGAAGGCAAGCAACTCAATATAAGTTATACATGTGTAGTCATGCAAAAACCTTCCATAATGGTCATGTTGTGAAAGACTAACTGTAGTTCCCTCCATCCTATCTTGCCCCCCATTTATTCTATTCTGTCCTTTAACCCTCCTCAAAAGTGCTTGCTTCTGACTACCTCCTTCCCCAATCTTCTCTCCCTTCTATCATTCTCCCTTCTCTTATCCCTTTCCCAAAAGCATTTTTAAAGCAACTGTTTAAGACATTTTCTCAAGAGCTGAGCACACAAAGTAAAAAAAAAACAAAAAAACTACCTTCAGGGGCCTTACTTGGAAGAAGAACTATGATATTGCCTGTATAAATATGATAGTACAAGGAATGAAGTAAGGTAAAAGAGAGATCAAAGTTCTGTAGGAATATTTGAGGCAAGAGATAATAATAATAGGTGGAAGGTTCAAGGAGAGGACAATAGCAGAGGATACTCTCCTCTCCTAGATCCTGGACTCCTGTTATTTTCCTCATATCTGTCCTATTTCCATTCCCATTGGGCTGTTTTCTCAGCTGTCTTATTGGAGTAAAGGCATTCGCTGACTAGAGGTTAAGGTGACATCCTTCCCAGGGATGTTTGCTGTTTGTTTACAGGAGACTCAGAAAGACAGAAAAGTCTTTAAGGTTAAAGGGATCTTAGAATTGGAATTGGGCTGGAGAACAGCCCAGTGTGAGAGATGGCTTTCCCATCTTCCTTCAAATCATAAAATGTCTGCTTTCATCTCTTCATAAAGCAATGAGACAGATTCTGTTAACCGAATCCCAGACTCCCAAGTCTGAGAATCTTCTTCCTGGATCTTTCTGGTTTTCTGAAGGTGGATAGTCCAAAGAAAAGGAAAAGCAGAGGATGTGATTGATAGTTTGATTAGATTTGCCCCTTTCCTACACCTCTCCATCCCCAACTCTGCCATTTTGGTCATTCATCAAACACATAGAAAAAAGTATAATGGAAAAGGGGAACTTGATTAATTTACTAACATACTTCCTTCCTTTGCACTCATGGTTCCTTATAATGAACTTACTATCTCAGAAAACAGCTTTCAGTCTCCTCCAAACCTGCCCCTCTCCTCCCTGGGGCCCCAGGAGAAAGGTATAATTTCAAATTTGACACATCCCTAAACAATTAACCAGAGGGAGAAAGGAAAGCAAAGGGCCCTTCCTAAGGGGGAACATTCCTTTTCAGAGCCAGACTATAGAAAGACTGGGGGAGGGGATGTCACAGAGGATTGGTTTAAGCCAAGTCTTATGGGAATAGTTAGGTGAGCTAGGTGGCTGAAAGGAAAAATTAGGATAATAAGGTTTATATCTGGGAGGAACCCTGGATAACATTTACCTCAACCCACTCATTTTAATAATAGATAATAATAACTCACACTTATTTGTGCAAAACACTTTCCTCACAACAACCCTGTGAAATAATTAGCACAAATAGTGTGGCCTCTATTTTACAGATGAAGAAACTAAGGCCCGGGGAATTAAAGTGAGTAGCTGAGTCAGGATATGAGCCCAGGTCTTGTGGTTCTAAATTGAACATTCTTGCCACTGTCCCATGCTGCCTAAATTAAGGGAATGGTAGGGCTGAGAAGCTAGTTAAAGGCTTGCTATTTCTTCTCCCACCAAACACACACACACACACACACACACACACACACACACACACGCACACACACACACACGAACACGAACAAATTCCGGGTAGAAGACAATGAACCAGATTCAATTCAACAAGCATCCAGAGTTGTTGTAAAGATCCAGTGCGATGATAATTGCAAAGCAAAGTACATAGTTATGTGCCTGGCACATGACCAGAGCTACATAAATGTTAGCTGTTATTATTATTGGGCAGCTAGCTGGTACAGTGTATAGGGTGCTGGGCCTGGAGTTAGGAAGATATCTTCTTGAGTTCAAATCTGGCCTCGGAGACTTACTACTTGTATGACCCTAGAAAAGCACCACTCCAACGTCTTTGCCAAAAAATCCCCAGATGAGGTCATGAAGAGTTGAACATGACTGAAAACAACTCAACAACAACAAATTATTATTATTATGGGAGGGGGGGTTGTCACCACACACAGATAATTGGAGTAATCAGTCAGCAAAGGCCTCTCTCAAGGGGGTAATACTGAGACTTGAAAGGAGCTTGAAGTATTAAGAGTCAAGATGGAGAGGAATAACACACAAGAAGAACTATACAGTCATGCACATAGGACATGGAACATTATGTATAGAGATGAGAAAATAGTTCAGTTTGGCTGGAAAGTATAGAGTAGAAACCAAAGAAAGTAACGTGATCAGGTTGGAAGGAAAAGTTACACAAATTGTACAGAACTTTAAATGCAAAACAGAGCAAATGGCTAATAATAGCTAACCTTTCTATGGTGCCTTAAAGTTTATAAAGCCCTTGCTATCTTGATACAAACAAGGGAGTTTCTAGTTTATTCTAAAGGCAATAGGGAACCCCTGAAACATCTTAAGCAGGGGGATGATATGGTTGCATTTGTGTTTTAGGAATATCATCTTGGCAGTTGTATGGAGAACAGATTGAAGAGGAGAAAGGTAGCATATTGGAAGATCAATTAGGAGTAATGAAGATGTCAATTAGGGTGGTTATGGCACAAGTGATGAAAAGAGGTAGTGGCCATGTGAGTGATGCAAAAGAGATGGAATCCAGGAATGTTTTGGAGGTAGGAAGATCAAGACTTGGCAAAAGATTGAATCTGAGGAATGAGAATACACTTAAGACTGACTACTGGATGACAAACTTGGAAGACTGGAAGAATGGTAGAAATGGGGACCAAAATAGGGAAGTGAGAATGAGGGGTAGGTTTGGGGAGAAAGATAATAAGTTCTATTTTGGTCATGTTGAGTTTGAGAAGTTTCAAAGACATTCAAACTGAGATGTCAAAAAATGAGCCAAAGATGCAGGATAGGAGCTTGGAAGAGAGATGAGAGCTGAAAGTACAGACCTGGGATATCTGAGGTCTGCATAGGGGTCATAATCAAATCCATTAGAGCTAACGAGAAAGAGAGTTTAGAAAGAAAAGAAAAGAAGGCTTCTGACAAAGCAGCTAGGTGACACAATGGATAGAGTGATGATTCTGGAGTCAAGAAGACCTGAGATCAAATCCAGCATCAGACACTTTCTAACTAGGTGACTCTGGGTAGGTCACTTAACACTTGTCTGCTTCAGTTTCCTTATCTTTAAAGTGGTTATCATAACAACACCTTCCTCCTATAGCTGATCTGTGTCTGGAACATGTTAGCTATTTAAATGTTGGCTCTAATTATTATTACCTTGTAGCTTTGGGCAAAGCACTTAATTTCTCTGGGCCTCCGTTTTCTCTTCTGCAAAATGTAGCAGTTGTACTAGATGGTCATTTACAGCTCTAAATTCTGTTATTTAGAGGAAGATTCCTGCCTAGGAAGGAGACTGGAGAACAAGGCTGAGAGTATGTTGATGAAAGTGTGGGTGAAGTAGATATTCATAGACTAGGGGAAGTCTACTTAGATATTAGACATTATGGAAATGAGTAACACCATTCTGAGGAATGAAGAATCTAAGCCAGCACTTTAGACAGAGGGCATGGGAATGAGAGCAGAAAGGCTTTTAGAAGAGGATATTCTAAAAATACTATCAGCTTATAGTTTTCTGTAAAGTATCTCAAAAGGAGAAATGGGAGCAGGAAGGAGTAAGCATTCCATTAACTCTGCTAGCATGTCCTTCAAATGAAGGGCAAAGTCGAGGTTGATGGTAGGGCTTGTTTAGGTAAACCAGGTGTGTCCTTTTGGGATCAACAGAGATTTCTGCAAAAGAGAGGTAGCTCTCTATGGAAAACCACTGACCTGACTCTCCCAAAAATAATCAGTTTATTATTTGACCTCTCCCCCTTTTTACAGGGGTGTCAAAGCAAAAATGGGAACTGGAGCTGAGATAGGCTGAATGCCTCAATCAACAAAACTACTTGTAACCACTTGTCTTAGAGCTTCTGCAGACATGGCCCAAAGGCCAAACAGATGTTGAACTCTTGAGAAAATAAAGGAGTATTGGTGAAAGGGGATAGTACTGTGCCAGGCTTGAGCAAGAGATCTTTTCAGGTTAGACTGAGCTCTTAGAAACATCTTCCTCCTCACAGATTGGGTCAGTAACCTGAAATAACCTGGGCATTCAGTTCAGTGATCTGGCTCTATATTTGACTACACAAGCTGTGAAAGGGCAAGTCTTATGAGGCCCTTGTTGGAACTGATTGTCCCAAAATAGGAAAAAGTATTTAACCTTAGGATTACATTTTTCTTCTCACTTGAATATAGGTTTGCTCATGGGAATTCTCAGTGATTCAAAGAAAAATTAAGAGACCACACTGGAACAAATTAGGAGATGCTAGAATCCCACTGAACCTCTCTAATATGACAAATAGAAGTAGTTGCTCATGCTGATCATCATCATTATTATCCCAGTACTTCGACTTGGTTACAAAATAGCAACTATTTTATCCATAGTCCACAGAGCATTAAATATAAAAGGCTAACATCAGGATCCTACTTATCCCAGGAACTTTTATCTGAACTCTTCAATAATATGAAGATAAGATTAACAGTGGGAGTAGTAATACTAGTAATAGTAGTAGTGGCAGTAGTGGTAATAGTAGTAGTAATGAGAAGAATAAAAATAATAGCTTGTATTTTTGCTTCATAGGTTTTAAGGTTATTTTACAACTATTTCTTCATTTGATCATCACATCACCCCATGAATTTGGTTAGGACAGGTATTATTATCTCCAATTAACAGATAAGAAATTTGATCCTCAGAAAAGTGAAGCAATTGATTGTCCCACAAGGCTGATCTAGAACCTAGAATAATGCTGGATATGACTCTGTGTCTATAGAGGAAAAAAGTTGAAAACAAATGAAATAGTCTTGGGGGAAAGACCTGGGTGGTCTTGGGTCATGGGGAGAATCTGAGAGCTTCAGGATCTCAGGATCCCTCCCTCACTTAAGGTGTGAGAACAGATTGAGTTCTTCATGTCTAATCAGTCACCCCCTGGAGTCCTGGTAGGGTAGGCATCAACCACAATCTTGTGTACAGTCTCCTTCCGTTCCAGAAATTAGACAGTGGGGCACTCTCAGTTCTTCTTCTGTTGGTCACAGATAGCTGCTCCCTCCTGAACAGCTTGTGTGTGTGTGTGTGTGTGTGTGTGTGTGTGTGTGTATGGTGTGTGTGTGTGTGTGTATGGTGTGTGTGTGTGTGTGTGTATGTGTATGGTGTGTGTGTGTATATGTGTATGGTGTATGTGTTGTGTGTGTGTGTGTGTTCCCACAGCCTCCACCCTAACCCTTTTATAGAACAGAGGCTGCCTTTGCAAAGGCTAGCCCACAAGAAGGAAAAGTTTCTCTGTGGGGAGGTGGGGTAACCTCTCTGCTGTTCTTAGTCTTCGGATCTTTCAGGTTGGAGAAAGTTGTTAGAAAGTATCAGTACAGTTATCCCTTCCACACTGCATGGGGTTAAGGACATAGCATCTCCATGACCTGGAAAATCTGTGTAAAATATGTTGGCCTGCCCTTTGTACCAGAAAGGAAGTTCGAATTTTTATGGTATTAAAAGATAAAATATTATACAATATTATACACATATATTTTTCTGTGTCATCTGCTAGCCTTTGTGCACAGTCTGCAGCTTCCACAAAGCTACCAAAAATTTCTCATTTAATTTCTCACACCAACCTAAGATATATCAAAAACTTGATGGGGAAAGTCATGATGTGGAAGGGATAACTGTATAATCAGGCAGGAGGGATCAATAGTTTCTTTTCCCCTTGTTTTCAGGACTATTGTGAGAGGAGCTCAGGATACCAAGTTTAATGTAAATGTGTGCCATTAATCAATCAAACAGTTTTTAATAAACACTTACTATATCAGTGTTGAGCACTGTACTAATCACTGGAGATAAAAAAAAAGAGCAAAACCAGGGACCTCAAGACACTTTCATTCTAATGGGGGGGACAACATTTGCATTAAAATGAATATACAGTAGAGCTGGGCAGTGTTAAAAATATTTTGATAACTACATTGCAATATAATTGTTTTCCTTTGAAATCCTATGTATTTTATTTTCTACATTTAAAAACATTCCAAGCAGGGGGCCATGGGTTTCACCAAACTGCCAAAAGGGTCCATGACACACAAAAATTTGAGGAACCCCTGTAGTAGAGGGAAGATAACCTCAGAAGGCAAGGAACTAGAAGGTCTGGAAAAGATTTTCATTTGAGCTAATCCTGGAAGATTTCTAAGAGGAAGGAATGAGGAAGGAGTCAATGGAGATGGCCCATCCAAAGATACCAAGACAACAGATAGAGCACCTTGTTTGTTTCATAGTACAGAGGCCACTGCGTCTGGATTGTAGATTGTGTGGAAGTGATTAGTATGTAAGAAGACTGAAAAGAGGTAAAGCATCCAGATCATAAAGAGCTTTAAATGCCAACTAAAGAATTCATATTTGGTCTTAAAGGTAACAGGGAGCCACTGGAATTTGTTGGGTAGGGCTATTTCTTGACTGTGCCTTCAGTCACTACAAATCCCTCCTCTTCTGTCCTTTCGTTCATGGTCTTCCCTCCTGCCCCCAAAATGCCCCTTCTCTTTTTCACCAATATACTAGAATATTTTAGAATATTAGGGGCATCTAGTTGGGGCAGTGGATAAAGCACCAGCTCTGAAGTCAGGAGGACCTGAATTCAAATCTGTCCTCAGACACTTACTAGTTGTGTGACCCTGGGCAACTCACTTAACTATGATTGCCTCCAAAAGAAGAAGTAGAAGATTAGAGCTAAAAGGGACCTTAGAGGTCCTTTAAATCAAGACTGATCAAGTTCTAACTCCTGCATAAAACCTTCCCTCTAACTTCTATTGATTTCTTTTCCACATTTCTATAGTACTTCACATCTGGATCCTACTCTACCGTATAACACTTGAATATAGAGAACATAAACTGTCTTGTCATTGTTCTTTGCTTCATGGGTTTCTATCTTATCTCCCAGCTAGACTGTAAATTCCTTGGATAAAGGGACCATGAGACGTCTAATTCTTCTGCAGGTCCACAATATGCACTTAATAAATATTTGTCCATTTGTCTTCTGTTCCCGACTATACCACAATCTGGTCCTTATGGTGAGTAATAGACTGAGTCAGTGCTATATTGCTAAGAGTATGTTTTGTTTGTTTCAGCTACTGATCAGTGTGTAGCCATGGAATCTGGGCCATTGGCAGAAGGAAGCTACCTAGGGCTGCTCCAAAGTGACTTTAATCCCCTACAACTTCTCCATTTTTATGACCAGCCCTTTTCAGCAGAAGAAGAGATTGAGTATTCTTCAGGTGAGTGATGCTTCCAAAAGACTCAAACATGTCCTACCCTACAACCTCCTTACACCCCCCCCCCCCCAGCCTTTAGCATGGTTTAGCGGGAAAGGCACTGGTTTTATAATCAAAAGATCTTGGTTAGGATATCAGATTTCCCTTGTGTTAAGATTAATATAGCCAAGATTTGAAGGAAAACAGAAAATTGGGGTGGGGGGAACCTTCCTAGACAATCTCAGCTACAATATGATTGTGTTGGAATACTTCTGTGATATAAGAAATGATGAGCTAGTTGATTTAGAAAAATATGGAAAGACTTAGACCTATGAAGGAAGATGCTATCCACCTCCAGAGAAAGAAATGACAAATAGAGATATGCATAGTATGGTCTTACATGTATGTGTGTATATACATACATGTATACATATGTGTTTGTGTTTATGTGTACATGCATATATATTTATGTATATGTAAATATCCACATTTAATTGTAGCCTTAGGGGAGGGAGGTAGGGAAATGGAAAAAATAAAGTAAAAAGTGCACAGCAAAGAACAAAAGAAAACCTAGAAGGAAGCAAAGAAAAGCTGGGTAGCTTTGAAAACAATATTCATCACATAGGTTTTCTTGAAATGGAAATGTATTGCTTTATATTGAATCCTCTTGTGTTCTGTTGTGTATATGGAAATGTTCTTTTTTTCTTTTCTCATTTTGTATTTAAGTTTAAAATAAATAAAACAAATTTACAAACACATACACAAAAAAAGGAAAATTAAATGAAAAGAGCTGGAGAAAAAAAGAATATCAGATTTCCTACTGATTACCTATTGCCCATTCACTCAACTTCTCTGTGCTTTCATTTCCTGAGTTGTCAAATGAAGGGTGACCTTCATAATCTCCTGGCAACTACATATTGTATGACCTCCCCCACAGAATCCCTTACAATCAGAGGAAACATTGTTGTCAATCAGTTCAGCAAACTTTTACTAAACAACTATTTCTTGCAAAGCAATGTACTTTAGTTGGTGCTGCAAATAAAATGAAAAAATACTCTACGTTCTCCAGGAATTTACATGCAACCAAGGGAATAAAACATTTACACAGATAAGTAAATATATAATAATTTCAGGAAGGAAAGAACACTAAAAACTAGGGCAATTAGTAAGACTTCCTGTAGAAGGTGGTACTTGAGTTTTGAAGAAAACTAAATATTCCAAGTGGATGAGATGAGAAGGAAGTGCATTACAAGAGGCATGTAGGACAAACTGCAAAAAGCAGGGAGATGAAAGATGTTTGAGGAAAAGCAAGTTATCCAATCTGGCTAGAACAGAGAATGTGTGAAGGAAATTTATAAGAAGAAATCTAAAAAGGTAGGCTGTAACCAGACTCAAAAAAAGGTTAACTTCCAAGCTGAGTTTGTATTTTATCCATGGAACAATACAGAACTTCTGAAGATTGTGGAGAATCTGAGAAACATGTTCTTCCTTGCTTCTTAAAACCAAGAATGATAGAGCCACAAGGATCTTAGAAATCATCTAATCCAATTAATTCATGTAATTTTTTGAGATAAGTGTTCGGCCTAACGACCGTGGGCTACCTGAGTCTTCTTACCTTAGTCCAGGTCTTCGGTGGCCAGCCAGATAAACGTATTGAGAGAAGAGACTTTCCAGAGTCAAACAAGGGTTAGGCTTTATTCAGGGTCTTGGTTACATGTCCATATGCAGGCAAGTTCTTCCCCAGGAGGAAAGGACCCCCCTCCTCCTCAAGGAGCAAGGATCATACAGCGAGAGGACTGGGGCGGAAGAGGGGAGGAACCCCCGGAGGGGACCCCGCAGCAAAAAGGGGCCACCTCAGGCTTCCCTGTCCCTACTTAAGCTCTCCCAGCCGAATAGTTTGCACATGAATACCATGCGTGCTCTCAGCCCCTAGCTAATTAACAACAGGTGTGCTCAGACCATGGACCAATCTCAAGGGTGGGATGCTCTCCCCAGCAAGTTTCCACTGAGAAGAGGCGGAAATACAAGATAGCTTGTGTTTCACTCCTCAATTCCCAGCTGTTCCCTGGGGGGCCTCTTGAGAGCTCTGAGGTTTAGAAGCCTTCATTTTTACCTGCCTGAAACCATTCACATGAAAACTGAGCTTACACCCTAACAGATAAGGAAGCTAATTCTTAGATATATCAAATTTTTTTGCTCAAGGTCATACATCCAATAAGTGATAGAGTCAGATTTGCATAGAACCAGAGATCCTCTGATTCTCACGTAAAGTGATCTTTCTATTATACCATGTTGCTGCCTTCCTCATCTTCTGCTTACTAATTGTTTTTGATGTGATTCACTTTCTTATGGCAAGAGAAAGTAAAAGGAAATAAGCATTTGTTAAATATCCACTATGGTACCAAGTACTGTGCTGTGTGCTTTACAGATATCATTTCTTTTGATCCTTTCAGCAACCATGGAGTGTAGGTACTGTTATGATCCTCATTTGAGTTGAGGAAACTGAGGCAGACAGAGGGGGCCACACAGCTAGGTAGTGTCTGAGGCTAGATTTGAACTCAGCTCTTCCTAACTCTAGGTCCAGCAGTATATTCACTCCACCATCTAGCTGCCTCTTAGCAGTGACTCCAAACTGAGTAATTCTTAGCAATTACTCCAAACACTTTCTTACTGGTATAACTACAGAGATTATAGGGTCCAACTAGGGCACTTAGGGTCCTAGAACAAAGTGACAAGATTCAGATCTAGCCCCTGTTCAAGAGCAAAATCTTTCTTCCCAGAGGCTGGACTACTTGTGTCCCAGTAACCCTGGCAGCACCATGGACAGCACCATAAGGCCATCACAGAGGTAGTACTCATTGACTGGAGACTGGCTTCTACTTCAAACTCACCCCTGGCCGTCTTTCCACTTGTCTGTTCCAGGGACTTCTTACTCCTTATGAGCCTTACTCATAGGCTTATAGAATTTTGATCTGGATATTAGAATCTATCTAGTTCAATAACTTAATTTTGTTGTTATTAATCAGTCATTTTTTTAGTCTTGTCTAACTTTTTGTGATTCTGTTCAGGGTTTTCTTGGCAAAGGTACTAAAGTGGTTTGCCAATTCCTTCTCTAGCTCATTTTACAGCTAAAGAAATTGAGGTAAACAGGGTTAAGTGATTTGCTCAGGATCATATAACTAGTAAGGGTCTGTGGCCAGATTTGAACTCAGGTCTTCCTGACTCCAGGCCTGGCATTCTATTAACTGTGTGACCTAGTTGCCCATAGCTTCATTTCACAGAGGCATAAATGGAGGCTCAGAGAGGTTAAATGACTTGACAGATAGAAGAAGAGTAGGGATTTGAATTCTGGTCTTCTGACTCTTGATTTAGAACTCTTTTGATAGAATACTATATTGCTTCTCTTTCATCCAGTCATCTTTTCCTTCCAGATCCTGATACTGACACAATCAACTGTGATCAGGTCAACAGGCTGTGGAATGCCATAGAAGATGAGGGGACAGGAGAGGCCTATGACAGGATAGGTAAGGGGGCATGGGTAAAGGTGATGGTGGTGGTGGCAGCATTTTAACCTTTGGTTTGAATTTAAAACAACAATAATGACAAAATCCCAAATGTCAGAGATATCCTCATATTCTTTTTTTTTTAATTTTCTTGTCTTTGATCTGTCTTATTCACCTATTTATTGTGAACCCAGGCCAGAAATGTGATGGAAGGGTTGGTGGAGATGGGAGGAAGCAAGGGAAGGACACCTAATCCAAGGAAAAAGTATGAAGGGCATTGATGGTAAGGCCATCACAGAGGCCTTCTCTTCTCCCCTCCACCCACCCAGTTCCAGGCTATGTTGTAAAACATGTATTTCCTCCACTTTTCCCTCTTGGCTTCCTCTTTCAACCAAAGGACACAGTGCCTTCACCCCCTTTCCCCAAAAACTGTACCCAAAACTGCTGTCAGGAAAAGATCTGATAAAACAGGTATAACATTTAGTTGTGATATTTCTCCAAGACACCTGAATTTTAATAGAGATTATGGTTTGTTACAGCCCTATCTTTGACACCTACTGGTTGTGTAACCCTGGGTAAGTTGCTTACCCTTTCAACATTTGGGGCAACTCTTTAATACTGTAAATTGAAAGGTACTGACCTACCTTATTCAGTCAGGCTTTCTACTCTTGGAGTTTCCTATACATTGAAACTTGATTTTAGCATAGTGATGTCATTTTGGTCCTCTTCGAGAGCAAAGGATAACAGCCAATCTACCTACCTACACCAATGAATTCACTGCTCTAAGCAAAGGAAGGTAATATTTTAAGCTTTAATTAGCTGGATGGGAGAGGAAGTCACACTCTTCTTTATACTACCTATGTGTGAAGGGAGGTCCTTTCTTTAGGCTACAGCCTAGAGAAGGCTGAGTCAGATGCAAACCCAAGCTATTTAGGTGAGTATGGAGATTTGCCATCACAGGCAGATGTCTCCCCCCTTGGATCACTATGGAATTACTATAGAACCAAATACCTATTCCATGATCTGATAGTTATCCATAAGACCACTGGATTTAGAGCTGGCAGGAACCTTAGACATCAGCTAGTCCAAACCCCGTGCTAGAAGGGTGATCACTTCCCTCAGGACTCACAGATATTAAGTAGTAAAGTCAGGATTCTAAACTATGTCCTCTGACATTAAAGGTCTTTTATACAGTGGCCCCACCTTGCCTTTCCAGATTTATTTTCAATTGTACTTTCTGTCTGTACCTGGCATGGACCCACTTGTACTCACTCGTGCCCTTAGCTCTCAGGTCTGTCTGTTTTCTTTCCTCCTTATGCATGGTGCTCTCTTTTCCAATATAAATTCAAAACATTGAAATAAATGTGGTAATCCCACCTCCCATGTTACTACTCTGCTCCATAAACTTCAGTGACTCCCTGTTACCTTTGAGATAAAATATGAATTCTTCTATTCAGCTTTTTTAAAATTAATTTATTTGTTTTCAGTTTTTAACAATCACTTCCATATGTTTTAAATTTTCTCCCCCTCCCTTCCTCCTCACTCCTCAAGATGGCACATAATTTTATATGGGTTCTACACATACATTCTTATTAAATATATTTTCACATTAGTCATGTTGCATGGAAGAATTAAAATGAATGGGAGAAACCATAAGAAAAAAACAAAACAAAACATAACAAAAGAGAAAACATTCCAATTCTGGATATGGATGGCATTTTGCATCAAGAATCCTTTGGAAATATTTTAGGTCCTTGCATTGCTGTGAAGGAATAAATCTATCAGAAACAGTCCTCGCACACTGTGGCTGTTATTGTGTATAATGTTCTCCTGGTTCTGCTCATTTCACTCATCAGTTCCTATAGTCTTTCCATGTTTTTCTAAACTGTTCCTGTTCATCATTTCTTATAGTCTGTTTAGCTTTTAAGGCTCTTCACGTCCTGACCTCAATGTATCTTTCCAGCTTCATTACATATTGCATTATACTTCCAGGGTTCAATTCAATTCAGTCAAGTTGGCTCTCTAGATTTAAAAATCTAAAATCTAGAAAGCATATGAATAAATGGAGCTTTTATCAAAATAAGTAGTATCTATCCAAAACTAAGAGCAAGCATTGTCTGTAACGGGGATAAGCTATAAACCTATCCAATAAGGGCAATGATAAAGCAACAATATACATTACAGCCATTATTATTGAATATTGTACCTGAAATGCTAGCTTTTGCAATAAGACCAAAAAAAGAAAATGAAAGAGTAAACATAGGCAATAAAGAAATGAAACTATCACTTTTGCAGCTGATATGATAGTATACTTATAGAACCTTAGGGAGTCAACTAAAAAACTAGTTAAAACAATTAATTTCAGTGAAGTTGCAAGACACAAAATAAGCCCACATAAATCATCAGCTACAGGCAAGGGAGTGCGTTCTAGGCATGGCAGACAGCCTGTGAAAAAGTGTTGATTCAGTTCTACACTTACTATATATTTGAGAAATGAGGCCTTTGTCAGAGAAAGTTGCTGTAAAACGTTTTTATATTACTTCATTGTCTATGACACCTTTTAGCAAAATGTAGTTTCCTTGATTGTCCCATTTAATTAGGTCTGTGTTTGGTTTTTGCTTTAAGATTATGGTTGCTACCTCTGCCTTTTTTACTTCAGCTAAAGCATAAGATTCTGCTCCTGGCCTCTATTTTAACTCCGTGTGTAATTCTTTCTATTTCATGTATGTCTCTTGTAAACAACATACTGTTGATTCTGATTTCTAATCCATTCTGCTAGCTGTTTCTGTTTTATAGGTGACGCCATCCCATTCACACTCATAGTTCTTATTACTAACTGTATATTTCCCTCCATCCCATTTTCTTCTATTTCTTCCCCGCTCCCTTTTTATCCTGTCTCTGTTCAAAAATTTATTTTGCTTCTAACTGCTGTCTCCCTTAATCTACCCCCTTTTATCATCCTTTCCCTTTTTCTATTACCTTCCCCTCCAGTTTCCCTACTGGATAAGTTACATTTTTAAATACAACTGAGCTTACACACATATACACACATATTCACACACACACATGCACTAACACACACACACATGTGCACATACGTGCATTTGTACACATACTCCTTTCCTCTTTGAATCAATTCTGATGAGAGTGAGGTTCAAGCATTGTCTGCCATAACCACCCCCATTTCAGCCTCCGTAGTAATAACTCTTCCTATGTGAGAAAATTTTCCTCACTCTACCTTTCCCTTTTCCCTTCTCCCAGTGCATTTCTCTTTCTCACCCCTTCATTCTTAAAAAATCACTCCAACACAATCGACTCACACCTTTGCCCTCTGTCTATGTAAACTCCTTTTAACTGCCCTAATAAAGTTCTTAGGAATTAAATGTATCATCTTCCCATGGAGAAATGTAAACAATTTAACTTTATTGAGTCCCTTACTGTTTACTTTTTCAGGTTTACCTTTTCATGCTTCTCTCAGGCCCTCTGTTTGAAGGTCAAATAATCTATTCAGTTCTGGTCTTTTCATCAGGAATGCTTGAAAGTCCTCTATTTCATTATTCCTTTTTCCCCTGAAGGATTATGCTCAGTTTTGTTGGGTAGTTGCTTCTTGGTTGTAATCCCAGCTCCCTTGCCTTGCAGAATATTACATTACTAAGCCCTCTGCTCCTTTAATGTGGAAGCCTCTAAATCTTGTGTGATCCTGACCAGCAGCAACGATATGTTGTTTGCAAAGACACACCTGAAACAGAAAGATATATACAAAGAGTTAAAATAAAGGCCTGGCTCCATGATATTTGAATTATTTCTTTCTGGCTGCTTGAAGTAGTTTCTTTTTGACCTGGGTGCTCTGGAATTTGGCTATAATAATCCCAGGAGTTTTCATTTTGGAGGCGATTGGTGGATTCTTTCAATTTCTATTTTATCCTTGATAATTTCTTGACAAGTGATGTCCAAGCTCTTTCATTGATCATGACTTTCAGGTAATCCAATAATTCTTCAATTATCTCTCCTCAATTTTCCAGGTAAGTTGTTTTACTGATGAGATATTTCATATTTTCTTCTATTTTTTTTTTATTCTTTTGACTTTACTTTATTGCTTCTTAATGTCTCTTGGAAACATTAGCTCCTATTTGCCCAGTTCTTATTTTAAGAAATTATTTTTTAAAATTTAATTTTAATTTAATTTAATTTAAAGCTTTTTTCCATTTGGCTAATTCTGTTTTTTAAGAAGTTCTCTTCAAGAAAGACGTGTCATCATTTCTCTGATGTCATGGTCTTTTTCAAAAGCAAAGGACAAACACAACAACAAACTTGCCCCTGTTAATGAATGTTATCTGGCTGGGAGAAATGCCTCAGTTTATGTTTTTGTAAAATTTCCTGTGACATAGTATAGCATTAAAAGTATAAATTATTTTGGGTAATAGTGTTATTTTTATTATAGTGACACTGAATATTCTCCCATCCCATTATGCTGACCTTCATTTCTTTAAGGATTCCTTTGTAGTTGAATCTGTGCAACTCTTTTTGGGTCCTTTGGGATATTGTATGAATATTTTGTTTATTTGGAATGAGATTTTTCCTTCTTGCAGAGAAGTGATTATTAATAACCGATGATTTGGGGAGATCCACCCCTCTCCCTTTATCTAAAGTCCTGATTTCTAAAATGTTCACTTTCTTGAAGGACTTTGCTGATAATGAGATTGGACCCCAATTCTAAAATCACGTTTCTCCCTAGCCTCAAAACACTGTTTCAGGCAGTTTCTCCTCAGCCCAAGGACAGCTTACCCTGGGTCTCTTTACCTGATACAGTAGCCAGCTGCTTCTATAGAATTTATTAGCTTGAACCAGCTGTGTACTGGCTGAACTGGTTGTGTACTATGTACTGGGTAATAAAGACATTTACTACTCAAAAAAAAAAAAAAAAAGAAGTTCTCTTCAGTGAATTCTTGTCCCTGCTAATTCTCTTTTCATATTTTTCTTGCTTCACTCTCATTTCTTTTTCCAATTTCTCCTATACTACTCTTATCTCTTTCTTTAACTCTTCTGGGAATTCTTGTTGGGTTTGATCCAATTAGCATTTTTCTTTGAAACTTTTTTGGTAGCTGTTTCACATTGCTGTCTTCTGAATTTATATCTTGGTCTTCCCTGTCACCATAGTAGCTTTTTATGGTAAAGTTCTTTGTTGTTTGCTCATTTTCTCAATCTATTTCTTGACTTTGAACTTTATGTTAAAGTTAGGCTCTCCTCCCCTGAGGCTGGGGTGGCACTGTGTCAAGTTTCAGGCTTTTTCATGCTACTATTTTCAGAGTCAGTTCTGGATGTTTGCAAATGCTTCCAAGTTGGTGCGACCCTGGGAGAGGTATGGTAACTGATACAAAGAAAGAAAAAAAGAAAAAAGAAAGGAAGGAAGGAAAGAGTGGCTTCTTGTCTTCTTTTTTTGGTGTTTTGCTTCTGTTTTCCTTTATTTAAGAAAAATATACAACTATTATTACACTTAAGCAACCTGCCTAACCTAAAGAAGTACGTAGGAAGGGGAAAGGGAAGGAATAGGGAGAGGGGGAACGGGCCCTGATGCATAAGTGTGGAGCAACAAGGAAAATACTAACAAGACTCATGAGGAAGGCCCAGAGCAGGTTTTGGTGGACTTACTGATGTGTTGCTTCATCATGGATGGCCTCCTGAGCTAGATTACAAGTGATTGTATCATGAGCAATTTGGAAAATTCCTAAGGGCTCTGGGCATCACAATACAGTTGACAAGAATAAATGACTTGACTTCCCAAAGAAGAAGCTTGCCCACCAATGGTCCAGGCCTGATTTTGGAAGACCAGGATGGTGAGGGATCACTTTCTCAGAGCACTTTCCACTTCTACAGCAGCTTTTGTAGAAGTGCAACCCAGATGCTTTTGGGAGTGGTTATGGGTTGCTACAAGTGAATAGTTGGACAGGATGGCTACCATGTTGCTTCTTCTTGCTTCTTGGGATGATGCAAACTTTAGTAATGCCTCTTGAGTAGTCCCCATCAGGAAGTAGGCTGAGGCAAACACTCACAGGTGACTTGGTTCAAGGAAAGGGGGTGCAAGGCCACATCCCATTTGTATGGAAGATAATTCGATGATATTTCATGTCAATGGGAAGTAGGAGACTTCTTTGGTCTTTTTGATGGATTATATTTTTCTTTCCTTGGCAGCGGCACTGGCAGAATACATGTTCTCAGATCGACACCCAGAGACAGAAGGCATTTTTGGTAAGTTTGGAATATCTTAGTTGATTTAAGCATTGTATTCCTGCTTATTCTTTCTGGGAAGATCATTCCACCTGATCATCATAAGCTATACTCTGATGAGTTTGTAAGACTCCTTTTGACATGGTGGAGACACAACTCAGACATTGGCTAGTTTTCTTCCATCTTTGTTTCTTTGCTTGTGCTTGGCATGGTGCCTGGCACATAGTTGGTGCTTGATAAATGTTTATTGACTGACCTACTTTCCTCCATATTAGGGAACATTGGCCCAGATGAGGTGATCAACGAGAATATAGATGCTTTGACTGAGATACCACAGAAATCACACAAATGTCAGAAAAGATGTAAGTGAATGACCTAGCAGTTTCCACTGAGAATGGAAGTTATTCTCTCCCTCTTCCCTCCCCAAACACCCTTGACTATTTCATTCCATCCTTTCCTCAGGAGTTAGGACCATCTTTCTGAAACAGCACTTGGATTAAAATACTCCTCTGGGACTACAAAGTCACTGTCCTGAAACCATTTAGTTCCTTTGCATAGAGTTTGAAGTACTATAAAATTCCATTTATCTAATGCCACCGTTGGTGGCCCAAACAGGTTAAAGAAATACTTTTGGTGAAGTCTTCTTTCACAACACAGTCAAAATCTGGACACCTAGAGAAATTTTTGTCTCCTAGAAGTTTACCTTTTTCCTTTCTTCAAAATTTATTTCAATTAACAAAAGTTTATTTTCTCTCCTTCCTACCCCTCTCCAATTGAAAAGAAAAAGATTGTAAAAAAAAACAAAAAACAAACAAAAACCAAGGATAGTCTGTCAAAACTAATGCCCACATTGACCATGTCCAAAAAATACGTCTCAATCTGCTGTCCAGCTCTATCCTTGTCTCTCAGAAGAGTTCACGTTTCTATTACCCATTTTCTTATTGCCTTTTGCATGGGAGCTTGGGTTTCTGTCATCTCTTTTCCAATCATGATTACCACCTCTGAACCTAAGATTATTCATTTAGGTAATTATTTCTCCCTGTCCCACAATGCTCAGGCTGAAATAGAAAAACTTGCTTTTATAACCACTTGCTTTCATCTTGGAGCCTTGACATAAAGTCATTCCACCATCTTCTTCCTTCCTCCCCTCTCTTGAAAACTCACATCCCTCCTACCTTGCCTCCAAATTTTGACTTTCCTCTAGAAATTAATTGATCAATTAAGTGCTTACCATGTACCAGGCATTGGGCATTGAGGTTATAAAAAGAAGCTAAAGGCAGTTCTTGCCCCTAAGGGATTTTAAGTCTAATGGGAATGTTACAGTCTAATGAAAGACTTTCTAGATTGTTCAATGCCTCATACCATGCTTTCAAGCACTTAAAAAAATTATTGAATGAATTAATTCTCCCTATTCTGCATTTTCTTCAGCATTAAATGTTAATTATAGTACTTTATAGTGGTGTTGTCTAGTACTGTTTTGTATATAGTCTTTGCCTATTGGCTTTAGATTTTTCTGGGATATCTTGCCTTCTTCCTTAGATTATAACCTCCCCAAGCATGAGAGCCATGCCTGCTGCCTCCAGTAGTTCCCAGAACAAAGCTTTCTCCATACTGGGTGCTCAGTCCATACTGCTGATTGATATAATTTTATCTGGATTCTTGATAATTAAATCTAATTCACTCAGAAATCTGAAATGGATGCCTAATCCTTGAAAATAAGATGAGGTGGTACAAAGTTTACTTGCCCAACTTTGTGTCTTTAGATATTCTCTTTGGTACTTGGTACCTGATAGTGGAGATTTTCCAGCTCTCCTTTCATCATCTTTTGGTCCATGACTTCATGCTAAATTGGTCCCATGCTATATCTCCCATCACAGGGCAGTTCCCCAATTGAGATGACAAGTTAGCATTAGGATCTTCTTGAGCTTTCTGCTGTCAAGTGGGATGGAGTGGGTATGGATCATCATCAAGTTCTGGGCATGCTAATGTGCTTTCTTAGCTTAGAGATATCATCCTTCATTGTCCATGGGAAACCATGGAAGGGGGGCCACTGGAGTCATGTCTCCAGACTGTGTGTGTCTGCCTTCTCAAAATGAACCACATTCAAAATTTAGGACCCAGAACAAATTCACAGGACCCAAGTAATTCTGGAGTCACTTCAGTAGTTTAGCTAGTAGGAAGAAAAAAGGAGAGGCAATATGGGCAGAAGTAGAGATTTGAAAATAGTCCTTGTGAGTCATAAGAAAATGGATCCTTTCTGCTACATGGAGACTTCAGAGCCTTATGATTACTTTCAAACAAATGGACCTAACTCCATCCCACCCAAAGCTTACAGTGAACACTCACTCCAAGATCGTTTTCTCTCTACAGTGTTTCTGGATAACCCTGAGCCTCAGTCAGACAGTTGCGAGGCCAAACGCAGAAAGCCAGGTGAGCATAGTTATCCCTAACTCAGATTTTGAGTTAGGTTAGTCATTTCAAACTCAACCTGCTTGTTTATTTTAAATTTATAGCACAGATCTATTTATGATGCTATTGTCTAATAATGGGATCATTCAATTATATATGACTCTGACCAGGGGTACAAGGGACTGTATAATATGATTTGAAGGACAGGTAACAGTCCAAAGCAGTGAGTTTGGGATATCTGGATGAGGAGACAGGAGAAACAATGGGTTCTTTCCTTTTGACCGTATATGGTTGACAATGATTTGAAAGTTCTGTTCCTGGTGGTCTCTCCTTTTTCCTAGCTATCTGGGGATCTGGTGTCCCATCCTCCTTTTCAACCTCCCTCTATCTTCCTCAGTAACCACAGTTCAGAGACAATTCTGACCTTCTTTTTGTGGAGTACTTGAGATCAACAGGACATTGGAAGTCATTTAATTCAGCTTCCCAGTTTTGCAGATGAAAACCTTAGCTGTGCAACCCTGGATAAAACAACCACTCTGAGCCGGCTTCCTCATTTTTTAAATGGGAATAATAATACTTACCTTTCTTTATAGCATCATTTGAAAGAATCGAGTATAGGATAGGTACAGGCACTGGATCTATGGTTTCATTTGGTATAGAGAATTCCCAGAGGAGGAAATTTCCTTCCCCAGTGCAGGTCAGTACCTATTCTGCAAATTAAGGTCTTAGTGAATTTCCACAAGGGCAAATGAGAGAGGAATCATCTTCCTCAGAAGCATACAGTCAATGTATGTCGGAGTCATCAGAGGACTCAAACCTGAGTCTTTCTGACTGAGGCAAACTCACAATCCAAAATCCCTCCGAAGAGAGTAAAATGGGATAAAAATAAGTGAAACAACATTGTAAGCCATAAATCACCATGCAAGTATAAGGGATGATGGTGATAACTATAAATAGGCCACATGGGCTATTGCTATGGGAAGGCTCATCTTTGATATCCCAAGATAGCATTTCCATCCGTAGCTACTTTGAACAGAAGAAAGACCATATTGAACAATTATGTATGAAATAAAGTATTTTATAAATGGAAGTATTATTATTATTGTTAATTAAATAAAACTGCAGTGAAGAGTTCGTTCACCTACACGTTCCCCAACCCCCAGAAACACTACTCTTCAGATAAGTCCCATAAAGCCTCTCCATAGCAACCTCTGGTGAGAAGGTAACAGAGGGCTGAGGGAATATAGAATATCATTGCCCTTCCTTCTCCTTGCTTACCCAGTTGGTCTTAGAGTTTCTTCCTTAAGGAATTTAATATTTTTACTTTATACACATTGAAACCTAAACTCTTCCAAAGCAGTTGGAGAACATGTTTGTAGTACAACTGGTCAGTTCTTAAATTGGAACTGTATAGCCAACAAGGGTCCTAGGGGCAGGGATAGAGTTTTAGTTCATGATTTGGTCCCTCTTTGGAGTCCAATCTGAACGCATGCATGTATAAATGAACAAATAATTACCACATGCCTGAATCCCTGCCCTCAAGCAGTTTATACTTTAATAATGGGGAAGAACACATATAGAGGAATAGTGTCCAGGGAAGGAAGCTTTTGGTTGGAGAATCGCAGGAACAGTAGAGAGAGTCGTAGCACAATCAATTATTATGCCCTTTCCTGAAGCAATCAGAGTAGCAAAAGGTAGAAAGGAGAAGGAGCTGAAATAAGTAGGGTATGCTTCAGGCGTCAGGGCATATGTCCCAAGATGTCTGGAGTGAATGGATGTGAAATATTGTCTAAAACCAACTAGATACCATAAATCAGGAAAGTTTACACCCATTCCCTGTCAAATCAAGTTCAGCTACAATTCCAAACTGAATGGATTAACTCAGACAAGGAGGGAGGTAGACTCTCTGCTGTTCCAGGTGAGGACTGGGGGAAAGGGTACAGCATCAGAATGGATAGACAGAATAGGAAGAATGTAAGCGAGGAGCAAGTAGAACCTCCTGACATAAGATCCATTGCCCTTATCTGAGTTGAGATGATTCCAATCCATCCCAGGTGACTACTTGAAAGAAAAGGAACTGAGGCTGTTACCAGACTGGCCCTGGCAGATAGGGGTGGTGGAACGGGATTGGATAACCTCAGATCCTAAGAAATAAGATGTATCCATTTCTCCAGGCTAACACTTCCTAGAGTCAATATGACCCCTCCCCCATTGGGACACTCCTTGGTCTGTTCACTAACGTTAACTGAGACCTCCCCACTGTTTACCCCTCCCCATCAGCATCTTTGTGATATATGAGGAAGGATTACACAAAAATGAAGGAACAAAGGGTTAAGGTTCTCCTAGTCTTATAGAAGAGGAGACAGATCCCTTCCTCTGAAGGTTACCATTCTAATGAGAAAGTTAGGGTGTGGATCTGGGAAGTGGATAGAAGGGCACAGACAATAAAAAAAAATTTGACCAAGTACAAGTTACCATAGTGTAGACTGTGTTTTTAGGTGATTATTATACTTTCTGAGTAGGAATTCCCCTAAGGGGCTCCTAAAGATGTGGTGAGTGACAAGTGACAACCAGTCCCAACTCCTACTCAATCCTCTCGTGGAAGCCCACTTTAGGGGCCCAGGTTACAAATGAATGAATCAAAACAGACTTGTCAGGGATGGAAGAGGAAGCCCCATGAGTTTCCCTTCCAATTAGAGATAGAGAAAAATCCTCCTCTAGCCATAACCACTTCTTCATCACCCTAATTTGCTCAGAAGGTTAATCTTCACTCACTGACTGTAGTTCCCCACCTACATCTGAACTACAACAGGCAAACTGTTGCCTTGTTTCTTGGATGCTTATATCCCACTTTTGACAAGCTACTTTGGGTTGGGTGGGATGGAGGAACCTGGCCTTCATGAAATATGGCTTTTTCTTTCTTCACAGAGGCATCCCCAGCTACTCCATTGGTAACCAGCAGTTCAGAGATAGTGTCTTCCAGAAACAATTTGGCCCTGAAGGGATCTCTGTCTCCTCTCCCAGGCCAGGTTGTCAACCCCAGCCTGCTCTCCACAGAAGAAACCTTCTTGGTGCCTAGTATGTGAGGGGATTTGGGGAAAGTGTTGTGTTTATGTTGGCTATAGTTAGAGTCCTGGAGTTAGTTTCTAAGGAGTAGTTTGGTCTTTGGGACTGAGAGATTAGAAATGGCCAATGAAAGGAGTTTTTTGAGAAGCAGCTTTGAAAAGAGTGCTAGGATTGGAGTGAGAGTTCATACTACCTATGTAACTTTGGGTCACCTAGTCCACTCTCTTCATTTTGCAGTTAATGAACCTGAGGTCCAGAAAGAGAAAGTGTCTTGCCTAGTGTCACCTAAGTAGTGAATTGCAGGATTTGGGGAGTCAAGTCTAAATCCTCTGACTCTCCAAACAGTTCTCTTTCTTCTACAATACACTCCCTCATAATCTAATCCCAAACTTCCTCCTACACCTTCAGCCTAAACCTTCTCTGCCCAATTTCTTCCTCCTCCTGGGAAATTATTGGGGTAAAGACGCTCACTTTGAAAGTCACTTGGGAATCTCCTCAGGACTAGGGAATTCATCTCCACTGAAGTAAAATTCCTGAAGATTCTGTTTACCCTGTCTTCCTTTATTGTCCTCAGCTAATCCTGTTCTCACCTGCCTAAAAGTCAACGGGGGACCCATCCAAATCATCCCCACCTTCCCTACTCTGCCCCAAGGTGTCCTCCACTTCACAGTGGAAAACGGGGTCTCCAACATCTTGCTATACCCAGGTAAGTGTGTCACAGATGTCAACCCCAGCTTCCCCCACACCAGTATTGGGCAGCTCAGCCTGGATGAAACATGGGGTACTTTTCTCCCTGTTTCTATCGTCACCTCTCAGGGCACTTGCCTATGTAGTGAAGCCTTTTTGGCCCTCTAGAGTTTCTCTTTTTCCTCTCTAATCAGTATCTCCCTCAAAAAAATTCTCCAAAAAATAAAAATGAGAAACTGAGGCAACAGAAAAAATGTAATCTAACAGGAAAAGACTTAGATTGAGATTGAAGACACCTGATTTTCCTCTCGGTGATAATTAACTGCTTTCTTGAGCCCTTGTTTCCTCTAACTGCAAAATGGCCGAGCTAACCATTGCCAGGTTCGGTTGGTTGTGATGAAAGGAAACACTGAATAATCTGAGCTCTTTGGTTTGGGGAGAGGGAGTGGTATTGAAAGGGAAATTCTGTGGAAATAAAGGATTATTGTAATGAAGAATTTTTAAAACTCCTTTTGTGCTCTCCACACTCCCCTAAAGCCTTGTAGCCCAAAGTAGAGTGTGTGGGAGTATGGGAATGACCCAATGGTTGGGTGGAAAAGCCATTTTTAGCCTTAGTGTTTCAAGTACTTCCAGCTGACTCATGACCACTTTTGATTCACAAGCCTCATCAGGGGGAGGTGCCATCATTCAGAGTCTCCCAGTATCCCCTGACAGGCATGGCTCCACCAGTCCATTTACTCCATCAGCAATGGATATGCCCAACATGCCTGAGGCCTCAGCTCTAACCTCACAAGATGGAAAAACAGGTATGTTTCTGGGTGACACAATATGCCAACCAAGGGGCATATTTGACCCCTTGAATAACAGGATTTGGAAGGACTGGAAAGGTGGCACTCTACATATCTTGCCCCTGTCTTTCTCAAGACAATAGAACTCAATGGAATTTAACTGATTGTATTGAGTTAATAGAACTGTTTTCTTTTGTCTTTATATTACCAGTCCCCTACTTCTGCTACTCCTTAGCTCACCTTGGGGGAGTCATTTACAGGGGTGTGCAGTAGCCAGCTCCAGCTAGCCAATTGTTAGATTTTCAGTACGACAGTTTACATCTCAGAAATCAACAAAGATTACAAATCTGGAATTGGGTCACTTTTTTGTCAGTTGCCCACCAGCAGCACATGGGGGTGAGAAAAATCTGGCAAGAGTTAAAGGTTTCTGAAAATGCAATGACCAAAAATGAATTCAAAATCAAATACGTAATGAATTTGAGGTGTTTCTGGTAGCGCTTGCCCAGTGTTGCAACCTGCAACTTCCCTGTAGCCTTGGATCTGAATACAAAGCATGTGCACTTTGCACTGCACAGGCCCTCACAGCATGTTGCACAAAGTCCGGAAAAAGGAACTGCAAGGGGAAAAAGTTTAAGAAGCCCTCATAGATATCAACCTCGGGGCCTACTGACCTAGAGTGTGGTTGAACCAGACTAAAATGTAATTGGAAAATGATTAACAAATTAAAAATGCAGTGCACCATAGATTATGTTAACTTGTGGCTTTCTAAATCAACATGCAGCCTGCAGGGCTCCATTTCTGTTTGAGTTTAAATACTACTGCTCTAGACTTTTAAAAGTGATGGACAAAATGTTAACAATGCAAATTAAGTTTAAAAGTGTATGTTGTATACATTTTTTCCCCTGGAGAAATAGTTATTAAATGTGTACCAGCATACCCTTGCATTTAATCCCTCTGGGGCTCTGTTTCTGCATTTGTAAAATGAAAGGTTTACACCAGATGACCTCTAAAGTTCCTTTGTGTGTAGATCATAAATCTAAGATCCTATTACCTTTCCTGCTCTGAGTCCCAGGATTCTATATTCTATCTAGTTGTGGAGTCAAGGCTCCATACCTGAAACACTAAGGAAAACAAGATAGTAGGAAGTCAAGTGCTAAATTGTAGGAAACAGTAAAACTTAAGAGAAGGGAAAGATGAGTGGAGGGGAAGGTCTCTCTAGGTGGAAAGGAAGGTCAAGAATCCTACAGTGATTGAGGGGTAGCTATGAAGCGGTTTAAACTGATAACAGTGTGGGGGAGCCATTCAGATGACTGGGTTACCAACTCCCCTTTGGGTTTTTGCAGAGTCTGTGGAACAGTTCTGTAATGCTCTGCACAAAGCTTATGCAGATATTCCAGAGGATCCCAACATCCATTATATTGATCTAGACCTCACAAGAACCCAGGTGGAGAAAAATAGCAAGTATCTGGAGAAGGAACTGGTGATCCAGGACTGGACAGAGAGACAGAAGGCCCATGTGGGATGGAGAGAGGTGTTTGCCAACACCAGAGGACAGAAGAGAGAGACGCGAGTGATTGCAGTACTGGGCAAGGCTGGTCTGGGCAAAAGTGCCTGGACCCAGGAGGTCTGTAGGAACTGGGCCCGGGGCCAGCTTCCCCAGTATGAATTTGTCTTTCACTACAAATGCCGCAGCCTGAACATGCCAGGGAATGACTACTGTTTGAAGGATATGTTTTTCAGACTCTGTCATCATCCACTGGAAGAGAATGAGGAAGTCTTCAAATACATTTTGAAGCACCCAAATCGTATTCTCATCATTCTGGACTCATTTGAGGATCTGGAGGGCCAAGATGGTTTTTTGAATTGTCCAGCCAGCCCCTCTCCTGGGGAGCCACGGCCCATCAAAGGGCTGCTGGCTGGCCTCTTCCAAAGGAAGCTCTTGAGGGGTTGCACGTTGCTGATCACAGCCAGGCCAAAGGGAAGGTTTAGTCAGTACTTGGCCAAGGTAGACAGCCTCCTGGAGGTGCAGGGCTTCTCTCCTGAGCAGGTGGAGTCTTACTTTGAAAAGTACTTCCAGAACTCACCATCAGACAGGGATGAGGCCTTGAGGCTTGTCCGGGCCCAGCCCTACCTGCTCAGTCACTGCTACAGCCCTTCTGTGTGCCTCTCCCTCTGTCAGCTTTGTGAGAAGATTCTGGGCACAAAGGGTCCTGCCCAACTTCCCTCCACACTTACGGGACTCTTTGTCCACCTCCTTTGCTCAGTACTGAGAACCAGGGAAAAGAAGCCATCTGAAACCTGGCCCAGGAACTGCCTGGCAGGCTTGGCAGAGTTGGCATGGGAACTGGGCCAGAGACATTGCAATGTCCTGAGAGAGGACCAGTTCCCCTCCACAGAAGTGAAGGAGTTTGCCATTTGGGGGGACTTTGTGTGGCCACTTCCAACAGCCAGGGAACCAGAGATGGCCTTCTCTACCTTTCTCCTGCAGAACTTCCTGGGTGCTTTGAGGCTGACACTTAGTGAGGAAGTAAAAGACAAAGAGCTCCCTAGATACCTAGCCCTGACCCCTAGAAAGAAGAAACCCTATGACAACTGGCTGGAGAGGGTACCCCACTTCCTGACTGGGCTTCTCTTCCAACCCCTGTCCTCCTGCCTTGGACTCCTTGGTGGGGTTAAGCAAGTTGAGCTTGTATGCAAGAGGCAGAAGGTACTCTTGAACTATCTGACCCGACTCCAGCCTGAGACACTGGGGCCTGGGAAGCTCATTGAATTGCTGCATTGTGCCCATGAGGCAACTGACAGACACCTATGGGAGCATGTAATAGCTGGACTACCCTCTTGTCTTTCCTTCTGGGGAGTACGACTGGCCCCACCAGATGTTCATGTTTTGGGTGAGGCCCTAAAAGCAGCTGGTAAGGACTTCTCCCTGGATCTCAGGAACACTTCCATTAATCTGCGTGGGCTAGGGATCCTGGTCCAACTTGATTGTGTCACCTGCTTCAGGTGAGGCCCTGGGCAGGGGAAAGACTGAAATGGGAGGGGAGCTGAAAAGCAATGTTCACCACTTTCCTTGCCGAATCACCTTCCCCTACCACTCCCTGCCCCCGACCTTCTCAGCAAATATTCTAGGAATGGAAATGTGGTGACAAAATAGTGAGCCTCCTGTCTCATGCTACTTTGTACAGAGTCCCGGTTCAAAGCTCTTGTCTTCCACATGAAGGCACCCCAATGCAACACATACATCCATACATCCATACACAAACACAGAGGTTGAGCTAGGCAAGGCTTTAAAGGTCAGATAGTTCAGTCCTCCCATTTTATAGATTAGGAAATTAAGACCCAACATATGCTGAAAATCCTGCAGCTACTTTGTGGAAGAATGTTAGGATCAAAAGTTAGACTTTCTGCTTCCTAGTAAAAGGTTCTTTCCAATATGCCACACTTTCTCCCACAATTCAAAGGAACCATAGAATAATGTTACCTTTCCTGCATGAGAATAATGTTTGAGTTGTGTCTCTATTTCTCACCTGATTCTCATTATACCACATTCTCAAGTGTCTGGCTGGAATGGGAGATGTAACCTATGAACACGGATCAGGGCAACATTCACTATCATGAAGAGTGAACCTTTGAACTCATTGACACCATCCTCTAATCTGTTAAGTTAACCAGCCACACCCTGGTTAACAAGATTTTTAAAAAAATATTACATAGCCTTCAAGGTCACAGTTACAGAATCTCAGGTCCTCAAAAATACATGCAATGTCATATATATTCTTTGAGAAATACAGATTGCACATTCTGGTACGTACTTTTTCAACTGATCATTTTTCCCTGGACATACACAGAGAGGTTCAAAGTAGTTCAATACAGTTTTCATGATTAGTTAGACCAACCCCTGGAACAGGAAGGCCTTCGCTCCTGCATATCACACTTGTTTCATAGGTTTCCAGAAACATTTTTTTGGGGATATGGAATTTCTTTGGTTCATTTATACACTCCAGTAATTCATTACATGAGTTTTTATTGAGCATTGATAGCACAGTGCTATGGAAGATATGAAATCTTTGCCTTCCAAAGCCTAATAATGTTGGGAAGACAGGATACATATGGAGCCATGAAATAATAATATCACACTAATATGTGATAAATACCAAAATAACTGCTATGGAGGAAGGAGAGATTAATGAGAACTCAAGGGCTTCCTAGAAGAGTTGCATTCTAAAGAATGGTTGTGACTTGTATAGGCTAACAGTTTCTCGCAGCAAATTGCTCTCCTTCTGGGTTGGGACCTGGCTATTTTGGAACCGAGGGTCCACTCTAGGGATTTGTTCCCTGTGGGAAGTTCCTAGATCCCTGGGTCTGAGGACTTCCATCCACAGGGCATCTCTGAGTGACACAGTATGGCTGTGGGAATCCCTTCAGCAGAGTGGGGAATATGATCTACTCCGAAGATCCACTGAGAAGTTCACCATTGATCCTTTCAAGGTCAAGTCCATGAAGGATGTGGAGGACCTTTGTAGCCTGGTGCATATCCAACGGTAAGTGGCTTACTCACTAGCATAGAACTTTGATAGCTCTTGGTGGGAAGGAGAAAGGGGCTTTGCATAAGGGGTGGGCTAGGACAGGCTAGAGAGGTCATTTGGGAGAAAACAGCTTTGCCACTGGAAAAAGAGCCCACTAGAGAGAGAAAGAGGAAGATGAGATTTTTGCCCAGTCACTGACCTACAAAAAGTAGAGAGGGAAAAGTGGGATCTCCTAGATATAAGTAAGAACCAACAGCGTAGAAAAGCAGAAACCCTACAGTGGATCCTGGAAGAACCTAATCCCTAAGTGTCAAGAGTCTAGGAGTGGGGAACCTGCAGCCTCGAGGCCACATGTGACCTTCTACATCCTACAAAGTGCAGCCCTTTGACTGAATCCAAACTTTACTGGTTCCCCACCCCTGGTGGAGACCAATCAATACTGATAGAAAACCCAACAGCCAAATTCTCCCATTCTAATTCTCTCTCTAGTTTGGATAAATATCCAATGCCCCCATTTAGCCACCCCAGGGATAATAGACACATGCCTGTCCAACTACTTTTCCTTGAAAATTTAGAAAATGACCTATCTAGAGAAGTGTGAAAATCTTGGAATCTTCTTCCTTTAAAATAAGAACAATGATAATACTTCTGGCTTCCTTATCCATTGAATGAGAAACCTGTCCTGATTTTGATTTCTGGGCAAAGTCAGAGCCTGGCAAAATTAAAAGGCAAAGTTTATCTGAATGATCTCTTTGCCTCTTTACCCCTTCATGGTGCCGTTGATACCCAACGGGTCAACGAGTACTCTGATGCTGGCCCCAGATCTCCCTCCACTGTAGCAGTTCTTCTTGGTAAAGCCCAGGACTGAATCCATTCTCCTATTCTCTCTTTCTTCCCCGCTCAAAACAATTCTATCTAAATCCAATCTTAAATCTCATTCCTTCTCATACAAAGCTATATAATAAGAACTACTAGTGAATGAATTAATGTATTACCTCCATGGAAGGAGATGTATTTTAATGGGAATTTAGCACTCTTTTGCCCCAGTGGAATAAATCTCAAATGGTGAAGCGTCAGTTACAGGTGTAGATAGTCACCAGTGGCAAAAATGGAGAGGGGACTACCTACTTTCAAATCATCCTGTTAGACAGGATACTCTGCCCCTAAGATCAACCCCAGAGTTGTAACATCACTCATGTCATATTCTTTGTAGCTCAGGAAATGCCCCTATAGAGGCCTGCACCCCTCTTCCTGCCATCAGAGACCTGAAGAAGCTTGAGTTTGCGTGAGTAACATATGATGGTCTTTGATTCTGCAGCCTGCCGTCTTAGCTCAGCAAGGCCTGAACGCTGAACTGTTAGTGAGGGTGATCCACAGTGTAGTTACCACATCATCTCTCCCATTTCCTCTTTTGACTAAGAACATTCATTTGTAACAAAGTTGGCTAAGGTTAATGGGCTATCTTTGATCTCTGAGTTTTTCTGGTTATGACCTGAACTACCATAGCACATGTTCCACCCACCTGCACCACCTGGCTTAAATTATGACTCCCTACCAACTCCTGGGAAAAAGGACACAGTGCTCAGGAACTTTTGCCTAGGGAAAAGGACCAGATCAGGCTGTACCTGAGCTCCTCTAAAGGAAAATGCCTCTGCAGGACTGGTACGAGTTCCATACTATATTATTGACATCATCGATTGAAGTGTTAATTAAGGTAATTTCCTCCTCCTCCACCTAAAAGACAAAAAACTCCTGTTTGGGGGAGGAGGGGTGAAGACAACGTATGGTTAGAGCAGGACTAAAATTGTTACAGAAAAGAGGAAATTCATGAGAAAAACACTAAGGGCCATTTCTTTTGAAAATTATTTTAAGCATCAAAAAATTGCCGCTCTCAAAATGTCTCACTCACTTTAGATGAGCGGCAGATGCCAGACCAAGAATGCAAAATTCAGGGTCCTGGGCAATATATGGGAGGTGGGAGGAAGAAGGAAGCCAAGGGTCGATGACTTGGTTTCTCATAAAAGCTATTTAAAGGGGAAGAGGATATTTGCAGATTTTCATATTTTAAAGGTAAAGTTCCCCAGCGAACATTGGGCATTAAAAAAAAAAGATACTAACTCTGGGCAAACCACTTTAATCTCTCTGGGCCTCAGTTTCCTCATTTGTAAAAATGAGGACTTTGGAGTCTATGACCTCTAAGGTTCCATCCAGTTCTTTCCTATGATTCTATGACCTGTGGTCAGGAGACCTGGGTTCAAGCCCTACTCTCTGACATTACTAGCTTTCTGATCGTGGGTGAGTACCTTCACTTGAGTGAATCTCATGTTCATTTTACAAATAAGAAAATTAACATATTTAACAAATTACTTGAGTAATCTCACTAAGTTGCTCTGAGATAGACATTTTGGAAAATTATAAAAGGCTATATAAATATGGCCTGGGGTCCCTGTGGTTTAGAAGTGTTGGGGACTCTAAAATGTTGTTCCATCCCATTGGAGAGAAGGCAGCAGAGTCCACAGTTGCAGTGCCTGTGGTCTAGCACATTGGGGGTATGTTCACTGGGCTCTGTGGGTGTCGATAGGTGTCTCAAATAGAAATCTAGTGTAAACAGGGAGGACTCAGGGTCACTGGCAGACGGAGCCAGGGCCAGGTGAAAGAACTTAGAGCAGAGGACAAGGAAAAGTAAGGAGATAGGCCTATGGGGATGACTATTACATCAGAAAATATTTGTTTTATTCTGAGCTTACCTTGGAAAGGGGCTGGAAATGGAAGGACGAGACTGAGAAAAAGAGACCAAGAAACTCATCTGAGTCTTACAGAACAGAACTTGAAACTGCCTCTATCCATTCAAGTTGGCACTTTCTTTGCAGTCTTAGAGTACTGCATAGACCAAGGAGAAGTAAAATGACTTCCCTAGGCTCCCACAGCCAATATGTCGAGGCCATACTTGAACTCAGGTTTTCCTGACCTTTGAAGGTCAACTGTCTTTTCATTATACCATCACACTAATTCTTTCGGGAACTCACCTAAGCTGTTTCCTTCTAGGCTTGGCCCAGTGTTGGGTCCCCAGGGCTTTCCGAAATTGGTTAAGATACTTGCAGCTTTTTCATCCCTTCAGCATTTGGAGTAAGTACGTTCTGCCCCTGTTCTGTCCTTGACTAATTATAATAATGATGATAGGAGGAGGAAGAGGAGAAACTGATGAACAGTAGCCCCATTGTGGGAAAGAGTGGGAGGAGGCAGAATTGATGAAAGTAGCCCCATTGTGGGAACGAGTGGGAGAGTAATACTGAGAAAAATGGTCATGTTCTGGTTTAGGACCAGAGAAAAGAAGTGGGGCTAGAGCTGAGGCTTCTCAATTAATGCCATTCTTAGTAAATCTTTAAGCAAATGACTTCAACTCTCTAGGCCACTGTTGCCCCCTTGTGGAGCTACAGTTTTTTGCTGATATCCAGCAAATTAATCATGTAATGTTGATACACATTCGAGCCTGGGGAATTTAAAAAAAAACAAATCAGACTGACAACCATCCAACACATCAACTGCTTGGGAAGAGTGGAGTCCAAGGAAATATTTTTTTCAGTCTACACTAGCTCATTTCCTACTGCCTACAAACTTGTCCAAATTTCCCCTATCCTGAAAAAACCCTCACCATCCTTCTACCTTTCCTATATCTTTTCTGGGCTTTGTAGCTACAGTGCTTAAAAAGTTTATCTTCAGTAGGTACCTCCACTTTCTTCCCTCTCACTTTCTTCTTAATCCTTTACCGTCTGGCTTCCACCCTTAGCATTCCACTAAAACTGCCTTCTCCAAAGTCAGTAATGGCCTCCTAGTTGCCAAATCCAATGGCCTCTTCTCAATCCTCATCCTCCTTGACCTCTCTGATCGCTCTCTTCTCCATGATATTCTTTTTTTCTCTAGATTTTCAGGACACTGCTCTCTCCTGGTTCTCTTCCTCCCTATCTGACTGCTCCTTCTCTGTCTCCTTTGCTGGATCCTCCTCCAGATCATGGCTTCTAACTGTAGGTATCCCTCACTTTTCTGTCCTGGTCCCTCTTCTACTTCTATACTGCTTCATTTACTACCTCATCAGCTCCCATGGATTTAATTACCATCTCTATGCTAGTGATTCTCATATCTGCCTTTCCTGCCCCAATCTCTTTGCTGATCTCCAATCTTGCATCTTCAACTGCCTTTCAGACACCTTGAACTGGATGCCCAGTAGACAGCTTAAACTTACATGTCCAAAACTGAACTCATCTTTCCCCCTAAACTGTGACCCCAGCCCACACATACCTCCTACCATCTTCCCAGTCCCTCAAGTTCACAACCTACGAGTCATCCTAGATTCCTCACTCTTTCCTCACTCTGTTCATGCACTGTAATGTTAACTATTGGTCAAGCAACTACTCTTCCACACCCTTTACTCAGCCCTTAAATCCCCTAATGTAGGGGAAAATATTCTAATCTAGTCATCCTAGATTTCTCTCACCTCCCCATTCCCATATCCAATCTGTTGCCAAGGCCTGCCCCTTTCACCTTTGCAACATCTCTCAGATATGCCCTCTTCTCTCTTCTGTCACAGCCACTACTCTAGGACAGACCCCTCATTACCTCATGCTTGGGTTATTGCTATAGCCTACTAGTGGGTCCAGCTGCCTCAAGTCTTTCCCCACTCCAATCCATTCTCCACTCAGCCACTTAAGTGATTTTCCTAAAACTCATATCCAATCATGTCACCCCCCCCCCCACCCACCCATCCAATAAACTCCAGAGACTTCCTGTTGTCTCTAGGAGCAAATACAAAATGTACTATTTGGCATTCAAAGCCCTTCAGAACACCCCTCTCCTACATTTCTGTTCTGCTTACTCCTTATTGTCCAACACATAATTTTCAGTCCAGTGATACTGGCCTCCTGGTTGTTCTAAAACAAGACATGCCATCTCTCAGCTCCAGGAATTCTCTCTGCTGTGCCCCATGCCTGAAACACTCTTTCTCTTTCCTTCTCACTAGTGATCTCCCTGGCTTCCTTTAAGTCCTAACTAAAATCCCATCTTCTACAGGGAACCTTTCTTAATTCCAGTGCTTTCTCTTTTTTCATTACTTCCTGTTTAGCTTGCTTTGTATATTTTTGTTTGCGTATTGGCCTCCCCATTAGATTGTAAACTCTTTGAGGATGGGCATTGTTTTCTGCCTCTCTTTAATATTCTTAGGGCTTTGCACACAGTAGGTGCCTAATAAATGTTTATTGACTAAAAGATTAACATCACCTTGACAAAAGGAATGATTAGAAATGGATTTTGCTCCTAGAAATTTTCCTCACGCTCAGCTTGATTTCTTTTAGCCCAGGTTGGTAGACTGGTTACTTACTAAGCCCAGTTGTACCATATTGTTGTACAGTTGTACAGACTGTGGCAGGGTTTAATTTCCATGAATATGATCAGACACTTTTGAATACATGATATTCACCTGCCCAGACTCCCCAGCCCCATCTTGAATGAGAGAAAGCCCAACGAGAACACTGTCAAGAAAGCATCTGTAGAAAAAATATTATGGTTTTGGAACCAGAGGATCTAGGTTAAACTGCCTGCTGTGCTACTTAATACCTGCGTGACCTTGGGCAGGTCATTTCCCATTTCTGAGCATCAGTTATCTAATCCTTTGAGAGGAAAGTGCCTCAAATGGAAGTCTTTCTTCCTTATCTCTAATTACCTATCCTAGGAACCTGGTATGAGACCAAGTTAGCTTCCTCATACATTTAGAGGTGGAAAGAATCTAGAGAATGTTTCTTGTTCAATGCCCTCATTTTATATGAGGAAACTGAGGTCCATAGAGCATAGGTGACTTGCCCAAAGCCACACAGGTGATGGAGCTGGGATTTGAGCCCAGGTTCTTTGACTCTAAATCCAGTACTCTTCCTCTGCTTTTGACTCAGATTTTCATTTTAACAGAAACCTTCAATTCTTTAACCCTAAGGCTACTTAATGGGAGTTCATGCACTGTAATGTTAACTATTGGTCAAGCAACTACTCCTCCACACCCTTTACTCAGCCCTTAAATCCCCTAATGTAGGGGAAAATATTCTAAATCTGGAGTCATAGGATCTGAGTTCAAATGCTAGCTCTTTAGTTTTCTACTTGTGTGACTTTGTACAAGTCTGAAATCCTCTGGGACTCGGTTCCTTCATCTGTTAGAGGAAGGAATCAAACTAGATGTCCTTTAAGGCCCCTTCTACCTCTCACTCTATGATCAGGTGATCTTCCTACCTCCTAGCCAGAACTACAAGGAGGTAATCAATGGTCAGTGGGTTGTTATTGTCCTATAAACTTGGCAGTGGAAAGAACATTGAACTTAGAGTCATAAGGCTCAACTACAGTTTAAATGCCAGATGTTCCACCTACTAGCTGCATCACCTCAAGCAAATCTCTTAACCTCCCTAGACCTCAGTTTTCCCATCTCTAAATGGAGAAGATTGTACCAGTAGGCCTCTACTGTCTCTCTAGCTTTATGAATCTTCTGTTTTGGGCTCTACCTGAGGAAGGCATTCAGCTAAAGCCAACCTGGGACCCAGTTACCATCCCAATGACTCAAAATTCTGCTCCCTGGAGCTTTGTTGACTCTACAAAGGGCCATTAGAGGAAGTCTATGGTTCCTCTCTATCACTGGGGTTTTAACTATCCAAAATTCTGAAATTCTGATCCTGTGTCTTTTCTGAAGAGAAGTTTCCCCTTTCCCTTTCTCCCTTTCTCTCTCTCTGATCCCTCAGGGTAGTGAAAGTCATCAAGCAAAGCTACTCCAGAGAACTCTCCATTTAAAATTTTAGCCACACTAACTCTGAAATGTATGAAGGTACGTTAGGCTGTCTCTTTTATGTTAATAAAAAAATTAGACAGCAATCAAATACACAGGCACATTTAATCCTTGAGGTATCCTCATAAGGTGGGCAGGGTAGATAATATTGTCCTGTTTCATAAAATGTATAAACAGAGACTCAGAAAAGTTAAGTTACTTGCCCAAGGTCACCCAGTTGATTAGTGACAGAAAGAGTCAGAACTCCAATCAGTTTTCCTGTCACCCAGACTGACATTCTTTTTACTATGTTGCAGTTATCAATCACCAAATTTATCCGTATATTCTTAAGTGAGTTTTCAGCTCCCTTTAACCCACCTGCGTCCACAAAATGGGGTGATCAAAGAGACAATGTGTATTTTCTTTTCTGCAAGCAATGGGGATCAGTGTGATAGTAAGGCACAGTGAGACAGAATTAGAACTAGAAGCAGTAAGGGGAGGACATTATCAATCTCCAGGGAATGATGATTTATAAGAAGGAAATCTCATTTCTCCTGTTGGTCTAGACAAGGGAGAGGATGCAACATGGGGTCAAAAAAAGGCTGCCCTCAGAATCAGGTTGGTGATTTTTGTGCTTGGTTCATTCTTATAGCCTGGAAACCCTGAGTCAAAACAAGATTGGGGATGAAGGTGTATCTCAGCTCTCTGCCATCTTTCCAGAGCTAAAGTCTTTGGAAACCCTGAAGTAAGTGCCAAATCAAGCCCTTTGTCTCTCTGCCTCTATCACTAGCCTCAGGGTAGTCCAAAATTTAGACTATAAGTTCTTGTTGGTAGGGTGGAGGGCTGGTAGAAGGCTTAAATGGGACAGAGAATCAATTTGGGCTATTGCAAATCTCCCCCGAAGCAAGAATCACACTGACCAGTGCTCTTGTCCACTCTATCCTTCCTTTCTATCCTCCTCCCGCCATTCTGTGTTTCCCCCAGTTTGTCTCAGAACAGCATCACTGATGTGGGAGCCATGGAGTTGGCCAAGGCTCTGCCATCTCTGGCAACATCGCTTGTTACACTGAGGTGAGTGAGGGGCTCTCTTGACAAATTCTGGAAAAAATTAGTGGTTTGGGTGCAGAGAGCTCTCTGTCACAGCAGCAACTTGTCACATTGAAGGTTCTAAAAACTCCACAGTCCACTGACCTTGCTGGGAATCTTATTTGGGAGAATAAGATTTCAACATCCCTCAGACAAATGGTGATCTCTCGCTCACCCATCAGAGAAGATCCTGTGGCCCCCTTCCACTTCTTCTAGTATCTTCCAACCTTTAATGCTGGACATTCTTTAAGTCTTCCCAAAATCCTTCCTGCTGCAAGTATAAACTTTGATAGTTTCACCATTGAATATGTATATATCTGTATATCTATATATGTATACATATATGTATATTTATGTGCATATATATACATACATACATATATACATATATATATATGAACAATACCTCCCACACAGCAGTACATGATTGATGTTAACAGTTGTGGGCACAGCGTTTAAGACAGCGTGACTGGCAACGCTCATCTTGTTAAAGCAATACTCTATAATGACTGTGTAGCCATTATAAATGACTCCCAACAACACTAACTCTACACACATTATAGGGTGTTGGGCTACCCCAGTGACTGAAGAGACAATGTGTTTTTATTTTCTCCAAGAAATGGGGATCAGTGAGACAGAATTAGAGCTTCCCTACCCCATCCCCCAGGTCCTTAAGCACCCAATGGTTCCTCCCCCTCTGTTTTTGGCAGCTTGTACAACAACTGCATCTGTGATACTGGAGCTGAGAACCTCGCTAGCGTGCTTCCCAACATGGTGTCCCTGAGGGTGCTGGAGTAAGTCTGGGAGGTGCTGGGGGATTGGAGTGGGGCAAGATTGGGAAGGGGGGGTCTGAGGTGCAAGGTTTTGGAGGGCATTATACCCTTTTTATGCAACCTGCAGCATCTCCTATTGACACTTTGCAGAGGGCTTGTCAGTGCTGTACAATCTCCAGGGAACCTCAACCCTCAGAGAGGAAGCTTTGAAAGGAGACAGAGGAGCTATGGTTACAAGACCCTTAGGGATTACCTCCCAAATCCCCAAATCCTTTTTGTCTCTAGTATGAGAAGGGAACCAAAGGATTCTTGAAGGAGCCCCGCACCACCTACTGACCAGTAAATGCATGGTTTTATTGGGGAGCAAAAAGCATATAATGTACAGAGACTTCTGGGGTGCTGTAATTAAATGAATACCAGGTTGGGGAACTAGAGCTGGACAGATCCCTTGGAGGCCAAGCTGTTGGGCATAGTGTATAGGGAATTGGGCCACTGCTACTCCCTGTCCTGAGGGAAGTAAAAACAATGCCGGCGCCCCAGCCTAGAATTCTGCCTGCCTTGGATCATACATAGGCCCTTGAGCTTTCATAACGTGAGGGCTTGAATGTCAGCAGATCTGGGGTGGTTGTCTCTTCGATTTAGAACTGAAAGGGATTTTAGATGTAATCTCGTCCAACCCTTTCACTGGAAAGATGACTAACCTGTAGATTAAAGGAGCAATGTCCTCAGATTCCCAAGGGTTGGAAGTGACAGAGATGAGATTCAAATCCAAACCCCCTGACTCCGAATTCACCATCCTTACCATTGTTTCATGATGCTGTTAGATTTGTTAGGAAAGAGAACTGACTCTCAGTATACACTGTCTGCCGTAATGTGGGTGTGTGGAGTTGGTGGTGGTTTGTTCTGTGAGATCTGTTCCCTGCTCACAGGAAGTAGGGCCTTGCTGAGATAGCTGCTCCCTGGGCTCAGACCCAAGATCCAGGGTCATATTCTTTGCCATCATAACAGTGAGCCTCCCAGACTAACAACAACCAATGAATTTTTCTTCACAGTGTCCAGTACAACAAGTTCACAAGGGCAGGAGCCCAGCAACTCACAGCCAGTCTGAAGAAATGTCCACATATTGAGACGCTGGCGTAAGTCCTCACAGCCTGAGGTCTGGTTGCTATATGTAGGAGAGCTAATGATCCCCTAAACTATGTAGCAGTTATATAATCTTTTTAAAAAGTATTCATAATATAATCTCATGTGAGCATTCCAATAGCCCAATGAGGTAGGTAATATAAGAATTATTATCACCATTTTAGAAGTGATGAAACTAAGGCTCATAGAGGTGACTTAACTGGTCCAAGGTCACAGCTAGTCATATAGCTGAGCTTAGAATCGAAGTCTCCTCATTTCTAATAGGAATGATAATAATAATAGTCTAGCATATATTGCCTTTAAGGTTTGCAAAGTGCTTTAGAGATGTTAATGCTTCACAATAACCCTGTATAGTAGGTGGAAGTATTATCCCCATTTTACAGATGAGGAAAATGAGGTAAACAGGGGCAAACAGGGGTCAGGTAACTTTTGCAGGGTCATATACCTAGTAATTACCTGGAGGTGGATTCGAACTCAGTTCTTCTAGACTCCAAATCCTCTGCCCTATCCACTGTACTACCTAGTCTAATACTTAATGGTATTACATGAGGAGGCTGCTAATTAGGAGTAAGTGGGATGCCTCCATTCCTCTTACTTATGTCTGAGGGATGATGCAGAAAACAAGAATCTGATAGTGCCATGGGCTGAGTCCCTCATCTCTTTTTCTAACTCGTCTCCTGCCCTCCCTTTCCAGGATGTGGAACCCCACCATTCCTTATGGTGTTCAGGAACATCTACAACAGCTGGATCCTAGAATAAGCTTGCGGTAACATCATACAGAGTGTTCACAAAAGGTAACTGGGGAAATATCTGGTGGTCATTAAGGTGAAGGAGAGAATGTACAGTATCCAAGGGTCTGAGGATTTTTTTTAGTCTATTTGGATTCCACAGTGGAGAGAGGGTAGAAATAGGAATATCAGGCTCAAAATTGTTTTCATAGGCAATTTTGAATAGACACAGAACATGGAGACTTAGATTCAAGTCTATACCACCTGAGTCACCATTGGCAAATCAATTAGCCTCTCAGTATCTTAATATTAGGAAGTTGTTCCTTTTATCATCTATAAATGGAAGGGGACATTTAAGCCAGTTCAGTTATGTCCTATCTTCCAATGGAAGGGGCAGCTAGGTGGTGCAATGGATAGAGCACCAGTGCAGGAGTCAGGACCTGAGTTCAAATCCCACCTCAGACACTTGACACTCACTAGCTGTGTGACCTTGGGCAAGTCACTTAATCCCAATTGCCTCATCCGGGGTCATCTCCAGTCATCCTGATGAATATCTGGTCACTGGATTCAGATGGCTCTGGAGGAGAAGTGAGGCTGGTGACCTGCACAGCCCTCCCTCACTCAAAACAAAGTCAAGTGCAAGTCATGTCATCATTTCTCTGATGGCATGTTCTTCTTCAGCAACAAAAGACAAACACACACAACCTCCAATGGAGTAGCCTTAATAAATTCCTTCCTCAGATTTCCTGCATCTGATCCCTGTAGACAGCCTAATTTCCTTCCACCTTAGATTTGCTACCCATCTTCCCTCAGGTTCTCAAAATGATCTTTTCCTTTTGCTGATAGGTCCTAAGTCCAGAAGCCTTTCCGGTATTCTCAGGTTTCATCCATCCATCAGACCTTCAGCTCAGGGACCCAAATCTCTGCTGGATGAGTCTAACTTGGCTGCCACCTTGGTTTGCATCTAGGCATCTCAGACTGGTCAATGCTGCTCCTGATCTCCTGTCAACATAAGGCTTCTTGGCTTGGCAAAAGGCCACCAGATCAGCGTCAGGGTGACGGTGAATCACAGCTCCTGACTCTCCCTGATGTATTCATTTGGTCTGGAAGGTAGACTAAAAGTGGCAGCATTTCCTTTTTCCCTTGTCTGCCCCAGGAGGCAGAAGAGGGAAGTGAAAGAGGTACTTCCTGCCTGCTTCCAGCCGCAAATGCTAGAAACCTAAGACAGAACTGTGGATTTCAGGTGTCTAATTCTCAAAGATGCAGAGAAACTATTTGCACTGTGGTCACTGCACTTTGGCTCTTGGACACATCATTTTGCACTGACTTTCCTAGCTAGAGTTTCAAGGCAGAGAACTGGAAGCTAATGCTGGGATAACCAAGAAACACTTAAGTAAAGAAACATTATAAATAGCATCACTAGTAGTTGCCCTGGGTAAATGTTACACTAATTGGGTTATGGGTTAAGGGTAGGGATGGCTGATAGGATTTTGTTTGTAACAAAATCTACTATTTTTTCAATCTGGAAGGAAAGCACAGGGATGGAAGGATGAAAGTGGGAAATAAATATCTCATCTCAGGGCAACTGGAGCAAGGAGGAATAAAGGGCTTCTTAGAGACCAGGTTGTAGGGTCAAGTAAGAAAGGGCATCTTTCATTGTAACTCACAGGATAAGCAGCTCAGTATCATCTGACACACCTGAATGGAGAAGTGAAAATCTTTTTTCTGACCTGAAAGAGGGGAAATTCCTAATTCTTCTACCAGCTTTTTGACAGAGTACTTGGGCAAGCATCCCCCTCATGTATTTCCATTGCCCAAAGTGACGGAGGTGGGGATCCCCCAGGAAAAGAGAGTGTGGCAGCTGCATCTGATTTCCTCTTTCATATTGCTGGACTGGATGCTAATCTAGGGCTGATTTTTCCTGTGCCATGTGATAAGATGACAAAGAGAAAAATGACATTTTCTTTGTGCCATGGGGCCCCTGTGGCTGTGCTGAGAGTAAACTACATATACACTGGAAACAAAAGTATCTTCCTGATAGGTCTTAGGTCTAGGAGCCTTTTTGGGATTCTCAGGCCCTATCTACGCATCAGGCCTTCAGCTCAGGGACCCAAATTCATGCTGGTAGAGTCTAACTTGGCTGCCATCTTGGTTTGTACGCAGACCTCTCAGTCCAATCATCTGGGGAGTGGCTGAACTAATTTTGAGAAAGCAGAATGAAATAAACATAAGGAGGGAAACAATATGCATTACTACAATAAAGGAAAAGAATGATAAAATGAAACTGAATGCTGTGTGATAATAATGATGATTCTTGGACCCAGAAAAGAGATAAGAAAATGTCTCTCTCCTTTCATTAAAAGGTGGGGGACTATGGGTGTGGAATGGTGCATTTGCTTTCAGACTTGATCTCTGTGTCAGTTCGTTTTGCTTAACTTTTTCTTTATTACAAGAAGACTCATGTAGAAAAGAAGAGTGGAGGGAGAGAGTAAAGGAGAGCTATATCTGGAAGTGACTGATCTAAAAAGATATAGCAATAATTTTTTTAAGTTTAATATATGATAGAATCTTATTAGCATGCGGTCCTCTGAGTTTTGCTATTTTTCTCCATTTCCTGGTAGTCTGCTTTGCACAACAGTCATCATTACAGATAGATAGATAGGTAGATAGAGAGAGAGAGAGAGAGAGGGAGGGAGGGAGAGAGAGAGAGAGAGAGAGGTAGATAGACAGACACAGACACACACACACACACACACACATATATATATATATACATACATACACACATACACACATACACACACATATATAAAAAATTGGCATCGTGGGCCTTCTAAAAAGGATTTAGGGTTAGGTTGGAGGTATGATCCAAAGCCCATGCCCATCATTCTGGCAGTAACTCTGAGTTGAGACAGGTTCCTGAACTTCCCTTTCTTCAAGTTTTCTCCTTAAACAGGAAGTCTAGTCTGGCCTATTCTGCCATTGGAAGTTTAAACAATGGGCAGAACCTCCACACTCAAACAATTTGTGACCTGTGACCGTCAACATGGATGTTGGAAGGGTAACATTTCTAGAGGACAGTAAGAGTAAATATTGATGGGAAAAAGAAAAGCCTGAACTCCCCCCTCCACTCTCTGTAAAGCATCCTTTCTTTCCTCTGACAAAGATGCTGCTTCCTTATGAGATAGTCCTATGAGCACTGTAGTGGGGCAGACTTTCAGTAACTAGGACTGAGTCAAGAGCTAGGGCATTGTCCAAGTGAGACATCTTACTTGTCAAGGGAACGGAACCCCTGAGCATGCCCTAGGCCTTCGAAAACACTAGGCCCAATGAATTCCATCTTTAGGGCCAGCCTTACACATATTCATTGTCAATAAAGGGAGGTAGCCACTTATAAGCTTTGACTCCAGGGATTCCAGAAAGTCTTTTTAGGCATTTAGCTAACATCTGAATTAGAGAGTAATTCCTTCCGGTTAGGGCATTGTTTACAATTAAAATGCAGATACCTCCAGAAAGAGTAAGCTGTTATTAGAATTTGAAATTGATTTAATTAATTTAAAAATTAAAATTAATTATAAAGAATTAAGCTGTTCCTGGGCATCAGCATCCCAATTTGGGTGAGTTTATCAAATCTTTTAGGACTGACCATTGACAATGAAATGACAATAAGCAGTTTGGTTGGGAGAGAACCCAACCAGGATAACCTGAAGTGAAGGTCTGAGACCTTGGTAGGAGGTGGAAAGAGGGCCCTAAAAAAGAGGTGGGAGGATACCCATGACAATCTTTGAGGATTTCTTCATTTTGCCTGGGGCTGGCCCTATATTCGCTCACCCCTAAAGAAAGGTCCAAAGTGGGCTGATGTATTTTTATCTTCTATTTGTTAGATGTGAACACCACATATGCCTGTGGCAAAGTACAAACAGGACATTTTTGGAGACTAATTACGCATGCTTAGACAGGTTGTACTGGTTCACCTCGCACAGTTGGAGCCTAGGCTATCTGGGTATAGTGGAAAGAATTCTGGACTCAGAGGATCTTTAAGTCTCCATTCCTGCCTCTGAATCTTAGCTCCCTCATTTGTAAAATGGGGATAAGGATGCCTCACAGGGTAGTTGTAAGGATCAAAGGAGAGCATATACGTAAAGTTCACCATCAGTCTTCAGCTTGGGCCACGCCTACCTGACCTTAGTTTGTGTACATTTAAAAAATTTATTGACAGCAATGTTTTCTTTCTAAAAGAATACATCAAGGATCAAGAGGTTAGTGAAGACTTCATAAGTATTATATAAAAGGAACAATTTTCTCTGCATATTTTATATATTTTCTACTGATTTTTAATCCTATCCGTAGAGATACATGGCATAGATCATATTTTGCAGTCTGAATATAAACTTGTATTAAAAACTCCATTTGTAGTTATTTATTAATGATTCTGTCATAAACTTTTTAAAAATTAAATGTTAGCTACCTTTTCTCTAAGACATACATCTTTGTTCAATGCAAGTTATTTTTTTCAACTCTGATTCTCACTAAGGACTCTTTAGCTTAGGATCAGGTTTAACCCATTCACTAAACTTCCTTTCCTCTTGCAGTTAATGAAAAGCTCCTGACTGAGGATGGCATTTCATCCCTGCAGTTGGAAAGGCCTGTCAAGTGGCCTGCCTTCTGACTTGGCTCGGCAATAAAATACATTAGCATGTTAGAAAATAGTTGAGGGGGGAAGAGGACACGATTTAAAAATAGCTCAGTAACCATCTCTTAGAAGTGCAAAACATTTCTCTTATGTTCCATTCTGATGACAAAACTAACTTGTCCATGTCTTGTCTTGGGAGGAGCCCAGGGTGCCTTTCTTGAATAACATTTTGTAGTCAAGTCATGTTCTCCCAACCTTAGAGATAAGTGAACTGAGACCCAGGAAGGAAAAGTACTTCCATATAATCACAGAGTTATTCAGTGAGAGAATCAAGGTCTTCTGATTCTGTGTACTATTTTTAAACATGCTAAAATACCAGGCATGGGCTTTCTACCTTCCACTTTCCCCTTTGTTCTTATTTTCTCTATTCTACTGAACTCTCTCGCAATTTTGCATTTCCACAAGGAAAAAAAAAAGTAGCAAACCTGTTTAGTACATCTGGAAGCTGAGTTGTCAACTGACTTCTATTTAAACTCAGTTCCTCTATTACAGTTTTCCTCAACCTACTTGAGTGGCTTCACAGATCAAGCACAATTCTGTTTGTGAATTAATTTGAACAAATATAAAATGTCATGAACCTTAAAAAGATTATTGTAAGTTGTTGTGATTACAAGTTGCTTCCCCCCTCTCCCCCGCTTTTTTTTGAGAACTTTCAAAGTTCTCAAAGGAGTGAGCTTGACGGATTCCAGTCTTCTTCAGTTTTCAATACGGGTCGCAGGCGTCATTAGCTGGTTTGCTGGTCTGAATAAGTCCAACAGGCTGGGGTTCATAAAGACTTACCAAACCACAATGGCCCAAATTCTAACTACCAAATGGCATTATCATCTGCTTATAACAGTCATGGTCAATACTGAATTTCTTTAAACCTGGTTTTCTCAAATTTATTGAGGCAAGGATAAAAAAAAGCAAGACATTCCAGGAGGTTTTATTTAATCTTTTTTTTTTTTTTAATCAAAAGAGGCTAGCTTTTTCCACGGAGTGCTTTTACAGGTTTATGGGAGCTGAATTTAAATAATACTATTATTTTCAAAGCATCTTGGGTTGGATAATTAAGTCATTCTCTGGACATATTCTTCTAGTTCTCATCCAAAGAACAACGCAGATCTGCAACACCAATGGAAGACAAGTAGAATGAAAACAAAAGGGATGACCCACCAAGCCAAGCCTCTGGAACATTCCCCTGACTCCCCACCTGAGAGCATCTCTAGAACTACCAGTCAACAAAATTCTAAACATTTCATCCACTTTAGGCTTTATTGACAACAAATATTGATATAGACAACTCTTCATTGCTAAACAGTCTTAAGTACATTTTCCCCCAAAGTTGACCCTTCAAGGTACTGATGCTAGAAATAATACCGAAAGAGAAAAGCTTGGATTTCCATACAAAATATGCATCCAAATCATGTAAGGTACTAAACTAAGGCATTGGCCTCTTGTGCAACTCTGCCGCTGGACAGTCATGGAGGGAGCATCTGTTTGGAAGAATCTGTGATCTGGCTCCTTCTGCTTCTCTGCTTTCCATTTTTCCAGTCTGTGCGCCTTTCCAACCTGAGCACTTTTCAATCCCGTTAATCCCAGGAGTTACATTGTGGTGCACTTTCAAGGTGAGCAGACCTAGTGAAAATCAGATGCTAAAGTCACTAACACAGGCAGAATCAGCCTTTGTCCAAAATGGCAAGGAGAGTTAGTCCCTCAGAACAGCCCAAAGGTTTTTACCGCCCCTCTCTGAAGCCCCAGTGGCAGATTGAATTGGTGTTGTGGAAAAAAGCACTTGCTGGGGGTCAAAGGACCTGGGTTTGAGTCCAGACGCTGCTGTTCACACTAGCAGTGTCAGCTTGGACAAGTCATTTAACCTCTCTCGGCCTCCGTTTTCTGATCTGTACAATGAGGGCACTGAGCTAGATATAAGGTCCCTTGCAGCTCTAAATATGCGATGCTATTATTAGAACCAAGGCTATAAATTTTATTGCTCATTTTTATTCTTTTAAATTTATTATTAACATAATAATAATAGATGACATTTATATGGCATTTTAAAGTTTGCAATTACTTTACAAATATCTCATTTTATCGTCACAACAACACTGGGAGATCAAGGCTACTGTCATCTTCATTCTAGCCTGATTTCAAAAGAAAGAAGAAAACTGACATTTATTTTTTTTTGGAGGAGGAGATGAGGCAATTGGAGTTAAGTGACTTGCCCAAGGTCAAACAGCTAGTAAGTGTCATGTGTCTGAGGCTGGATTTGAACTCAGGTTCCAACTCCAGGGCCAGTGCTCTATTCACCATGCCTCCTCGTTGTCCCTGAAAACTGACATTTATAGAGCTTTTAAGGTAGGCAGTGGCTATATCCCTGGACGTGGAATCAGAAAGATGAGTTCAAATCTTGCCTTGCATATTTATTAGCCATGCAACCCTGTGTGACCCTTGGCATCATTCAGTCCTCGTCTCCTCTTCTGCAAAATGGGGGCAATAATGGTTGTTGTGAGGATCAGATGAGTTCACACATACAAGAAGCACTTTGCAAAGTGCTACAGAAATTCTGGCTATTCTTTTCCAATGACTTTACATTATGGAATCTCATTTGAGGGAGGCGGCCAATGGTGTAGAGGCTTTAGTCAGAGGACACCTTTGGGCCTGTTTCCTCAGATGCAAAATGAGGAGGTGGACTAGATGACCTCAAAGCTCCCTTCTAATTCTAAACCTATGATCTCATGATACTTACTGTGACCTGTGATTAGGTAGACACTACAGACAATACTCTTCCCATTTTACAGGGAAAGAAACCATGGCTCAGAGTGGGTAAGTGATCTCCTCATAATCCCACAGCTATTAAATGCCAGAGGCAGCTACCTTGTTTCTTTGATGCTTTTAGAAGGACTCTTGTTCATGGTGCTTGGCTGATTATCCCAGAAAATATTAAACAAGAGTAATTACAATAGCAATTATATTTAGGTAACAATTTATAAAGTATCCCCAGCCAATGGGCATCTCTTCTGTTCTAAGCACCTCTGAAGGAGGAAATTCCACACATCCCCTAGTTGTGGCATCCATGATAGTGCTTAATAATCATGACACATTCTTAAAGTATGAGGTGGGACTAGAATAGAATGAGATTGATTTAAACACACACACACACACACACACACACACACAGCACAATGCCTTGGACACATAAGGCAGTGCATAATTGTCTGTGAAATTTTTGAACTTCTATGAAATAACAGCTGCATTGTGTTGTTACTGCCCAGATCATTTCTAAAACTGCTCTTTGGAAACGAAGGTAGGAAAGATGCATTTATTAAGCACCTACTATGTGTCAAACATTGTGCTAGGTGCTTTACCAATACTATCTCATCTGATCTTCACAACAATGAAGGGAGGTAGGTACCAGTCTTATTCTGATTACTCCCATTTTACAACTGAGGAAACTGAGTCCCAGAGAGGTTAAGCTCTTGTCTGAGGTCCCACAGCTGGTCCCACACTCGCTGTGGCTGGATTTGAACTCATCTTCCTGACTCCATGCTCTAATGAAGTCCACCAAGCCATCGAGATCATCTGAAATTCAAACATTCATCAGCTCCCACCACATGCAAAGCCAGACACACTGCAAATTTACAGACTTTCTAAGGACAGTCTCATCATTTTGTTATCCCATCAGGTAAATACAAAAGCTTGTGTCAGCTAATTCTAGGAGTTCAGAGCTGGAAGAGACTTGAGAGATGATCTAGTTCAAACCCATCATGTGACAGATGAGGAAATTGAGGTAGGTGTGGAAAGGGTGGAGAGAGGAATGATTTGTGTGAGGAAAGATCCCAGGTAGTAGCAGACTGAAGCCTGGATCTCAGGACTGCTGACAACTATTCCATCTTTCTTACTAGGCTGATTTTTGGCTAGCATGTTAAATTTGTCCACCTCAAGTGCCCTGTTGCCTCCTCCTGGCCAGTTTCTCCATGGTAGATGAGCCCATTCGAAGGGTAGAGTGGCTGCTAAAGCAGCTGGAAGGAAAGTTAGGAGAGGTATAGCTGCCTCTTTTAAAACCAAGAGGGTAAGAATACAGCCATTTGGTTAACCTCTTGATTTTCTTTGCCAAGTCTGGGAAGAACAGAGAATTGCCAGCTCAAAACCCTGCTTCCCCCAGGGCCAAAGATGTTAGTACCCTGTGGCACCCAGACTGCAGAGCTTGGGAGCCGAGAGCCTGCCTATGATTTTCTGAGGTGAAGCTCCTTAGCAGGCTCCCCACACTCCCAGATAACCTGCTCTACAATCCTGCAGCAGATTCCAGGTTTTCTCCCATGTATCATATCAGCTGATGCCGGTCTGATGGAGTCAAACAATTTCTAATGTTTGGCTTTTCCTGAAATGCTATAGGAACCTCAATGCCCACACATTTGTGGTCCCTACTACAGATTGAACTCCAGTGTCTCCCTATTACTCCCAGGATTAAATATAATCTTCTATTTAGGATTTAAAACTCTTCATAAACTAGCTTCTTTCTACCTTTCTGGTCTTATCTCCTCAATGGCCTACTTGCAGTTCTTCAAATACTACACTCCATCTCCCATCTCCATGCCTGGGATTGGAGGTTGGCTCCTATGCCTGGAATGCTCTTCCCCCTCCCCTCTGCCTCTTAGTGTCCCTTCCTTCCTTTAAGATTTAGTTCAAATCCCATATTTCTTCTACAGGTCTTTCCTGGTTCTCCTTCTGTTCCAGTCCCTCCCCCGCCAAATCGGTTTTTACATTATCTCAAGTTTCTCTCTCTCTCCCTCCCTCCCCAATAACATACATAATAACAACACACTAACAGTATATATAAATATATATACATTAATATGTACATATTATATAGTCAAAAATGGAACTTGAAGTAAGATTTCCCCTGAATCCAAGTTCAATGCTTTTATCACTCTTAGCAAACTCCTCACATATATGTACGTATGTACGTACTGGATGTACCTAATAATTTACATACATTAAAACACTAATTCCTTGAGGACAGAGACTATTTTTCACCTTTCTTTGTGACCCCAGCACTTAGCACAGTGCTTGAAACATAATAAATTGAATAATACATTTATAATAAATGCTTGTTAACTGGCATTCCAGAATGGTAGACACACCTAATGCCCTAACGAGTCTTTGTCCCTTTGGCTCGTGCCAAGGCCTCCACCTTGTCCATTCAAATGCTTCCATCCTTCAAGGTACCCCTCGGCTTCTATCTCCTTCATAAAGCCTTCTCGGACCAATTATCCCCTTTCTCTGAGCTCCAATAATATTCCCTACAGTTATAGGATCTGAGTGTTTGAGGCAACAGCCCAACCCAACTTCCACAAAGACACTGAAGACAAGGGAAGTGAATGAACTTGCCTTGGGTCAGAAAGCCAGTTAAAGGTAGAGTAAGAATTGGAACGCAGGCCTTATCACTACACCACATTAATAATAATAGGGTTTTTTTTGTATAGTGCTTTAAAGTTTGAAAAGAGCTCATTCCTAAAAACAATCCTGTAAGGTGAGTGTGTAAATGCTAGTGTTATCTCTGTTTTATAGATGAGAAAAATTATTTGGAGAGAGGTTAAGTCCTGGCTCAGGATGACTCAGCTTGTAAGTGTCAAAGGCGGCATTGAAGATGAGGGTCTTTCTGACTCTCTATCCCACACTTTGGATGTGTGTTTCCATGTAAATCCTGTCTCATAAATGAGATTGGAAACATTCTGAGGGCAGGGGCAGTATAGTGCCTATAACAAGTGCTATTTCAACAATTATTAAGTTGAATTAATGGCCTACCTTTGTTCTAAACTCCTTAAAATACTAAAAAAAAAAATCATTAGACCATTAACTTTGTTTCTGGGATCACACCAGTTTAATTACTGGTCATTCCATGGGTAAGAGGGAGGAAAAGGTGCTCTTACATATCTGGAATGACAGCCCAACAACACATTAGCTCCTTTAATATACAATTACATAGCTTAATATTTTTGTGGATAAACTGTCTAATTTGGGTTCCAACTAATTCAGTAAATTATGCACCAGCATCGCTCTGCTTTTTGAGATATTTATCCTGGATGGATGGATATAGGGAGGGAGGGAAGCCTGACTGCTGACATCATACGTGCTTTGTTCCAGATAAACTACTTGTTCTCTGAACTCAACATTCTATCTCCTGTACAGGCTGTTCTCCGTGCCCAGAAAGCTCTTCCTCCTCATTTCTTTCCAACCTCCTTCAAGAATCAGCTCAAATACTATCTCCCACTACAGGAGGCCTTCCCAACCCTTTCCTCAACAACAGACATTACTTTGTATTTTATTTATTTATATGTATATATATATGTATATACACACACATATACACACATGTATAGATATATACTATGCAACAGACATTATTTTGTATTTATTACACATGTATATTTCTCCACATATATATGTATATGTACAGATATACACATCTATATCTGGCTAGATAGATAGTAAATATAAAGTGATTCCTTTTGTTGAGGAGACAGGGTTAGGGAAATCAGGAAATATCTAACAGATTATCTAGGAAATGCAAAGTAATTTTTGCTCTGATATGTGTATGTGTGTATACACAATGGAACACAAATATGTATAAATACACACATATATATATACACATATCTAGACACACATATACATACAACAGAATATAAATATAGTCAGCACATACATAAAAAATTTACATACAAACATATATAGGTAGTATTAATTTATCTGCACTCCTGTTATCTCCTCCCAGTAGAATTTGAGTGCCTTGAAAGCAGAGTCCTCTTTTGTATATCTGTGTATATCTAGCACAGTGCCTTTTAACAAGGGTAAATCCTTAATAAATGCTTGTTGGATAAATGAACAGATATTACCATGGCTCGCCATTGAAATGAAGGCAGCCTCATAGCAAAGAAAAGTCTTCTTTTCTAGGAATTTCTGGAAGGGGGATTCAGATATTCTCCCATAGAACCCATCAATTTATATACAAGTGATTCTACAACCTGCAACCGCTAGGGTTGTGTCATTATAATAATAAAATGTACACTGGAGGTCTACAAAGTGCTTCACTGAGCATTTTTTTGCTTGCGATATTTCTCTATTATCCAAATTTTACAGATGAAGGAGCTCATGCTCAGGGACTTACTTTGTGACTTCCCTGTGGTCACAGTAATTGTCAAAGGCAGGACTTGAACCCACATTTCCCATGAATACAAGTTCACTGCTTTTACCACTATTTTACCAAACTCCTCCCCATAAAAACAACAAAAAAATTATCTAATCTCACCAGAGCCCTGCCTACTTCTAAGTGACTTTTTTTTCCTCCCTAATTGACTCTACCTCACTCCCAGCAGGGGCTGCTCCAAACCTGCTCTCCTCTCCTCAATCCTCAATCCTCCTACATTACCCTCCCTCCTTTCTCAGCTACTTTCAAGGAAAGATGGAGTCTATTAATGGCGAGCTCTCTCTTCTTTCCTTTTCTATATCTCAACACCCCTTGCCGCCGTCCTCATCCTCTCCTCTGCTCTCTTCTCCAATAAAAGGCCCTTATTCCCGGCAATCCCTCTCCTGGGCCCTGGATCCTAACCCCCTCCTGTCTCCTTGATTTTTCTTTTAGTTCAGTTCTATCCGCTTTCTTATCCTAAATCTAGCAGTATCTTTTGGCCCCTTCCCCCACACCTATATATACGTCCAGGTCTCCTTGATTCTTTAAAAAACAACCCTTCGCTTAACCACGTCATCCCTTCAAGCGATTGTCCTATACATCTCTCTCCTTCCTTTCACAGACATGTTCCTAGAAAAGGCAGTCTACACCGTGGCGTCCACTTCCTCTACTCACCCCCTTGCAGTGTAGGTTGGGGTATCATTACTCCACTGAAACAGTCCAAGTCTCTCAGTGATTGCTGAATTGTTAAATTCCACAGCCTTCTCTTAGTTCTCAAATCTGCAGCATTTGACGCTCTGGATCACCATCTTTCTTGGACACTCTCTCTTCCTTGGGTTACCATGATACGGCTCTCTCCTGCTCTCAACTCATTTCACCACTCCTCATCCTCCTTTGGTGGAGTACTATCTATGTCCCAGTCCCCTAAAGGTGGGTGAACCCCAGGCTTTGTGTTGGGTTCTCTTCTCTGTCTACATCAGAGTTTCTTAATCATTTTGTGTGTGTCATAAACCCTTCGGGCAGTTTAGTGAAGTATTATTTTTAAACATGTAAAATACAATACAATATAAATAAAAGAAAAGATTGATGTATAGAATAATTTTACATATATACCTTTTGTGTCTCATGGTAGCTATCTCTAAGGGTGTGGAGGGGGAAGAAAAAAGGAAAATAAGAAATTCCCATGATAATTTTGTTGTAGATTTAAAAGGAATCGCAAGTTTCACATAGCAGATTTGTAGTTTCATGTGCAAATAACTTTTTTATCATACTGTTATGGAAATGCTTGTTTTATTCCATAACTTAAGATAAAAAAGATAAAATACATAAGATTACAAAGGAAATCAGTTGTCCTTAAGGATCCCTGGTTAAGGACACCCTTCTCAACCTCCACCTGTCTGCTTGTCATTTTTATGCATACGATTCACAGATTTACATATTTGACCCTGCTCTTTCTTCTGAGCCCTTGGTGTCTGTCACCAACTAGTCTGGGAAAATTTCAAATGGGACGTTCAACAAGCATCTCAAATTCAACGTGTCCAACACATAACTCATCTTTCACTTAAATCTTTTCTCCTAAGCTCAATTTTCTTTCTTGATGTTGAGGGGACTACTATACATAAAGGTACCCCAGTCTGAAAATTCCCATTCCCTCATCCTCACATCCAATAAGTTGCCAAATCTTGTTGATTCTGCTTCCAGTCTCATATCCACACACAGAATCACCATCATAATTCTGACCCTTATCGCCTCTTGACTGGACCATTGCAATATTATCCTAATCATACTCCCAACTTTCCCGATTCTCCCCATCCCCAATACACCCTCTGCACAGATGTTAAAGGAATATTCCTAAGGCAAGGGCCTGAGCACTTACCCATTTAATTATCCTTATTGCTTTCCTATTACCTCTCAAATAAAATGCAAACTCCTCAGTTTGCCATTTAAAAACCTTCACAGTCTGTCTCTAGCCTACTTTCCAGGCTTATGACACATTTTTGTCTTTATCCCCAGTACCAAGCAGTGTCTAGAACATAGTTGGTACTTTGTCACTCATGAATTCATTCCTGTATTGTATGTTTCAGGCAAACAGGGATACTTTCTATCCCCTAAACTTGAGATTTTTATCTTCCCCCTCAATACTTTCGCACAGGCTGTCTCCCATGACTGAAACGTAGCCCCATGTAGCCCCAGGTTAATATCCTTGGCTTCTTTCAAGGCTTAGTTCATATACCACCTTTAAAGGACCAAACTTTAGTCCAGAGGGTCCCTTTAGAAGTCTGGTGAAGCCTACAGGCTCCTTTTGGAATGATGTTTTTAAATAACTGAAGGAAACGTTATATTTTGGTTACAGTGTAGTGAAAATAAAGATTTTTTTTTTATTCCAGTTCATGGACTCCCTGCAATCCATCCACGAACCCCCTTGCTTTCAATGTTACTACTTTCTTCAAATGGTATATATGTTTATATGCATACACACATATATGTATATAAACATATATACACACAAACTTATATGTTTACAAGCTGTATCTCCCCCACTGAAATGTTGTCTCTATGAGGACAAGAACTTTTAAATTTTGTCTTTGTACTCAGCATAGGGCCTTGCTTAGTAAATTGTGGTTGAATTGGATGTTTCAAGTTAATATTAAGTCCCCAAGAATTAAATGTTTCCAGTGAAGCAGTTGGGTAGAGAAATGAAGAAAGCATTATACCAAAAGTTAGGAAGACCTGTGTTCAAATCTAGCCTCAGATACTTATTAGCCTTATGACCCTGGGCAAATTACTTGACCTCTGCGTGCCTCAGTTTCCTCAACTGTAAAATGGATTTAACAATAGCACCTGTATCTTATCTCCCAGGGTTGTTGTGGGGATTAAATGAGATATTTATAAAGTGCTTAGCACAGTGCCTGGCACACAGTAGGCACTTAAAAAATACTTGCTTCTTTCATTCCAGAACAAAGTTGGGAAGCATTTTATAGTGGTTTTCTAGACTCTCTAAGCTACTAAGACTCAAGTAGTAATTTTCAGCAGTTGATGACAAATGGCAATCAGATGTTACACCTAAGCTAGCACTGAATGCCTTTCCTCTCCAATGAGCTATAAAGGAAGAATCTACTTTTCCAACTTGAGGAGAAGCTATGTCTCAGGGATGAGCAGTGAAGTGTAGAGGTTCCATTTTGCCTTTATGCTCACTTCACTAAGTTATATATTTTGAATCTGGATGTGGTCCTTAATAGCTTGAAGGAGATGGAAAATGAGACCTGTCACGGAGGGAAAACAGTGTTTACAGGTGCAAAGGAATTGTCAAAGACTCATCAACAGGAAAGAATGAAATAAGAGTTTATCTTTACATAGGGCTACCCATCTATTAACTCATCTGATCCCTATATCAGTCCTGTGAGGTATGTAGGGTAGGCATGATCATCCTCATTTTATAGATGATTAAATTGAAGCTCAGAGAGGTTAAATTATTGAACCACGGTCACACAGGTAATAAAGGGAAAAGCCAGGATTTAATTCCAAATCTTCTGCCATTATATAATAGTGCCTCTCAAACATCTGCACCAAATTCTCAAATTACAATTGTTTACTAGTCTACTGTAAGGATTATTCATTTAAGTAAGATACTCTGCCTTTACTGAAGTTAGGAAAGGGTCAATAGTTTTGATTAAATATTTTGAATATTATTTAATATTTTGAATATTGATTGAATATTTGTCCAGCTAAGATTCTCTATTTACCCCAGGAAACTTTCATCTGCCTCTTTATAAGCCCTCTTCTACTATTGGTTATGAAAGGTAATACAAGAAGATTCATTTGTATAATCTCTGGGAAGGGCTGATGGCATATGACAACTTCAGAACAAGTCCTCAGGAACCTGCTTGTAACCATTTCTGCCTGTTGAGCAGATGAGAATGCTGATGTCATTTACCTTTCCATGGCTGCCACCTGCACAAGGATCAGAAAAAGGAGGAGCTCTAGATTGCCAAGGGTTTGGTCCTTATTGGCCAAGCTATGGTACCATGATTCTTTGAGGAGGGAAGCAGTGGAATGCAGACAACCTAAGACAGCTGTTTTTAACCTGGAGATCATGAACGTGGATGGGAAAAAATATGTTGATAAGTCTATTTCAATAAAATTATAATTCTATGTATTTTATCGCATGCATTTAAAAACATTGTGAGAAGTCCATAGGTTTCACTAGACTGCCATGAAAGAAAACAAGCTAAGAACTCCTAATCTAGATGATTAATAGCAAATGTCTTATTTCCTTTCATGTCAGGCTCATGGATGATTTCCTCTTAACTCCTATGACCTCCTCTCTACTCATGCTATCTTCCATGGCTTAACAAAATGACAGAATCATGTAAAGCCCCTCAAGCCAAGAGGAAGCAGGTGGGGGAACAGTGTTTTCAAAGTCTTTACTAGAACCTGAGTCACAGTTCAATTAGATATTGTGGCAGATGGCCCAAGATCTAGCTCAGCCTCAAAAGTACTTGAGTAATGAGAATGTCCTTCTCTCATCAAATAGCAAATCTGTCTTTTTCCTGCTGAAAGGGATATTTTTTACTGCCTATCTTTCCATATTTACCCTTTAGAGGAAACGGCAACAGGAAGAATTCCCTGATGGATCTGATCTAGTTTTACTCAGAAAAGGGAGGAAAGGCTTCAGTGGGAAAAGAACAAAAAATAGGAAAAGATTGGGCATACAGCTGACCTGTTTGTTCAATAGTATGAGAGTGTTTATCTAGTAGGGAAATGTGACCTTAAATCTCTTTATGCCAGAGTGTGTGTGTGTGTGTGTGTGTGTGTGTGTGTGTGTGTGTGTGTGTGTGTGAGAGACAGAGAGAGAGAGACAGAGAGAGAGACAGAGAGAGAGAGACAGAGAGAGAAAGGGGGAGAGGGAAACAGAGAGAGAGAGATAGAGAGAGACAGAGACAGAGATACACAGAGATTGGGGGGGACAGGGACAGGGAAGCTGTTTTTCCTTAAAATTTTTGTGGCTTAGGGTCTACACAGTTTAAATACCTACAAGAATGATCAGTCCACAGTTGGTGAATTAACTTAAAAAAGAGATTTTTATGTTATTTTTGGTTGTTTTTTCTTCCCTACAATCATCATGTATCTTGATTTTGTCACATTGTTTGTGAGACTGAAGTTCAGTGTAACTGAAGATGGAGAAGAGAAAGAAGATGGAGAAGAGAAAAGCTATGGTCCCTTTTTTTCCTCTCTTGAAAGTTTGCCTTCTTTCAAGAAGTCAAGGAAATAACACCCTTGTTGCATGGAGACACATCTTTGTTATTTTCCCTGATTGAAAAATAACTTTGATAGCTCTGCAAAGATGTCCCTGAAAAATGTGTTTACTTGTGTTTATACTTAAACACCGTTTGCTGAAAATTATGTGGGACCATTTGGCTTTAAATTTTTCATTAGACTATGTCAGCACTTTTATTTGGATGGGAAAGTGTTTCTTATTGATGTCGAGAGTGGAAAAGATAAAATAAGAATCTTTTCACAAAATTGCATTGTTGAGACGGTATCTTTAAAATCAGCAATGACTTTGAGTAATGTAGATGGTTTTTTTAATGTTTCCCCACCCCCACCCCACCTCATGGTAGCAAGCAGAACCAGGGCCTCACAGAGGAATCCACCAACCATTGCCATCTTGATGGAGATGGGTACAGTGTGTGTTTAGTTATAGATGAAGACAAATGGAACAAGTTTTACAGTTCTAAGGGGTGAAGGGTAGAAAGCAGAGAAAATTCCTAGCTGTCTTTTCTGATGCTTCCCCACCCAAAAACTCAGGCCAGAATCTTATTATTGTAGAAATAATTGGCCCAGTGCCTGGATATGACCTCAGGATCCTAGCAAATACTCAAAAAGCTGACATGACAGGCAGGATGTTCTTAGTCTTGGTGGGGAGGAAGGGCCTTGGATTGTCAGACTTTTTCCAGCTGTCATCTGACTACGGCCAACAACAGCAGCTAGCCAAAGAAGCAAACAAACTTATCCTAATCCCCCAAAGGGCATCCTAGCCGGGTTTCCATAACCCTTATTGGTAGAATGACATAAACCTGAGCCAGTCCCTAATGTTGTTCTCAAAAGAGGGAAACTTTCTGGGAGTCATGACCTCAAAGTCTCATGTTCCAGTACGCCTCTCTCCTCACGTTCCAGTAGGTCTGTGGAGTTCAATGGGGAATGCCAACGCTGATGCTAAGGGCAGCCCCAGACTCCCACTTTCCCCTTTCAGCTTGCCTTGCAAAGTTGGCCTGCCCTACAGAAACAATATGCAATATTAATTATGGTAGGCACCCTGAAATCTGATTCCAGAATGCAGACTTGGAAAAAAGCAAACCCAAGATAAGTGGTCCCCTGACTTCCCCCTCTGCAAGTTCTTTCTCAGAATAAAGTTCCAACTAGTGACTCTCCTAACAGCCCTTCCTCTCAAATCCCTCACCCTCCAACATAGGGCTGATATTTAGGGCCTCTCACTGTTCATCTAGGCTACTTGGACAAATTCTAAAATAGCATGAATGATTAGCCTCCCTCTTTTTCATAACTCATAATTTCCTGGAGGAAATTCCCCCCTTCAGAGGGAAGACAAACAACCACTTACAGGTATTTTATTAACAAATTCACATAATATAGAGTAGTTTTTATAACTATGACCCCTTGGCTATCTTCCCACTGAGGAAATGGAAGGGGAAAAGAGACTTGTCCCGTGGTTCTGTTGCTTATCCCTTACCCCTAGGTGGGAATCTAGGTTTCCTAATGTCCAGTGGGTGCTGAACTTAAAGCTGAGCCCAGAAGCACCCTCTTGGAAGTCTGAGGAGGTCCACTTGGTGCCAAACTGACCCCATCTCTGTGATTTCAAGCTGATGACCTCTCTCTCTACCTCCCTCCCTATTCCTCTTTAACCCTCCAATCCTCTGCAGCAGCTGATCAGTACCAAGTGAGCACTTATGAACAACAGCTGTGACATAAACAAGGTTTCAGCTTCACAGTTACCCTCTGGAAATGCTCCACAGCCCAGATTCCTGAAGACCCAAAAAGGGAGAACTGATCATTCACATTCCTATTCTCATAGAATCCAGATTATAAACTGAACAGTTCCAGAGCACAACAGGCAAGAGGAGGGGGAAAGCAAAGACCTTTGGGGGAATAAGTCGGAAAAATGCCTGTATGGGGAATCAGAGTCCTCTGGAATCAGGGATAGATCAGGCAGGTCCTCAGCCTTCATTTCTTCCCTGCCCAGCCCACATGTATTCAAACCCACTCAATTCTACCAGGCAGGGAAGACACTTACAGGTCTTGAGGGCCAGGGAGGGCATTGTCCTGGGTCCCCTTGAAGGAGGGAAGACATCATCGGTGGCAACTCCTGTGTCACCCACAGTATCAGCCTGTCCCAGGCATTCTGGCCTAGGAAGTACAAGCTGCAATAGGCCTGAAGATTTCCTCTGTAGGGCCTGAGGGAAGGAAGGCTCTGACTGGGGGACCCCAGCCTCAGGATCCCTCTACTCCAGGTAGCCATCGAAGACATCCAACTCACTGTCGGTGTCATAGAGCCCAGAGCCTGGATCTGAGAGTACACCCAGATCCACCAGTGCTTGGTCCATGTCCTCAGGCAGGAAGACCAAACCCACATTAAGGACGATGTACTCCATCAGGAAGGCATAATACAGAATCAGGACGTTGACAAAGAACAACCCCACGTAGAACATATAGGGGAGCAGGGGCACATGGGAGGTAAGGGGGCCCAGTGCATCCAGATGGGCAGCAATTCCTGGAGTGGGCATGCAGAGAAAGGCAAGTTGGGGGCTGAGATGGGGCAATCCAGGCGTGTGTGCGTTAAAGGGAAGGAAAAGTGGGATGGGAGAAAACTTGGCTGCTGTGCTAAGCGGTAGGGAGGGATTTGGGATCTGAGGGCATAAGTCCAGATGTGTTAGGACTCTGCAGTAACTTGAAGAAGGAGGGAGGAAGTGGGCTTTCCAGCTATGCCGATGGGTTCCAGAGATGGGAAACCCGGGCAAGGCAAGGCCTGTGCTGTTACAGGGAAGATATCCAGATGTGGCAGTCCCAAGACAGGAGTCCAGACGCTTCCACTCTGCGGTGGCGATGGGAGAGAGACGGAATACACGTAAGGCAACTGCAGCAGCACCCTCGGGGCAGCCTCCAGGGCTCTCCAGCTGCGCAGCAGTGCGGAGCCCGGCCGAGCGCTCCCTCCCCACTTGCAGGGGTCCCAGGGCCCGGCTGCGGGGCTCAGTGTCCAGGAGGAGGTCGGGGCTCCGGGGACATCGCCGCTTCCGCCGTTCGAGTGTCCTCCTTTCGGCCCGTCCTCCGCCCCGCACGTCCTGCCTGCGCTCTCCTCTAGGGCCGGCCGGGCTCGGCTTCCCCTTCAGTGCCCTGGGCCCAGCGATCCCATGGCCGCGTCTCCCCTCCCCGCCTCCGCGGGGCCCCAGCTCGGCCTCTAGCGCAGCCTCCGCCCCGCCCAGCGCGCACTGGCCCGGGCCGCCCAGGGGCGGGGGCAGAGGCGGGCGCTACTCGGGCTCCCGGGCTCCGCATCCCCGCCCGGCCTGCGCTCATCCCAGCCGTCCGGCCCGCCACCTGGGCTGGCGTAGCCAGGGTAGTCCGCACTTCGTCCCAGGATTCCGCCTGTGTTTGAGAAAATTGGAAAAAATAAAGTAGATAAAAAAATAAGGGCTGAAAGGCATTCCCTTTACTTTCACGTTACTCCCCATCCGGCGCCATGGCTAACCCTTACAGAAGAAGTCTGCGGGCTCTCTGCAATGCTGAAGAACGCTCCTCCACATTCCTCCTCTTTCTGAAACCCTCTCAGAACAAGCTTTCCCGAGCCCTTCAGTTTTCAGCTGGGGAGAATAAGCACCTTCCTCAGATGTTCCTGGGGCATTTGCTTCACTCCTTTATCTCTTGCACATTCTACCTCAGGATCCTGGGAAACATGGGGCCCTCAGAAGCCATCTAAGCCTAATTCCTTTGTGGTGGTGTCTTCTTTCAGTCCTGTCCAACTCTCTGAGAGCCCGTTTGGGGTTTTCTTGGCAAAGATGTTGGAGTGGTTTGCCATGTCCTTTTCCAACTCATTTTATAGATGAGGAAACTGAGGTAAACTGAGTTAAGTGACCAGCCCAGGGTCACACATCTAGTAAGTGTCTGAGGCCAGATCTGAACTCAGGAAGATGTTTTCCTGACTCCAGGTCAAGCACTCTATCCACTGTGCCACGTGGCTGCCCTTCCTTCATTTTTACAGATGAGGAAACAGGGATGTTCAGTAACCCTGTCCAAGATCACATGGGTTGTGTGTTCGTCCTTCATTGCCAAAGAAGACCATGCCATCAGAGAAATGATGACATGACTTGCATTTGACTTTGTTTTGAGTGAGGGAGGGCTGTGCAGGTCACCAGCCTCACTTCTCCTCCAGAGTCATCTGAATCCAGTGACCAGATATTCATCAGGATGACTGGAGATGACCCAGGATAAGGCAATTGGGGTTAAGTGACTTGCCCAAGGTCACACACCTAGTGAGTGTCAAGTGTCTGAGGTGAGATTTGAACTCAGGTCCTCCTGACTCCTGCACTGGTGCTTTATCCACTGCATCACTTCGCTGCCCTATTTTATGGAGAACTTGCATGGGGCAGACAATCACATGGTGGCCAGAAGAAACGATACAAGGATACTCTCAAGGTCTCTCTCAAGAACTTTGGATTTGATTGTGCAGCATGGGAGACACTGGCACAGGACCCCTCAGCATGGCATGCCCACATAAGAAAAGGTGCTGTGCTCTTTGAGCAAAGCAGAATTGAGACAACACAAGTAAATACAGGATGTGCAAATTTGGGATATCCACCCCAAATATTCACATGGACTATCTGTGGCCAACCTGTGGTAGAGCCCTCCGATCCCATATTGGTCTGATCAGACATAGACACACTGAAATTTCACTTTACAATGGTGATGTCATTTTGGTCCTTTTCGAAGACGAAGAACAACAACCAACCAACCAACCAACCAACCAAGGTCACACCGGTAATAAGCATCAGAGGATGTATCTGAACTCAGGTACTCTGACTCCAGAGCCCCTTGTATCATATCTATTTGTACTCAGGTATTCTGTACCTGTACTCCCCCTTAGACTGTAAATCACTTTAGACACACTTTGTGTTTTCATTGTTGTGCAGTGCCTCATACACTACAGGAACACAATCAAGACTGAACTGGACCAAATCCTATCTCTGTCACAACTTTTGTCACCTTGGACAATTTGCCTGATATTTCTGAGTCTCAGTTTCCTTGTCTGTAAAATGAGCTAAATGATCTCTAAGGTTCCTTCCACCTCCAAATCTATAATCCTATAAATGAGAAATTGCAACTAAAACTGTAGTATCGGGAATCAGAGCAACTCTAGGCAGATGTGGGGGCAAGTCACTATTAGTTTTTTGCACTTTTCTGTTGGGGAAGTGTTGGGAGGGCAAAGCCAAGAAGTTATCAGTTGAATTCCCCAGAAGCTCTAACAGCTTGGTATTATCGAGCTTACATTGTTAAGATGGTTTGTGCAACTAGAAGTGAAGGGGTTTCTTATCTGAGTCTGAAGGGTATTTCCATTTTCTAGAAAATTCATACACTTCTGCCTTTCTCCTTCTTTTTCTTCCCCCAGATTCAGGATGATACTCTGTAGGTAGGATAGGATGTCATTTTTACTCATCATGTCCTTAGAGTTTGGGACAGTGAATTCTAGTGATATAAGGAGAACAGAATTCCAATCCCTGCCCCTACCTCACTCACTATATGACTGTGAGAAAGTTATTTAGCCTCCCTTGGTCCTTAAGTGAGAAGCATGTGGGGTATAATAGGAAGAACATTGAATTTAAGACTAAGAACCTGGGTCTGTCACTTAACAGCTATGTGACTTTGGAAAGCCATTTAACTTGAGCTTTATTTTTCATCTCTGTAAATTGACAAACCTGCCCTATCTATTTACAGGGTTATTGTGTGGAAAATGTTTTGTGAATCACAAAACATGATATAGTTTAAAATGCTGAGCACAATGCCTGGCGCACAGCAGAGGCTTAATAAAGCTTGTTCCGTTCTTCCATATAAATGCAGTTTTCATTTGCAAAATGAGAAAGAACCATCCCTGCTCTAAATTTATTTCTGGAGGAGAAATTTAGGCATTTTCCCCTGGTTATTATTCTTCAGATGCAGGGATGTTTTACTTCTTACAGCCCCAGTAAAATGTTAATATGGAAAAGATGGGTCCTTGCTTTCATGGGGAATTTGCAATCAATAAAAGCCCTTGGTAATCTTCTGAAAGCAATCCAGTTTATTCTCCTTCTTTTCAACTCTGGCCCAGCTCATTGCCTGTCTGTACTGCCTGTCTCAGATATATATACTTTTGGGCATGCTCTAGAGGGTGTCTACTCACATTCATGCTGAAATCTGGGCAGTAGATATTCTTTATCTATTTAGTCTTTCTTGGGGGAAAAGGGAAGGAAATAGGCATTTATTAAGCACCTAATATATGTCATCATCATAGTTACTGTTTGTCCTGCATTCTGGAAAAGGACTAATGACATCACAAGGGGGATGTTTTGACTTTTTGAATTGGGTTTAAGTGAGGAAGTTTCAGAAAGTCCTCATCCTCATTCCCTTCTCCATAGTTATCAGTCAAGACAAAAGTCAAAAGGGAGGAGAAAGAAAGAGTCAGGACCTTTTACACTGATTCTCATTGATCCTCACAACAACTCTTAGTGATAGAGACTATTATTGTCCTCATTTTACAGTTGGGGAAGCTGCGACAAATAGGAAGTTAAGGACATACAGCAAGCAAATGTCCGATGGCAGATTTGAACTCAGGGCTTTCTTTCCCCCACCCCCACTTCATAGTATTTTATTTCTTTCCAATTACATGTAAAGATAGTTTTCAACATTCATTTCTGTAAGATTTTGAGTTCTAAATTTTTCTTCCTCCCGCCATTCCCCCTTCCCCAAAACAGTAAGCAATCTGATATAGATTATACATGTAAAATCAGGTTAAAACATATTTCCACATTAGTCATATTGTGAAAGAAGAATCAGAACAAAGGCGAAAGACCACAAGAAACAAAAAAAAGGTTAAAATAGTATGCTTTGATCTGCATTCAGACTCTACATTTCTTTCTCTGGATGTGGATAACATTTTCCATCGTAAGTCTTTTAGAACTGTCTTAGATAATTGTACTGCTGGGAAGAGCTAATTCTATCATAGGTGATCACATAATTTTGCTATTACTATCTACGATGTTCTCCTGGTTCTGTTCACTTCACTCACCATCAGTTCATGTAGGTCTTTCCTGGTTTTTCTTAAATCTGCCAGCTCATTATTTCTTATAGAACAATAGTATTCCATTACATTGACATACCACAACTTGTTCAACCATTCCCCAATTGATGGGCATTCTCTCAATTTCCAATTCTTTGCCACTACAAAAAGAGCTGCTATAAATGTTTTTGTACATGTGGGTACTTTCCCCTTTTTTTATGATCTCTGGGATAGGGATCTAGTAGAGGTATTTGCTGAATCAAAGGGTATGCACAGTTTTATAGCTCTCCAAAATAGTTCGATCAGTTCACAAGTCCATCAACAATGCATTAGTGTTCCTATTTTCCCACATTTTCTCTAACACTTATCGTTTTCCTTTGCTGTCAGATTCGCCAATCTGATAGTTGTGAGGTGGTACCTCAGAGCTGTTTTAATTTGCATTTCTCTAATCAATAATGATTTTAGAGCATTTTTTCATGTGACTATAGATAGCTTTAATTTCTTCATATGAAAACTGCCTTCCTTTGACCATTTATCAATTGGGGAATGACTTGTATTCTTATAAATTTGATTCAGTTCACTATATATTTTGGAAATGAGGCCTTTATCACAAACACTGGCCATAAAAATTGCTTCCCAGGTTTCTGCTGTCCTTTTAATCTTGGTTGCATTGGTTGTGTTTGTGCAAAAACTTTTTAAATTTAATGTAACCAAAATTCACTATTTTGCATTTCATAATATTCTCTACATCTTGTTTGGTCATAAATTTTTCCCTTCTCCATAGATCTGACAGGTAAACTATTTCTTGCTCTCTTAATTTACTTATGGTAGCACCCTTTATTTCTGAATCATGTACCCATTTCAACTTCATTTTAGTACACGGTGTGAGATATTGGTCTCTACCTAGCTTTGTCATACCATTTTACAGTTTTCCCAGCAGTTTTTTGTCAAATAGTGGAACTCAGGGCTTTCTGACTTGAGGTTCAACATTTTATCCACTATACCACCATGTGCTTCCTAGGATAGAGAGGTTAAACTCATGGTGAGTAAGAGCAGACTCTAACATATAACCACATAAGAGGAGTCCAACTCCTCTTCCTTCCTTATACAGATAAAAAAAAATTGGAGCCCAGGCAGTTTAAGTAATTTGCCCAAAGTCAAAGAGGTAGTAAGCATCATATGTGGGATCTGAACTGAGGTTCACTGACTCCATAGTCCTCTCATATTCTATCACACCAAGTTGCTAATCAGAAAAGGCTGGACCACTTGTTAGGAATATTGTAAAGACGATTCTTGTTTAAGTGAGTCTGAAAGTCTGTGACATCATCCTTGCCCCTGAAATTCTGTGATTTAAGTAATTTGTCCAAAGTCAGGTAGATAGCAAGAGCCAGAGTCAGAATACAGATCTCCTGACTTGTAGGGGCAACAGTCACCATACCTGTCAGTAATAACAATTCACGGTGATTTGATGCTTTGAGGTTTACTAGAAGTGGTGGTAGGAAGGCAACTAGGTGATATAGTGGATAGAGTACTAGACTTGAACAGAATTCATAATCCTACCCCAGGTACTTACTGTGAATCCCTGGGTACATCATTTAGTGACTTGAACTTCACTTTTCTCTTCTGTTAAATGGGGATAATAATATTGCCCATCTCGGAGCTGTTGTGAGGACGGAACAATTTTTGCATGTACTTGGAAAACCTTAGAGTGCTCTATAAAGGCCAGCATTGTAATTTCCCCTCCCCCCTTTAAAAGAATTTATGAGGCAACAGAGACGTGGAGAGGCAAAGTGACTTGTCCAAGGTCCTAGGACCACTAGATACTTATCTGGCATCCAGCATCAGGCTTCTGCCTACACACCAGCACGCTCTCCAGGGCACTAGGCTGCTTTCCTATGCAGATGAATATGAGATTTGGTCTGACTCCAGCTCTCATTCTTTCTAGGGCACTTATGCCGACTTTTGTCATGAATTATTTTGTTTTGCTAAAAAAAATACAATCCTGGGAGAGGATAGGTGCTCTGAGGCAGACACAGGAATTCCCTGGGCCTTTGGGCCGAAGAGGGTAAATTCAAAGGATTTTATCATTTATGACCAACACCATTATCCATTACATCCATTACCTCCCTTCGCAGGAAGCTGCGGATTTCTGCTTAGGCCCGCCCCCTTAGGAGAGGGAGGTTGAAAGGCATCAGGGTGGGGGAGGGGAGGAACTGGGGCGTGCGCTGTGCACGATGGGACTTGTAGTTCGGACACGACCAACCTGGGGCCCTCATCGAGTCCCGGCCGCAGGGGCCCCTGGAGAGAACTCCACTTCCCGGCATTCTCGGCGGTGGCCGTAAAGCGCGAGGGCCGACTGGCCGGGTTCCGGGACTGAATGTCAGTACCGGACTGTAAGGCTTGGGGGGAAGGTGGTTGGCGGTTCGTCTGCGGCCACCGCCGCCGTTGCCGCTTCTGCTGCCGCGGGTCTTCGGCGGTTCCCGGGATGAAGTCGTGAGGGGAAACCATAGAGAGGGGGCCGCGGAAATGTTTGGCCGCTCGCGGAGCTGGGTGGGTGGGGGCCATGGGAAGTCCTCCCGCAGCATCCACTCCTTGGACCACCTGAAGTGAGTTGGGGGAGGGGGGAGGCTTTTCAGTTGGGGGAGGGGAGGGAAAGCAGAAGCCTCCAGGTGGGGGTGGAGGGAGAGGAGAGCGAGACCCCAAGTTTGGGGACTACCAGGCCGGCAGGTGGCTGAGGCCAGGGATAAGGAATGCGGGGGGAGGATGGGAAAATGCCCCCTTGGTGTAGGGTGGAAGATGGAGACAAGAAGGTCGGGGGGTCGACGGGGGTCGAAGCCGGAGATAGGGATAGGGTGGGGGAGGGAAGAAGAAGAAGAAGAAGAAGTCTCCTGGGATGGGGGCCAGCTCCTGGAAAAAGAATGCAGCTCCACCCCCCAGAGCGGGGAGAGAAAAGGGATGTATTGAAAGGGGCACGAAAGAAAGATATTGAGGATGGGGGTGGTACCGATCCCAGAACTGAAGACGGATCCCGGTGCTGGTAGGGTGGGAGAGGGAAGAGTTTGGGGAGGGGGCACAAACTAGGAATCTCCAAAGGGCAGTGGGAGTTAGGGAGGAATTCAGACAGGTGACTTGTCCGTCACCGCTGTCCTTATTCCCTTGCCTGTCCAGCTATGCCCACCGAATCTTGACCGACATAGCGCAGAGTCCCGTTGGACGTTTTCTGGCTCTTGTTTGCATTTCGTCGTTCTGGTTCAGTTTTGGGGGACTTTTCCCCTTTGCTCAGCCGTGAGCAGTGTGTTTGGGGGGTTTGGGGTTTTTTTTGCATTTTCTTTGCATCTCCCAGCTCTTAGCATTGACTGGCCCGTAGCAAGGGGTTAATAAGCGCTTGCTATATGGACACAGTAGATCCGAGGATCGGGAGGTGGAAGACACCTTCTTGTTGTGGAAACCGAAGCCCCGGAAAGAAAATGACTTCCCCAGCCTCACTGCGGTAGCTGAGCTAGACTTTAAATCCAGGCTTACCGCTTTCAGTTCCAGAGCTCTTTCTACTGTGCTGAGAAGTCAGCATGGGCTGGGTGAGAAGTTAGGAACTTTGTGATTGTTCCTGGACCGAGAGATAGATGCCGTGAAGATTCTTAGGTTTTTTCTGGAAGTGTCCTAGAAAATGTTTACATTGTATCAGATGGCTACGGTATTAGTTAGATCTGCTTAATCAGTATTACAGATTAAAGGAGAGACAAATTGTTTTCAGTCTTGGGCTACCTGTTTACAAGCTGACTGCTCAGAAATGATTCTTGCAGTACAAATGAACACAGACGAAAACTTAAGATTTTTTTGTTGTTTGTCTGAACTGAAGAGGGGTATGGGGGCAACTATTTGTGATTGTGGCAAGATCATTTTTCTGTATGTCTCTTCTTCACTTTCACACCCTGCAAATGAAAAGATCTTCCTATTAGTTAAGATTTCAGTTTTCTAAAAGGAAGGGCAACTGTTTAATTCCTAAACTGCTCCTTAACACTCCTTGTGCATAGGGCTGTAGAGATTGTGTTGAAGACATAAAATCTGCTGTATAGAATTAAGGTGGCCACACCTAATCTAAGCTGTGTAGTTGGAAGAGGTAGTAATATGCAGAGAAGATCTATAATTATTTACTAAAATACCATGAGCAGTTAGTACCTGGAATAATGGCAAGGACCTGAGGCTTACTGATACACCGTTTGTTGCTTTCATAGGTAAAAGTTTTTGGGCACCACTGAAACAAATGATTCTATACATATTCAGTTTTTAATAGGAACTTCAAACTGGTGTAGCTTTTTGCTTGCCTTCCCAATTCTAGCAAAATTTGGTATATTTAAAAGTTGATTAGGATGGCTGTACCATTCTTAGGACTTCATTATGTCCTTAGGACATCATTATGTGGCATAAGGGAAAGTAAATTTTATTTTCTCCTTCCTGGACATATCTAAACCCTGCTGCTTGTACTCTGGCCTCTTTCTCCTCCCACCTAACTTGTAATTCTGACCCAGGGATCTGACACTGGTGAGCTTTCACCTTATCTTTGATATCCCAGATCCACGATAGTACCTCCTGGCTATCTCCAAGGGATGCTGTGTAGCATTACCTTCCCCAGGTGTACCCCCACTGCCATCCCTCCTTCCCAATTCTAGCTTGTCATATATGTTGTCTTCTCCTATTAGAATGTGAACTCCCTGAAGGCAGAGACTGTCTTGTTTGCTTGTTTTTGCATCCCTAATATTTAGTTCAGTTCCTGGCACAGGAACTCTTTGGGAGTCAAGAGATTTGGATTCTAGTAGCTGCCCTGATGTTACCTTTCTGCGTCACCTTAGATAAGTTGTGTAGTCTTTCTGATCTTACTTCCATCACCTGTAAAGTGAAGGGATTGGTGTATTGGAAAGTAATTTAAATTATTGTAAGAAAGTGACTGAAATTTCCTTCCCTTTGATCCCAAGATGTCACTGCTGTGTATAAAATCCAAGGAAGTTAAAGCCAGCAAGAAAGGTCTAATAGACATAAAAAATATTTATATCCCACTTTTGTAATAGAAAAGAATAAGAAACAAAGTAGATGTCTATCATTTTTGTAATGGCTACTCAAATTGTGGGTATATGAAAATAATGGAATATTAATGTACTGTAAGAAATGAGAGTTTGACTCATTGGGAAGAATTTCCATGTAAACTGTAACACATAAGACGTGAGGCGTCATTTTTCTGTTTGCTCATACTTAATTTCAAACCCCCACAGTTACTAGTAAGTGTAATGTTTAGTGGTATTGTCAGCTTATTGTTTAAATATAATTAAGGCCATTTATTTATTGGAAATATTTTTCAATACATTTTTTAATTAAAAAGAAGAAAGTAATGATGATTATGATGACTATAGGGAGGCATGGGAATCGATACAAAATGAAATAAACAGAATCAGGAAAACAATATGCACAATAACCATGACAATGTAAATGAAAAATAACAACAAAAGATTGAATGCTGTATAATTAAAATGACCAAATATGACTCCTAAGGAGGTATATGAGAACATACTTTATTCCCTTCTTTGCATCTATGAATGTGGAACACTGCACATAAGATTGATGTGTTGGTTTTGTTGAACTACTTTTCCTCTCCTCTTTTTAAAAAATTGTTATAGGAGCAGCTCCGTGATTTAGGGAGGAGGAAGAGGTATCTGTTGCGAAATGAAGTGACATAAAAAAAGTCTCAATACAGTTTTGTTTTTTTTTTAAATAAGAGAGGGGGATTGGACTAGATAGGTGACCTTAAAGATCCCTTCTAGTTCTAAAATTATTTGAGTCTGATTAGTCTTCTTAAAATACAGGTTTTAAGTATTACTCCTCTATTGAGGACATATGATGATTTTCTACCACATCGAGTGGAAATTTGTGATGTAGTGGAAAGAACACTAGATTTAGAATCAAAAGATCTGAATTTGAATCTGAATCATAGATCTAGAAGTTCTTAGAGGTCATCTAGCCTGACCCCTTCATTCTAATAGGTAAGGAAACTGAAGCCTGGAGAAACCAAGTGACTTATTTGCATTTATCCTCTTTAAATTTATTCAGCGTTTACTTATATATGTCCTTGTTATCTCCCCCATTAGAATGGGAGCTCCTTAAGAATGGGATTGTTTCATTCTTGTATTTATATCCCCAGTGCTCAGTACAATTCCTTACGGATAATAGGCACTTAATAAACGCTTCTTGATTGTCATTGAATGAGGTTGTAATTAGCAGAGTTGAAATTTGAACTCAGGTCCTCTGACTCCCAGTTTACCTTTTTTTCTTCTGTAACAAGCTTCCATTTATGACCTTGGGTAAATTATTTCCCCCACTCTGAGGTTGTTTCCTTATCTGTAAAATAGTTGGACTTGATAATCTCTAAGGTGCCATCCAATTCTAAAATCCTATGATCCTATGAAACCTCTGCTTAGCTTTTTAGACCCTACATAATCTGATCCCATTCCCCTGTTTGCCTGTCCCCCATCTCTTGGCTCAGTTACCTTACTCAGTGCGCTTCTTCCTGTATTAGATGTTCTCTCTGTGTAGCCATATGTTCCCTATCCTTCAATGCCTGGGTTATTTTGTGAAAATTTCTCAGTGCCTCCAGCCTATCTTGATCTTTTCCTTTATCTTATTGCATTTCAAACTTTTTGTCTCTACTTTACAATGACCATTTTATCATATGCTGTTTTGCTCAATTTCATGTCTTACCTTTCCAGTTAGATTCCAGACTCCTTGTGAGTAGAGACACTGTTGTATTCTGGGCTATCCTATCATAGCACAGACATTCTCATTTACATAATTCTTTAAAATCCTTATTGGCTGGTGTAAGGTTATGTCACTTCAATATATATCCACTTGTCTTTGCTTGTGACTTTTACTGCAAGCTGTATCCCTCTTTGGTGTGAAAATTACAGTTCTGCAGACAACAGATGGATCCAGGTAGTTGTAGGTCTAGTGATGTCCCAGCCCCAGTTTTGCTCACTGACCTAGTTTTACATTTTTAAGCATGAGTCAGAGGGAGAAGCAGCACATGTAAATACTTAATTTTATATTCTTGTGTTGTCTTATGATTTTTAATTTCTTATGGTTTCTCCATTATTTCGAAGGTTATTAAATGAAGATTGCAGAGGCATGCTATTTGAAGAACATTGTCTGTATATCAAAAGTAGTACAGCTCTGGCACTCTTTCTCAGGACCCACAGGAAAATCACTGGTTTTTGACAGTGACGTGTATTTCCTACTTAAAGACTTCATTTTCTTAGTTTGATTTGGAAAGGATTAATAGGAATTGATAGAAATTGATGGGAATCAATTCTAAGCATTTATTAAGCATTTTTATGTCCTGGGGATAATCAAATACTCAAATGGATCTGCAATTTCTCTAGATTTAAGAGTTTTGCCTTCAACCTTACCATTCACAGCCTTTCAGTCTTGTTTGTCCTGTGATACTCTCCTTCAAGTTCTTCCAAAAGTTTGCCATGAGTGGTTGATCCACTCATTCCCTCAGAGGCCTATTTTACCATTTCTTGATGTGGAGGAAAGGAACTAGTGTACCCTCTCCCAACAGTCGTTCCTTAGTCTTGCCACTGGACCAACCTCTCTTTTCTTCCCATCATGTAATTCCTTGATGATGAGCTATGTCACGGTCCTTCAGAATTCTTTGTTGGTTATGTGCTACAGTCAGTTTTCATCTAGCATGTGCTTCTTTGTTGCCCGCTGTGTGATACTAATCTTTAATTCTCAGAGGCAGTAGTGTTTCTTTTCTTGCTACTATACAGCAACACTGATAAAATATTAGCATTGAAAAGATAGGTCTTCATTTTCATGGGATGCTTAGAGGCAATGAAATAACTTTGCTATTTTCTTGAAAGCAATCCAGCCCTCTCTCCTTTTCAATTCTGGGTCCAAATCATTGTCCCATCTTAAGCTGTTTGTTCCAGATAATAGATAACATTTATAGGATGTCCATCCAAATGCATATTGAAATCTGGGCATTCTTCACTTACTTGGTATTTCCTTGGCTCTGGGAGCCTTCCCTCCCTTTGATTTGAGAGAGTGGACAGTGGTTATCAGAGAACTCCTCCAAAATTTTCCATTTAAGGAAGGTGTCCAGTGTAGCCACTTTATCATCTCCTACCCAGCTAGTGCCCTGGATTTTTTTTTTTTCTCCAACAACTCATCTTCCTGCAGTATTTCATCAATTCGAATTCATGCCTTCTCAGTACTCCTTAGCCCTGGGACCCTTCTCTCCCTCTGATTGGAGAGGATGGAAGGTGGATATCAGAGAGCTTCTTTCAGATCATAATTTCCCATACAGTTTCAGGTCTTCGTCATGCCACCATGGCCACTGCCCTTCCCTCTGCACCTTTTTAGCCTCTTTTTACGTGTTGTCTTCTCATTAGATTAGAGCTTCTTGAGGGCAGGGAATGTCTTTTGCCTTTCTTTGTATTCCTAGTGTTTAGCACAGTGCCTGACACATTAGTAGGTGCTTCTTGGTGATATTTGTTTAGTTGTTTCAGTCGTGTCTGACTCTTTGTAACCTCATTTGGGGTTTTCTTGGCAAAGATATTGTCATGTTTGGTTATTTCCTTCTCCAGCTCATTTTACAGATGAGGAAACTGAGGCAGACAGGGTTACCTGAATTGCCCAGGGTCACACAGCTACTGTCTAACACCAGATTTGAATTCAGATTTGACTCCATGCCTGGCACTCTATCGACTGCCCCTCCTACCTGCCCTAGCTGAACCTAAGTAGGTACTTAATAACACTTATTGACTATTTCTTGTGTGGATGGACAAGTCAAACTCCTTTAGGGCTTGATATAGTCAGCACAAAGACATCTGCAAATAGAAGCAACTGGAGGGCCTCACCATCCATAGGGAATACTTCCTTTACTTGGACTCTGCCCTGGATTTCTTTGCTGAAGATAAAACTCCCTTTTTTATGCCTCAGATTATCTTTATTATCAGTGTGAACAGGTCATCTCTGTTAGATCATCTCAGAAGTCTTGAATGATCTTGATGTCTGGGAGACACTTTGCTAGAAAAGTGACATTTTTGTTCTGTAGGCATTGCATCTGGATCAAATGCTTTGTCATCATCAACAGACAATAAGCACAGTAGGATCTTGTATTCTCTATATCTTTCACTTAATTATGAGATGGTAAAGATGTGGTTCATTGTGGAATATTGCTCATGAAAGCCTGTGTGTCCTCTCCTAGGATGTCCCTGATTTGGACATAGATGAATCTCAGAAAGATTTTCTATAGATGTAAGTTGGTAGTTATTGATGTTCTCTTGGTCACCTTTTTTTGGGTGTTAACAAAGGCCAAGATTTTTTTTTCTCTGCCTTTGTCATCTTCTTTTCTTTCAGATATCTTTTATTTTAGTCCCTTAGTATTCTCACAATTGTATAGCCTCCAGGGCAGATCTATAGGCTAATTTGGCTGTTTTTCTCATTTTTGGTCTTTAGATACTAGAGATGCAAAGATTTAAAAAAAATAAAAAAGATCCACAATCCCTTACTTCAACTTATATTCTACGTGGTGAAGCATCCTGTATGCATATAAGTAGATACAAAATATATATAAAAGGAGACAGTAAACATTTATTAAGTATCTACTATGTGCCAGGCACCTTGCTAAACTCTGGGGATAAAGAAAAGACAGAAGGAGAGTTCCTGTCCTCAAGGGGCTCGAAATCTAATTGGGGGGGGGGGGGGGCAGACAAAAAGCAAACAAAATTTTACTAATAAGCTGCATGCAAGAAAAATAGGCATTGGCAGCTTGGGGCGGGGTAGTGATGTGGATTTAGGAAAGACCTTATGTGGAAGATCTTTCCTTCCTTGAGCTGAGTTTTGAAGAAAACTGGGGATTCTAAAAGGTAGAGAAGTGAGAAAGGAATGAAAGCCTGTGTAAAGTCAAGGAGACGGGAAATCAAATATTCTAGGTGAGAAACAGTTTCACCATACCAAAGAGTACATAAAGGGAAGAAATGTGTCATAATTCTTTAAAAAAGTAGGTTATAGCTAGGTAATGAAAGACTTTAAAACCTGAACTGAAATTTCTATTTTATGTTAGAGGCAATGTGAAGCTACTGCAACTTCTTTAGCAGATGAGTGACAGTCATACCTGTCACACTTTTACAATATTCCTTTGGCAGTTGTATGGAGTATAGATTGGAGAGGGAAAAGATATGAGTCAGGGAGGCCAGTTAGGACTTTTGTAATAGACTTAGTCAAAGATGATGAGGGCCCGAGCTATGGTGGTGGCTGTGTAAGTAGAAAGAAGGGAATAGATATGAGAGCCATTATGAAGATAACTTATATGGATATGGGGGATAAAGGAGAGTGTGGCATCAAGGATGAGTCCAAGATTACCAAACTGGGTAACTGGAAGGATAATGGTTCCTTGAAGAAAGAGAAGTTAATTAGAACTATTAGTTTAGGATAAAGGTAAAAGGAGAAAGATAAAACAAGGGCTTGTTTTCTAACTGCCACTAGGTATTTTTATTTTTGAGATGGAGTTGGACTGTTTTTTAAGATCCATTAAGTGTGTGTTGTTGCTTTATTTAATATTTCAACCTTCTAATTTGCACAGTATCCAAAATTACATAGTAGCAACAAAATGAACATATTATGAGAAATCTTTAAATAGAAAGAAACCCATTTTGGATCTGTTTGGATTTCCATGGAAAATGCTGTAGTCTGTGTTTATTAGCTTTAGAATTGAATGGGGATGTCAGAAGTCTTCTGGTCTAATTCGCTCATTCTCCAGATTGGAAAGTTGAGACCTGTGGAGTCTACATGACTTGCCAAAGGCAACATAAGGAAATAGTAGAGACAGAATTTAAGATCAGATCTCACACTAGAGACAGTGATCTTTCCACTATATGCTGCTTATCCAGTGCTTTAATGTCTCTGTGTTTAAACTGGGTCTTGTAATCCAATTTCCCTTGGTTACTATAACTTATATAGCTCTCTTAAAACAGAGTAATTGATACCTACTCTTAGCAGTCCTTAGTTATATGTAAATAATCCTTTAATGTATTTTAGAAATTGTAGGCTTTTAGTAGGTTTCTGTTTTTTGGTGTCATTGGTTCTAGGCTCTAGAAATCTGGTGATGTTAAATGATTACTATTCGATTAAGTCTGATTTTGAGATGTTACATTTCTATAAAGTTTGTTGTGTTTGATTAAGATATGATTATATTTGAAGTATAGTCAGTGATAGTTTTTTTTTTCAAATTTTATTTACTTGATTTTAGTTTTCAACATTCGCTTCTATAAAATTTTCAGTTCTAAATTTTCTCTCCCTCCCCAAGATGATATGCATTCTGATATAGGCTATACATGTACAAACATATTTCCATGTTAGTCATGATGTAAAGAAGAATTAGGACCAAAGAGAAAAGCCACAAGAAAGAAGAAACAAAAAAAGAGAGAAAGAAAATAGTAGGCTTTGGTCTGCACTCAGACTCCATAGTCCTTTCTCTGGATGTGGATGGCATTTTCCATCATGAGTCTTTTGGAAGATCCTTGTATTGCTGAGAAGAGTTAAGTCTATCAAAGTTGGTTATCTCACAAAGTTGCTGTTGCAGTGTTCTCCTGGTTGTTCTCACTTCACTCAGCATCAGTTCATGTAAGTCTTTCCAGGTTTTTCTGAAATCTGTCTGCTCATAATTTCTAATGGAACAATAGTATTCCATTACATTCATGTACCAATTGATGGGCATCCCTTAATTTCCAATTCTAGAGCACCTCAAAAAACTGCTATAAATATGTTTGTACATGTGTGTCCTTTTCCTTTTTTTTGTGATCTCTTTGGGATAAAGACCTAGAAGTGATATTGCTGGATCAAAGGGTATACACAGTTTTATAACCCTTTGGGTATATCAGCAGTACACCAATGTATGTATTTTCTCACAGCCTCTCCAGCATGTCATTTTTCTTTGTGGTCAACTTTGCAAATCTAAGAAGTGTAAAGTGGTGCCTCAGAGTTGTTTTCATTTGCATTTCCTAATTATTTACAGCATTCTTTAATGTGGTTATTGATAGCTTAGATTTCTTCCTCTGATGAAAAATGCCTGTTCATATCCTATGACCGTTTTGCAAGGTGAGGAGTCACTCTTATTCTTATAAATTTGAATCAGTTCCCTGTATATGTGTTCATATTCTAAGATATATCCACATATTTGAAATTTCTCTTTGTAAAAGAAATATTCTGCAGAGATTTTGCCCCCTATTTACCCTTCTAATTTTTCCTGCATGAGTTCTAATTGTGCAAAAACGTTCAACATTTTATGCAGAACATTATTTTTATTGATTTTGTTTTTTAAAATAAGTTTTTATTAATATCTTCTGTTTCTCACATCATCATAGTTTTCCCAGGTATTCTTCCTTTACTTTCCTAGAAGCCATTCCATGTAACAAGTAGTATTTTTTAGAGAGGAAAAAAATCATCACAATTAGTCAATAGATTGAAAAATTCCCAAAATATGTGCAATGTATAACATCTGTGGACCTCCTCCCTCCACAGAGAGATGAATTGGGAGTATCCTCTCATATCTCTTTATTAGAATCCTTCTCTGTCTTTATGATTGAGTCATATTGACTTGGTGATTTTTTGGTATCTAGGTCTTTCCATTTACGTTTTTGTAGTTACACTGTGTATTACTTTCTTGGCTCTGTTTACTCGGCATCAGTTCATTTAGATCTTTCCGTGCTTCTCTGTATTTATCACACACATTTTTTCTTGCATCATAGTAATATTCGATTACATTAATGTGCCACAGTTAATTTAGTCATTCTTCAATTGATGGGCATCAACTTTGCTTCCGATTCTTTATGTAAAAGTACACAAAGAGGTTAAGAGTGAAGAGGTGGCCCTGGTGCATTATGGGCAGAAGTTGGCCACAACCATTCCTGCAGATGAATCAGTGTTCTTTCTTGAGACCACATTACAAAATAGGAATACAAAATAGCAAAAGAATGCTGCTATAAACATTCTGGAGTACATGGGAACTTTCTTATTGATGACTTTCTTGGGGTATAGGTTGGTATAGATGTTTTAATCACTTTATTTGTGTAATTCTAAATTGCTTTCCAAAATGGTTGTACCATTCACAATTCCAGCAACAGTGTATATCAGTGTGCCTATCATTCCATAAGACCTCCCCCAACATTGATTATTGCCATTTTTTGTCATTTTTGCCACTTATTAGGGTGTGAGGTAACATTCCAGGCTTATTTTGATTTGTGTTTTTTTTCACGGGGGTTGTGAATACCTTGCAATTCTTATTTTGCACATTGTTCATAACCTTTGACCACTTATCTATTGGGGCATGGCTGCTAGTCTTGTACATATTTATTGGTTGTTACTGTCTCTTGGACCCTTCCTTAACCACGGCCCTGATTATTCAGCCTAACCCTGCTCTTTACTCTCCTCATTTTCCTCAAAACATCCTCCCTGGGTCCATGGTCTCCCATTCCCCTCAGATGTCAGTTGCCTCCAGGATTTTCAGTTCCCTCACTCCTGAGGTAAGACATGTAGCCTTTTCAAGCCCCAAATCCCTCAGAGGTGGGTAACCTATGGCCTTGAGGCTGCAGATTCCCTACCCCCTCCTCTCCCCACCCCTCCCCACCCAGGTTATTCCAGTGTGCAAAGGTCCTTATCTCTCTTAACCTCTCTTCATCCTTAGCAACATTCATCATTCAGCCGCTTCCCTACAACAAAGTAAAGCCTCTTTCCTTTCCCCTCCTTGTCAGTCTTTCCCTTTTTTCCTTAACCATTCCACTGTAGGTTCTTTTTCTGAGACCACAGAAATCACCTTCCTCCTACTCATTTGATAGCCCTTGATTTGGCTCTGGCATATCACCCATTCCTCTCTATCCTCCTGTTCCCCTCCCTCCTTCATATACCTTCCTGTTTTGTAAAGTGGACTCAAGAAAGAACATTGATTCACCTGCAGGCATAGTTGTGGCTGAGTTCTGCCCATAATACCCCAGGGCAGCCTCTTCACTGTTAACCTCTTTGTGTGCCTTTAGAAAAACATCTCTCACTGATTTCTCTGCTGTCACTCTTGTCCTTGGGTGCTACATTTATTCACTTCTCCTGTATCGTTTGGGGTGTTTGAAAGGCAAATAGTCTCTTTAGTTCTGGTTTTCTTTCTAAAAATGTTTCAAGTAACACTTAATTATTGAATGTCCATCTTTTTTTACGTATTTAAACCCTGATTTGCAGGATAGGTCACCCTGGCCTGCATCCTGAGAGCTCTGATCTTCAGAACACAGTCCATTCCCTCCTATTTTATGCAGAATAGTCTCCCAATGTCCAAATTTCTTTTCCTTTGTCTTTGAAGGTATTTCTCCTGATCACTTGCAGAACTTGTTGGATCTAAATTTAATTTTAATTGTTAAATTTAGCCACTGTGAGTCTTTGAGTTATGTGTTGGTTTGGTTTGTTATTTTCTTGATGATTTGTGAATTCTTTCAATTAACATTTCATTTTCTGTGGTCAAAATTTCTGGGCAGTTCTCTGCTATTATTTCATACGTTATGGTGTGAAGGTTTTTTTCTCCTGTTGTGTTTTTCTGTGAGACCCATGATCCCTAGGTTGTCTCTATATATCCTGCCTTCCAGATTAATATTTTTGCTTGCATAATGAGCAGATTTTAAAATCGTTATTGTTTTTTGCTTCTCTTCCTCTCAATTATCTTTCATTTCTTTATATTTGCATTCCCAGTCTGTTCTCTCTTTTGTTGCTTTGGTGAGACTTGCTATTACAAAGATTGCAGTTTTTCTATTTTGCTCATTATTTTAGAGTGCAGGCCATAAATTCTACTGTCGTAATTCTCATTTCTCTTTTAAACCATTTAGGAGCAGTGTGTTGTGGTTCCATGTTTTCTCTACTTCTCACAAGGTGCTCTGTCTCATCAAGTACTAAATAATTTTCCTTTCATTTTGTAGTATTCATAGATGCCTGAACTCGTTTACTAGATCCTGGAGGCCATATTTAATTGTGTTTGTTATGGGAGATTTGTGTACTCTCTGAGTTCACATGGTAGGTAACTAATGCCAAAGATCTATTTGCCACAATACAGAAATTATGAAGTTACAAAACCGAGGCTTAATTATTGTGCTCAGACATAAGGTCAGGCTTCAGAGATAACCTGAACCAGCATAAGGATTCTGACAAGACTTCTTTTAGGAAAAATTATATCAGAATGATACAGAAATAATTCATTTACATATTACAGTATTATACATTCCTCTTTAGCTATAGGAGTTAAAGAAAAGATAGCTGCATTCCATTCTTCCTTCAGTGTAATAAAAGTTGAACAAATTTGGTTAAACACAGTAATAATGTTATATATCTTCTAAGAAAACAAACAATATAGGTAATTTAAGTCAGGTGACGGATTAAACTATCTTTAAAGGGTTCACAAACAGGCTAATTGAAGGGGAAGAGGTACATGTCTCCAAGATAATCAAGAAGACTGGGGCTGCAGGGAAATCCTTCCTTGATCTTTTAGCCTGGGGAACTAACAAATAGCTAAATACTTTGGCTTCTGTCTGAGAAATGTCAAGCAGTCTTTCCTTATTTCATGAGTAAGATTTTGGTCAGGTAAGGTCAGTATTATGGCAGACTTTTAGTGAACCAAAATTTGCAGGATGATGGCCCAGAGTCCAGAATAATAAAAAGAAATTTTAAAAGTTACATAACATGTTGTTTTTCCTTTTGATGTATGTTCTTATGTTCAAGTTCTTTGAGTTTTCTCCTTCCATAGATCTTTAGTAGTTTTAGTCCTCCCCTGCCAGTTTTCCTCTTTTCAATTCCTGGCCCTGTCCCCTCTTCTTGTTGGTTTCCTTGGGGACTGGATCTCAGAGCATCTCAGCCTCCTCCCATGCTGGGCAGTTCACAGTTCACAAGCAGAGGTCTTTTGTGTGGTCACAGCTGGCCCCAGGTGGATGCTCTGCTCTTTTCCTCAGGCTTCTTGGAATGCTGCAACTCCTCAACACATACACATACTCACACACAGCGGTCCTGTCCCTCTTCTGTTACTTAGTTTTCTTGCCTGTCACCAGCAGCTCTTGCGCTGATGTTATTGTCTGGGGTTGTCCAAGGTGGCAGTGCTTTGCTGATGCTGCAAGATTGTCTGCCCCTGCAGCAGTACTTTGGGATTGTCCACTCTGGCACCAGCATTTGAGGGCTTTGCAGTGATGGTAGTGCTTGCGTTGTGGCAAACGGAGGTCTCCATGGCACTGGAAAGGAGGAGAGACCAGGGTGTGGGGGTGAGTTTTGTTGTAAGCTCTTATGTCCTTGGATTTGCTAGTGGATGCAGGTAACCTGGGAGGTGAGAGAGAACTGCTGAGTGGGTTCAGGGTCCCGGAACTTCAATTCATTAACTTTCTTTTGGATTCTGTGTGTCCTAGACCATGGAGACAGCTGAAGTTGCTTTATCTTTGGTGCATAATTTCTGCATTGGAGGAGTTTGAGAGGGCCTAGGGATCAGAGAAAATACAACAAGGTTCCATCCTGTTGCTCATGGGAAAGATCATTCTTTTTAAATGCACAGAGTAAAATGCATAAACTTACAAAGGAAACCAATTATATTGAAAAATGGTTATTGGAATATATTTTTTTAAAGTTCATGTGACTGAAAGTTATGAACTTTCAATGTAGAAAATGATGAGCTGAATTTTGGAGGCAATAAGGGATGCAAAGTGGCAGAGGTGAGAAGGGGGCTGCATTTCAGTTATGGATTATGGTGTAGCCAGTACAAAGACATAGGAGATAGGAAGAGCAGCGTTGTGTGTCAGGAACAGTCATCCTGGCTGGACTGCAGCATGGTAGGAGGGGGAGTACTGTTGGAAGAGATAGTAGCAGGATTGAAAAGGTGTGGTAGCTTCACACCATCTTGTGCCTGTGCTATTGCAGTAGCTTTCTGGTTGGTTTCCTTGCCTCAAATCTTACCCTCTTCTAGTTCATCCTCTACTCACCTGTCTATTTGGTCTACCTAAAGAGTAAGTTTTCACTGTCATCTTGTTGGAACACTCTCCATCTGCATCTCCACCTCCTACTTTCCCTGACTTCTTTCAAGGTTCATCTAAAGTCCCAGCTTCTGCAAGAAGCCTTTCCCTCTTAAAGTTAGGACCTCCTCTTTGTTGATTATTTCCAAATAATCCTGTAATTTTCTTGTTTGTACATAATTATTTGCAAACTGTCTCTCATTAAACTGAGCTCCTTGGGAGCAGTGGTTATCTTTGTGTCTGTGTCTTTTCAGTGTTTGGTGCATTGCCTGGCACATGGTAAGTTCTTCATAAATGCTGGTAGACTACTGATTGACCTACAGTGTATTAAAAACTCAATTAGAGGCCTTAGTAGTTTAAAGACAGTAGAGAACTGTTTGAGTAGGAGAAGAATGAGATCTGTGCTTTAGGAAAATTATTTTAGCCTCTGTATGTGGTGTGTGTGTGTGTATGTGTATGTATGTGTGTGTGTTCGTGTGTATTTGTGTTCTACTGTTATATGCTGGTATTTGGTGGTGTGAGTTTCTTTTAGGATAGGAAAGCATGGATTTCCCCAACCTTTGATATCTTATTTGCTCGGTTTACTTATGGTATGGGAAACTCCTAAAACACATTAATATTGCTTAATAAAATTTTCCAGTTTCTGTGTAATTTGTACTATTTTCTCTTTTAATGACTTAAAATTTGTAAACTTGAAAGTATTCCCTTTTAAAAATTAATTGTGTATGTGTAGTTAAAAATTCCACTCGTAGGCACATATGTTATTACATTTAACCTAGTGCTTTGGAGTTAGATGCAACAGATTGAATGCTCCTTTATATTGTCTTGCCTCTCCATTAATGGAAAAACCCCAGAAGGCCAGTGAATTGAAGGAACAGTTGATTGATATAGGCAGCTACACAGTCTTCAGCCTGTTGATCTGGACCACATTTGCTCTTAAGATGAAGTACTGAATGACTGTATATTGAACTTCCAGTAGCTACTTTTGTTGTTTATTGAGGATGCTTTCAAAGTAGAATTTTTGATTGACTCAGCTCCAGACTTTATTAGCAGTGTATTTTTGTGATCCTTGCATTTGAAATTTATGTGTAGTGCTAAAGTTTCCAGGCTTGGAGAAATGGCCAAAGTTTGCTTTGATATATTCAGCATGATTAGTCTTTATTCTCATCTCAGACAAAAAGCATCACAAATTTGGATCTTGAATTTCAGGCTTTATAGTTTTAAATTGTGGGTGTTTCAAAAGTTGGATTTTCATGTTTTCTGTTGTTGGAATGGGTATAATTTATGTTAAGAGTGGAGCCAGGCACATACACATAGCTCCGAACCCACAACCCACAGAACGGCTAGAGGGGACCAACTCACGGTGAATTCTGCACCCAGAGGCCACAGAATATTGGAGCGAGGGAGATTTCTGTTCCCGAGAGACCTGCAAACCTCTCGTGGGGGGTCCTTCGCGCTGTGGACTGGGCGCCGGGACTGGGAGCAGAGGGCAGCCCTGCAGCGGCCGCGACACCGTGAGGAAAAGATCCGAGCAGGCTACGGGGACGGGATCTCCAGCGGCCACGTGGGTCCCTCCACCCACAGAGGGACCTGCAAACCTCTCGCAAAAGGTCCGTCGCCCTGCAGACGCGGAGCCCAGCCCAGACCTGCAGCGGCCTTGGCTCCGAGAGGTACAGATCCGAGCAGGCTTCAGGGATGGGATCTCCAGCGGCAGCACAAGCCCCTCCACCCACAGGTGACGGGGGTCGGTGAGAGAGTCCCTTTGGCGGGTCGAAAGAGGAGTGGGATGCCCCCATGGCTCGGGCCCCCCCGGGAGATAGAAGCTGAGAGGCGGCTGCAGACAGGGGCTCCCCAAGTGGGCGGGAGCCTGGATCCATTGTGGAAGGTCTGTACATAAACCCCCTGAGGGAACTGAGCCTGAGAGGCGGCCCTGCCCCGACCTGACCACCTGAACTTAATTCTCACACTGAATAGCAGCCCTGCCCCCGCCAAAAGCCCTAAGGCGGGAAGCAGCACTTGAATCTCAGTCCCCAAACACTGGCTGGGAGGATCAGGAGGCGAGGTGGGTGTGAGGAGAATATTCAGAGGTCAAGTCACTGGCTGGGGAGAATGCCCAGAAAAGGGAAAAGAAATAAAACGATTGAAGGCTACTTTCTTGGAGAACAGACATTTCCTCCCTTCCTTTCTGATGAGGAAGAACAATGCTTACCATCAGGCAAAGACATAGAATTCAAGGATTCTGTGTCCCAGCCCACCCAATGGGCTCAGGCCATGGAAGAGCTCAAAAAGAATTTTGAAAATCAAGTTAGAGAGGTGGAGGAAAAACTGGGAAGAGAAATGAGAGGGATGAAAGAGAAGCATGAAAAGCTTCCTGCTAAAGGAGAACCAAAAAAATGTTGAAGAAATTAACACCTTGAAAACTAGCCTAACTCAATTGGCAAAAGAGGTTCAAAAAGCCAATGAGGAGAAGAATGCTTTCAAAAGCAGAATCAGCCAAATGGAAAAGGAGATTCAAAAGCTCACTGAAGAAAATAGTTCTTTCAAAACTAGAATGGCACAGATGGACGCTAAGGACTTTATGAGAAAGACAGATATCACAGAACATAGCGAGAAGATTGGAAAAATGGAAGATAATGTGAAATATCTTATTGGAAAAACAACTGACCTGGAAAATAGATTCAGGAGAGACAATTTAAAAATTTTGGGACTACCTGAAAGCCATGATCAAAAGAAGAGCCTAGACATCATCTTCCATGAAATTATCAAGGAAAACTGCCCTGAGATTCTAGAACCAGAGGGCAAAATAAATATTCAAGGAATCCACAGAACACCGCATGAAAGAGATCCAAAAAGAGAAACTCCTAGGAACATTGTGGCCAAATTCCAGAATTCCCAGGTGAAAGAGAAAATATTGCAAGCAGCTAGAAAGAAACAATTCAAGTATTGTGGAAATACAATCAGGATAACACAAGATCTAGCACCCTCTACATTAAGGGATCGAAGGGAATGGAATAGGATATTCCAGAAGTCAAAGGAACTAGGACTAAAACCAAGAATCACCTACCCAGCAAAACTGAGTATAATACTTCAGGAGAAAAAATGGTCTTTCAATGAAATGGAGGATTTTCAGGTTTTCTTGATGAAAAGACCAGAGCTGAAAAGAAAATTTGACTTTCAAACACAAGAATGAAGAGAACCATGAAAAGGTGAACAGCAAAGAGAAGTCATAAGGGACTTACTAAAGTTGAACTGTTTACATTCCTACATGGAAAGACAATATTTGTAACTCTTGAGACATTTCAGTATCTGGGTACTGGGTGGGAGTACACACACACACATGCGCACACGCACACATACATAGAGACAGAGTGCACAGAGTGAATTGAAGAGGATGGGATCATATCTTAAAAAAAAAATGAAATCAAGCAGTGAGAGAGAAATATTGGGAGGAGAAAGGGAGAAATTGAATGGGGCAAATTATCTCTCATAAAAGAGGCAAGCAAAAGACGTATTAGTGGAGGGATAAAGAGGGGAGGTGAGAGAAAAACATGAGGTCTACTCTCATCACATTCCACTAAAGGAAAGAATAAAATGCACACTCATTTTGATAGGAAAACCTATCTCACAATACAGGAGAGTGGGGGACAACGGCACAAGCAGGGTGGGGGGGAGGATAGAGGGGAGGGCATGGGGAGGAGAATGCAATCTGAGGTCGACACTCATGGGGAGGGAAAGGATCATAAGAGAATAGAAGTAATGGGGGACAGGATAGGATGGAGGGAAATATAGTTAGTCCTGTACAACACAACTAGTATGGAAATCATTTGCAAAACTACACAGATTTGGCCTATATTGAATTGCTTGTCCTCCAAAGGGAAGGGGTGGAGAGGGAGGGAGCTAAAGAAGTTGGAACTCAAAGTGTTAGGATCAACTGTAATGTTCTTACCACTAGGAAATAAGAAATACAGGTTAAGGGGTAAAGAAAGCTATCTGGCCCTACAGGACAAAAGAGAAGATGGAGACAAGGGCAGAGAGGGAGGATAGAAGAGAGAGCAGATTGGTCACAGGGGCAATTAGAATGCTTGGGTTTGGGGGGGGAGGGGATAAAAGGGGAGAAAATTTGTAACCCAAAATTTTGTGAAAATAAATGTTAAAAGTTAAATTAAAAAAAAAAAAAGAGTGGAGCCAAAAGCACCTGGTATCAGGAGTAAAGCTTTGGCTAATACTGATTTTAGTTTTATGGGGGAAAAAAAGACTCCCAGATTTCAGGTCACTTAACAGACTGCTTTGAAGTAAAACTTAGTAGTAAGTACCCTCTCCAAATAAATGCTTTTTTTTTTTTAAATTCAGCTGTAGGTAGATATAAAATGCCTGTTCTTATATATGCTGTCATTTTTCTAATTGTAAGTTGCTGCTGTCATTGTATGATATTAATCTCCAACATAGGTGTTTAACTTTCAGGCCCCTCTGTTGAAATAATTAATATGAATCTTTTAGGTTTGGTATTCTAAACAGCAGTGTTGAAAGATTTTTTTAAGCAGTGTATCTAATCTGTAAGGAGTGCTTAAACTGTATTTGGAATGCCATCTCACAATAAAGTGGATTGCCCTTGTTCCCATAGTGATATTGAGTGCCAACAAAGGAGTTACCATAAAAAGTGTTTTGATTTTTTTTTCTCTTCTTAAATCAACAGAAATTCAAAATTGTGTTGGAAGATTTCAATAGAAGAACTTAGTGTCTTCTAGAAGGGAAACATGATGATTTGACATTGGCATTTGCTATTTTAGTTGAATATTCTTTTGTTTTTTGATCCTAATTGTTTCATTGAATCACTGCTTCCAAAATGCCTAGGAGTGCAGTCATGATGCTTCTGATGGCCAAGGACCATATTCTGTGCATTTTCTTTTTTTAAGTTTTAAAATAGATCTTTCTTCCATTATTCGCTGAAGTATTTTCATTGCAAGATAGTGATACCAATTGTTATGATTACTTTTTCACTAAAACTATTCATGCAAAGGGGAGAATTTTAAGCATCTGAGAAGTAAACTGGTTTTTTTTAGTGTTCTTTACCAAATTCTGATCTCCCTGAAATTTTCTATCTACGGTGGTTTATATTGATCTCCTTCCTGAATTCTTATAGCACTTTATTGCCTGTCCCATTTTGGATTATTTTCTGCCCTGTATTATTTCTTTCCTTTTATATGTCCTTACTTCCCCAGTAAGAATGTCCTTGGGAACAGAAAACGGTATCTTCAACTTTTTATATCCCTACATGGTACTAATGGTATTGGGCATCTGGCAGTCAATTAATACATATTTGTGGAATTAAAATGTGTATTAGTATTTTAAATCTGAATAAGAAAATCCTCCCTAGAGTTAGATAAAGCATTATTGTTTGGGGAATAGGCAACTTATGGGAAAAAAAAGAGGCAAACTGGGAAGTTTTCCTCTTGAACATTACATCTAAAAGTTTTAAATGTATATGACAGCTGTAGATGGAGGATAGATGTCAGATTACAAGTATGTTACTATGGCACAATGAAATTCAAAAGTGTGATTCACAAGGTGGTTAAAATGCATTAACTTGTATATGTGTGTTCTGAGGTACTTTCCCTGAGAGAGGCAGCATGATGTAGTAGTAAGGTCAGCCTCAGCTCTGGATCTGTGATCCTGTTGATCCTTTGCAAGATCATTTGCACAGAGGTGGAACTGTATTTATGTTTTACACACTTCAGTATTTCAAGGCTACATAGTTTGATAAACATGTATACTCCCTCATCAATACAATCCTCCTGTGCCATGCTAGGCAGTCTGTATGAATTGATGTAGGCTTGAGTATTTATCACCTGGTAGTCAGCCTTCTGGTGATACACCTTCCCAATCTTAGGTGGGTGGGTCAGTGACAAAGATCTTTGTCAGGTCCCTAGCTTGAAGGGCTACCTGCCAGAACTTGTACTCCACTGATATAACCTTGGAGTTCAAAGGATTACCTCCATACCACAAAGAAGCAGCCGAGTAGGATTTTTGTAGAGGATTTCTATTTTAGGAATTTCCAAACCATATGTGCTTATTCTATTGACAATGAGAATGGCTCCTCATGAATCATCTCTCCTGGTGCGGTTTTCAGTTCAGAGGGTACAGCGTACCAACTGGGAACATTACAGTGATCTGAGAAATGCTCTGGAAAAGTTGTTGCTTAGAGTCCAGTGGAACAAGTTGTGCTATTACTGCTTGGCCAGGCACGTAGTATTTGTATTAACTAGGTTGAGGTTTAGTAGAAGGAAGCACATTGGACATGGAATCAGAGAATTTAGGTTAGACCATTGGCTGTACCTGTTAGGACCAGTGTGACTTTGTGCAAGCTACTTAATTCTTCTGTGTCTCATTTTCCTTATCTTATAAAATTAGAGGATTGGTTAGTGAATCTCTAACCAAAGGTCACTTCCATCATCTTGTGAGAATTGTATTATATGCTTAGTGAGGAATTGTGTTTAATCTAAATAGGTAGGTGTAGCAAAATCATCTGAAACGCGCAGCTCAGTGGTATTATTGTTGGATTAACATTATTATAGTTGAACCAGACTTTGATTTCTTTTGTCCTTTTCCCTTTTCCTTCCTCCTAGATATTTGTATCATGTTTTGACCAAAAACACCACAGTAACAGAACAAAATCGCAACTTACTTGTGGAGACTATACGTTCCATCACTGAGATTCTTATTTGGGGGGATCAGAATGACAGCTCTGTATTCGAGTAAGTACTTTGGCTTTTTTCTTTCTTTTGAACATTTCTCAAAATTTAAACCATGCACTGTCCCTAGGGACGTCAGGATTTAGGCCTAGATTTTCTTTGCACGTTCATGTGACTCATGTCATTGTTTCTACAATATAAAGACTTAGCATGTAAATTTAAAAAGGATATCTGAAAGATTTAAAACCATAGCCTTCAGAAATCTCGATGTAATTACGGATAATTTATTCCCTAAATAGTCTAATGATCTTTCTTAAAATGTGAGAAAATCCTCTTCCACTTAGATTCAAAATGAGACAAATTTGAATGCCATCTTTAAGAGTAATAAGGACATTCTGAAAAATTCTCCACGCTTATCTAGCTTTTTAGTTAAATGAGAAAGGCCAGATTGCTGTTGGAAGATCCTAATCTATCCCCCTTTAAAATGCTGTCAGTGTGATAGTGCTGTTAGGTGCCAAGAGAAAAGTGTGATAGTCAAAAGAAACATTGCTTAGGAGTATAACCAAATTTCTTTTGGGATGGATTGGAAAGGATTTTTTGAAAGAATTTAGAAAAGGTTATCCTAGATGCCTGGCTTGTGGAAAGATTGGTAAGGCAAGAATTATTACAACTCTATCTATTTTCTATAACTGACTTTGCTAAATTTTCACATCTTAAAAGAATCTAAATCTAAGAATAAACAAATAATGGTTCACATAATCTGAAGAGAAGTGAGAACATAGGCTTTTTGATTTTCTGTTGATGTCTCAGTGAACAAATATTCAGATAATTCTAGATCAGTTGAAAAACATTTCTAATCAATCCTCAAACCAGAATATACCTAAAGATGAATTAGTAACATCTGAAAATTTTGCCAACAGCTGTAGTCTTAAAAAGCTGCAGTTTTCAGATGTCAGGAACATAGGAAAAGTCTTAGCACAGACCAATACTAAAGTAAAATACTAAGGAGATGAATTTAAGTGGAAAGTAATATTTATTCATTTTATAATTGTAAATGGCTTCACACTTGTGTAGCAAGTGAAGTACATTTCCTGTTCTGCCAAGTTCTACTTCAGTCCTTCTTAGAATTGATGATTTGTTTCTATGTCCTTTGCAGTGAGCTAGAAGGCATGTATTTTATTGAATCTATAAGCACCTGTTCCTTAGATGCTCATTACTGCAAAATTGAAGAGCTTTTCAAATGTCATTCATCTCTCATACAGGAAGATGTTTTTCTTCATTTTGTACTCATGGTTGGGGGTGTGAATCATAATCATCTGCTGTGTACTATGAAGTATGTATGATTTGAATTGAATAGTATGAGTATGAAAAATGAATCACTGACTCTCTAATTATATCCTAGCTTTTTCCTGGAGAAGAATATGTTTGTTTTCTTCTTGAACATCCTGCGTCAGAAATCTGGTCGTTATGTCTGTGTTCAGCTGCTACAAACCTTGAACATCCTTTTTGAAAATATCAGTCATGAGACCTCACTTTGTAAGATTGCTTCTTCTTTTTTTAAAACCATTTGACTATTTTCTAAGCTATTTACATCTGGAGCTTTTAAAGTTAAGCAAAATAAGACGACTGTTCGGCTAGGGAAGTTACAAGGGATTAAAAGCCATTAATTACTTTGAATAATTATTTTGCATTCTGTTTATATATCTGTCTTCTGAAACCTTCAGTATTAAGGATGTTGACTAGTAAATTCTATATGAATGTAAGCTGATTTGGTAATAAAGACAGACAGTCCCCAGCTCACAAATGAATTGTGTTACAAAATACAAAGATGACTGTAAAAGTGATCAGGGGGATGGTAGTACCATCAAGGAAGGTTGGGAGGAGAGGTATGTTTTGGAAGACATCCTTGGTTTGAGGTGCCAGTAGGATATCCAGTTTTATTTGCCCAGCAGACAGTTTGAAATGTAGGATTGGAGCTCAGGAAAGAAGTTGGAGCTGACTAAATGCATGTGTATGCTTCATCTTCATAGAGGTGTTCACTTATGTCATGGGAATAGATTTGATCATTAAGGAAGGAAAAACCAGCCTTCTCCCCTTTCCCCCTCCCACTCCCCCAAGCACCAGCTTTCAAAACTGTATCTCAGTCAACAATATTTTTATTTTGGGCTTTTCGTTATTAGCACTACAATTATATTATTTTCTGTTATAAAGAAATTTCATCTATATTATCGGTTAAATAGACTTGGCAACCATCTTTAACTGGACCCTCTAGATCCAGTCAGTTATCAAATCTTATCAGTATCTCCTCAGTCTTTTGCATCTGTTCTCTTCTTTCCACCCAAACTGTCAGTACCTTAATTTAGGGCCTTCATTGCCTTCTGGCTGGACTATTGAGGCAGCTTCCTAACTGATATCCCTCCAAGCTGCCATTTAATCTTTTAAAATCACAGGGCTCATCATATTGTTCTCATACTCTGAAACTTTTAGCGGCTTCTTATCCCTGTAGAGTAGAATACATGTGATCATTAGCTAGGCATTCCAGATCTGGCTCCAGGCAAACTCCAGAATGGAAGTGAAGTGAGAATGGCCTGATGAAAATGGTAAGAATAGGAAAAGCAAGAAGGAGGAGGGAAGGGTGTAAAGGGGAGGGGTGTGGGTGAGTGTGTGTGTGTGTGTGTGTGTGTGTCTGTGTCTGTGTCTGTGTGTATACTTATGAAAAAGAAATAGCTCAATTTTTTCTACCTCAGACAATATATGGTGAAAGACAGAAATAACACAGGGTATGTCTCCTTATCCTTCTGAGAAGGAAGTAAAAGAGGTATTGATAAAGAATCAGGATCTTAAGATTGTAAGTTGTTTAGTCCAAACCCTTGCATGAACAAGAATCCCCCTACAACATACCTGACAAGTAGTCACTCAGGCTTTGCTTGAAGACCCCATCTGAAATGGAGAGAGATGTGACAGTGTCTTATGCTAGCCACAGCTTATCTGAAATGCCTCAGAGTAGGTAGTGTCTCTGTCAATAATTTTCTATCAGTGGGACAGTCTCAGATTGATAAATTTTAATTTCTTCATTTTGCTCTTGGTTTTGAGAGATCAAATAGCATGCTTGACAATCAGCCCTGCCCAAAACATTACTGATGTTTTGGATGGCCTGGGGAATATGAGGGTCTGTAGGGCTTTATACTAAGCTAAACAGGGAGTTGCATCTTTTTACAAATGTACCAATCTGGGTTAATAGATAATTAATGATAACCCTTTGCAAATACCAATTATGAGGACACATAAGGATAAACAGGTAAGTTGCTAAAAATTTCCTTTGAATCTGGGTCTTCACATCATCCTTATCAGTTCTGTTAATTGCTGACTCCCTCCTCTCTTTGGACAAAGGGGTACAGGCTAACCAGGTGGCATTAGTTACCGTAAGAAGTTATTTAACTGTAGTTAAATTGTGGTTTCAACTGTAGTTTCTTTAGCTCTAAAATGAGGATAATATGTTATTTAAATATGGTTACTCTCCTTGGTATTTCATCAACTAACATTTGTTAATTTGCTTGATTTTACTAAGTTCCATGCTCCACATTGGGAGAGATTTCAAGATTATTTATCTGTATTATTTATACAGTTCTTACCCCTAATGGTGTTTATAACCTAGTTGAAGGGAGTATAGTCCATACACAAATAATACAAAATAGACCATGATGATGGTTAAGACAGTTATAGACATTGGAAAGCTTTGGATATGTATGGGGAATGATGAGTGATCCATTTATTCAAATTTAGACTTTATGTAAAGGTTGTGGGATTTAGCACAATATTAAGACATTTTAAAAAGAATGTATCTGTTATAGCTGAGAAAATGAAGAATGTTATTCACAACTTGAAAATTTTGTGTTCATATGTAAATAATTTGATATTTGTGAAAATGCCAGTATATCCTCACAACTATATATTCCCTCTTCCTCCCTTCTTCTCCTTCCCCTGCCTAAAGTTTTATTTTTTTCATTGTAGATGCTTCTTTGGTTTTAGTGGAAGGCATTCAGATTTTTTTTTTAGGGAATTGTCCTTGAATAAGTTCTGAATAGTAGGATCTAAGAAATAAAATTATTTAAAATATTAAAATGTTCTCATACTCTATAACTAAATGGAAATGCTTAATCAGTACTGCTATGGTAATATAATTTATCTACGTGTTTCTGAATATTCATTTAATGTGATAGTTTCCAGTGTTAATTAACATGTAACTTTTGACTTTTTTGTCCCCAGATTATTTACTCTCTAATAACTATGTAAATTCTATCATTGTCCATAAATTTGACTTTTCTGATGAGGAGATTATGGCATATTATATATCATTCTTAAAAACACTTTCATTAAAACTCAACAATCACACCGTTCATTTCTTTTACAATGAGGTAAGTAGTAGCTATTGAAACAATTTTTTTTTGAAAGCTAAACTATGAGTATATATGGCTTATTATTATATAGTATTATTTCTAGATATGTATCTATTTAAGTAAATATATCGTCTACTTTGAATAGTCTGCAGTGCTTTACCATGGCATGGGTAATCTAAAAGTAATCGAATAAGTAACCAAAAAGTAATTTTTATTTGGTTTAGGAATATGTGGTTTTTTCAGCCTTTCTCATTTTAATGTAAAAATCAGTTTGAATTCCTGGAACATATTCTGATTCATTATGAGAAGTACCTAAAAGTGTATTAGTTGACAGGGAAAAGTCTTCTTGAGATTTAAAATTTGCTAGGGATTAGCCGCAAAGTAAATTATGCAAGTAAGGGTAATTTGAGGATCGGACTATTCTGGCCTCTGAAAACCTATAGAAATGAAAGTGTGATATCTTGACCCCGATTCTCTCCTCTTCCTATTAGAGTGATCTCATGTAAATATAGATTGTAATGAAGAGTCTTTTCTATACATGCGTACGGTACCTGAGTACGTGAAGCTATGGAGGTGGAATGTAGCTTATTGCAAAGCTTAGAATGGGACCAGAGAACCAGAACACGCAGGTTCTCTGTAGATCTCTCTCTGGTTTTGCAGGTTGGAAGTCAATCACTTTATTCTCAAATGTAATGCTAGGAGTTTAATTTCAAATTTGTGGCTTACGTTGTTAATTCAGCAAATATTTATTGAGTAGTTGCTATATACAGAGCATTGTACGAGGCTCAGAAGAGATAGAAATCAATGACATGATCTCTTCACATCCCAGTAGGAGAGCTATTGTTTACAAATTTACTGTTCTAATCTAGGCTGTCCTTAAGTTTATCCGTGTATGAAACACGACCACCTTCCCTTCTATGTTAAGGAACTATGGTGGCAGAAAAATGACCACAAGAGGCCAGTAAGGGCATTGTCAATGCTTCCTTCCTGAGTTATTTTTCTCCTGGACTTGTATTCTATAGTCTTGGAGATGTGGCATAGCCAGTATGTTGTCGTTGTCTTCCTTTTTGAGTTCTTTAATGAAATTCTGGGGTGGGGAGAACCATTCTTGAAGTTGTATAACGTATTTTGCATGCCATTTATGTTTTAGCACACAAATGACTTTGCCCTGTATACAGAAGCCATCAAATTTTTTAATCACCCTGAAAGCATGGTCAGGATTGCTGTGAGAACCATAACTTTAAATGTTTATAAAGGTAAGTTGTCACATATTTCTTCATATAGTACTTGCTTCCTAACGTAGTAGTGGATTCCAGCTCTCTTGTTTCTGTGCCTTTCTTTATTTCGAGGGCAAACTACCGATTTATTCTAAACCGAGTACAGCGATCATGTGCCTCAATGATGGTGCCTTTTAAAATTGGCTTGTAATCATTACAAACCTGACTAGCATCTTATCCATATTTGCAACCCTATTTTTATGTGCTGTGCATAAGGATGGAGAAGTTAGATATATACTGTGATACGTTAGAAGGAATTGTATTGGAAGAACATGTACTGTGTAAGATTTTGAATAGACATTGGCAGTAAGGGAAAGAAAATTTTCTTAAAAAATTAAATCCTTTCTTTTGTTTTTGCATGTAAAATGTGAGAGACAGTGTTCCATAGTGGATAGAGAGCTAGCCTCAGAACCAGGAAGAGTTGGTTCAAACCCCTCCTCTAGTACATTCTGCCTTCCGTGACCTTAGGCATTTTACATCACTGAACTTATCAGTGCTCAAGGCAGCTAAGACTGAGTTGGAGGAGAGATGCTGGTCTGAATCAGGGAATCAGTGGAATCATAGTCCTGTCCCTTTCCCTGTGTGAAATGGAAAGCTAAGTTCTATGAGCCCCTTTCTTTACTGTAGTCATTTTTCATCTCCATGGCCAGAAGAGGGCAGCATGAGACCATGAGTGAGAGCATGCAGCACTAATGTACTACTTCTCTCTCAAGATGTTGCATCTAAGCTTTCTGTGTTTCTTCACCTACTGCCCCAAATGCTGAGTATGTATATGGACACTAATCTCCTGAACTAGAAAATGCCTTCTCAGTCGCAAGCCCTTTGAGGCTTTCTGCCCGAAGGTGCCGCTGCAGTGTGATTGCACACTGTTATTATCCTAGGGTTAGGTCTGCATTTTTTCAGGAAACAAAGACTTTGAACATTGCATATTGGAAATTGTTAATTATGATGATGTTCTAAACTATAGTTTTTGTTTTAGAATGGATTAAATTTTAGAATTTCTCCAAATAATGAATTTGAGAAATGCATCTGTCAGTTCTGAGGTAGTAGTTTCTTGCTTTCTGGTTTGCACGTGTTCTTTTCTAACCTGTATCTTTTAGTCTAGATGCTTCCTGCCTTAGCTATTTATCCCTTTGGGCGGATGTCTCACCATCCCAGTTCCTAATCCTGTTAAACTGTTGTCTGTTTTTTGCCCTTCCTTCAATGATGATTCCTGTGTTCCTTATTGCAGTGTCATGTAAGTCATTAACCACTCTTGGTTTTCAGCATTCTTGCCTTATTCTTACATGTAAATAAAAAAAATGCTTGAAAATGATGCCATTTTCTGCTTTAGTCTAGTTAAACTTGCAACCTCTAGACTGATAGGGCAATAAGCCCTTTAGCATGTGCTATTAATATTCAACTAGATTAATGCATCATGCAAATGTAAAAATGCCATACTCCTTTAAAGAAAAATATCATAATTAAGATAAATATTTTCAACCAAGTCCCAAAAAGATTTAGAATATTAATGTTAAGTTTTCCTTCCTTGAAATTCTCTCTGGAAGGTTGATTTCTTTTCTTTTGTAAATTTTCTCAGTGGATAACCAGGCCATGCTGCACTACATCAGAGATAAAACTGCAGTTCCTTACTTCTCCAATTTGGTTTGGTTCATTGGAAGTCATGTGATTGAATTGGATAACTGTGTCCAGACTGATGAAGAGTAAGTAACTTTCATCTGGTCCTTATTAGCTGTGAAAGTATCACTTCTTGAACAATTCAGTTTCATCGGGAGTAGAGCAGATTGCTGCAAATGAGCTTCCCTGTGTAGTTATTGGTAGCATCTACTTAAAAGTAATTCTCCTGCTGGAATATTATTCCCAAGGTGTCCATCTTTTGTAACCTCCTTGAATCATTACAAAAATCCCTGAGGACAGCAGTAATTTTTCTTTTTTTTTTTGCGGTAGCAAAAAGTGCTGCTGAGGAAGAGGGAAGATGGTAAGGGAAGGGAGAGAGTGAAGAGAGAGAAGGGAAGAGAGAGTATTGAAGGGACAATTCAGTAGCTGATATTGTGGCCTAGCAAAAAAGTTACACCACCTTATATACTTTACTCTCCTTTCAGGGACATTGGATTCAAGTTTGAAATAGTTATTTTTCTTTTACAGGCATAGGAATAGAGGAAAACTGAGTGACTTGGTAGCAGAACATCTTGACCATCTACATTACCTCAATGACATCCTTATCATCAATTGTGAATTCCTAAATGATGTACTTACAGACCACTTACTCAATAGGCTTTTTCTCCCTCTTTATGTATATTCACTGGTAAATCAAGACAAGGTGAGTTTGGAGTTTAAAAGAGATATCATTACAACAACTGGTATTTATAAAGGGCAACTACCTTGTTTTGGGCAGAGGTGCAAAAGTCCTGGTACCTGATATAGACAACAGAAGTTGAGATAATTTTCCTTTTCTCTTATTTCCTTAAGATTATCCTTTTTAGATGCCTGTAGATCAGTTAATGCAAACAAATAATTGATATCAGAAGAAAACGTGAAGTCTTTATTAATTTTTTTTTTTTTGGCTTTTGTGCATTTCTCCCTTGAGGTTTTGGTTACTTGTAGCATACCTATATATCTTCAGGTAGTAATTGATCTGGAGAAGATTCTGTAGAAGGAAGTAATAATCTCTTAAGTAATAAAAATACACTGCAAGCATGAAGACACACTTGATGTTTGAGGAAGTATTGAGTGAATTTCCTGACAAATGGCATGACATCCTTCTTGATGTTGGTCTGGTTTTAGGTCTTCTTTGAACATACTAAAGCTATCTTAACTACTTAAAATATGGAGAAACCCTTTTTAGGGTCAGTCGCAGCAGACCTCTGTATAGTTTAAGGGCCACTTTGAAGTCCTGGTCTGGGATTGAGGTCAGTTTTAGATACAACCTAACTGACCTGTGAATCCATTTTATTACATATAGAATTTTACCAGGACTGATTCGCATTCTGGGCCTTTCTGGACTAGGGATGACTATGATCTGTGTGAAGGAATCTAAGGTCATTTCTGATCTGGATCCTTGGGACTTGGATCATATTAATTGGAGAGGGTTGGAGGAGAAAGAGGAAGAGGTTGAGGCCAAAGATACTGGGCATTTGTTTTATTGTGTGATATTAGAAAAATGGAAAAAAAACTGAGCAGGTCACATGATTTTAATATACAATAGTCTATAAATGATTTTTCCTGAAGAATATACCTATACTTTTCCTTTAGGGAAGGATCATAAGGTTTTGATTTTAAATAAGAGAGAGAGAGAGACAGAGAGAGACAGAGAGAATTAAAACCATTTTAAGTACTAATTAAATCCAAGTGAAGCCAGTTTAAGAGAGTATCCACATTTTCTACTTATAACATTCATCTTTGCTTCTTATACTTTGAAAGTTGCCTTACAGGAATTGGGCACCACAAGAGTCCTTTCAAGTAAGTCTGCTTTTCTGCTAAAGCAGCTGTTTGAAATTAACATTCCAGAGAATTTAAGGAGAAAATTGAATGCTTTTTCCTGAGGTCTTGGACCTAAATCTTTTGTTAATGAAGAGAATTTTAAGATGAAAAGTGACATACTTGTAAATAGTGTTAAATAAAATTATATCAATGATTTATTTTATGAAGAACAGTTTTATGTGAATGGGGGGAGTGTAATGTAGGAGAAAACTAATGAATTATTTAGAGTTTTGTAGTTTGCAGTAATAACTTTACCTTAACAGTTTCTTTTTAGTCTTCAGCATTTATATGACTTTGAAATATTTTCTTCTCATCTCTTTCCCCATCATCCCCACCCTTTTTTTTTTTCTGCAGGGAGGAGAACGTCCAAAAATAAGCCTTCCAGTTTCTCTCTATCTTCTGTCACAGGTGCGTTTGTTAGCTCCATTGTGTCACTGGAGTACGTCAGGACTTTTCAGCTCATTCATTTTGAGTGTTGCTTTGTAGGGGATCTTCTTTGCCTTCTAACTTCAAATAGCTATTACATGTCATCTTCTCCCCTTTTTTGATCTTTACTCATAAGCAATATCTCTGAAATGAAATTAAAAGAAAAAAATGTGAATTGTGGGAAAATATTTTTTTTAAAATTTATCTGATAAAGGTGTGAAATCCACAATCCGTAAAGAACTGACATACATCTATTAAACTGATGATGCATGGTAGAACATTTCAAAGGAGGAAATTCATATTATTAATAACCACATGAAATATACTCCTACTCCATAATAGAGGAATGTAAATCAGGACAACCTTAGAATATCACCTTACATAGAATGACAAAAAGTAGTAAAAAATTTCCTGTTGGCTAGAATGCAGAGAAAATGTTGGTGGGGCTGTCAGCTGGTGAAATGTTTTTAAGAGTAATATGGTAATGTACAATGATAGAATCAGTTATGTATTTTGACTGGGTGATTATAGTACTAAGACTCTATCCGAAAAATGACTTGGAGACCATCTGCCTCAGGCTCTGTTTTACATCTAAGGAAACTGAGGTACAGAAGGTTTAAGTGTCTTGCCCATAATCACGTGGCAAGTAAGTAGCAGAGGGTCCTCAGGCTCTTAATGCAAAATCTGCCTTCTTTATCATTTAGAAATTAGAAACCCATATGTTCAGTGATTAGATAATGGCTGAACACATTATGGCATACTAATGTAAGAAATATCATTGGCACCAGAAGAACAAATACCAGTAAATGTGAAATACGCAAGGAATTATGGAAAAACAAAGTGATGCTAGTTGAGATCGGTAGAACCATAACTATACATTAACTACAACTGTGTTAAAACCTTAACCAGCAAAAATGACAAAAATAGCTGGTTTCAGACTGGAAAGGGATATCGTACATATAACATTGTTTATTCATCAGTTGATTTGGTTGCCTTTAAATGCTAAGGATTTTATGTAAAATTTCTCTCCTTAGTTAGTATGATTTTTAAAAATTATTTTTGCTAATAGTTATTTATAGTAAAATAAAAATTTTAAATAGCATTAGAAAATATGACTTTTCCAGTGATGGAGTAGGATATTATCTACCATCTTCATAATAACCAAGATAAACTTGAAATGAAATGAAAAACAAAACTCTGCTTGTTCATTCATAAGAGCATAGATTTTTGAGTTGACAGAGACTTAGGAGACTCTTATCAGATGGGGAAACTGAGGCAATAAAAGTTTAAGTCATTTGCTCATGGTCATAGAAGTACTAAGTGTGAAAATTGAGATTTGATCTCAGACTTCCTGACTCTTTCCATTATGCCGTTTTGCTAATCCATAGACTAGATTTCTACGAGCAGTTATAAGATACTCTTAATGTTTTGGAAAAGCATAATTTTTTGTTGTTGTTTTTTTTTTTGACAGTACAAACATCTTATTTATAGCACTTTGAAGTTAAGCCCGTAACTTCTAGACCAGGGATGCACATGTGTTTACTGAGAAGTCACAGTGTAATATTTCATTTAGTAGAATTGTATTTTTTAAAAAAATTTATTGTTTTTTTAATTGTATTTTGATGCCAAGTTGGAATATTGCTTTCTATTAAGAAAACTTGTAGCAGTTCTCATTCTTTTCATCTCATGAGTTTGTGTATTTTGCTAAAGTTGTCTTTTGCTTCTCCCCACCTCAAGAATTGTACTTCCTTCCCATAATTTTGTAGTATTTACATGAAGGGAAAAACTCTATGGTAACCTAGCTATGTAACATTTTAAAATATTTTTATTATGAATAACCCACATTCTTAAGTCATCTAGTTTTATTGTCAAATATTCAAACATTTGACCATAGGTTGGTTCCATTTCTGAAAATAGAAGTATTTATCTTTATGAAAGGGAGTGCTTCTGACCTTGGTTCCTGAGCTTTGCCGTTTGGGAATAAAGTTTGTTTTGTCTCTCTCAACATGAATTTTGAGTTGAGATCCTTCCTGCATCCTGTGACTTCTGATGCTGACTGAATAATTTTAACGTTCACGAATTTTAGTGTTGGTTGTTGTCTTTAATGTAGATTTATGCAAGTGCTCAGCATTTAGAACCCTCGCTGATTTTGGCAGGTGGATCTTACTGCTCCCACCTTATGAAACAATATGGCAACATAGCCTGTGTACTATTCTGGGAGTTCAGGAGGCTCTTCTTGCTGGTCACATTCATGACATTGAGAACCTGGTAGAAAGTAAAAACATTCTCAGCACCTTTTTGATTTTTCCTTTTGAAGCCTGGTAAGTGACAGCATGTTCTCTGTACCTTTCCAGTCTTCTAGAGTTCTGGACTTGGAGTCAGCAAGACCTGAATTCAAATTCTGCCTTTTACACTCATGGGCTGGGTGACTCTGGGCAAGTCACTTGACTTCTAACTCTCAGTTTCCTCATCTGTAAAGTGGGGTTAATAATAGACCCTACTTCAGCGGGTTGTTGTGAGGTGAGGTTGTTGTGAGATGAGATAATGTGAGTGTATTATTATTCGTGAGAGAGATAAAGTACTTAGGAAACCTTCAAATGCTATATAAATGCTAGCTATTACCATTATTTCTTAATACTTTACTCTTCTTCATGCACTCTAAAATTCAGCTTATTTTCAGTTCCTGAACATTCCCCGTTATCTCTCATCTCTCTGCCTTCTGTCTGTCCTCCATTCCTGGAATGCTCTGCCTCCTTACCTCTGCCTCTTATTTTCTCTGGCTTCCTTCAGGAATTACTCAAATTTCACTTTTTACAACAAGCCTTTCCCAGTTCTTCCACCTACTAATGCCTTCCCCTCTCAAACTGCTTTCCATGTATGCTGATATATCTCCTATCTACCTAGTTATTTACATGTTCACTGCACCATTAGAATGGAAACTCCTTAAAGAGTATCTTTGTAACCCAAGTGATTAGCACAGTGCTTGGCATATGGAAATTACTTACTAAGTACTTGAAGACTGACGGAATGGCAAATGCTAATGATGTTGGAGGGCAGAGCAGTGTTGTCTGTGCCCTGGCTTTGAGAAGCTCTTGTTTATTCTGTTTGTCCCAGTCTTTCTTCCTAGTTGAATTCAGCGTGTACACTGATTTTCTGCTTCTATTTTCGTTGTTTCCTTCTTTTAACAATTAGTAGTGACTCTATATACTCTGCTTTTTCCAAAATTGAAAAAATTCTTCTCATTTATAGTTTTTAATTATATTAAAGCATTCCATTACATTTGTATGCCATAGTTTATCTAGCCGTTCTTCAACTTGGAGATAGTTAGCTTGTTTCTAGTTCTTTGTAAAGAAAATAATGCTGTTATAAATCTTAGACATTAAATATTCTTGAAGTTGCTTGGGGATTGGAAAAGAAAGATGTCAAGATCCCTCCAGTTTTAAGATTTGTCATTTCAGTAAAGAAAAATATATTTATATATATTTACAAATGCTGCATTCTGATATATTATTTCTCTTTTTCATTAGGTTTTCTTAATTATACACTATGCGCCACTGGTGAACTCATTAGCTGAAGTCATTCTGAATGGGGATCTGTCCATGTTCTGCTGTAGGTCTGAACAAGATGTTCAGAGAAGTTCTGTAAGTCTTTCACTTTCATAATGTACTTTGACTATGTTAATGAAAGAGTACATTGAATTTTTTTTGTAAGGTCAAAATTGGTGTTTTGTTTGTATAATTAAGAGAGGTTGAGAGAGGCAGATAGACCAATGGATAAAGGGCAAACTTTAGATCTAGATTGACCTGGATTCACATTACCTTGAAGACACACTGGGCAGCTTAAGATCACTAAAACTTTTGGGGCCCCGGGCAGTGATGTGTTTCACCTTGGTATGAGGAATTTCCTCATCTTTGAGGTCCCTAAACTAATGAAATTGCAAGTATGGGCACAAAACCAGAAGTCTTTCTCTGAGCAGCTTTCCTAGATCCCCTCCGGTGCCACTTTTCTTCTCTCTTCCTCCTCAGGTTACCTTCTGTTATATTTATTTGCATATATGCTGTATATGCTCTCCATAGGATGTTGGTTCCTGAAGAGAAGGGACTGTTTCATTTTTTTCCCTGTTATGTCCATTGCCAAACGATATTTTGTACATAGTAGCCTTAATCCATATTTGTTGAATTTGAAATTTGAAGTGAATTAGCAGGCCTTAAAGTCAGAAAGATCTACATTCAAGCCTCATCTCTGACCCATCATGGCTGTGTGACCTTGGGAAAATCACTTAGAGAATTTGCGCTCCAGGAAACTCTCTTAAGACCTGAAGTTGCTGAGCACTGGCTGATCTGCCTTGATAGGAGGAGCTCCCTTGACAGGAAGCTACTGACCCCCATGGGGAACAACTTGAGAAAGTTGTATGTAAGTGGGCCAGGTCACCCACTTATTCTCTTCAGATTAATACACAGAACATCCTCAAATAACCGTGTGCTTCATTTAAGTACAAAATGGCATTCCTAGATATAAAGATTCTGTTGTATAAAATCCATTCTTATCCTTACGTATTATGAGTAATAGACGTGTAAATATTTTTTGTGTCTGAAGTGAAAAGGGTTACTTAGCAGCTGTTGAGTTTTCTTTAACCATATCTAAACACATGATTAACAGATTGTCTTGAAATATGTGAGAGACTTAACACAGTATAATTTCTTTAGGTTCTGCCTTATGTGAACTGCTGTAGTATATCTGAATCATGTAGTGATGAAGGAAAATATTGAAGTCTTCAAAATTTCTGATAATTTTTTATAGTTATTCTTTGTAGAATTTAGCAAAATCAGTGGGCACAAGAAGAGATTGGTGACCTCTCTCTAGGACTGAGAGAGTACTGAAACCCATATCCTAAAAGAATTATTTGAAGGAGCTGGGTATGTTTGCCTTGAAAAAAGTTGCAGGGGATATAATAGCTCTCTTTAGGTATTTGAAGAGCTGTGATATGGAAGAGAGATTAGACTTGTTTGGATCAGCTGGATAGAAGGATTAGATGCACTTGATAGAAGTTTGAAAGAGATACATTCAATTTCAGGTTTAAGAAAAACTTCCAAAAAATTAAATTTATTTAAAAGTAAAAAGTGGAGTGCTTGCAGAAAGAGGGTGAACTTTCACATCACTTAAGGTCTTCAAGTAGAATCTAGGTAATAATTTCTTAGCGATGCATTGGACCTGGAAACACTTGAACTCCCTTTAAAGTCTGACATTTTATAAATCTTTTATTTTTCTTGTGGTTTCTTCCTCCTCTCAAGGATTAAAATCATACTTCTTGAGAATTTAGGGATAAAATGAGTACTTTTGTGCAAATACCTTATGAAAGTCTCTGATAAATATTTAATTGAATTGAGTTAATGAAAGAATACTAAGTCTGATGGTACCTAAAGTCTAAGAGATGCTATTAGTGCTCTATCAAAGATTGCAGTTATATGCAGTCCCCATTTCAGTGGTTCATTTGTAGGATGAAGAAACTAGTGGAAGATGTGATGTCTTAAGGAATAAACCAGGAAATCACAGTAATGTGGTCTGCTGGTTTGCTAATTCAGCAAGGGATAAATGCAGAAAGTTTTGGAGACTTCTACATGTGTGACACACACTTCAGTCAAACTCTCTAACATGGAGGAGGACCCAGAAAGGAGTGCAACAGAGATACAGCTCTTTTAGCCAGATTTTTTTTCTGTTTAAATAATCTCCTCCTCCTCTTGTACTGTACACATCAGGACTTGTATTTTACTCACTACTTGGTATGAGGTAAACTGAAAATGAGACTTGAGTTGAATGTGAAAAAATCAGTTGTTAGAGTGAAAGTGTCATCTTCCTTATCCTGATGTGAAAATTTGAAGTCACATATTGGTCTTCTGGTGACCACAGTTTAAATTTGGGAAGAGTTAAAGGTAAATGTAGTGTAACTTGTTTGACAGCAGTCAGGGTAAGATTGCCTTCCTTCCTGATGAGTGAGAACTGCCTCCTCTTGTTTCCTGTACAAGTCAGATGGGGTTTTATCACACTTGTTTTAAGTGTCTTGGTCTTTTTTAACCTACTTTCTCCTTCCCGTAACATGTAGATGAGTTACTGGTACTGTTTCATGTTACCAGCAGACCTTTCACAAAATAAAACCAAGATTGAACAGGAGAGGAGTTATTTGAAGAATATGTATATTAGCATTAAATTCAAATACAGCAGCATAGTACGTGAAATGTACAATTGAAATTTATATGTTGAAATATGTTGTTTAGAACTAAAAATATGTTTGTAAGGGTAACTTTTACTATTCTAATTGTCTTGCAAAAGCAAAATAATGGCTTCTGGTTTAAGGAAATGTAATACAAGCGCCCTAAGCCTGAAACTGGTAGTACTTTGTTATTTTTCTGAAAGGAACGTAAATTTTTTCTGTAGGATTTGCATAAGTGCTTTTTGTTATATCAGGTTGTCTTCCATTATCTTGAGTTGTTTTGTCCTTTTTGATTCACAGAGCTAAGTTAGTTTTAATGTACTTTGGTTTAAAACAAGAAATTAAGAGAGTTCTTATTACACTTTCGGTGGGAGCAAGGCTGGTCAGGAATCATGAAACTCCATTAGAAGTAGACTATCAAAACTTGAAAGAATTTGAAAATCTGTTGAATACATGGGGTTTGATTTACCTCTTCTTTTAGGCAACATGATTTCCAGGCAAGAAAATGAACTTTAATTCAGGTTTCAAATCCTAGTTCTAATACTTGGTGATTGTGGAAAGTCACTCTATTTCTCAGCTTCTGTAGCTGTAAAATAGGCATAATGTTCCCTGACATATCATCTCTGGAACATGGGAAGATCTGTTAGTTAATATGAAATACAAATAGGCAATCTAGACTACAGTTCATGATAAAAAGTTCCAAGGATTTCATTGGACTGCAACACCATGAAATAGTAGCCAAAAAGCCTAATTCAGTTTTTGGCTTCATTAAGAAAGGATAGTGTCCGGAACAAGGATGGTGATATCCTCTACTCTGCCCTGGTCAAGCCACATGTACAGTATTGAGTTTAATTGAGGGCATCACATTTTAGGAAGGGTGTTAATAAATAGGAGTATACCTGGAGGAGGGTGCTTAGGATTATGATAGGTCTATAAGAATCAGTTGAAGGGACTAAGATTATTTAATCAGGAGCATAGAAGATTTAGTGGTTTTGTGGGGAAGGAGACAATGGCAGAGGGCTAAACCTATAGCAGACATTTACTCAACACAAATTAATTGACAGGGTCGATTGATGTTTAAGTGTTGTGAGTTACATCAGTGTGAAAAGTAGACACCTCTGGGAACCTCACTGGCTCATGTCTAGGACCTACTTTAATAAATTAGAGTAGTCACAGGATGTTGGGTGCCCTGGAGATCTGAAACATCTCCCATTGGTGAATCATTTATCCTGTACACAAGAAGACCTAATATTACTGATAGTATTATTCTGTTAGAGAATTCTCACAGGGATCTTTCATGGATAAACAAACTACTTACTTTTCTTACTTGTATGTTTGCTCATTTAGAATACTAATGATCTACTTTGGGTTTCTCAGGCATTAATTAGTGTGAAATGTTATCATGTTGTTTTTCCAGTATATGTAATTTAAATCAGACATTACATATTGTCTTCTACATATCAAAGCATCTTAACTTCAAATCATGATTATAATTTCGTTACGTGTTATAGTATAACCTTGACCTCATGTGTGAGCTAAGAGTTAATGATGGTGTTAAGCATGCATATCCTTGGTTCTGAAAGCAATAATAGGTTCCTGGGATGCAGTTGATAGTGATTGAGGGAGCAGGAGCAGGGGGAGGAGGGAATAGACTTCCATAAATCAGGTTCCTTAATTGGTAGGTTATAAAATGTTTCCACAAAGAATTAGAACTCAATTTGTGTTTTCCATTTTCACATGGTTATTGTGGTTTATCACAGTAATCCCTTAATGGAGTTATAGCTCCATAGTGCAGTTATTTCCTGAAGCATTCAGTGTGTTATTCTGGCTAAATAAGAATATTTAGTAGAATAAAAGAAAAATCGCAGTGTACGCTTCAAATTCTGGAGTACTCCATTGCCCATACAGTAGGTTTATATTTAGAAAATCCTTATAGCTTTTTCTGTAATGGACAGTCTGAGCCTTGGAATCAGACCAGAATTCAAATCCTCCTTCAGATACTAATAAGCTTTATGATCTTGGGCAAGTTACTTATTTCCTCAAAATGGAAATAATAACAGCACCTATCTCATAGGGTTTTTGTAAAGATGAAATGAGATAACATATATAAAATGGGTTGATTTTAAAGTGTTACGTAATTGATAGCTATACTTATGTTTTTAGTGTAGATTTGTGATGTCATTGGCATAGGGAACTTCCAGCGAGGAGGCTCCTTTTGTCAATGCAGATCCAATTAGTCAACAGGCATTTATTGAGTGCTTTCTTTGTGCCAGGTACAATTCTAGGCATTGACAAAGCGTGAAGCAATTCCTTTTCTCCAGGTGCTTAGAAATCATCTGGCCCTGCATCCTTACTTTATAGATGAAAGAACTTGAGTCACAGAGAGAGGTTCAATTACTTCTTGATCAGTGGTTGAGGAATGGGATTTTGTGGTTAATCAAATGTGCTTAGCATAGTGAATTGAAAAAGCCTTGGAGTCAGGAAGTTTTTGGTTCAGGTCCTTCTCCTGACATGTTGGCTATGTGACGCTGGGCATGTCATTTAACTTTTCAGGACTCTAGACAACTTTCTTGGCCAGTAAATTGAAAGAGTACCAACTGGCATTTGTAGAGGGTGTTTCCTTTTCTGGGAATTCTCAGTACCAGTGAAAACACATTAATATGTGTGTTCCTTGAAAGGTTACATTCCTGAAGAAGTAGAACATAATGCAATTCTTAATAGAAGGACACTTAACATAGATACTTCAGAAATTCCCAATTTTACAGTAGATGCTCTCCTCTAGAGCAGAAAATAAACCTGTACAACTCAGGAGATAGTCTCTGAGAGAATTGCTTTGGCCAAAAAGTTATCACCTTGTTGCCAACTTGGTAACAAGCTTCTCTGTATTTAGCTAGGCTGGCCCTCACAAAATAAATACAGAAACTATTCAGTAATGCACAGGATGAACTATAGTTCTTAACATAGTGAGTGAAATTTGTCCTCACAGGTACTGCTGAGACTTAGTTGAATGAGACCTATGACTGAGATGTGACTTTAGAAAGGAATATTTAATCCAAAAGAAGCAAGATAGATAATAGATTTAGGTGAGGGGTAGGGCTGGACTAATGTTGTATATTAATAAGAAATACCAGAAACTGTTACTATGCTAGTAGTCAAAGGGGATGAAGACATAGTTTTCAAAAGAAGAATCAAAAACTTATCCATATGAAAAAATGCTTCAAATAACTAATAAGACAAATGCAAATCCAAACAACTCTGACCTTTCACCTTATACTTAGAAAATTGGCAAAGATGACAGAAGATGGGAATTACCAATATTGGAAGGATTGTGGAGTTACAGGCTTGTTGATGGAACTGTGAGTTGGTCCAACCATTCCGGAAAGTAATCTGGAATTAGGCAGATAAAGTGACTAAAATGTCTCTCTGCCCTTTCACCTAGAGATCTCAGTAGTAAGCATACACTCCAGCATGTCATTGACCATTAAAAGAAAGGATCCATATACACAAAATATTTATAGCAGCCTTTTTTTTTTTTTTTTTTGTGGCAGCAAAGAAACAGAAACTAAGTTGTGGTCCATAATATGATGAAATATTACTGTGCTATAAGAGACAGATGTGATGAATACAGAGCAGCATGAAATGATTTATATGAAATGATGCTAAACTAAGTAGAGGCAAGAAAATAGTATAGACAATGATGACAATATTGGAAATGAAGAATAACCACTAAAGAGTTGAAATTGACTATAGTGAAATTATAAAGCCCAAGGTTGGCCAAAAGAAGAGACATGAGAAGATACTTCTTGCCCCACTCCCTTGCCGAACTAGTTGTCTGAATGTGAAACACTGCATATAACATCAAATTTTTTTGATGTCTTGATTAGTTTTGTTGAATTTTTTGTCTTCAGAAAAACTCCTTATTGTAAGAGATAATTCTGGGAGAAGGGAACACAGAGAAAAATGTAGACATTATTACAAACAGAAGATATCAATAAAAATCTATTTTTTAAACAAAATCCCCAGCACAAATTGAGAATGGTGGGAAATTTCTCTCCAAACTGGCAAGCATCCATTTCTCTGTCTCGATTCTCTTAGTGATATCTATAAGAATCATAGCCAAGACAGTGCTGCCTCTACACGTTGTTCCTCTGGTAAAGTATAAACTTCTTAAGAGCAGGGATTGTTTCTCTTTTGTCTGAATATTTCAAGTGGCTAGCACAGTTCCTGGCACATAGTAAACATTTAATGAATGCTTGTTGAATGATCTACTTTGTAACTCTAGAGTGTACTTAATATGTGATATTGTCTATTATACCTCTCAAAGATTTATATGATACTTAATTAAACATTAAAGGCATAAACATTCAGATGCAGGATTTGGAACCGAAAGGGATTTTGTTTTATGAATACAGGAGTGAAGGTCCAAAGAAGTTGAGTCCTTTTCCAAGGTCACTCAGGTTGTAAGAGTCAGGTTTCAGATCTAAGTGAGGTAAATGCTCTTTCCTTTGCACCATTTTGTGCAAATTTTCTCATTTTTATTGAAGGTTAAAATATATCATATGTCTTGGAAATAAGTGAATGAGTGTGTATTTCCACAGGTGTTGTTTGGTTTAACCCTAGCTGAAGCAGCAAGGTATCTTGAGGGGTAGAAAGGAGGAAGAGGCAGGTGAGTGAAGACCCTGAACCCAGCAGCCATCAAAATAGCAGTATACCCCACACTATTGACCCTGCTTCAGCTGAGCACCAACAGCCATCATCCAGGGAAGGTAAACCCTCTGGAGATAAGGCCTGGCAAATACTTCTGCAGATGCTGTATCCCCTGACTACTCAGCAGCTGTAGATACTTTCGACCCAGAAAAGAAAGTTCTGACCACTAAAGTTCTGGGAAGTGTCAAGGTTCATCATCAAAAACATAGAAAGTTTATAAGTTGAAATGATGTTAAAAAATGGACATTATCATCCACTTTGATATTGTACTCTAAGAACCATTTGACTTTTAGTTGAAACCTTCTCTGTGTAATGTCTCCCTTATTGGGACATGAGTTTCTTGAGAGTGGAGACTCTATTTTTATCCTCAGCACTTAGTACAGTGCTTTGCATATATAGTAAGCAGTAAATAAAATATTTTTTTCATTCATTCACATTATTGTGGTCATCCTGTGTATTTTCCTGGCTCTACTCATTTTATTCTGTCAGTTAACACAGATTTTTCTGAGTTTCACTGAATCCTTCATATTTGATATTTTTCTGTAGCAAAGTATATTCACTTTGTTTTCAGTTTTTTGTTACAAAACAATAAGTGCTACTATGAATGTTTTTGTATATCTAACTCCCTCTTCCCCTACACTTCTTTGGACTATATGTCTTGTAGTTATATTATGGGATCAGAGTATGTGTAGTTTTGTACCTTTTGGGTATAATGCTAAGTTGTTTTGCAGAATGATTAGAACAATTCACAACTTCACCAACAGCACATTCGTGTACCCGTTCTCCCACATCCTTTCCAATAACTTTGATTTTTTTATCATCCTTGCTAGTCTGATGGAAGGTGTTACTACAGAGCTGCTTTTATTTGCATTTTTATTAGTGATCTGGAGCATCATTTCACGTGGTAGTTGATAGTTTGTGGTAGTTGATAATTTGAGCTAGATTGTTTGGATTTTCAGATGGATGAAAGTTTATTATATTTTTATCTTTACCAATATAGTACTCATCAATCCATAGCTTATTCCCTTAGAGGAAGTGCATTTTCATGTCAGTAGCAGTACCAATTTAGGTTTTTCTTTTCACATTAGCCTTAGTTGCATTATCAGATCCCTATGCTGGGATTTTGCATTCCAGATGTACTTTTGGGCTTTAGTTCAAGAATCATATATTACTCAAAGTTTGGCGTACAATATATGCATACTTATGCATCATCTTATAGTTTATTCAGTCTGATATGTACTTATTTGATCGTTTCATTCTGGAATGAACATATATATACTTTTCAGTGATTATATCGTGCTTACAATTCATAGCCTATTTTAAAGCTGTCCAAGCCAATACCATTGTCTGCATTTTGGTTCATCTTATGTTGCTTTGGTAATCATTGGTTTTGAATAATAGGATAATATGTGTGCTTGAGCTGAGAACACAGTGTCTTTCCATGTTGTTTGCAGACTTAATCATCCAAAGATCTCAAGAACATACACTAGGTAACTGCATAAAAACAAGCCTATTGGTTTGAAAGCTTTCTGCATTCTGGGTTTATTTTAAAGGACAGGGATTGCTTAGGTTTTTGGGGAGGTTCTATGGTGCAGTGGAGAGAACACTAGGCCTGAAATCAGAAAGGCCTGAGTTCAAATTTAGCCTTAGATGCTTGCTAGCTGTGTGAGCCTGAGGAAGTCATTTAACCTCTTTTTACCTCAGTTTCATCATTTGTAAAATGAGGATAATTATGGCACTTTCCAGAGTTGTTATGAAGATCTAATGAGATGATATTTATAGAAGGCTTAAGTAGAATGCCTAGCCCAGAGTAGGCACCATGTAAGTGTTAACCATTATTGTTGTTTGTATTATTGTTGTATCACTTCTTCTGGATACTGACTCAAGAATGTATTAGTAATAAAGTATTGAATTTTTGCAACTCTCTCTGCAGTATGCTACGTACATTAAACATATAAGTTTAGTCTAAATCCTCAGTGTTTCTGATTTCCTGTGTTTTGGGAAGGTAGTATATGAAATTGTTAACTTCCCCTTAGTAAGACCTTTATTGAGATATAATAAGACTAGTGGGAAGGAAGTTGTTTGTCTGAGAAAATAATATTTCCCCTCAGTTCTCACAAATCTTTAGCATCATTTATAGATTCGTCATCTAACATAAAAGATAGTGGTACTTTAAAAGCATGAATATTTTTATGAGCACAAATTCCATGTATCTTTTTAAGAAAAAAATTTATTCTCTCATCGTGAAGTCCCTTAACTGATCTTAGTAACCTCGAGGACACCTATAGTTATAATAGCCAAGCTAAAGGGATTTTATGGGAGTTTCCTTTCTGTTAAGAGAATTAATTTCATTGCATGTTCCACTTGTTAAACATGATTTGTGATTTATGCTTTCTGCTTTTATAGATTCAAATAGAATTTTAGTGAACAATAATGCTAATCAGCGGCCATAGGGAACTTCAAATTGCCTAGTTTACTCCTAGGCACTATCTGTGGTGTTAGAAGAATGTAGTTTCCTTAAAGCCTCCATTCTTTGCTTTTGCTAGAGAAAGATGTAAATATCAACACCTGTTCTCATATTCGCTATTCACAATGAAATGTATTTAACTGAAGACTGCCTTATTTTACCCTTCAGGTTTATTTGCATTTTTAACCTGGATGTCTCAGAGTATCCTAATAGAAAGATAGGCACATATTGTTGTTGAGTCATTTCAGTCATGTCCTACTCTTTGTGATCTCATTTTGGGTTTTTCTTGGCAAAGATACTGGAGTGGTTTGCATTTCCTTCTGCAGCTTATTTTACAGATGAGGAACTGATGCAGACAGTTAAATGACTTGCATCCAGCTAGGCAGTATATGGGGCAGAATTTGAATTCATGAAGATGAGTTTCTATCCACTATGCCACCTAGTTTCCCCTAGAAGAGATACAGAGGTGTAATATAATCAGAGATTCAGAACCTCTTGAACTGCTGCAGTCAGTCAGCAAGCAATTATTAGGTGCTTACTGTGTGCCACGCACTGTTTTCTCCTGTGAGGATACAGTCAATCAACTGGCATTTATTAAGCACCTACTATTTGCCAGCCACTATTGTTCAGCACTGAAGATACAAAGAAAGACAAAAAACAGCCATTACTCTCAGAGAGCTCATTGTGAATGAGGGAGACAACATGCAAACAACTACATTCGAAAAGACAGATATAGGATTAATAGTGGGTAGTCTTGGAGAGAGGCACAGAGGTGTTCTGAGCTGGGAAATGAAGCATAGTGTTCAAAGAATAACAGGGAGGCCAGAGTCACTGGATCACAGCATGTGTTGAGGGAAGTAACATGTAAGAGAATTGGAAAGGCAGACTGGGGTCAGTCCCTGCCTTCAAGGACCTCACATTCTAATGAGGAAGCAACTACATAAATACAGGATGTATACTTCTGTACTCAGTCCACAAGCAGATTATTAAGGGCTTACTGTGTGCGAGGCACTGAGTTAAACAGTAGGAATACAGAAAAGAGCAAAAACAAAGTGGCTGCCCTCCAGGAGCTCACATCCAAATGACTGTGTACAGGGGAGATCTAGACAGAGTAAAAGGGAAGTGACTTCTGAGGGAAGGCACTGGCATGGGGGGTGGGGAAAGGCCTCCTGCAGAAGAGAGCCAAGGGATCTAGGAAAAGGAGGCGAAGGAGGACAGCATTCCCAAGTCGGGTGCACAGCCAATGAAAAAAGGCTGTGTGCTAAAAACAGCAGGAAAGTCAGGATCATTGGCTTATAGAGCACATTTTCTCTGAGGTTACTTTCCATCTACTCTGGTATACCTAGTTACTTATTTGTTGTACCTACCATTAGAATCTGAGCTCCTTGAAGACAAAGCCTGTTTTTTGCCTTTCTTTGTATCCCCAATACTTAGCCCAGTTCCAGGTATATAGTACATCCTTAATAAGTGTTTCTTGACTGACTTGTTGAATTACTTTAAAGTGCTTTACTCACATTACTTCTCTGAGGTATTATTTTCCATATTTTACAGAATAGAAAAATGAGGTCTTGGGAGGGTAAGTGCTCAAGATTACCCTATTGGTGAAGGAGGGAGCTGAGATTTTCACCCTAGTTTTCCGATTCCACATCTGCTGCTATCGCGAACTGCCTTCAGCATTAATGGAAGGATAAACAATCCCAAAATAAGTATGATACAAGGTAGAATATGAGAGGAAGGAAGATCAGAGTCTGCTTTAGAAAAATCTGAGAAAGGAGTGATAACTTTATGCTAAGAGAATTAGAGAAAGCTTCATTGAAAAGGTATCTCACTGAGCTAGGCCTTGAAGAAAGAGAGGGATTTTATTTGGTAGAAATGAAGACAAAGGGAGTGGGCTTCAGACATATGCAGGCATTATTCAGGACGATGGAATAAATCTAAAAATGTGAATTCTAAAAAAATAATTAATTTTTAGTTTACAGCATTCAGTTCCACAAGCTTTTGAATTCCAAATTTTATCCCCCTCCTTCCCCTCCCCATTACCCACCCACCTTCCTAAGGCGGCATGCAGTCTGATAGGTGTTCTCTCTCTCTTTCTGTCTCTCTCTCTCCCCCTCTCTCTCTCTTTCTCTCTCCCCCCCCCCCCCGAGCTATAAGAGAACTTAGAGGTCATCTAGTTCAACACCTTCATTTTCCAGTTGAGGAAATTGAAGCCCAAAGAGGTTCAATGATGTCATAGTTCACACAGGTATTAAATTGAGAGCTAAGAGGATGGGGGAGAAGAAACTATGGCAGGTTTGAAGAGAGATGAAAAGGTTTGGAGAAGCCATTGTGGAGAGTGAAACACTGAGTTGATGAGGGAAGTATAGTAGCATTGCCTAGCAGCAGTGAAGGCCTAGTTGAGATTATGTAATATTTTAAATTTGTAGCAGATTCAGATAGAATGGTTATGTGATTTTCTCATCTTTCATTCAGTAGTATGTGTGTTGGAACAAAGGCAACAAATGGTAGGTATGATTTAAGACTGAGGTTTGGTAAGGCTTAATTGGTGATATGATAAGGGAGCTAGGGATTCAAGAGAAGACAGTGTAGAGTTAAATTAGTTTACCAAAGGGTCAAGATGGGGTCAAAAGAGTGGTTAGTGCAAGGGAGAAATCTGGGAGAGAACTGAAGGGTCAAACGATTGGAGGTCGTGGTGCAGAAGAAGAATAGGATCTTTAAAGGAAAGGCAGAGGGAGAGGTGAAAAGCCAATGAATTATGGATAAATAAGGGGATTTTGAAATTTTTTGAACATAGAGGTGGTATGTGGTGCATTTGTGGAAGATGGCAAGATCAACCGTGTGACCATCTTTGTGTGGCTGATTCAGGTCGCTTATGCACATTTGTCTGTTAACATGTTCAGTATTTTCTTTTTAAGAACAAAGGCTTAAAAAAACATAATTTTTGTCTGTTAACAATTTAGTTGAACTTGTTGTTTAAGGTAAATTAACCTACTGAGTATGATTGTTATTTTGCTTTTAATCTTGCAGTTTAGACTTTTTTTTAATAGTATAAGACATTATTCAGGTAGTGTGCATTTATAAAGTGTCCACTATATACCAGGCATTGTGTTAGACCCTGGAGATACAAAATAAAAAATAAAAATCTCTGCCCATGAGGAGCTTACATTCTGTTGGGGGAGACAATGCATGCATGCATGTATGTATGTATGTATGTATGTATGTATGTATGTATGCATTGCATCCATATAAAATAAATACAAGATAATTAATTAGAGGAGGGCATTAGTAGCTGAGAGGGAGAATGATGGACCAGAAAATGATTCCTGAGGTGGTACTTTGAATTGAACTTTGAAAGAAACTAGGAATTCTGAGAGGCAGAGGTGAGTTGCGGGTACATCCCACCCAGACATGTACAGTAAGAGAGATGGGAACAGCAAGAAGGCCAGTTTGGCCAAACTGTGGGTGCAGATGAGAGTAATATATAGGAAGACAGGTAAGGTGGTTGGAGTCATTCTTTGAAGGGCTTTAAATACCAAAGAGACCTTTGTTCTTGATCCTAGAGGTACTGGAGTTTATTGAGGGGAAGGAGAGGGAGGTTACATGAGCAGATGTGCTTTAAGAGAATCATTTTGGCATCTGTGTGGAGAAGAGAGAGGCAAGCCAACTGAGTAAGAGGAGATAAAGACTTGAATTAGGCTGGTTGTTGGGTGAGTAGAGAGAAGGGGACATATGCAAGAGGTTCTGATATCCTGGGTTAAGTCAAATTGGAAACAAAATTGGACTTCTTAGAAGACGTTTCTGCTTTTAAGATTGGTGTCATAATGGAAGAATATAAATCCTACCTATAACCCTATCTTAAGGGTTAAAGTTGATTCACTTTTCATGATAATTGTGTTTTAAAGATTTAAAACACTTTTAAATATTGGTTCCTAGTTAAAACTTGGTGTATAGGAAAAAACAGAATGGCAGCAGCAAGTCCATGTTTGAGTTTCAAGTAATAAAGTTCAGTACTTTAATGCACTGGAATCAAACTTAAGTAGAAGTGATCCCTCCTACCACATAATGGCTCAGAAAATCACAGATTAGCATTATTTTTAAAAAAAATTTTATTTTATTTTTCATTTTTAACACAGTTCATATCACATAAAACAATTCCAACTTTTGGTCAGGTGATACTTCTTTTTAAAGCATTTACAATACAGACCACAAAAGAATTTTTTTTTAAACATTAACTGAGACACAAATAATATTTATGTATGCTAATTTCACAAGCCCTTGACCTAATTGTCTCCACAGTATTACCAAGAATTAAAGGACCCTAACTTATTGTTTTTGGTCTAAAGTCCTAAGCCTAACAGCTTAATTTTAGACTTAACCTCAGATGTTCCCCTACCAACAACCTATAATTTAATAGATCTGGTATTAAGCTTACAAACCTTTTGACTATAGGAAATTGCCACTAGGAGTAGGGACATTGCAGGGAACCAATATCTCCCCAACTTCATCTGAGTTCCAGGTAGGAGTAGATTGTCAGCTTGCATTCAGTCAGGCTTAAAGTCTGCCAGGTGTCAGTGGGGAAATTGAGTCAGGAGAATCCTACCTCAGCCCAGGCTGAAGAGCCACTCTCCCACCCTTCCCATGAGATCACCTTTTGCAGTTCATACCAGCATCTCACAGACTTACTGGGATCATGGATTGGAGGCTCAGACCACCTTTCTTGCTGTCCGTACCTGGAGTCAAACTCAGAAGAACAATCAGTTAGTAGTCCCATAGATTCTTAAAATAGCAAGATCCAATAACCAGGTTTCAGATATGACTATGATTTCACATTGGCTAAGGAACATTTTTGAAGCAAGTCTTAAGTGGCTTACATGCCTTTCTCTACTTATTCTGGTTCCTGATTAAATAGCAATCATAAAATCAAATTTACTATTAAAACCTTAACTTTTCCATCAGTGCCAAATTTTACCTGAGGTTACCTGCCTCTAGGAAATTTAGACTAAAATTCATTTCCCCAAACTAAAGATGTCTCTGATTTAGTCTCAGTAATTAATTCAGTCAGTTGTTTTAATACTAATTGCTTTTACCTCACTTTGTAACATGTCCAATTTTTCTCCCCATCACTTCCCTCCCCCTGCTTCCTAATATCTTGCATTCTGATTACTCCTTCCTTCAATGTACCCTCCCTTCTATCACACCCCACCCTTCCCTTATCCCCATCTTCTCTCTTTTCTTGTAGGGCAAGATAAATTTCTAGAACCCATTCTCTGTATTTCTTATTTCCCGATTATATGCAATAAAAATTCTCAACATTCATTACTAATACTTTGAATTCCAACTTCTCTCCCTCCCTCCCTCCCTATCCATCCCCACTGACAAGGCAAGCAATTCAATACAGACTGAATATGTGTCATTTTGCAAAAGACTTCCATAATAATCATGTTGTGTAAAACTAACTATATTGCCCTCTATCCTACTCTATCTCCCCTTATTTTTTTTTATTTTTTTATTCCCTCATTTGACCTTGTCCCTTCTCAAAAGTGTTTATTTCTAGTTACTCCCTTCTCCTATTTGCCCTCCCTTCTATCATTCCCCTCACCCCACTTGTCACCTCCTCCCCTACTTTCCTGTGGTATAAGATACATTTTCATATCAAATTTAGTGAGCATGTTATTCCCTCCTTCAGTCATATGTGGAGAACTTCACTTTTCTCTTCTCCCCTTCTCCCTTTTCTCCTCCATTGAACAAGATTTTTCTTATCTCTTTTATGAATTATAGCCTGCCCCATTCCATTTCTCCCTTTCTCCTCCCAGTATTTTCCTCTCTCACCCCTTAATTTTTATTTTATTTTTATTTTTTTGTGGATATCATCTCTTCTAATTGGACACAGCCTGTACTCTCTGTCTATATGTGTGTGTGTGTATATGTGTGTATGTGCAATCCCTCCACTTACCCAAATACTAAGACAAGGTTCAAGAGTTATAAATATTTTCTTTCCATGTAGGAATGTAAACAGTTCAGCTTTAGAAAATTTTTTATGGGGGGCAGAGCCAAGATGGCAGACTAGAAAGACACACTTATGCAGGGTCCTCCCCACAGCCCATAAAATACCTGTAGAGAGGGACTCTCAACAAATTTTGGAGCAGCAGAAATGGAGAACAACAGAGTGGAGGAGATTTGCAGCCCACGGTAACCTGAAAGGCCCACGGAAACGTTGGTTGCGCTGGACACGGATTCGAGCACAGAGCCCAGCCTATCCTTGGCTGAGGGACGAGACTCTGGGAGGAGGACATCTCGGGGGTGGAATCTCCAGTCCCAGTAGCGTGTCCTCAGATCCCTCAGCACACAGACCCCAGAGGTCAATGACAAGGTTTAATCAGCAGTCCAGGAAGGGAGAAGGGCTTTCCCACAGCTCTGGCAGCAGGCAGCAGCCACAGAGCCTGCACAGCAGCCTGTATGGAAAGCTCCATTGTTAGAGTGTAAAAAACCCTAGGGGCATTGAAGAGCTGAGTCTTGCCTCCACCTTGTGTGGAGGCCCTGGGGAGCTGGTCTTTGTATCACACTGAATGGCTGCCCTGCCCATCCAGCGTATCTGAAAACCAGCCCCCAGTGCTGACTTGGGAACTGAAGGCAAGGTGGCTGTGGAGATGTAACTGCTAAAATTCTGGGTATAAAAATCCCTCTCTGAGTCCAGACCAGTACACGCTTGATTGTGCCACCTTGGAGGAACTGAGATCTCACAGATTCCCAGATTATACCCTACTCCTGACAAAGGACCCAAAAGTCAAATAACTGGTTGGGAAAATGCCCAAAAAAGGGAAAAAAAAGTAAGACCATAGAAGGCTACTTTCTTGGTGAACAGATATCTCCTCCCATCCTTTCTGACGAGGAAGAACGATGCTTACCATCAAGGAAAGATATAAAAGTCAAGGCTTCTGTATCCCAAATACCCAGAATAAATATTCAGTGGGCTCAGGCCATGGAAAAGCTCAAAAAGGATTTTGAAAATCAAGTTAGAGAGGTGGAGGAAAAACTGGGAAGAGAAATGAAAGAGATGCAAGAAAAGCATGAAAAGCAGGTCAACACCTTGCTAAAGGAGACCCAAAAAAATGATGAAGAAAATAACACCTTGAAAAATAGGCTAACTCAATTGGCAAAAGAGGTTCAAAAAGCCAATGAGGAGAAGAATGCTTTCAAAAGCAGAATTAGCCAAATGGAAAAGGAGGTTCAAAAGCTCACTGAAGAAAATAATTCTTTCAAAATTAGAATGGAACAGATGGAGGCTAATGACTTTGTGAGAAACCAAGAAATCACAAAACAAAACCAAAAGAATGAAAAAATGGGAGATAATGTGAAATATCTCATTGAAAAAACAACTGACCTAGACAATAGATCCAGAAGAGACAATTTAAAAATTATGGGACTCCCTGAAAGCCATGATCAAAAAAAGAGCCTAGACATCATCTTTCATGAAATTATCAAGGAAAACTGCCCTGAGATTCTAGAACCAGAGGGCAAAACAAATATTGAAAGAATCCACCGATCACCACCAGCAAGAGATCCAAAAAGAGAAACTTCTAGGAACATTGTGGCCAAATTCCAGAGTTCCCAGGTCAAGGAGAAAATATTGCAAGCAGCTAGAAAGAAACAATTCAAGTATTGTGGAAATACAGTCAGGATAACACAAGATCTAGCAGCTTCTACATTACAGGATTGAAGGGCATGGAATAGGATATTCCAGAAGTCAAAGGAACTAGGACTAAAACCAAGAATCACCTACCCAGCAAAACTGAGTATAATACTTCAGGGGAAAAAATGGTCTTTCAATGGAAGAGAGGATTTTCAAGCATTCTTGATGAAAAGACCAGAGCTGAAAAGAAAATTTGAATTTCAAACACAAGAATGAAGAGAAGCATGAAAAGGTAAACAGCAAAGAGAAGTCATAAGGGACTTACTAAAGTTGAACTGTTTACATTCCTACATGGAAAGACAATATTTGTAACTCTTGAAACATTTTTCAGTATCTGGGTAGTTGGTGGGACTACACACACACACACACACACACACACACACACACACACACACACACACACCACAGAGTGAGATGAATAGGATGGGATCACATCTTAAAAAAATGAAATTAAGCAGTGAGAGATAAATATATTGGGAGGAGAAAGGTAGAAATGGAATGGGGCAAATTATCTCTCATAAAAGAGGCAAGCAAAAGACTTTTCAGTGGAGGGAAAAAGAGGGGAGGTGAGAGAAAAACATGAAGCTTACTCTCATCACATTCGACTAAAGGAAGGAATAAAATGCACAATCATTTTAGTATGAAAATCTATCTTACAATACAGGAAAGTGGGGGAGAAGGGGATAGGAGGGTGGAGGGCAGTGGGAGGAGGGAGCAATTTGAGGTCAACACTCTTGGCAAGGGACAGGATCCAAAGAGAGAACAGAAGCAATGGGGGGCAGGATAGGATGGAGGGAAATATAGTTAGTCGTACGCAACATGACTATTATGGAAGTCTTTTGCAAAACTACAGAGATATGGCCTATATTGAATTGCTTGCTTCCCAAAAGGAATGGGTGGGGAGGAAGGGATGAAGAGAAGTTGGATGTCAAAGTGTTAGGAAGAACTGTCGAGTATTGTTCTTACTACTAAGAAATAAGAAATACAGGTAAGGGGGTATAGAAAGATATCTGGCCCTACAGGACAAAAGAGAAGATGGGGACAAAGGAAGGGAGGGATGTTAGAAGAGAGGGCAGATCGGTGATAGGGGCAATCAGAATGCTCAGCCTTTTGGGGAGGGGGGAGGGGAGAAATGGGGAGAAAATTTGGAACCCAAAATTTTGTGAAAATGAATGTTAAAAGCTAAATAAATAAATTTTTAAAAAAAAGAATTTTTTTATGATTTCTCTTTCCTGTTTACCTTTTCATGCTTCTCTTGATTCTTGTGTTGGAAAGTCAAATTTTCTATATAGTTCTGGTCTTTTCCTCAATATGAATGCTTCATAGTCCTCTATATTATTTAATGACCATTTATTCCCTTGAAGTATTATACTCAGTTTTGCTGGGTAGGTGATTCTTGGTTTTAATTCCAGTTCCTTTAACTTCTGGAATATCCTATTCCAAGCCCTTCAATCCCCCAATGTTGAAGCTGCCAGACCCTGTGTTATCCTTATTATATTTCCACAATACTCAAATTGTTTCTTTCTAGCTTCTTGTAGTATTTTCTCCTTGATCTGGGAACTCTGAAATTTGACCACAATATTCCTAGGAGTTTTTCTGTTCGGGTCTCTTTTAGGAGGTGATCTGTGGATTCTTTCAATATTTATTTTGCCGTCTGGTTCTAGAATATCAGGGCAGTTTTCCTTGATAATTTCATGGAAGATGATATCTAGGCTCTTTTTTTGATCATGGCTTTCAGGTAGTCTCATAATTTTTAAATTGTTTCTCCTGCATCTGTTTTCCAGGTCAGTTGTTTTTCCAGTTAGATGCTTCACATTATCTTCTATTTTTCAAACTTTTGGTTTTATTTTTTTAACTGCTTGGTTTATCTTATAGTCATTCATTTCCCTGAACTCAATTCTCTCTTTCAATGAATTATTTTGTTCAGTGAGCTTTTGAACCTTCTCCTCCATTTGGCTAATTCTGTTTTTTAAAGCCTCCTTCTCCTCATTGGCTTTTTGGACCTCTTTTTCCAATTGAGTTAGCCTCTTTTTATTTATTTATTTTTTTTAAATTTTTATTTTTTTTATTTAACTTTTAACATTCATTTTCACAAAATTTTGGGTTACAAATTTTCTCCCCTTTTATCCCCTCCCCCCCCCCAAACATCAAGCATTCTCATTGCCCCTATGACCAATCTGCTCTCTCTTCTGTCCTCCCTCTCTGCCCTTGTCTCCATCTTCTCTTTTGTCCTGTAGGGCCAGATAGCTTTCTATACCCCTTTACCTGTATTTCTTATTTCCTAGTGGCAAGAACATTACTCGACAGTTGATCCTAATACTTTGAGTTCCAACTTCTTTATCTCCCTCCCTCTCCACGCCTTCCCTTTGGAAGGCAAGCAATTCAATATAGGCCAAATCTGTGTAGTTTTGCAAATGATTTCCATACTAGTTGTGTTGTATAGGACTAACTATATTTCCCTCCCTCCTATCCTGTCCCCCATTACTTCTATTCTCTTTTGATCCTATCTCTCCCCATGAGTGTCGACCTCAAATTGCACTCTCCTCCCCATGCCCTCCCTTCTATCATCCCCCCCACCCTGCTTATCCCCTTATCCCCCACTTTCCTATATTGTAAGATAGGTTTTCATACCAAAATGAGTGTGTATTTTATTCTTTCCTTTAGTGGAATGTGATGAGAGTAGACTTCATGTTTTTCTCTCACCTCCCCTCTTTATCCCTCCACTAATGAGTCTTTTGCTTGCCTCTTTTATGAGAGATAATTTGCCCCATTCAATTTCTCCCTTTCTCCTCCCAATATCTTTCTCTCTCACTGCTTGATTTCATTTTTTTTTAAGATATGATCCCATCCTCTTCAATTCACTCTGTGCACTCTGTCTCTATGTATGTGTGCGTGTGCGCATGTGTGTGTGTGTACTCCCACCCAGTACCCAGATACTGAAATGTCTCAAGAGTTACAAATATTGTCTTTCCATGTAGGGATGTAAACAGTTCAACTTTAGTAAGTCCCTTATGACTTCTCCTTGCTGTTCACCTTTTCATGGTTCTCTTCATTCTTGTGTTTGAAATTCAAATTTTCTTTTCAGCTCTGGTCTTTTCATCAAGAATGCTTGAAAATCCTCTCTTCCATTGAAAGACCATTTTTTCCCCTGAAGTATTATACTCAGTTTTGCTGGGTAGGTGATTCTTGGTTTTAGTCCTAGTTCCTTTGACTTCTGGAATATCCTATTCCATGCCCTTCAATCCCGTAATGTAGAAGCTGCTAGATCTTGTGTTATCCTGACTGTATTTCCACAATACTTGAATTGTTTCTTTCTAGCTGCTTGCAATATTTTCTCCTTGACCTGGGAACTCTGGAATTTGGCCACAATGTTCCTAGAAGTTTCTCTTTTTGGATCTCTTTCAGGCGGTGTTCTGTGGATTCCTTGAATATTTATTTTGCCCTCTGGTTCTAGAATCTCAGGGCAGTTTTCCTTGATAATTTCATGAAAGATGATGTCTAAGCTCTTCTTTTGATCATGGCTTTCAGGTAGTCCCATAATTTTTAGATTATCTCTCCTGGATCTATTTTCCAGGTCAATTGTTTTTCCAGTTAGATGCTTCACATTATCTTTTATTTTTCAAACTTTTGGTTTTATTTTTTTAACTGCTTGGTTTATCTTATAGTCGTTCATTTCCCTGAACTCAGTTCTCTCTTTCAATGAATTATTTTGTTCAGTGAGCTTTTGAACCTTCTCCTCCATTTGGCTAATTCAGTTTTTTAAAGCCTCCTTCTCCTCATTGGCTTTTTGGACCTCTTTTTCCAGTTGAGTTAGCCTCTTTTTAAAGGTGTTATTTTCCTCAGCATTTTTTTGGTTCTCCTTTAGTAATCTGCCAACTCTCTTTTCAAGCTCTTCTGTTGCCTGAGACCAGTTTAAGATCCCTTTGGAGGCCCTGGAGGCAGGGGCCTTGACTTCTGACAGTATGCCTTGTTCTTCCTCACCTGAAAGGATCAGAGGAGATACCTGTTCACCAAGAAAGTACCGTTCTATGGTCTTATTTTTTTCCCCTTTTTTGGGCATTTTCCCAGCCAGTTACTTGACTTCTGAGTTTCCTCTCCACAATCACCTGGCCTCCAGTTCTGCCAAGCCAACACTGGGGGCTTAGATTTAGATGAGCTGCTCCAAACCCTCAGGGGCTTTGGGGCGGGGCAGGGTTGCTATTCAGTGTGAGATTAAGATCAGCTGTGGAGACAGGACAGCCACACAGGGCTCAGTTTCCTCAGGGACTTTACGATGAGGCCTTCCACTATGGAGGCAGGTCTGCTGCTGCCTCCGCTGCTGCCACCTGAGGAGGCCTGAGTTATGAGGACACCCTGCTCCCTTCTTGGCCAGCAGAAAAAACCCTCTCACTGACCTTTAATGCCTGTGGGTTCAGGGATCTGCACTGCCGCTTGAGATTCTGTCCCTGAAGGCTGCTCAGTTCTGCTCCTCCCGGTGCATGGCCAAGGCTGGACTGGGCTCTGCTCTATGTCTGGTGCAACAGACCTTTGCCATTGGTCTTTCACGTCGCTCTGGGCTAGAAATCTCCTCCACTCTGTTGTTCTGTGGCTTCTGCTGTTCTAGAATTTGTTGAGAGTCTTTCTTTACAGGTATTTTATGGACTGTGGGGTAAGAGCTAGTGTATTTAAATCTTTCTATTCCACCATCTTGACTTCGCCTCCCACAAATTAGCATTATTTATATTGTATTATGTTTTTATTTTTTTTGTTACCTACTTCCCAATTCCATTTTAGTCTGATGTAGGAGTATGGGCCACTGCTCAGAGTTTGTCCCCTCTGCTGTAGTGTATTTGTGATCTTCTTGATCCCAAGCAGCTGTTGATGACTTGGGTAGAACAGCTTAGGAGTCAGCAACACAACCAGCTTTGTGACCCCAGACAACTCACTGAATCTCTCTTAGCCTCAGTTTCCCTGTCTATAAAATGAGGATGATAATAGCACCTGTTTCACAGGTTTGTAAGGAGGGTCAAGTAATATAATGTAAAGCATTTTGCAAGCCATAAAATGCTACTTAAATGTTAGCTATTTTTATTATTATTTATATGGTTACTGTTTCCCACCTTCCCAGTGGTGTAGATCTAAACCTCTCCTATGATTTCTTACACTGTCAGACTCTTGTCCAAGTTCTCCTATAGAGCTTCCAGTGGGTCCACCCAAAATGTAAGTACCTTTCGTTAGGTTGCTAGTTTCATTTAAGTACCCAGTATAGCAGAACTATCTTATTAGTTATCCTTCACTCTAGCCATGCAAGAGACCCACTTCCTTTTCTAGTTATATGTCTTTTTGATAACTTTTGTGTACTTTTCGCACACAAGTCTTTAATTAATGTTAACATACTTCACCCCTTGCATGATATACAGGTACTTGAGTTTTGCAATTGGTCTCTTTATAAGTAATGAAATGTATACATACTACACTATAGCATATGTTATCATGGAGTTTATAGTCATTATTTGCAGATGAAATCTTCTAAATTAATCTGTATGAGTTTCATTACCCATAATATATAATCCAGTATCCTGTTGCTGAAGCTATACATGTAGTCTTCAACATGTTTTTGGAAATATTCTGATTTTTTTGTGTTCTAAAACTAACTTGTATTCAGCTGAGAGAAGGTTTTGAAATAAACAGTTTTGAAGATCTATTATTTTTCTTCTGCTTGTTTTTAGGCAAGTTAACAAAAAGACTTTGATTTTTCCCTGTTAGAGTTCTTCAAAAGAAAGAAGGAGTGTTGATCTATGTTTTAATAAAGCAGCAATATAAATCAGATGTTGACAGATGTTTCCTGTCCTCCCGAAATATGTTAGGAAGACTTTTGTTTTGTGATCAGGATTCTTTTGATGGTTGAAAACTGGTAAAATATATGGCATTGTGTATAGGTCATTTTTTAACTAGGGATTTATGTGAATAGTTGGAGCAGTAGAATGGATAATCTAAGATGAGGTGAATAAAAATTCATAATTGGTTTTGAATTTTATGATCATAGGGATTTTAGAGTTGGAATGAATTTGACAACAAATTTAACTTCCAGAATATATTTTACTTTAGTCTACAGTTTAATTAGTATTTCCTGTATATGTTCATATTTTTGATAATCCAGATTAAGAATGGCTGAAAGCAGACTTACATAACATCTTGGTGATGAAAAAATTTATTGTAGGTAATTCATATGAGAATAAACTAAAAGTTGTAATTTATTGAACTTCTTTGGATTCACTGAGGTAAAGTGATGATTTTACAAAACACTAAGTTAACATTTGTTCTTCTGGAGAATCTTTTCATGTGGATAAACGTTTCTGTGTAGCGAATTAAAGTGAGTCTTCAATTACTTAAAATGTATCCTCCATGGTTGACTCTTCTAGGCAAAGTCCAGCATTAGGTGTTTCATTAAACCAACTGAGTCACTGGAAAGATCTCTTGAAATAAATAAGCAGAAAGGAAAGAAAAGACTGCAAAAGAGACCCAACTATAAAAATGTTGGTGAGGAAGAAGAAGAGGAGAAAGGCCCTGAAGAAAGTCAGGAAGATGCTGATAAGGCTAAAGGTATAGAAGGTAGTTCAAAAGGCATCAAGACAAGTGGGGAGAGTGAAGGTGAGTAAACCAATGAATCAAAAAATACACCAACTAATATTTATTTAGAAATACTGTTTTTGTCCAAATAAGTTTCTTGTTTGTGGTATATTGTATAAAAGTATTTAATACCATTACAATCCCTTTCTTATCCTGTTTTATGTAAATGTAAAGTATGTTCCTTAAGAAAATCTTTATAATTGGATTTTTTAAAAAATAAGGTTTTTTTTTTTAGATACCTTATGTTGGTTTTTTTTTTTTGGTAAAACAAATAATAATCTCTTTGTAAATTCATGTTTTCAGTTAGCAAATGTGTTTACAATGAGGTGTACCAGTACTATGTGTGCTTAATAAGAAGAATCTTAAACTCTTTTTTCCTTTCGATGCTTGTGGTTTATCTTTTACTTCCCATCTCTATGTAATCAACCATTCAGAAAGTAGTATTCTTGTTTGTAGAAAACATTTCTTATAAAATGTTGTACAATTCCTTCTCTTGTGTTTTAAGCCTATGTATTTTTAGACCTTACAAGAATCTTAAAATTGGAACGAACCTCAAAGGTGATCTGGTCCAAACCATACTTGATCAAGAATGCCTTTACAACATTCCCAACAAATGTATTCTTTGTGAGTGGTGCTTATGGTAGTAGTGGTGGTTCTTTGCAGATAAGATCAAAACAGAGATCTTGTGACAGACAGGAGAGCCCATTTTTTCAGAAGCCTTTGGTAGCCTGCTGTTCCATGGTGCTGGGGCATTACATTCTTATAGCTGTCTTTTTGTATTGATGCACCATTAGGGGATGCTCTTCAGCCATCTATTTCAGTACTCTGTCAGGATAGTCAGTATATCAGAGAGTTAGAACTCATTTTCTGGAAAAATGTGCCTTTCCCAAGCCCCCAGCGAAGACTCCATCCTCCTTCTATGTTAGGATTTTCTTGGCACTTGCTGTTTTGTAATGGATTTAGTGATTACATAAAGTATTTGAGAAGTGTTTCTTTCATGGATGCATTGGTAATATTGTATTGAGGCTTTTAAGAAAAAAACACTTAAACCTCAACAACATGTCTTTTTAGAGCAAGATATAAATTAGACATTTTTGTTCAAAGGAGGAGCTGACATGAGCTTGGATTTTCTTTTTGGTAAATCTTTGCAAAATTTTATGAAGTTGACTTTTGGGAGAAATGAAACAGACAAATAGAGGGGGAATGTATAGAGTAAAGACATATATGGGGAGAAAATTTGGTTACTTTAATATGTTAGTCCTATCTAGTGAATGTTTCAGAGAAAATGTTACTCTCCTTTGCTATTTTCAAAAAGATGTTTTGCATACTCTACTCATGTCTGTTTCTTCTGGGAAAATGTAACGCCTTTGTTCCTTCCCTTTTAAGGGATAATCTTTAATATTGCACTGGCCATGACTAACTGTGGTATGGACAGAGCCTTATGGGGTTTGCTATGAAATCAAAATCAAGTTAGTCAGCATTCCTCCACCATCCCAAAACACACAAGTTGAAATTAAGAACTTAGGCTACTCTTAATACACTGATTCTGCTTGGTTTACTCAAATTAGTGGGAGGGCTTGGACTAGAGGAGACCCTTTCTTTGAAGAACTCTATGTCCTTTGCACCAGTGAGCTCTGGAGGATGATGCTTATGGATGGGCAGTGGGCATTTTCATAAACCTCTTAAAATAGTATTTGGAAAACTATTAAGTTTCTATAGGATGACCAAGGCACAGGAGTTTCCCACTAGCGGATTTGCTTGTACAGCTGATACTTATTTCATAGCACATACAGACATAACTTTTCATTGACCTGTCAGCATTTTTGGTACCCTTATATTTTCTTTAACAAGTTAGTCATTCCTAAATATGATATGCATGTCATCTTTCCATCTAACTGGTCTTAAATAAACATGATGATCGTGCACCCACTGTGCAAAGAAAATCCTGATTTGGCAAAGATGATTACATTCTTAAACTTTTTGTTTCCTGTATTCAAGTAATGAGGGAGGGATGTGAATATGTTTCTCTTTTAGGCTGTATCTATATTAGGGTGAAATAACACTGAATTTAATCCATGTGACTTGGAAGAGAATTTGTTCTCCAGCTGAATAAATAGAACTTTGCCAAAGATTTAAAGACTCTTTGTTTACCTGTCAGAATAGACTGCTAGTATTAAGAGCTACAGTGCATCGCATTCTTCCTGCTTCTGGGAAATAGTGATCAGATGACCTCAGAGCTAGAAATGTTTTAGACATTCGTTGGGCGGATAGGCAACAACCGAGAAAATTCAGTGTCTCTCCCCAAATAAAAAGCATGATTTGTTAAAATTCCACCCTTTCTAATGGAAGCCCTCAGTTAAGTTATGGCTGGCTGATGTCGGAAACTTCACAGATTAAAATCTAGAGAGGACCTTAAAGATCATATTCTGGACCAAGCCTTTTCATTTTCTAAGAAAGAAGACTGGAGCATAGAGTGGTTGTTACTTGCACAATGTCACATAGGTGATAAGTAGATAATCTAATAATAATGCTAAATCGATAATTTAGTAATGATAATGTAGATAACTTAGATAAGCTAGAATTTGAACCTAGTTTCTCCAAAACCTCATTACTACTGCATCCTACTACTTGTCTAAAGGCTAACTGTGATCCATTATTTAATATGATGATGTTTATAAAAAACATAGACCTTTTGTAAAAGTGTACTTTTAGTGCCTAAAGACTATTGTTGAAAATAGAAGAGAAGGAGATAAGAGAAGGAGGGGATGAGCTAGTGATAGAAGGAAAAGCATATTGGAGTAAGGGATAAGCAGAATGCATGCCGTCTTGGGGTGGGAGGAAGGGAGAGATGGGGAGAAAATTTGGAAATCAGAATCTTACGGAAGTGAATGTTGAAAACTAAAACTAAATTAATAAAAAAAAAACAAAAAGACTGTTGTTGGGTTCCACTATGTTCAAGTTTATTGGGTTGTCCTTGTGTTGACAACTTGACAATTGACAACTTGACAACTGACAAAAATAATTTTAATCATTTGTGATTTTCAGTTGTTGCTCTTTAACTTGTATTTGGCCTGCAATTTGTTTTCACCTGTAGATCAATGACTTATGAAAAAAATGGTAATTAGTTAAAAAGTATTTTTCCATAAGCATTTGTTGTTAAATATTATATTGAAGGCCTTGTATTAGACATTGTAAGGGATTCAAAGTAGTATGAACCTTGGTGTCTATCCCTAGTGTCTATGCTTTTGTTTGAAAAGAACAAGAGAAAAGCTAAATAATGATACAAGACTTAAATACCAAGTAAATACAACAATCCCAAGAAATGTCACTAGGACAGTATTGCCATTTAATTGCTAATTAATTGCCAACTGAATGTTCCCTGCGTCTGAAACCAGGTTTTCCTTTCTACCTAAACCTGTTCCTCTTTCCTTATTTCTGTCAGTTGTGTTGGCATTTACTATACCTCCTATGCTTGAAGTCTGGGGATTATTATTGAATGTTTACTAGTAATTTTTAGTGGGTTAAAGGATATATACAGTATAATTTCAGATTGTTTTTTTTTTTCAGAGTAATTGGGCTACTTTATTTTCTCACAGCTCCTGTAACATGTACCATTTTCATTTTTGCCGATCTGATCGGTATGAGGTGAAACCTCCAAGTTGTTTTAATTTGCATTTTTCTTATAATTAGTGATTGGAAGCATTTTTTTCACATTATTGATAGGCTACATTTCGTCTTCTGACTGAAAAGTACCTTTGAATGTCTTCTGCTGAGTGGTTTTGTTCTTACCTGCTTATATTACTTACATATATTTGCATTTACACACACATATGTATATATCCATATATGTGTATGTATGGATCAAAGAAATTTACTACAAAAATTTTTTTTTCCATTCAGATCCTCTTTTTATTCTGGCTGCTCTGATTTTGTTTTGCAAAAGCTATTTAACTTTGTGTAATTGTTTTATCTTTTATAATGATCATTTTTTAGTTAAGAATTCTTCCCCTAGTCATTGTCATTCAAGGTGCCAACTTGTTTTATTCTCCTCTAATTTTACCGGAACAAATATTTAGACAGTGTACATTTATGATATAAGAAGTAATATGTTGATCTAAACCCAGTTTTTGCCTTCAGGGTTTTCTAGAAGTTCTTGTAAAATAGGGAGAAGACAGTTCTTTGTTCGTATTCCTAGGAATGTACAGAAAAGCAAAGTGGATTATATGATATTAGATCTGACTTTAGAGTCATTGTAGTGTGCAGAAAGATTTGGACTCAGAGGACTTGGATTCTGTTCTTAGCTCTATTACTTAGTAACAGATTTACAGTCTTGGGAAAATCATCTTATATCTTTTGGTCTCCGTTACCCAATATGTAAGATGAGGGAGTTGTACTAGATAATCTTTAAGGCCCCTTCCAGCTCTAAACGAATGCATGGTTTCCAGTCTTGACTTAGTTACAGATTCATTATGTAGTTTTGTCAAGTCCCTTAAGATCTCTGGACCTCAGTTTGCCTCATCTGTAGATTTTGGTATTAGGAGAAGGTAGTAATACCTCCATCATGGTGTGCATAAAAACCAAGGTGATGAAGTTATCATATTTACTTGTATACATAACCTTTTATTCTCATTACCATCACTCTGAGTGTCTGTACACATGGTATATTTAATTCTTTCCAAATTTTCTTAACATTTCCTCCCCTTCTGCCTTATTTCTATTCTGGCAGGTTGATTTAGGCATTAGGGGACTGATTTTGTTTAGTTAGAAACATTGGCCAATACTACTTTCTAAATGTTTGAAAAAGTAAAAAGGGATTAAGAAAGGTGAATAATACTAGCCAATACTTACTTGTATATGTGAAGCACTTGGCGGAGGGGGACTGTGGAAAAGGAGTGGAAGTAGGAGAGGAGGATACAAAGATAGAAAGGAAGCTTTTCCTGCCCCCAAGGGTGCCCCTTTCTTTGGAAAGGGACAGTTAAGCTTCCAGATGCTGCTCCTGGGGTCTATTCACGTCATTAATTTTGTGATAGCCCACTTGCAACCTCATTTTGTTTATCTGCATAAGTAAGCTAATGGAATAAGGGGTTTATGTGTTATAAACTCATAGACTACATGAGGTAGTCATAAAGCAAAACACTACTCTGGTCTTATTTAACTGTATCATCTGAACTTGTATAACTAAAATAATTAATAGATTAGCCTAGGTGTTGCACCATACTCAAGCCCAGTAAAAGAACTCCATGGGATATATTGGTTGGCATGAAAAAAGTTACCTTAATTTCCCTTGGGTCATGAGCCTTTGGCTCCTCATTTTGAAACTATTAAAGAAATTCACAGTGCACCTAATTTTGTAGATACTGAATATTTAAAAGAAAAAAAGACAAATTCTGTCATGGGATTAAATAGCTGAAGAAATGATAATCACCTGTTCAGAAGGTTAACTTCTCTCTTTATAAAGTGCATTTTGGTTTTTCAGTTCAGTTTCTAGTCTGCATGTACAATTGTTATTAGATACATTTTGTAAATGCATTATGAGAAAAAGTAATTCTGAACAATGGGAATAAACTAACTTTTTGTTTAGAAAATTTTATCTAGTTCCATTTATTTGCTTAGGGAAGCAATTGACATTCCCCATTTTCATTTTAAAGTTATCTTTTATCTACAGTTTGCTCACTATAACGCAAACTAGACCAGGAATTTTTAACCTTTATGTTGTCAGAGTCTCTCCTGACATTCCAGTGAAGCCTACTACCCTCTTCCCAGAATATTTTTATAAAAACAAATTATGTAGAAATACAGTTATCAAAATATATTTTTGAAAAAAGCTTTTTGGACTCCAGATTAAAAGCTTCTGAACTAGAGCAACTTAAAAAATAACCTGTAAAATAAATGGCCTAAACCTTCTTGCTTTACTTATTAGTATGCCCTGAATTAAAGACATAATTGGTTTGCAGTAAAGCTAGAAAAATGTATGGTTATTCTACCAAAGAAATCAGGAGATTCCTTCTTAAACCCTGCAGAGGAAATTATCTTTAGATTATCATATTGCCTTACCTAGAACTGCATCAGACTATAAAATGGGGGTGAACATGCCAGTTTTCGTGATAGGGATATGTCTGTGTTTGAAAGGAACATCTGATGGTCTTCTCTATTGATATGAAATATCTAGCTACATTTGTCAGAACCCCTTTTTTCTGGCTATCACACCAGCTGTGGTCATGTTCTAATAATTTCACTTTGCGTGTGGTAAGGGGAGAATGTTTCAAAGCATTTTTGGAAAGAATTGAGAATGATAATTTTTCAGTCTTAAGGGGAAGATTGACATCTATTGTATGGTGTTTGGAGGAAAGAATACAGCTTTTAGTAAATAACCTCCCAAGAAATTATTCAGAATTCATCCTGCTTTTATTCAAAAACAGTACAAAAAGTAGATATGCATAGAGGCTTAGGGTAAGATTGGTGAGGAGAAAGGGAACTCAGTGGCCCCCCCCACACACACACACACATTAAAACCCACCCATACGTGACGTGTATGTCCTTCAGGTGCTCTTGCCTCTTGACATTCTGTTCACAGTGAGCCAGTTCAATTCTGTCTTTTCCAATTTTGTTTCCTAGAAACCTAACAATGTTTTTTTTTCCACAGCAGTTAACCTTTATTTTGGAGCCTTTCTCTTATCCTGTTCATCTTGTATCATTAATTACTCAATTGAACACATCAATACCATATGTTGTAGCATATTTTTATTCCTTATGATTGATGGGAAATGGATGAAAGGTAACAAGAGATAGAATCCTTGAGGTTTTTCAGCCAAAAGATATTTCGTGATTATTAGTTCTGTTTCCCTGAAAAGTATTTCATTTCACATATGGTAAGCAGATTAAAGTGTACTTTATATATAAAGTAAATAAATTATTGCAATTTTTAAAACAATTAGTGAAATGGAGACATTAGAAATTCAGAGACTTTGCTAAAGTAACATTTTAGAATTGTTAGGTTCATAATTGGAGTGTCACCCATTCGGGTTCTTACTCTTCTCCCCAGTCCACACTACTTAGTACTTCGATCAGTAATCTAGAACTAGATTGTCTTTTCCATCAACAACAGTCATCTTGACAACAGACAAAGATTTGGACTTTCCACATCTTTTAAAGCCATGTAGAAATGGATTCAGCCTGTGGCTTAATGTAAAGCAGGCAGTCACTGTCATGGATGCTATTAAAGTGGAATCCAAGACAGTTATTGGTAGCACACAACTTCTCTCTACCATATGCACCACTTTCTTTCTCCCTCCTTTCTCTTCTCATTTGTATCTCATTAAGTCTGTTGATTAAAGCACTGCAAATGAATCCAAAGACATATTTCAGTCCTATATGGGACAGTGAGTTTTTCTTGTTTCATGGCCACATACTAGGTTTCAAATTCTGACCATCTGTATTACAGATGTGTGCTGTTGATCACCAGAGGGACCTTGGTATATGAAGAAATGAAATACATTCTTAATCAAACATCTGAAATGTGGCTCCTTCAAATGATGTAGATCTTAACTCATCCGTGCCTGCCCACTCTATGCGACTCTTGATCATATCCTTCCCTAAGTTCTCCACACTCTTACTGCTAGATAAAGCAAACTATTTCCAAATATTCAGATGGAGCCCTAATCCTCTTCTGAGTTCCTGCCCCATATCTCCAACTGTCTATTGATATCTCCACTTAGATGTCTCATAGGCATCGCTGTGTCGACTCACATTGTGACCTAACTAGATACAACCAGTTTGTGTTGGGGTTGGCCCTCACACCCAGGTCTCAGTGACTCTAAGGCCTATCTATTTTGTTATGCTGCCTCCCATGTCAATTAGTCTATGTCAGTATACTAAATAAACAAGTTCAGCCATTCATATGGTTACAAAAATAGAGCAGAGATCTGTTACAAGAGGGTTTATTATGGCATGAATTTTGATATATTACAAATCAACCCCATTGTAATTACCAAAGCTCAAATTACAGTCTCCTGAAATACATTGACTACATTAAGAAAAATCCTCTTGTAATGTGTAGCCAGACCACAATTGTTGATCCCCTCCCCACCACATCCCCATCATGTGAAACTGATGGATTCTGATCTATTAACAGGGGTGATGCATGTAGCAGAATAAGTACTAGGAACTGAATGGGAATTACATAGAATTATGGATGTTCACACCTTACTTGTCTTATTAGACACTACTAATATTAATTGTAGAAATCACCTGGTAGATACATTAAGTGACCCATAGTGTTGTTCTTCCTTCAGAGACTTGTAGATCAGTCATTTAACCAACAGGTATTTATTAAATGCTTGCTATGTGTTAGGCACTGTGCTGTGCTCTAGGGAGTCAAAGAAAAACATGATAGGTAAATGAAAGACTGTAAGACTGTCTTTGGGAGAACTTAGAGATAATCTGTCACTTGGCTACAAAAAAACCACTTTGGTCAGGGCTTATCAAAGCTTCAGTCCTAATAAAGCAAGGACAACATTTGTTCACCAAAGGAGGGCAGATACATCAATAAGGTCAGATTGGGAGAAAGAGTGGTTGAAAAAGTTTTGATTTTGTGAAAAGAATAGGTTGCACTGCTTTTTCTTATTTAGACAGAATAGGCTTTCTGGAGGAAGAGAACTTGGAAGAAAGTTGACTTAAAATTAGGTGGAGGGGAGACATAAATGACAGTATGAAATAATGTGAATAGACAAGTCAAGTAAAAAGGATTGGAATAGAGGACTGAGAGCTTTCTTTGGAATGAAACTGATGGGTAGAGAAATACATCACTTAATGTGGAAAATTAGGATATGGGATAGTTTGGAAGAGCATGAAATTCAATGTGTCATTTGAATTTGATGTATAGACAATAGGGATGTTAATAGAGTGATTTAGTTGAGGGGGAATGGAGAGAGTTTGAAGCACTGGGCAAGAAGAGCATTTTTCTTTTTTGTCTTTTTTATAGCTCATGAACATATGTTTTCCATTTGAATAGATAAATGTCTAAGGTACCAAATATGAGTTATTGGCGAATTAGTATCAATTCAAGATATTTTCTATAGTTTTCCAAAAAACTAAACAATTTTTAAACATTTAAATTGTGGGGACAATGATTTGTTTATTTGATCAAGAAAAAACAATATAAACTGGGAATGAGGGAAAAAAAGGGCAAACAAAGCATTCTTCAAAAAACCCAATGAAAATTTTAAAAATATGCTTAAGCTTTCGAATGAATCCACTAAATATCATTTATGTGCTGAAATAAATCAACATTTCTTTTAAAAATTCCTGTTGCCTTATTAAAGTCAGAAATATGTTTTTTAACATTGTTTATGGCTAAAGAAATCAAAATCTGTACTTACTGTTTTGTTCTTCACATATGTGTGATCTGTATTGTCTGAGTTAGTTACTATTAAACATAGCCATAACACTGGGAACAATTACATTTGCTTACCAGTGTTAGTTTAATTTATTTGTAAAATTCACACTGGTTACATCAGAAATACTTCTGTGGATTCTTCATCAAATAAAATGAATTTTATTCTCTTTAAGAAATAGAGATGGTAATCATGGAGCGAAGCAAACTAACCGAATTAGCCATTTCTGTAGTGACAGAACAGAATACAACAGATGAAGAGAAGAGTGCTGCTGCCTCTGGGAGTGAGAACACACAGTGGAACAGGTAGGCTCTCCCACGTGAGGATCATGCTTCCACATTTCATTTCTTTGTCTTAGTATTTCAAGGTAAGCTTTTCCTATACTTTACCACTAGATAGTAGAATAATTTTGTTTTGTTGACATGATAGATAGAAGAGACCAGTGTAAATGAATGTTAGCTATACTGTTGAACTTTTTTTTTTTTTTTTTTTTACTTCTTATGGAAATGGACTGGAAAATGAAATGTTTGCTTCCTCTGATGCACTTAGATTTTGGAGCCAATCCTAAAGAGTATGCATCACCCTGAGAATTAGCCAGCTCTTGGCACTGTCATATAAATTTTGAGAAATTCCATATTTGGTCTGTATGTGAATGCATTTATAGTCATTCATCCTCTTATATGTGCATCACTATCTTTCCTGTTTCCCATTATACATACATACTAATTGACTTGTCCACCATAATTTTAGTTGACTAATTAGTACTAGAGGTCACCTTACTGTGGGAGTGGATAAAATGGTTACTCTGGTGATGGTCAGGTGAACCTGAATTTTCCTGGTACAACTGGGAATTTTTTTTAATTTTCAGAGTGCAAAATAGGGCTTTTTTTTTTTTTTACAACAATATCATATGATGAAGAACAAGGTGTAAGATTGACTACATCTAAGTGTTTAGTCAGTAAAGTATCCAAAGGGTCTCTTTACGCTAAGGGGGTTTCACTAATATAGTGGACCCTGAAGACAGTATTAAAAAACTAGTGCATTTATGTGTATAATGGTTCTCCATTGTCTTAAGTACACACCCATTGGGAAAGTGTTATCTTTTGAGAAAACAGTATTCCTGGTCTGTCTATGAATTTGAATTAAAAATAAGTATTTGAGAAACACTGACTTCCCCTCTTTTCCATTTCCCTGACCTCATTTTATTTATGTCTTTGTTCTGCAAAAGTCTCTGTTACTTATCAGAATGAATTTTTTAGTAGTTGAACAAGGGATTTATTTCTAGGCTGAGTTAACTATAATGTATATATTTGAACAAAAAGCAGCTCTCAGGTACTGCAATATATTTTGTAATTTTGTTTAGTATTTTTGAGCAGTCTAGTAGATACTGGATGTGTATGTGGGTATGTCGTATATATGTATACATACATGTATACATTTACATATATATTTAACTTTAAAACTAATGAAGAAAATGCCTGTCTTAGAGCTCTTATGGTGCTTAGTTGATGCCATTATTGGTAAGTTTTTTACAATTTTATGTGATTGCCACATGCAATAATTGACATTGTACTGTTTAACTGACTGGGTAATAAGTACAAGACTTACAAATACTTGTCTTACAGGATATGTATGAATGATGATGTAAGCGTCCCAAACCCTTGCCCTCACTTTAGTATATTTGGGAAGTAATGACCTAGGGAGTTACTTTCTTTTTCAACGGGTAAAGAGGTGCTTTTTCTTACTGAGGGAAACAGTTTATGGTATCCATCGTAGAATCATCTCTCTTAGCTGTACCCTAGCCCCTTCTTTGTACAAGGTGCTTCTTGGGAGAAACTGTAGCCATCATGAGAAAAAAGAATGTTTTTAGTATCTTAAGTTGGAACTAATAATGCATTTTCTTATGGAAATAATGTTATAAATAAAGTACTTGGGCAGAAAAGAAAAAGGAAAGGGACATAAAAGGAAATATATTGTTGTTAAGTGTATGTTTTTTTATGTAAATAGTTCTCAATTCCCCCCCCATTTGATTTGCATTTATTGAGATTGCTTAGTTCATAATTTAAATTTTCCTTAAAATAGTTTTTGATATTATAAATATTTACTTAGATCCTAGTCTGATGCTTCATTGGGGTGTGCAGGTGATGCTTACCTCTGGAAGACTGTTCTAGTGGAGTGAAAGCTTTACAAGATTCTGCTAAGCTAAAAAGATGATAGCCCAGTGGACAGATTGCTTTTCTGTTGTCTAAGGATGTGTCTGTCAAACTTAGTTTAGAGAGGCTTATCATCAGGATATTAGCCATTAGTTGATGATTTTTTTTTCCCTAAGAAACTTATTAAGAGCATCTGCCATGATTTAGAAGGGGTATAGTATTCAATAATGAGGAAGATACCTGCCTTGAAGAAATCTTGAATCCTTGACATATGTATTTATATGTAAATGTTGGTTAGGTGAGTTGGAATGGTACTTTTAAGAGCTTTACTTCTATTACATTATGGGTTAAATAGTCCTATGTAGGCTGGTTTGACCACCTAACCACTAAGTGATAGTACATTTTATCAAAAAAAGAAATTTAAGCGCCAAACAACCAGGTAACACACTTTTGCTGAAAAGCCCACTTATTAGCTGGGAGCTTAAAAACTGATGAGTTAATTAACTGGTTAGTTAATTAATTTAATGTTAATTAATTTAACATTGAAGATGACAGTCATGGTAGATATATATAACTAAAGATGTGCTTATAGATTAGGAACTGAGTATTGAGTAAGAGGATGTTTTTGATCTATAATGTAGGTGTAGGTGCTGTTAGTGCCTTCTACAGAGAAGGGGCTGGGATAGAGATGAGAGTGAGGATTCTATCATGGATACCACAAACTGTTTCCACCAGTAAGAAAACGTACCTCTTTACCTATTGAAGAAAGAAGGTAACTCCCTAGGTTATTACTTCCCAAGCGTAATAAACTGGGGGCAGAGGTTTAGGACTCTGCTTCCATCATTCATATGTGTCTTTTGTAAGACAAACATTTTTAAAATGTGAGAAATGTTATGAGATAAAAAACAAAATTTTACTACCAAATGTATATGTGGGGTGAAGTAAAGGAAGAAATAATGCCTCTAGGAAAAAAAAATCTAAGATACTAGAAGGATGGTGGTGGCCTTCAACTAAAATAGGGTAATTAACGGGAAGGATTGATTTGATGGAGTGAGAGAGATAATGGTTTTGAACATGCTGAGTTTGCAGTGTCTATGGAACATCTGATTTGTTTTGTCCAGAAAGCAGTTGGTGATGTGGTACTGGAGCTCAGAAGAGATATTGTGGCTGGATACATAGATCTAGTGGTCATCTGCATCGTATGATAATTAAGCCCATGGGGACTGATGGGGTCACCAAATGAGAGGACATGTATATATAGAAAAAAGAAACTTACGGCATACCTCAATTCGGGAGCAAGATATGCATAATGAACCAGTGAAGGAGATGGAAAAGGAGTGGGCAGATGGGCAAGGGAACCGAGAGAGAGAGAAGAAAGAGTAGCCAGGAGGACCCGATGTTCAGTAGCATCAAATCCTGCACAGACATTAAGAAGAATGAGGATTTAGAGTAGAAGATTGGATGTGTCAATTAAGACATCTTGCTAACTTTGAAGAGAGCAAGTTTAGTTGAGTGATGAGGTCAGAAGCCAAACTGTAAAGAGTTGAGAAGTGAGAAAGTGGAGAAAAAGTATAGGCACCAAATGTAGACAGGTTTTGTGTATGTGTGTGTGTGTGGGTCTGTCTGTGGGTGGGTGTCTGTGGGTGTTGGTGTGTGTGTGTGTGTGTGTGTGTGTGTGTGTGTGTGTGTGTGTGTGTGTGTGTGTATGAAAGTCAGGAGAGATATAGAGTGATAACTTGAGGTCATGGTAAAGTCTAGTAAGAGCTTTTTAAGGATGGGGAAGACTTAGACATGTTTGTAGGAAACAGGGAAGGAATCAGTAAGTAGGGAGAGAATGAAGATTACTGAGGCAGTAGAGGTGACTGGGGGAGAGATCTGCAGGAGAAGATGGGTTGGGATGGGATCGAGTGTACCCTTGCTGAAGAAAAGAGCCACTTGTGTATTAGAGTTTGGAATAAAGGAGAAGAGAAAGAAGCTTGCTGCCAAGGGTTTTGAGATGTAGAGAAGAAAAGAGGGAGCTCGTGGTCAATGAGCCTCTATTTTTTCTCTTCACTTGAGAGATTGGGATAGCTGGTGTTTTGAGAGTCTTGAAGAGAGAAGCAAAAGTCTGGAACAGCTTTTCTCTTGGAACAGCCTCCTCCATGATGAGTGGATAGAGATTCAGGAAGGAGTTGTTACAGTGAGGGCACAATTAAGATCAGGTAACACAGATTTGTAGTGATCCTAATCATCTTAGTGTTGTGACATCCTCCAGCACTATGGAGTGCCACATGGAGAGTTTTGGAGGCAAATGGTGGGAGTCATGTAGGTTTGGGGTTGGACAAAGCTTTAATGTCACTAGGTTAGATGGGTAAGGGATTCAAGAACAGAGGACAGTGTAGTGTTGAGATTGAGAACAAAGTAGATTAGCAGAGATGACAGGACAAAGTGTGGAGGAGAGGAGAGGTAGGAGGTTCTGGTGAAGAGTAAAAATATGTTTAAGAATGTAAGGCATAGGAAGAGATAGAAAGAGGGAAGGCTGTTATCAGATAAAGAGATTTCAGAGTTTTTGAACGTGCAAGTGGAACACTTTGTGGGTCATGGGGAGATCAAGGGTATGGCTCTCTCTGTATGTAGTTGAGGCAGAGTGGAAAAGTTAGTTATAGGAACTGAGGATGTTGAGGAACTGGAAGAGGCTAGAGTGTTTGACAGAATATCAACAATAGTCTCTTAGTATAAAGGCAAGATTTGGGGTAGAGAGAAATACTGTAATGGAGTTAGCCAGTCAACAAGCCAGGAAAGGCCTCCTAGTGATGCTTCAGCTAAGTCTTGAAAGAAGCCAGGGCTTCTAAGAGGCAGAGATGACATGAGAGAGAATTTCAGGCATGGGGATCAGGTAAAGAGACAAGGGTAGAGACAGGACATAGAACATGCTATGTGAGGAACAGCAGGAAGGCCAGTATTGCTGGAAGAGAGTGAGAAGATTGGAAAGGTAGGAAGAAACCAGGTTATAAAGAATTGTAAATGCCATACAGAGTTTAGGTTTAATTCTGGAGATAATAGGGACCCCCTAGAGTTTATTGAGTAGGGAATGACAGTTCCACCTCAGCTTTAGAAAAAAATGACCTGGAGTTAGTGAATACAATAGCCGCCAGCATCTGGATTGAGGGATCAGTTTGGACAGAGTGAACCTCAGAAGCAGCAAGGGTGCTGAGTAATTACAGCAAAGAGAACATCTGCAAGTGGTAGAGAGGAGCAATGAGTGTTCCAGCACCTTCCAGGACCAGTACATGTATTGGAGTGTAGGGAGAGATAAAAAGATTTTGAAATAGATAGCTTTTTATAAATTTACAAGGAATGAAAATAATGAAAACAAAAAGCAGATTACCTGAGCTTCAGGGTTCTGGAGGCAGCAGGGGGCCTTTTCTGGAGGGGCACAGCTCCTGAGTCTCTCCTTCTGGCTGCTTAGAAATTGGGAGCTGCGAAGTATCTCTTTGGTTAGTCAGTCAGTCAACATTTATTTAACGATTATTATATATCAAGCACTGTGCTAAGTGCTGGAGACAGGTCCTTAGGGGAAAAAAAGCATGCTTCTTATAGGAACTGTTCTCATCCTCTTTCCAACATGGCAGAAAGTGCCATGATTTGTGCTCTGTTGGCATTGTATTTGAGAACTCTTGAGGTCACCTTTATGTCCAAAGAGGCATTGAATGGAGACTTTTCTGGAGTTAATTGATAATGCATCAAATGCTAACCTCTGTAATAATTCTCTCGCAGACCTTTCCTTGACATGGTATATAATGCACTGGACAGTCCTGAGGATGATTATCATGCCCTTTTTGTGCTCTGTCTTCTGTATGCCATGTCTCATAATAAAGGTAAGGTTTTAAATTATCCTGATAACTGCGGATGCTTTCAAATATTGTGTCTATCTCTCTTTAAAAGAAATAAAAGATATTTATATTAAGGGGTTTTTCGTAACATTATTCCAGTTTCTAGAATTCTTGATAGATGGAAAGTAGAGCTTGTTTTTCCATATCCCTCTGCCAGAAAAAAAATCATCATTAAAAGTAAATTTAAAGAATTGGTTTTTTTTTGGGTCTGGACCTATGATTTCAGTGGTGTAGGGAATTCCCAGCTTGGGATCTCCATCAGTGAAGACAAGCAACTCATCATCTATAACTGAGATTCACAGAAAATTTCCTGAACCATTGAAAGATTAAGTGATTTGCCTGTGGATGCACAGCTAGACTGTATTAGAAGCAAGACTTGAATCCTACCCTTCTTGACTCTGTGGCCAGTACACCAAGCTGCCTCTTAACTGGACTCATATGGTGTTTTGGTATTTTCCTAGCCCTTTGCCATAAAACAAAGCTTCTGGTACTTTTAATATATTTTCCTAGTAGTTGTGCCAAAATCCAATTGATTTTATAATTTTGGTCTTTCTCTTTATATTTAAATTATCTTCCTGATGTGTATAAAGAGTGTGCATGCAGGAAGCAAAACTGAGATTTCTTCCTACTAGAAGATCAGTGTTACCTCCCCTGTTTTGATCAAGCAGTATCAGAAGTTAGAGCCTTGGAGATGAGAATGGTTTCTATTTTAAAATATGATTAGCATTTTTTCATTCATTGGCATAGGGGTCAGATAAAGAACCTCAAAGCCAGAAAAGACCTGACTAAGGGCAAGTCACTTAATCTCCTGGAGCCCCAGGCAGCTCTCAAGACTTAAGTTGCAGGCTAGATACAAAACTACCTTGGTAGGGGGATTTTCCTATGCTAGTGAATTGACTGATGACACCTAGGAATGAGTAATCTTTGTCCATTTGAAGATTCCCTTTGCGGTTTATCATGTGGAAATACATTAAGCAGCTGTATCCAAAGGATCTGTGTTTTTTGGAAGAAGAGAAATCAAGATCTAGATGGAATATAGATTCCATTTTCAGATGGCACAACACTGAGAGAGACGTAACACGTTTGGATGACAGGGTTAGGATATAAAAAGACCTTGACAAGCTAGACTGTTGAGCTGACACTAAAATGACATTTAATAGTGACAGCTTTAGAATCTTACAGTTGGGCTTAAAAAATAATTTCACTACTACAACATGGAGGAGACATGGCTATGTAACAGTTTTAGTGGACTCTGAGTTGAATGTAAGTCAATGTTATGATATAGCAGACACAACCTAGAAGCATTTCCTTATACAAAGTAGAGTACAAAAGAGGATTGTTTATGAAACCATAAGTTTTCCATTCTCCTTGCTATTTAAAAAACTAAAATAAATTCGGTATGCCCCACTTGTCCATACTTACTTCTGTTCTGTTCAAAATGTCTTATTTTTAGTGAAACCATGCTGCCTCTCTGTGATCACTGCTAACCATTCTTTTAATAAGACCTCCTAGAATTTCAAGCAATCAAAGTCAAGGTTGCTGGTTTTAATCCTTGCAGACTCCAGCTCTTCATTTGGGACATTTGCTCTTTCCCAGCTTGTGGTATCTCTTCATCACCCTCAATCTTTCCGACATCTTTGTCAGGGAGTGCCTCTAGAATGACATCTCACAGTACTTTCTGTACCCTTCAGTCTAAATCGTCTGTGCCTGATGGCTCAACTAATTTATGGCTGCAAGAGAATTTTTGCCCCTATTTTTCTTAAATATAAACTTATAATTAGCCCTTTTTTATTTTCAATCATTCACATTGGCCTTTACATAGAAAATAGAAACAAAATAAGATTTGTGATAATAACAAAACTTGTGATAGTAATAATAAATTAAGAGCAGTGATGCTTTCTCTTAGTATTGGCCCATCCATCCTGAATAGTGATATGAAAATAATCCAGTGTAGTCCTTGAGATTGGCCATCTTTTATTGTTTGAAGAGCATTGTGTTTGGACCTACAAAAGAGAGAAAACTTGGGCAAGATATCCTCTGTCCTCAAGAAACTTATTATCTGTAGAGAAGCATGTTTGCACAAATAGCTCTAACAGAAAGTACATGATAAATATATGAGTGTTACAAGTAAAATGTTGGATGAGATCCAAGAAGTAGGATGGCACAATAGAAAGAAGAAATACTAAATACTGAAAAATGCTGAAATCAGTAGACTTAGGTTCAATTCTTGCCATATACCTGTGCTAGCTGTTACATTATCATAGGCAAGTCACTTCACTTTCACCTTCAACTTTCTCATCTATTAACTGGAGATAATGATAATTTTACTTTACATCCTAGGATTGTTGTGAGGAAAACACTTTAAATTTGAAGTGTTACATACATATGAGTTATTATTATGAAGGTCATTACCAGCTTGAGGGACTAGGGAATACTTCTTGGAAGAAATGACATTTGAGTGAGTCTTTATAGAATGGGTAGGGATTTAATTGTATGAGGGCAAGAGCGTTTCACACCTAGGAAGAATAAAGGCTTAGGTGAAAAAGTACAGGATATCTCTGTTAGGAAGTGAGTACTCCAGTTTGAGCAGAGTGTAGAGAATGTGGAAGGGAATAATATAAGTTGGAATGAGAATGATGCTGGGTTGTGTAAGGGCCTGCAAAGTAAGATCTTTTGCCGTTTTTATTTTAGTATAATCAAGTGCCTCTGATTGAATCTTGCCGTTATCAACCAAGAGTCTTTACTAGAAGTACAGAAACAAGAGTTTCTTTAACTAAAAACTTTATATGTATTAGTATTCTTAAGGTGATTAAAGATCTTCCCCACCCATTGATGGGCCTGCCCACTAAAGAGAGTTTGATTAGGGAAGATTTGTAGGAAGACCCACACCTTTTGTTAATAAAGCACTGGTTCTCAAGGGTTGGCTCTAACAAAGGTAAAAATACTCTGAGGGCAAGGTTTTACTTTGGGGCTTAGTTTTTGGAAGAAGGTTTGTGTGCCAGGTAAGAGATCCTGGGAAGCCACTAAACAGCTTTGAAAACCCATATGTCTATGCTTCCCTTTCTGGTAACTATGGTAATATAGTTGGACTTTTCTGTTGATTTGTGATATATGTATTGATTATGGTCAGACAGAGGAAGCCCTCTCTGTTGATCTTTATTTCTCTGTATTTTCTCTGAAGTTCAGGGTGCCGACTCCCCTGAACTAAGTGAATGATATATGTGCTTGATTAAAGGAGATTGTTAACCCCTCAAAAGTTGCCTTTCTTTTTAGAAAAATAAATCTAAGATCCTGTGATAGCAGGTTCCCCTGTGTACTGATACAGGTTGTAATGGGCAGTGAATGCCAGGGTAAGGAGTTTAGACTTCATGTGGTGGGCGGTGGGGAATAAGGTAGGAGGAGGGTTAGACTTATTTACTTTGTCCCAGAGGACAGAACTAAGGACAGCTGGTCATCCTTTGTTTTCAAAGAGGAACAAAATGACATCACCACGATTGTGTTTGATCAGACCAATATGAGCTCAGAATGCTCTGCCACAGATTGGGCACAGATAGTCCGTATTAATATTTTGGGTGCATATCCCAAATTTGCGCATTCTGTGTTTACTTTGTGCTGTCTCAATTCTGCTTTGCTCATAGAGCACAGCACCCTTTCTGATGTGGGCACACCATGCTGAGCGGTCTTGTGTCAATGTCTCCCATGTTGCACAGTCACATCCAAAGTTCTTGAGAGAGACCTTGAGAGTGTCCTTGTATCACTTCTTCTGACCACCATGTGATCGCCTGCCCCATGCAAGTTCTCCATAAAATAGTCTTTTTGGTAAGCATACATTTTGCATTCAAACAACGTGGACAGTGCATCGGAGTTGTGCTCTCTGAAGCATAGTTTGAATACTTGGCAGTTCAGCTCGAGCAAGGACTTCAGTGTCTGGTACCTTATCCTGCCAGGTGGTCCTCAGAATCTTCCTAAGACAGTTCAAATGGAAGCGATTCAGTTTCCTGGCATGGCGCTGGTAGACTGTCCATGTTTCACAAGCGTACAACAACAAGGTCAGCACAGCAGTTCTGTAGACCTTCATTTTGGTAGTCAGTCCAATACCTCTTCTCTCCCAAACCTTTCTTTGGAGACTCCCAAATGCTGAGCTGGCTCTGGCAGTGCGTGCATCAACCTCATTGTCTATGTGTACATCCCTGGAAAGTACACTACCAAGGTAAGTGAACTTATCCACAGCATTCAGAACTTCTCTATTTGTTGTAATCGATGGTTCCACGTATGGATGGTGTGGTGGTGACTGATGGAGCACCTGTGTTTTCTTGGTGTTAATTATTAGGCCAACATTAGCACAGGCTTCAGAGAATTGATCCATACTTTGTTGCATCTCAACTTCAGAGGCTGCATTGAGTGCACAATCATGTGCAAACAGAAAACCATGCACCAACACTCCCTCCACTTTGGTCTTGGCTTGTAGCCTTTTCACAGTGAAGAACTTAGCATCAGTACAGTAGTTGATTTTGACACTGTGTTCATCCTCATTGAAAGCATTTGACAACATGACTGAAAACATCATGCTAAAAAGCATGGGAGCAAGCACACAACCTTGTTTCACTCCATTGGTGACTGGGAACGCACGAGAGCTTTGTCCATTATCCAGAACCCAGGCAAACATGAAATTGACATACGATATTGATGAACTTCTCTAGGCAACCAAATTTTTCCATAATTTTCCATAAACCCTCATGACTAACAGTGTCAAAGGCCTTGGTCAGATCTACAAATGTTGTGTACAGACCTCTGTTCTGCTCTTGACATTTCTCCTGGAGTTGTCGGGCAGCAAACACCATATCAACTGTTCCTTGTCCCTTTCTGAAGTCACACTGGTTCTCAGGTATATGAACATCCTCCAGGTGAAGGATCAGCCTATCAAGGAGGACTTTAGGAAGAATTTTGCCAGCAATGACTAAGAGAGAGACCCCCCCCACTCTGATTTTCCCCGGACAATCCATTCCCTTTACCTTTATAGAGATGGACAATGGAGGCATCCTTGAACTCCCTGAGGGATAACTTTGTCTTGCCATATAACCTGGAAAATTTCAGTCAGCTTTTGTATGAGCAAAATACCTTGTAAATCTCAGCTGGAATAAAATCAGCACCAGAAGCTTTGCCACATGAAAGGAGCCTAATGGCCCTTAAAACCTCTTCTTCAGTTGGAAGTTCAAGTAGTTGTTGGCCTCAGCGTTGATTGATGATGGTCTCTTGAGAACACCATGGAAGTATTCAGCCCATCTCTCTAGGATCATGTCCTTATCACTAATTAATATGGCTCCATCAGAACTGAGTAGTTGTGATGCACCATAGGTTTTTGGTCCATAAACAGCTTTCAGGGAATCATATAAGTGTTTTGTATTGATACTATCTGCATAAAACTGAAGGAGAAGGGCAGATTTTTGCGTAATAAAAGGAAAAATTTCCTTATAATTAGAGCTGCTCAAAAATGCAGTGGGCTGCCTTATATCTCCCATCACTGAAGTTCATTAAGTGGACTTTTACATTAGATATTGTAGACAGGATTCCTATTCAGGTAATGTTTGGACTAACTGACCTCTGAGGTTCCTTTGAAGTCTAAGATTCAGTAATTTGGTAGAGATCTAGTGAAGGTATGGGGCAAAGGAGGGACGCCCTGATCTGATCTATGTGTAAAGATTACTATTAAGCCTTGTGGAATATGAATTTGGCTTGGGAAAGGGGACTGGAGTCAGGAAGACTAGGTAGTAAGATGCTGTAGTAGTAGAGGGAAGTAATAATGAGTCCTTCTACCAGCAGAGAAAGAGACCTGTTCAAGAGCTCCTATGGAGATAGAATTGACAGGATCTAATAGTTGATTATATATGAAAAGAATTAATGATAACACTAAAAATAACACAAACTGTGATAGACCTGGTGAATGGGTATACCACTGGCACGTTCTAAATGACTTCATTGCAGTATTCCTTATATGAGTATTGGGTCATCTGTTAGTGTTCTTTCTTTTCTGTGACTCACATTTTAGCTTTAAAAGTAAAACTGAATATTTATGGAGGGTAGTATCCCATCAATGTGACTATTAGTTAAAAACTGTTTTTGCAACAAAAAGAAACATTTGACAGTGCAGATGCCAAAAAAAAAAAAAGTCAAATTGTTTCTTTCTTTACTTTCCCACTAATAATCTACTTGAAACATTGTTTTCTTTGAGAAAGTTTTGTGTTAATGCTATTGGAATAGGGTTATGCAGAAAAGGCCACATCATCTCATTTGTAGAATTTATTATTTGCTTTTGCTTTATTTCCAGTCTTAGGATAGGATTTTGGTTAGGTGTATTTTTTCTTTGAGGCAACAGAAGGTCATTTCTACGTAACTTTCTGAATTTTCATTCCAAATTTTTACCACCATCACAGCTCGCTTAATGAGATGGTCTCTCCATCAGATGGATTTTTCATCATGAGACAATTTAAACATAAAAGGAATGATAATAAAACTGAATGTTAGCTTAGGACTTCCAGTAAATAACAGTAGATTAAAGGCCACATCAAAATGAATATACAGCAGTAGAAAGGGTTGAATGGAATAAGAGAGCTTTGGCACTTAGGATTCAGTAGGGTGACATAATGAATTCTGGTTCGTGACCATAATAGAAAATTTGTCCTTTCATTCCTTTGTTGAGTCTCCTAAAAGCAGTGGCTGACAGTAGAAACCTTCTCTATATAAACCAACGTGGTGGTCTTTGGAGTTATTATATTTCTGTTTTAAGGCAACCTCCTTCTAACCCCCCCATACAACACACAAACACACTTTGTGGGAAATACCACCTAAAGGAAGAGAAATCTGTTTTCATGGAGTGATACTGCTCGGAAAGGGTGAAAGAAATAGGGAAACTAGATAGACACTAAAATAAAGTGGAATTTTTATTTTTTTCAAAGATTTGGAAAAACATTTTTTCAAGAGTAGAAATTATACCTGATATTTCAGCATGGGAAGAAAGCTTAATGCAGTCCAAACTTATCTTATACAGAAATTACCTCTACAATATTCCTGATAGCTGGTTATCTAGCCTTTGTTTAAATATTTCCAATATTGGGAGTTATATTATTATGACACTAATGATGACAGTAATAGGTGCCGTATGTGTGTGTGTGTGTGTGTGTGTGTGTATCACTTTAAGGTTTGTAAAGCCTTACCTACTTTATCTGATTTCATCATCACAACAGTCCTGTTACGTAGATGTTATTATTATCTTCTTTTTCCAGATGAGGAAGCAAACTTAGAAAAGTTCGGTGACTTGCCCAAGATCACATAGCTAGTACATATGACACCATGCTGCTTACTCTCACTACTGCCCAAGGCAATCCCTTCTAGTTTTGAACAGCTCATGATTCAAGGGAGCTAAAAGGCCACTATGGAATAGATTCTGAAGCAGGCTATTTAAAAGAAAAAAAATATTTTCCATTTTCAACATTCACTTGCCTAAATTTTAAATTTTCTCCACTTCCTTCCCCTCCCTCTTCCCCAAGATGGCATGCAATTTGATACAGGCTCTACATATACATTCTTACTAAACATATTTTCACATTAGTCATGTTATATAGAAGATTTAGAACATATGGGAGGAACCATGAAAAAGAAAAACAAAAAAGGAGAGTAAATAGTCTGCTTCCATCTGCATTCAGATTCCATAGTTCTTCGTCTGGATGTGGATGACTTTTTCCATCATGAGTCTTTTGGAGCTGTTTTTGATCCTTGCGTTACTGAGAAGAACTAAGTATCAGTCAGTCATTGCACAGTGTAGCTGTTACTGTGTACAGTGTTCTCCTGACTTCCCTCAGCATCAGTTCATATAAATCTTTGCAGGTTTTTCTGAAGTCCACCGGCTCATCATTTCTTATAGCATAGTAGTATTCCATTACATTCATACACCACATCTTGTTCAGCCCTTACCCAATTGATGGACAACCCCTTAATTTCCAGTTCTTGGCCCCCACAAAAAGAACTGCTATAAATATTTTTGTACATGTGGATCTTTTCTCCAGATTTTATGATCTCTTGGGGATACAGCCCTAGAAGTGGTATTGCTGGATCAAACACTTTGGGCAGAGTTCTAAATGACTCTCCAGAAGGGTTAGAACAATTCACAACTCCACCAACAATGCATTAATGTTCCAATTTTCCTGCATCTTCTCCATCATTTGTACTTTTCCTGTCTTGTCATGTTAGCCAATCTGATAGATTTGATGTGGTACCTCAGAATTGTTTTGATTTACATTTCTCTAATCAATAGTGATTTAGAGCATTTTTTCATGTGACTATAAATAGCTTTAGTTTCTGCCTCTGAAAATTGGAAGCAGGCTATTTTTAAACAACTGTAAATATCAGCTTAACTGAAGATGTGATCTTGAGTGTTACCTGTTCAATTTCCCCCCACTTTTATTCAGATCTAACCTATTATTGTCTAACTTGGCAAGTGGTATTTTGAGCATACCTAGTGACTTTTTTGAGGTGTGGAGGAGGAGATTTTTGTAGACTTTTCTGTCCAGGAGTCTATTTCAGCTCATTGTCATAAAATTTGAGGCCCACCCCTAGTGTTGGGGCTGTATTTCTGTCTCCAGAATCATTGTTGTGGGAGGGAATCCAAGAATAAGAAAGTCTGTTTAATTACCAGTAACTGAGATTAGCTGATTAGGAAACCTCCCACAGAGTAACACTGCCTCCAGTTCTTTAAATTAGTCTCTTTTCACTCCTGGTGTTGGTGGTAATAGAGATGACATGAAAACACACAAACTTATTTTTTCAGGTCACGATCTGACAGATGTAGATACAGGGAAAGACCTGCCATGCCAGATGTTTGGAAGATTTCAGTAATTTCCTCCCTTCCTCCTAACCCCTCTAACACTGCCCCCTCTCATTCCGCTACCCTCCTCCTTCTCCCCCAGCCCTAGTCATAGGAGGTATGTGAAGTACAAGATTACATCTCCAAATTGTCATCAGACGTTTATGAAGTGCCTTTTGTGTATTTGACACTGATGTCAGTTTCAAAAGATAAAAATATTACCCTGCAAAGAAGCTAAATACCCTTGCAACTGGCCCTGACTTTCTGTATTTGAAAATCACTAGTCTTCATCACTGTAGAGGATATAGAAGAATTAATACATTGTTCCTGAACATCCAGATGTAGAACCACAGAACAAATGATGATTGTGACAAAGATTAGATGTAGTATAGTTTTTTACATAGATGGCATAGAACTTATTTATTGGAAATATTCAGCTGTCTTATCAAAGAATCAATATTGTACTTAGTGGGAACATTAGAATTTTAAATGTTTTTTAAAATCTCTTTGAACTTCTCAATGTATATAAAAGTCTAAGGAAGGGAGAAACTATGATTTGGGGACATTATCTTTCTCTTTCTTCTCTTTTTTTTTTCCCCAGAGTATTTGACTTTTCCAGGCTTTTAAGCTGTCTAAAAACTTTTCCAGTTTCTGTTTCTAAAATAAATTTTAAACTTTTTTTTGCATGTATGAGAGATTTAGCACCAAATAAAATGTCTTCCTTTCTGTTTAAATGTAAACAGTATTACACCTTTTTGGTGTTTGAGAACTGTGATTCCAGTTCAGCATTTGCCATTCACCTGTGGACCAAATTTCACTGAAATTACTGAAAATTATACAACATGTCATTTGGAGGTTTTATCAACCATTATTTTCTTTTAGAATACTGTTCTGAGGTATAATTCAATTTTCGGATAGAACTTGATACCCATTGGAAGTCTGTGAAATTTGATGAAGATCTGTAAATTCTTTTAAAAGGGTATCATGAAACAGAAAGACAAATATAAAATGCTAAGCAGTCAGCTATAGTGGTCACAACTTATGAATTAACATTTCTGTTTTCCTCTTCCTGCTCTTTCATTTTTAGATTTTATCTGTCTTTGGGGTTGGTACTGTCCATTACAGAAGGGGTAGCATTATCAGTTTCAGGAAAGTCAGAATAACCACTGAAATTAAAGTGTTTTATTTCTGTGATAAGAAACCTCTATATGTTCTTTGTTTGTGCCAAAAAAAATAAATAAATAAAGGAAGGAGGGGGAAGGAAAGAGAAATGTTGAACACATACAAGTACATAGAAATATTTCCCAAAATTTGTGTCTTTCAGTGTGCTTTATGGCTTGACACTGAATTCCGGGGAAAACCAACAACCCATGTTCTGTGTGACCTCTTCTTTAAAGTCGTGTGTTTGATTAAGGGACCATAAAGTTAGGTGATAAATTTAGCGTAAAGTGCTGTTTTCTTTTTCAAAACTTATTGTTTGAAGGAGAAAGAGTCTAATGTTGCTGAATTCTCTAGGTAACAGAATACAAATTGCCATCAAAACTATCTTTTAGATTTTTTTCAAATGAATAAAATACAACCAGGATGCAACATCAGTATTTTTCTATTGTAGTATGAGTAATTATGTTTTAAAATGATGTATTCTAAACAAGATGAATTTTCATTGAAATACAGTTTTTGAAGAATAGATTTTTATTGTTGTATATGACAGGAGTTATTAAATGTATTTGGAAGGTGTATGTCAAAAACGTCGTTTCCTTGGAATTATTTAACAACTTAAGTTCACTATTGGAAGAAATTCAACAAAATAAGATATATTGTTATGGTTTATTATGTTAGTATGTTTGTTGCACTTACTTAGAGTCCAGACAATAAGCTGTTGGATGCAGTTTTCATCTCTTTTGTCAAGTTTCTTAGGAAGCATCTAGTTCTCAAAGGACAATATGTCAAGTGTTCCAAGCAGTGACATTTCTCCCTTCCCTTGCTTTTGTTTCGTCCTTCCCCCTCCAATTTTAAGATTTAAATAGCTATTTATTGAAGTGTTTCATTGGCACAAAAACAATGAATTTTTAGTGTTGTTGGGTTTCCATTTGTGTCAGTAAGCACCGCTACATGTACGGGGGCCTGCTGTCACAGGTTTTTAGATCTGCATTCATAAAAGGAAAGGCAGCTTTTGAGGGGTTAATAATCACTTTAATCAAGTACGGGTATCATTCCTTTAACCAAACACATATTTCATTCACCTAGTTCAGGGGAACCAGCACTCTGAACTTCAAAGACAATACAGAGACATGGCTTCCTCTGCCTGACCATGATTCAACAGACAGGTCCAGCTGTCTGACCATAGTTACCAAAGAGGGAAGCATTGACATCTGGGTTTTCAAAGTGGGGGGGTCTCCTTAAAGTGGCTTCCCAGAGTCTTCATCTGGCACTCAAACCTTCTTACAAAAACTAAGCCCCAAAGTAAAACCTCACCCTCAGAGTATTTATGCACTGAGGCACTGACCCAGTGCCTCAACAGAAAAAACAAAAGGTACTTGGGACCCTCCTACAGAGCAACTCCCCTAATCAAGCTTCCCACAATGGACATGCACATCAATGAGAGAGAAAGATCTTCTTTAATCACATTATTCAATTAGAGGTACTTTTAGTAAAACAAAAACAGCAAGAGATCCTAATTAGATTGCCATCACACCATTGTATGTACTTCCTCTCTGCCCTCCAAATTCTGTGTTGACTGAAATTCATATAAAAAGTTTGTTGAAGCTGTATATTTCTAACGATGGAGATATGATCCTTTGTGAGATGGTATTTACAATGAATGGTGAGAATTTTAGTTACAATATAGTTGCCTTTGTACCTATTGGTCTCTCTTCCTTAAGTGAGCAAATCTTTTGATGAAAATCTTTTTTTATGTTTTACATTGTTGTTTCATTTGTTTTCATTGTAGGAATTGATCCAGAGAAGTTAGATAGAATTCAGCTTCCAGTGCAGACTGAAGTTGAGAAGACCTCCTATAACCACTTACTTGCCGAGAGACTCATCAGGATAATGAACTATGCTGCTCAGATTGGTAAGGGTTACTGTCAGGCAACACTGGAACAAGGTTAAGACCTTAAAATCATTTTTCTAATCCTAACTTTTCTGTTGTTCACCTAAGCAAGCAATATTTTCTCATTCTTCCTCAGTTTGCTCATCTGTAAAATAAAGCATCTGAGAAAATATAAAGTACACCCTCAAAAAATTAGAAATGGTGTGGTTTAATGGAAAGAACACTGGCCTAGGAAGCAGATGACTTGTGTTCATGTCCTGGCTCTTACATTTACTATCTTGTGACCTTGGAGAAGTCACCTAACCTTTCCAATCCTCAGTTGCCTAATCTGGAATATCTAAATTCCTCTTCCTACCCTTTTAATCTGATGGTGATTACTTTTTACTTAAGTGGTAAAGGTCAAATGAGATAATGAATGTGAAAGCGCTCTATAAATTGTAAAATGTTATAAATATAAGTCATAATCACAGTTATTTAGTAAAATACTCCCAGTATTTTCAATGGCTTTTTTCTATTGCTGTCACTGTGATCTGGGAAAATATAACTTTGTGTGTTATATTTTTGGTGATTGGCTTTTTTTGCTTACTATTATAAATTTTATTTTAATTTCCATTGAAAGAGATAAGTATTCAGTGTTGGATTCTTGTTGTTTGTAAACCAACCAAAATGCTTCACAAAAGTCATGTGTGGATTGATTCAGTGGAATTAATAAGTACAAATGAAGTATAAGAAGTATAGACCATTATCCCCACACATGGGGATGTGATAATCGAACAGAAGAGATTGTATATACAGAATTGTGATCTCTGGAAAAACCCCCAGAGTGGAGTTTGGAACTTTTAGAGCAAAATGGAATAGAAAACAGAAAACTTGAGGGAAACGCAGGCTGAGATAGGAAGCAGTAGGATAAGTGGGTAGTTAGGGTAAACTGAAGGGAAAGGAAATAGCCTCATTCATGTTACTCTTTATTGTGATCCCCTCAGAATACCTTGCACATACTAAGCATTCAGCAAATACTTGTAGAATGAACAAGTGGAAGAGTGAGTAGCAGAGGAGAGGCTGATTCAGGGCTAGGCTACTGCCAGGAAAGTTTCAAGCCAAAGCTGAGGAGTAGACCTGGGGCTCAGGAGTTTGCTTCCCTAGTGTCAAAATGGACTAACATTACTAGCTCCACTTTGTATTGGGTGGGAGTGGGGAGAGAACCAGTAAGAAATGATTCTTAAGGATCATTTTACCATAGGAAAAAAAACACATGGCATGAAATAGGGAATAAAAGACTTGAGAAGCCAAGTCGAGGTAACTGCTTACCTCTAATTAACCAATTCTAGTTATAAAATCTCAAATTCTCTTGTAGTAAAGTAAAATAGCTATGTATTTCAAAATATCTGATGAGTTGTGCTGTGCCACAATGTATAACAGTAGTATCAAACTGTAGTTGGGAAATGTTTAACAAAATAAATAAAAATGTAATACAGCATAGATAATTTGTGGTTTTCTAAGTCAACATGCAGCCCGCAGGGGCCCTTTCTACTTGAGTTTGACACCACTGGTGTACACTATGCAGAAGGGAAATTAAAATGTAAAGACCATGAATTCCAGGAGCATGGTTGTTAGAAAAAATTTCCTTTTATCAGAAGAAAATTGTCTTATCAGTTAGAACAATTGAACTTTTGCCAGTAAGCTCAGTTTGTTGGCCTCCCCAAGGGCACATTGTATTATCAGTTTGGGGCTTTCTTTTTGCTTAGTAGTGAGGCAGCTAGATGGTACAGTGGATAGAGCACCAGTGAAGGAGTTAGGAGCACCTGAGTTCAAATCTCACCTCAGACACACTAGCTGTGTGACCTTGGGCAAGTCACTTAACCCCAACTGCCTCATTCTGGGTCATGGAGAAGTGAGGCTGGTGACCTGCACAGCCCTCCCTCACTCAAAACAAAGTTAAGTGCAGGTCATGTCATTATTTCTCTGATGACATGGTCTTCTTCAGCAACAAAGGAGGAACACACACATATAGTGCTTAGTAGTCCAGTTGTAGATGTACTGCAGTAGGATAATATTCTCTCTCTTTTTATACCTCCATGGAAGAGGTCAGCATAGTGAGCTGCTGTGTAGCAACACATTGAGGTGGAGTGGAGCAGTTACAGGAGAGCAGGATTTTGACCTTGGTCTTGGCTTTGGCATTAACTCATTTCCTTGACCCTGGACAAGTCACTACTTCTTGGAGCTTCAGTTTCTTCATCTGTAAAACTGAGGAAGATGGACTAGTTTATTTCCAAAATTTCTTATACCTACAAAATTCTATGATTTTTATGACTGACTCCTCTTTTTTCTGTGTTATAAGATACTCATGAGTATTTAGGGTTTGCTCTAAAAACTCTACTGAACAGTTAAGATTTTTGTGAAATATTAGTGGGCAATGAAATGACCTGTTCAAATGAGTGAAGGCTGCTTTGAAGGTATTTACTAACTTATCTCTTGCTTTCTATAGATGGAAAAATCAGACTGGCTACTTTGGAACTAAGCTGCTTGTTACTAAAGCAGCAAGTCATGACAAACAATGGGAGCATTATAAAGGATGTGCACCTTGCCTGTCTTGAGGTAAGGACTTGTCTTCTCCTATAGAGGAGTGATCTTTCCAACCAACATTGTAACCCACCTCATTCAGTGGATAGTGTTAGCAAAGGAGAAGCAGCACCTTAAATTCCTTCTCAGAAAATATAGATTCTTTCTTGAATCTAAAATATACTTTTAGTAAATCTCATTTTATAATTAGTCACTGGTACTTTTTCAACAATTATTTGATTCCCATGTTTATCTTAAGATTTTTAAATTCAGTTTTCTGAACTTTTTCCCATATAAGATTTGATTTTTTCCATGTTTTTCTCTCTTTAATAGGGTGCAAGAGAGGAAAGTGTTCACCTTGTGAGGCATTTTTATAAGGTAAATATGTACATACAAGTACATATACATAAATGTGCAACAGTCTATTGATTCCTCAGATATTTAAACTTAGGCAGTTGATTTTCAATGGAAAAAGAGTATGAAGAGTGATCCAGAAGGTTTGAGGCCAATATGGTGGGGTAAAGCAGGGAACTACTTGAACTCATTCAAATTTCCCTCTAAATAACTTTGAAATAACACCTCCAAAAAAAATCTGGAACTGCAGAACCAACAGAAGGATAAAGTAAAACAATTTTCCAGTCTAAGACAATTTAGGAGGTGGTCAGGAAAGGTCTCTCTAAACAGAGTGAGAGTGGAGCACAGGCCAAGCTGTGGCAAGCCAGCTACAGGCCTTGGAGGCAACTGAATTGGTGGCAGCAGGCTCTGAAGCTCTTATCCCACAGATGTTTAGAGGAGGCTGGCCAGACAGTTGGTCAGAAGGTTGGTCTTTACTCTTATGGGGTGCAGTATTCTGTTGCATTGTCCCTACTCAGTTCCAAGTCACAGTCCCAAGAAGAGAAGGATACTAGCATATCTGTGACTGCAGGGGAACAAGAACCATGGTCATAGTTCTAGGGTGGAAAAGAATGCTGTTGGTCATTCACAGACCGGAGCAGAGGCCAGGAGAGCAGTGACCACACCTTTCCTTAGAGAATACTGCCTTTGAAGAACTGAAAACTTAAAGACTTCCCTCCAGAACTAGCTCTGAAAATGGCAACCTGAAAAACTTGAAGGTTGGAACAGTGCCTCCTTCACACCTGGGTGCAAAGCCAACTTTAATACGTAGTTAAAAGTCAAGACATAGGATACAAAAATTAGCAAACAACAACAAAAAAGGAACCTGACCATATATTACTATGGTGACAGGGAAGATCAAAACACAGACTCAGAAGATAGCAAAGTTAATTGCAATATCCAGATCCTCAAAGAAAAAAATTAGTCTCAGGCCCCAAAAGAGTTCCTAGAAAAGCTCAAAAGGTATTTCAAAATGCAAATAAGAGAGGTAGAGGAAAACTTGGGAAAAGAAATGAGAATAACAGGGGCAGAGCCAAGATGGCCAAGATAGAAGGATGCACCTCTAGAAGCTCTTCTCCCACAGCTCATAAAATACCTGTAAAAAATGACTCTAAACAAATTCTAAAGCAGCAGAAGCCACAAAACAACAGAGTGAAAGAGACTTCAAGCCCAAGGCAGCCTGGAAGGCTGACAGGAAAGGTCTGTCGCACTGGGCGTGGAGCAGAGCGCAGTTCAGCTTTGGCCACTCTGTGGCAAGGATAGGAACAGGCGTCAAGGTGCCACCGGTAGCTACGGGTCACACATTCCTCAACTCACAAACGCCAAAGACACCTTCAAAGGTCAGTGAGAAAGCTGTTTCACCTGGGTAAGAAGGGAATGCAGTGGTCTAGTCTCAGCCCCAGGTGGCGACAACTTATGTTGTTGGAACCCAGGCCTCCCCAAGCCTAAAGACCCTGGGGAAATTGAGTGGTTGATCTGGATCTCAGCCCTGAGTGGTGGTCCAGGGGTGAGAAGGAGTGCTGACGTGATGGAGTTGGCAGAGGCTTTGGAGAGGGAATTTTGTTCGCAGAAAAGAATGCTTGTAGTTGCTCTCAGACCAGAGGGCAGGTCAGGAAAGGAGTAAACTCCTTTCCCTTGATTGTGTCACCTTGGAGGAACTGAGAACTCAGAAGTGCCCAGAGTATACACTCCTCTTGACAAAGAACTCAAAAGTCAAGTAACTGACTGGGAAAATGCCCAAAAAAGGAAAAAAGAATAAGACAATAGAAGGTTACTTTCTTTGTGAGCAGGTATTTTCTTCCCTTCTTTCAGATGAGGAAGAACAATACATACCATCAGAGGAAGACCTAAAAGTCAAGGCTTCTGCATCCAAAACCTCCAAAATAAATATGCAATGGTCTCAGGCCATGGAAGAGCTCAAAAAGGATTTTAAAAGTCAAGTAAGAGGGATGGAGGAAAAATTGGAAAGAGAAATGAGAGCAATGCAAGAAAATCATGAAAAGTGAGTCAACAGCTTGCTAAAGGAGACCCAAAAAAGTGCTGAAGAAAATAAAAACTTTAAAAATAGGCTAACTCAATTGGCAAAAGAGGTCCAAAAAGCCAATGAGGAGAAGAATGCTTTCAAAAGCAGAATTAGCCAAATGGAAAAGGAGGTTCAAAAGCTCACTGAAGAAAATAGTTCTTTAAAAATTAGAATGGAGCAGGTGGAAGTTAATAACTTTATGAGAAACCAAGGAATTACAGAATAAAACCAAAAGAATGAAAAAGTAGAAGACAATATGAACTGTCTCATTGGAAAAACAACTGACTTGGAAAATAGATCCAGGAGAGACAATTTAAAAATTATGGGACTAGCTGAAAGACATGATCAAAAAAAGAGCCTAGACATCATCTTTCATGAAATTATCAAGGAGAACTGCCCTGATATTCTATAACCAGAGGTCAAAATAAATATTGAAAGAATCCACCAATCACCTCCTGAAAGAGATCCAAAAAGCGAAACTCCTAGGAGCATTGTAGCCAAGTTCCAAAGTTCCCAGGTCAAGGAGAAAATATTGCAAGCAGATAGAAAGAAACAATTTGAGTATTGTGGAAATACAATGAGGATAACACAGGATCTGACAGCTTCTACATTAAGGATTGAAGGGCTTGGAATATGATATTCCAGAAGTCTAAGGAACTAGGATTAAAACCAAGAATCACCTACCCAGCAAAACTGAATATAATACTTCAAGGGAAAAAATGGTCATTCAGTGAAATAGAGGACTTTAAAGCATTCTTGATGAAAAGACCAGAGCTGAACAGAAAATTTGACTCTCAGACACAAGAATCAAGAGACTCATAAAAAGGTTAACAGGAAAGAGAAATCATAAGGGACTTACTAAAGTTAAACTGTTTACATTCCTGCATGGAAAGAGATTTGTAACTCTTGAAACTTTTCTCAGTATTTGGTTAGTTGGAAGGATTATACACACGTATATATAGACAGAGGGCACAGAAAGAGTTGAATAGGAAGGGATGATATCTAAAAAATAAAAGTAAGGGGTAAGAGAGGAATATATCAGGAGGAGAAAGGGAAAAATGGAATGGGGCAAATTATCTCATAAAAAAGGCAAAAAAAAGCTTTTTCAATGGAGGGGGAAAGGGGGAGGTAAAAGGGAAAAAGTGAAACTTACTCCCATCACATTTGACTTAAGGAGGAAATAACATGCACACTCAATTTGGTATGAAAATCTGTCTCACACTACAGGAAAGTAGGGGAGAAGGGGATAAGTGGGGTGTGAGAAGAATGATAGAAGGGAGGGAAAATGAGAGGAGGGGGTTAATTAGAGGTAAACACTTTTGGAGAGGGATAAGGTCAAAAAAGAGAATAGAAAAAATGGGGAGGAGGACAGAATGGAGGGAAATATAGTTAGTCTTTTACGACATGACTGTTATGAAAGTCTTTAGGAAAACTACACATATATAGCCTATATTGAATTACTTGCCTTCTCAGTGGGGATAGGTGGGGAGGGAGGAAGGGAGAGAAGTTGGAGCTCAAAGTTTTACGAATGAATGTTGAGAATTGTTTTTGCATGTAACTGGGAAGTAAGAAATTTAGGTAATGGGGTATAGAAATCTATCCTGCCCTCCAAAAAAAGAAAGAAGATGGGGATAAGGGAAGGGAGGGGGTATGAGAGAAGTAGGGTAGGTTGGAGAAAGGAGTAATCAGAATGCAGGGTGTTTGGGGGTGAGGAGAGGGGAGAGATGGGGAGAAAATTTGAAACTCAAAATCTTGTGCAAATGAATGTTGAAAACTAAAAATTAATTAAAAAAAAAAAAGTAAAAGGGGCATGAGAGATCAGAATCTAAAATGGAGAGCTCCCTGGACAAGAAGTCAGGAACTGATTTCTGGTCTTGCTCCTGAGACTTACTAGTAGAGGGCAAGTTACGACTTTTCCAAGTCTCAGTTTCTTCATCTTTAGGTAAAATGGGGGAATAATTCTGATACTACCTGTCTCACAAGGTTTCTGGGAAGAAAGTATTTTATAACAAAGATAATAGGTGACATTGATGTAGCATTTTAGTGCTTGCAAAATACTTTACATAAATTAACTCACTAATATACTATGTAAATTCTAAATATTATTAAAGATTATAACTTAAAAAAAAAGAAATGAGAATGATGCAAGAAAATCATGAAGCTCCAATGGCTTGGTAAAGGAGGCACCAAAAAAGCCCTCCAAAACTGTAGAAAATAACATCTTAAAAAACAGAATAGGCCAAATGGTAAAAGAGGCACAAAAAATCCACTGAACAGAACAACTCCTTAAAAAGCAGAGTTGGCCAAATGGAAAAGGAGATATCAAAGTTCACTGAAGAAAATAATTCCTTAAAATTTAGAATTGGGCAAGTGGAAATTAATGACTTCATGAGAAATCAAGAATAAAGCAACATCACAAGAATGAAAAAATTGAAGAAAATGTGAAATATCTCATTGGAAAAGCAACTGACCTAAAAACTAGATTGAGGAGAGATAATGTAAGAATTATTGGACTACCTGAAAGCTGTGATCTAAAAAAAGAGCATTGACATCATCTTTTAAGAAATTATCAAGAAAAACTGCCCTGGTATCTTGAACTGGAGGGTTCTAGAAATTGAAGCAACCCACTGATCACCTCCTAAAAGAGATCCGAAAATGAAAACTCCCATGAATGTCATAACCAAATTCCAAAGCTCCTGGGTCAAGGAGAAAATATTTCAAGAAGCATTCAGAAAGAAAATATTTCAAATATCATGGAACCACAGTCAGAATAACACAAGATTTATCAGATGCCACATTTAAAGGTTTGGAGGGCTTGGAATGTGAATTCTAGAGGGCAAAGGAGCTGGAATTCTAACAAAAAATCCCCTACTCATCAATATTGAACATAATCCTTCAGAGAAAAAAATGGACATTTAATGAAATAGAGAACTTTCAAGCATTCCTGGTGAAAAGACCATAGCTGAATAGAAATTTTGAGTTTCAAATACAAGACTCCAGAGAAGCATAGCAAGGTGAACAGGAAAGTGAAATCATAAGGGATTTAATAAGGTCAAACTGTTTACATTCATACATGCGAAAAGATGCTTGTAATTCTTAGGATCTTTAATATTGTTAGGGCAGTTAGAAAACAGAGGTTATGGGTGAAAGTTGACTCTGACAGGATAATATCTTTAAAAAATAAAGTTAAGTAGTGAGAAAGATGGATGACCATGATGGGATAGACATCTAAAACAACAAAATTAAGGGGTGAGAAAGAGGTATGCATTTGGAAAAGGGGGAAGGGAGAGGTAGAATGAGGTAAATTTTCTCACATAAAAGGGTTGCAAGAGCTTTTACAATGGAGGGGAAGATGGAGGGCAAGATGAAGTTGCAGACAATGATTGGACCTTATTCTTATTGGAATTGGCTCAGAGAGGGAATGACATACACACTCATTTGTCATAGAATTCTGTCTTATGCTACAGGGAAGTAGAAGGGGAAGATGAGTTAAGAAAGAGGTGGGATGGGACTGAAACATGGAAAGGCAGTTTTGGGGAGGTGGTGGTCAGAAGCAAGACATTTGAGAAAGGACAGGGTGAAAGGAGAGAGAGAGAAAGATTAACAGGAAAAAATAGCATGGAGAGAAATACATTGTAATCATAATTGTGAATAAATTTTTACATGAAGATTCTTTGATAAAGGCCTCATTTCTCAAATATATAGGGAACTGAGTCAAATTAAATAAGAACACAAGTTATTCCCCAATTGATAAATGGTCAAATGATGTGAGTAGACAACATTCAGATGAAGAAATCAAAGCTATTGATTAGAAAAAAAGCAATTAAACAACTCTGAGGTACCGCCTCACACCTATCAGATTGTCTAATGTGACAGAAAACAAAAATGGCAAATTTTGGAGGGGATGTGGGTAAATTGGGACACTGAAGCACTGTTGGTAGAATTGTGAACTGAGCCAACCACTCTGGAAAGCAATTTGGAGCTATGTCCAAAGGGCCATAAAACTCTACATGCCCTTTGACCCTGCAATACCACCACTAGTTCTGTATCCCAAAGAGATTTAAAAAAAAAAAAAAAAAAGGAAAAGGACTTGTGTGCACAAAAGAGTAGCTCTTTTTGTGGTGGCAAAGAATTGGAAATTGAAGGGATTGTTTGAAGGAGCCAGTGTGTTTGGCTGCAAAAGAGGAAACACAGGGACAACATAACTACTTGCCGATATTAAAAGGTAGTCAGTTGGAAAGGAATTGATCTTGTTCAGTTTATCTCCACCAGGCAGAAGTAGGAGTGATGGTTGGAAGTCGTTAAGAGACAACTTTAGGCTTGATATCAGGAAAACTTCCAACAATTATAGCCATCCAAAGGTGGGATGTGCTGCCTGGGGAGGTAATAAATTCTCCTTCATTAGAGCTCTTCGAACAAAGAGTGAGTGACCACTCACTGGATAGTTTAACAGAGAACTTTTGTTGTATTACATGGCTTCTGAAGTCCCATCCAACTTGTTTTGTTTTGTTTTTTTTTTTCAAAAGGAAATGGAGACAGTGTATTTTATCAGTGCACATTTCATTACCATCTTCTAACCCTTCTGTAGTTAAAACGTCTGGTAGTATGGGAATTCCTATTCAGAATGATGACCTTGAAGAATTACAAAATTCTAAGTGCCTTCTGAATCATCTTAAAAATGATATAGATCTAACCAAGATCTAAAATAATGTTTATCATTTTAGTATCATATTAGGATTCTTTAAGGATTGGTAAACCATATATGGTCAAATAGTAACTTTCAGCTAACCAAAATTTCCCATTCTTCCACCATTATGAAGAAACAGGAGTTCACTATGTTTAGTTTGGCAAATTTTAGAATCAACATCTTTTGAAAATATTTGAATATTAACTTTATTGGAATTATTTGTAGTGTTTATTTTTATACTAACCACTTACACAAAAGAAGGGATTTAACAGTTTTCCTTTCCCTTTCCACTCTTCCCACACCAATATAAAGTCATGTAAAAGATAGTACAATCCTGTCACCTTAGAGTAATTAATATGAATGCCTCATTTCTGTTTCAGTTTTGATGTAAGGGTTTTAAAAATTGGTGACTGGTGAAATGTGAGATTTCATATATCATTTAATTGTGTGTGTGCATGTGTGTGTGTGTGTGTGTTTTAGTTCCTGTTGATTTACGAGAACTTGGTAATGAAAAACAGATGGCTTAACAGCCATGAACTGGGGTTTATAATACTTTTCTTGTTTATGGAAAAAAATGAATAGTCTTGCCCTTTTTCTTTTAAGGGAGAAGAAATTTTTTTGGATATGTTTGAAGATGAATATAGGAGCATGACAGTAAGTGACTAGTCAAAGTAACCAACTGTATAAAAGAAATGCACATATGTTAGGATACTGGCTGATTTCCTTTTAAGTTTAGCAGTTGTGTTAAAAAAAAAAAAGAGAGAGAGCACTTTATTTAAATTGTACTTTCTTACAGAGTGTTACAGATTAGTAGAAGAATTTAGTTCTCTTTTTGTGAACCTTGTAGGACATTTAATTTACCTCCTTACCGTTTGTTCTGGGTGCTGCTGATGTTGCAGACTATACCCTCCTCATGAGAGCAGGTGTTTGCATGCAGGGCTGTCAGAAGTGCTCACGGTAAACAAATGCATTTTCCATCCGCGAGGTGGTTCTTGGGACTACGTGTTCTTCTTGGCACTCTCTCCTTTTCCTGCTGTTCTTGAAACCTCTGTGCTCCAGTACTTCTGTCTTCTGAAATGTCACTGATTGGTGCAAGTGAAGCCACTCAGCCTGTTACATTAAAGGTGGAAAACGTGTACTAGAGAGAAACCCCACCCTCCCTAGAAAGCATCTGCCTCTCTTTGACATTTCTGACCTTCCCTAGTACTTGGAGTGATAAGAGAAAAGATGGTTAAGAGCCATGGACCTTTTGGTGGTGGTGGGGAACCATTATGGACTCCTTTCTCTTGCTCCACCTCTCAGATACGATCCACTTTTCTTACTACTTACTCTGACCTGTCCCCTGCCCTTCCAAATTCTTGCTTCACCTTCCTTATCCCCTTAAGTGTTTCCATTAAGTCACATAGCCTTCTTTTTTAAGTTAAACATGCCAAATAAAGGACCTATTTGATTTGCATTTTTGCCATCTTCTCTGGTTCTTCAAAGGAATCTCTAAGTTCCAAAAACATTCCACCTCACCAGTTTCTATTGACTGTGTTTATGGGCATCAGTGTTATTGTCACATCATAATTCACAATGTGCCTCTGTAGCAGTTTTGAATACAGCCTCACACATTTTCAAAGAGCTGTTTTAAGAAAAAGTATAAATTAGCATAAGTCATTTTCTAAAATGCCTTCTGTGAGCTACTGTGGAGGTAGAGGAACTTGTTTCATGTCATCTTAACAGAGATGTATATGTTTGTGTATTTCTGCTCACAGTTTTCATTGGTGGTCACAATCAGCTCACTGTTCCCTTTAGTCCCTTTGAGGAATTTCACTGTTATATCCTGGCCATTAATCAAAGTGAAGTGTATGTAGTGGTTATTTGCCATTTTATCTTACCCTATGACAATTCCTTCTCTAATGAAATTCTACCAACCTGTTTTACTTTTTGAAAACTTGAGGCTTATTCTTCTGATGAACATTTAAATGCTATCGTAATTATGTATTGTCTGCTCTTAAGAGAGTTACAATAGGCTTCAGTCTTTCCACCAATCAATCAAGTATTTATTGAGTACCTACTGTTTGCCCAGTTTAGTGATAAGTACTTTAAGGGATACAGTGGAGATGTGGTCTCTAAAAAGATGACTTTCAGATCTGTACGTCCAGTCCTTATGACTTCACTGAGCTCCAGTCCTACATTTTCATCTGTGTGCCAGACATATCCACCATAATGTCCTGCCAACATACCTCAGACTCATGGTCAAACTGAACTTATCTCCTCTTCCAACTTCCCTATTTCTATTGATACTATTTCTTCTTATCACCTGGTTCAAAACTTTGGGGTCACTTTGGCATGATCTTCTCTCTTCCCCACCCCAACATGTGAACTTGTCAGTCATTTGTCAGATTCTATGAATTCTGCCTCCAAAGTGTCTCTTGCACCTGCCCCTTCTCTGCTCAGTTTGCTACCATTTCTAACCCTAAATCAAACCTTTATTGTTTTTCTCTTCTAAAATATTGCAGTAATCTCTGAACTGGTTTCCATGCCTCCAGTATCTTACCTCCAATCCATTTTATGTTACACAGTCTCCAAATTGATCTTTATATTTTGAACTATTTTGTATCTCTGTTTCCTGGTTTGCTATGACTAGAGAATTCATCACTGAATACCCAGGCTGCTGGTGATGAGCTTTTCCGTTCTTTGGAATGCAGAAATAGTCTCATATTCCGACTGTACTCAAAGCCTTTTTATATTGAAAACTGCCAGAGCCTTTATTTCTTCTGGTATAATCTTTGAGAACCAGAGTCACCTCTTTATTGTGATGAAACCTCAGAATAAGAGTATACCATGCTATCCTTGTAATGTCAAAAGAAATTAAAGAAGGTCTCTAACGTACTGGGAAATTTAGGGGAGGACCTAAATAAGAGTTACTCACAAGCTCAGTAGGCATCTAAAAATAGATAGGTTGTGATCAGCATTATTGAAGCGAAAGCCCACATCAGTGAGGTCACAGAGTCATCTGAGTATGATGCATGGGTTTGACTGTCACTCTTCTGATTCAAAACAAAATGACTTCAGCAGCTTCTCATTGTCTTTTCATTGAACAAACTCTGCAGCTGGACATTTGAGATTCTTTGCAATCTGACTTCTACCTACCTGACTTGTCCTGTATCATATTATTCTTCATGCACTCTTCCTATTGGATGGGCTACTAGCTCTTCACCTGAGCCATCCTGGATACTCCAGATACTAACCCCCATGTGTGGAAAGTTCTCCAATCACATACCCATCTATTATAATCTTATAGTGAAATACCCACTTCAGATTCTCACTTCTCCATGAAGCTGCCCTCCTCAAATTTCCTTATGACATTTTGTTTGAATTTCTCCCTTCCTTTTATCGTGTTCTACCTATCACCATATTTATATCCATGTTGTACCTGACTTCTATTAGATTGTAAGCATCTTGAAGATAAATTTTATCTTTGTATCACCTCATGTGGAACAATACTTTACAAATTGTAGTAAAAGCACTTAATCAAATGTGTTTCAAATTGAAATTTTTAATCTGACCATGCCTCATACCTTTTTTAGTAGTCAGCTTGATGGTAATTTTGAACCTCAGAAGAAAGCCTCTCTAGGGAAATTTTAAAAAACAACAAACTTCTGAGTTTGGAGTGGAGGGATGGAGGGAGTAAGCATTTGTGAAGCACCTACTGTGTGCTGGGCACTGTGCTGAGTGTCTTGGAAATATTATCTCATTTGATTCTCTCAACAACCCTGAGAGAGAGGTGCTATTTATTGTCCCCATTATACAGTTGAGAAAAATTAGTCAGAGGGTAAGTGACTTGCCTAGGATCACACAGCTAGGAAGTATATGAGACTGTATTTGAACTAGAATGTCTTCCTGATTCCAAGTCCAACACTCTGTCTAAAGCCCCAACACTAAGTCAAGTATTTTACTTTAGACCCCTCACTCAGAACTCTTGTTTATTATACAGCTTTTGATGAACTGCTTATCTGATTTTTCCAGCCCTTGGCCAATTAGAATAGAGTGAAATGAGGAGGATAGAGGAAAGGTAGGATACAGTATTTTCTAGAGGCAGTCAGTGACAGTAGAAAAAGGGATAGCTGACATTAAGGGAAGATTCAAGGAAAAAATTAAAAGCAGAACTGTATTGCTGCATAGTATAGTAATTGTTTTCAGAATGATAACCCCAAATCATGAGAAGTTAAATTATGTTTTGTAATGTTTGCTTAAAAGAAGGCAGGGAATATACAATGTATTTTATATAAATTTCCATTAAAAACATTTGCTTATGTGGAACCCTTTAGGCTCCTAATGATGCTGAATAAATTGTGTTGATGGAATTTTTTTTAAATGGCCCCTATCCTTAAGTAACCTAGAGTCTATTTGGGTAGCACCCACATGGAACAACTAGTTAAACACTAATTGTATGGTGCTAAATTTAATACGGATTTAGAGAAAGTCAAGACCTGGGTGGGTTCAATTTGAACAATTCAAATTGTTATCAGAGGCTCCATGGAGAAGATAGATTTGAGGAGGACTTTGAAGGTTGGGTAAGGTTTGAATAGAGAAAAGGAAGAGGACAGTTTAGGTTAAGAGAGTGACATGGGAGAGTCATGGGAGATTAAGGTGACCTTCTGGAAAAGATGAAACTTATTCTGACTGTCATAGTGGGGAGTGCTGAGGGTAAGATTTCATGTGCTTGCATGGGTAATGTGGGGAGATAGCAAATAACCAATAGATTATCTTTGCAATTGAATATAGCATGAGGAACTTTTTTTTTCAACAGCATACTCTTTATTGAGTTGGATCAAGGCATTGTATTTATTGAATTTTGGTTTAATTTGAGACATTTTATTTTTATTCTTTAATATAATAAGATCAGTATAATCTGCCAAGCAACCTCCTACTTCCATGCTTAACTTTAATTTCTCTTTAATAGATTAAGCCCATGAATGTGGAATATTTAATGATGGATGCCTCTATCTTGCTACCTCCAACTGGAACACCTTTAACTGGGATTGACTTTGTAAAACGATTGCCATGTGGTGATGTGGAAAGAACCCGTAGAGTAAGTATGCTTTAATTTTTCTCCCCAAAATTCAATTACACAGAGTAGTTTTTGAGTATGAGGTAAAAAGTACTTGGTTACAGTAAAATATGTACTATAGGCAGCTAGGTATTGCTGTGGGTAGAGTGCTATGCTTTAGGAAGATCTGAGTTCAAACCCAACCTCAGACATTTGCTAACTGTGAGACCCTAGACAAGTCACTTTACCTCCATCAGCTTCAGTTTTTTCAATCATAAAATGGCACCTAACTGATAGAGTTGTTGTGAGGATCAAATGAGATATTTGTAAAGCACTTAGCTCAGTAAAAGACACATAGTAGGGGCTTAATAAATACTTGTTCCCTCCTCTTCTCTAATATTTGTTGTGGTACTATGAGAAGATACCACAAATACCCACCAGGCAATCTAAGCTTTCTTTAGAATGATTAAATTGTTTAGATTTGAATTCATTTCCTTTGGCACTGGGTATTAATTAAAATAAGACTTGACTTGGTCAATCTAAAGTAAAGCTCAGAGAATTGAGCACTGTGGGAAATAAGGGGTAGTTGAGTACCCAGTGTCAAATAAAGTACAAATGAACTCCATACTCCTTGATGATTTGTTGGTAAGAAATCTATTTTGTCTTGGTTTAAGTGTAGTCATATATCATTGTGATTCATGTTTGTCTGAGGGAGAAAATGTGTAAGAAAGTAGATTAATTCCTAGAACATTCTATAAAGTGTTATTTCCTTATCAGTACTTATTCTAAAGCATTTGGTTTAGGAAACTGTCTGCACTGTTCACAGTATTTTATCTTACTTTGTAAGATCATGGTTTCTTAGAAAGCACTCAAATCTTTTCCTAGAAAATCATTCCATGGAGGCAATTAATATTAATGGATGTTTTAGAGAAGTTCATTGAAGTAAGCACCTGTTATCAGGGTGTATGTTTCTTTGAACTTAAGCCACATACATAACTATAGAGCCATTGGTGGTTTACTTACTGTTTTCTGAAAGGTAAAAGCCCTTTCCTAAGTATTCAACAAAAGAAAGCTAGTACTATCCTCATTAATTTTTTTCTCATCATGTGGAGCAAAGTATTTTCTCATTTTCCTTCTGTAAAATGTGGAAATAACATCAAAAACATCTTTCTTGCTGTATCTACCTTCACTATTGTCTAATCAAATCTACAGATTGCAGTACAGAATCCAGCCCTTTTAAGAACTTCTGCATGTGTACATGTTTCTTTGATGTACTTTGAATGAACTTTTAGAGTTCTGCAGTGTATAAAAAATTACCTGGTAGAATTTATTTCATTTTAATCAGATATCAGTTTAGGTGAGACAGATTCCATTTGGACTCGAATGACTGCTTCTGATCTAAGGTAGCATTTCAATGCTTTAGTGATTTTTCTTATTTTACTTCATTGAACATTTTGTTGAAATTAGGGAGCTGACTTTAAACTTTGTTTTTTCTTCCCAGCCTTAACATCCAACAAATAGGGAAGTAATAGTAAGATATTATTGCCTTTACAAAAACTTACCTTGTGTAGTAGAATCACCTGCTTTCAATCAGAAAGGTTCAGGAAATCATGGACATTTAGGAATGTTACTCCGAGTTAAACTCTTTGAAACCTCCTTTTGTTTATACTTAACAAATTTCTCCTCAATATTTACCCAAACATCCTTTGATTTATAAAATTCTTTACTGGAGGACTCAGGTGGAACAGGCTTTATTGGACCATATTCCTAGCAATGCCTCCTTTGCCCTACCCATGGGCCAGGCCCCTCCAGTTTGCCTACTCAGAGCAGACATAGCCTTTCATACTACAGTCCTTCTGGTAAGATATTGGACAGTCTTCTCTGCCTTGACAGTGCACCTTCCTACCTATAAGACCTTCTCATTTGTCCTACCCTGGAGGACCCCTGGCATTATCATCTGATCTGCTGATGCACCCTATGGACCACAGAGAGCTTTGCTCTCTGCCCTGCAGTGAAACTCTTCTTTATGTGTTTGCCTTAATAAGAATGTGAGCCAAGGGTTTTGATTTTATATTTCAAGCACTTAGCACAATGTTTGACATATAGTAAATGTTTAACACATGCTTTTTCACTCATTCATTCAAAAAGCAGCATCTTAATATAATTTAGGTGTCTGATAGTTCATTTTTATCACTTAGTCATTTACTGAAAGAATTAGTTGTTTTTGTTGGATAGGTTTTTGTATCAGATCCCATGGGGGAGTGAAGAGGCAGCCCTAGTGTTGGAAAGCACAGGGAGGGAGAGTGGGGAGGAGAAAAGGATGGGATTTTCCAGATATTCAGGAAAATAGACATTGGAGTTACCTAATATCTAAGTGCCTCCTGTTGTGGTGTTCTAAAGTGTACCATTAGATCAGCAGTTCTCTCAACTTAAGAATTCTAGTCATTTGTAAGTTACTCAAATGTTCATGCTTCTTATTTCTTTTCTATCCTCTCAGCTTTCTTTCTGAGAATAGAACACCCAAAAAACGATGGATTCTTAGCAGTACACTTATATCAAGTGCCTAGAGAGTTACCATAAGCTTTGGGAGTCCTTTACATCACTATTTGGGGGAACTATTGAAGTATTTAAAAGGTCACAATCTGTTCCCACAGCAGGAAGGACTCTTCAGTGAAATGTAGTAGGGTGATTTTGGTTATGGATAGGCAGCAATGATTTTTTTTAGTTTTTAATTTTTATTCTGAACTCGAACAACAAAACAGTATTTCCATATATACAACAGAACACAAAAAAGAAGATTGTGTATGAAACTTAGTCTTCATTTCCTACTCCTTGCTCTTAAAAAAATAAAATCGTGTAATAATTTCCATGTTACTTTCTTTTTCTACTTCTTTTTTTTTTTTTGGTGAGACAGTTAGGGTTAATAACTTGCCCAGGCTCACACAGCTAGTAAGTGTCAAGAGTCTGAGATGAGATTTGAACTCAGATTGTCCTGACTCCAGGGCCAGTGCTCTATCCACTAAACTGTCCCCATATGTTTCAACACTATCCTCCTTGTTTGTGATTTCTTCTGAACTTTCTCCTGTTCTCCTCTTTACATTTTAAAAAATGTTTCAGTCGTCCTTTTTTTGCCCCGTCCCCTTGTCCTGTCTAATTAAAAACATTGGAGGAAAAACCCTGTTAACAAGTAGATCTAATCAAATTAAACAAGTTCATGTAGTTGCTGTGCTTAACAAATGTATCTCTTTCTGTTCTTTAAATCCATCCCCTTTCTGTCAAGTCATGGCTAAGTGTTTATGTAGGTCTTCCAGAGACTTTGACCAGGATTCTGAAGTCTTTCAGAGTTGTTGTTTTTTAGCATTGTGCTTGTATAAGTTGTTCTTTTGTTCATTTCACTGCATCAGTTCTTACTCCCCAGGATTCTTTGAAATGATCTTTTTTTATAATTTCTTATGGTGAAATAACACTCCGTTACATCTATGAACCACCGTTTGTTTAGCCATTCCTCAGCAGAGAGTCACTCCCTTGGCTTCCAGTTCTTCACATTTTTTTTTTTCTATTCAGTATCTGGAATTTGGTTCTCCTTGCAACTGTTCTCTACTGGTTCTGTCCTCCATTTTGTTCAGCCCGCCTTCATCTGGTTCCGTCCTGGTTCAGCAAAGTCTCAGGCTTCTCTGAAGCCCATTTCCCCACCCTTTCCCATGTGTTTGTTTGCTCTTCTTCTCCTCAAGCCCTCATATGACGCAGGCATTTCATGAAAAATACCTATGCTCTTTTTATCAAAAATACTTGAAAGTCCTTTTTTTGCAAATAAGTTGATTGAAGAATATGAACAATTCTCAAAATAAGAATTGCAAATTATTAACTACTATGTGAAAAAATGCTCCAAATCACTATTAACAAGAGAAATACAGATTTTAAAAAATGCTTAGATTTACCTTAAACTCAGCAAATTGGCAAAGATAAGAAAAAGTGGAAGTAGTCAGTATTGTAGAGATTATGGAAAGATTAGCCCATGAATGCATTTTTTATAGGACTGTGAATTAGTTTTGGAAAACAATTTTGGAAAACAATTCGGAATTATGCAGATAAAGAGGTGAAAATGTCCATAACCTTTGACCTAGTGATTCCATTACTAGACATATATGCCAAGGGGGCCATTGATTTTTTATAATTAATTAGTTGGGTTTTTTTAGGGATTTAGTATTTCTCTTTCCCACTGTCCCAAACTGGACTCAGAAAAAGACTGTCAGAACAAATAAGCATAGTCCAGCAAGACAGATTTGTGTTGGCCAGGTCCAAGAATATAGATCTCATTCTGCAGGAAATCTGATATCAATGATACACATAAAGTCATACAAAACCTATTAGCCAACGTTAGAAAAAAAGCAGGAAAAATAAAGTAAAAAAGCAAACTCCCACCTGCATTCAGAGTTCATAATTTTTCTCTCTGGAGGTGGATAGCATTTTTCATCATGGGTCCTTTGGAATTATTATGGATTGTTGTCTTGATCAGAGTAGCTAAGACTTTCACAGTTGGTCATCGTTACAGTGCTAATAAGCTAAAAGTTGTTTAAATGACAAAATTAAATTATTGGATTATTTCCATGATATTCCTCATTCTTTTTACTTTTCAAAGACTTTTTAAATATGGCAAACATTTCTAGTAAGTTAAAATCTCCTTGTAAATGTCAGAATACCTTGGAATAATATGCTTTGAGTAAGGGCTAAAGAGAGTATATATGTTTAGTGCTTGATTGTGGAATAATTTCGTTTATTAGTGTTTTAATTGGAGAGGGGGTGTGTATATTCAAAGGATATTGTGGATAGTTGTCTGAGAACTGTTGAAGTCTATCTGTATTTACTCATTAGAATTGCTATAACTTTTAGGAAGTCAATTATTTTAAAAGTTGTCAAGAGAGTTTTAAAAGCATTTATTAGTAAATTTTAAGGTTTTTTTTTTTACATCTAGCAACAGAAATCAATTTTTCACTGCATTTTTCTGCTAGATACTAAATTTTGTTCTCTATATTTTCTCCTAGATATTAAATGTGAAAACACTAATGGTTTATTTCAGAGTTATTAAGTACTTTAAAAGGATATTTTATTTAAAATAATGTTACTATTGAGATTTGATAATGACATTTTTAACAGTCTTAAATTGGATGCTAGAGCTATATCCTTACTCACTCTACATTATACCCAAACTTTGGATAACATATCTTAGGTGTTCCTTATGCAATCTGTTTAGGAAGGAATTGTGGTAGAGAGGAAAGAGTGATGGATTTTCAATTAGAGGACCTTCATGTGCATTCCAGTTTTACTGCTTGAAGTGATCTTGGGCATATCCCTTAACCTCTCTAGACTCTTAATTTCATTATTCATAAAATAAAAAGGTTGGACTGGGTGACCTTATGAAGTCCCAGCAACTGTAGATTGGTGATATTGTGATTCAAAAATGAAAAAGAAACAGTGGCTAGAGCTATTTAACTTCTTAATTTCTCCTTCCCACCAACAATGAAAAGTAAAGCTCCTTGAGGGGATGGACTGGGGTTTTTCTTTTTTCTTTTTTGTTCTTGTAGCCACATGCCTAGCACATAGTTGACATGTAATAGATAAATGATGATTATATACAAATACATGTTGGTTAATGTTATAACTTGAAATTTAACCTTGAATAAGGCAAGGAAAAATAAAGTTTTATATGTAAGACAATACTTTCCCTTCCTTTTCAGTTTAAAAATAATTTTTTAACATTAAAACATTTTTAAAAAGTCTTTCATCTCTACCTCTCACCTCTCCTCTACCCCCATTGAAAAATGATGGAAAGAGAAATTCTTTGTAACAAATATTCATAATCAAGTAAAAAAAACATACATCTCTCTGTCACCTCTGTTTCCTCATGAGTCCTTTAGAACTGTAGTTGATCAACCCATTGATCAGAGCTTTTGCGTATTTCAGAGTTGTTTCTTTTCACAACGTTGTATAAATCATTGTCATGGAAATTGTTCTCATGAATCTGCTCACTGCATTCTTTTTATCAGTTCATACAGGTCTTCCCAGGTTTCTCTAAAACTGTCTCCATCATTTTCTTATAGCACACAAGTATTCTGTCACATTCATGTGCCGTAATTGGTTCAGTCACCCCACAGTTGATGGATACCCTTCTTATTGGCCCAGTTCCTGAGTTCAGATCTGGCCTCAGACACTTATTAACTGTGTTAACCTAGGCAAGTCACTTAACCCTGTTTGCCTCAGTTTCCTCATCTGTAAAAGGAGCTGGAGAAGGAAATGTCAAATCACTCCAGTGTCTTTGTCAAGAAAACCCCAAACAAGGTCAGGAAGAGTTGGTTATAACTGAAACAACTGAGCAACAACAACAGAACTCCTTATTTTCCAGTTCGTGGCCACCACAAAAGGAGTTGGTACAAATATTTTTTATACGTATAAATCTTTTTCCTCTTTCTTTTATCCTATTGACGTGTAAATCTAGTAGTAGTTAAAGGATACACACAGTTTAGTGACATTGGAAGGATATTCCAAATTCCTTTTCATAATGACTGGATGAGTTCATGACTCTACCAACAATGCATTAATTGATGTGTTTTCCCTAAGACCTTCTAGCATTTGACATTTTCCTTGGCAAATCAAATCTTAAAACACATTATCCACCTTTCCCTGATATTCTTAAAAGTAAGATTATGAATGATATCTTTATTTAACATGTTTTTTACTTTTTCCATATTTTTTTCTCTTCATTATAGAGAAACCTCCAATCTATTTTTCTTTATCATAGCCATGAAGAAATTGAAGGTTTCTTTTTGGTGGGGTGAAGGGGCTGGCAGGAGATTGTTGGGGAGGCACCAATCTAACAATTATTTTGAAAGTAGATTTTCTGTATTTAGAGTTAGATCCTCAGTCCTCCCAAACTGAACTTTCTAATCATTGGAGTCCTCATCATATTTTCAGAAATAATACACATTAAAATTTATGTGTTTGGAAGTTAGGCATATTTCTCAAGTGGGTCTCTCCATAACTACATTAGTAACCATATACAATTGTAGAGTACTTCATGGGTGAAGAAACCAAAATCACTTCTTAAGACTTTGCTTTAGCTGTTTAATTTGAAAATCATTAAACTTGGAAAATTTAAATTTGTTTAATTTCCAAATTAGAAATTAATTTGGGCCTTGACTCTTTCCAGAACTAATAACTCTTTTTGGTAAGCCATCTAAGTATTTGATTTTACAGGGATTTTACATAATAACTCATATGAGTATTTGAGTCTATAAGGATTTTCTTTATATTCAGTGATTTTGTTGAATTTTTCTTTTTGTGTTGGAAATGAGGCAGAGTGGAATAGTAGAGAGCTGGCCTTGGAGTGAGGAAGACTTGAATGCAAATCCTACCTCTACCGCATATTGACTGTGTGACCTTGGGCAAGTGACTTAAACTAAACACTAGGCAAATTTCTAAGAATACAAGGTGTTGACAGGTATTTTGGAAATTACCTGGCCAGTTGGCATGCTGTCATTTATGTCGAAAGAGAAAGGAACCAAGAATGTCATGATTTCTCAAGTCATGAATATTTTAATTTTTTTTGCATAGGAGAAGACAGGGTTGGAGAATGAAGAGATAAATGTTTATAGATATCAGAATCCTCAATTAAACAGCAAATTGGAAGTCTTGAAAAATCAAAAGAGGGATGAATAAAATTGAAAGTAAGAAAAACATTAAACTAATGAATAAAACTGGGAGCTAATTTTATGAAAAATAAACCCGGTAAAATAGGTAAACGATTGGTTAATTTCATTGAAAAAAGAAAACCAAATTACCAGTATCAAAAATGAAAAGGGTGAGTTCACCACCAATGAAGAGGAAGTTACAGCAATTATAAGGAGCTGTTTTGTTCAATTATATGCCAATTAAATCTGACAATCTAAGTGAAATGGAAGAATATTTACAAAAATATAAGTTGCCCAAGTTAACAGAAGAGGAAGTAGAACACTTAAATAACCCTGTTTTAGAAAAAGAAATTGAACAAGCCATCGATGAGATCACTAAAAAAAAAATCCCCAGGGACAGATGAATTCACAGGTCAATTCTACCAGACATTTAAAGAACAATTAATTCTAATATTATATAGACTACTTGGAAAATAGGTGAAGGAGTCCTCCCAAGTTCCTTTTATGACACAAATATGATGTGACCAGGAAGAGCCAAAACAGAGAAAGAAAACTATAAACCAATTTCCTTAATGAATATTGTCGCAAAATTTTTAAGTAAAACACTGGCAAGGAGATTACAGCAGTCACTAACTAGGTGGGATTTACATCAGGAATGGAAGATTGGTTCAGTATTACAAAAACTGTCAGCATAATTGACCATATCAGTAACAAAGCCAACAAAAACCATGTGATTCAAACCTTGACAAAAATACGACACTCATTCCTATTAAAAAGTCTAAAAAGTCTAGCAATAAATGGAGCTTTCCTTAAAACAATAAAGTAGTGTTAATCTAAAACCAACAGCAAGTATTATTTATAATGGGGCTAAACTAGACACCTTCCCAGTAAGATCAGAGGTGAAGCAAGTATATCCATTATCACCACTATTATTCAATAATGTACTGGAAATGCTCACCATAGCAACAAAAGAAAAAAAAAGAAATTGAAGGAATAGGCAATGAGAAAACAAAACCATTACTCTTTGCAGTTGCCATGACATGGAGAATCCTAAAAAACTAGTTGAAGTAATTAATAACATTGGCAAAGTTTCAGGATTTAAAATAAACCTACATAAATCATCAGCATTTCTATATACTACCAACAAATCCTGGCATTATGAGAAATTCCACTTAAAATAACTGTCAACGAATATAAAATATTTGGAAGACTACCTGCCAAGACAAACCCAGGAACTACATGAACACAGAATATGCTTTTCACACAAAGTTAGATCTAAACAATTGGAAGAATATTAATAGCTTAATGACAGTGCTGCTTAAATTAATACACTAAGTGCCACACGAGCTACCAAAAATTATTTTACAGAACTCGAAAGGGTAATGACAGAATTCATCTGGAAGAACAAAAGGTCAAAGAATGTCAAGGAAATTAGTGAAAAAAAATGTGCAGGAAGGTGGCCTAGGCACACCAGACCTGAATCAGATACTGGCTAAGAATCAGAGTTGTGGAGCAGTAGAATAGATTAGGTACGTAGTGCACAGCAGGAAATAACCATAGTAATCTAGTGGTCAATAAACCCAAAGACCCAAACTTTTGGGACAAGAACTCTGTTTGACAAAAACTGCAGGGAACATTGGAAAGTGGTTTGGCAGAAACTAGGTATGGACCAACATCTCACACTGTGTACCAAGATAAGGTCAAAATGGGTTCATGATTTAGACATATGGGGAGATGCCATAAGCAAATTAGGAGAGCATTGAATAGTTTACCTGTCAGATCTATAGATAAGGAAAGAATTTATTATCAAATGAGATGGAGACTATTACAGGAGGTAAAATATATCATTTTGTTTACATTAAATTAAACAGGTTTTGCACAAATAAAACCACATGCAACCAAAATCGAAGGAAAGCAGAAAACTGGGGAAAAAAATTGGTAGCAAGTTTCTTTGATAAAGACCTCATCTCTCAAATATAGATAACAGTCAAGTTTATATTAATATGAGTCAGTCCCCAATTGATAAATGGTCAAAGGATATGAACAGGTAATTTTCAGATGAAGAAATCAAAGCTATCTATAATCATATGAAAAAATACTCTGAATCTCTACTGATTAAAGAAATGCAAATTAATACAACTCTGAGGGACCATCTCACACCTATTAGATTGGCTAATAGGACAAAAACAGAAAATAACAAATATTGGAGGGGATGTGGAAACATTGAGACACTAAAGCACTATTGGTGGAATTGTGAACTAATCCATCCATTCTGGAGAGAAATTTGAACTATGCCCAAAGAGCCATGCAATTCTGGGAGCTTTAACTGAGCAATGCCACTTCTAGGTCTATATCCTAAAGAGATTTAAAAAAAAAAAAGGATTGGGATAAGGACCTATACTTATAGAGACTTTTTGTGGTGGCAAAGAATTGTAAATTGAGGGGATGCCCATCAATTGGGGAATTTCTGAACAAGTTGTGATATATGATTGTGATAGAATGCTATTGAAATTATGAGCAGGATACGTTCAGAAAAACCTGGAAAGACTTACAGTGTGAAGTGAGCAAAACCAGGAGAACATTGTACACATTAAGAGCAATGTTGTAAAATGATCACCTGCAGGTGACTTAGGTATTTCCAGCAATACAAAGATCTAGTACGATTCAGAAAGATCTGTGATGAAAAATTACCTCTAGAGAAAGAGCTGATGGAATCTAAAAGCAGATCATAGCATACTGTTCTTTTTTTGGGGGGGGGGTGAGGGGGTTCTGTGTTTCCTTTCATAACAATGACTAATATAGAAATACGTTTTGTATGACTGCACAGATTTCTTGCCTTCTTGATGATGGGAGTTGGGAAGGAGGATTGGAAAAATTTGGAACTCAAAATTATAAAAAATGAAAGTTAAAATTGTTTTTACATGTAATTGGGGAAAATATTAAAATTTAAAAAATAAATAGGCCAAAAAGGTGAATCTTGCATCAGGACTTTTGCTTTTTTTCTTTTGGTGAGTTCAAGGGGAAAAAACAAAAACTTGCCTTCAGCCACCATGAGGGAACATCTGGGTGCATAGACAAACCTCAAAGGTACATGTTCATAGTATGTATTGTTGCTCATGTAAAGTTTGATCAGCACTAGTTAGTCCTGCTTCCTCAGAAATGTAGCAGCCTGCTCTTCTCATATATATATGTTTTTTGATATTCATACTGCCTGTTATCCTTAAGCTTGATACTCTTTCTTTTAAGGGTTTGCATAGGAAACAGGAAATGTAAGGGGAGATTTTATTTTTTTAAAAAATATTCCTGGAAATATTTCCCATTTGTTGTTTATAGTGAAACCAGATGTTTTACCAAAAAGACCTGCATTTTGAGCCAAATTCAGCACACGTTTTGCATTTTGAGGTTTCACTTTTTAAAGAAATGGATTATAATAAGACATACAGGATTCTATTTTCACATGTCCAGGCCAGGATCTTGCTTAATTTTTCTTCACTTAAGTATGTGCTTTTATACTTCTGGAGTATTGTGCTGTTGACTTGAAAATGAGACTTCTGCTTTCTGAAAATTTGATAGTTTTTCCTCCATTACACACATGGGAAGAACTTTTCTTTTAAATTCTTAAAATGAAATAACATATCAGTCGCCACCCATATCTTGTACTCTGTAGCATACTAGGGCAACTCTGTCAGGATCTGTCTTTACGTGGCATAAATGCATGGACCTTAATTAAAACCTTTGGTAAAGTGGCAGTCGCTTAAGGAGATAATGTTTTTTTTTCTCTGCTTCTGACACATCTTTATGTAGATGCAGACATTTTAAATCTATTTAAAAAAAAAAAAGCTATAGCATGACTTAAGCCTTTCCTTAGAAGAGTTCAAAGCACAAGCTTGACCTGTTTAAACTCCTTGATGCTCACTTAGGATGTTAGTCAATGGAAATTCATCTTTTTGCAAGCAAAAATAAAGACTTTTGGGGAAGAATACTTTCCTATTCATCCTTTTAGCATTGTATAGTAAAAATAATATTGGGCTTGGAATCAGATAATTTGATTTCAAGTCCTTGTCCCTTATTTCCTATCTGTGTGTCCATAGGCAAGCCATTTTACTTTCTCAAGCCTCAGTTTCATCTATAAATTAGAAGTAATAATATTTGTGCTTTCTACCTCATAGCAGGATTATGAGAAAGGTTTTATTGGTATTTAAATGAGAGCTTTTATCATTTATAATGTTACAACTAGAAGAGACTTGGAAGTCTACTTGACCATATCTCTCTTTTTCAAGATAATGAGACTATACAGTTGACCACAGTTGTGGTGCTATTAGTTTGAACTTAAACATCTTTTACCACAGAAGTATAGTGAAATGAGTTACAATGCCCTCACATTCTTACTCATGACAAACCTCTTACACGGGAATTGGGGCAAAATGGGATTGGTCAGCCCACTGATTTTTATTATTGGAAAAGACATTATCTGCATGAACACATTAACTATGGCCATTAACACTAGGTGACCATTAACTGCTAGAAACTCTGATGTCTGTCTGAAAAAACAGATTTCTTCCTCTTCAAAAGAAAAGAGAGGGATTTCTGTCTGAGCAATACTTTTTTAAGGAAGTAAAAATAGCTTCATCGATGTTAAAAGAACTTAAATGTCTTTTTCCTTCACTGAAAATTTTTGTTAGCAATAAAGTTAGAATCTACAGTGTAATTTTTTGGGGGGAGGGCGGGGGAGGTTAGGATAGCAAAAGGAGGCTAAAAAACCTTTGACCAACATGAAAATTAATTATTTTACACAGTCAACTCCCATGTCACCCCTTGTCTTCGTTGTGTATAGCAGATTACTTGCTGTTTTTCCTCAGATCTTGCTGTCTTCCTTCCTGAGGCTGAATGACTGTTTGTCAAATACTTTATGATGGGAATTCCTTTCAGGTATAGGTTGAACTAGATAGTGGTTGATTTCCTTTCCAACTGCAAATTCTATGACTCTGCTTGGCTGTTTTAATGCTCTACTAGTCAGCCAAAGAATGGAAAGAAGAGTAAATTTAAATCATTCAGTACCCCAAAGGAAAAGTTATTTGGCAGAAAGTTAAAAATCTTGCCTAAATAATTTTTTTTAATTTTCACTTTGTCATACTTCAGTATTACCATGTATTGTCTCTGGGCAAATGAAAGCAAGTGGAGGAGATGCACTCAAGTTGCAGAATCTATTTTTAGATATAGCTAATTCAGGAATTTGTTTTGGTTGAATAAATATATATAGTATGTATGTGTATAAAATTAAGTTTTTATTGCCGTCTTCAGTTTCGATCTTCATCATAGTTTTCCCAAGTATTCCTCCCTCTCCCAGAGAGGCATTCCATATAACAAATAGTATTTTTTAAAGAGGAAAAAAATCAACAGAAGTCAGCAAGACATTGGAAAAGTCTAAAAGCATATGCAATGTATAATACCTGGACTTCCCATTTCCACAGAAGGATTTGTTAAGGGTATCCTTTCATATTTCTTCATTTGAGTCCTGCTTGATCTTTATAAGTTTGATATATTTAATCAATTTTTTATTGTTCTTTCAATTTCCATTGTTTTAGTTATATATACATATCTATTGTTTTCTTGTCTCTGCTCACTTCACTCTGCATCAGTTCATGTGGAACTTTTCCTGATTCTCTGTATTCGTCACGTGCATCACTTCTTGTAGCACGTTAATTTTTCATTTGCTACAGTTCACGTGTTCAGGAGCTGTAATTTGTTTCATCTTTTCTCAGTTGATGTGTTATCTACTCTTTCTAAGGCTTTGCTGTCACAAAAAGTGTTGCTATAAGACTATGCCTATTTGTTAACAAGGTTTTTTGTTTTTTCCAACGGTTGGGAGAGGGGAGAGAAAATTTGAATTTTGTTCATTGCAAAAATAAAATATATTTTAAAAAATACGCTTGAAAGTATTTGTATCACTCTGTATTCATGTCTAGCACAGGCCTGGTTCATGGTGGGTGCATAATTGATTATTTCCCTGTTATTTCCCCATAGGTTATCCAGGTATAATCTATGCCAAAAAAGTGAAGCTAAAAGAAATAGGGGTTAAAAGAGATGTGTGTGTGTTCCATTAAGTTGCTGTAACAATTCGGTCTTGCTACATGATTTTTTTGTGGAGTTTTATATTAATGACTCAGCAGTTTTACTGTTTCTGTTTTCTTACATATTTCTCTAGGCAATTCGAGTTTTCTTCATGTACCGCTCTCTGTCACTACAACTTCGAGATGAACCTGAGACCCAGTTACCACTGACAAGAGAAGAGGACCTAATCAAAACAGATGATGTCCTGGATCTGAGTAAGAAACCCTTTGTTATTAATAGTAATCGTGAAGAAAGCTAACAGTATGCTTTACAGGTGCTAAACAAATAAACATTTGACCTTTGTCTTGCTATATAGTAATTTTAGTAACCGTACTACATGTATGTGATGTCTATTCTAATTTGAAAAAAGTACACTGGATTGTTCTCTACTTTGAGGTCAGGCTGTGAGTGCTTCTCTGAACATTTCAATAGTTTTTTTCTTTCCTACGTCTACAGAGTAGAACATCGACTGATCGTGCCAGATAGTTTCTCCTGTCTCTCTGTACTGTTTTCAACCTGTTAACTGTTTTTGTTTTTATTTGCTTGCATCTGTCTTTTTTCCCCTTTCTTAGAACCTTAGACAAACAATTTAGTTCTCAGTGTGTGCTACCTGTCTCCTTTCCCTCCACCTTTGCCCTTTTATTGTTTCATTCCCTAACAGATGATGACAGGGGTTTCTTGAAGAGTGTTAGAAGTTATGGATTGATTACGTTGCTTAGTTTGATTGTGATGAAACAAAGTTTTTCTTGGGTTTGACAGTGAATATTTTCATCAACAAAGTAAAATTAAATGTCAGAAAACATGCTGGCAAATTCATGTTTTTCTCCTCTGTCTTTATGGATAGCCAACTGAAATAAAATTTCACATTATTTTACTTACCAGTTTTAATTGATTAGCTGGCTAGTCATGGTCACTTTACTGAGCTTCTGAAGTCTTCTCCCATTTGGCCCTAATGGGGTCAAGCCTGAATAAGGCAATTCTGCCAGACGGTTTACTGAATGAAAGTTTGTTATAGCAGTTTGTGGCCAGATTCAGGGAGGCAGTGGGAGAAGTTTTGTTTGGTGCTGTGTTCTTCTCAAATAATTCCTTGAAGCAGTTTCTTTGAACTTCAGACCCAATGGTTTGAGAGTAAGAAATAGAAAAAGACTTCTCTTGATGACTGTAAAATAAATATACAATTTGGTTCTGATTCCTTATCCTTGAATATAATTTTCAGTAAGGCTGGAAAATTTTAAATTATCCCTCAGAGTATGCCCTTCCCCCTTCCCAGTTTCTTCCCACGTTTTTAAGCTCCGTGGTGATCTTGGTGCTGTAAGTTGTGTAAGAGCACAGACTGGAAGAATTATATCAATGCTAGGATTAAATTAATTGTTTTTGTTAAAATCCTTACACATTGGCTAATTTTCCTTTACATGCTGACTCATTTCTTTCAAGTTGGGGAGCATTGTAATTTTGCCATGGTTGCCTTCATTTTGTCCAGATTGCTCCTTATTCCCAAGAACTAAGTAATTTTGAAGCATATAATAGTAGTAATAATGTGCTACTCTTGATATAGAGAGATGGTGCTACCCACTCATGCAGTTTCAGTTGTTTTTTCCATTAACACGATTGAGTTATTAATGGCATATCTGTGAACTTTTAGCTTTTCTCTCTCATGTTCAGTTGCCCACATTTATTAGACAACTGATCTAGTATTAGAGGTACAGTCTGTAATCGTGAAACATTGTGAAATAAATTTGATTATCTAAGATTCAAACCCATACCATTGCTTTCATTGGTAACATGTTATAACTAACTGAACAAACTAGTCATGGATATTTGAAAAAATTTCAAGTCCAGCAGGTGTTCCATAACTTTCATGCAGATGGACTTCTTGGGATTTATACCATTATTGAATGTAGTCACTGAAAATAACATAAGATCTTATTGTCATAGGATAATAAAACTAGAAGGGAAATCAAGCCATCTACTCCAAATTATCTCATGTAATAGATGAGGAAATTTAGTTGAGACAGATCAGAATGCAAGCAGTGCTACTGAGGCTTACGAGCTAAAACCAAATTGTTTCGTTCTCCCCTCAAACCTAAGTCTGTGGCCAAATTACAGATTGGTAACAGAATTAGAAAAATTAGAATCATTTTGTGTTCTAATTCCTAGTCAAGTTGTAATTCTTTATTTCAAAGTTTATTAAGTTTTAGCATACCATATTTAGAGTCTTGGATACTTGATTCTTGACAAATTAGAGTTTTTCTCAAGTGGTTAGCTCTAGGTTTATGTTGTCCTGAAATTGTACTGCCTCCTGAGAGTTTCAACAACTTTAATCATATGGTTTGGTCCATATGTAAGTGATCTATCTTCTCCATTCCTTTTGTTTCAGGATATCCACTATTTATTGTTATAATAAAGGGCAGCTAGCTATAATTAGGGCAGCTAGGTGACCCACTGGGCTTGGAATCAGGAAGACTCATCTTCATGAGTTCGGATCTAGCCTTAGATTTACTAGCTATGTGACCCTGGGCAAGTCTCTTAACCCTGTTTGCTTCAGTTCCTCATCTGTAAAATGAACTGGAGAAGGAAATGGCAAACCACTCCAGTATCTCTGCCAAGAAAACTCAAATGGAGTAAGGAAGATGTTGGATGTGACTGAAATGACTCAGCAACAACATAACAATGGTGTTTATTGTTATAGTCCTATCTATCACTATACAAAAATTTTTTCCATAAAACTATTTCAGTACTTTCTCATTTATTCTATTATTAGCCTTGTCTAAAACAAAACAGGCAGCATTTCAAGGTAGTTATGAATAAAGGAATAATATGAAAGATTGAAAGCTTAGTGATCACTCAACATAAATACACTAAATGGCATACAGTAACCATAGCACTTTGCAAGAACAGTTTTTCATGTATTTTCTTGTTTTCATCTATCATATTGTTAATTTAAGTATATTTTAATTCAGTTGGGTGTTTTTTGAAAAGTTTTGGTGGAGTAGATAGTTGATTGATAAAGGTACAGGTCAAGCATTTTATCCAACTACATTATGAGTTAAATTACAGTAGTGCTTCTTAGAAAATGAAGGTGAAAATAAGACAATTCCAAATAAAATGAATCTTTTGGAGCATTTAAGTTCAAGTACTTAGAGATAGAGCTCTGAGAGTTTCTTTAGCAATAGAAGAGTGAGCTAAATTAGTTCAAATGAAATTTGAGAGGCAAGTATATATGTGGCATTTGAAAAGCAAGTGCATGTGGCCATTGTGGCTTTTGTGGGTAATATTTTCCCCTTTTTGTTGTTTTCTTCTTAAAGAGAATGTAATTCAAGTTTGATTGGTCTACTTTAAAATGTATTCAGATGGGGAAACAGCATTAAAAAAACTAGGTATAGCAGCCACTTTATTCATAAACACTTAAGGTGATTTCATTAACATGAAATTGGCCTTTTTAAGTGTAAAAAGCTTTAGTGGTTTGAGACAATTGTGATGGCCAAACTTTTTAAGAAGGCCTAAATATAACTAAAATGAATTTTTACACACACTGTGCATTTGGTTATGTTGTTGTCATTCACAAATTCTCCTAACTATGAATGTTGGCCACATTTTCCACAGAATTTGAAATACGGTATTTTTAAAAATTTTTGTTTTTGTTCAAATATTACATTACACAAAGAGTCTAAAAATCTATACAAAATGTACAGAATGTAGACTGTATTTTAATTTTTACAAATTATCCACTGCAGTCTTAATTATTTTTTATATTGATGCTCTGCCTGCATGTTCTTTTTTCTTTTCCCTCCTTGAAACTAGGGCTATATGCTATGCTAACCAGAAAGAGGATCATGTCTGGATTAAACTGCCAGTTCTCCAAGGGAATGATAACATGAAATTAACATCATTTCCCCTCTCTCTATGAATTACACTTCTTCTCTGAGTGTTTGATGAATAATACTGCTTACCTTTTTTCAGAAATGAAGTAGAAATATGGAGAAATGAAATTTTGTCTTATAAACAGACTGGAAATGTGATTATAATTCAGCTGTCAGTTTTGTTCTAGTGAATTTCTTAAAGTAAATCAAATTGTAGTATTAGTTTGTACTTTTAAAACAGGATGATGTAGTTGTTTCCTACATATTGATTATTTGATTGGTACCTGTCTGCCACAACTTTTTTTCAGTAATGCTCATTGATGTGATTTAATGTATATTCCTGTAATCTTTCCCCATTTTTATAAACTTAAAATCATAATTGAGGTGCTTAGAGACATTCTACTGAAATAATATGGTCACTTATATACCCCCTTTTTATGTACTGGAGTAAACCTAGAATATTTATCTGGAAAAAGACAAAAGCTATTTTTCCCCTATCTACCTGACTTTCTGTGTTTAATCTGTTTTGAGGAATTTTTAAAAAGCATTTGGAAAGAGAATGTTAAGTTTTACCTTTTAAAATTATGTTTACTATCTGTGAAAGACCATGTGTTGATTTTCCCTAAAAATGGATCTTTTGATTTTTTATCAGTTTCTATTAGTCTTTGATTTCCTAATAATAATCACTTCACTGTATTCTTGACATTCATTGATTTCTGAGTTTATAGACCAATGCAACATTTTCCTTTTTCATAGCATGCAATTATATCTTATCTGCCTTCAAGTTTTATGTGGGGCTGTTTAACTGCATCAATGTTTTAACTAATTTTCTGTGAATTAGTATTGCCACCAAAAGACCGAATGAGCATCAGCAGTTTTTCCTTTTAAAAGTTTTATACTAATTATTACCTTCTGCCACCCTACTCCTGTCTCTATCCCCAATTTTGTCCATCTTTTAAGAAATGGCTGAGTGTTCTAAACTTGGAACATATTAAAGCCAAAGGTGTCATTTCCACTTTATCTTGATTAGAAATAAGAAATGAAATTTAGTTTTTAAAACTATCCTTCTGTGTTACTGTACATCAGAGGAATTGACGAGACTATCTATGCCTGACAAGTGTGTTTTATAAGAAGGCAAAAGTTTCTTTACTGACTTTAGGTGGATAAAGAAACTGAGAAACAAGTTTTATGGCTTCTGTTACTAAGAACATCTTTAAAATTTCAATTTGTTTTTCCTTAGTAGGAGGTTTTAAAGATGTTCCTAGTAGCTAAAACCATAGAATGTACTTCCTATATTCGGCATCCCCCTGAAAGAGGTTTAGAAAATAAAAGCTGCTTCTCATTTAACATCCTCCTATCCATCATTACTAATAAGTAAGTATTTAGGAGGTAACACGTGCTATGTATTAGGGTTTTTATTTAGTAGTTCTTAAGCAGTTGTAATTTAAAATTTCAATAATTTAGAAAAAGAAACAGTTGAGGAGAGTAGGAAAGTATGCTTACTGGACTGAGAAGTAAGTACTACACATTGGGAACTGGTATTCTTTTGACTTGAGACCTTTATTAAAGGTCATGTTGTCTGCCACTTTTTCAGACTCTTTAGAGATTTGTTTTGGGTGTCTTGTGGTTGATCAGATATCAGGGCCAGAAACAAATCTTCCTCCCTCAGAGGATTTTAAGATAACTGAATTCTGTGTTAATATGATTTGTCTGTAACATTGTCAGAGACTGTAGTGGGTTGACACATGGGAGTGAAGGGTTGAAATGGAAATGCTTCGATTGGACTTACGTTAAGGGGAAGTACCTTTTGAACCGAAACTCTCTGTAGGAAGAGTATAAGATAGTAAATGAGTTTAACCATGGTGCATCTTAGAATTAGATACATATGTGGTAAGCCTTTACTTTCTTGATTTCCCTCCTCTATCAAGTTACCTTCTCCAGTTTCCTCTACTTCCCCCCAAAAATAAAAAGTCTACAGAAAATCTCTCTGCTACTGGCATATTTATGATATCTTTGAGAGGCAGTGAGCAAAAGTAAAAAGTTGCTGACCTGGGAATCAGCAAACCTGAGCTGGAACCTAAACTGCTAGCACAGTGACTGTGCTACCTCTAGACTTCTGTTTTCTTATCTGGAAAATGACAGTCTTATCAGCAAACATTTATTAAGCTCCTACTGTGTACTAGTTTCTGTGACCTACCTGCAGGTAGACTGTAGGTGCTAAAGTTTCTTCTAGTTGTAAACAGCACCTATATTAATGTTTTAAAACTACAAGAAAAGATTGTGTGTCCAGGACTAAATCTTCAAACACATCTAAACACAGTCATCAGAGATTAATATCGAAAATCTAAGACCTATGGAAGTGGTTGTAGAGAACTGAAAACAAATAAATTATTTTTTTAAAAAACCACCACAAAAAAAAGAAATTACTGTCAGTCATAGGTACTGCTTATTTTAGCATTCAGATGTCATGAGATAGAAGTAGCCTTCTATTTACCTTTTCTTTTAAGATGATTAATTCTATAATTATAGGCAGAAATTCCTTACCTGGAAATTGAGTTCTGAAAGTTTTTCACATTTTGTTCAATTTCAGGTACAATTTTTCTAAATAGAACCAAATTTCTTCTAAAATAGATATTACTTCTTTCCTGAATATCCTCTTCCCAACAAATGGTCATATAGAAAAGCTTTATCTTCCTAATTTCTTCAGTTTGGTGCTTAAAGCTATCTTTTCATTCATCTGTTTTCGTTGCCCATCCCTGACTGTCAGATTTTAAACTGTGCTTTGCATTTTTCTAAATACATTTGGGACTTTCCAAAGTGCTTTGGCAGGAAAACGTATGTAATTTCATGACTAGTATAACCTTTAGCCTTTTCTGATGTCCATAAAGCTGTTTTTTCTCCAGTTGTTTGCATTCTTTGTATTAGTAAAATGGACACAAATCATAGGATCATAGATCTGGAGGTGAGAGGGACCTTGAGGCATAAACCCTGTTGTTCTATAGATGAGGAAACTGAGGCACAGAGAGAGAAGTAACTTGTTCAGAGGCACAGTGCTAGTTGAATATGTGGTTGTTCTTGGCAGTTGAACTCAAACTAGTGCAGTTTCTAAAGATATGCTTCCTTCCCTTCACTAATGGTAATCTTCACTGCTCAGTTCCTATACATGTATACAGGGAGCCAGTATACCTGTACATGTCATCTCCCCTTTTTGGATGTAAGCACATTGTCCTTTAGACATTTCCTAAGCCAAAGATTCTCTGGCCATATTCCTTCTTGGCTGCTTGGAATGCTTTGCTGATGCCAACACCTAGGGGACTGTGGACTTTGGATATCTTCTCCCAAGTTCTTGTAATTGCTTTTTCCCTTTCATTTCTTTTGCAGTTAACCTTTCCTTCACAGTATCTTTTTCATTTCACAAAATCTTCTTATTGAATTGTATCTCCAGCTCCTAACAGTATGTGGCACATAGTAGGCATTTAACAGATGCTTGTTGATTGATTGTGTTTATGTAGCACAACACAGTCAGTAGTTTTAGAGTACGTGAATGCTGACTGTTAACTGTGAGAGGAACTCTTTAGGTATACACACTTTAGCTATGGACAGTAGAACAGGTAAATGATGTCTGCACAATCTGGCAGGACTGTTAGCTTGCCTAAGCTGTCATCTCCTAAATTAGATGGCTCCTATTATAACCAAGTCCTGGAGGTCATCCCCTATCTTTGATATTTTCTCCATACTTTCCATATTCAGACTAGAGCTAAGCTACTTCCTTCAGCCTTCTCCTTGCTTAGAAAAGCAAGGCCCTTTTCTGTCTGAGCCTCAGAGCCGTCACTGATATCAAATACAGATTTCTAGCAAACTCCCAGACCTTGACTTGACATTCCTCAACTTGTCCATGATAAGCATCTTTGCTGGACACAGTGTGCTTTTAGCTTTCCATAGCAGTACTAAATGGAATGTGGTACAGTAGAAAGAGCGCTGGATTGGGCTCAAAGGAACTGGTTTCCTTTCCAAATTTTGCCATTTTACTCTGCCTCTGTGACTTTGGGTCAGTCTCTTGGGGCCTGTTTCCTCATCTATAAAACAAGTGGATTTGTTTGAATAATCAATAAGGTTCCTTCCAGCTACCGTTAATCTTTAACTCCAAAACATCTAGTCTCAGTTGTTCTATTCTAAAATCCTCAAGCATCCTTTATAGCATCTCCCTCACCAACCCCACCTCATTCATGCAGGGGCTTCTAACACCTTTTCTAAGCATCAGCACCCGTATTCTCTCTGGGGGTCATCTTTCCAAGCCTTTCTTCTTGTCTCTTCACAGACAACATTAGCGTAGAATAATAGTGTACTGTGACCCAGTTACCTTTCAGTTCTTCCTACTTCTGTCAGAATAGTGATACTCTAAAATTCACAAATGAATTTTGAAAGGGAAGTTTTTATTAAAGACTGAGTTCAACTGTGGACTTTTCTCAGGAAAAAGGAGAAAGAGTTCTTGGCACTAACTAGACTTGTTGGTACTTTTTCATAAGGGAATCATTTTCAAACATTTTCCTTGAAGCATTTATAACACTTTTGATATGAGGAGAAAATATGTCTTGCTCAGGGCTTTAAGATTATGTATCTGCAAATGTTTCATTCGATTTTGAGATCAGTGCAAAAACCCCACAGTGAGCCTTGATGTTGGTGTGAATATGTGTAATGGGAAATCAGAGTGACTCAACTCTACCTATATACAGTTACTAAAATACTCAGGGACAAACAATTTGGAACTTCTCTGTGGGGTAACCCATTCTCACTTCCCCCAGAACACTCAAGTCCGTTCTTTCAGTTTTGGAGCTATAAAAAGGCTTTTTCTGTTGAAAATCGATGGTCCTCCTTGAAAATTACCTTCACTAACATACTACTTCACTGGAGTTAAAAGCGAAAGTGGAGGCATTCATTAGTTCTCGTCAATACTGTAGTATGTATGATATTTAAATAACCTATTTTTTGCCCTTTCTTGTGATATACCTAGTCGTACAAAAATGTGATCTCACCATCTATTCTTTCTCTTTGCCTGAAAAGGATATAAGCATTCATTCCTGACTATGAATTTTCTTGCTCTGGAGTTTGGACTAAATAATAGTTTCTATTACAAATTTTTATTAAAATTAATTACTATATTTTCTGGAGGCTTATATTTTGTTATTTAAAATTCTTTTGCAGATGTACCAACTTTGTACTTGAATTTAAATCTCGTGTATGTTGGGTAGTTAGAATTTTCCATTCAAGATATCCCCTTTCAATCTGATCATTTGATTTACCATATGATATTGTTTAAGAACCCTTGGGAATCTTTCTGATATAATCATGCATCCCAATTTAAATCTAAGTATCTAAAACCCAAGTACCATAATTCCTTTAGAGAACGGATTCTAAACTCCACAATACAGTCTTCTGGTCCTTAGGATCATCACTGTTTCTCTAGCTTCAAACTTAACAAATACTTCTTAAGCACCTACTTTGTGCCAGGTACTGTGCTAAACAAAGACAAAAGTAAAACAGGCTCTATCCTCAATGACCATACAGTGTAAGAGGAGAGAGAAGATGTATATGTGTAGGTATTTATATGATAGTATTCAAAGTAAATGCAAAGTAAAATGATTGGGGAAGGTATCAGCAATTGGGAGGAACTGGAAAAAGCTTCCAGCAGATGGTAACATTTGAACTGAGTCTTGGGGTAAATTAAGGCTACCTAGAGGCTGAGGGTAAAGGAGGGAGGAAGAGCATTCTAAGGAAGAGGGACAGCTTGTGAAAAGGCACAGAGACAGGAAATGGGAGGGTTAGGAGCCTGCTAGATATAGACTTATATGAGTAGAGGGGAGTAATATGTAAGAAGTCTAAAAAGATGGGAAAAAGCCAGGTTATGAAGGATTATAACTGTAAAACAGGAGCTTATGTTTTGACCCTAGAGATGACAAGAAGTTATTAGAGTCCATTGAGTAGGGGACTAACATGATCAGAATTTCCCTTTAGGAAAATTTCTTTGGTGACCATGTGAACAATGGTTTGGAGTGAGGAGAGTCTTGAGGCAAGAAAGGCCAATTAAGAGACAGTTGTAAGAACTCAGCAGAAGTGATCATGAGGGCAACCTACCCTCACTGAATTCTGTAATGAAATTGAATAAGCAGGCAGTGTAGTATAGTGGAAAGAACACTGGTCCTGGTGTCAGAAGACCCAGGTGACATCCCATTTCAGATCTAGTTTTTTGATCTTGGGCAAATCATTTAGTTGCTCTATGTCTCAAGCTTCTTCACCTGAGAAAGGGGTATTGCAATGATATCCACACTACCTACCTTGAGTGTTAGTTATTAGAAAAGTCAACTAGCTAGCATTTATTAAGCCCCTGTTATATGCAAGACACTTTCCAGTGGTGGGAATACAACAAAGAAAAGCAAAGAAGAAATAGTCCCTGCTCACATTTGAGGGAATACAACATACAAGCAACCATGTATTAGTACTAGAGTCTTATTTTATAATTTGTATATATAAATCAAACAAGACCTATAAAGGGTAAAATTGGGGGTAATCTCAGAGACGAGCTTTAGCATTAAGTAGGACTAGGAAAGGTTTCTTGTAAGTAGGATTTTAGATGGGACTTGAGGGAAGCCAGGAAAGCCAGGAGGATGTAATGAGTAAAGAGAATGTTCTAGGTATGGGAACAGCAAGAGAAAATGCTCTATTGAGAGACTGAGTGTTGTGTGGGAGAAACAACAAGGAGGCCACTGGATCTCAGAGCACCTGGAGGAATGTTAGGTATAAAAAGACTAGGAAGGTCATAAGGGGTCAGATTATATAAAACTTTGAAAGCCAGAGGATTTTCTATTTATTCCTAGAGGCAATAGAGAGCCACTGGAGTTTATTGCCTAGGGTCAGGTCAGGGCAGGAGTGGGAGAAGAATGGGATCTGGTTTTTAGGAGAATCATTCTGATAGCTGGTTGAAGAATATATTAGAGTGGGGAGTTATGCTTTTCTGCCATTAAATTAGTGGCAGAACAGAAAGTAAATTGTTAAGGCTGTTTCCTTTAACTGTCTAAGAATAATCTCATTATTGGGAGATGGCAGGGGCAGAACAAGCATTTACTAAGCAGCTCCTACGTGTCAGACAGTTGTTAAGCACTTTACCAATGTGTCGTTGAGGGAAAGATACCAATACTGATGTTAATATCATATCAAGAAAAGAAAGAAAGAACTGTAACTTTATTCCAATAAACAGGAATATTTAAATTCAGATCTTGTTTTCAGTAATTCACAGTGTCCTCTATTAACTGACTCAGGTATTTATTAGCTATACAGTAATAAATCATCCCCAAGAGTCTCCAAAGATGCGCTCAAGATTATTGCATGTAATTGTGTGTAATCTTTTAATATGTTTACATAGCAGTCATTCAAGGGCGTCATGGCTAACTCTCTCATGCGTACTTTGATTCTCACATTTTCTTCTACATTTCAATTTAGTCTACCTTTGCTGGTCAGAAGTTGGTCCAGTACCACGATTTTATTTGGAGGACTAGTACTAGAGTCTTATTTCATAATTTGTACATATAAATCAACTTCTTTGTGGAAGAGGATATTTTTAAACTTTAAAAGAAGTCACATATACACAACTCTATGATGAATAAATATCAGTGTCCCTTTGAAAAGTCTCTTAACAATCTGTACTTATTCAGATGCCTTTTAGATTCCATCATGAAAAGATGATTAACTTGAAAAAAATTAATAGCTTCCTATCACTTTTGAAATCATGAAAAATTCAGTGCCAGATTGTTTTTATTATGAGAAGTCATTTGCTGTTTTATCCCCTCCTCTGTTTTTTGGTAGTCTCTGCATTTACCATTTTTTTTTTTTTTGTAAAGGAACTTGCCATTACTTTCTTTGAAATTAACATTAGGATGTTTAATTTATATTGAGGGAAGGGAAAAATCTGTCCACATCCTCATCCTTATGGCACTTTCTCATCGTCTAGAATGCCCCATTAGGTTCCCCAGTCCATGTTTTCAGCCTAAGAGTGACAAAATGTGAATGTTTATAATAATAAATGTGTGTTAAAATACACATTTCTTGGTAGAATCATGGTAAGGAGAAATTTTTGCCTATTTTCTGGCTAAAACTAGCTTGTTTTTATTTAGGTGTGTAAATTTGAATGGACAAGGGACACAATTATAACATTTCATTTTAAATAGCAAGCCTTCTGTATCACCTTAGTTTAGATCATTATCATCTATCACCTATATTATTGCAACAACCTCCTGTTTGACCTCTTTGTCTCAAGACTCTCACCACCACAGTCCATCCTCCAAAATGTTGCCATAGTAGCTTTCCTTAAGCTCAGATCTGACCATAGTGTTCTCTTACTCATTCTATTCAGTGACTTCCTACTGTCTCAAGGAGAAAATAGAAACTTCTTGGCTTAGCTTTTATTTAAAAAAAATTCATTTTTTTCCAATTACGTATAAAAACAATTATTAACATTCATTCAAAAATTTTTTGAGTTCCAAAATCCCTCCCTCCTTCCTCTTTTTCCCCTCCTTCCTCTCATTGAGAAAGCAAGCAGTTTGATATAGGTTGTATTTGTGCAGTCATGCAAAACATTTCCATTTTAGTCATATTGTGAAAGAAAACATAGACAAAAAAAACCCAAGACAAAACAATGAAGACATAAAGTAAAAAAATAATATACTTCAATTTGCATTCAGACTCCATCAGTTCTTTTTCCTCATAAGCCCTTCGTAATTATCTTAGATCTTTGTATTGCTGAGAATAGCTGTCATTCACAGTTGTTCATTTTAATACAATATTACTGTTGCTGTGTACGGTGTTCTCCTGGTTCTACTCACTTCACTTTGCATTAGTTCATTTAATCTTTCCAACTTTTTCTGAAAGCATCCTGCTTGTCATTTCTTAGAGCATAGTAGTGTGCCATCATATTCATATGCCACAGCTTGTTCAGCCATTCCCCAGTTGATGGGCATCCCTTCAATTTATGATTCTTTGCCACCACAAAAAATGTTGCTATATGTACATAAAGATCCTTTTCCTCCTTTTGTTTAATCTCTTTGGGATACATACCTAGCAGTGGTATTGCTGGGTAAAGGGTATTTGGCTTAGCTTTTAAAGACCTAAACAATCTGACTCTGACTTTTCTTTTTCAGCCCTATCCAGTATTGTTCCCCCTTCCACATTCTGCAGTACAGCCAAATCAGCCTTCTCTTTCTTCATCACACTTTGTTCGTCACAAAGATTTATTCTGTGAAGTTTAGATTCAGTCAAAGGGCTACACTTGAAATCTAGAGAGCCACATGTGACTTCGAGGCTGCAGATTTTCCACCCCTGCTGGGCACTCCTCTTCCTATTTCTGTGCCTTTGCACAGGCAAATTCCCTGTACCAGGAATTCTTTCCTTATTTCTGAATCACAAAGTCCCTGTTCCTTTAAGATTTAGTTCAGCCACCATCTGTATGAAGCCTTGCTGAATCCTCACAACTGTAGTGCCCTCTCTCCCGAATTACCTTATTTTTAACTACTTTGTATGCATTTGTGTTGATTCACTTAATACGTATACTGTGTGTATGTGTGTGTATGTATATATATATGTATATATAGGTAGATAGATATAGATAGATAGATATAGATATATATTCATCTCTATTTCCTGTCTTCCCCAATTAGAACTAAACCAGCAGGTAGAGGTTGTTTCGTTCTTTATACTTGCATCCCCAGAGGTTTATACTGTGCCTGTAACATAGCAGATGATTAATAGATTCTTGTTGATTGTTGATTTGTTGGTCAGTTGATATCTGAAGCCTGAATCTTTTTCTTTATTATTGTATTTTTTTCTGTCACCTTAGACTTCTAGCATGGTGAAGGGAGAAACAGTTAACAAGTTAAGTCTGCCATCTATCTAGTTTCCCTGTGGCCTCACATTTTGACCTTCATTAAATTGCTTCATCTCTGTTTCAGTTTGTATAATCTAGTACCTTTGTATAGTGAGTTCCATGTTGGTGGTTAACTGTTGAGCAGGGAGTTCCTATTACTAAGTTATCTGCTTTCTGAAGGCTAAAGTAGGAGCCTAGTATCCAGGTAGAACTATAGAAAGTGGAGATATGGAGGAAATTAAAGCAAAGAGAAGATAAAATCGACTAAGTATATAACACATTTTAAAACAGCATGTGTAGGAAAATTACACTGATCATAGCATAGACAAATTAAAAGGCTGTTGAGGGGAGCGTGAGTGAGGGAAGATGATATGCAAAGGCAGTAAATACTAATAAATAATTGGCTTCCTAAGTATCACTTACATCACTTGCTAGTCCCTTCAAGAAATACAGAATTACTCTTGAAACTTCAGGAATTGGTTCTCCCACAGAGAACTCTGGGTCAAAATGGAGCTTTTGTTCAGATAAATCTGTAATAGTTGAGAAGATTATAGAAACAACTATGGTTTACATTTAAACTTTACAGGACATTTATATAATCCATATAGTTTGGGAGAGAAGAAAGTCTGACATACTACGTGCTGTTTGACATCCTTCTCATTGTGGCATGCAGGTAACTGGGTATTTTGAAAGCTGTGTTGGTGCCACATAAGCTCAGATTCTTATCAAGCTGAAATGCTTTAAGAATGGTACCAGCAATAGAATATATCCGGTTTCTGAAGACCAGTTTAATTGGTAGTAGAGTGACCTGATGATGATGGGTTCTGTGACTGTATTAAGCATGGCCATGCATCATTTCTTTAAAGTCAGGTACTGTACAAACTCCTCAGCCTAAAACTTAAAGCTCTGCACAGTGTAGCTCCAACTTGACTTATTTCCTATTACTTTCTGTGGTGATAGTCCAAATCTTCTCTCTTTAAGTTTCCCATACTATCTCCGACTTGCTTCTTCTTAGCCAAGGACCTGCCTTTATATTATTAAGAAAGTAGTCATTGTGACCTCCCTTTTTTCCCCCCACTCCTCAATGTAAAATCTCTCTTCACCTTTTATCAATCTCTTCTCATTTGCTCCAACTTCTGCTGAAGGAATGGGTCTTCTCTTTTCTAAAACTAAACCTTACACTTGTGCTCTTGATCTCATCCCTTCCCATTTCCTCCAGGAACTTTCCTCTTGGATTATTACCTCTCTGCCATCTTCTTTCTCCTTTTCCACTGTCTTCTCCCCTGCCACCTATCCACATGTCCTAATCTCTTCACCTTTAAAAACCATAACAAATTAAAAAGTCCTTTATTTATCCCTGTTATTCTCTCAAGCTGTCATCCTAATATGTCTTCTCCATTTCATAAACTCCTAGTAAAGGCCATCTATACTCATTGCTAGTTCACGTCCCATTTATTTCTCAGGTCCCATGAAATCTAACTTGTGACCCTACCATTTGACTGAGAATATTCACTACAATATTACTGTTAATCTCTTTACTACTAAATCTTATAGCCTTTTCTTAGTCCTATTTGGCTTTTCTACAACTTTAGACACTGTCCCCCAACTCCTCTTCCTGGACACTGCCTCCTCCCTTGACTTCTTGAGACCTTTCCTACTAGTCTGACATTTTCAGTTTCCTTTGCTAGGTCATCATTATCCTCCCACTCATTAAGTGTAGGTGTCCCCCACATGTCTCTATTTTGGGCTGTTTTCTTTGCTTTTTCCAGTGATCTCATTAGCTCTCACAGGTTCAATTATCATCTCTATGAAGATTACTTCCAAACTTATATATTCAAACCTAATCTCTTTCCTGAATTTCAGGCTTATATTATCTACAGTCTGCTCTTCATATCCACCTGGGTGTCCCATAGACATTTCAAACTCAACACTTCCAAAGTAAAACTTACTCTCCCCTATCCTCCCCCACAAAACTGTCTTGCCTCCAAGTTTCTCTGTTTATGTTGACAGTACTGCCATCCCTGAGGCACCTAGCTTCTCAGCTTTAGAGTCATCCTTGACTCTTCCCTTGTCTTCAGTCTCCTCTCTCCCATATCCAATCAGTTCTTAACTCTTATTGGTCCTGCCTCTTACATCTATCCCTTTCTCTCTTGTAACCTCTACCCTAGTTCATGTCTCATCATCTCTATCCTGGACTAATGTCTCATAATTGGTCTTTCTACTTCAAGTTTTGCCCCTATCCAATCCATCTTTATTAAAACTGTCAGATTGTTATTCCTGAACACAGATTTGACCATGTCACTTCCCTACCCAAAAAAATCTTCAGTTACTCTCTATTGCTTTTAGAATAAAACTTAAACTCCTCAACCTAGCTTAAAAAAAATTAACATCTATTTTCTTTCTCTCCCATACTTGGGGGGGAGGGGAACTCAAGTAAAATCCTTATTGAAAATACCCATAGTCAAACAAAACAAAAAAAAAAAAATTCTCTTCTTGACTGTGTGCAAAAAATATACATCTCCTTCTGCCCTCTAAGTCCAGCACCTCTCTGGTAGATAGCATTCTTCATCATCAGTCCTCTGAAACAATGAGTTGTCATAGTGACAACTTTCAAAGTTGTTTGTCTTTAGATTGTTGTCATTGTGTAAATTGTTGTCCTGATACTGTGCACTTCACTCTGCATCAGTTCATACAAGTCTTTCCAGGCTGCTTTGAAATCTTTTTTCCTCATTTCTCAGACCACAAAACTATTCCATTACATAACTTCATATACACAGTTTGTTGTCATGCCACAAATGACAGGCCCATAGTTTCTAGTTCTTTACCAAACCAAAACGCTGCTACAAATATTTTTTGTACATAAGGGACCTCCTTTCTTTGACCTTGTTGTAATCTAAACCTAGTAGTGCTATAGTTGGTCAAAACTAATTATTTTTTAGATTAAATTTCATTTTTTCAGTTAACAAAAATTTGCCTTCCCCACTTCACTGTCCATTGAGAAAGCAAGAAAAAAATCCTTATTATAAACATGCATATTCAAGCAAAATAAATTCCCACATTGGCCAGGTGAAAAAAAAGAGGAGCGGGGGGCTCATTCTGCCCTCTTGAATCCATCCGTCCACTCCCCAGAGGCAGGGAACAGATGTCAGCATGAGTCCTCTCTTCTTTTAAGCTTCTTGTCAAGCTACACCCTTGCTTAGAACTAATTTTTCCCTTAATGCACTTACCCTCGTATTCTCTTTCTGCCTTTCCTCTTTCCCTCCTATTTCCCTGTTGTGGGGAATGTATTTCTGTACCCAATTCTGTGTGCGTTTTTTCCTTGAGGCTTTGCTTGTAGATATTTTGAAGCCATTCTCTTTAGGGTTTTATCTTGAGTATCTGTTTCACTATAATAGCTTTTTATGTTAGAATTCCATTTTTGTTTGCTCATTTTTCCAGGTTACTTACTGATTTTGGCATTTATGTTAGGGATGGGCTCTGCACACTTCTGGAGTAAATGTCTTGGCTGAGTTTCTTGGGGATATAGAGTGTTGTGTTATTCTAGGATCTCATAAATAACTCAGACTGAGCTCCTACAAGTTTTCAGTGCTCCCAAAGTAATAGGATACAGTGCAAAGTCTGATTGCTGCCCCCTAATCTGAGCCTTTCAGTTATCTGCCCTGAATTTGGATCTGATAAACATGCCTATGGGCTTGTTCCAATAAATTGCTACTGGACTTAGCCACTATTATTAATCAGCTGGAAAGCTCTCCTGGTTCAGAGTGACAAAATTTTAGATTCCCCTTTGACCTAAGATTCTTGCCCTGATTATTCCACAGGAAGTTTCAGACTAGGTCAGAGCTTGCAAGGAGACCTTGTTCCACTCCTAAAGTGTGAACCATATAGCTGTTCCTTGCTTCTGAACTTATTTTTAGCTTAGAACACAGAATATCAAGGCACAGATTCACCTTGCATCTATGGCATGCAGCTGGAAAGGGAGGGAAAGAATTGCTGGTTGACCTTTGTTCCTGCATCCTACAGGTCAGGCCCTTCTATATTGGATCAGAGGTTTCTTCTTGCCCTGGTATGTAGCTTTTCCCTGAACTAGAATGCTCCACATGGCAGCTGCTGGTTAAGTCCCTTCCCAGGATGCACAGATCTCTCTAACTGTCTTCATATGCTACCCTGGGAAGGAAAAATAATAACTCATTATTTTTTCTTGGGTTGTCCTATCAGCACTTGGTCTGATGGATTTTCTGTATCTGTGTGAAGAAGCTGGTGGTGAGGAGCTCAACTATACCTCTTTTTGACATTCTGCCATCTTAATTCCAATAAAACTCATTCTGTCTTTTAAAGTTAGAGGAAGAGACTGATAGAAAAATGTTGCTCTTGAGCTAGAAGGGACCTCAGAAGCCATCTAGTCCAACCCCTTCAGACCATTCCCTGACCTCAGCATCCTATCGCCTGCCTCTTTGCCTTTATGTAGGCTGTCTTACATACCTGTTCTCATATCTGCCTCTTAGAATTGCTGTCTTCCTTTGTGGCTCAGTACAAATGCTAGTTCCCATGGGAAGTACTGCTTCATTGCAAAGATGAGCATGGTGGATGATGCCAAAAAAAAAGTGTATCAGGAAGTGTGGCTCAAAATGAAAGAGGTAATTAGCAACTTCTGATTCACAGTCTTATTTTCTTATCTATGTAAAAATTTTAGAACAATAATTCAATGATGTTATTCTTGAAGGGAGGGAAGAGAATGATCAGACTTTGACAAATAGTATCCTACAGAGCACAGTTGCCTGAGAAGGGTAGCAAATGCAAAATGCTTCTTGATACTTCTTATGGTTTATTATAAAAAGTTATTTTTTTTATTTGAGAGAGTAATATGATGTCTTAAAGCCTTGTTCCTTCAGCAAGGTAGCTTCTATCCTTTTGCCAAAATCATCCAGAATTCCTTGAAAAATGTAATACTAGCATACCCTTTGATTCAGCAATACCACTTCTAGGTCTATATCTCAAAAAGACTTTTTTAAAAGCAAAATTTGTACAGAAATATTTATAGTAACTTTTTGTGGTGATAACAAATTGAAAATTGAGAAGATGCCCATCACCTGGGGAAACGGCTGAACAAGTTGTAGTATATGATTATAATGGAATGCTGTTGTGCAGTAAGAAATGATGAGCAGGCAGATTTCAGAGAAACCTAGAAAAACTTACATAAACTGATGCAGAGTGGAGGGAGCAGAATGAGGAGAACATTGTACACAGTAACAGCAATATTGTACGATGATCAACTATGAATGACTTTGCTGTTTTCAGCAACACAATGACCTAAGACAGTCCCAGAGGACCCTTGACAAAAAATGCTATCCACCTCTAGAGGAGGACAGATGGAGTCTGAATGCAGATTGAAGTATACTGTATTTATCATTTTCCTTCTCTTTCTTTCATTTTTTTTCTCTTTCTTTTGAGTTTTCTTCCACAAAATGGCTAATATGAACATATGTTTTACATGATTGTACATGTATAACCTGTAGCACATTGCTTGTCTCCTCAATAAGGGAATAGGGGAGACAACAAGGAAGGGAATTTGGAATTCAAAATTTGAAAAAAATGAATGTTAAAAATTGTTTTTACATATAGTTGGGGGGAAATATTTTAAAAAAGAAAGAAAAATAGAACAGTAGAAATAACCTACCTTGCCTCTGATGCATAAAACAGGCAAATAGATGCTCACCAAAAGGGTCATGAAGAATAATCAGTGAAGAATCCAGATCAAAGAGGAATTTGCTCTAGATGGTGAAGTATTTGAGTTTGCTCTTATTTTCAGAGGACATTGAGCTTACTGAGGACTTACTGAGCATAGAACATTGCAAAACCTCCTAAATGAAATGCAAAGAATGCCTAAACAAATAGAACATTTTTAAGCACTTGATATGTAGCAGGTACTGAGCTAAATGCTAAGAATACAAAATACAAGTGAAAAGTCCCTCCTGTCAGGGAGCTCACATTCTGATGGGGGCAGAACATACAAGGTAGTTGAAAGGATCTGGGGAAGGTGAAGAGTTGCTTTGAGGAGTCATGACCTAAGCCAGATTTGAAGTGAACATGGGTACTTTCTCAAGTGGAGATTCTAGGGATGAATTTTAATATCTACTGTGTAGACCAGAGATATCAAACAACTCAGCAAACCAGATTAAATTGTAATTAAGAAATATATAATTAAATAAATAAAAATAAAACAGAACATAAGTAATGTCTGATATGAGGTTATCTAAGTCAATATGCAGCTGACAGAGATGGCTTCTGTTTCCCTATGAGGTAAAACTTCGTCCATGTTTTTGTTTTCCAAATCCCCATTACTAGTGTAATTCTGAAACCACAAAGTAATCTGTACCAGTTCAGCACAGACTGCTTTATGTTGACCTATGTAGTAAAAATTTTTGTTAAAAGCAAATTGTCCCTCTGAATATAACCTTACTAAATCTGTACTGAAGGGTTGTTTTATAAGCAACGATTTGAGCACGTTTGATTTATATATATATATATATATATATATATATATATACACACACACACACACTGTAAATATTTGCTGTTTTAGCAGCCTGGCATAATGGATAGAGAGGCCAGTCTTGGAGTAAAAAACAAACCTGAATTCTAGTCCTGTTTCTGACAAACTGCCCTGAATTGAAAGGAGTTCCCTATGTCTGTGAAATCAGAGTGCTGATTTATTTTTTAAATTCTTAATATACTTATGCAACACTCATCTACCTGTGTGAGCAATCATTGACTATTTCTTAGGGTTCCACTTGGTGTGAGGCATTTAAAATACATCCAAATAAAAGGGTAGGTGACCGCTGTCTAGTAGCAATACACATTTGTTTTCTATTCATATTTCCTTTGTAGGACATGATTTGGCCTGTGTTATATCCCAAGCAGTGTAGTAATTAGTCATTTTATAAACAGAATTATACTGCAGTATCATTTGGAAAAGATAAATTCTGATTTTAAGAGGTTCAAAGTGAAATTGAAAACTATGAATCAAGTGTTCCAGAAAATTTACATAAAACCTTTATCACTCCATTGCAGACAACATACGCCAATGCTTTCAGCTATACCTTGTTGCTGTAGACAGTGTGAAGGTACCTTTTTACATGTTCAGTGGAAACATGGGTTGAGTTTAACACTAGCTGTGCAAGGTTGGTTGGTGTTTCACATAGGACAAGTCTTTCATCTTGTGCAGCCAACAGCCTTTATACAAAAGTTCATCTGTGATGATGCATAAGCATGCTGTTTTCACTAGTTTGCTTTTTGTGGCTGACTTCTTTTGTAACTATTCCAAATCAAGTTGTATTGAAATTCAAATGAAATTTTAAAATGTGCAGGCTTTATAAAATTCAAGGAAGTCATAGTGGTGCGACTTTAGGCTGCTGCAGCTGAAATGAACAAATACCTTAACAAAAGCAAGAGGTTCTCTTTTTGAGAATGTTCTGACTCACACCTCGATGTCTGTAAACTGCCAAAAGTACCCCTGAGAGCCTCTCCACCTTGCTGCCAAAGTTGGGCGCTAATTCTTCTCTCTTTCCTGCACAACACCTATTGTATATTTTACAGTATCATTATTGATGTCATCATTACAGTTAGATTTGTATAATTTCAATGAATTTTGCATAAATATATTTAAATGACAAACTCTGTAGAATGAAAGGATAATATTACAAAAAAATGCTAGAAGATTTAAAGTACCCGTACTCTGGTTTACTTATCTCTTCTATGGTGGAAGAAGCTTTCTACTGGTGATTAAGTGCTCAGTTGTGATAAAATCTCTGTTGTATGGTAAATCATTACCTGCTTAAGCTTTTATATTCCCAGCCCTCTTAAAACTAGGGCCACATTTTAAGTATGAGTAGTAGAGTTTTTAATTTTTATCACTGTGGTGTCTTTAACCATAGCAAGAATAAATTTGTCAGACTTTCCATTGCCTGCTGTCTCACTGAACAATAATTAGTATCACAAAATCTTTATTTGGCATTCTATTTAAAATCTCTACTGTGTGTATAAGATGGAGATAACTAATGTGAATGATTTGAAGAAAAAGTGGTAAATTATGTTATGAAAAGTAGATATGTTGTTTCAAGTACTCAGCTTCTCTTAACCAAAAGAGATTGGAAATGATCATCTACATAAATCATTGAAGAAAAAAATGAATTGTAAAGTGAGCTGAGAATTCTGATCCTAGCAATGTCATGTCTCATTTTGTGACCTTCAATACACCACTTAAATTCTTATTGTAGGGGCAGCTAACTGGCAGAGTGTACCAGAGAGCACCAGCCCTGGAGTCAGGAGGACCTGAGGTCAAATCTGGTCTCAGACACTTGACCCTTACTAGTTGTGTGAGCCTGGGCAAGTCACTTAATCACAATTGCCTCAAACATAAAAAATTCTTAATTGTATTGGTTTCTTAATCTACATGATTATTATTATAATCCTATAATAGGTTCATTCATAAAGTTCTGAGGCAGTAGATTGAAATCATTGCAAAATGCTCTATGGGAATAGAGTATTATATTGTAGTTGTGAGCATAAATAATAATCAAAAAAATTTCTGTTAACTGAGATTGTTTAAAATGGTGGTAGTTACTGAGCATATGCCCTAAAAAAGGTCAAAGTATAAAATAAAGGTCCCATGGTTATCAAAATATTTATATCAACATTTTTTGTAATAGCCAAAATCCTGGAAACAAAGTAAGGTCCTATCAGTTACAGAATATCTGAACAAATTGTGGTATATGAATTTAATGGAATAGTGTTGCTCAATAAGAAACAACTGATATGAGGCATTCAGACAAACATAGAGAAGAATTGTATGAACTTTGCTGCAAAGTGAAACAATGAAGACTCAAGAAAATGGCATGCGCAAAGACTACAGTAATGGCAATTACATCAGTTGATTGTAGAGACTAAGCAGTCTTTAGTCCCTTACTCTTTGTGGGGTAGGAGGAAGGTCTATGGGTGTCAAATGTTATGTGTACTATAGAAGCAGTCTTTTGATTGGTCAATTTTGTTTACTGTTTTTGTTGTTGAAAAGGAGGCTTTATTGATTTGGAAGGATGGGATAGGTCTAGAAATGACAGTAGCTAAAAAAACAAACATATTAGTACAGTTTATAGTGGAGAGTTCTGACAAAAAGTGATCCACTGGGGAAAAAATGGCAAGCCATTACAATATCTTTGCCAGGAAATCCACTTGTACAGTATTAAAATGATAAAAGTTTGACACTGGAAAATGAATCCTTTGGTCTGAAGGTGCTAAAGGACAGAAGAGTGGAGGACATTTACAAGTAGCTCCAGAACTAATGAATTGGCTGGGTGAAATGGAAGCTTAGCTGCAGATGTGTCTGGTGATGAAAGCAAAGTCCAGTGCTGTAAAGGTCAGTATTGTAAAGGAACCTGGAATGTAAGATCTGTGAACCAAGGTGATCTGGATGTGACCAAACAGGAGGTGGATAGATTAAACAGTCATTGTACTTAAATGGATGGGAATGGATGAGTTTAATTCAAGAGATCATTATACATACTACTGTGGGGAAGAATCCCTTAGAAAAAATGGAGTAGCCCCCATAGTCCGCAAAGGGATGAGAAAAGCAGTACTGAGGTATAGTCTTAGAAATGACAGAATGATATCTGTTCGAATCCAAGGCAAACTGTTCAGTATTACAGTATTGTTCCATCCACTAATGTCAAAGAGGCGAAAGACTTGTATTATCTTCTAGAAATAACATGTTTTAAAAAAATGTCACATTCATCATAGGAAATTAAAATGCTAAAATGAGAAATCAAAAGATAATTGGAATAACAGGCAAGTTTGCCTCTGGAGGACAAAATGAAGCAGGTTAGAGACTAATAATAGAGTTTTGTCAGAATAGCTTATTGGTCATGGCACTATTTTTTCAGCAACTAGTAAGTGACTGTACACTTGGACCAGATGGTCAATATTAAAATTAGATTGATCACATATACTTTGCAGCCAAAGGTGAAGTTTGATACAGTTGGTTAAAAACAAGACCTGGGAGCACCATCCCTGGAGTCAGGAGGACCTGAGTTCAAATCTCACCTCAGACACTTGACACTTACTAGCTTGTGTGACCCTGGTCAAGTCACTTGATCCCAGTTGCCTCAAGGAAACAAGCAATAACAACAAAAAAACTGGAGCTGACTTTGACTCAGATCATAAGCTTCATATTACAAAATTCATATTACAAAATTCAGATTTAAATTGAAGAAAGTAGGGGAAACCATCAGACTATATAGGAATGGCTCAAATAGTACCCCTTGTGAATGTGAAGTGAAATGATAAACAGATTTAAGGGATTAGATCTGGTAGAGTACGTAAAGAACTGTGGACAGAGATTTGCAATTTCGTACAGGAAGCAGCAACAAAAAACATCCCAGAGAAAAAGAAGAGTAAGAATGCAAATAACTATCTAAAATAGATGACTATCTATGCAGAAAGTTAAGGAAAGAAGGGAAAGCAAAAGGTAAAAGAAAAAGGGATAGATAGACCCACTTGAATGTAGAATTCCAGAGAATAACAAGGAGAGATAAGAAAGTTTTCTTAAATGAGCAATGAAAAGAAAACAATTAAATAGGAAAGACAAGAGAGCTCTTCAAGAGAATTAGAGATGTCCAGGGACTATTTCATACAAAATGAGCATGATGGTAGCAAGACCACTGGCCCTAGAATCACAGGGACCTTAGGCGAGTTACTTAATCCAACTTGCCTTCCAGAAGAAGAGGAGAAGGAGGCAAGACTGTATAGAATAACTATACAAGAAAGATCTTAACATCACCAAGTAACTACACAATGGTGTAGTTACTGATCTAGAGCCAGATTTCCTGGAGAATGAAGACAAGTGGGCCTTAGGAAGCATTGCCAATAGGAAGACTAGTAGAGGTGGTAGAATTCCAGCTAAGCTAGTTAAAATCTAAAAGATGATGCTGTTAAATATCCCAACACATTTGGGGAAAAAAAATCAATAATGGCCATTGGAATGGAAAAGATCAGTTTACATCCCAATCCTAAAGAAGGGTAATGCCAAATAATATTCAAATTACCGAACAGTTTCACTCATTTTACATGCCAGCAGGGTTATGTGTAAGATTCAGCATGCTAAGTTTCAGCAGTATGTGAACCAAGAATTACCAGAAGTGCTGACTGGATTTTGAAGAGGCATAGGAACTAGAGACCAAATTACCAGCATTCCCTGGATTATGGAGAAAGCAAAGGAGCTCTGAAAAAAAAAAAACCATCAAATTCTTCTCCATTGGCTACACCAAAGCCTTTGTGTGGATCACAACAAAATCTGTCAAGTTCTCGAAGAGTTGGGAGTACCAGATCGTCTTACTTGTCTCCTGAGGCACTTGTATGCAGGTCAAGAAGCAACAGTTAGAACTGACCATGGAATAATTAATTGGTTTAAGATTAGGAAAGAAGTACGTCAAGACTATATATTGTCACTTTATTTATTTAACTTATATGCAGAATACATCATGAGAAATGCCATCTTGGGTGAATCAAAAGCCAGAATTAAAGTTGCTGTGAGAAACATCAACAATCACAGATATACAGGCAATACCACTCTGATGTCAGAAAGTAAAGAAGATTTAAGAAACCTTTTGATGGGGTCAAAAGAGGAGAGTGTAAAAGCTGGATTGGAGTTTAACATTAAAAATGAGATCATGGCAAGTGGTCACATCACTTCCTGGCAAAAAGAGGGAGAAGAAATAGAGGCAGTGTCAGATTTTATGTTCATAGAATCATTGATGACTGCAGATAGCAGCTATAGCTATGAAATTAAAAGTTGTCTGCTCCTTGGAAGGAAAGCTTTGGCAAATCTGGACAGCATGCTAAAAAGCCAAGAAAGATTTGTATAGTCAAAGCTATGGTTTTTCCAGTAGTAATATATGGTTGTGAGATTTGACTATAAGGAAAACTGAGTACCGCAGAATCAATGCTTTCAAATTGTGGTGGTGCCTTTAAAAATGGGAAAAGGTCCCACATGTACAAAAATATTTATAGCAGCGCTCTTTGTAGTTGCCAGAAACTGGAAATCAAGAGGATGCCCATCAATTGGAGAATGGCTGAATAAGTTGTGGTATATGAATATAATGGAATACTATTGCACCATAAGAAATGATGAACAAGAAGACTTCAGAGAGGCCTGGAAAGACTTACATGATCTGATGCTGAGTGAAAGGAGCAGAACCAGGAGAACTTTGTGCACAGCAATGACTACAGTGTGCGAGAGTTTTTTTCTGGTAGACTTGGAACTTTGTAACAACACAAGAACTTAAAAAAAAAAAATCCAAATGGTCTTCTAAGGCAAAATGCCTTCCACACTCAGAGAAAGAACTATGGAATTCGTTTGCAGAATGTAGCAGATCATGGTGTGTGTGTGTGTGTGTGTGTGTGTGTGTGTGTGTGTGTGTGTGTGTGTGTGTGTGTGTGTGTGTGTGTGTGTGTGTGTGTGTGTTATGTTTTGATTTGTTATATGATTTCCATTTATTTTAGTTCGTCTATACAGCATGACTATAGTGAAAACGTGTTCAATAGGAAAGTATATGTAGATCATATATAGAATTGTATGGTGTCTTGGGGAGGGAGGGGGGTGGTGGGAGGTAGGCGGAGGGGGTAAAAATCTAAGCTTTTTGGTAGTGATTGTAGAACATTATTAAAAAAATTTAAAAAAATTGTGGTGGTAAAGGACAACAAGGAGATCAAATCAGTTATAACTTAATTAGTTCACACTATTCACTAGAAGGTCAGATGCTGAAGCTTAAGCTTAAATACTTTGATTAGTTAATGAAAAGACAAGACTTATTGTAGAAGACCTTGGGAAAGATTGAAGGCAAAAGGAGAAAGGGACAGTAGAGTTACGAGATGATAGTGTCATGAAAGCAATTAACAATAGAAGGATCTATTGTGCCCATGGGGTGAAAAGCAACAAAATGGATTGACACTGACTCCATATAATGCGGATTGTCACATGTCATATGCAGTACTTGAGGTATCTCTGGGAGTTGAAGACTGGGAGTTGCAGAGCGTGGAAGGATTGATGATGGAGTGTTTATATGGTAGTTCACTTTCAGCATATTGTGATGTATTGCAGTTTATGTGTACCCAGTTAAGTGGCATTGTAGATTATATTGACTAGTTTTAACTAAGGTATCCCTCATAAAATGGATAAATTGCATAAATGGATTCCTGCAAAGAAACTGCAGGTTGAAGATGATACTAATAATGACAGTATAAACAAACAAGAAAATTGCAGGGCTGACATTTGTACTCCTCATACAAACTCTGTTAATCACTTTGTAAGGGAACAACAAGACATTAGAGTGAGAGCTGACAAGTTAGTTCCTCCCCCCATTGAAATTATCAAGAAGATTATTTGAAATATGAATTGACATTTACTTTCTTGAATGAAAAACCTCATCCTAAGAGTACTTGTGTCTTGACCCATTTGCTTCTGGTAGTATGAAGTCATAACAACCAAGACGTTCAAAACTAAGCTCTTATTGCTGAAAATGATTTGCATTTGTCATTTAAAACTAAAAATGTAGCACCTCCTAATTGCTTTGACAGTTGATGACATCAGAAAAGATGAAAATTTACTTGACAGATCTCAACACAAACCTTTATATACTTGGTGGATAGGTTTCAAAAATGAAGCTCATCGTTTAATATGTAAAGCCAATGATGCATTTCTTCCATTTGAGATTGTATATCTTTGTGAAGTATCTTTTCCAGCAAAGGCAGTCATTAAAACCAAGAATTGATACAAACTGAGATTAGAACCAGGCCTTCAAATTACTATCATATAGTATTAAACCAAAACAAATTTTTAAATGATAAAGCATTCAATCATATTACTCTCAAAATTAATAATTGAGTAGGATTTATATGTGCATTAAATGAATAAATGTAAACTATTGAATAAGTAGGACATAGAAAATATTTTTAACATATTTCATTTTTATATCCTTCAAAAACTTCAATTTTTAATGTGTTTTATAATATACATGATTCACTAGTACGGTAGTGTATGTATATAATTTACAAATCAATACACTGGGAGTTCCTACTAAATTTTTTTTTTTTTTACTAATAAAGTAAAGGTACATGATAAAACCACTTTAGAAACCATTGTTCTAAAATAAGTCAAATACCTTAATATCTAGTGACTAATACAAAGGAAAAGATGGCCAAAAAAATTATGTTAGAAGATATGGTTCATAATTAAGAAATGAAAAAGATCTAATGCTGAAACCTCATGCCTGAATTTCATGAATAATTTCTTTTGGAGGAGACTTGAAAAATGCTAGATATGGTGAGCCCCAAACAGTATCATGAAAAATGAACTATTTAACAGATAAAAAATGACTGGTTTACCGAGTTGGGAGTCATTTCTAAATCAGCTGTCTTTGTGCATTCAGACTGTAAACTAATTAGAATATGACCAAAATCAACACCAAACTGCAAGAAAGGATAAGCATGAGAAAGAAACATTGGGCAGTTACAACAGCTCCAACATGACATGTTTAACAAACTATTTTGCCAATGAAAAATGGAAAATAAAGAAAAAGATACCAGAGCTGATTATCACCATTTCCCCCAGAAATTTTGACTGATGTAATCACCACAAAAAAGAGGTCAGCAGCCACCTCAGACAGCTTATAAACCACTTGATTCCCTTGCAAAGTAGAGACACTTGACATCTAAAAGTAGCACCAGTTTAAAATCATTTGCGACACATTGCAGAGGAAGATAGTGAAAGATTATGAGCAACATTGCTTCACAAAATGGGCAAACTCAGTAGAGGGCAAATCAATTACGCAGAAAATTTGGTGTTAGATATAATATCATAAGCCCAGAGCATTTATAAATGAAACTGGGAAGAGAGTTATAGATTTTTTTAAAATGAAGCACTTTTATTTTTATAATTTATAATAATGGCTTAATCATATTTGAACTCAATGTCTTTGTCCCCAGTGTGCTAGATAAGAAAGTGAAAATGTTTCTTTAAAAAGACCAAATATACACAGAAGAAACTGAAGGTGACACTGTTTTGAAAGCATTGAGGATTTGATTTTCAAGATATCTGAAAAATGGAAAGACACCTGTGGTACTTTTTTTAATCTCCATGGGATCTTTATCAAAATTATTTTTTCCTACATTGAGGATATCCTTGCTACAAACTAAGATAGACAGGCTTTCACAAACAATGTTCTCTTGCAAACCATATCTTTACAGTCATATATATTCTAGAGAAGACGATCCTATGGATTTTATTGTTTATAAGAAATAATTTGATTCAGAATAGCAAAGTGAAACCTTGAGAACAATTTTCTACCGAGTCGTCTTTCATGCACGTTTTGTTCGCATAAGATTACTTAGTCAAGACAAGCCCAGAAATCAGTCAATGGGTATTTATTCAACACCTACTATAGATAAGGCATTGTGCTAGGTGCTGGATAACAAAGACAAAAATGAAATATTCCTTGCCTTTAAGGAACTTGCATTCTATAAGGAGAGATGGCATGTATGTATACATAAAAACATATATGTTGTGTATGTGTATATACGTGCATATATATTCACATACGAAGTAAATACAAGGAAAATTTTTTTTGCAGAGAGTGTGCTAGTAGCTCAGGGAAATCAGTAAGGACATTATGTAGTATGTAGTACCTGAGTAGACTTTTGAAGGTAGCAAGGGATTCTGCAAGAGGAAGGTGAGGAAGCAGTACATCTGTTATACTTGATCCTAGAGTGATTAGATTTTGTTGAGTTGGGAGCATGAAGGGTTGACGTGGTCAGACCTGAACTTTAGAAAGATCACTTTGGCACCTATATAGATAATGGATTAGACAGGACAGAGACCTAACCAAATGGAAGGCTATTAAAATAGTCCAGGAGAGAGACGATGAGAGCCAGAACTAGAGTAAAGTGAAGGAGGCATAAAGAGGATGATAGAAAAAAAAAAAACAGCCAAGATTGGTCAATTGGCTGAATATATGGGATAAGATAAAATGAGTCAGAGGCGACTCTGAAGTTATAAACCTGAGTGACTGAAATAATGGTCTTGCTTTCAACAGAAAGAGGCAAGTTAGTCAGAGGGATAGATTTGACAGCAATAAAGGGCAGATAATGAGTTCTGGTTTGGATATGTTGAGTTTGATAAAGTTATGGTACATACAATTTGAAATATCCAGTAGACAGGTGGAGATGTAGGACTCTGGAGCTCAGGAAATAGATTAGGGCTGGATATGTAGATCTCAGCATCAACTACATAGAGATAATAATTAAACCCATAAAAATTGATGAAGCCAACAAAGGAGAGAATGTAATCAGGGTTCTTGGTATCTGTGAACTTGGTTTTCTAAAAACTGTTAACTATATTTTCTTGTAATTTGTTTCTTTTGTAATCTTATGTATTTTATCTTATGTATTTAAAAATATTATTCTTAGCAAGAATCCATAGGCTTGTTGCCAAAGGGACCCATGACACAAAAAAAGGAAACTCTCTCTCTCACGCACACGCGCGCGCACACACACACACACACACACACACACACACACACACACACACACACACACTCCCTGGTATAGAAAGAGAATAGAAGACGACTCAGATAATCTTTGGGAGTATCTGTAGTTAGGTATGATACAGGGCAGCTCAGGTGACTCTGGCTAGAGTGTTGGGCTTCATTTTCCTTCCTTTAATCTGACCTCAGACACTTACTAGCTGTGTGACTCTGGACAAGTCTTTAACCTGTGTTTGTCTTAATCCGCTGAGAAGGAAATGGCAAACCAGTATCTTTGCCAAAAAAAAAAACCAAAAAACAAATCCAAAACTCAAATGGGCTTACAAAAGTCAGGACTGAAAAGACTGAACTACTATGATATGAATGATGAACTAGCAAAGTAAAGACTGAGGAGCTGCCGGAAGAGAAACAAAGAATAATATTATGAAAAGATAGTCAGTGTCAAACACAGAGAGAGAGGATGAGAATTATGAAGAGGCCACCAGATTTGGGTAACTTTGGAGAGAGCCTTATTTGTTGAATAATGAAATTAGAAACCATATTGCAAAAGGTTGAATGGTTAGGGAGGGAAAAGGTAGAGGAGGAAGCAAGTTTAGATAACTTTTTCTAAGCATTTGCCTTTGAAAGAGAGGAAGGATCTTGATAGGATGATAAGGTCTAATGATTTTTTTTAAGGACAAGGAGAGTTGGATATGTATATAACAGGGAAAAAATCATTTCTAAGGAGAGTGTTGCTGTTTGCCCTTCATTTTCAAAGAAGACCGGTTACATTGTGGATGATGTCTTGTCTTGTACCTAAATTGGATTAAAATGAGGCAGAGTTTCACAAAGTCATCAGCCTCATTCTTTTCTGGAGTCATTGAAGTTCAGTGGCAAGACAAAAGTCAAGATGACTAGTGATGCCCTTGATGCCTTCAATGTCTGACCAAGCTCTAAGCACTCCACAGTGCCTACTTGCTATCTTCATGGCCATTGGAACAAATTTTTCTCATCCGTGCATTCCACAGGGAGAGTCTTCACATGCTTGAGGTAGATATCCTCCTAACTCACTGACATCTTTAAGGCCTGTCAGTTGCCCTCAACCTAGTTTGACTTCTGCCAAGATGGTTTACCAGGGTATGGCCATTGTGCATGCTACACTTTTTTGGAGCCACAGGTAAGAGTTGGGTGAATCAGATGGACACCAAAGATGGATGAAGAGCCCTGAAAAAGGCTCAGCAAGCCCTCACACTTTAGGTGCTAGTTCTCTTGAACACCCCATATATCCCACTTGAAAAGAAAATGAATGTGAGAGTGTGAGGGATTATTGTGGAGGTAGTCACCTGGAGAAGGTGAGGAGTATATGCAGTCAGGAATACATATAGAATGGTTGGCCTCTCCATCCCTTTCTGTTCTAAAGAGACCAACAATTATAATAATTAGTACTTACAACAATGATACAAAGAATTAAATGGCTGAAGAATATGTATTCCTCAGACCATGACATTCAAATGAATGGGTTGAATTAGTCTGTCAGTATATTTGTCCTAGATAAGAAATGCAAATGGACAGTGATCTAGGACCCAGAACTGGATAAGAGAATGAGTAGACTAGATTGCATTTGAAAAATAGCTCAGAACTTTCAAGGCTTCCAAGTTGTTCCTTCCCACAAAAACCCATCTTTTTATGACCAGTTTTCTTCTGGTGGTGTGGCTGTGACTCATATCTCAGAAGAATCAGAATTACACTTCACCTTAAAAACAATGTAGGCACAAATAGTGGAGTAGTATATTACCATAGGTTTGGGTTTTGTTTTGGTTTTTTTGGTTTGTTTATTTTTAAGAAATGTCATACAAAGAATTGGAAATTGAGGGGAACGGCTAAACAAGCTGTATCGTATTATAGTAGAATACTGTTGTTCTGTTAGAAATGATGAGCAGGTGGACTTCAGAAAACACTGGAAAGATTTATATGAACTGATGCTGAAGTGAACAGAACCAGGAGAACATTATACACAGTAACAGCCGCAGTGTGTGATGACTCACTTTGATAGACTTATCTCTTCTTAGCAATGCAAGGATCTAAGAGAACTCCAAAAAACTTACAATGGGAAATGCTGTCCATGTCCAGAAAAAGGACCATGGGGTTTGAATGCAGATTGAAGTGTACTGTTTACTCTCTATTTTTTTTTTATTTCTTTTTTCTTATGGTTTCTCTCATTGATTCTAATTTGTTTTTATGTATTATGTGTTGTCTTGGGGCGGGGGAGGGGAGAGATGGGGAGAAAATTTGGAACTCAATCTTATGGAAGTGAATGTTGAAAACTAAAAATAAATAAATACATAAAAATATTATCCAGCCTATGTATGCTTAGAAGAGATGGGACAGTCATAGAATGAGAACAAGGATAAGCAGATGGACAGTCTGATGCTTCATTGGTGTTTACAGAAAGTTAGCAGAAATTTCTAGAATTCAGCTTCCAACATACTGAATAGAACCTCTGTGGACAAGCTGTAGGACAATATAGACCTGCATCGCACAGTATAAGAAGGCATGCCTGAAGGTTGCACCTACACTATGGGATCACTGGGGCCTTAAAGACTGGGGGGTCCAGCTCCTTCATTTTACAGATAAAGAAACTAACCAAGAAAGATTAGATAACTCGCCTAAGGTCATGTTATGACTGACTGAGGCAGAATTTGAACCTGGTTCCAGTTCATTGACTTCAAATTTAAGTCACAGACTCATTGAAGTAATTTAAATTCACAACTTTAAGCAAATGTATCACAATACTCATAAATTCCTGAACACTAAGGATTTAATCACATAATCTGTCAGTGACTGCTTGCCAGTTATTCATTTTTTTCAGTGCTTCTGTAAAAGCATTTTAATACTTCCTTTAACTATATGATATGAATGTGTTAGTTATGAATTCAAATTTGACATCTTGGAACCATTTTCAAATGCCTTAGCTATCCCCTTGGTTTCTTTTCCACGGGCAGTTCTGTCATGTATTCATTTGCTGAAATTCTTAATGCATTAGGTATCACACTGGAAAGCATTTTGGAATTATGCTTAGAAAGTGACCAAAATGGCTATATTCTTTGATTCAAAAATCCTGCTGTTAGACATATACCTTAAGAAGGAGGATGATAAAAAGGGAGACTTCATATGTACCAAAATAGTCATAGTAGTACTCTTTCTAGTAGCAGGTAAAATGGTGTCTATTGATTGGGAAACACCTAAACAACCTGTGTTGTGTGAATTTAATGCACTCTTACTGTGCTTGAAGAAATGATGCATTTGCGGATGTAAAAATACACAGGACAACTTTGGAATGGATACAGAGTGAAGTCAGCAGAACAAGAAAATAAAATCACTACCAGCTGTAGATTAGGAAGAACAACAGCGAAGAAAAAAAATCAGAATCTGAATGCTGTGAAATGTTAACAACTGAGCTGGGCGTCAGAGAAGAGGTATGGAAAATGAGCCACCCAATGTAGACTACTGCATTTAATGCCAGACTTGGTTGATTTGTTGGTTAGTTTTTGCAAAAACTGACTTTTTTTTCTTTCTTTTCTTTACTTTTTATTATAAGGGATGGCTCTTTGGGAATAGAAGGGGGAACAATATATACTAGGAAATGAAGGTGACATTAAAAATCATTTTTTTTAAAAGAAGGTAGCACAGATCTTTATGGTTGAGTACACTCAGTAGTGTATTCTGAGAACTTCTGAGAACAATCAGTCAGATGCTTTCTAGTATATTCAAGGCCCTGTGATTAAACCAGTTTTTAAAAAGTCGAGGGGCTGAGGGAGCACACTCAATTCATTAACATCATGCTAGCTATTTACCCTTATGTTGGCACTGTGAACTTTAGTCTCTGGAAGGTCTGTAAGCCATGAGCAATGTGCCCTCCTTGAATCAAGTGGGGGAAATAAAATAGACTTATTTAAGGCTATTTGAAAATAGTCACTTACCACCAAAGTAAATGGCAGTTTTTATGTGGTTGAATGTGAAAATAATTTGAGATTTTGTTTCCTTTAAAAACTTGTGGGCTTGGAAATGTTTTGTACTTATTTGGAAGATAGCTTTAAAAAAAAAACAACTCTTCTTGACATTTGAAGACCTGTCAATCTTCTTTTTGTTGTCTAATTGGTGTTTTCCTGATTGGTTTAATTATGGGGTTAACTTGCCGAGTTTCCTACAAAGTGATACATTTGTCATTTGTGTTTATTTTGGTGAATAACCAAGATTGAATTTTGCCAAAGTTTTCAGTTTTTTCAGGTCAAGTAGTTCTAGAACATTAGGTCCTGCTGCCTTTATGTCATTGCATTACATGGGAAAAGCTTAAATAGCATTCGGTGGTCCTACTTAGCACACTTTCCCGTCCTGAAAATGTACTGTTATCAAGTAAGTTCTGAGTAGACAGTGACTTGCCCTTGTATTCATTATATCTGCATTTCAACTTCTGGTTGAAACTTTTTTTTTTATCCTTCCTTTTGATAAGTGTGTGTCTGTATCCCCAGGCTATATGCTGTTGACTTTTTCTGGGTTGAGGTGGCCCAGGTAAGAGCAGGTAGTGGCACAGCTGGACACAGTTGTCAGAGCAGTTTTGTTCAGTCTCTGGAGTTGAGGGAATGAAGCTGCACTGGTTTTAGACTTAGATTTTAAATACTGTTTTCACATACATTTTACTTGTGCAGATTATTAGACCAAAACTCTTATAAATTTTTGTCTGCCAAAAGCCTATTTTTACAACCAAAATTGATACAGTAAAATCTTAGCAATATTGATGACTTGTGTATATGAGATGTCAGAGAAAAGTTTCACACATCCATACATTTTAGTGAAGTGTTAAAAGTTCAGCTTACTTTAAACTTGAGCTCTAAAGTCACATGGCTACATCTGGATGTCATAGTGAAAAAACATTTCTATTTATGGTTTCTTTCTCTGCAAATTGATTAGCTTACTGTGCTAGGAATTTTGCAGGAAAAGCTAAAGTAGAAGATTTTATCAGGGATGATAATAATAGCTAACATATATTTCTCTAAGGTTTGCAAAGTGTTTTATAAATAGTGTGTCATTTTATCCTCATAACAACCCTGGGAGGAAGGTGCTATTATATTGTACCCGTTTTACAGATGTGGAAACCAAAGCAAAGATCAAGTAGTCTGTCCAGGTCTACATAGCTCATAAATGTCTGGGTCCAAGTTTGAACTTGGGTCTTCCTGACTCCAGGTCAAGTTAACCCTGTCCATAACAGTTTTTCTCTGAGTTTTATTCATTTGTTAACATAATCATGCCTTACTAATTCCAACTTGTTATGGGACACTCAATTGGAATCATTGTGAAAAGTCTGAATCATGTAATACAGAAAGAGTTTTGTTTAAATGTATAGAGTGACTTGTTACAAGCTAACCAAATGTTGCCCAGGAGAGGTCCAAGGACAGTAGCTTTGTTGCATAAATATGAATTAGTTGTAATTATCATAGTAAATGTTTATAAGTGGGTGTTTCTTAAATGCCTTTTATAGATTTGAAATTAAGAGAATCTGAATTAGTGTGAGTTGCCCAAATAACTATTGTCCAAAAACACTACAATAACTGCCTTTACAAGGTTTACCCAATTTCTAGGCATTAATGTAATGATGTTTGTTTTCTCCCTGCAATATATGAGAAATTCTATATTTAAAGTTTGTTTTCATTATTTTAAGAATAAATGAACAAAAGTACAAGAGATTGATTATTTCAGCGCATAATCGTTACCACAGCATAATCAATTGCCCTGTTTTTTTTAGTCCAAAAATTAGTTTATAGTCTTTCATTGCATAATCATGGTGCAGCATAATTCTGTTTGTCACTTCACTTAAAGGTAAATAGAGCAGCAATGTATGCACCAGTGGCATATGGATCCGCATTTGTTTCTCAAGCATTGGGAGCCGTGAGCCTAGAATTCTCTGTGTATATGCATCATCAGTATTCAGTTTTAATGTATATTCATGAATATTCCATGCATTCTAATCTTGCACCAAAGACAGTTTAGTAATAAATTATTTTTAAGTGATACCAGTACAGTTTTTAAAAGCCTCACATAATGGTTGCACCCCTCTTTTTGTGCAAATTGGGCATAAAATCTGCGACAATTCTGCAGTGAAATATGTTATACATTTTGTGTGATGGCTTTGAAGAAAGCACACTGTGCATGCAGTGACTGGTTTGTAAAGAATGACAGGATTTATAGTATTGGAATGAAAATTGTCTCACTAAGATATAATTTTATATTAAGGGTAGTAGCTTAAAATAAATTATAACTTGCTGAATTATAAATGTATTATATGATCTGTTATGTAGCATTATATAATGTGTTTGAAATTTATATGCATGATAATGTACAACTATTATACAAATGTAAGCATATTGAGTCCTAAACCACGCGGCCTTATGCTGTGTCCTGTCATCAGCAGCACGTTGTTGTTACGCCGCAGCGCCGTAGACTTAGCACACGAGACAGATAGCTCACCCTGTAAAGTATATAGCTTTTCTTTAAATTCAGTTATAGTTTTCTTGACCAGAAGTCTCTTATATTTACTTCGTAATGTTTGATAAATACTAAATAATCACATTTATATTAACTGTACAGTCTGAAATAAGATTGTTAAATGTGTCCTGTTTTCAGAAGCATGTTTAAATGATTGATTATGGTGTTAATAAACATTCGGAATTTGGAGGTGTGTGTAGTATACTGTCTTAACTATAATATTGACTTCTTTCTGATCACTAAAGTCCATGGAATTCCACACTTACTCTGTCCCCACCATGTGCTCAATGCAGCACTTATGCATTGGGAACCTTACAGAAAAAGGGGCAAATGTGGTTCTTGCTTTTCGAGGTGGTTAAGACGTAGGCAGTGAAGTCAGGAGGGCGAGCATTCTACAGCAGCGTATAGTAAAGTGTGTTACTGTGGACTTCAAACTGTTTGCTATTTTGAGAATTAAAATTTTAAAAAAAGGATTACTTAGGATTAGGTTTAAAACACAAAGTTTATAGGAAATAGGTTAGATTTCTTTAGGTCATGAAGGAAATGTCAGATTTATTAACTTTTATTTATTAATGCTTTGCACATATAATAATATATGTATATGTAGACATTACATATACATATGTGTATACTATGCTGTTAATAATAATAAATGCAGCATTCAAGGTGATGACAACAACATACACAATTTGAAGGGGTTAGAAAATTGTCTTTGCATTGTCATAAAATTTACTGATTAGCCTAACTAGAAAGCAAGGACAAGACATAAAGCTGCATAAGCAAGATAAGTGAAAGTGAAAGAAGGCCTTGAATGCCATGCTTGAGTTATGTAAAATAATCTAAAATGGATCTCTGAAGAATTCTTGTCATCTATATCCATACAACACCTGAAATAAACCTGTACAACCAAAAAGAAAAGTGGAATTACTTTAATTAGAGTTTTTCTTTAGTAACAGTGAAATGTAAATTCACAAAATTTATATCTCCATATTTTCTGTCTTTATATTTCCATCTTTATTAAGTCAATCAACAATGTTTGTTAAGTACCCATTATGTGCTGGACACTATGGTAGGCACTAAGGATGCAGAGAAAAGTGACATATCCCCTGTTCTTAAGGAACTTTATTTCTCCTGGGAGATAAAACATGTCATGGTTAAGCATATACACAACCAATGCAAAATAGTTGGGTAGTGTAGGAAAGGAAGGCTCTAGAAATTGTCTTTGTAATTCCTTTTCAGGCCCCTCACTGCATAGCAAGAGTCTGTCTCAAGTAGAAAACTACTCTCTGGAGCTGCTATTTTTGTGAGTTTTATATTCTGTCTTTAAGTTAACAGCTGTAATAGCCCTAATGCTCCAAAAGGCAATGAGAGGAAATGCAGTGGCAACAGAGGATGTTCTCTGTCAGTGGGAATCTTTTATTCTAGTTTCAGTGTTACAGCACGTGCTTGTGAAGAACCATAAGAGTACAAACACAGAATAAAGCAAAGTAGACTATAAATATTTATGTTTTAAAAGGACACACAACAAAAGAGCAATAAGAATGAGGTTGAGTTTTGGAGGGCAAGCTAATTATTTACCAGAAAGATAGCATAAAGTATTACACAAGAAGCTGGGTGAAAGAAAAGAGTTACAAAAAGTATAAATTTATCAGAAGCAAATTAAGTACATGTGCTAAAGCATATTGACTGACCTTAGGGTTTTACAATAGGCAATTGTAATATTCAAATATTTTCTAGGAAATCTCCAGTTTTCCATTTTCGCTCTTTACTAAATTAGGCAACTTGTTTACAGTGCTTTTGAAAGGAAATTATGCAACATATTATGCAAATTTAGAATTCCTGAGAGCAGAATCTGAAGATGTGTAACCACTGTGTATTGTGAAGATGTGAGCCATTTATAGTTCTTAGTAACAGACTTTGTATTACTTTAAGTGGCTATGAGATAATTTATGTAAATAAAATAAGATAACATGTAGAGTGTTTTGCAGACCTTAAAGGGCTATACAAATACTTATTATTATTATTATTCCAACTCTAAATCTGTGATCTTGTATATTTAAAAACTCTACTCATAGTTGTATTAGAGGAGTAATGAAGTAGAAAGGGAGCCCAAGGATTATTGTATTTGTAATTATATGTATGTCTATAAAAGGGCAAGATAATTTTAGTATGGCTTTTGGAAATCAATCTTTATAGACTTTCCGAGTTGAAAGTTCTCATACTAGACCATCTAGTCCAATCTGCCCACCTATGACACACTTGACAAACAGTAATCCATCTAGGAGGAAGCCACTTGCCTAAGGAGCCTATTATACTTTTAGATAGCTCTAATCATTAGTTTTTCCTTACATCAGTTCAGGTTTTCCTCTTTGTAGGATCTACCTAATTTTGTGCTTTGGCAGAATAAAGACCTAACATCTCTTCAGCTACTAAAGGCAACTCTCTTCCTCTCCTCAAGTCTTTTCTTCTTCAAGCTAACTATATGTAGTTCCTTCAGTTGATCCTCATATTGAATGAGCTTGAGGTACTTCAGCTTTTCAATGTTTTTAAAATGTAGTACCCCAAACTGGGCATAGTGTGTTCTCACTGTGATGTAGAGCATCACCATCACCTCTCTAGTTTTGGACACTGCACCTTTCTCAATGAAGCTTAAGATTGAATTCATTTTCTTGGTTTTCATATGGCACTGTTGATTGATACTAAGTTTGCAGTCTATTAAAGCCGTGGACTAGCTAGATAATAGCATTAGCCAGCCCTTTTTAGATATTATAAACAAATGCAGGATGTGTTCCAGACTGCTTAATTGTCATCATCCTTTGCAAATTTCACGTACCTTCTAAAAGGAAAAGACTATTTTTTTCTCTTTTTTTTTGTGTACGGTGTTGTGTCGAGAACAAAAGGTAATAATTCCGTTTTTGTTCCATGTTTGGTCATTGAGATGTTATGATTTACAGAACTGTCTTAGCCTGCTGGGAAAACGAGCACATTGAGACATTCTTCAAAGAAGTCAAAGTCATTGATGATTACTTGAACAAATGATGCATAAGCTTTTGCCGGGTTAATGGAGAAATAATTACTTAATTTTCTTCAAAGGATTGACTGAGTGTGAGCAAAATTGATTCTGCAAAGTCCTTCCGACCCTAACTGTGAAAGATCAGATACTTCCTGCTGTATCTGAGAGTTCTGAGGACAGTGTGGTGTAGTGAAAACCTGAAGAGGGAGGGAATGAGGGGGATCTGTGTTCTGGCTATGGTATGGAAACATAAAGTACCATAAATGTAAGCTATTATGTACACAAGTAAAAATTATATTCATCTTACACATTATATTATGTATTATATTATGTTCATCTTCTATCCACTGAGCTATTTGTTTTCACGTTATTGCTATAAGACTACTTTCTTTTGTTGGGAACATTTGTATCATGTCTAAGTTAGTCAACAAGTATTGGTTAAGTACTTACTATGTACTAGGCATTATGCTAAGTACTGGGGACGCTAGAGAAGGAGAGGAAGTCAGTGTCCTCACAGAGCTCACATTTTAACTAGTTATATACAAACCATATACAGAGGGCATGGAAGGGAACGGAAGGGAAAGAAAGGGAAGAGCAGACACTGTCGATGGGCAATAACTAGAATGGCCTCTTACAGAAGATGGGATTTCAGCTGAGCCTTGAAGGAAGCCAGGAATACTAAGAGGCAACACTGAGACAAGGAGAGCCTTCAGGGCATGGGGGATAACCAGGGCAAAAGCACAAAGATGAGTTTCAGTGACTTGTGGGAAAGAACATTTGGTAGGACACATGAACTATTTGGAAGGGAATTAAAGTTTTAGAAGATGGATAAGGTAGAAAGGGACCAGGTTGTGAAAAGCTTTAAATATTTTTATCCTAGAGATAATAGGGAACCACTGGAATATATTGGGGTGGTGAGTGACATGGTTAGACCTATGCTTTAAGGCCACTGAGTGCGCAATACTCTGGAGCAGATCATTACAAAGGATCTCTTTTCTTATCCCAGTTGTGTACTAATAGAAGACACTTATTTTCAAAGAAGTCAAAGCACTTCCTGAGGAAATGTGATATTAGTAACTTTGTTATACCTAATGACAGGTGCTGTTTTCATTTGGATAATGGATTTTGATAGAATGGTGACATTTGGGTGGTGGATAACTTTCTCATATGATTTTTCTTTTCTGATACACTGACTTGTACAATTTTTTTTATGAGCCAGATGATTCATAAGTGTGTTTTATATAAGTGTATTATTGGTTTGATTAAAGGCTTCTTCCTACATTATACGTTTGCATTTCCGAGGTCAGTGAGGAGTGTTTCGTTTTCCAGGCTGTGGCTGCTTATCTTCACTGGTGTAAAATTCAAAGCTTCATTCAGTTCCAGAGCCAAAATTTCTTTATGTTGGTTAAAATACTCTAGTTTCTATAGAGTGTCTTACAGATCCTGACAGGGCTGTCTTCCAAAGTCATAATTTCAAAAAAATGTCACCATGTTAAATAATTCCTCTAAAGTAAACAATGCAAGAGCAATGCCAAAAGTGGAGCTGGGAAGATGGACTTAGGTCATGATGGTTCAAGCTCTAAATAAGAAAATACTTCTTGATTTATTTAAATAACTGATGCTGAGATACCTTCTTTTATTGTTGTTGCTAAGAACAACAATAATAAATAGACAATTATGTAGCTTTGGAGGATTAGAAAGGTGCTTTTACATATATTATCTCATTTAATTTTTACACCTCCTGAGATAAGTGTAACAGCTATTTATTATCCCTATTTTGAAAATGAGGGAAGTGAGACTGAGAGCAGACAAATGACCTGCCTAGGATCTCATAGCTAGTAAATGTCTGAAAAAGGATGCAAACCCAGATCTTCTTGACTCAGAGTCCAATACTCTAATCATTACACCTTGGTAGCACCTTTGCTTGTTAAGTCAGTAATTCAAGATAACCTGTGGGAAACTAAAATTTTAGCTTATCGCTATGAATTAGATTTAAACTTTATATAAATTAGACCTTGTAATAAAATGCACATACTTCATCTTATTAAATTTCTTAAGGACAGGAAGCCTGTCTTATTTAAATACCTCTACACAGTATGTGTTAATGAATGTTTGTCAGATAAATAGATACATTCAAAACCCTGCATATTAAATAGGACTTTGAATAGTTTGGGGTTTTATTACTATAAATGAAATTTTTAATGAACATATATTTTCTATATTCATATCTATCTATGACCTTGTTGTAACCCAAATTGGTACCCAGTTTGATAAAGCCCATTTGTGTTTTTCTTAGTCATTAAAACATTCTACAATGTGCAAATCTCTAGCTAGTATGAATTTTAAAATTTTTCCTTTTATATGAATTTAACAAGCATCAAGAAACATGAACATTTCTATATACAAGCAACATATGAAAATACGATTCTTCATTACTTACAACTTGGTTTTTTATATATATATTTCAAATTTAACACAAAAGTTCAGCACTGCCCTACTTTTCCGTATCTACTTTTGAACTTCTGTCTTCTCTTTTCTGTTTTTTCAATGACTCATTGTGCCTATTTTCTTATTTTAATATCTGTCTCACTATTTTCTATTCCTTCCCCCTCACAAAAGAAATTAAAGCTCTCCCTTATAATAAGTGTAGTAATGCAAAATAAATCAACATATAGACAATATCTAAAAATGTATGTCTTGTTGTATACCTCTAGTCCATAAAGTCTTTTTAAGAAGTAGGAAACATGATTCATCATCAGCCTTCTTGAGTCATGATTGGTTATTCCATTGATTGTAGTTTTTAAATTCACTTTTCTTTACAGTATTGTGGTCATTGTGTAAACTACTGTCCTAGTTCTCCTCACTTCACTCTCCATCAATTCATCAAAACATTCCAGGTTTCTCTGGATTCATCCCTTTTGTCACTTCATATAGGCACTATTATAATTCTATTACATTCATTGACCATAATTTGTTCAGCCGTTCCTTAAACTGATAAGCACAAACTTTGTTTCTAGTTCTTTGCTGCAGCGAAAGGTGCTTTTATTAATATTTTGTGTGTAATAATCCGTTCCCTCTTCCTTTGATTTTTTTTTTTTTTTGTATATAAAGTGGTCTCACGGGGAATACCCATTTTAGTGACTTTTTGGGTATTCAAAATTGTTTTCAACTTCACGCCTTCACCAATGATGCATTATTATGCCTGTCTTTCCAAATCCCCTCTAACAATGGTTATTTTCTCATTTTATCATCTTTGCTAATCTTATGAGTGAGAAGTGGAAATTCAGAGTTGTTTCAGTATTAATTTCTCTTATCATTAGTGATTTGTAGCATTTTTTCATGTATTTAATACCTTACCTTTCTTCCTCTGAGCTTTGTTTGCGCTAGACCAAGATTGTCCTTTGACCAAGTATTATTTTCTGTCGGATAACCCATATAACCATCAACTCTTTCTCTTAGTTGGCTAAGAAATCTTTCCTTATCCCTAGTTCTGAAAGCTTTCCTACTCCTCTGTATTTCTGATATGTCCTTTTATATCTAGGACTTATATCTATTTGGAGCTTATTTGCTACACAATATAAAATGTTGATATAAACTTCATTTCTACCAGGCTGCTTCTCACCTTTCCCATAATATTTTGTGAATTACTAAATCCTTATCCCAGTAATTGGAATCCTTGGGATTGTTGTACAGTATACTGCTATGTTCATTGATTGCTCTTGAATCTGGTGTACATAATCTGTTCCAATGACAGCTGGTAGTATAATGGAGCAATGGACATGGAGTCAAGGAGACCTGAATTCATTTCCAACCTCAGACTTTTACTAGTAAGTTACGTGATCCAGAGCCAATCTGTTTGCCTCAGTTTCCTCAACTGTAAAATGGGGATGAAAATAGCATCTACCTTACAAGGTTCTTGTGAAGATCAGATGAGATAACATTTGTAAAAAGTAATTAGGACATTGCCTAACACATAGTAGGTACTATATAAATGCATATTCCCTTTCCATTAATCAACTTCTCTATTTTTTTAACCAGTACCAAAGAGTTTTGATGATTACTGCTTGTAATCTAATTTGAAATCTAATGCTGCCAGATCTCTTTCCTTCCTGCTTATTTTCATTATTTTCTTTTAAATTCTTGCCTTTTTATTCCTCCAGATGAATTATTTGTTATTTCCTAGCTCGACTAAAGTTATTTGGTAGGCTGATATAACACTGCATCTGTAAGTTAATTTTAGATAGTATTGTCATTTTTATTACATGGACATAGTCCAACTGTGAGCATTTAATATTTCTCTAATTGTTTAGGTCTGTCTTTATCTCTATGAAGAGTGTTTTGTAGTTAAGTTTATATAATCCCTATGTGCATCTTGTGGACTCTGAACTTGTGTAGTTAACTTTGACTGGAATTTCTTTCTGTATTTCTTCTTGATAAGTTTTGTTTGTAATATTAAAAAAAGGCTAATGATTTTTGTTTATATCTTGCTCCTTTACTGAAATTATTATTTCAATTAACTTTTTAGTTAACTGTCTAAGGTTCTCTAAGTAAACCATCATGTCATTTCAAAAACTGATCATTTTATTTCCTCTTTGTTGGCTAGTGTTTATCAAAAACAGGAGGTAGAATGGAAGTGTTTTTATGGAAATGCTGCTGTTCTATTTCCCAAAGAAAATGAGTGATCTCTCTTTGTGCTTACAGGAGTAATCATGGCTTCCTGTTAGCTGTCAAGCTTTGCTTTGAACCCTCCAGTACTGAGAATTCAAGCTGGATGTACTAAGTAGTACTAAGGATTTGTTATACTGCTACTTACTTTCTGACCTCTGATGAACAGCATGTGTCTGAAAGCCTTTGTACTTGTAATAGAATATTTACATTCAGTGTTACACATTTAAACTGCAGCTGCATCAGTGTTCAAGAAATGTGTATGTGTCCTTAGATATTTGATTTCAAAGAACGTTAATTCAGCAAGACTGTAGAGACTGTCCTAGACATAAACCTTAAATGTATTTGACGACACAGATGCCAAGATTGGAAGTGTAATACTGGCACCTGTATTTTATTGAGGTATAATTTAAAATGTAGCGTTATTATTGTAGATGAGTTGCATTGTGTCTGGGCATTGTGTGTGTGTGTGTGTGTGTGTGTGTGTGTGTGTGTGTGTGTGTCTGGGCGTTGTGTGTGTGTGTTTTGGGCTGTGACTTTTTACTAGGATGGTTACCAAGGGTGCTAAGAAGCTATTCACTTCCTAGTGTGAGGCTGCCCATGAGGTATTAGTAGGTAAAGGCACATGGATAGCCCTCTTACTTGTCAGCTACATGGACATTCTTACAAACTGACTGGAAATAATGCTTGCCTTTTTTCCTGTCTGAAATCAGCTTCAGTTCAGTGGTACCTCACTCTTTTTTTTCTTCTTCTACATTAAAGCTGATGAAAGATGGTTCTGTATTTTCTATTTTTTCACCCTTTTTTCTCTTAATACTGAATGGCATTCTGAAGACACAAAAGCACATTGATCAACCCAAAATAATTTCTCTAGATTTTGGTTTATTTTTTAAATACTGACCAAATGTTTGAAATGCTGCTTCAAATTTACACATTTGAAATCAAGCTTTGCATTACCATTTAAAATGAAATTTTTTTTGTCCTCATGAATATACAGAAGATCAAAATTCTATAGTTTTATTAACATACCTCTGAATATTTTTCTTCCATCAGGCATTATTTATGCCTATGTTATCTCTTTTCATATTTGTCATTGAGCTGTTCATATGTGATTCTTTTTCATTAACTCAAAATTGTTGATAGAAGTGACATTTCATATTATTTGTTGTCTGCCTCTCTAATGCATTAATGTTGTTCTTGAACTTAAGTTCCGTTCTGGACAGAACAGTATGATTGAAGACTTGAATGCACACTTCAAGTAATCCAGTTTTGAAGATAATTATCAGGGAAGGGTAGTAGGTAATAACTAAATGATATCACATTATTAACAGGTCATGTTGAAATGAACTATAAAATAGTTGAGTTTCTAGTAAGGAAACCATACCATTTTTTAAACCACAGAGGAGCATGATTCAATGATTTAGTTCATCAAATACAACCTGTAACCTTAAGATTTCCCAAAAAGAGAAAGGTCCTTTAGCAAGTTAACTTCCTATTTTCTAGTGGCTCCTTTTTGGTTTTCTCATGAATTTATACCTCTGTACTTACAGAGCTTTGACTGCTTAACCAGATTTTTGAGTGTTTTCCCCTCTTATTTTTATAGCTTCCAAAGTCTAACATTCAGAGATTAGCTGTGTTCAGAAATCAGGGGAGTTGGGGCCAGTGCAGGCAAATGACACAGTGACTGATGTTGTATGACTGTGTTTTCCCACAATAAAAGCATTCAGAATGACTCATTTTACAATGGGAGTGGAAGAAAGCTGAGTTTCTTTCCTGTTCGTGTTTCTTTTGTGAAGAATGTCCCAGAAGGGTAACATTGCAATGAACTAAATAACGCTATAAATAAAGACATTTCAGGGCCGTCTGGAATGAACAAGATGCATCAGAGAAGCACTGGGAGCCTAGATTAGCTGAAAGTGTTCCTACATGTGTGTCAGACCAACAGACGGATAGGTACTGGTATCTCTCCTCTCTCTCTCATTTGTGTTTCTCTGCCAGAAAAAGGTTATGCTTAAAAAGAGCTGTTCTGTGAAACTAAAAAATTAGACATTCAAATACTAATTGTGTTGTATGATCCAGGGTGTAATGGAATGATTACAGATCATATCATTTTGATCTCCATCTCTTATTCTTTTCAGATAACAGCGATTTAATTGCTTGTACAGTCATTACAAAAGATGGAGGTCTCGTTCAGCGCTTTCTAGCTGTGGATATTTATCAGATGAGTTTGGTGGAGCCAGATGTTGCAAGACTAGGGTGGGGAGTAGTCAAGTTTGCAGGTCTCTTGCAGGTAAGGTGTCAGAAAGTTCCAAAAATCCTCTTGTATGTCTTGTGATTCAGAGCTAGGAGGAATCTAAAAGGTGATCCAATTTAACCTCCCAGTTGATATGGAAATGCCTCTTCAAACATCATTATACTCTTTCTTGGAATACATGCAGCGTTCTTACAGACTTAGAAAGCAGTTCTTGTGCTTCAGACAGCTTTAGCTGTTAGCCAGAACCTGACTCCTTTTAACTTCTACCCACTGATTTTAGTTTTGTGCTCTGGAGCTGCAAAAAAATCAGTATTACACACAATAGCTCTTCAGATATTTGAAGATCAATATCATCTTAAGTCTTTTCCAAACAATCTTTTTTTCTTCTGAAAACGGCTGAAATTTTGCACTAGAACAGTTTCCAGGTTTTAGTTTGATTTGTTCTTCTAAGCTACTTTTTGTTCATTTTTCAGATTCCACAGCTATGCAGAATTTACCCTACAAATATCTACCTCTGATGCATCATTCTTAATAGGTTATAAAATGTTTTAATAGGTGTGATACAATCTATGATAATTCATGATTTGGGCTTTAGTTCATTATCTCAGGTTTCACAGTATTAAAGAAACTTTGAAACATAGCTTTCCTGTTAAAAGATTGTATATGTATCTATTTAGCTGACATCTACTTAATATTTTAAGGTTTTCCAAGTATTTTGTACACGTTAAAGTTTATATCACGTTTTTATTTGTTAATTAGAGCATGGTTAATCACCAGGCTTAGAGTGTTATCTGCCACTCTCACCTTCAGAATCATTAGATTCTCTAGCATATCACCATTCTCCTTTTGTGTGGTGTTGCTCATGGCTTAGATCAGCAAGCTCCTGTTGGACATAATCTTGTTCCAGAGGGCAAAAATGATGCCAGATTTGGTGGCAGGATCCAAGTTTGAGTTCAGATTCTTGCCTTATCAGCTTTGTGACTTGGCGATGTCAAGTCCTTTGCCCTCCATGAACTTCATTTAACTCATCTGTTTAATAGTAATAACAATATTTGTATTACCAACCTTACAGAGATGTGAGGAAAATGCTTTGTGAAATATAAACCTCTGTATACTTCTTACTACCTCTCTACCTGAGAGCCTTGTTTTTCTGGAAAGGGGTACTGCCAGGCTGTAGAAAGAGCCCAACAACCCTTGGTTCCAACCTTTGCTCTGTTATTGATGTGACCTGTGGAAACTTCCATTCTGCCTCTCCAAGGTCTGTTTTCTAAACTGTAAAATAAAGGGTTTGAACTTGATGTTGTCTAAGATCCCTTCTTGCTGTCTAACTTATGTCTCCTGTGAAAGTATAGGAAAACTGTTTTCAGCTTGATTCTCTCTTGCTTTACTTCCTCAGGCTTGTTTGCTGCATCAGACAGTCAGCCAGTTGAAAGTCAGTTGAAAGGACTTTGTCCTTGTTTTAACTGAGGGATGGGAATGGTGGGACAGAATAGACCTGTAATATGGTATGCCATTTTGAAACTAGCTTTTTGTGAGAACAGTCATGCAGTATTGTGTACTATAACTTCTTGAGGAAAACTGGTCTTTTTTTAGTTATTTTATTATGTTTGATTATGTATAGTATCCAGAAATCTTTTTCCCTGGCTTTGCTCCCTCACATATTAGACTTAGAAAAGGAATTCATCTTTTACCAGTTAAGTAAGCATTCATGTTTTTGACATTTTTCAGAATTATTTCATAGGAGTTGATTGGGCATTAGGCTCCTTTGAGATGCCACCATATTATGAACTTAATTGGATTACTGTTTTTCTACAGGATATGCAGGTAACTGGAGTAGAAGAAGACAGCAGAGCTCTGAACATTATCATTCACAAGCCTGCTTCTAGCCCGCATTCTAAACCTTTCCCCATTCTCCAAGCTACATTTGTATTTTCTGATCACATCCGCTGTATCATTGCAAAACAGCGCTTAGCAAAAGGTCGTATCCAGGCGCGGCGTATGAAGATGCAGCGTATAGCTGGTGAGTAGATTCATCACCTCCCTATTTTTCTTGTTTTCTTTTGGTAACAGAATGACTTCCCTCTCCTGAGATTGCAGAGTTCAATGATGTATTGAATCTACTGATCTCCTGTAGCTGAAAACAGTGTACTCTTAAAATAAGACAACAAACTCAAGTTAATAGTAAATCTTTTATTTCTGCTTATTTGTAGGATGGAGGAATGACAATTGGAATTGGCAGTAAATTTCTGTTATTGTAGGTAGTCTCTCTGAGATGTGGAGGAGAAGCTAACACTTCCTCTCTGCTTAGGCCCAGGAGGAGCAATTGGGACACTGATTTATAAATGCCAATTGGTTAAAAATTGTTTTTCATTTGGATAGGATACAAGAAATAATCTCCATATCAAAACCATTTTGTCCAAATACGTATCTGCTCTGATCTACTAACACAGTCAAAGAAATGGGAGTATTCCCCATTTATAGTTTTTTGTAAAAGACAGTGTAGCTTAGTGGGTACAGAGCTAGTCTCAAAGTCAGAAAGACCTAAGTTCCGTTTCTGTCTCTGACACATAAGATCATAAATCAAGATCTGAAAGGCCCTTAGAGACCATCTAGTCCAAGCCCCTCATTTTAGAATCAGGAAACTGAGCCCCAAGGATTTCACCAGGATCACTCAGCATCAGAAACAGTACTTGAACCCAGGTCATTTGACTGGAGCTCAGTGGGTTGGTTTTTTTTTTTTTTCCATTGGACCATATTGTTCCTGACTCAGGATAAGTCACTTGGCCTCTCAGCATCCCAGGGAACTTTCTAGGACTGTGGGTTGCAGAAGAGTTACAAAAATCTGTCTTGGGGAAGGGACTTTTCTTCAACTGTTCCCTATGTTGATAAAATCAGAAACTCGGCTCTCCTCCTTAATTCTCCCTTTCAGAAAGGTACTAGCTAACTCAGGTCTATAGGAACTATTCCACTGTTGTGGAGGATTTTGAGAATTTGAAAAGCAAGCTAATTTCTAATATTCTGTAAAGAAAATATACCTTTTTGTGTTTAAAAAAACTTTTTCAGAAATTGGGGCATTTGGTGATTTCTAGTTAAGTAACTACAGTATGCATTTTGGTCAAAGCCTTTGAAGTAAGCTTCTAACTTCAGTTTTTCTCAGTTGTCCAATCATCTTTCAGTTCAAGAACAAATGAGTTTTGCAGTACAGTTGTTTGACTGTTTTAAGCCTGCCTGGCAGATCTTTCTCAAATTAATTCCTTGAAATTTAAAAAAAAACTTTTTTAGGGTCCAGGTTTATGAATATTCATGGATTTAGTTATTTACTAGGGTTCACTATCATCCTCACTTATTAATTCTCTGTTCTCTTGAGTGCTTCTGTCATCTTATTTTCCATTTAACTAAAACTTGGCTTACAAAATCATTACAGAAGCATTTTGTAATGCAAGAAATTACTTAAATCATTCAATCCTTTCTTTTAAGATTTATTCTGGGAGAATTTTCTCCTCTTTAAAGTAATTTCTTACAGCTGGCTCAACGGTAAAAATATTTCATTTTTAAATTGGGAATTATGCTATAAAGTGGCTGTTAGAATTTGTGCCACAGGGTATTTTAAAAATTGATTTTTTAAATTCTAACAGCTTCGATTTATAGTAAGATTTATCTATGGAAATGAAGATTAGCAACTTTGACATATATAATTTTAGAGCTGAATATGTGGTCAATGCCTTGGGGATTGAAATGTAAAAAGTACCTGAACCTTGGGAAATAAGACCTTCTATGTTCACAGCTCAAGAAAAGGTCATAGTAGTGAGTTCAAGAAGACTACAAACCAACTAGCACCCAGATCTCCCTTCTCAGGCCTTTGTGCCCTCATATGGCGTTGTATAGTGGGAAGTCAGCTGGCCTTGGAGTCACCACTTACCAGCTGTGTGACTCTGGGCAGTCAGTTTAATTTCTCTGTCCCTCATGGGTTTTTTGTTTTGTTTCTGTCTTTTGTAAATGGAACTAATAATATTTTCACTACCCACCTCATAAGGTTATAATGAGGAAAGTAGTTTGTAAACTGTAAAGCACCATTAAAATGTGAACTGTTGTTATTGTTATTATAAAAGTTGAATATTATGTTAGATTTTATGTTAATTGAAAGTATTTGTAGCCTATCAAAGTGATCAGAATATGCCTCAGTTATTAGATATTCCATCTCAATTGTGATCAAGTATTAGCATTATGGCCCCATGAGTTTAACCTAACAATACAAAGTATCTTATCTTCGCCATCTGCGGTTTTATTAATCAAATGCTGCATTATTTAAACCTAGCACTCCTGGACCTTCCCATCCAGCCTTCAACAGAAGTCATGGGGTTCGCACTTAATGCTTCAGCTTCAAGCCAGCACCTGCCTTTCCGATTCTATGAACAGTCTCGCCGTGGCAGCAGTGATCCAACTGTGCAACGTTCTGTTTTTGCATCTGTTGACAAGGTACCAGGTAAGCCTGGCCTGTAACTCATATGTAGCTTGTGTTCAGCCTCCTTTGGAAGAATGGAACCTTCTTCCCTGTCCTCTCTTCCCCCTAACTTTTCTCCTCCACAGTTGTAGCCTGCAGTTTCATCCTCATTAAACTATTAAGCTCAAAAATGGAGCTAGCTTTGCAGTGTTCTTTCTTTAAAAATCTCTGAAGGTGTAATCCCAGGTTAAACTAAAGGCACAAAAGTAAATCTTGGCTTTATTTTTGGTTTGGTTTTCCAGGACATTTCTGGGGTATATAGAAAAACTTCTTAGAAGTTTAAGACCAAGAGATTTCTTGGAAATTTCTTGGAAATACTTAAATTAGTACTAGTAAAGTTGTGGTAGAGTAGTTTCCGTCCTGGTGCAAGATGACTAGAAAGAGATAGTGTGTGTGGTCAGTGTTCTCACCCCACTGAAGAAGTGATACTTAAGAAAAATGCCCTATTATCAACGTTGTGGCTTTTATTTCATTCCATCTCTGAAAATCTTTTCCCACTTTCACCAAAGTGCATATGCTAGGGAATGTTTAAGGTGGAGAAGAGGCAGTCGGAGGGGAGGTCTATATCGTGTGAATGTGAAAAGGCTATTATGTGGTATAGAGATCTGAGTTATTTTGCTGTATCCTAGAGGGCAGAAGTAAGAGCAGTAGGTGGAAATTGTAGAGAGACAACTTTAAACTTGACTCAAGGTAAAACTTCCTAACAATCAGAACTGTTCTCAAGTGTAATGGTCTGACCTGCAGTGCAAGAGTCCCCTTCACTGGGGGTCCTGAATCAAGATTGAATGGTTACTTGCCAGGGTTGTAGATTACTGTGCAAGTATGGGTTGGACTGAATAACTTTTGCGGTCCCTTCCAATTCTTAAGTTCTGTGATATGTACGGGAGAGAGTGTGTGTGTGTGTGTGTGTATGTATGTGTGTGTGTGTGTGTGTGTGCGCGCGTGTGTGTGTGTGTGTGTATAGAAGGTTTAACTTGAGAAAGTAACATAGATTGCTTCAGTGATAGAAAAATGGGCTCTGTGACCTACTATTTTAACATTTTTACTTAAACCCATAAGTACATTGGATTTCTATACAAAGTACTTTTCCCTTTATTATAAAACTTCATAAAAAAAAACAAGCCAAACATAGTGAATTTAAGAGTAAATGTGTTATGATGAAAAGAATACTTGATTTGGAGTTAGAATTGGTTTCAAGTCCTTGGCTGTACTCCTTACTACCTCTGTAACCTCGGACAAGTCAGTTAACCTCTTTGGGCCTCGGTTTTTCTCTTTTGAAAAAATAGGTTGAGCAGGTGATCTCTAAGGTACCTTCCATCTGTGATTCTGTGAATTTCTCTATGTATTTAGGATTTAAATTAGAATATCCTACTGTTACAATTTTAAAAGCTGTTCTGAAGTGTTATTTGATTTAAGACAATTTAAATTTTTATCTGTGTGTTCTTTCAAGATTATCCTTCCTCTACCCTCAATATCTTTCACAGACTGGTAGTAAAAACGATCTAGTATTGGTCCTAACATGAGTTTGTCATTTATGACTATATCCCTTTCTCAGGCATCAGATAGAGATATTAATGTTTCCCTTTATCACCATCCAGAAGTCTGGAGTTTTATTTTGAAAAGGAAATATAAAATCTTGTATTTTATAGAGATCCATAATAAATGAACTCTTTATATGTTTAACATGGTTTGACATACCATGGCTTACAAAGTTTACCTTCTCTTAGCATGTAACATGGCATAGGAAGAAGGAAAAGGTCAAAGAGATTTTGTAAATTACTTTTAATCCACTGTAACTTCTTTTAGCTCCAGAAAGATATATATAATTTTTTTCATTGAGATAATATACTTTTTTTTAAACACAAGTCAATTTATTGCTTTCTTTTGCTTGCCTTGCCAGCAGCTAGATGATATTGTTTGTGTTCGTCCTTCATAGCCAAAGAAGACCATACCATCAGAAAAATGATGACATGACTTGCATTTGACTTTGTTTTGAGTGAGGGAGGGCTGTGCAGGTCACCAGCCTCACTTCTCCTCCACAGCCATCTGAATTCAGTGACCAGATATTCATCAGGATGACTGGAGATGACCCAGGATGCACTGGGAGACCTTGATCTTAGGCTGCAGTCTTTGCAAGTACTCACTTAGGGTGAGGCAACACCCATTCATTGAATAGTCCTATTTAAGAGGTAACCAGGGCTTGGCCCCTTTAATGAGGCTAAATGGTACCATTCTGCACAAAGCACTGGCCCGGAAATCAACAAAACCAGCTTCACTTACTAGCTTTGTGATCTAGAGCAAATCACTTTACCTTTCTGCCTCAAATTGCTGTAAGGATAAAATGAAATTAATACTTGTAAAGCACTCTACGCGCCTAACAATACAAATGGTAGCTCTGCTAGCATGTCTCTCCTTTCCTCTTCTCCTCTTCAAGGGATACATAGGTCCTTGACCATAGCCCCCACCTTTGTTGGAGGTTTCTGAAGGAAGCTTACCAATTAGATTTTGCCAGTTGGTTATGGTTGATAAGGTTTTCTGATTTTCATTCTGTTTTGTCAGCACTTTCCCAACACTCCTGGAAAAAGCTGCACATGATGGGGAAAATATCACCTCCCCTGTAACAAGTGTAGGTTTGTGAACACCCTGTGGCTCAGGATGTTGCCTACTATTCAAAGACAAGGGTAGGCTTATGGAGTCTAAGGAATAGTGTGCATAGCATAAGGTAAATAAGATGAATCACGGTTAGTGACTAGAGGATTCCATTAAGGACGAGTGAGCCAGATCACCTGGGAGAGCGAAGACATTCCAAATTTGACCACTGGTTTTGATCCACAGTGATTCACAAGAGAAATTTGAAGAAAAAAATCATCTTAGGAGTTTAAGCATCGTTTTACTACTTACATCATTAAAGAGAAGGTCAGTAGCCAGATTAAAGTAATGAACTTGTTGGCTGTAAATGGTTTATGGAAAGACCCAGGAAGTGAACAAGTATGTCCCAGGCTCTGTGCTAAACCCTAAATAAGAAGAGATTTGCTGAGTAGGCTTTAATTTCCCTATTCACAGCTTAATTCATGTTATTTCAGAAGTGTGAGTAGAAATTCCAAAGGACAAGTGATACATGGGAGCTGGATGGTAGGTAGGTAATTAGCATAAAAAAGCAAGACCTAGATTTTTCTAACTGAAATCTGCTGCTGATACTGCATTTTAATTGTTTCAACTAGTTGTTTATTCCACAATAGACATTCCACATCCAAACTTCCTCAAAGGAATATAATTGCTTCGTTTTCCTTTCCATACTAATAAGAAAAAATATACATGGCTACTTGGGGTACTTTTTGCCGCTCCCTCAGAATAATTTACAAGAAAGATGATGTACTGAAAATATGCTAGGGTTAATACAAAGTATCCCAGTGTTACAGTTATCTTCCCAGTTATGCTGGTACATATAATTGCATGTCATTTTTGTGTCCCCCCTACTGGGATAAGAATCATTGTTTAACTAAAATATGCCCTTTATATTTCTTTTGAGAAGCAGCTGAGCCAGAATTTTGATGGAGATTAATTAGGTAACTAGCCATGTAGCATCTAAGTTTTTGTATGTAAACATTTTACTTTATTTTCTTGTCTTGTTAGACTAGTATGAATTTGAAGGTAATATACATGAAGTGGTTAAATTAAAACTCTTGAGAAAGGCAAAAGGGCATTTAGAAGTTTAACCTACCTACATTTAATGCTAGAGATAAAGATCCTATATGGAGACTTAGATTAGACATAATTTATAGATGTATATAAGAATCTGAGACTCAAATATCTAAAGTTGGTAATCACTTTTATAAAAACTGAATGAACTAGATTCCCCCAAAGCAAAAGTAACCCCCACCAAGTAAGTTACTTTGAATAGTTATATTTCTCTTAATCAAGTAGGGAACCAGAGTTAAAACTTATACTTTGTTTACTCATAAAGTTTCTTAGAGGTACCTTCCCTAGGGGCTGTTTATACTGAGAAAATCTCTTTAATCTCAGTATTATTCCTCTTCCAACATTGGACATCCCCCCATTCCTGAATTGCACTACCACCCCAAACCCTTCTTAGACTCTCCTGTTTCCTTCAAAACTTTGCTGGAATGCTACTTTCTATACAAAGCTTTTCCTGATTCCTCTCCCCGCTTCACTACTAGTTCCTCCCTGCCACCCCCCAAAAAATTACCATCTATTTATTGTATTGGGTGTCCCAAAAGTCTTAGTCTTTGACATGGTCTTTAACTTATTAAAGCTTTTTGTTAATTTTATTAATTTGTTGATTGATTTTGTTAATAATTTTTATTATATTTCCAGATTCACATTCCTCCCACCCTACACTGGGGAAAAAAAAAATCAAACCTGTTACAAACATGTATAGTCAAGCAAAATAAATTAATACACACACATGCATGTACACATGCATGCATGTGCACACATGTATATAAAATGTATATATGCTATATGTTTTAGAGGTTAAAATATAGACATTTTAGGTATTTCATACACACACATATACGAGGGAATTCACATAGACGTACACACCTTTCAGTCTGTACTGCAGCTGTTACCTCTTTAACTGGAAGTGGGTAGCATATTTCACTATGAGTCCTTTGGAAATATGGTTGGTCATCACATTGATAAAATTTTCAGTCTTTCAAAGTTGTGCGTCTTTACAGCATTGTTATTGTTGTATAAATTGTTCTCCTGGTTTTGCTTTACTTCACTTTGTGTTAGTTTCTGTAAGTCTTCCTAGATTTCTCTGAAACCATCCCCTTCCTCATTTTTTACAGCACAGTAGTATTGTCACATCAGCTTTTCCCCAGTTATTGGGCTCCCCCTCAGTTTCTAATTCTTTGCCACCACAAAAAGAGGTGCTATAAAGAGTTTTGCGCATGTGCATCCTTTTTCTCTTTCTTTGATATCTTTGGGACATAGACCTAAGGTATGTACCATTTAATGACTTTGGAGGCATAATTCCAAATTTAAGCTGTTAAAACTTAAATCTATAGTATGATTTTGGGGATACTGTGTGTGTATGTCTTTGTGTGTGCACATACACATGTGTATGTACATGTTTTCTCCCCTGACCTGACAATATATAAGTTCTTTGAGAGCAAATTTGTTTCATTTCTGTCTTTGAATGCCTTTTAAAGGCTAACCCAGTTCATGGTCCATAATTAGCACATAATAAATGCTCACTGATTTGTTAGTTTCAGTAGATATTTGTTTACTCAGTTGGTATTGGGGGAGAGAAAGAGTGGCTGTCATAACCCAGTGTGTCTTATGGATTGCTTGTGTGTTTGGGACACATTCTTGTCGGGGAGGGAGCAACATAACCTTGAGAAGCATATAATGCCATAGTTTTCTAGAACCATATAATTCCTTTAAAAATAGCGATATTTAATAACTACTTCTGTTAAATTAGTGTTCACTGAAAGTATTAACAGTTGTTTTAAAAGAGTGACAGGTGGGATACTTTGTGTTAAATGTCACTCATTTTGGCTAACTGATGAGCTTAAAGGATTAATGACTTAATTCATCCAGATGCTGATCATAGCCAAGCCTCATAAATTCTGTGACAGCTCCTTTTATGTGTAGTTTGAAGCATGTGTGTGTGTGCGTGTGCGCGCACGCACATGCCTGCACGCACCTGTTTCCTAATACAGTCTTAGGTTGTGGCATGGCCTTCTCCATCCTTGTTTAAACATTTACATCTCTTAAGAACAAGGAGTACCTTATTTTTCATAGGTATTATCTTTATGAAAGCAAAATAATCAGGCTGGATCAGCTTCCTAACTTGGCGTATTTAATAGGTCTGTGGAAAAGAGAAGCAGCAAAAAAGTATTTTGGGCAGCTAAGCAGCAGAGGAAGCATGTGAAGATGAAGGGACGTGTCCTACTGGCTGATCAGTGTTGCTGAACTGTATGGTGTCTGTGAAGGGGAGAAAAAAGTAAGAAGGCAGTCTGTTGTGAAGTGCTTCAGAAACCAAGCCGAAGATCTTAAATGTAATAGGGAGCCACTGGAATTCATTACCTTGGGAGGAGCCCCCCTTCCCCAGAATGGGAACATGATCACAAGTGTACTTTGGCAGCTGGGTAGAGAATGGATTGGAAGGAACAGGGAGACCAAAGGAAAAGTCATTACAATAGTCAAGGCAAGATGTGAGAGCAGCCTGAACAAGAGTGTGGTCACTGTGAGAGTAGAGAAGACATATGTACTGAAATTGGACAATTGCTTGGATATATGGGTTGAATGAAAGGGAGGGGTGTTGAGGGTGCCACCAAGGTTAGGAACCTGGATGTCTAAAAGGATGACTTTGTCCTTGACAGAAATAGGGAAGTTCTTAAATGGAATGGATTTAGATATGTTCTGGGTAGAGCCTAACTTAGGCCAGTCTATTGATTTAGCCTAGGATTGAAAATAAATAACTTGAGAACATTAAACCTGGGCATCTTTTAAAAAAAAAATCATTTGGAGCATCTAAATGAGTGGCCCTTTAGGCAATTTTCATGGAAAGGAAGAAGAGGAAACAGTTGTTGGATTCAGGCCTCTGAAAAGGAATAATCCTTTTTTTTAAGACCAATTGAAAAATCCTTTTTTTTAAGACCTTGTGAAAAGGTTTCAAGTCAGTGGGTACTAAAGAAAACTCAGTAACCATAACAAATTAGAATATTTGTCGCCATGTCTGTTCAGTAATTCCAAGTACAATGTTAGTCTATTCATTTTTAGCCTGTCAGAAATATAGTGGCCATGTTTATTGCAAAGAGAGTGGTTTGGTTCTCATGGACCTCGTTGCAAACCTTATTTTGTCATCACCCTCATAGCTACCACACCAGAATTTAAAAGGTTTGCACTGAGTGCCTATCTCATTTCACTTCTATTAATCATGACTTTATTTTCTCTTTGCAACAGAATTCTCTTAGTTGAAGTATCATTTTCTTTAATCAGAGCTTAAAACTGTGGTATTTTGAATGAATGAGAGCTTCTTTTTGTCTTCTAACACTCATCCACTATTTTGACATCTCTGTAATGGCAGAAGAGCTGGAAATTAATCGTTTCAAAGTTCCTTTTATAATCAAAAGTATGACATGATAAGATTGATAAATTTATCATTTTGAAGATTGTTTTGAACATACATTAAATATTAATCATAACCCAAAAACCTTTTTTATATGCACAATAGATATTTTTTCTTATCTTTTTATCCTAATTTTATTTTCCATACTCTCAAGTAGAGGTTAACATAGGAAAAAATACAGCCCAAAATAATGGAAAATGATGAATCAAATAATCATTCATTTACCTAGGACTTTAAGGTTTGCAAAGTTCTGTGCAGATGAGTTATATGTAAGTATTTTGGCTCAAATACAAAGAACAAAATTATGTAAGTAAAGTTAACACTTGTATTATGATCCATCCGAATAGATACCTATTTTTTCTTTACTGATGTGGTGACATGAAGTAAAGAAAGCCTTTGTTTTTCCACCATTCATCATTCGTTTGCTTTGACTTAACCTCCCACCCCATGCAATTGAAGTCCTACAAAAATTCTTTTCAAATAAAGTATTTCTTTGCATTTGTAACCTGGAAAGATGTGAGTCTGAAGTTATAAAGCAGGTCTGGAGGTAAAAGAGAACACAGTTTAGGCTGATGCTTTGCATAAGGCTGGGAAGTGGCAATGTCTTTCTGGAACTTTAAATAAAGAACCCAGAAGGAAATAGAGAGACAGAATGGACAGCCTTCCAGCTCATCCTGAAGCATTTCTAAACATGTGTCTTTATTTCTTTGTCTCAAGCATTGTGAATTCCCAGAATGCAAGACCTTTTGTGTATTCTGAAGCCAAACTCTTTTGAAAATTATTTCTTATGTTGTTGGACTGTTCATCCCACTACTGCCTTTCATTAGTGTGAATTATTGGAAGTTTGTACATATGTTCAAAAGTTTTGGGCAAACAACTTCATTTGTAGTAATTTAAAAGAATTTTTGTTTCTGTCATTTTTCTACTAGTTATTCATCATTGTAAAATTTCAGGTAAGTAGATATAATATGATATGCTTCACTTTGAATATCATAATTGTGTTTTTTACGTAAAAGAATAAAAAAATGCATTCCTACATGCATTCCATTTTTCAGTGAGTTAAATTCACTGTGTATTTATTTTAATGATAACAGCAAACATTTATATAGCACTTTAAGATTGCAAAGTGCTTTACAAATATTTCACTTGGTCCTCACAACAACTCTGGGAAATAGGTGCTCTTACATTATCCATTTCATAGATGAGGAAATTGAAGCTGAGCCCAGTTCAGTGACTTGCTCAGGGTCATATAGCTAAGAAGAGTCTAAGACTGGATTCTAACTCAGATCTTCCTGACTCTAAGTCCAGGGCTCCATTTTCTCTACAAATGACTTTGGATTTTGAAATATATTGCCAGTACCCATACTTACTGGTCTGAGGATGTGGAACATCCCCAGGGTAAAGGGGAAAGGACGGAGAAAAGGGAGCAAACTAGAGGCAGCTTTCTAATGATTTTTTAAAAAATTTTTTATGAATAGTTAAATATATTAGGGGGAAAAGATGTTAACCTTGTCATTTTCTCACAGAGAAATGTAAGGGTTGAAGCAGCAATGTAGTGGAAATAGTGGAAAGTTCTAATCAGTGGACCTTTTTTTCTAATCTTGATGCTAATACTTAGCTGTGTGCTTAGATCAGCCACTTACACTGTCTGGTTCAGTTTCCTCCTCTGTAAAAGAGATTGGACTAGGTAATTGTGAAGGTCCCTCCTAGCTATGATACTGTAAATTCCATTCACATTTTGTCAGAAACTCTGACGTCCATAGAATGGGGTGTGTGTGTGTGTGGGTGTGTGTGTGTGTGTGTGTGTGTGTGTGTGTGTGTGTGTGTGTGTGTGTGTGTGTGTGTGTGTGTGTGTGTGTGCATGTGCACATTCCTGAGCAATAGTCATGTGGACAGGAAATAGAAACAAAATATCTAGAAAACATATCATTTAAACTCAGTCTTTTGGCTGGTAACATTAGATCATGATTAAAACATTTAATATTTATTAATTCTTGAAAATTTAGGTTGGAGTAAAAGGTTTGTTTTTTGTTTTTTCAGATTTCTAGTTTAACTCCCAATGTAAAGCTCCCCCAACTCTTGGTGTTCTGGTTTTCATGAAACTTTAAGCAGTTTTTAGAGACTCTCTCCTTCATCTTCTCACTCTTTCTTCCCTTGACCAGAATAACAAAGGGAGAAGAAACACTTCAGTACACATCCTGCGTTTAGAAATCACCCACAACTAACGTCTGTCACAGTGTCCCACTGGTAGAAACTCTAGGCATAGAGGAATTGGTTAGGGGTACTTAATTTTAGGAGAGAAAAGACTCAAAAGGCCTGTTGTTGTGGAGTTTTCTAGGCTCTGACCGAGGTGTGAAGATTAAATGCTCTGGACATCAAGTGCCATCAATAAGGAGAATACATAAGAATACCAAATTTGGTGTTTGCTTTGCTTGGGCTTCTGACAAATGATCATGGTCTCTGTTGCCAGTTGTACTATAAACTCTCACAGATTGCTTGTGAAAAAGGCACTTTGCAAACCCTAAAAACCTGAAGATATGTTGTTATAGTTGTTAACATTAATAATCCATTTTTATGTTTAACTGACTTATATAATATCGTTGAACACTGAATTTTAAAAGCTCAAATGTGTTTAGTTCCATAATACTTTCTTTTCAGAAATTTGCAGAGCCAGTCTTCAGAGGTCCAGGAAATCTGAAGGAATTCTGGACCTGGGCCTCAAGGAAACCTTGATTCATAGCTGGACCCAGCTGAGCAGTTCTTCCTTACATGTCACAACCAAAGTTGAAATCTGTTGTGTGCTGGGAGCTGTGTAAATGATTTTCTGAGCAATGCTGTGAATGCTAGCTCATAAATCAAGTAGAAAAAAGCCCTGCTCTTGGCTCAAAACTGGAGGTGCTTGTCAAGGCTTCCCAGACCAGTAGGTGGGATTCATCAACAGCTGTGTCTTGTACTGTTCGAAATCCAGTTTGGCTGTTGGCCAGATCTCTTAATTAAAAAAAAAAAAATCATTGACCTACAGTGAAAAAAAGCTTAAGTGCTGTAGAGGACCAGCACTATTTTAACTATGAATTTGAAATCTGCTGCTGGTCAGTGATGTATTTAGGCATAGGGCTTTCAAGAGCAGTAATGGAAATACATTTGTCCAGTATCTGGGTAGGTCTTGGATTGATGCAAGTGTGTGGACCTTTTTATCCTACTATATTCAGGAAACTAAAAAAGAAGCTTTCTGTAAAAACAAAGTTAAAACTGGTACAGAAGCTACCAGAAACAAAGAGGAAGAACTAAATAACAAATTGATTTTAATTTCTTTGAAAGTAATTACTGCAAAATTATCCAATCACTCAGCACACTTATTAGGTGCCTAAGATGTGGCGGCGCCTTGCTGGATGATAGGGACGCAAATACAATAACTGAAATAATTTCCGCTTGCAAGGAGCTCACATTCTGAATTCTTATCAGTTCTTGCCCTGTCTTTAAACCCTACAAAATTTAGAAATCCCAGTTCAATTGCTGAGTTTCACCAGGATCTAGTACAGTGACAGACCAGGGTTCGCAGATTGTTAAAGCTAGAAGGAGCCTTTGAAACCACCTCACTAGTCGTCAGTTTATATAGTCGATGGAATAGTCAAGTTCGTGGCAAAGTGGAGCCTCAAAGCCTGACTTCCAGCCTAGTGCTCTCCACCATGCAGTGGTCCCTGACTTCGCTCACAGTGTTTTGTGATTTAACTGACCACATAGCATCCCATCCAAATGAGAGATTCTCTGTAGTGTTGAAGACTGTGGTGGGCAGCTGCTTAATTATGTAGGAAGTGAAGGGTGGAGTTGGCTTCCTTTTACGTGAAAGGTGTCATCTCAGCATTCACATTGGAGACTTTTTGGTGTTTATGGTGATGATTAGGCTGTGTGCGTTGTATGTAGTGTTCAACCAGCTTAGCAGAGAGCTCTGTGATGCTAATAGTAATGTTGGAATACTTGGATAGTCTAGAAACACCTTCTTGGATATGTGCATATTTAATCCTGAAATTTGGCTGTATATTTTCATGACACCTATATAATTGTAACTAGACACTGGAGAAACAAACACAGGCAAAACTCTGGTCAGCTAGTGAACTTCCAAGAGTGTGCTGGGCTTGAAGAATAATAATAATAGAGGCTACCTAAAGGGTATTTTTTTCTGAATACACACCAGTGAGATCTGTGCCAAATCACTCATTGGAAGTCCTCTCATTAAACAGATAAATATAAGGAAGCCTTGCTAATTCCACTTTAGATTATCTTGGTGCTTTAAAAAGGTATCCCAGGGAAATGAAATATAAAGATACCACATATTCAAAGATTCAGAGATCCTATTTATATGTTGCAGTTAGCTTGGTGTGTCGTGTGGTTAGGCAGCATAGTGTGATGAAAAGTCAGGTAGACTTGGATTGAGAGAGCCTTCCTAGTTATGTGTCTGGTCAAATCAAATAATCAGCAGTTGTTTTCTCATCTGCAAAATTTGTACAATACTTTCTACTGTATAAATATCAGTTATTCTTGTGGTTATCTCATTTTTCTCATCCTTTTCATTGGATTTCATATAGAAATGGTCCTGGGACAAGTTGCTTGTTTTTCTAACCTTTTATTTCTTCATCTCCGTTATCAAAGTTAACACCGAGGGATTCAGTGAACAGGACTCACTTAAAATACTGCAGTATAGAGATTTTCCCTAAAGAATAAACATTTTTTTCACTGTGTCAAGAAAAAAATTATGCCCTATGAGATATATCTGTGCTTAGAAAAAGATAATTTCTACATACTTTAAAAATTAAACTCAAGATATTTTAATTTTATCATGCCCTTCTGGAATGTGGAAAGAATTGTTAGTGGGGTCAGGTCCCAAGTCATCCTGCCTATGAGATCTGATGACCCAAATTTAACTGGCAAAGAGGAGTGTGGTTGATAACACATTCATGTGTCTAACAGCTGGAGAACAGATCAACTGGAAGAACTGTGTAGTGCCATATACCACAAATAATTCCTATCTCCCTAGAACTGAAAAAATGCTCCTAATATAATTTGAAACTGGTTTTAAAAACACAAAACAAGCAGCAACAACAATAACATTTCACACTAGCTTTGTGGAGTCAAGGCTTGTTGGGAAGAACAGTTATTTAGGAAAATGAAAAGTACTGTACAAGGAGCATTAGATCCAGGGCTCTCTTGGACCCTTGGTCCAAAGTTTCTGCATAGGCGGAATGGATGGAAAGAAAAGTCCCTAGTCCTGTATAAAGTCCAAAGGTTTAAATTAAGACTCGTATCATTTCCCATAATTTAGTACTATGTCCTCTCACAAGATTGTAATAAACAGAAGTATCATAAAATGATATTTCCATTAGTACTTCTTTAGTCCTTTCCTGTTTATGAGAGAGTGAAACAGAGACAGAGAGAGAAAAAGAGAGAGACATACTGTGATCCTTCAAGTCAATTTTATTCCCTACGAATCATAACTAGTTACCAACTTGTCAGGGCCACATTAAAACTGGTCTGTTTCAGAAGTTATGTTACCATGTTATCTGATTTGCAGACCACATTAGTCAAAGCCAACTTTTTTGTAGCTTTTTCCTAACAGTGATCCAAATTTTTTTTTTTTAAATTGGAAACATTTAATACATTCCATATTAATTTGGAAATCTCAATGAGCTCCAGAAACACCTGGCAGCTTTCCTTTTTCCTAAAACTATTACTCTTCCATTCCTTTTTTTTTTTTATTTTGAAGAAGAAACTCATATTCCTGGTAAAGTAACATTTGTTCCCTTTTCTTTCCTGTAAGTTATGAGATAAGTTCTCATTTCATACCTTTCCAGAAATCTGCTTTGATTGTGGTCTGACCTCAGAATCTTGACTGATGAAGAGAAAAGTCGGTCATTAGAATTATTTCTGCGGGCATTTATTGAGAACTTCTAAAGTAGTTTGCATTTTGTGTTGTGGAATTGAGATAGAAAACCGATGAAAAGCATGTCTTTGTCCAGAATTTGAATGCCATCTAGCAGAGACAAGAAAATATGTTGATTTCCAATACTTACTTTCTCTGAGAATTTTAGCAGATTTTTTAGAAGTATAACCCAGAATTCTTAGTTCCATTATACTTCTAATAGGTAAACAGGTTTATGTTTTCGGGGAGTTAGTATAGTGGGATTATCAAATTCCCAGCCCAGTGATATCCTTAGGTCATTGTTCTTTACTCTGTATTAACTCTCCTAAGGTTGCTCTGTTGGAGCAGTTTTGTAGGACCAAGGGCGTTCAATGGGCTTTATAAGATGTGGACCAGCTGCTTTTCCTTCAGACCAATATCATGCCAAAACTATCTCATTTTCATTCTTTTCTTTTTTTCATTTTTTGGCCAGGTAGTAAGTACGTCCTTTAGCAAAAGCCAAACAACTGTTGCATAAAGAAGCTGCAGCAAGTTCTGTTTGGGAACCAGGAGGTATTTGTGTCAAAGAAAGCTCTCATTATTATTTATTAATTGTAAAAGGAAAGAAAAAATAAGGTTTCCTGGAAAAGGATAAAGGTTCAATATGATAAACTCCTGAAAAGCAATAAAAGGCCAAGGAGCTCAGAAAAATAAAGGACAGGAGAGAGTAAAAGAGATGATTTATCCAAGTGGCAAGTGTATTACCAGAGGCAAGGTAAGCAGCTATATTTCATCTTGATTAAGGTACTGGAAGATGGGATTCTGTTTAGATGAGTTAACTTGATCACATTTTATGTGTAGAAGCAGCCAAAAGTAATTGGAGCATGAGAGATTTTAAAGGCCAGAAGCTGTGGATGAGCTGACAATGACAAAAGCAGCTGGAATATGCATAGGCTTTTGGTTTAAGCCCCCAATATTTTTGCTCTGCTAAATGGCTGAGCACCATCATAGCCAAGGAGAGCTTTAAAACTGGAAAACACTTTTCCCTGTATTCTCTGTTACCTGAAAGGGAGTAAAATGCAGCCTAGTGACTAAAACTTGGTGGTACATCTGGTACCAAGGGATTATAAATTATGAATTATTTATTAATATTTAGGTCATTCTGGGTACTTGAGAAACATCAAACATGTTTGACTTCTTCTTAGAGGCTCAGGCCTCAGTCCATTGACATATTACCAGTTCTTCCCAGAAAATTGATCTACTTAGACTCCATATCTTGGAACCACGTTTTAAAGTTTCTGAATGTCTTGGGCTGCTCTTTGACTATAATAGCAGAGTAGTAAATGTGAAGGTTTAATTTTAGTTTTAGGATTTGTATTTTGTTTTGTTTTAAATTAGGGTACTTCAGAGTTGCATTTATCTTGGCTTTTCCCTATAAATTACAGTTTTTAAAAGGTGAATTTCCTAACAGGCACTGGTGTTTTTATTTTGTTCTTGCTAAATGTAGATAAGGTACAAGGTCATAACAAAAAAGATATCATAGCTCAGATTCCTGTTAGGAATGGTTTTTATGCAACTGCTTATGAGTATAAAGATTTTAGGAATGCTGGCTCTTGGATGGCAGGCATTAAATCAATCACTGAAATTTCCCTCACAGGGCAACTTGCCAAGTCATACCCAGAAAGAAGAAAGTTGTGTGATTTAGTTCAGTCAATAAAGCGCAGTAGTCTACATCATTCCACTACTGAAAGGCAATCAAATAATGAACAATCAGACACTTTTGGGTGGGGGTAGAAGACTTATAAAAAGCAAATCATAGCAAGCAAACCTGATTACGTTTATGGATGGAATTTCAGATCTGTGAATGAACAAACCCTGGAAGTGGAGTGTTGTTATTAGAGGCAACTGGAGCAAAGCAGCAGCAGAAAAATCGTTTAGGGAACTGAAGAGTGTGAAAGAAAGTTAAAGGAGGTATCTACGTGCATTCTGGCAGAATGTGGAGTGGAATCAAGGAAAGGGTTCAGTCTGGCAGTGAAAGAGAGTGGTAGGATGAAGGGAAGGATAGATTTAGACCTCACTTCAAAGGAGAACATCAGTCTCAAATGTGGCGCTGCCTTTTAAAGGAAACTGGAAGCACGGCTGTCATTGGGGATATTTGTACTTGAATGGATAAAAACCTAGGAAAAATTAATGATTGCAACCATCTTGTTCAGTTAGGAAGTCTAATAGGAGCCTTCCTTTGGGGAGGTTTCTATATGCATAATAATGGATATTTTCTCATTCCCAAGAACAAGGTACTTGTTGCTCTTTTTCCCCAAGAAAGATTTTATATTTTTAATCCTGAATCTTTCTCTTGTGTGGTAGGTAGGAGGGAGAGGAATACAACCTTTTCTTGATTGTTTAGTTGACCTCAGACTGACATTTTTGGACAGTACCTGACTGAATGTATTACATATGTGCAATAATAATAAGAGTCTTCTGGCAATGATCCCCATTTTGTATTAAAACATAGCAGTAGTTTTAGATATGTATCTTACCTGTGTGTAGATGATACAAATTCCATTGTTAAACTTGCTCCCTGAAAAAAATATTAATTTTCTCTTAATAATACCTTTATGTGCACAGTTGTCCAATAGCACAAGTGTTACTCACTAAATTTCACTCAAAGCATAAAACTTTGATACTATGTTTTGGTCCTGGGAAAATTTCAGATTTAATATTTTGGAAACTGATCACCTGAATTTAGACATCAAAGTTCACTTAAAATAAAGATAAGATATTCTCAAGAATTCATACCTCTAAAACTTTAATTCTTAATATACAGATTTTCCACAGAGAATTTGGAAGAAATAGATTAAAATCTCACCTGCCCTATTCCATCTCTACATTGCAGAGCAGCCTATATTGAAACTTAGATTCTTTGGAGGGAACAGGTTTGATACATAAAATGATTTGGACACTTGTTAATAATAAACATGGAAGAAGTGGAAAGGATGTCAAATATTTAAAAAACAAATTCAGGACACTTAGATCATTTTGCCAGTCACTGTTCGTGCATGAGCTCAGTAAAAGGTTTGTTTTACCCCAAGTATTTGAAGTGAATAAGAAGAGAAGGAAATTTCTGCTTCAGACAACACAAAATCACAGTGATCGTTATATTGCCTTTTTTTAAACAAAAGACAAGAGAAAATATTAAAGAAATAAGTTTTTGTAAACCATAGAATGATGGAATAGATCTTAAAGAGCTATAGAAATGCTAGGAGTCCCTCTCTGAAGCTTTTTTGTTTAAATCATATTTTTTTTTAATTGCTTTTAAGTGTTTTATATAGATCATTGATTTTTTAAAAGTTTTGTTAGTCTAGTATTCATTCTGAAGAGTTTGTGCTGACTTATTAAATAAAAGATTTGTATATCTCTGTGGAGTTTAATGAAGTAGTAGATAGTTGCCTGACCATGAGATCAGGACACCTGGGTTCATATCTTCTGTTGATCATGGGCAGGTTACTTGACCTCTTCAGAGATTTTTCTCATTGATTAATTGGGGAAAATTATAATTTCACTATCTACCTCGTAGGGTTGGTATGAAAAATTCACTTTGCGGATCTTAAAAAGGCTTTGTAAATGGGGGTGGGATACTTTGTATCCCCTAAATAGAATGTAAGCTCCTTGAGGATAGGAACTGTTTCTTTTTTTGTCTTTTTTATCTCTACACCAAAAACAGTGCTATGCACATAACAAACACTTAATTTGTCAAATTGACTCTTTTAGGGAGAAATTTCAGTTGTATGGTGGGCCCAGCTGCCACGGGGGTGACTGAGGAGGAGAGGTATGAGGAAATGTCAGTTAGACTGAGGTTTTTTGAGAAGTTGGCTATGAAAGGGAAGAGAGAAGTAGGATGGGAATGTTGTGGTATAGATCATGCTGTTAAGCCTGGGGAGACTACCTGTGTTTGCAGTCAGATGGGAAAAAGCTTTGGAGACAGATGAAAGATACACGAAAACAAGTTATTCTTAAGAAAGTGGCAAAGTTTAAAATTTCATTTTGAGAGGAGGAATTGAGTCTTATTCTAAATATTAATAATACTAAGAATAAGTCAAACTGTGAATGTAAAGTAGTTAGGGTTATTTTAATGTTTGGTGCAGTGATAGAAAGAAAGACAAGGAAAGCTTAATCTAGAACATTCTAGATTGAAATGTCTCTAAGGTTCTACAAACTCCTGTTTCCATGGCCTTACAAGAGAACATAGAGCTTACTTAATTTTTTGAGACTTTCTTAGAGCCATGGAAGCTGCTACATTTTTAAAGTTAAGAGATTGACCTCAACTGGAAAAAAAAAAAAAGAGAGAGAAGACAAAACCACAGCAGTGGCTTCAATTCAAAATACAGCAGGAAATTAGCTAATGGGGGAACACATTTGCCTGAAGCACACTGCCCACGAGGATCTATAAACGTTCAGATTTTTAAAATGTAGCTAACACATACCAAAACCGTTCTCTACTTCATGAGTTACTATAACCAAGGTTTGGGTTTTTTTTATTGAGTTACTCTTAATAAGGGATACCTTTAACATGCTGAGTCTAAAAAAGAAATGCCAAATGAAAGAGTACATGGTCTTAGTATATATTCATTGTACCCATGATCATTAAGATTTACGGAATCTAGTTTCAGGAGAAGAGACTTGTGTTCTCTTATTAATCATATTTTGTAAACTTATTTTTAAAATATCTGTCCAGAGTTGTCACTTCTAAAAGCAGCCTTATTTCTTAAATTATCATCTCATGATGTGGCAAACGCTTTAGACGTGGAGTAGAAGAATTCTAGCTTGAATCCTGGCTCTACTACTCCAGTAGCTTTGTTACCTTGGGCAAATCCTTTAACTTCTCTAGCCCTCACTTTCCCCATTTATAAAATGAGGAAGTTATTTTAAAGTTCTCTTCTTTTTATCACTGTATCTATAATCTTATTTGCTCCAGAAGTATTCATTTGCTGTTTTTAAGAAAGGCATGAACAAGTATTTTTTTAAGGCACTAAGTCATTCTTAGTCCTAAACCATCATGTGATGGAGTACTTGCTTTGTTCAACTAAAACTCCACTTGTGCTTTAGAAGTTTCGTTATATTTAAGGTGCTGGATTTATTAACTAAACTCTAAGCAGTTACTTGGAATGTTATCTACCACATCATTTCTGGTCATTTACCTCAATATCAATGAGGTAAAACAGAAAAATTTATGAAAATATAATATTTGTTTCCACAAATCAAACCATTTACAACATTCCAAAAACTTTTTCCTTCTACTTATCCAATTAATTACTGTGGCATCTGTGCAGAGGTTGAAGGTATTCAACTAAGTGTTTGTCATGGGAACAAATGTAAAGAGACAAGATTGTGAACAGAAATTTGAGGAACACCCACCTCTAAGAAATGAGAATGAATGGAATGATTTGCCTTTTCTCACAATGTGTGTCAAGACCCAAATTACAAAGTAATGTCTTCTTAAGGGCCCCAAGTATAGGATTTCAAAACTTGGTTGGGTCTGATTATACATCTAGATTGTTTGTATAATATATAAATTTCTAAACTCACTGTGGCATGTGTCGATTTCAAGAAATTATTACATATTTTATGTCATATTTTGTTATATTATTTATGATTGAATGTCACTGCGTCAGGCCAAAATATGACCTTTCAAATACAGATGTGGTATACAAGGATTCCATAAACATATCCATGACTATAATAGCTTTCCACTCAACATCATGAAATCAAGATCCTAAGCAATATATTCATGTTAGAGTCGAATGTGAAATAATATCAGTGAATGACATTCTGTTTGGAAGTATTTTACGTATTGATGGAAGTTATTAATGCCTTTACAAAGAGCTGAGACCTCTTACATGATATTCTCTATACATGAGCACCTATTCACGTAGTATAACATCATGGATGCTCTCCATGTAATCTCCACACGCTGCTAGTGAAAGTGAAAAACAGGGCTAGTAAGGTAGTAGAAGAACAAGGGGAAATGGGGAATCATTGAAATGATTAGGACGTTGCTTCAGACAGGGTTGTTCGGTCGATATATCCTAGTACACAGTGTACCCCAGCTATATGGCTATATCAATCTCATTCTCATAGAGCAGGGGTTAACAAACTACCCCCGTCTGCAGGCTCATCACCCTTTTTTTGTACAGCCCATGAGCTAAGAATTGTTTTCACATTTTTATTTGAACCTCAGGCTTTAGTTTTCCAACCCCTATAATAGAGCATAGGAAATGGTTTCCTACTCCATAAGGTTCTTGACCCTTATTGTCTGGAAGTCCTCTCTGATAGCTACCCTCATTCTCCATTTCCATAATGAAAGCCCATTTTCTCTTGTTCTGCCCTCAGTAAAGATTGAGAAGATACAGATAACAGGTTCGAGAACAAGTTCTCAAAATCCATTCCTGAGAAACTGTTACTGAGCTATGAGTTCTAGTTTATACATAGTAATAAGATCTAGAGAGGGATAGAGGTGGAAAAGATAGGAAATGCCAAATATAAGCTAATTCTTGGCAACCTTAAATTCCAAAACAGGGGTTTGCCCTGACGTACCATTCTGAGACACTCAAAGATTTATTCCAGTGATAGTGATCCTACTGCCATCTGAATCTCTGGGAAGTAGATAAATTGTTACATATTCGTAGAGATGACAGAAGTAAGTAAAATTACAGAACACATTAGCATGTTTGTGCAGATTGAAGATGGAACTGATTTCTTAGACCTTACCCCACCAATGAAATGGTTGTTCTGAGCTTGTCTGTGAATGGCAGCCTCTATTTGGAGAGCAGTTATAGGAAGAGCCAGTTGAGAGAAATATTGTAAGGAAATGCAAGATAATGAAAAACAATTTTTTATCTTTAGCTGGTTGTCAAACTTAAAAAATAAAATTCCTCGAGGTAGCAACATGATAAACAACTCTAAAGGCTGAAAGATTTTTTTTAAGTTTGCAGTATTTTTGACAAACTATTATTTTAACAGCAACCAAAAATGTTTTAAAAGTGTATGTGTGATCCAGAGGAAGAACTATGGAACTGGACTGCAGCATGAAGCAGACCATTTTCCTTTGTATTAGGTTTTGTTTTGTTTTGTTTTACAGTCTCTCCCATTCATTTTAATTCTTTTATGCAACATGACTAAGGTGAAAATGTATTTAATAGGAATGTATGTGTAGAACCTATATAAGATTGTACACCATCTCAGGGAGGGAGTGGGGAAGGAGGGGGGAAGAGGGAGAGGGAGGGGAAAAATCTAAGATGTACAGAAGTGACTGTAGAACACTGAAAACAAATCAAATAATTTAATTAAAAAAGTATATGTGTGTATACATATACACACACAGTGTACTTATATATATACGTACATATGTAGAGACATGCATGCATATACACATATGTGTGTGTGTATAAAAGCATTAATGGTCATATCACTCATGTATACTTTAAGTGCTTTGGATACTTCCAAAAGAGTGAGGGTTTTAATAATGGGTTTGGCATGCTATCTTACTTTGAGGTTCAAGAGTTGTAGCTACTGTATATGGAACTGATTTCAACCACAATAAATTTATGACCCCTATAGTTGGGCCCTTGCTGCTTCTCCATAGTCTCTCTACCCTGTCCTTTATCAGCTCCCTCTGATTTCCCCCACAATTTCTGTTTGAAATCCTTTCATTTCATTCTTATTACACCCCACCCCCGCCTCCACCATACTTAGAGTAGAGGGCATTCTGTTTCGCTGAGAAGATTGAAGCCATCTGGCATGAGCTTTCTAAGCAGCCTTGTCCTATTGTGCCAAACTTCTCCGCACCAACACCTAATCTCTCCTCCTTCCTTCATGTCACCAAAGGCACAACTTCAGTTCCTAACGAAGATAACTTCTTTTGCTTGTACATTGATCCCACTGACCCCTTCAGGACCTTGTTCCAACAGTCATTCCCTTTTCTCATTTATCTTCAGTTTCTCATTCCCTATACCAATAAATATGCTCATATCTCTATGTTGTAAGAAAAAATTTCCTTTTCACCTTTCTGTCCAGTTCAGTTATCATCTCACTATTCCCCTCTTCCCAATTCGCTGTTAAATTAATTAGAAAAGTCTGGTGCAAGCCTGGGAGCAGCAACCTCACATCTATCTTAGAACTTTTGCAGCCTGACCAGCTATCCCCCGAGCTACCCTCCAAAATGGCATCAACTGTCAAGGAGCAGCTTATCTTGAATGTCCTAAAGGAGGACCAGGTTCCCCAGAACAAGATCACTGTTGTTGGGGTTGGTGCAGTTGGCATGGTATGTACCATTAGTATCTTAACAAAGGAATTGGCTGATGAACTTGCCCTAGTTGATGTAATAGAAGACAAACTGAAGGAAGAGATAATGGATCTCCAACATGGCAGCCTTTTCCTCAAAACGCCAAAGACTACAGTGTGACTGCAAACTCAAAGCTGGTCATTGTTACAGCTAGGGCACGTCAACAATAGGGAGAAAGTCGTCTTAATTCAGTCCAGTGTAATTGAATATCTTTAAATTCATCATTCTCAACATTGTTAAATAAATTAATTGGAAAAGTCTGCTTGATAACTGCTTCTTTCCTTACTACCCGCTCTTTGATGAATCTCTTACATTCTGATTTCCCCACCATTCTGCTATAAAACTGTTCTCATACATCACTGTTGATTACTAACTGCCAAATTCTGTCTTCATCCTACTACTCTGCAGCTTTTTATATTGTTCAGCACCCCTTCCTACTCAGTGTTCTTTCTTCTCTTCCCCTGACTTAAGAGATATTTTGAATTTATTCAGTTAATATTTGAAAAAAGCAAATACTCAAATGTCACCATATTATAACTCCAATCAGAAGTTTCCTTCTGAAATAATAACACGTGATAAAGAACACAGACCCGGAATCTATACACATATGTAAAGTCAGAATCCATCTCTCTGTTATTTAAAAATAATAAGAGCAATATTTACAATATCTCTACAAAAAGAAGTTACTTCTGGGTTAAATGCCCTGCTAAAATAGTAAAAAAAAAAAAAAAAAAAGAAGAAGAAAAAAAGAAAGAAAGAAAGAAAGAAAGAAAGAAAAAAAAAAAGAAAGAAATTTATCATTGGTTTACTTAGATTGTGTGTACTATCGCACTTGATGCACTTGATGGTTCCACCTAATTGCACCCTATACCATTATATTCTCTGAGTTCTGTTTCTGTTCTTGTCCTTTTCATGGTTCCTCATCCTTTCCCCAAACTCTCAATGGGATCAGACTCCCAAGGGTCAGCTCTTTAAAGGTGATAAAGGCAAAGGATGGGGGATGAGAGAGAAGGGTGAGTGGTTATAAACTCCTTAAGGTCAGGGATGATTTCATTTCTGCCTGGCATATAGTAGGTGGATTTGTTGATGGCTGGAATGATATTGTGTGTGTGTGTGTGTGTGTGTGTGTGTGTGTGTCACTCAACAATTTCAGCTACTACCTATGTTTACAAATGCAGACTTTGAAATCTACATCTCCATCTCATTAGAACCCTAATACTGCATCTTCAGCTGCCTGCAATATAGTAGTACCTGTTTATCCCAGTGGTAACTCCAACTCAGCGTGTCCAAAACTGGGTTTGTCTTTTCCCACAAAACCTGTCAGTCCTTTTGGCCTCATTATTTCTGTCTGTGGCACCACCATGTGCTCTGGCTCCTGTGCTCAAAGCCGTTGACGCTTTTTACTCTCTTCATGGCCGTTCACCAAGCTCTATAGATTCTACTTCCTGTTAAGTGTTTCCACCTCTGTTCCCTTGACTGCCCCTGTTCCTCCCTTCTAGAAGAAAAATCGTTACAGATACATCTGGTCACACCTTTCTTTTGCCAAAACAGATGTTCAGTGGCTCCCTATTTTCTCCAAAATACAGTTCAGATTCTTTTACCCAGTTTTCAAGTCCTCCCACAGAGAGGTACCAGCCTGCCCTTCCAGCCTTCCTTCACATCTCTCCTCTTCACACACTCCACCACAGTCAGACTAGTTTACTGTGCCCACTGAGCACGTCCTGTGCTTCTCTATCTCCAAACTTTTGCTCACACTGTTCCCTCTGCATGGCATGTCCTCCTTTCTCCCTCTTTTCTTAATTCCTGCCCATCCTTTAAAACCCAGTTCAAATGCCCCTCCTCCATAAAGTCTTCATACTCATCCTTTGTTTTACAGCTCTCTCATATGCTAAAGTAATATCATATATTAGTTTTCTGAACTTATGTCTTAGTCTCCTAGTAGGTACAAAGTTTTTTATGTCTCAGTGTCTAAGACAGTCCTCTACTCACTGAGGGTTCTTAACAAAAGTATGTTGAATAAATTTTTGACTGTGTTCTTATATCTCCCCCCCAAAAAAATAGAATTGTAAATCTTTGGCACAGTTTAGTATGATAATGAATCAGCTGAGCTCCGAGCTTTGCCCTCCCTTCATATTTTCCCTCTTTACATCTCTCCATGATACATAGCACTAACTCAGAGAAGTTTTCAACACATAATTTAAACTTAATTTCATCCAGGGCTCTTTTCCCATATTCAGCTTCCCTGTGAGTGATTTAGTGAGTTGTGTTCGGGGTGAAAATATGAGCAAAAGAAGCTCGCATTTGTTAGAAAATAAAGGTCACGGCCTCACTCCATGTCTAATGCTGTGCATGTGAGGTCAGAAGGCCAATTGATTATTCACTGTTTCCCAGCATAGCTGGGGTTGTACTAAAATATGAATACTGCAGCAGAAACGTGATATTCAGTCTGTCTGAATGAATTTGCTAATGAAAGGCCAACTTCAACTATCATGAGTTTTATGGAAGTCATTCCTGTTGGAGACTGTAGAATCAATGAACTGTTTCTCCTGAACCAACTGGGTGTCTTCATGTAGACTCAGTTTTATCTCATGGTTAATGATTGCAGCAGATCTGTGGGGTTTGTTTCTAGTATGAGCATAAATAAATACTTACGTTTTATGAGAAAAGCATCCTTCTTGTTGGAGTTGGTTTCTAAAATAAGTCCATGGCAAAATGGGTCTCATATCCTTTGCAGTACCTTTTTCTTAGACTCACAATAGGCCTTATCTTTCTGAAGTGTTCTTGCCAAGCTTCCTGCGTCACAGACCTGTGAAATTTGCATATGGTTCTTGATGTTTATCATTATGAGTTGGAATTACTTTTCTCAGATGAGCCTTCCAGGTATCACCTAAGCATACAGCATAGCCTTTTTTTTTAATAATGAAAGGAGATTCAGACCCAAAATGGATGGGATTTTAAAATATACATCTTAACCAAGTTTAGTAAGGAGAGAGATTCCCATTTCATAGAGGAGTTACCTGTTTGCTAGATTGAAGTTCTCCCAGTGTTGTGATTGACTTATTGACATGTGTTCTGCATTTATATAGTCACTTAGCTATTTTGGAAAGCCAAGAAAATGCCCTTCTCATTGGATATATGGCCTGATCTAAGCTATAGGTATGGTACATTTTGAAGCTTCTAATGTAGGATGGCCCATCCAGAGAATGATCTAAGTGTTGGGTGCCATTCAGAGTTCTCCAACATATTCTTGAAGAGTATATGCTTTAAAATGATACTCGGCCTTTTTTTTTGTAACATCAGAGGTACTAATACTCTAGTTTGTAAGTCTCATTGATCTTATCAAGAATCTAAACAAATAATACAAGTTCCTCGTTCTCCAAATGACTAAAGCTTTTTAATAAGTTTATTTTTAAAAAAACCCTAAATCTGCATTTTCAGATACACTTTCCAGCCCTTTCTCCTTTTTCAACTGCCTTATTTCTACTTCCTACCTTCCTCCTACCTCATCCTTCTAAAAAAAAAAAAAAAGGTACAGACATTAAATAAGGATTGAAATCATAGAATGTTAAGTCTGGAAGCGACCTCAGAGGAAAAGTAAAATCCAGCATTATTAAATGACATGTAACAAAGCCAGAAATAAAAACCTGACTGAAATTTAGTGACGTTCTTATGATGTTGAAGGAACTTAAGAGGTCATCTAATTCAAGCCCCACCCCCATTTTAAGAATGAGGCAACTAGGGCCCAAGAAAGTTAGCTCATTGGCCCAAGTCCACAAAGCTAGTAAAATGGCAAAGGCACGATTTTGACCTAGAACTTCAAACTCTCAGATTCATTGCTTTTTCCATTTTACAAGCTTCTTCCTAAATGACTTACACATGGAAATAAAGTCAGTTATTTACATAATAAACATTTATTAGTGCTTACCTACTATATACCAGGCACAATGCTAGGAAAGACAAAAGATAAACCCTACCCTCAAGGAGCTTACAGCCTGATGAGGAAAACAGCATTCAAACAACTGTACAAACAAACTATATTCAGGATAAATAGGGATAATCACAGAGGGAAGGCATAAGCATTAAAGGAGGTCAGGAAAGTTTTCTCATAAAATGTGGAATTTTAGCAGGGACTTCAAAGAAGCTAGGAAAGCCAGCAGGTGAAGAACTAAGTCTGAGCCCTGAATTTGACTCCTAGTTCAGAGTTTTGTCAAGTAGGCCATGCTTCAAAGGGCATAAAACTAATATATCAAAATAGTACCGTTGGTCTCCAAACTTTTTATTGTATACCCCGAGCAGTAAAAATTTGTAAACCTCTGCCCAGTATGTGTGTATTTACATATATGTGTATATATGTATATGTACTACATATGTTATGTACATGCACTACTGTACTAACAATATGTACATTTTAAAGCATGTGATCTTTTGTTGAATAATACAAAAACCTTTTTGCTCTCACAAAAATATTAATGACATTCTAATGAGAGCAATATGATAGAATATTAATTTTGAACATCTTGGTTTATCACTGACCCATCAGTTCAAAGGTCCTGTTCAAAGTTCATTTTTTTTCAAAACTGAATTTTAAGGGTTGTCATAGCTGGAAAAGCAGCGTCACACAGATAAGTAGATCCAGATGAAGAGTATATTACCTGCATTTACTAAATCAATACTCACTTTTCAGACCCATCCACCAGTTCAACAAAAATTTTTGTTGAATTTCAGTGAATAGATTTCTGTATTTCCTGGTATCTATCAAATCATTTGTTCTTGCAAATTAAGCAGTAGAAGTTGCATTTTTTAAATTTTTTTTTGACAATTTGGGTTCAAAACCACTGAAATTCTTCATTTAGAAGATTTTTCTACAGTTTAGAAAATTTCGTCTCCAAATTTTTTTTTAATGTGCCAACATGATAATTTTTATAAGTAAAAGCACTTTTAGCCATCCAGAAAGGGAAAGAGTAAGGGAATGGGCAACAGTTTCCAAAGTTAAGGTCAAGAAAGATTAAGAAGAGGTCTTCAGATTTGGCAACTAAGAGATCATTGGTAACTTTGACTAGTAGTTTCAGTTGAGTAAGGAGTCAAGGATAATGAGGACTTTGAGAACCTGGGAGACTGTAAGAATAGTGGTGACCTTAATGGAAATAAGGAAGTTTCTAAGAGAGGTAGGTTTGGGGAGAAAGATAGCATAGTAAGTTCTACAGTGCAACCCATCTGTGTCTGTTTATTCTGTGCTACCTGCTTTTTTCCACTGAAGAAAAGAAGAGATTTAGGGGAAGAAGAAGGTGAATCAGCTTATTCACTGATTACTACTTCCCTCCCCCAAGCTCAGAAAACACCTGCAACAAGAGGAGCATGCTCAGGAAGGAGGGAAGCAGGAAATGTTGTCTGTGCAACTATTTGGAGTGCCTGGATCCTACTTAGGTTATCATTTCCATGAAGATCCAGTGCCCAGGAGACCAGTGGGGAAGGAGAGCAGAGTGGGAGAATGTTGAGGTAAAGGGGATAATACCGTGCTCTTGCAAGGAAGTGAGGATGTTATTCATCTTCTAATGTCCCATTTGGTTGATCTTATCCCTCTTGGGGGGCAAGTGACAGCTCTCAGGTTGGAAATAACGTATCAACTAACACTTTTTTGGTCAAAGACTCATACAAGGCCCCAAGTATGCCTGGCTTAAGCCAGGTTCCTAGACTTCTAGATCCTCAGGATAATTTTTGTTTTGTTTTTAGACATGTGAATATATTCATCTATGTTCTACGTAAAAATACATGAGAGTACATATAATCTACTTTAATTTTGTAAAGGTGATTAAATATGGGGAAAGAATAAGAATAGGAATTAGGAAAACTGAAATCTAGTCTGCCTCTGCCACCACCTATATCTGGCATTGGAGAAGTAACTTTACCATCTGTAGTTGCCTCATCTATAAAATGAAGAAAATTAGTCCACTAGCAGACGTTTTTAAGTAAGTGCCTACTGTGTGCCAGGTACTGTGTGAGGGGCTAGGGAGGCAAAGAAAGATGAAAGAAAGGAAGGAAGGGAAGGGAAGGGAAGGGAAGGGAGGAAGGAAGGAAGGAAGGAAGGAAGGAAGGAAGGAAGGAAGGAAGGAAGGAAGGAAGGAAGGAAGGAAGGAAGGAAAGTTCCTTCTGTCAAGGAACTTAGATTCTAACTGGGGATGCAGCATGCATACATATGAGTTTATTCATGATACATGTGAAGTGATCTCATAGGGTAGGCACTGATATCTGGGGACAAGGAAAGGCCCCTGCTGATGTCTTTATTCTGCATCTTGAAGGAAACCAGTGACCCCCAAAAGTAGAGGAAGAACATTTCCGGCCTGAAAAACAGCAGTGCAGAGGCCTGTACAGTTGGGAGACAGTGCTGTCTGTGAACAATAAGCTCATCAACAAAGCTCTTTCCAGCTCTTCTCAAAATTCTGTAATTTCATAATAAAATGTCTCTGCTTGTCGAGGAAGTCCAGAAGAGCATTGTTGAATCTGAAAACATGATTTGTGCTCCAGAGAAGATCCTAATGGTGTGTTAGGTCGTCTGTCATTTAAGCAAATGAATCTCACATTATTTCCTGGAGATATTCCCAAAAAAGACATCGATTTTCATTGGTTATTGAGCTGAGATCTGTTCAAAGTTCAATCTCTTCTACATTTGCCCCATTTCTTAGTGTCCCCATGATACATGCTGTCCAATGTATGTGTTTGAAAATACTTGGCAGTCTGTATATGTTTGACTAGTTTCCAGAAACACTCTATCTCAGCCAAGGTTAATTCATCCTGCCTCAGCCTACTGGCAAGCAAGAAAGGGAAATACGCTAGCTATAAGTTATTTGTCATACAATCTGCTCAGCACCAATCTGACTCTCTGGCTGCATTCTGAAGAGGTGGTAACCTTTGGTACATGAAAGTGCTCCTTGAGGTTGTAGAGTGGTCTGAGTTACAGTAGAAGGTAGCCCAGCTGAGCCACTCTTGAGTGCATACTGCCATTAAGAGAGAAGAGAGAGCTGGGAGGTGAGGTGGCATTGAATAGCATGAAGAAAGCACAGGAGCTTCAGAGAAAGAGTGTGTGAGAGTGTGTGTGTGTGTATGTGAGTGTGTATGTGAATGTGTGTGTGTTAGTACTTTGCCCATTTGGGCCTAACAAAAAAATAGTATCTGAGATTGATGATTTTTCCACTCCACTTTCAAAGCAAGTGAAGATGTACAATATTTATTAGCGTGTCTGTATAACAAGACGTTCTTAATCCCATAAACTAAAGGACATTAGCATCTTGAACCTCTTTTAGATTGTAATTTCCACATCTCAGATGCTAATGTTCAGCTCAGACCCAGAAATTTTACAGTGCAGTAATAGAATGTGAAGTAAAAAGGAGAGGATAAATGTCCCGGAAAAGTAGCACCTGAGACCAGCTACAGTGACAGCTGCATCTTGTACGTAGTCTGGTATCATTACCTGGTGTATGAAAGACTTAACTCAGACTTTATGACACAAATAGTACTTCATTTTAAATCTTTTATAAATAAACTTCTTTGCAAAAGTCATCATGACATTTTGATTTGTTAAAAGGTAATTCATTTTTGAGACAAGAAAACAAGCTTGTAAACTTAAAATTTTACCACTTTAAATGATTAAGAAATAAACAACTGTAAAACTGGCTATATGTAATTGTGATTAAATTGCTTTCTGGGGATTTTCCTGATTTTTTGTTTGCCCAAGGAGTTTGGAACATTAACTGTAAAATAGCCAAAAAAAAAAAAAAAAAGTTCACACACACATACATATGCATAAGTATGCACACAAGCCTTTATTCTTGAGAGGAAAGACCTTTTCTATATATCTATATGTATATGTGGATCTTCACACAAACATATACTGTAACTTTTTGCCAAGGGTTTAAGGTACTTAATCCTTTTATCCTACCAGGAATCTTGTGTGATAAGTATGGGCAGGAATAATTATTCCCATCTTCAAGATAACTCAAATACTGAGAGATTGTTTTGCTCACACTTTAGCAGATAGTGACAGTCTCTGACCTCTTTTAATCTGCTACTAGGGCATGCTGCTTCTATCTCTAGTAGTATTTTAAGAGCCTCCTAACTGATCTCAATGACTCAGTGTCTTCCCTTTCTGATTCATTCTTCACATAGCTACCGAATTATTCTTCCTAATGCTCAGGTCTCACCATGCTATTTCCCAGATCCAAAGCCTTCAGTGACCCCCTTTTGCCTGGAGAGTAAGAAATAACAAACTGCTAAACCTGGTAAGATTTACGTAATCTGGTTGCAACCTACCTTTCCAGACTTATTTGACAATATTCATTTACACACAGCACTTGGAAGTGTGTTCATCCACACACAATACCCTTTCATTCACTCTCTATTCTAAACTAGTCCCTGATATTTGTCCTGACTTCTCCTTCCATATACTGGGAGCCACTATTACCCCTGTTAGGCTATGTCCTCTTTCCCATCTCTGCTTACTGAAAAAATACTCAGTTCAAGTTCTGGTTACATCCTCTGTGAAGCTTTCTTTAATTTCCACTGCCAGATCAAAGTGATGATGCTCTCAGATTTTCTTAAAGTACTTTATACTTCTTTTCTTTAGCCACATTCTGACTTGTATTCTGTTTATATGTGTATATATATTATTCTCTGCCTCTCTCCCCCTCCCCACTATATTCTAAGTTTTTTGAAGGAAAGGATTTTGTTTCTTCCTTTGAATAGCTAGTCCTTAGCACATAGATACTTAATAAATGTTTGAATGAATGTGAATATTTGTGTAGTGTCCACTGTGTCCCCAGAACTTGGGATATTGTGAGGACTATAAAACATGACTCCTGCCCTTGAAGACCCTGAAGTCTAATTGAAAAGATAAAGACTTACATACAAGAAAAAGTTGGAGAACATTACACAATAGAGATATCAAATGCTAAACTGTGTGTGGTATGAATAACTACATTTTAGAACACAAGGAGAAATTGATATCAATATTAGTAATCAAGGAGAGCTTCCTGAAGGAGGTAGGATATGAGTTGGTCCTAAAGATTAGGCAACACTGTTGTTACAGACAATATTTACTCTCTTGAATTTAACTGACTAAGTTTGTCTAAAGTTTGAGTATACAGATCATCCCATGGTTTCATTCATCACTATATGGCTCAGTGGGATACTTAAGACAAGCTTGTACCATTTTGTGGGTGTCTGCAGCAATATGTAAAACATCCTTGGTTGTCCTCTAGATCTATTCTTAGGACTGTTCTGCTTGTACTAATTTGACACTTTTCTGAGCCATGAGATCCTGGTAGCTATCATAATACATACCTAGCTTAATTGGGGGCATTTTTAGAAGCAGTATGGTATTGGTAAAAGCATTAGATGAGAAATCAGAAGACACAGCTTCAAATTCCAGCTCTACTGCCATTACCTAGTAACAATAGGCAGTCATGGGGGGGTGGGGGTGGAGCCAAGATGGCAGAGTAGAAAGACTCACCTACTCTAGCTCTTCCCCCATGGCCCATAAAATACCTGTAAAAAATGACTCTAAACAAATTCTAGAGCAGCAGAAGTCAAAAAACAACATATTTCCAGCCCAAAGCAGCCTGGAAGACCAACAGGAAAGGTCTGTCACATGGGGCGCAGAGTGGAGCATAGCCCACAGAGCCCAGCCCAGCCTTGGCTGCGCTGCACTGGCAGGAACACGACCAAAGCAGGCCTCAGGGGCAGAATCCCTGGCAGCAGCTGCGGTTCTCAGATCCCTCAACCCACAGATGCCAAAGACAGCTTCAGAGGTCAGTGAGAAAGCTTTTTCACCTGGGAGAGAAAGGAGCAGGGTCCTCCCCTAGTCCCAGCCCCAGATGGCAGGAGCAGCAAAAGCATCCATTTTTAGAGCCCTCAGCCTAAAGCTCCTGGGGGAATTGAGTTGCTAATCTGGGTCTCAGCCCTCAGTGGTGACCCTGGGGTGAGGAAGAGCGCTGTCTGGCATGGTGAAGCTGATGGAGGTTCTGGAAAGAGACTTCTACTTGCAGATCCTGGGCAGAAAAGCTTTGGTAACTCCCAGACCAGAGTGCAGGCCAGGAGAGGAGTAACTCCTCTCCTTTGATTGTGCCACCTTGGAGAAACTGAGAACTTACAGGTCCACAGAGTATACCCTACTCTTGACAAAGGACTCAAAGATCAAGTAACTGACTGGGAATATGCCCAAAAAAGGGGGAAAAAAATATAGGTTACTTTCTTGATAAACAGGTTTTTTCTTCCATTTTTTTGGTTGAGGAAGAACAATGTGTACCATGAGAGGAAGACATAAAAATCAAACCTTCTGCATCTAAAACCTCCAAAATAAATATGCAATGGTCCCAGGCCATGGAAGAGTTCAAAAAGGACTTTGAAAATCAAGCAAGAGAGGTGGAGGAAAAATTGGGAAGAGAAATGAAAGCAATACAAGAAAATCATGAAAAGTGAATCAACAGCTTGCTAAAGGAGACCCAAAAAAATGCTGAAGAAAATAACACCTTTAAAAATAGGCTAACTCAATTGGCAAAAGAGGTCCAAAAAGCCAATGAAGAGAAGAACGCTTTAAAAAGCAGAATTAGCCAAATGGAAAAGGAGGTTTAAAAGCTCACTGAAGAAAATGGTTCTTTAAAAATTAGAATGGAACAGATGGAAGCTAATGACTTTATGAGAAATCAAGAAATTACAAAACAAAACCAAAAGAATGAAAAAAATAGAATGTGAAATATCTCGTTGGAAAAACAACTGACTGGGAAAATGGATCCAGAAGAGACAATTTAATAGTTATGGGACTACCTGAAAGCCATGATCAAAAAAGACCCTAGATATCATCTTTCATGAAATTATCAAAGAAAACTGCCCTGGTATTCTAGAACCAGAAGTCAAAATAAATATTGAATGAATTCACCGATCACCTCCTGAAAGAGACCCCAAAAGGAAACCACCTAGGAATATTATAGCCAAATTCCAGAGTTTCCAGGTCAAGGAGAAAATATTGCAAGCAGCCAAAAAGAAACAATTTGAGTATTGTGGAAATACAATCAGGATAACACAAGATCTAGCAGCTTCTACATTAAGGGACTGAAGGGCTTGGAATATGATATTCCAGAAGTCAAAGGAGCTAGAATTAAAACCAAGAATCACATACCCAGCAGAACAGTATAATAATACTTCAGGGGGGAAAATTGTCATTCAATGAAATAGAGGACTTTCAAGCATTCTTGATGAGAAGACCAGAGCTGAATAGAAAATTTGACTTTCAAACACAAGAATCAAGAGAAGCTTGAAAAGGTAAACAGGAAAGAGAAATCATAAGGGACTTACTAAAGTTGAATTGTTCACATTCCTACATGGAAAGGTAATATTTGTAACTCTTGAAACTTTTCTCAGTATTTGGGTAATTGGAGGGATTATACACATTTTTATATATATATATGTATGTATGTATATATATGTGTGTGTGTGTACATACATATATGTGTGTATATATATACATACATATATATATAATATATATATATATTTTTATGGACAGAGCACAGGGTGAGTTGAATAGGAAGGGATGATACCTGAAAAAATAAAATTAAGGGGTGAGAGAGGAATATATTGGGAGGAGAAAGAAATGAAATGGGGCAAATTATCTCTCATAAAAGAGGCAAGAAAAAGCTTTTTCAATGAAGGAGAAAAGGGGAGAGGTGAGAAGGAAAAAGTGAAGCTTACTCTCATCACATTTGGCTTAAGGAGGGAATACAGGCACACTCAATTTGGTATGAAAATCTATCTTATACTACAGGAAAGTAGGGGAGAAGGGGATAAGTGGGGTGGGAAGAATGGTGGAAGGGAGGGCAAATGGGAGGAGGGAGCAATTAGAAGTAAACAGTTTTGGGGAGGGACAAGTTCAAAAGAGAGAATAGAATAAATGGGGGGCAGGATAGGATGGAGGGAAATAGAGTTAGTCTTACACAACATGGCTATTATGGAAGTCATTTGCAAAACTGCATATATATAGCCTATATTGAATTGCTTGCCTTCTCAGTAAGGATGGGTAGGGAGGGGAGAAGTTGGAAGTCAAAAATTTTAGGAGCAAATGTTGAGAATTGTTTTTGGCATAAAACAGGGAAATAAGAAATACAGGTAATGTGGTATAGAAATTTATTTTGCCCAAAAGAAAAAGGAGAAGATGGGGATAAGGGAAGGGAGGGGTGTGATAGAAGGGAGGGCAGATTGGGGTAAGGAGTAACCAGAATGCACAGCTTTTTGAGGTAGGGGGAGGGGAGAGATGGGGAGAAAATTTGGAACTCAAAATTTTGTGGAAATGATTGTTGAAAAATTAAAAAAAAAAAAAGAATGTCCAAAAAAACCAAACAAAACCATGGACAGTCGTTCATTCTTAAGAGGCAGCTAGGTGGTCCAGTAGATAAAGTGCTGGGCTTGGAATTAAGAAGGCCTGAACTTAATTCTGTTTTGTGTGACCCTGAGCAAAACATTTGACCTCTGCCTCAATTTCCTCAACTATAAAGTGGGGATAATAGCCCTACTTCCCTAACACTCAGGATTGTTTTGAGAATCAAATGAGATAATATTTGTAAATCACTTAGCACAGTGTCTGGCACATGGTACTTGCTTAATAAATGCTTATTTCCTTCTCTCCTTCTCCAAACATCAGTTTCCTCACTTATAAAATGAATAAAGATAATATATTGTGCTCTTCCTTCACAGACTGTTTTTAAAATCAAATGAAATAATATATGTAAAAGAGCTTTGTAACTGAAGTCTCAAACAATTAGAAATGTAGTAGGAAGTGCTTCTATTTATATCTGATAACACGAGAAGATCTCTGATGTGGAAAACAATGTAGCGGGAAGAGAAGTTAAAAGAGAGGAGCTTTTAATCATATTGCTCTGCAGAAGATTCTGGATTCCATCCCAAAAGAAACATTTTACCAATTTTGTCTGTGGCAGACAATTTTCAGAGGGCAAAGACACAGTCTTCAAAAATTAGGATCACACAGTCTTCAAAAATTAGGATCTCACAGTTGTCAGAGGAATGCTTCGAGCCTAATTCTTTGGTTTCACAGAAATTTTCACTTTTTCTCTTTTACCTGAAATTTGAAATTAATTTAAAATATTTTAGTTACCTCAGTCTCCTAGTTTTACCAGAAAGAATTTAACCAAATTTTAGAGAAATATTGTTTACCAGATATTGAGATAGTGGAACCCATTTTTGTGTTTAATTTTCTGGACTATCCTTTGAGTTGTGATGATTTGTACCAGTGAGAGGAGGTAAAGGGGAAACAAAAATAATAAATAATAAAAGTAAAAAATACAGCATAATGTTAATTTTCTAAGTTAATATGCTGCTAGCAGGGATCCTTTCTATTTGGGTTTGATACAGCTGATTTACACCAGTTTAATATGATTTTTATTTCCATTTGATTTTTGAGCTAATCTCAGCAGATAGATTGCTTTTGGCCTTTTTTTCTTTTCTTTTTTATTACTAAAACTTAAATACACAGTAAAAAAAAAAAAGAAAAACATTAAAAACTTAGATACAAAATAAGAAAAGAAAAAAGTATGTCATGTGCACAACAGAACTTAAGAGAGGATTTAAAGCATATAGCAACAAATTTCCATTTCAAGAAAACCTATGTAATAAATACTATGCATTGCGTTGAGAGCTGTCCGTCTTTTCTGTGCTTCCTTATTACTTTTCTTTTGTTCTCTGCTGTGCACTTTTTATTTTGTTCTTTCCTCTCCCTTCTTCCTCCCACCCCAGAAGGCTACAATTGTGCATAGATATATGTATACAAACATAAAGATACACATATGCATATATGCACATGCATATATACTTACATATAAAGACATACTTTCCCTAAAAAATTCTAATTTTGATCTTTGTTTATATGTTTGTTCATATCTCTTATTTCCTATTCCTCCTAAATCCTCGACTTTACTTCCATCCCCCACCTTGCCCTCTTATAACATAACCTACCTCTCTCCCTAAGGATCCCTCCCTTATCCTGCCATTCCCATTAATCTAAATATCTTTCTATACTTATTCCCTCACCCTCCTATCTAGAGATCTCTGCCTGTCCTCTTGGAATTTTATTTCTTTCTGAATTTAGAAGGCTTTTATACTCTTCTAAATGTGTGTGTGTGTTTGTGTGTTTTGTTCCCTCTTAAATCCATTCCCAATGAAAATAGGTTTCCAGAACTAACAGCCCTCCTCCCCCATCTAATTCCTCTGTATCAGTTCTTCCTCTTGCACCACTATATTTAAATTGTTTTTTTCTTGTTGCTCATAACATTTCGTCCTTGAGCCTGGAGGTTTCAGAATTTGCCTATACCATTCCTATGGGTTTTCCTCATAGCATCTCTTTCGGATGGTGATCGACAGATTTTTTTCTATTTCTACTTTCCCCTCTTGTTCTAAATGCTTCAGAGAAATTTCCTTCGATTATTTCCTTTAATTATTATTGTATCAAGATCATTTTTTTGATCATAGCTTTCAGGTAATCCAGTTATTCTTATGTTTTCTCTTCTTGATCTATTCTCCAGATTAGTTGTTTTATGAGGTGTTTCACATTCTCTTCTATTTTTCATTCTTTATATTTTGTTTGATTATTTCTTGATCTCTTATAACTTCACTAGCTTTCCCTTGCCTAATTCTGTTTTTCAAGGAGTCATTTTCTTCCTTTAGACTCTGGATCTCCTTTTCTAATTGGTTGTCTTTTCATAATCTTTTTGGTTTTCTTGGATTGTTCTGTTCGTTTTTTGTTTTTTGGGATTTTTTTTTTTTTTTAGTTTTTCCTCAATCTGTCTCATTTGATTTTTAAAGTCTTTTTAAAGCTCTCTGGATTCTTTTTGGGCAAGTAACCATTTGACATCACTCTTCAGGGTAAGAGAGAGTTTCTTTGCTTCAATACCCTCCTCTGAGGATGAACCCCAGTCTTCTCTATTCCCATAATAACTCGCTATGGTTAGATTCTTTCTCCTTTGCCTGTTCTTTTTTTTTTATAGTGTCTTAATTTTTGTAATCACCTCTGGACCTGGGGCATGAGGAATGTTGCCTCTGTCCTTAGATCCTCCTTCGGTTCTCACCTCTAACCTGGAACTGGAGCCAAGACCTCCAGTGCCCACAGTCAGCAGTGTCTCTGCCCCACTGCTTCTGCACTCTCTGGAAATGTGCTGGTTTTTTCTCTCCCCAGTTGTGTCTCCACAGCACAGCTGTATCTGGCATTCCTTGTCAGCAGGGATTCCTTCAATCTTCCCCAGTTCAGATACCCAACTCCCCTCACTGTCCCAGGGGTAAAAGTTCCTGCAGCTGGGACTGAGGCAGCTTTTCAACCCAGTTAATCCCAGAGCTTCCCATTTGTTGTTTAAGCAGATCTAGAACCTAGCCCAGAGATGTTTACTTATCATAGGGACCAAATCTTGTCCAGTTCTTCTCTTGTTGTCCCAGGAGGACCCCTATTCTACCCCTACTCTAATTTATGTTTACTTCTCTGTGTTCAGTCTAAGGCATTATTTCATCTCTTTTGTGGGGAAAAATCTTGAGAGCTTAGAATTTCCTAACCTACTCTGCCATCTTCCTGGAATCCTCCTCTGCTTTTGGTCTTAACGAAAGGAAAAATCTCCAGATGGGACCATAGTCCCATAAGGTGGGGTGGACAAAGGTTAGATTTGGCATCAGGAAGACCTGAGTTTGAAGCCTGCCTCAAGCATATAATACCACTGTGACCTTGGACAAATCACTTAAATTTTCTTAGCCTTAGTTTCCTCATGTAAAATAGGGACAATAATAGTGTATATTATTGTACATTATTGTGAGGATCAAATGAGATAATACATATAAGGAGTCTTGTAAACCTTAAAATGCCATATAAATGTTAGCTGTTATTGTTGTTGTTGACCCTCTGGCACACCCCAACCTTATCAGGTACTGAAAAAATAATATGATAATAAGATCTGATAAAATCTGATAATATTGGGTTAAATATTTATTTCAATCAGTCATTGCTACCAGATAATCTCTGTACTGTTCATCCCAAAAATTTCTTCCTTTATACATATATTTTTTAGTTTTTAGTTTTTAGTTTTCAACTTTCACTTCTATAAGAATTTGAAATCAAAATTTTCTCCCCATCTCTCCCCATCCCCAACCCCAGGGGATGCACCCCATCTACCCCTTCCTCCATTCTGTCCTCACTTCTGTTACCCCTCCTTATTCCATCTTCCTCCCCTCTATTTTCCTGTAGGGCAAAATAGATTTCTATACCCCATTGCCTCCACATCTTATTTCCCAGTTACATGCAAAAACAATTTTTTAACATTCATTATTAAAGCTTTGAGTTGCATATTCTCTCCCTTTCTCCCTCCCCACCCACCCTCATTGAGAAAGCAATCAATTCAATGTAGGGTATACATGTATAGCCATGTAAAACACTTCCATAGTAGTTATGTTTAGAAGGACTGACTACATTTCCCTCTGTCCTATCCTGCCCTCCATTTATTCCATTCTCTCCCTTGACATGTCCTCCCGCAATAGTGTTTGCTTCTGATTATCCCTTTCCCCAGTTTGCTGTCCCTTCTATTATCTTCCCTCTCCTATCCCCTTCTAACTTGCTTTCCTGCAGGGTAAAATAGATTTCCATATCCAATTGAGTGTTTGTTATTCCCTCCTTAAGCCAAATCCCATAGGAGTAAGGCTCATTTATTCCCTTTCATGTGTCTCCTTTCCCTCCACTGTAAAAGCTCTTTCTTGCCTCTTTTATTTGATATGATTTGCTACATTCTGCTCCTCCCTTTCTCTTGCTCCTAGTACATTTCACCCTTCATATTCAGATCACCCTGTGCCCTCTATGTGTGTGTGTGTGTATACACATACATATACATACATGCATACACCCATGTACATATACATACATGCACATACATACATACCCATACACACCTACATATACATACATGTGTATCTATATGTATATATATTCCCTCTAACTACCCTAATCCTGAAAAAAGTCTCATGAGTTACAAGTAACATCTTTCCATGTAGGAATGTAAACACTTCAACTTTAATAAGTCCCTTATGGCTTCTCTTTCCTGCTTACCTTTCCATGTTTCTCTTGATTCTTGTATTTGAATTCTTGTATATGAATATAGCAATCTACTCTTGGCTAAACCCCAAAACCCCAGCTTCTGGGATGAGAACTCACTGTTTGACAAAAATTGCTGGGAAAATTGGATAACAAATGTGGCAGAAACTAGACATAGAGGAGTTCCTGACACTGTACACAAGAATAAAGTCCAAATGGGTACATGATCTAGGTATAAAGATTGATACTATAAACAAATTAGTGGAGCAAGGAACAGTATATTTTTCAGATTTATGGAGAAGGGAAGAATTTTTGACTGAACAAGAGATAGAAAGCATTATGAAGTGCAAAATGGATAATTTTGATTACATTAAACTGAAAAGTTTTTGCACAACCAAACTCAGTGCAACCAAGGTCAGGAAGGAAGCAGAAAACTGGGAAAGAATTTTTGCAACTAATGTCTGTGATAAAGGTCTCATTTCTAAAACATATAGAGAACTGAGTCAAATGTACAAGAATACAAGTCATTCCCCAATTGATAAATGGTCAAAGGATATGAATAGGCAGTTTCCAGAGGAAGAAATTAAAGCTATTTATAGTCATATGAAATCACTATTAATCAGAGAGATGCAAATCAAAACAACTCTGAGGTACCACATCATACCTATCAGATTGGCTAACATGACAAAACAGGAAGATGATAAATGTTGGAGAAGATGTGGGAGAGTTGGAACACGAATTGTTGGTGGAGCTGTGAGGTGATCCAAGCATTCTGGAGAGCAATTTGAAACTATGCCCAAAGGACTACAAAAATGTGCATAACCTTTGACCAGCAATTCCACTTCGAGGACTGTATCCCCAAGAGATCATAAAAATGGGAAAGGGTCCCACACGTACAAAAACATATATAGCAGCTCTCTTTGTGGTGGCCAAAAACTGAAAATCACAGAGATGCCCATCAACTGGGGGAATGGTTGAACAAATTGTGGTATATGAATGTAATGGAATACTATTGTAGTATAAGAAATGATGAACAGGAAGACTTCGGAGAGGCCTGGAAAGACTTACATGAACTGATGCTGAGTGAAAGGAGCAGAACCAGGAGAACTTTGTACACAGCCACAACCACAGTGTGTGAGGAATTTTTCTGTTAGACTTAGTACTTCATTGCAATGCAAGGACTTAAATAATTCTTAATGGTCTCTTAAGGCAAGATGCCTTCTGCATCCAGGGAAAGAACTATGGAATTCAGTTGCAGAATGAAGCAGATCATTTTTTTTTGTATTATGTTTTGGTTTGTTTTATGATTTCTCTCATTCATTTTAATTCTTCTGTGCAACATGACTAAGGTGAAAATGTATTTAATAAGATTGTATGGGTAGAACCTATATAAAACTGTTTGCCTTCTCAGGGAGGGAGTTGGGAGGTAGGGGGGTAAGAGGGGGAGAGAGGGCAAAAATCTAAGATACATGGAAGTGATTGTAGAACATTGAAAACAAATTTAAAAAAGAAACTCGAATTTTCTATTCAGCTCTGGTTTTTTCAACAAGAATGCTTGGAAGTCCTCTATTTCATTGAAATTCCATTTTTTTCCCCTGAAGTATTATACTCAGTTTTGCTGGGTAGGTGATTTTTGGTTTTAATCCTATCTCCTTTGACCTCAGGAATATCATATTCCAACCCCTTCAATCCCTTAGTGTAGAAGCTACTAAATCCTGTGTTTTCCTGACTGTATTTCCACAATACTTGAATTGTTTCTTTCTAGCTCCTTGACCCGGAATTTGGCTATAATATTCCTAGGAGTTTTCTTTTGAGATCTCTTTCAGGAGATGATCAGTGAATTTTTTCCATTTCTATTTTTTACCCTCTGGGTCTAGAATATCAGGGCAGTTTTCCTTGATAATTTCTTGGAAGATGATGTCTAGGCTCTTGTTTTGATCATGGTAGACCAATAATTTTTAAATTATCTCTCCTGGATCTGTTTTCTAGTTCAGTTGTTTTTCCAATGAGATATTTCACATTGTCTTGTATCTTTTTATTCTTTTGGTTTTGTTTTATAATTTCTTGGTTTTTCATAAAGTCATCAGCTTCCATCTGCTCCATTTTAATTTTTAAAATATTTTCTTCAGTGAGCTTTTGAACTTCCTTTTCCATTTGGCCAATTCTGTTTTTAAAGCATTCTTCTCCTCATTGGCTTTTTGGACCTCTTTTGCCATTTGGATTAGTCTATTTTTAAAGGTGTTATTTTCTTCGGCATTTTTTTGGGGGGGGTCTTCTTTAGCAAGCTGTTGACTCATTTTTCATGATTTTCTTGCATCACTCTCATGTCTTCCCAGTTTTTCCTCCACCTCTCTTACTTGATTTTCAAAATCCTTTTTGAACTCTTCCATGGCCTGAGACCACTGCACATTTTTTTGGAGGCTTTGGATGTATGACCTTGCTGTCTTCCTCCAGTTATATGCTTTGGTCTTCTTCTGATTGTATGCTTTTCTCTTCCTCCTCTGAAAGTATGGAAGAAAATACCTTTTCACCAAAAAAGTAACCATTCTGTAGTCTTATTTTTTCCCCTTTTTGGGTATTTTCCCAGCCTGTTACTTGACTTTTGAGTCCCTTGTGAAGTGGAGGGTAAACTATCCCAGGCTTCACAGGTTTTGTACAGCTGTTCTCCCAGATATCTGTAAGGATGTGTAAGTTTTCAGTTCCTCCAAAGTAGCATAATCACAGGAGAGGTGTTTTCTCCTCCCTTGGCCTGTGCTTTGGTCTGTGAGCAACCTCAAGTGCTCTTTTCTACCCTGGAACTGCGAGTAGAATTTCCTCTCCACAGCCACCACCAGCTCTGCCCCTCCATTGCTCTTCCTCACCCCAGGACCACCACTCAGAACTGAGACCCAGATCTGCTGCTTGGTTCCCCCAGGGTTTGTAGGCCAACAGCTCCAGAAGTGGCTGCTGCTGTGCCAGTGGTTGCTGCCACTCTACAACTAGGGCTAGGGCAGGATCACATTCCCCTCTCCACAGGTAAAAGAGCTTTCTCACTGACCTTTGAAGCTATCTTTGGTATTTGTGGGTTGAGAAATCTGAAAACCACAGCAGCTGCCCATGATTCAGCACCCTGAAGCCTGCTCCAGTCCCATCTCTGCTAGAGTGGCCCATGCTGGGCTACGCTCCACTCCTTTCCAAGCTGGTGCAATGGACCTTTCCTGTTGGTCTCCCAGGCTGTCTTGGGCTGGAAATCTGTTTCACTCTGTCATTTTGTGACTTCTGCTTTTCTAGAATTTGTTTAGAGTCATTTTTTTACATGTATTTTAAGGGCTTTGGGGGGAGAGCTCAAGCATGTCCCATGCTTCTACTCCTCCATCTTGGCTCCACTCTACACATGTTATTAACCATATTAAATTTCTTTAACCACCCATAAATAATGGCAAGGAGGTGAAAAACAGTGCTATTGCTAGACATTTTTTAATGCTTATATTAAGTTCTAAAAAGTTTCTTGAAACAGTTTCTAGGATTAACTATAACTTTTGTTGTTATTGTTCAATCATTTCAGTCATGTCCAACTCTTCATGACACCATTTGGTGTTTTCTTGGTAAAGATACTGGAGTAGTTTGCCATTTCCTTCTCCAGCTCATTTTACAAATGAGGAAACTGAGGCAAATAGGGTTAAGTGACTTGCCTACGGTCACATAGCTAGTAAGTGTCCAAGTCTGGATTTGAACTCAGGTCTTCCTATCTCCAGGCCCAGTATTCTGTACGTTGTATGACCTACCTGCCTCATAACTTTTGTTAATTGTTGATAAACATTCTTTTTACAACTTTCACTATCTGTCTATGAAGGTATAATTGATTTTTTCCCTGCATTTTGTAGTTATTGATATATTCAGCCATATTAAGAATGTACTTTGCACTCAGTGCAGTCAAGTATAGCACCATGCCAGGTCCTGGGGAGGATGTAAAAGAAAAGTAAGGCATCATCCCTCCTCTCTAAGAGCTTACATTCCAGTTGTGGAATCAGGACACTTACTTATGAGCAGATTAATTAAGCATAATTGAATGGTGGAGGTAGTAAGTGCCATTAATTCCAGAGAAGGAAGAGATCACTGTGGAACAGAATAGTTAGAAAAGGCTGGCTTTGTGAGTGAAGCAAACTGGAAAATGGATAGGATTGAAATAGGCAGATAAGAAGGATAGTGGTACGGCAGGCAGAAGGGAAAACATTCATTAATAAAGGCCTCATGTCCAGCATGAGCGTAGTATATTACTGTAATGGTAATCAGATGAAGAAAATCTTGCGATCACTGATTTGTCCTTGCTTTAATCAAATTAACAGTTAAATTGTTTGATACTCATTAGAATGAACTATGAAATTGTTAGGAATCTAAACAAAAGCATATGTTGCCCACAGATGATCACTCATGTTCTGCTTCTTTACAAATGACTTCTTCACATGTGAGATTTCCTTTTTTGTATTTACTACGTTCATGTAACTAAAAACTCTTCTTTTTTAGAGAGGCAGCCCTTAATTCATGCATAAAAGTATATCCGTACTAAAAGGAGAAAGATCAAACTATTGGTTTCAATAAATCAATAGAAGTATTGGTTTTAGATTTTGTTTAAGTTATATGCCATAGAAAATGTTAAATCTGCTAAAATTCCAAATTTCACGTTGTTGTGAAGAGTGTTCCGCAGTTACTCTTTTTGTGGTTTTTGATACTGTGCTTTATTTGTACCACAAGTTGCATTTGGATTGAGAATTGACCAGGCTGGTGATCCTTTGAAAGCCCATCAGCAGATCAAGTCATCAGTCCTTGTGTTCATTCCTGTGGTTTGTGTATGTCCTGTAAATGTCCTTAAACTTCCATATGGTGGTTCACATTGGTAAAGTACTTTAGAGTTAGAACTCTCCTCATTAAAGAGTTACCACCAGTGCCCTTAAAGGCACAGTATACTGCTAAGAATATTCTGAAACACAGAGCTCTGTGTGATCTGCTTTACTAAATTCACTGTGGAGCCAACAGCAGGAGCTTAAATTTGTGATTCTTATTCCTGTATTCATTCATCTCTGTTCTCTTGCTTGAAGTCAGCATGTTTATTTTAGGAAATTTTCATTTGAATTTTCTTTTTAAATAACTGGTCATTACAGTTAAATTAAATTAAGATCATTACAACAAACTCTAGAGAGCTGTCCAGATTCAGTGTTGTTGCGTCAAATATTCTTTGAATCGAGAGGACCACTGCCTTGAGCTTAAAACTTGTTCATTGATAACGAGCAGTGATTTTTGTTGTTTCTTGAACCTGCAGAATTGCAGCTTTGCTGAAATGAACACTCACCCTTTGGCCTTCCCAGTCCATCTTAAGGCCATCATTGCCTGTTAAGATTGGATGATTTTTTTTTCCGCTTGTGAATTTCAGGGTCTTGTCTTGCAGGTTTTGCTGTGGCCCAGTGTATAAACCAGCATGGTTCGTCACCCCTGCCATCATCATCTCCTCCTTCCAGTGGCAGTTCCAGTGGTAGTGGCAGTACGGGGCGCTGTGACTCGGTTGCACCCAGCTCCACTTCCACTCCTTCTGCAGCACAAAGCCCATCAGGTATTGAATACTTTTTATGAGCTAGATGGGGAATGTGTAGCGGCCAGGAAAAAAAAATGTGAAGTAGTGATTTTCAACTTTGTTTGGGAAACTGGCCAGTTCACGCACAGTGTGCCCTTCTACTCTGAACCTCCCCACCCCTAGATCAGACAGTGTCATGAGATATTCATCATCATAGACACTAGAGGATTGCTTTTTCCATTGATCTGCTTTCTGCTTGTGGTAATTTGAATGGTACTTGTTGACTTGCTGCTCCTGCTTCCAGATTGACCTAGTTTGATTAAATCTCTTCTACTGCTTATTATTGGACCATATTCAGCTCTTCCCTGACTAGAGAGCTACAGGGAAATGAAGTTTGTCAGGTTTGTTCTTCCTCAATTAGTCCCAATTATCACCATAAAGTTTTTTTTGGGGGGGGTGTGGAATCCATAAGGATGAAAGTACACTAAGTTAACTTATTTGGAACTTTGATGAATTTTGTCATATTTTTCTTTTTTAAAATACTGTGCTTAAATTTTAAATTTATATTACAGTGGATGACCTGTACTGTCATCACCAAGGAATTACGGTCCAGAAACTATGCAGCATGTTTAGACTCTTATCAAGCCATGATTTTTTTATACTATTATGATATTCTTATAAATAGATTTGACAAGATTCTAAGTTGTGTTTCACTCTTAGGACACTTAGGGTGTGGTCTCTCTATAATCTTTTCATGTCAAGTTACATGAATTTGTGGCTTCATAATGCCTCTTCTTCATCACACTGATGTTTCCAGATTGATCTCTCTGAAGTTGTTTTAAGGTTTCCTGATCCTCAGTAAAGGGTTAATGTGCCATGATTTGTTTGGCTCAGTGTGTATCTAGCCTGTCAAGAGTCCCCCTATGTAGCATTTACTGAGCATCCATTACCTTGATCTTCTATTGACATTCATGAGCCTGAGAGAGCTGCTGGGAATTGAAGTGAGGGGCCAAGCAGGAAGGTCATCTTGAAGTCACTTCACTTAGATGCTCCTCCATTCAGCACCTGATCCCTCCTGACCCAGTTTGGTCTTGAAGATTGAGGTGACTGACCATCTTTTGAGAACAACCGTGGTGAAACCCTGATTCAAGATTTATAAGTTGTTGCCTGGTTTTCTTAGAAATTTGCTGGTTTTATCAAGCAGCCAAAGACAAGCCTTGGGCTTTGTTAAGCTTTGTAATAATGCTTACATGTTGTATTAGAAGTACAGTATTTTCTTTTCATGTACTTATACTGCAGTCTGTGCATTTTTAATAGTCACAAATATATAAATATAATTACATTTCAAGTATAAAACTCTAATACATTTATGATATTTTATAAAAGAAGTATGAACTATTAGGGTTCTTAACCTGGGATCTCTGAACCCATTTCTTTTTAAATTTTTTATCATTTTGATAACTGTATTTCAATATAATTGATTTCCTTTGTAATCCTATATATTTAGTTTATATATTTAAAACTTTATTCTGAGAAGAGGTTTACAAGTTTCAACAAACTTCTGAGAGGGTCTGTGACATAAAAAAGGTTAAGAACTCCCAAACTCAGTGAATGAATGAATAACACATTGCTACTAAGCTCCCAAACCTATTAAAGTATATCATTTTATTATGATTCAGAATATATAAATTGTTCATCTTACCATAGCCTCTGTGTGAGTCTCCCATCTTCCCTCAGATGCCCAGCATTATTTGTTCTCAGTCTTTCCCAGCCCCTTGACACTAATCTCCTCTTCCATCTTCATATCATGTTTTCTCATGTTAGAAAATGAGAAGCTATTAAGCTATCTGATGGTGAAAGTAACTGGACAATTCTGCTAGCTTTAGTACTAAGTTGATAAGTGATGGTTATAACTTTATAAGTTTATACTTTAGTTCTGTGCATCTTATTGTATCTGGAAAAGCATCTATTGGGTCACCATTCTTAATGTGACCCGACAGTGAAAGCACTGAAGTAAATCCTGCCTGCCTGACTCTCCTGAAACTAGAGTGACTCACCTCCATGATGAAGAGCTGCACGTGTCAGGCGGGCTGCTCGCTCTCCATCGATCACTAGAAGCAAAGTAACAAAGAATATGAGCTGCTTCCAAAGGGGTATGATAACAGTGAGGAGCTCCCAATCGGAAGGCACCTCAGGATTTAGAAAGTGTGGTGCATAGTAGGTAAGTTACCCCATGGGAGCCAGACTGTTTCTGAATTGTGTAAAAATCTAGACCTGAAAGCTGGCAACAACTCAAGTTAAAAGCTACATTTGTGTTGAGATGTAGAATTTCTGGCCTAAACTTGTGGTATATTCAGTTACATTTAGAAAATAGGATATTGGTTTTCCAGATTCTTTATGGAGGTGAGGGTAGAGGGAGAGATGTCCCTATAGCAAGATGTTTTCAGCATCTGGTTGGTGTCATGCTAAACCACAGCAGAGGGGAAATACACAGCCACCAACCAAAAAGAAGGGAAGACTTATTCTTGGCATGGCTGTCTTTCTGCCAGTTGTTTGGCACCATATTGGCTTCTAGGGAGTTTGTTCTTGGGATCCTTACCAGAGGTACAGCTTTCTGACCTTTAGCCACAGCTATGACAACATTTTACCACCACACTTTCTACCCTCTGATGAAGGGGTTTGTGATTTTCTCAATATTTTAGTCAGACTGGCCTAGTTTGTAACAAACCAGATAGAGCACCACCTCAGTCAGCCCTCCCAACCATTTGCTGGAACCATTTTATACGGGAGAAAAATGCTCTTTGCACTATTGCTCATTGTTGTTGGAATGGTTTTTGAGGGCAGCAGTGCTGAATCAGATGAATTTTGTTGCTGTTTATTATGTAGCCTCCTAGAGTCAGTAAACTCCCCATGAGTATTGAACAATTTCTTGTTATGTTTGAAGTACTCAATAGAACTAGGTTTTCCCTTATCTTGAAACTCTGTTAAGTAAGGTACCTGGGAATGTGTAGGTCAGTGGTGTCCCAAACAAGATGTTGGTTACTCATGTGTATATCCTTATCTTAAACAATCTCTCAGAGCTGAATTATACACATAGGGAATGATCATCATTCATGGTGACCTATTCAAAATAAAGTTTTGAAAATCAGCCTTATGCCAGTGATAATGACCATTAGTAATCCCTTAAATGGTTTTCCCTTTTATTGTTTGGCACAAATGAATGGAACATAGAGTATCTTTTACTGAAGATTTAAACTCATGCTAAAACGTGTCAACTCAAACATCTATAAACATTGATATAATTATTCATCTTAAGCAAAAACTCCATGAACATAGTATACCAAATGCTCACGTGAATACAACTTATGGTTCTGTCCCACTTATGGCCAAAGCATGTGCTTTGTCCTTGCTCAACCTTAAATATTCAAGAATATCTGGTATCTGATAATGCATTATGGGTCTCTCACTCCTGGCTGTACCTTTTTTGAACATAATTATAGTTTCTAACTCTACTATCTGCTGTTTGAAGTAGCACTTTCTCTTGTGTCCTAAATTTAATTCCTTCTAACTTTATGGGGGACCACTTATTCTAGAATCTTAGAATTTGGGAAACAAATTCATTTTTCATCCTCTTCCTACACATTATGATTTTATAGACTTTGATGTCTGCCTTCTAATGTTTTTGTCTGCCCTCATACAGCATTGCTCTCCTTCTTTAGCCCACATTAATCATGCTATTTGATGTTTTTTCTGTTCTCAGAATAATGTGTTGTGGTCATATATTCTCTTTCCCCCTTGATAATGGTATAATGAATGGTTCCTGGGACTCTTTAGTCTTACAAAGTATCTGACTTTCCAAAAACTGGAAAAGGTGAAAATTACTTCTTGAGACATATTGAGATTTACTCATGTCTTTCTTTGTGAACATGCTGGTGCGCCAACTCTAAGTTCATTACTCAGAACTGAAGACAAATCTTTTTTGGAAACTTGTCCTATCAACTTGTACATTCTTATAGTCCAGTGGAGATCTTTTCAGTTTCATTCTTTATCACATCAAAGAGTGATATAATGTAATAGTCACTTAGCAATAAATATTGTACTATAATTAGGAGTGAGACTATGCTACTTCTTAGGAGGATTAAACACTGAAAAATCTGTTTAAGATCAAAGATGTCTAATTACAAATTCTTTATATTAAAAAACAGTGCACCAAAATAATTATTATCATCTTATAATTTCTGTGCTATTCAGCCTTTTAAACTGAGTGCTTTGAGATCCCTAAAAAGGTCAGTGATTAGCAAAACTCTTGTTAAAGAAATTAATTTTTTTGACTTCTTAGGCTAAAAGCCAAGAGTCATATCTGTGACAGGCCAAACATAAGTAGTCTAATGGCTTTTAATTTGATCCTGTTTTAGACAAGCATGGGATTAGATGCATCTTGCATTTTTTTTAATAGTATTTTATAGTTTTTGAGAAACCTAAATAACAAAGATTACATAGTAAGAGGGAAATAGACCTAATAGTAGAAATAAATATAAAGCATTTAAAAATATGCTTAAGTTATTTTACTGAGTTTTTTCCTTCATTAATACTTGTGATTTGGTTTAGCATATAGTGTCCTTAGGTAAGTGTTATCTAAAGTGTAAGTCTCCCTAAATGTCCAAACAATACTCTATCTTCTGATATCCATATTTTGAGATTTTTAAATGTGTTTTTGAATGTGCTACTTATTAGGTAAGGGAAAAATCTACTTTTTGATGAAGCTGAAATGAGATATTGGGTGTAACTCATGTTCTTTTTTAATCATGTTCATTTTAAAGATATGTCAAGCTATAACATGCAGCTTCATTTGAATTTCTCCAAGTTTCCTTAAAAGAAGTAAAGGGGTGTGTGTGTGTGTGTGTGTGTGTGTGTGTGTGTGTGTGTGTGTGTGTGTGTGTGTGTATGTCTATGTCTATGAAAAGAATGACATGGGAGACACAGGAAGAAAGAAACAATCCTTTAAAAATAAGTTATATAGGGGCAGAATCAAGATGGTGGAGTAGGAGGACTGACCTGCTCTAGCTCTCCCCCCACAGCCCATAAAATACCTGTAAAAAAGGACTCTAAACAAATTCTAGAGCAGCAGAAGCCACAAAATGACCGAGTGAAACATTTCCAGCCCAAGATAGCCTGGAAGGCTGACAGGAAAGATCTATCGCACCATGCTCAGAGTGGAGCACAGCCCAGCCTAGGCCCCACGGCATGGACAAGACTGGAGCAGACTTCAGGGAGCAGAATCATGAGTAGCAACTGCGGTTCCCAGATTTCTCAGCTCACAAATGCCAAGGACAACTTCAAAGGTCAATAAGAAAGCTCTTTCACTTGGGTAAGAGGGGAGTGCAGTCAGGCCCCAGCCACAGGGCAGTGGCACCCATGTCCATTTTTGGAGCCTTCAAACTAAAGACCCGAAGGGAATCAAGCAGCTGGGTCTCAGTTCTGACTGGCAGTGCTGGGGTGAGGGGGAACACTGGTGCTGATGTGTTGGAGCTGGTGGTGGCTGTGGAGAGGGAATCCAACTTGCATATTCTCAGCAGATGAAAATGCTTGTAGTTGGTCACAGACCAGAGCGAAGGCCAGGAGAGGAGTGAACTCCTCTCCCTTGATTGTGCTACCTTGGAGGAACTGAGAACTTACAGGTTCCTAGACATATCTCAGAGAACAGCTGCACAAAACCTCTGAAACCTAGGGTAGTATAACCTCCACTTGACAAAGGACTCAAAAGTCAAGTGATTGGCTGGGAAAATGCCCAAAAAAGGGAAAAAAAATAAGACTTTCTTGGTGAAAAGGTATTCTCTTCCATCCTTTTGGATGAGGAAGGACGAAGCATACTATCAGAGGAAGACATCAAAGTCAAGGCTTCTACATCTAAAACCTCCAAAAAAAAAAATATGCAATGCTCTCAGATCATGGAAGAGCTCAAAAAGGATTTTGAAAATCAAGTAAGAGAGATGGAGGAAAAAATGGGAAGAGAAATGAGAGTGATACAAGAAAATCATGAAAAGTGAGTCAATAGCTTGCTAAAGAAGATCAAAAAAAAAAATGCCAAAGAAAATAACACCTTTAAAAATAGACTAATCCAAATGGCAAAAGAGGTCCAAAAACCCATTGAGGAGAGGAATGCTTTAAAAGCAGAATTGGCCAAATGGAAAAGGAAGTTCAAAAGCTCACTGAAGAAAATAGTTCTTTCAAAATTAGAATGGAACAGATGGAGGCTAATGACTTTATGAGAAACCAAGAAATCACAAACCAAAACCAAAAGAATGAAGAAAATGGAAGATAATGTGAAATATCTCATTGGAAAAACAACTGACCTGGAAAATAGATCCCAGAGAGATAATTCAGAAATTATTGGTCTACCTGAAAACCATGATCAAAAAAAGAGCCTAGACATCATCTTCCAAGAAATTATCAAGGAAATCTACCTTGATATTCTAGACCCAGAGGGTAAAATAGAAATGGAAACAATTAACTACTCACCTCCTGAAAGAGATTCCCCAAAGGAAAACTCCTAGGAATATTATAGCCAAATTCCAGAGTCCTTAAATCAAGGAGAAAATATTACAAGAAGCCAGAAAGAAACAATTCAAGTATTGTGGAAATAGAGTCAAGATAACACAAGATTTAGCAGCTTCTACACTAAGGGATTGAAGGGCTTGGAATATGATGTTCCAGAGGTCAAAGGAGAAAGGATTAAAACCAAGAGTCACCTACCCAGCAAAATTGAGTATAATACTTAAGGGGAAAAAAATGGAATTTCAATGAAATAGAAGACTTCCAAACATTCTTGTTGAAAAGACCAGAGCTGAATAGAAAATTCAAGTTTCAAATACAAGAATCAAGAGCAACATGAAAAGGTAAACAGGAAAGAGATGGCTTAAGGAATTCATAAAAGCTGAACTGTTTACATTCCTACATGGAAAGATGTTATTTGTAACTCATGAGATCTTTTTCAGTTTTAGGGTAGTTAGAGGGAATATATATATGTAGGTGTGTATGGGTACATGGTATGTGTGTATTATATGTGTGTGCGTATGTATATGTACATGGGAGTGTGTATATATGTGTGTGTATGTATATGCGTGTGTGTATACATACATACATACATAGAGGGCACAGGTGAGCTGAATAGGAAGGGAGAATACCATAAAAAAATAAAATTTGCTATTGAATGGAATGTACTAGGAGTAAGAGAAAGGAAAAAGTAGAATGTAGCAAATCATCTCACATAAAAGAGGGAAAAAGAGCTTTTACAGTGGAGGGGAAGAGGGGGGAGATGAAAGGAAATAAGTGAGCCTTACTCTAGGGAAATTTGACTTAAGGAGGGAATAACACACATTCAACTGGATATGGAAATCTATTTTACCCTACAGGAAGGCAGAGGGGAAGGGAATAGGAGAGGGAAGATAACAGAAGGGACAGCAAACTAGGGAAAGGGATAATCAGAAGCAAACACTATTGTGGGAGGACGGGTCAAGGGAGAGAATGGAATAAATGAAGGGCAGGATAAGGCAGAGGGAAATGTGGTTAGTCTTTCACAACATAACTATTATGGAAGTATTTTACATTGTTGCACATGTATGACCTATATTGAATTGCTTTTTCTCTCAGAGGGGAGAAGGGAGAGGATATGGAACTCACAGCTTTAATAATGAATGTTAAAAATTGTTTTAGCATGCAACTGGAAATTAAGATGTACAGGCAGTGGAGTATATTAATCTATTTTGTCCTACAAGAAAATAGAGGGGAGAGGGATGGAAGAAGGCTAGGTAATAGAAGGGAGGACAGACTGGAGAAAGGGTTGGATGGGGTGTGTGCTGTCCTGGGGTGAGGGGTGGGGAGAGACAGGGACAAAATTTTGAATTCAAATTCTTGTGGAAGTGAATGTTGAGAACTGAAAAATAAGTTATATGTTAACAAAGTTATAGATTGAAATGGCCTTGACTTAATATAAACAAGTCAGCATAGGTCATTCCTGGGAGACTATGAGTCTGCAGGCTGTCAATGATTTGTTTCTATATCCACACTGTTGAACCATCAGTTTCAATATAATCCAAATTTTCACTTCAAAAATAGCAAAAAAATCAGACTACTACTAAGTGAAGATGCATATGATTTAATTTCATTTTGAGAAGAAACACCCAGAAAATAAAAGTGCTTCTTTTCAGACTCCTTAATTTCATTAATTTAGGGTTAAGATCTTAGGAATCTGTTTCTTTTAAAGGCAATGAAATTTTCCCTTGTTATAGATATGTCACTAACCTTTTCTTACAATTAGAATGGCACATATTTCACTTTAGGCTCTTTGTATTGAAGTATTTTGCCCTTGCTTTTTAAAAGGTATTAATTTGAGTATCCTTTAAGGGAACGCAAGTGCCCATAAGAATTATATATAACGGAAAGAACACAAGCTAAGAGACAACCTCAGTTCTAATGCTCCCCTGCCACTGACAAATTGTGTCACCTTGAGCAAATCACTTCCCACATCTGAACCAAGGAAGGGGTTGGCTTAGGTGATCTCGAAGATCCTTCCAGTCTGCTATAATATCTGAAGACTATCAGAATCCTGCCCTCTAGTTCTGTCTTGGATGGTTTAGTATCAGAGAACAGTGCTGTAATTTTCTTAATGTGACTCTGATCGTTGTCTGCTTTATTAATGGCTGCCCATTCCCTTCCCCCCCCCCCCACTCCCCTGCTCAGCTCCACCTCCCTACTCGGTCCCGTCTGTAAAACTATCATTTCTTAACTGCTGGTTCACATCTAAAATCACCAGATGTTTTTTTCTTGAGTCTGTTGAACTTTGCAACCTAGACTAAACATTGTTGATCCAAAATCTTGTTTCCTTTCCCAACAGGCCTGATGCTTCATTATCTTTATACTGTTAAGAAATCCGATTGGAGGGGGATACGTTCCTTCTTAGGTGTCATTTTGCTCTTCAGTAGCTCCGCCTAATGTGCATGCTAAGCATGACTTCATAAATAGCGCTAGACACCAGCAGTTATGAGCAAATGTTACACTGCATCTCTTACTGTTTTGTTGTTGGTATCGTAACATTTATCCTGTATCCATTCCCACTTCCCTTTTCTCTGTTCCATTGTTAAAGACTTCCTATGATCTGTCGCTGTGTTTTCCTTTAGTAAGGTCTGGCAGGAAAGGACGACGGCGAGTGTTCAGTCTGTCGGAGGCTGACAGTCATGGTGGACACTGGGTTTAGGTCTTCAAGCAGCAGCTGCCACGGCAACTCACGCAGAATCAATTCAGGCAGGTTTCTCCATTAGACTTCATGAGCTCACAGCCTTTAAGTCCATGCTGTATTTCCATACTAACAATCATGACTTGCTCAGGTACAGGTGGGACACGCTGTCTAAAACAACATCAGCCAGCAGAACTTTGAAAGCGTCTGGCTGTATGATTTAAGAACATCGTTCTAAACTTCAACATAGTTCATCATGATTGGCTCTTTATAAGCTTTCATGTAGAAGCTTTTCATCAAATTATCTTTTTGGCTCTGTCTAGTTGGTAGAGTGAAATACTTAGAGACCAATGAGGTACTTCAGGCTCAGTTCTAAGCTAAATTTGTGCAGACCTGGAATGATGCCCATTTCTGTGAAATACAGTGTCAAAATCAAGATTGGCACAAACCTATCCATCAGCAGGCTTATTCCATGTGCTGTGAAATAGAGATAAATTTCCAAATGGAATTTCTTCAGGGTTACCCCAATTCAAGTTTGGTGTGGAGGTTTTGTTTTAGGGATCTTTTTTCTGGGAGGGAGGTCAGGAGATAAAGGGTAGCATATGAAAGAAAATGAAGAATTAACCAAGCAGTCAAGTGTTATTATGGAATTATTTTTTTGTTGTACTTGAAGTAATAAATGTTATTAAAACAGTAGGAGTCCTAGCACAACAGTAATGTCTCTTACAAATATCAATATGCTTATCATTTTCCTCTTTTTACATAAGTTTTCATAATACTAGACATTTAGATTGATTATGGACCATTGACAAGAATCTTTGCTAGTACCTTTGTTGTGAACTTAAATATTTAATAATTTTGCAAATTATATTTCTCATTTGGTTTCTAAGTTGTGTTCTAGTAGTTTATGATTTCTTTTGTCTCTTGGTAGTATTTTGACTTCTTTTTATTTAAAAATTCTTCCCTTTGGGTTTTTCACTCTTGCTTACTTTGTCGTTTCCTTGATTTTCTATGTAACTACTCTGTGCCTTTCTGTCATAGGACAATAAATCAAAGTCTTTTTATTCCGGGCCCTCAGGCAACGAGTATTTAGCAGTTGTCCACAAGATGCATAATACTGTGGTGTAGTAGGTACAATGTACCTGATAAAACCAATTAAGAATTCATTTCTCAGTCTAAGACTCTAAACACCTTAGTCTCATACACCTTTGCTCACATGGTCAGCATTTTCCACAAATACAGTGTTTCCTGGGCCATAATCGTAATACTTTGTTGGAATGAGAAAAAGCCCTCAGCCACCATGGTGCCTTGCTGGCAGCAAACACATATGTGCTCTTCATGTGAGTAATTGGCAGGAAAATTAGTTCTCATTCTCCTTTATGAAAACCCAACAAAGTTCTCCTCTTCTTCTTCTCCCTTGTATTGTTAAACTATGTCACAATCAAGGAGATATTTAGTTTAAAATTAAGAATGGTATGATAGTTTAGGGAAGAATAAGAGAATATTCCTTTAAAAGATTGCTGAAGTGATTTTTAGGCAAAAAACAACTTTTCTGTAAATTGTAGGTTCATTTTCCAGACTAAAACAGTTTTTAAACTATCGTTACTTTTTTCCTGCAAATTTCTAACATTGCTTATCATTCCTGTCATCAAAGAACCCGTCATTTGTGACACTGTTCAAAAATCTGGTCTGTGATATTTGCTACTTCTAATTACCTTTCTTCTTTGTATCTAAAAACTACATTAAAACACAAAATTCAACAAAAGGAAAACCATTGAAAAAGAATTTTGAGAGTTGCACCTGCAAAGCGTCCCTGCTGTTTGCTGTTGGGATGACCTACATGCACAGTGGGACTCTTTCCAAATGGCTTTATCAGCCCCTAAATCATGCATGTGTTAGCCTTTGTCTTCAATGCAAGAAAAAGCCCAGATTAGGGGGAAGCAATGTGCAATGAAGAGTCGGTAAGCCTGTAGGGTATCAAGTCCAGGGACACCTCCAAGTCTTTACCAGTTAGAAGGAGTTAGCTGAAATTCAGAGAAATCAGAATTCATGTTCTGTGTTTGCTCAGCATTTCTTGGTCTGGTGTTTTGCCTTGAGTCACTTTTTCTGCTGTTGCTCACTACTGCCCCACTGCCTCTTTTTTTAGACAAAATCTAAAGCCAAGACATTTATTTTTCCTTTTTTCTTTTAAAAATTAATCTTGTAAAGAAAATCAGGTTGCAAGCATATATTGATTGGCAGTCTTATTAGAAGATGTAGATTGATACTTCCAGAGATAAATTTCAAATTTTTTTCCTTTGAAGTAGTATATTAATCAGGATTTTCCTGTTTCCATTCTGCACAGTATTTTGCTTTCTGTCTTTTGCTGTAGCTTTAGTTTTTGCTTTCGTTTTGTTTTGTTTTTCTTTGATTAAAACTAACAGGAATCATCTTGAAACAGATTTCTGAATCCTTAAGATCTCAGTGCATCCTCAGAAATAATACTCGTTAGAGGTTCTTCTCCAGATGACCAGTGTAATTAAATGGTATCCGTGAAATGAAGATCCATATAAACAAAAATTATTTCTCCTAACAGAATGTCTGCATCACTATAATGGTTTTTTAAATTACCATCATCTGGAATCTTAGAAGATGTATTTAAAATGAACCCCAGTCTTATTGAGTGTTTCTGTATACGTGAAACACTCAGTGGAAGGCAAATAGGTAATTTGTCTATAATTTAATCAGCATTTTGAAAAGTACCAAAAAGAAATTGCAGCTCCTCAAATAACTTCATTAGGTGGAAAGCCTCTCCTTTCCCCTGAAATGGCTGTCTTCCATAGTCCCAGTGGAGAATAATCACTCTAGTAATGGAGTTTGCCTATTAGAGGTTCCTTTCTGATTGCTAACTCAGCACTCATGTACCAGTGTGAAACTGACCGCAGGGCAGGGTCTGTGTAAACTGAAAAGTTCTCCAGAATTAGGTCTGCCTTTTTTTCCCAGTGATTTCACAATCTGACCTCCCACACCAACCCTGAGCAAATTTCACCAAATTTAGTTTCTGGAAATGGTCATTATACAGACTTGAAATATATCCATAAGTTTATTAGAGCTAGTTTGCTTTCTTAATAATGTGCTCTGGCTAGGATCCAGCCACATCTAAAGCATGCCCACATCCATGCCTCTGCACTTCAGTGTGGTGATAATGGCATTACCCACCTGTAATTATGTGTAAGTTCCAGAATACTTATGGTCATAGTAATGCAGTTTTGTATCACACCTAAAGACAGTATTTTGATACACTTAGTTTTGAGCATACAGAGAGATTGTTAGAGGCATGTTGCTCACCAGATATTTAGCTACTTTCTGCATACTTTTTTCACATGGCTCAAGCAGTCTTTAGGGAATCATTTTTGAGAGAGAGAGAGAGAGAGAGAAAGAGAGAAAGAGAGAGAGAGTCTTCAGGACCTCAAATAGAAAAAATAGTATCATGTTAAGTGTTTCTTTGTTTTCTCTACTAGATGATCCCATGGCTCCCCAGCAGCTCCCACTGACCTTTCCTGACCAAGTGGTGATTATTAATGAAATGCCTACAACTTCCAAGTCCAGCAAGAGCCTTGGAAAGGGTTCAGAAGTGGAAACTGCAAACCTGTCCCCCAGCCTGATTCCTGCCCAGCAGCCCACCATCTCTCTCATTTCTGATGACACTGCAGATGCACTTAGTGTGGAATCCCTGACCCTGATTCCTCCCGTTGACCCACACAGCCTCCGCTCTTTTACCTGCACCCCTCAGTCTTCCGCACAGACAGAAACTTATAAAGTGACAGAGAGTGAGCTTGCTCCTCATGAGCCAGCAGATCAGTCTGAACAGTGATGGGGTTGATTTTGCTCTGTTTTTGTGGCCTCGCAAAAAGCTATAGGAACGAAACGGTAGCTACATGAAGGATACTTGTGAAACAGCCAGAATTGTAAGAAAGGGCATAGCCTGTCCTAACAAATATTGTTTCTGTCTTTGTTCATATTGACATTTGTCATGTTGTAAGTCAGAAGAACCAGGCATCGAAGAAGCTGATGAAGACAGAGTTTCTCCAGACTACCGTAATTACACCTGCGTGATGCTGTTCCATGTTTGCTGCCAAAGGAAGAAACTCCTTTGTGATATTCTCGTTATGCTTTTTGTTAGACTTCAGATGCAAAACACTTGTCCAGAAAGAGGGAAAAACCAAGAACAAAGAAGGCTCTTGTAGCTGTGTCGAGCCACCACCAGAAAACTGTCCATTCAGCTGATGTTGTTCTGTTTGCATTTTGTTCATCTTGGCTTGACCCAAAAGATTTATCTAACAGCAGTGGATGAGGTCCTTTCAAAAGATATTCAAAACAAGATGAACTGTAGTAATGTCTCAGTGGTATAATATTTATTTCAGCATTTGATATCAGACTAGAAACATTTATTTAAAAAAAAGAAAAACCACCACCACCTCATTCCTGAAATTTCTTGTAATGCTAAGAGTCCAACGTGTGATTTTTTTATCTTGCTCTTACCTGTCTTTTCCAAGCTGTCTGTGAAGGAGGTGTGCTATGCTACGTTGTCCTAAGTGACATCCATGACTTCATTACTCACCAAGCCAGCTCTGCATGCCTGCTGAATGAAAAAGCCCCTTTCCTAGAAAGCCTCGATTCTTTTTCAGACAGAGAAGGGATGTGAAGATATCAGGTGTAGTAAGTTTCTTTGTCATAGTCAAGAAGCCCTATTTTCTTCTTTAATGAGAACATCTTTTCTTGAAAAGATAAAAAGTTCAAAGAAATCTTCTACTCAGGCTTTTTTCTGTAACCAAATGTGGACTGTGTTTTGAGCATCCCCTTTAGTTATTGCCATCTCTGAATGGGGCAAAGAAAGAAATGTGGAAAACCATGAGGACTGCAAAATAGACTTCCTATAATTTTATACAAGTGAAATGAGATTTGTCTATTGAATTTGCCCATAAAACCAGTTTTATGTACTCATTCGCAGAGGTAAAAATCCAAGAGCCAGCTAATAATCTCAATGGTAATGACATTCAAGGTTTTTGCAGTCTTGAGGGTTTTGACTCAGTTGCTCTCTTCCCCCTACCCTCTTGACCATTGTACAAATGTACAAGTTTGTTTGTAAAACAATACAAGACTCTACATTTCCTCTTTCATCCTTTCAACATCACATTTTGGTTTAGGTGTGGATGAACACATTGGTATACTTAAAATTAAACTAAAGATTACATATACCTTTCTACAAAGCAAAATTGTTTACCATCCACAAATAGTTAATATATTATTCATCTCAGTCCATTCAGCTGTAAAACCAAAAGACTGCTTTCTTTTTAGTGAAGAATCTGTCCATCAGATGTGTCTATAATAATTCTTATACTGCTATTTACTGAACTTTTGGCAAAGCTATCGGACTATCCCTGGCCAACTAGAGGAGCAATGTCCTTGCAACATCTTTCACACTAGTTCTCTGATGTAGCTTATTGACCTGCTAAAATTCAAATTTTACGTCACTGGAATAGGAATGATTTAGAAGAGTTGTAAGCAGTGGATAAAGAAGTAAAAAAAAAATTAAGTATGGGTACCAAGTCACTCCAAATAGATCTCACACTTAGTTTCATCCTTCAGACCTCCAATCAGAAATGTGACAACAGGGGGACCCTCACGTTGATAAAGAAAACATCCACTCTGAAACGCGCTGTTTGAGCAGAAGTGAACAAAGCCCGTGCAAAGACAGTAAAAACCATATTTATTGAAGATATCGTGTGTTCCCCTGCAAAGAAAGGGAAGGCAGGTAGAAAAGGGCAGAAGATGATTGATGGAAATAAATGAATAAAGGAATGGGTGACCCTCCCCCCTCAAACAGCTAATTATTCAGCGTTTACTCATTTTCTTCTTACGGCAGTATGAGTGTATATCAGGGAGGGCAACATTTCATATATTTCATGCCCATGGAGTTTCCCTCTTACCCTCTTGGAAGCCAGTAACCTCTGAGAAATATATACTTCTGTTTTTTAAATTATTTGTACTTAATTTTTCTGGCAGTAGAAAATAGAGAAGCACAGCTACTTTCCCAGGCTATTGTCATTAAAAAAAAAAAAAGAATAACAATATTTTCCCAGAAATAAAAAATGAAAGTGGTCCCTACCAGAAATCCTATGGAACCATGTTTACAGAAATGATATGGTTTCATCAATTGTCTTATCAGAGCACTGTGGAAGAAATTGCAAGTTGTGGGATCTTTGGTCATGGGGGACCCTCTGATTTTCAGTATTTTCAGTCTGGTTCCATGTACCTTTGAGAATTTATAATGGTGCTGGTGTACTTTGGCTCTTACTGAAAGCAATTTGTATCCTTTTATCAAAGCCCCATAAATTCCTTCTTTTCGGGGAATAGCTATTCTAAGAAATTAAGGCTGGATTGAATTGAACAGCTTTTGTGATTTAATTTATTCCCTCCAGTTTTTTTTCTTCCCAAGATACTTGTTTAACATAAAGTATTGGTAGGATCTATAGGCCATCTTCCCTGCTGCCAGACAATCTCCAGTAATTATGAACAGAAAAAGGTAGGACCCAGATTTTTTTAAGAACTAGGTTTTAAAAACAGTGTTTACAAGAACCATCTCGTATGAAAATAAAAGGACCTTGGGATATACTTTACCATAGTATTGCACACACCAAGAGGAATGAGCATGATTGTTCTCTGATAAAACGTTTAGTAATCTTGGTATTCTAAACTCTGTTGCAGACTGTCCAGATGGTGTTGACTCTTTGGAATGCTTGAGTACTTGTTGGACCCTGTGAATTGCAGCATATTTCATGTGTTTTAAACTAGAAGAATAGTCGCAAACTTTACACCACAACCCAAAAGCAAGCTTGATGTTGAGGCTGAGGGGGCAGGACTGGCCCACACAGTTGCTCCCACTCTTATTGCTACAAGCTTTCAGCCAGTCATTATGAGGGTTCTGTCTTGCTGTGGAAATTAATCTTTGCTTCCCACATCACTTCACATGTTTTATTAGATTATTTAATTCATATTAACACAAATACTGTAGTTGATCATGTAGCCAAATCTAATAGACCAAATTCTCATGATGTTTTGCACTGGATAGATAGGATAGCCTTAGGAAAAACTTTGGAATTGTCATATGACCCCTCTGAAGTTTGGGCCCTAGACCCAAATCCTTGGAATTCAGTTCAGAAAATCTTTTAACTCCACTTTGTATCACCTTCAGGAATTGCAGGTACAGCCCTTCGTTCAGCCCTATTGCAGTTCTTTTGCCCCTTGACCTAACCCTTGATGTGGAAACAGAAGTTAATTTGCCAGAGTAGGGGGGCAAGGTTATTAGTCACTTTGACTTTGATCCCCCATGCTTTCTCTGAAGTGTGTAATCTAACCAGCACTAGTCTTGGGTTAGGCTTAATTCCAGGGTTTTGGTGTGCAGCCAAACTGCTCCCAACAAATTGGATTATGTAGCTAAAAACTAGCAAACCTGTGGTGATAGCAGATGTAATGAATTCTTCTTAAGTGGTCTTCTGAAGAATGTTGGGTGGAGTGACCTGTGCTTTCATTGCTTCGAGTTCTTTGGAGGAATGGGAATGAAAGGAAAATGCAATGCCCTGCCCTAGGGCTTTTTGGGAAAATTGGCCAGCCAAAGGGATTTTGTCTTTTGCAATAGTCACTGCTGAGGCAGACATGTGGCTATTATGATTTTTACAGTAATGTGATATCACAAAGTGGTAGCCTTTCAAAAAATTGTAATTTGCAGAGAACCAGATTTGACAGAACTAATTTCTATAGATAGAGCAGAGATTGAAAACTGATTTCATTTAGCTTTTCATTTAAAAACACATTGTATTTTTATTGTCTGTCTTATTTTATTTGGTCTTCACTGCAATGGGAGTGGAGGAGATACCTCATTTTTTTTAAAGAGGGTGACCAACATGTGCTATGTAAGCATTCACCAAGCAAAAAAAAGGATCAGGTAAGTAGTAGGATGCACGTATTTAAGTAAGGTGACGTACAGTACTTGATAACACATAGTTCTGAAGATGCACTGTAAGAATGAAGATACAGGGAGAATTTAATTCTGATCTTTTTCTAGAGGCAATAAATATATTTAATCTAAGTCATGTTAAATGTTTGGAGTGAATGTAATAATACATTATGTTCCTTTAAATAATAGATGTAAATACTAGATGTTGGAGAGGAGCATATTTGGGAAATCTTGGTACTGTAGATGTTACTGAAAATGTGGCCCATTCTAGGGAAGTACCTGCATTTGCTGGCATGAGTCACAGTTCATGTGTACTAAGCATGAGGCTGGAAATGAAAACTGGAACTTCCTTGTAAATTTAACTTGGTAATAAAAATGATGTTATGGAGAATCTGGTCTGCTGCTATACTGTGTCATAATAGAGGTTTCTTCATATGTTACAGGAGGCTTCCTCAGGAAGGCAGAGAGCTAGGAACCAGTACCCCACTGTGCTGAGTCATTCTAGGTTGTGTAGAATGGAGGAAACCCATGCCTTTTCTTCAGGTAGTTCTTTATCAATCATTTCTTAGGAGGAGGGTGGAGCTGTCTACCGAGCTGGTAAAATGGAATTATTTGAAAAATTATCCTTTTAGATACCAGGTTTTGTTATTTTACCATAGCCAAGAATAACCTCAGGTTTAGCAACGAGGTTCAGAGCAAAATGATTTGTTGTACCAAGAAAAATGGATTTTTTTTTAATAAGAAAGTCTGAAAGTGCAAAAAGAAAGATACTTAAGTAGTGCTAAGTTATTTTCCATCTGTAGTACAGGCAAATAAGAGGGAGCAGATTGAGCAACATCATGAGGAACACATTGTTAGACAATAAGTTATAAAATGGAGTATGGTAGATGGTAAAGTTAAGCTTTATTTAGACCTTTAGGGCTTTCTGACTTCAATTTTTAGTCATATTTTTCTTGTTTAGAATCAGAGAGGTACAAAATAGCTAATGAGGTACCTTGAGCCCTTCAGAATGAAAGATACTAATCCAGAAGCAGAGAAAATGTTCACATAAGTTTGGATACTACCTGAACTCAATGGCCTTGAGATGAAAATGGTCTGACGTGGTTTGGGCTTGGCCTATCCTAGTTGGTTTAGGGGTAAAGAAATTGTCTGTCACTTGCCAGAACTTGACTTCCAGATCAAATGGCCTGTTTCATTCCTTAAGTTTTTTGCAGTACTTAATATTTTTGACCATCATTTCTCTTCCCTTAGCTTCTGTGAAGCCCTTCCCATGCTCCTATAGAAACATTCCTCAGTCTTCTTCATTGGTTCAGTTCTGCTTAACAAATATTGATTGTTTCACTGTTATGTTCAAGACTTCAGGATAGGTGCTAGGCATATAAAGATGGCAATCCCTGCCCTCAAGCAACTTCAATCTAGTAAATAAGAAAACTGGCTTAGAGGTGCTGTTATTTGCTCAGTTACACTGCTAGGAAGTATCAGAGCCCAAAGTCAAATGTTGATCTTTAGACCCCAAGTCCAATATAACTTCCATTATCCTGTGCTGCCATCACCATCCACCTTCTTCTTTGTGCCCCCTTCATGTGAGTATACCTCAAAAAGCTGTCTACTTTCTCTCCCTGTCTTACCCCTCTTCTCTATCTTCTTGTCATCTCCCTTGCTCCCACCCCCACCCCCAAGGGTGGGAAGATCTCTGACACAACCACATCTCTCTCTTATCTCTCAGTACTCCCCCAGTCAGCCCCTTCCTTTGATTTGCAAGCTCCCAGCCTCTTCCTTCTGCTCCTGGCATTCTTTTGTCAAGGAAGTTATTACCCAACCACTACTCAGCAGCCCAGAGCAGTGATTGTGCAGATATTAATGAGAAAATCCTCTGCTCCCTTACGTCCACCCTGTCCCCTTCAGATCACCTTTTGGCTGCAGTGCCCCTTGGAGAGTCAGACTTTGTGCTCTGAGGCAATGACCAATGAGTAAAAGCCCCCAATAACCCCTACCCTTACATTTTGGGTGGGACTAGGTGAGTCACACCGGATGAGCTGGCTTAGATTGGCCATGATTTGCCTTGCAGATCTCATTCATTATCTTCTAACCCAAATCCATCCTTTCAAATTTCCCTCACCATCCTTCTAGACTCTTCATGTGCCATCTTTAATTCCTCTTTTCCTCACCCTACATATCCCATTGCCAAATTTCATCATTTCTGTCTTCATCTTTTGCAACTCTCTTCTGCTCCTTCAGTCACTATCCTATTTCAGATTCTTGCCACTTCTTGCCAGGCCTATTTTAATAGCCTTCTGATTGATTTCCCTCCTTCAAGTCTTAACACACTGCTGATAAAGTTCTTTCCCTAAAGTGCAGGTCTTACCATGCCACTGCTCTACTCAATAAACTCTGATACCTCCTTATTAATTCTAAGCCCAATAACATTTCAGCCTTTCATTTACATTTTCGCATAAACTTTATAACCTACTTAATTATTAGTGTAGTCCTACATATATATACATATATATGATTAATAAATATGTCAATGTGTGTGTGTGTGTGTGTGTGTGTGTGTGTGTGTGTGTGTGTGTGTGGTAAGTACGTTTTTAGTTTCCCAGAGCGAGGCCAGCTGTATCTCTAGGGTGCTGTTAAGAAGCCGAGAGGCGTATCTTTTCTACTGCTGTCAGCTCAAGCCCCCTGCCAGTTGCATCTGACCCCACTTTATTTGCCAGTCCACTCAATCACTTATCATCAGCTGTCTTTTATAGGGGATATTTACTTCAAAGATGTAATAAGAACAGAAGAATAAACATTCCTCCTGTGCCTCTCCCCAGCACCTTGCCAGCACAACTCCTACATCGTCTCAGACTCTGGACAGGCGTCTTTCTCTTCGTAGTCTCCTATGTAACGTTAGTACTATCAAGTTCATACCTAGATGCAGTGTGACTACCAAATGGGTCCCTCATCTTATCTGCTCTGGACTGGCTCCTGAAAGTCGTACTTTGTTTCTCAGGGCACTAGTGCTAATGCCCTGAAAAAACTAGGGAGGCTAAGATGGTCCTCCACCTAAAATGAAAGAACATCAAGACAGGCAAAAAGCTAGGCCTATATTCACAGGACCACATGGCAGCCTTGGTAGGGAGGGACCAAGGCCTCTCCATTTACCAAGATCATCTCTCTTTGGATGCTTGTTAGTTAAAAAGTCCAAGAAATCCACCAAGAATGCAGCTGACGAGAACATGGCCATAGATGTTTCTGTAAACAATCTCATGTCTAGCGAAGTGGCCGTTCGATAAAAACTGCTAACCACATGGTGAGCAGTCTAGACCCAGTAATGGAATGTCTACATGTGTTCCACAGTTTGCTGAAGACATTTCCTGCAAAGTGGCACAGTTGTTAGAATGCCAGACCTAGAGTCAGGAGGACCAGAGTTCAAATCTGACCTTAGACAATTAAGATCACACCAGCTGTATGATCCTGGGCAAGTCACTTAACCTCTGCCTCAGTTTCCTTATCTGTAAAATAAGAGGTTTGGATTAAATAATCTCTTCCAGCTCCTGGAAACTCCAGTACCTTGCACATGGGCACTTAATAAGCATTGATTGAATTGAAGTCCTCTATATCATTCTTATTCCTGGAGTCTTGTGAATGGTGAGTCAGCACTGGCACTTCCCTCATATTCTCCACGGCTAGTTTTATCTTTGTTCATTTCCCTGGAAATTTGGCCTGCACAGACTCCTCCTTTCAGCCCTCCCTTAGAGTATTAAGCATGTCCCAAGTATGGATTTAGTTTAGAGTAGAAACCGACTGAACTGGGAGCAAGATTTCCATTGTTTTGGAATGGGATCCCTTCTTTGTAGAGGCTTTATGAACCATTAAGCTTTTGTTGGAAATTTCAATTGGACTGTGCTTCCTTCTCATCCAGATCTGTCTCAAGGTACACAGCAACTTAATTGGGACTCTGGTTCACAAAGTATTTTTTAAATTCACTCTTGCCAACAAAGCTTCAGAATACTATTTTATTCTGAATTTGGGATTTCACAGGATCCCAGGAGAAGATGGAAGAGAGGGAATATAGTTTGTTATACCCAACAATTGTTTCCTTTAAAAAGGTTCCAGCAAACATTTTTTAAGTTCCTGTGCAGTATGAAACTTTATTCTAGGCGCCAGGAGTACAGTCATAACCTAAATCCTTTCTGCCTTAGAGGACTATACAGTCTACTAGAGGGATCCAACATGTTGACATGTAAGTGCAAAGTAAATTGAGGAGTAAATTGTCATAATACAACTATGATAGTCAGGGAAGGCTTCCTACAGGAGGTAGCGCTTGAGCTGGGCATAAGGCCAGGATGAGGGAGTTAAGGGAAGGCTAGCTGGTGAGAGAGTACATGTAGACAGTTCAAAGAAAAGCTAGTAATCCAGTTTGGCTGAAACATGAGTAAGCTGTGAAAAAAGAAAAAAAAAACCTGAGGATTCTTCCCTCACACTCTTCCCCACCATGTATTGTTTTGTTTTGCCACAACGCCCTTCCCATTTACATACCCAAATAAAATTTGCAAAGTGCAGGCACTATTAAAGAAAATCACCTAATAGCATAATTTTGACTAATGATACATTTCACTTTCCACTAAGTCGTTTATGGATTGTTAACATGAAGAAAGAATGCCTCAGTAACTTCTGTAGGCCTTAGTTTTCTCAACTCTAAAACAAGGGTGTAAAGATAAATGACCTTTCACTTTTCTGCCAGTTCTAAATCTAAAAGCCTAGGATTCTGTGTCTTCAGAGCACAGCAGTTCTCAGATTTTTTGTTCTTAGAACTCCTTCACACTCTTAAAAATGGAGGATTCTCCCCAAAATGCTTTTGTATATGATTTATATCTATCATCAATCAATAAACATTTATTAAGCACCTAGTATGTGCCAGAGTATTTACCAAATTAGAAATTGAAATACCTTCATATTGATGAAAAATATTTGGTATGAAAGACTCCCTGAAAGGGTCTCAGAGACCCCTGGGGAGGCCCCTAGATCACACTTGGAGAACTGCTGCCTTAGAGTAATAGGAACAACTTTCATTGTTGTGTTTGCTACAGTTTCTTTGCCTGTAGACAGTATTTACATGTTGCATAGTTCTTTGTATGTATCGTTTTTCTGGCTGTGCTGTTCACTGTGCTCGTTTCCTAACAGCTCTTAGCCATTCTGACAGCACAGACCAGAACAGATTGTCTTGGTGGTTTACATGCCGCATGTATGTGTGATGCCGCACCTCATTCATCTGCTGACGATATCTCCCCTTCCCTCACCTATACCTGTTCTTTAAAAACACTTGTAGGGGGTATTTTGATTTTTGTTTTACTCTTAAGTATAGAAACAAATAGTTTCTTGATGCTCTCACCTCCATTTCCTACTCAACAATTAATAAAAAAAAAACAACAACAAAATTAAGAACCTCAAATGATGCAATTTGTATAACCTTCATAGAATCACAGATTTAGAACTAGGAGACACCTTAGAAGGTATTTAATCCAAATCCCTTATTTTACAGTTAAGGAACCTGAGGCTCACAGTGGTTGAGTGACTTACCTAGAGTCACAGGGCTAGTAAGTGAATGAGGCAGGGTTTAAATGGAAGTCTGACTGATTCAGAGCCTCACACTCTTAAAGTGGCTAGAGTCCTGCAACGTTAAGGATCAGGAGCAAATAGGGCCTAAAGTTCAGAATCTGGGAATCTAAACTGAGGAAATGGGGGCAGGGGGGTAGGGCTGCATGCAGTTAGGAAGTAAAGAGAGGATTCTGATTTCCCAAACTTGTTCACAACCTTCCATTTTCTTAACTTTGGGCTTTTCATTCTACCATAGTTATTGTAACTGCTTTAAAATAGTTTTCTTTAGCATTGTAAGAAAATAATATATTGAAGTATTTTATTTTTATTCTTTTATTGACAGTCATCAATAAATATAAACATTTCAATATACAAAGAAGGGCATAAAGAGTATTATATATGAAACCATGAATCTTCCATGTGTAATTTGTTAGTTTTTTTGACTGTATGTCCAATTTCAGATAGTTGTAACAAGCACTTCTTTCTTGTCTCCATCTCTCCCCTACTGAATTTCCTTTTGCTCTGGTATGTGTATTTTTACATATTTCACTGATAACACTTCTTTTTATTGTTCTTTATCATGGTTCAACTCTTCCCCTACCATATACACACATAACAATCTCCTCTTCCTCAATTAAAATCCTACCTTTTAATTAATAAATATTAGTCAAGCAAACAAATGCATGTTATATCTAATGGTTCTAAAAATGTGGTTCATTCTGTATCTAGGACCCATCACTTCTCCCATAGAGGTGAGAAAATATGTAAAGCATTTATTTTAACGCCCCTAAATGTCAAGTTAGATAAGCTGTGTTTGCCATGAAGGTGAAATGAACCTATTGGCCTGAGTCCATAGCAACACCACGTCATTATGGGCAGTTTAAGTTTTCTTCTTCCACAACTGGAGCTGTTCTTGCCATTATACTGTATACAGGCATCTGAGACTAAATCCTCACCCCCAACCCCTCAAATGAAATACTCAAATCACTGAAAAGTTCCACTTGGAGTAAATATATTTGGTCTTTTTAAAAATGGAATGGGGGACCATAATGGTTTTTCATCCCTTTGTCTCTGAGTTGGTACAAAAAAATTCTAAGTAGCACCAAAAAATTACCAAATGCGGTAGGAATGTGCTTTAGGGGCCTGAAGCACTTTAGATTAATTGGTTTTGCACATATAGAGGAATTTTCTGGCCAGAGGCAATAAACACAGTTTTCAGTGGTAAGGAGAAAGCCCTGAGCTCATCACTTCTTTCTCTAAAGGGGGGACGACTGTCTACCAGTGCCTGTGATTTTGCTTCATTTAGCTCTGATTAGATGGAAGGTGAAGGGGATTCATTTTTTCCCTCTATGTTCCAGAAGCACAGCAGTTTTCCTGCTTTATGACCCCATAAACTTTGTGCTGGACAGGGGGAGGGGACAGAAAAGGACAAGAGAATGGGAATGAAAGGCAGGCACAAAGGCACAAACTGCGAAGTGAATTGTAACCCATATTACCAGAGGGTCTGCTATAGAAGATTGTTTTTCCTTTAATTTTTGAAATAGTTTTCTTAGTTGGAACTTTCAGAAGAGGATATGGTGTTCCACTGATTAGAAAGCTCTTGGGTGAGGGAGAAGTAGTATAATAGCTATTTTCTAGAAGAGGAAACTGAGCCTAGGAGGTTTACCTTTCCATGGTTCAGTAGCTCAAAGTATCAAAGTAAGAATTGTACCCAGCTCCCAACTCATAACTCCAACACTCTACTGCTCCATATGGTCTCTTGGTAAGAGATTCCCCAGGTACCCCCTGACATATGGGTAAGGGAAGTGATATAGATGTTCCATAGCCAGGGCAACTTTGATGGTGTTCTACTTGAGGTGAGGCTCAGAACATCACTCATATCTTTGCCTTCTAACTGGGGAGTAGTTTTTTCCTGGGCAGCCACATGACAGCTACATTTCTTGACAGCCCTTCTGGACTTGATAGAAGTTAGTAGAAGTTATTCCAGGAGAGAAGATGTCTTCAGTGGCAGGGCTTTTTACCTATGCGTTGGATGACTGCATTTTTTAACAAGGAATTGAGTAATTGGTTCAAATGGAGGTGGCCCATGATGGAGGTCAAACTCTGGTGTCAGGCTCACCTGAACGGGATGCCAAAGCATATGGCCAGTCCCATTGCTATGCAGCTGTCATCGTGAGGTTGGGCTCTCCCAGCTTCCTTCTGTGGGAAGAAATGGTCATGTCAATTCCATCTTTCTGCAGGGGTGTGATAAATGAAGGAGCATGAAGGAATCTGTGGTCATCTCATCAGGGTGACATCCTGAACCTTCTCCAGAGATCTGTGCCCAGTCCCTATAGAGGGACCAAGAAACCCCTCACTTCCTCTCCCTCAAGAAGTATATAGAACCCTTTATTGTGGCAATGTGGGGAGATAAGGCCATCTTGTATCCTGGAGGATCCCTTAGAGCCACTTTAAGGTCTTAAGTCCAGTATTGCATTCATTGTTGCAAAAAATATCTCATCTCTTCATTGGAAAATCGCAGTAGTATGGATTAGGAAAAACAACAGATATTTGAAGTCATATCAACCTGATCTTGGAGTGCATTACATAATATATAAGTTGATAATTAATAATATTTTAATAATTCAAATGATTTATTGGATGATATGTACAGATAGATAATTCTGAAAAAAAATTTTACTTTATTCAAGTATTTACATTCTTAAACCCATACAGGTTGTTTTGTACCCTTGCAGAAGTCAGATCAAGCATTAGGAATTCGTTTACTCCACAATCTGGACCAGTTTCTTCATCTCTAAAAAGAAGGTGGCTGTTGACCTTCATTCCAGCCATAACTATATGACTTGATGATCCAAGAAAGAATCAAGAATGGGATTCTCCCCATTTTCAGTCTTGTTTTGCTGGGTTATTTTGGCTTTGACCTAGGATGGCTTCAGCCAGTCCAGATATAACAGGTACAAGTCAGGGACAGAGTCCCACTTTGCATAGGCTAACTAGTGGCTCAGTGGACGCTAAATGTCAGGAGACTTCTTTCCAGTACCTTCTTCACAACCTGACCTTTCTGGGTTTCTATGGTCATTTGTATAATTAGCATTTACATTTTAGATAGTGCATACACCATTTCCTCCATTGAGTTCTATGTCCTGAATAAAAGGGAAAAGAAATCTGAGTCATGTCCCTGGGAGTACTTAAACTGGGAGACTTCATTACCTAATGAGATTATGGTTAATGAGAGTGGACAAGCCGTAACAGAAGGGGCTTACTTTTCCTCACTGCTCTCTTCCCTGCTTTCTTGCTTTCCCCTGCTTTCCCTTCTTCCCTTTGTTCAATTAGAGTAATAATAATTCATATCTGTGTAATTCTTTACTACTTTGCTTACTGTCTGAGGTAGGTATTCATATTCATGCCATTGTAAAGATGAGGAAACTGAGAGGTTAAGTGATTTACCTATGACCACACTGCTGATAAACAGAACTGGGACTAGAAACCAGAGCCCCTGAGTCTTAAAACTTGGCTTTCTTTGCATCACATGCTGCTGATTCTTGTATAAACAAGGCCTGTGACACATCTAGACTGCTTCCCCATACCTAGCTCAGTGCTCTTCACATGATTGGCACTTAGCATTTATTATTCTTCAGAATCTCAGAGTTGGAAGGAAATTTGATGGTCACCTCATCCAACCCATAACCCTTTCCCTGAACCCCTAGCAACCATTCTTTGTGACTGGACTTTTAGCTCTAGTCTAGTCAGAATGTTTAGATTTCCTGTAAGAAATTATTTAGGAAAAATTAGTGACTTGGTGATCCTGTAGTTAGGCAACAGCAGTTCCCCAGAAAAGCAGCCTCCCTGAAACCAGAGTCCTCCAAAGAATTACAGCCTTTCTCTGCCCCACTGTACCCTGCCCTGGCCTGATGTGGTCTCATGACCTAGCCTTTTCACCTCCATTCTGCCTCTACACTGACCATTACATAAATTAGTTTTCTTTAGTGCTTATGAGCCTTACCTGGCTGTTCTCATCACATTTTTCCCTTGACGATTTCTCTAAGGATTCTCTAGGGAGCCAATCCAGGAAACTGTTTCAGTAGAGTACAACAGGCAAGCAACCAGCACATTGCATTGTCATGTTTGAGGTAGGAAAAGAACATGACTTTTAAGTGCTTAGGCAGATAGGTGGTGCAGTGGTTAGGGTGCTGGACTTGGAGTCAAGAAAGCTGAATTCAAATTGTACCTCAGATACTTCTTACTGTGACCACAGGCACATCGTGGAACCTCTCAGCTTCTGTTTTCTCATCTGTAAAATGGAAGTAGTAATACCTACTTCATGGGGCTGTTATAAGGATCAAATGAGATAATACACATAAAGTGCTATGTAAATGCTGACGTGGTAGGGATGTAGGTCATCAGCATCTCTGCCAGGCAGGAGTTAAGGAACATTTACTCTGGGGCACCCTGTTCAATCACCTGATGGCAAAGATGTTAATCACATTGGTTTGGCATCCAGAGTCTCCATCATAGGCCTGTTTATCCAACTCTAGCTCCTGTCCTGAGCTCCAGTACCAAATCCCCAACAGCTTTTTGGGACATTTGGACATGGATGGCACCATAGATTTAACATGTCCAGAACTCAGTTCCCCCCCCAAAAAAAAAACCCTCCAGATTTCACTGCAAAGGGCACTACCATGCTCTCACTCAGGTTCACAACCTCATCGCCACCCTCAACTCCTCACTCTCAATCCATACATTTGGTCCATTGCCATAGCTTGTTGTTTCTACCTTCACAATATCGCTCCTGTACTTCCCTCACAAAGCTGCTATCTTAATTCAGACACATCTCCTAGACTGTTGTTCTCCCAGCATCTTCTCTCTCCTCTCCAGTATGTCCTCCACTCTGATGCCAAAGTGATTTTCCTAAAAAGTAGTTCTGCCCATGTCCTTCCCCCGTCACCCTGCTCTTGCACATGGATTCTCAAGTATGTATGCACACACACACACACACACACACACACACACACACACACACCTTAGTGGTTCCATTAGCTCTCTGACATTTAAATCTCTTCATAACCCTTCTTACCTTCCCAATCTGTGTACACTTCTTTCCTTTCCACAAACTGTGATAAAGCCACATTGACTTCTTCAGATATGACACTCCCATCCCCATGTCTTTGCCCTAGTTGTCTTCCATGCCTGGGATGGTCTTCCTCCTCACCTCTACCTCTCAATTTCCCTGGACCCCATTTCGTCCCAGCTACTATTGCCTTGTCTTCTGAGATTACCTTCACTGACTCTGTATGCATCTTGAATGTACTTAGTTGGTTACATATTGTCTTCTCCATTATAATGTGTGCTTCTTGAAGTCAGGCACTGAGTTTTTGCCTTTCTTTATATGCCCTGGCACGTAGAACAGTGATTGTCACGAACCAAGTGCTTAATAAATAATAATTCAAGAAATGAGTTTGACTTTGTCATTCCCCTGTTCTAAAATCTCTGTTGGCTCTCCTTTTCCTTGAAGATGACAGAAATCACCAGCATTTCCAGACTGGCATTTGAGGCCCACTGTAATCTGGCTCCAGCCTACCTATTGAGCCTTATTTCACCTAACTCAGAATTCCAACTAAACTGGACATTTAATTCCCCATCTCTGTAGTCATCTTCCATGGCATGAGGTCCATGGAGTGTTGAAGGGCTTCTCATCCACTTTTGGTATCCATCTGTCACCTATCTCTCACCTGTGATTCCAAGAAGCTGTAGCATGTGCAGGGGCCACACCCCAGTAAAACTGCCTTACAGACAGACTAAACCAGGTTGAGGGTAACTGACAGGCTTCAAACCCATTGGTGATTTGGCTTGGGGGCTGGGGGGTAGGTCTACCTCAAGCATGTGAAGACCCCTGGTGGAATGGGTGAATGAGAACAATTTGTTCCAACGGCCATGAAGTGCTATGAAGCACTTAGAGTTTGATCACATGTTGAAAATGCTAAGGTCTTCCACTGCATCCCAGGCAGTGTTCACTTTTGTCTTGCCTCTGGACTTGCGCACCTCTGCCTCACATTAAGTACAATTCACACGCAAGTCAAGACATCAACCCATAATGCCATTGGTCCCTCTCCAAAAACTAAGGATAAACAGCCATGGCTGAAATGCCCTCCTTTCTTCCCTCTACCTTTCAGAGTACTTATTCTTTAAGGCTCAGCTCAGGCATCACCTCCTCTGGGTAGCCTTCCCTGGTCTGCCCCAAATCCATCTCCTTCACATATATCCTATCAGTCTTAGTAAAATGTGGATTCCCAAGGAGTAGGGCCATTTTTTTTCATCTCTATAGCTCCAGCCACTAACACAGTGCCTTGCCCCTAATAGGTACTTAGTAAAAGTTTATTGAATTGAATTGAATTTTATCCTTCAAGTGACCAGTTAATAAACCATGCCAGACCAGACCCATGTGGCCTTTTGTTCATCCTTGGAGCCACTCACAAATAAGTTCCCGGGTATGGAGTGTTAGGATTAGGAGGAAAAGGGACATGACAAAAATAATTTCTCTGCTTCTGGAAATTCAATAAATTGTGTATAATACATTGAGAGAAACCATCTACTCTCTTTATGTCCTTTCCATGCTTCTAAGTATGACTCTTGGAAGTCAAAAATGCCCTCTGCCCTCTTCTTTCCATTAAGATGTCTTTCTTCAACTTAAAACTCTTCTCTACTATGGCTGCTTCTCTCCCTCAGTCACCGTCCTTCCCCAGTCGCCATCCTTCCCCAGTCACCGTCCTTTCCCAGCCACCCATCTCCAGAGCAAACATAGCAAACCCTCAATACCACAGCCTCAGATATTCTGCAAATTTTTCTCACTTGTACGGTTGGACTTTTTTCTCAGTAATATAACTTGTCCTCTCTATTGACCTGTAAACTTGGAAGCCAGAACTACTTTGACCATTTGTTATTTCTGTTCTCTCTCTCCTCTCAGTTCATAGGATAGTGTTTTTCACATAGTAGGTTTTCAGTGAGTGAGACTGAACTGAGGGTATGGAAAGTCTCTTTAAAAAAGAGTTGCTCAGAGGAGCCAAGATGGCGGAGTAGAAAGATACACATATGCTAGCTCCAAACTCACAGCCCATAAAATACCTGTAAAGAAGAACTCCCAACAAATTAGGGAGCAGCAGAAGCCACACAATAATGGAGCAGAGGAGATTTCTGTTCCAGAGAGCCCTGAAAAACTGACCCAAAAGGTCCCTTGCGCACTGGACCCAGAGCAGAGCCCAGCCCTGTCTCGGCCCTGCAGCACCGAGAGGAGATACAAGCAGGCTTCAGGGACAGAATCTCCAGCGGTCCCACAGGTCCCTCCACCCACAGGGGGCAAAGGTCAGTGAGAGGGGCTTTTCAGTTCCCGGAGAGGGGAGTGAGGTGCTCCCATAACTCAGGCCCCCTCAGGAAGCAGCAGTGGAGGCGGCAGCAGACAGGGGCTGCCAGAGCAGGCAGGAGCTCGGACCCATTGTTGAAGGTCTCTGCATAAATCCCCTGAGGGAACTCAGTCCTGTGAGGTGGCCCTGCCCCCACCTGAGCACCTGAACTTAATCTCACACTGAATAGCAGCCCCGCCCGCCAAAGCCCTAAAGTTGGGAAGCAGCATTTGAATCTCAGACCCCAAGCACTGGCTGGGTGGAGGCTGGGTGGATCTGGAGGCAAGGTGGGAGTGGAAAGAAAACTCAGAAGTCAAGTCACTGGCTGGGAAAATGCCCAGAAAAGGGAAAAAAAAAATAAGACCATAGAAGTCTACTTTCTTGGTGAACATGTATCTCCTCCCTTCCTTTCTGATGAGGAAGAACAATGCTTACCACCAGGGAAAGACATAGAAATCAAGGCTTCTGTATCCCAAACAGGTAAAATAAATATTCAGTGGGCTCAGGCCATGGAAGAGCTCAAAAAGGATTTTGAAAATCAAGTTAGAGAGGTGGAGGAAAAACTGGGAAGAGAAATGAGAGAGATGCAAGAAAAGCATGAAAAGCAGGTCAACACCTTGCTAAAGGAGACCCAAAAACATGCTGAAGAAAATAACACCTTGAAAAATAGGCTAACTCAATTGGCAAGAGAGGTTCAAAAAGCCAATGAGATGAAAAATGCTTTCAAAAGCAGAATTAGCCAAATGGAAAAGGAGGTTCAAAAGCTCACTGAAGAAAATAGTTCTTTCAAAATTAGAATGGAACAGATGGAGGCTAATGACTTTATGAGAAACCAAGAAATCACAAAACAAAACCAAAAGAATGAAAAAAATGGAAGATAATGTGAAATATCTCATTGGAAAAACAACTGACCTGGAAAATAGATCCAGGAGAGACAATTTAAAAATTATGGGACTACCTGAAAGCCATGATCAAAAAAAGAGCCTAGACATCATCTTTCATGAAATTATCAAGGAAAACTGCCCTGAGATTCTAGAACCAGAGGGCAAAATAAGTATTGAATGAATCCACCAATCACTGCCTGAAAGAGATCCAAAAAGAGAAACTCCTAGGAACAGTGTGACTGAATTCCAGAGTTCCCTGGTCAAGGAGAAAATATTGCAAGCAGCTAGAAAGAAACAATTCAAATATTGTGGAAATACAGTCAGGATAACACAAGATCTAGCAGCTTCTACATTAAGGGATCGAAGGGCATGGAATAGGATATTCCAGAAGTCAAAGGAACTAGGACTAAAACCAAGAATCACCTACCCAGCAAAACTGAGTATAATACTTCAGGGGAAAAAATGGTCTTTCAATGAAATAGAGGACTTTCAAGCATTCTTGATGAAAAGATCAGAGCTGAAAAGAAAATTTGACTTTCAAACACAAGAATGAAGAGAAGCATGAAAAGGTAAACAGCAAAGAGAAGTCATAAGGGACTTACTAAAGTTGAACTGTTTACATTCCTACATGGAAAGAAAATATTTGTAACTCTTGAAACTTTTCAGTATCTGAGTAGTGGGTGGGATTACACACACACACACACACACACACACACACACAGCACAGAGTGAATGGAATAGGATGGGATATCTTTAAAAAATGAAATTAAGCGGTGAGAAATATATTGGGAAAAGAAAGGGAGAAATGGAATGGGGCAAATTATCTCTCATAAAAGAGGCAAGCAAAAGACTTATTAGTGGAGGGAAAAAGAGGGGAGGTAAGAGAAAAACATGAAGTTTACTCTCATGACATTTGACTAAAGGAAGGAATAAAATGCACACTCATTTTGGTATGAAAACCTATCTTACAATACAGGAAAGTGGGGGAAAAGGGGATAAGCAGGGTGGGGGGGATGATGGAAGGGAGGGCAATGGGAGGAGGGAACAATTTGAAGGGACAGGATCAAAAGAGAGAACAGAAGCAATGGGGAGCAGGATAGGATGGAGGGCAATATAGTTAGTCTTACACAACACGACTATTATGGAAGTCATTTGCAAAACTCCACAGACATGGCCTATATTGAATTGGTTGCCTTCTGAAGGGAATGGGTGGGGAGGGAGGGATGAAGAGAAGTTGGAACTCAAAGTTATAGGAACAACTGTCGAGTACTGTTCTTGCTACTAGGAAATAAGAAATACAGGTAAAGGGGTATAGAAAGTTATCTGGCCCTACAGGACAAAAGAGAAGTTGGGGACAAGGGAAGGGAGGGATGATAGAAGAGAGGGCAGATTGGTGACAGGGGCAATTAGAATACTCGGTGTTTTGGGGTGGGGGGAGGGGACAAATGGGGAGAAAATTTGGAACCCAAAATTTTGTGAAAATGAATGCTAAAAGTTAAATAAATTTAAAAACAACAACAAAAAAAAAGATTCAAAAAAAAAAAAGTTGCTGAGTTGGACTGGTGTAGTAAAGCCAAGATGGCAGAGTGTTAGGAGTAGTATGATGAGCTCCCCTCCACAAACTTCTCCAAACAGATATAGAAAATGCATCAGACTGAATCTTGGTGGGGAAATTCAGAAAAAGTCACAATGAGGTCTTTGTACAGGCTGGCTTAGCCTAGGGAGACAGATAGCAGAGATGAGGCAGGAGCATGATACACATAGTACTCTGGCATCCAAGGAGAGACTGTGCACCACAGTAAGAGGAGGTCCCATACTGGGGCCATATTAGAGCAGCCCCAGACTCATACCACAGCACTATGATGGAGATAGGTGCAAACCGGCAGCTTTGTCACATCACCTAATTCCAGGTCACATATCCAGGGTGGGCTGAGAAGGGGACCTGCACAGCCAGTGGTATTCTGGGTAGGGAGGTCCTGAATTGTGTATAGAGAAAGGACAAGATTCCGAAGTCAGAAGCAGTAACAGTGTTAGCTCAGACCCCAAATGCAGAGTCCCCAAGTGTCTAGCCCAGCCTACAAAGGAATGACGAAGGCAGGGATGTCAAACCAAACAGGAACCTATAATTCTGCCACTTTGAATCAACAGCTCTCTAGTTGGATTCTCTAGCAGAGTCCAGCAGCAGCCTATTTTTGCTCAGGACCAAATCCAGGTAAGGAACTGGCAAATTTCAAACCAAGAGGGCAACAATCAGATTTTCCCACTCTGGTGGTCTGAAAGCTTACAGGTATACTCAGCTTATCCCTGAGATTCTGGAATAACATAATACCCAATACCCCTCCCCAAAATCTGTAACAGAACCAGCCTAGACCTTCCCTCCACAAGTATGACAGAGCCTGACCCTAACATCAAATATGAAGGAAGTAGACTGGAAAAATTGGTAAACAAAGAAGAACCCCACCATAAAGTTATTGTGGTGTCAAGGATACTCAAGATGTGAACACAGAAAAGAATGACTCCAAAACATCTACAAGCAAAGCCCCCCAAAGAAAAATGCTATTTGGACTGAAACTCAATTAGAAGTCCCAGAAGAGGTGAAGCAAGAGTTTTAAAGAGTTTAAAATATTCTTTATAGATGAAATGGGAGCATTAGAAGAGAAAACTGGAAAAGAATTGAAAGCTATGAAAGAAGGAACTGGAAAGGGAGTTAAGGCACAAGAGGTTAAAAGAAGATGTTGCATATGCAGCAGCCACACCCCAGCAAAACAGGGCTCATCAGCAGATGGGCTCAAGCATATTGAGGGTAACTGAAAGGCCTCAAACCCATCACTGAGTTAGGGGAATGTCTAAAAAAGTGGTGTCAAAATGGCCAGTAAAGACACGTACTTGCCTGAGCTCCCCTCCAAATAATTTTTAAAATTACTCTAAACAAATTCTAGAACCCACAAAAAGATGGAGTGAAATAAAGATCTGTTGCACCAGAGTAAAAGAGGAGTGCAGTCTAGCACAAACCATGCCAACACAGACTGGGCCCCAGCAAACTGGGAGCAGACCTCGGAATAACTAAATCACAGCCAGCAGTGGCAGTTTCTGGACCTCTCAGCCCACAATCACCAAAGACAAAAGATCAGCAGGAAAGGTCTGTGGCATCTGGGTGAGAGTGGAACAGAGTCCAGCTTAGGCCTCACCAGCACAGCCCTGGCCCAAGCAAATCAGGAACAGTCCTTGGGAGTGAATGAAACAGTATTAGCAGCAGCTACTTCTGGAGCTCTCAGTCCACAAATGGCAAGGGGGTTGGACAACTGGTCTGAAGGAGATTACAGGGGTTTTGTTGCTAGCACTGAGGCAGAACTCTGTTGCTTTGCCCATACTCAGATCCAGGTTGCAATCCTGGGTGGCAGTCCTGGAGTGAGGAGGAGCACTAGCACAGTACAGCTTGTGGCAGCAGTGGAGAGGGGGAGTCTCCCCACAGTTCTAGGAAAGAAAAGAGTGCTTGTGGTCATTCACAGACCAGAGCACAGGCCAGGAGAGTAGTAAACACCTCTCCTTTGATCATATCACCTTGGAAGAACTGAAAACTTATAAATTCCTAGAAGAATCTCTGAAAACAGTTGCACCAAACCCCCAAAACTTGGGACAGTATGCCTTCCACCATGGAAGCAGAGCTCTACTTTAGCAAACAGTTAAAAATCAATTAATAGGCTGGAAAAATGAGCAAACTCGGACTTTGAAAATTACTAAGGTGACAAGGAAAATCAAAACACATACTCAAAAGAAGACACAAAGTCAAAGCTCCTACATCCAAAGTCTCCAAGAAAAATATGAATTGATCTCAGGCCATGGAAGAGTTCAAAAAGGATGTTGAAAATCAAGTAAGAGAGATAGAGGAAAAATGGGGAAGAGAAATGAGAGTGATGCAAGAAAATCATGAAAAATGAGTTAACAGCTTGGTAAAGGAGACACACGCACACACAAAAAACTGAAGAACAAAAAAAAAACCTTAGAAAACAGACTATGGTGAATGATAAAAGAGGTCCAAAAGCCAAAGAGGAGAAGAATGCCTTAAAAAACAGAATTGGCTAAATGGCAAAGGAAGTCTGAAAGCTCACTGAAGAAAATAATTCCTTAAAAATTAGAATGGAGCAAATGGAGAATATCTACCATGAGTATGTGAAGACTTCCAGTGGTGGAATGGGCAGATGAGAATCATTTGTTCCAACAGCCATGAAAGCAGCTGAAGCAGGTACTGTAGAGCGCTTAGAGCTTGGTCAGACATTGAAGATGTCAAGGTCATTCAATGCATCCTGGGCTATCAGCAATTGTGTTACCACTGGACTTTGATGGCCCTGGAAGACGGAGTGAGGCTGATGACTTTGTGCAATAGTGCCTCACCCAAATCCAAGTCACAAGTTAAGACACCACCCTGTGGTCCTCTTTTGAAAACAAAGGAAAAAACCAAGACAAGACACAAACCTCCCCCAAGCAACAAACTCCCTGAAAATTAGAAGGGATCAAATAGAAGCCAATGACTTGATGAGGCAACAAGAAATATTCAAACAAACTCAAAAGGCTGAAAACATAAAAGGGAATGTGTTATCTCATAGCAAAAACAACTGACTTGGAAAACAGATCAAAACATTTAAGGAACATCTTGACCAAAAAGCTGAGACATCATTTCAAAAATCTTAAAATATAAAAATCTTTAAAACTTAAAGCTAGATCTCTTAGAACCAAAGAACAAAGTGAAAATAGAAAGAGTCCATCAGTCACCTCCTGAAAGAATCCCCAAAGTGAAAGCTCATAGGGACATTCGTAGCAAAAATGAAAACTTACAGATCCAAAATAAAAAAATAAAATACTGCAAACAATCAGAAAATAAGAATTCACATACCAGGAAGCCCAGTTAGACTCACACTTGATTTGGCAGACACTGTCCCATAAAGGAGTGAGAGCTTGGAATATGGTATTCCAGAAGGCAAGAATAACCTACCCAGCAAAGCTGAGTATAATGATACAAGGGAAAAATAAATCTTTAATGCAGTAGAGGACTTCCAAGCATTCTTGGTGAAAAGAGCAGAGCTGTAGAGAAACTTTGCAGTTCAAGCACAAAAGTGAAGAGAAACATTAAAAGGTAAACATGAATGAACAATGATAAAAAACTAAACTAAGGATAAGCTATTTACATTCAGTTATGGGTAGATGATTCATGTGTTTCCTATGAACCCCATCATCATCAGCATTCACAGAGGAAATTCAATTAGACAGGGTCTAGGAATGGTTCTTGTTATGTCCTGGGGCAACTAGGTGGTACAGTGGATAGAGTGGTGGGGCTGGAGTCAGAAAGAACTAAGTTCAAATCCAGCCTCAAACACTACCTAGCTGTGTGACCCTGGGCAAGTCACCTAACTTCTATTTGCCTCATTTCCCTCAGTTGTGGAGATAATGGAGACAATTATAGTACCCACTTTCAAGGTTGTTTTTGTGAGGGTCAGACAAGATAATAACTGTAAAGCACTTAGCACAGTGCTTGGCACATAGTAAGTGCTGTATAAAAGTTATCATCATCATGAGTATGGTGATTATGATGATCTTGAGAATGGAGAGAGGAATATCCTGAGGGGAGGAGGACAAGGAAAGGAAAGTTGGGGGAAATGATCTCACATAATCCAAGTACACAACTAGATACCTGCACAGCAAGGAGGAGGGTATGGGACAGGAGAGTGACTGACACTTGAACTTGACTCTCATAAGAACTGACCAAGAGAAGGACACACACAGTTGGGCTCAGAAATACATTTTACTTAGCAAGGAAATAGAAGGAGAAAGGGTGAGGAGGAATTAGAGGAAGAGTAAATTGGAGGCAGAGTGGGGCAGGATTAGTCCTAAGCAAGACATTCTAAGAATATATAAAAATATTTAGAGTTCTTTCGGAAGTGGCAAAGAATGGGAATCTGAAGGGGTGCCCACAAATTGCCGAATGGATGGATAAGTTACGGCATAAAAATGTGATAGAATGCTATTGTGCTGAACTCTCTTCAGCATAATGACCAGCCAGGATTCCAGAGGACTAATGGTATGATATGCTACCCACCTCCTGATAGAGAAGTAAAGAATTCAGAATGCAAAATGAGACAATTGTTTTAAACATGGCCAATGTGGAAATTTAATTGCACATCTACATGTTTGGCTTTGTTTTTCCTTTGTTGTCAATTAGGGGTAGAGGATTGGGATTGGAGATAGATCTTGAATGACTAAAACAACAAAAATTTTTAAATTTTGTATAATTAAAAAAAATATTGCTCTATTGCCTCATCCTATTTTCTCATCACCCCTAGCCTGGGATACTCCTTGCTCTTCCTACCTCTGCTTTGTTTCTGCAAGCCCACCTCTTTTGAGGGATGGTTTCCTATATCATCCTTGAAAAGTCCTACAGGCATCAGAATATGTATAGTCCTGTGTAGTAAGAAAGTTTGTTTAGATGCCTTTTTAACTTCTTGACTGCCTAGATGCTATCTAGATGTGGTGCAAGTTGTCCCTGACCCATGGGTGAGGTGGATAGTGTGATGGAGGCATGTAGCTAGATGTTAAAGGTTATTCTGGAGATGAGCTCTAGCTCATGGAATCTTGGAGTGGAGAAAGAGAATGACCTGTTCTCTGCTAAGAGCAAGGGCATTTTAAATCTCCATCCATGCTCTAGGTCACCCACTCACAGAATATCCCAAACCCCTCCCATTTGCCCATCTTCAGGCAGGGACAGAGGCCTTTGGTCCATTGCCAAACAAAGCTTCCAGAGAAGAAATATGACCCTAGTTAAGCTTTGATGGTTTAGTCATATGAGGCCTTTTGTTGGGTGAAGTAGAGATAAAGGTTTCTGAACCTGCCCAGAAGAGGGGAGGGAGAAAGGGAAAGGTAACATTGTCTTTAATGGAGAGAGAGAAAGGAACCTCTTTCAGTAAAGGAAGGAGGAGACTCCATGACACAAACCTGGAAATCCTCTTCCAGAAAGACCAAAATCAGAATTGTGCTCCTCTGTCCCCCCACCTAATCCCCACCTTCACTCCCACCACCCTACAGATTGCCTTGGTCTCATTTCTGATCTCAAATCAGAGAAATCAGACAAGGAGATGAGGAGCTTGGACCCTCCTACCATTGCTGTCCCCCCTTTCCCCCTAAGTACATATGGGATAGGGAGGAGCTGGTAGGAAGCAGGTTTCAGTTGCTGTTATCTGCTGAGTACCTTTGACAGAGGAATTCAAAGGAACTGTTTTGATTCTTCTCTATCTCTCATGTCTTCTCTTGAACTTGCTTATCACTAGCAGTTTATCCGCTCAAGGTTTTCCTGTGAAAGCCTCGAGTGTGTGGCAGGCTTTTTTTTTCTATGTCTCTCTCTCTCTTTCATGGCTGTTACCAGGAAGAGTGTGGAAATCGTCCCACTTCTGCTTTGCTTGTTGGCCCTGGTTCAATGTGGGGCATGTAGCAAAATGGTAAGATGATCCTGAGGTATGTTTCCACGTTGGTCAACCTTCCCCTTACCCCGTAGTGAGGACCCAGTTCCAGGCTAGATATATGCAGAGGTAGGGTGTGTCTCATTCTGAATACTTCATGATATCAGCTTTCTTGACTGGGATCCAGCATGTTTCATGGAGAGACCTTAAAGGCAGTTCCCATGTGCAGGCTAGAGCTAGAGCTAAAAGTGCCCTTAGAGACCATCTAGCTCAATTCCACCATCTAACATTTGGAGAACTAAGGTTCAAAGAATGTGAGGCAGCTGGTGACCCAGTGGATAGAGCACTGGCCTAGAGTCAGGAAGACCTGACTTGACCCAGCCCCAGATACTTAATAGCTATGTGAACCTGGGCAAGTCACTTAATCTCTACCTTAGTTTCATATGAGATTAAATAATATCCCCTACCCCACAGGGGATGAAATATTTCTTTAAAAAAAAAAAAGTGTGTAGCCTACTGCCTAGCATTTAAGTAGGCCCTCTCTACCCCTTGTGACTTGCTAAAAGTCAATCCTTTTTAAAAAATTTTTTGTTTTTCCCCAGTAACATCTAAAAGCAATTTTTAACATTTATTTTCAAAACTTTGAGTTACAAATTCTCTCCTTTCTTCCTCGCCATCCCCACCACCCCATTGAAAAGGCAAGCAGTTCAATATGGGCTATACATGGGCAGTCATGCAAAATGTATCCATAATAGTCATGTTGTGAAAGAAAACATAGACCAAAAATACCTCAAGAAAAATCAAGTAAAAAAAGTACACTTTAATCTGTATTCAGACACCACTAGTTCTTTCTCTGAGGATGGATAGCATTTTTATTTGGTTGTAAGTCCTTCAGAGTTGTCTTGGATGGTTGTATTGGGCAGCTAGGTGGTGCAGTGGATAGAGCACCAGTGCAGGAGTCAGAAGGGCCTGAGTTCAAATCTCACCTCAGACACTTTACACTCACTAGTTGTGTGACCTTGGACAAGTCACTTAACCCCAATTGCCTCATCCTGGGTCATCTCCAGTCATCCTGATGAATAGCTGGTCACTGGATTCAGATGGCTCTGGAGAAGAAGTGAGGCTGGTGACCTGCACAGCCCTCCCTCACTCAAAAACAAAGTCAAGTGCAAGTCATGTCATCATTTTTCTGATGGCATGGTCTTCTTTGGCATCGAAGGACAAACACACATATTGGATGGTTGTGTTGCTGAGAAGTAAGTCATTCACAGCTCATCGTCCTATAATGTTGCTGTTACTTTGTATACTCCAGTTTTTGTATTCTCTTTCTCCTTTCACCCTGTCCCTCCTCAAGTGTTTTGCTTCTAACTACCCCCTCTCCTAATCTGCTCTCCCTTCTATCACTGCCCACCCCCATCCCCTTTCCCTCCTAATTTCCTGTAGGGTAAATTAGATTTTCATACCCAATTGAGTGTATGTGTTATTCCCTCTTTGAGTTAATTTTAATGAGAGTAAGGTTCACTGACTCCCTCTCACCTCCCTCCTCTTCCCTTCCACTGTAAAAGCTTTTTTCTTGCCTCTTTTATGTGAGATAATTTACCCATTCTACCTCTCCCTTTCTCTTCCTCCCAGTACATTTCTCTCTCACCCTTAATTTTATTTTTTAGATTTCATGCCTTCATATTCAACTCACACCTCTACCCTCTGTCTATATATACTCCTAACTACCCTAATAATGAGAAAGGTCTTATGAATTACAAGTATCTTCTTCCCATGTAGGAATGTAAACAGTTTAACCTTATTAAGTCCCTTATGATTTCCCTTTCCTGGTTACCTTTCTATGCTTCTCTTGAGCCTTGTTTTTGAAAGTCAGATTTTCTATTCAGCTCTGGTCTTTTCATCAAGAATGCTTAAAAATCCTTTATCTGATTGAATATCCATTTTCCCTTCTAAAGTATTATATTCAATTTTGCTGTGTAGGTGATTCTTTGTTGTAATCCTAGCTCCTTTGCTCTCTGGAATATCATCTTCCTAGCCTCCAGTTCTTTAATGTAGAAGCTGCTAAATCTTGTGTTATCCTGACTGTGACTCCACCATACTTGAATTGTTTCTTTCTGGATGCTTGCAATATTTTCTCCTTGATCTGGGAACTTTGGTATTTGGCTATAAAATTCCTGGGATTTCATTTTGAGATCTCTTTCCAGAGGTGATCAGTGGATTCTTTCAATATTTATTCTACCCTCTGATTCTAGAATATCAGGGCAGTTTTCCTTGATAATTCCTTGAAAGATGATATCCAGGCTTTTTTGTTGATCACAGCTTTCAAGTAGTTCAATAATTTTTAAATTATCTCTCCTGGATCTATTTTCCAGGTCAATTTTTTTTCCCCAGTGAGATAGTTCACATTGTCTTCTATTTTTTTTATTCTTTTGATTCCATTTTATAATTTCTTGATTTCTCATAAAGTCATTAGCTTCCATTTGCTCCATACTAATTTTGAAGGAATTATTTTCTTCAGTGAGTTTTTGCACCTCCTTTTCCATTGGGCCAATTCTGCTTTTTAAGGCATTCTTCTCCTCATTGGCTTTTTGGACTTCTTTTGCCATTTGGCTTAGTCTATTTTTTAAGGTGTTATTTTCTTCAGTATTTTTTGAGTCTCCTTTAGCAAGGTGTTGACTCAATTTTCATGATTTTATTGCATTGCTCTCATCTCTCTTCCCAATTTTTCCTCTGCTTCTCTTACTTGATTTTCAAAATCCTTTTTGAGGTCCTCCATGGCCTGTCACCAATTCATATTCCTCTTGGAGGTTTTTGTTGTAGGAGCTTTGACTCTGCTGTCCTCCTCTGGTTTTGTCCCAAACTTCCTTGTCACCAAAGTAAGATTCTATAGTCTGAATTCTTTTATGATGTTTACTCATCTTCCCAGCCAAACATTTGACTTTCTAACTCTTTGTCAAGGTAGAACTCTGCTTCCAGTGGGGGTGGGGATGGGGATGGGTGTTCTGTCCCAGGCTTCCTGGATTTTGTACCAGCTGCTCAATCCCCCACTGTCTGTGGATCCAGAGTTCTGGAAGCAGCCTCTGCCATTGCTGCTGCTGCCGCCACTGCTCACCCCCTCCACCCCCACCAGCTGGGGTTGGGGCCAGACCTGACTAGATCATGTGCTCCCCTTTCACCCAGGTTCCACAGAGTTTTCTCACTGACATTTTTGGTGTTTGTGGATTGGGAAGTCTGAAAACTATCACAGCTGCCAATGATTCAGTCTCCAGAGGCCTGCTCTGGCTGATCTGTGCTGGTGTGACCCATGCCAGACTGTGCTCTGCTCCCTGTCCAATGCAAAAGACCCTTCCTGTCAACTTTCTAGGTTGTCTTGGGCTGGATATTTGTTTCACTCTGTTATGTTGTGCATTCTGTAGCTCTGGAATTTGTTTAGAGTCATTTTTTACAGGTATTTGGAGGGCTTTGGGGGAGATCTCAGGGAACTCCCTGCCTTTACTCCACCATCTTGGCTCTACCAGTTAATCTTTTTACTTTGAGCTCCTTTCCTGATTTGTATCAATTAGCATTTCTTAGCCCCCTCCTAAGTCCTGGGCCCTGGAGATTCAAGGAGGAAAAAAATCTTTCCCCAAGGAATTTATATTCTCCTGTCATATACCATGATCCCTTTCAGGAACAAGGCATAGAGGAAAGGGTACACTTTTCACTGAGAAACAGTTCACACATAGTAGATACATCTTAGAGGAAAGCTTAGTGAGAAAAGAAGAAAACACTTTGGGAAAAACACCCTTCCCTTCATTCCTCCTTATCCCTCAAGCACCAATCAGTCAATGATTGCCATGTAGAACTTCCCTTAATAGCCTGAAAGATCGATCACTTAGAGTACAGAAGCATCATGCTGACTCTCATGGAATTCAATAGGGAAAAATGTAAAGTCTAATTTAGGTTCAAAAAATGTTTCTGAGCAGAGCATCAAAGAGGTATGACTAGATAACAGTTTTTAAAAGATTGGGGAGCTTTAGCAGACTACAAGCACCTATACAAGATGGTAGCATTTAAAAAAAAATCAAAAGAAAATGGTCTGCTTCATTCTGCAATCAAATTCCATAGTTCTTTCTGTGCATGTGGAAGGCATTTTGTCTCAAAAGTCCATTGGAAATTTAGGTCCTTGCATTGCTATGAAGGACTAAGTCTAACAGAAAAATTCCTCACACACAGTGGTTGTGGCTGTGTACAAAGTTCTCCTGGTTCTGCTCCTTTCACTCAGCATCAGTTCATGTAAGTCTTTCCAGGCCTCTCCGAAGTCTTCCTGTTCATCATTTCTTATACTACAATAGTATTCCATTACATTCATATACCACAATTTGTTCAACCATTCCCCCAGTTGATGGGCATCTCTGTGATTTTCAGTTTTTGGCCACCACAAAGAGAGCTGCTATATATGTTTTTGTACGTGTGGGACCCTTTCCCATTTTTATGATCTCTTGGGGATACAGTCCTCGAAGTGGAATTGCTGGTCAAAGGTTATGCACATTTTTGTAGTCCTTTGGGCATAGTTTCAAATTGCTCTCCAGAATGCTTGGATCACCTCACAGCTCCACCAACAATTCGTGTTCCAACTCTCCCACATCTTCTCCAACATTTATCATCTTCCTGTTTTGTCATGTTAGCCAATCTGATAGGTATGATGTGGTACCTCAGAGTTGTTTTGATTTGCATCTCTCTGATTAGTAGTGATTTCATATGACTATAAATAGCTTTAATTTCTTCCTCTGAAAACTGCCTATTCATATCCTTTGACCATTTATCAATTGGGGAATGACTTGTATTCTTGTACATTTGACTCAGTTCTCTATATGTTTTAGAAATGAGACCTTTATCATAGACATTAGTCGCAAAAATTCTTTCCCAGTTTTCTGCTTCCTTCCTGACCTTGGTTGCATTGGGTCTGGTTGTGCAAAAACTTTTCAGTTTAACATAATCAAAATTATCCACTTTTCACTTCATAATGTTCTCTATCTCTTGTTTGGTCAAAAATTTATCCATTCTCCATAAATCTGACAAATGCACTCTTCCTTGTTGCCCTGATTTGTTTATTGTGTCAATCTTTATGCCTAGATCATGTGTCCATTTGGACTTTATTCTTGTGCACGGTGTCAGGCACTGGTCTATGCCCAGTTTCCGCCACACTGTTACCCAGTTTTCCCTGCAGTTTTTGTCAAACAGTGAGTTCTCATCCCAGAAGCTGGGGTCCTTGGGTTTATCGGACAGTAGATTGCTATATGTATTATTCATTTTCTTTTGTATTACGTTTTGTTTAGTTTTATGGTTTCCCCCATTCATTTTAATTCTTCTATTCAACATGACTAAGGCGAAAATGTATTTAATAGGAATGTATGTGTAGAGCCTATTTAAGATTTCACGCCTTCTCAGGTGGGGAGTGGAGAGGGAGGGGTGAAGAAGGGGGAGGGAGGGGAAAAAAGTCTAAGATATATGGAAGTGATTGTAGAACACTGAAAACAAACACAATAATTTTTTTTAAAAAGGCTCCAGAATCCATATAGATGATCAGAATGCTCAAGACAAAACTCGGCAAAAGGTGAGCGAGGAAGGCAAAATCAGAGAACAGCAAGTTCTGTTTACCAAGCAACACAAGAACAGGCTATCAGACGGCAGGAAGTGTGCCATGTCTCTGACTTGCTGAGTGTTGGATAGGCACTCACCATGGTGACCAGCAGCGCCAGACTACTGAGGCCCTTGTGGATGCCAAAGCTGGGCCGAGGGAAGCTCTCCAGGAAGAGCAGCAGTATGGCTGCAGAGATGGTGAGCCTGGGCCCCAGGTCTCTCCTTAAAGACTCCAGAACTGCCTTGACAAAATATCTTGTATGTATATTACTATTTGTATATTGGCTCTGCTGCTGGAATTTTGAGTTTTTTAAAAGCAGGGGCCTTATTTTTAACCTTTCTTTGTATCCCTAGTACTTAACATAGTGGTTGGACCCATATTAAGTTCTTAATAAATTCTGGTTGACTCACTAAAAAAAAAAATCAAGAACTATGGTTTCATTGATGTAGGAATCTCCCAGCAAGGAAATCTCTTCAACCAATGTAGACTGGCAACCATTTGGCAACTCTCTCAGAGTTGCCTCGGTTAAGTGACTTCCCTAGGGTGTCAAAGACCAAGGTCTTCTTGAAGGCCAGCTCTCTGCCCACTTAACCATGATGCCTTTCTAGAAGAGGGATTCTTTCCAGTAATGAGGAGGTAGTAGTCTCTTTGGACTGAGCCTTAGGCACATCACAACTGTGTTCAAGTCTGACTAACAGTTTAAAAAGGACTTGGATAAACCCCTCTTGAGGAGAACACTCAGAATAGTGAAAATCCTTGAGCCCAAATCACATGAAGCTTGGGAGCCTGGTGTTATGGGTTGGTATAGTGTGGAGTAAAGGACAGTAGATCACGAGGCAAGAGCAGAGGGCTTGAGTTGAAAGCTTGTATTCTAATGGGGGAAGATGATACAAAAAGAGAAGTGAAATTCTAGGTGAGGGGTAAAAAGGAGGAGTATGAAAGCACCTGTTACGGAGCATGGTACTGAAGTCCAACTGGGACAGCAATGAAAGGGAGCTAGCTTTGCATTCCTCCCCAAAATGGAGGAACTGGAAACAACTCACCAATTGGAGCAGAGAGAAGTGTGATAGAGAGATGTTCCAGGAGGAAGCAGAAGGGAAAGATGGATGTTCCAGGGTGAGAAAGCCCCAGGTGCCAAGGGAAGCTCCAGAACAAGGCTGTTGCTGAGCCATGGTATCAAAGCGTGGACATAAGTTCCCTTCCTATCACCCACATGGCCATCACACTAGTTCTGAACGTCATCATCTGTCACCTGGAAATGCACTATCCTTCTAATCCCCTCATGAGATTCCATCTCTTTTCATGTATGGATTAGATTAGGTGGCCACTGAGGTCACTCAGCACTCATTCTGTGATTCTGGGACCCCTGCTGCCAACCTGTCTCCTCTCCAATTCTGCCAAAGCTCTATTTCTAAAGACTAAGTCTCAGCCTATTATTCTCCCAATCAGAAAGCTCCAGTGCATCCCTATGATCTCCTCCCTTCTCACAGTCCTTCATAATCTAGCTTCAGTCTTCTTTGCCAGGCTTATCACACATGGCTCTTCTTCCACACTCTTCATTCCAACCAACCTGGCTTCTTTGCTGTCCTTCCTATGTGCCACCCTCTCTCACATCAAATCCTTTACAAGGGCAGTCCTCCCTTTCCTGAAATCCTCTCTCTTCACCTCTTTCCCTTACAATCCCTAGCTTCCTTCAAAGTGTCACACAAGTGCCACATTAGGTCTTGCTGTGTGTTAACATTTCTGGTGTACGTCAGCCTCCCTTCTCGCAAACCTCTTTGAGGCCAAAGACTGTTTCATTTTTCTTTGCATGGCCAGAGCCTGGTGTAGTATCTACTACATTGTTGCTGTTGTCCAGTCATTTCAGTTTTGTCCAGCTCTTCATGATCCAATTTGGGATTTCTTGGCAGAGATACTGCCCATTTCTTTCTCCAGTTCATTTTATAGTGAGGAAATTGAGGCAAACAGGGTAAAGTGACTTGCCCAGTGTCACTTAGCTGGTGAGGCCAGATTTGAACTCACAAAAATGAGTCTTCCTTATTCCAAGCCCAGCACTCTATCCACTGTATCACCTAGGTGCTTAATACATATTTGTTGATTGATAGATGGATTAAAGAGGGAAATATGCAGATGAGTCCATCTTCTGCAAAGCTGTCAAATTGTTCTTCCTGACACACAAATCTGACCATTCCAGTCCGTCAGTCAGTCCATACCACTTGCTACAGAGTACCTCTAAAAATCAATTACAAAATACTTCTCTTGGTATTAAAAATCCTTTACAACCTGACTCCAACATAATTAGGTTTATTATTCATTACTCCTATTCATGCACTCTCAGATGCCCCCCAAATTGTCCTTGATGTTCCGTGTACATGACATTCCTTCTGTCTTTCCACAGGCTGCCTGGAATTTGTTCCCTCCTCCCTCCTTCTCTAGAATCCCTAGTTTCCTTCATAACTCAACTCAGAAGCCACCCCCTACATGATGCTTTTTCTGATCTCTCAGCTAGTGTTTCTTTCTTCCATCCCCAACATTGTGTTGTATTTGTATGTATGCTGTATTGTGTATATACATATATGTGTGTGTGTGTATGTATGTATGTATATATTGTCTTCCCCCAGTAGAATATAAGCTCCATGAAGTCAGGGACTGTTTCCTTTTTTGTCTTTTGTATCCCCAGCAAAGACCCAGAATATAATGGGCATTTAATTAAATATTTTTTGGTTAATGGATTCCCTGGTTCCATTCATTCTACTAACCTTTATTCAACACCTGTTGTGTATAAGGTATTTTTAAAAAACACTGTGAGAGATGCCAAAGGTGTACAATGGCATAATTTCTGCCATCACAAGTAATTACCAGATACAGCAGTATATATTAAGTTTAATAAGATCACCACAAAGAGGTTTAGCAGTTCAGACAAGAAGGAAATCCCCTCCCAAGAAAGGTTTCATGGGAGAGATGGTATTTCAAATGCCAAGAGGTAGAATTTCAAAAGTTTGAAATAAATTGGGTACGGAATTTTGGAGTGAAGAACTGATAAGAACAGAGGTTCTGAGGAAAGAAGTCACAGTGTGTTTGAGGAATGGCCAATATTCTAAGTTGTTTGGGTTTTCTTCAAGTAGTAGTAGTAGGAAAAGAGACTCAAAGTTTGTTATCTGGGGTCACATTATGCATGTTTTAGAATCCTAGGCTAAAGTGTTTGAACTTATTTTGTAGGTAACAGAATACCCTTTTGGGTTTTAGGTCTTTGAGGAACACGATCAAAACATTGTCAGGAAAAGAGATCTATCAGTGGTGAGGCAACCAGTGGTGCTGTGGATAGAACACTGAGCCTAAATTCAGTCCAGCCTCAGAGGCGTAGTAGCTATGAGACCTTGGGAAAGTCAATAATCTCTGTTTGCCACAGTTTCTTCAACTGTAAAATGTGAATAATAACATTTACCTCCCCGGGTCGCTGTAAGACTCAAATGGGATAATAGTTGCAGAACACTTAGCATAGTGCCTGGCCCACAGGATATGTTGTACAAATGCTCGTTTCTTTCTCCTTCTCTTGGTAGAAGGATAAATTTGTGGAGAGTTGGACTCAGGGGGTGAAGGTAGGGAGACTTATGAGGAAGCTACTTCAGTTATCTAGGCATGAAACCACTGGACCTGAGCTAGTACAATGGGAAAGAAAAGCATAGGGTAGGGGCAGTGGAGACAGAATTGACAAGAATTGGCAACTAATTGAATATGGGGGGCAAGGGGGAGAGGGAAGTAAATTTTAAGTTTTTCAGCTTTGGCAGCTGGGAGAATGGTGACATCCTGAACAACAAAAAGGGAGGTTAGAGAAATGAGATGGCTTGCACTGAGATTGGTGGACGAGATTGAGTTGAGAGGATCAATTGGGCCTTAAGGTGGAAGGGAACCAGCAAAAAGCTGAAAATGCTAGAATCAAGAAACAAATAGAAGCTAGATATCTGGGAATCATATGTATGCTGGGGAGGGCTTTGGGACTGGAAAGAGTCATACCATTACAAGGTAATCATGAAAGTAGATGAGATCACAGAGAGAGAAGAGAACAAGGACAGAATCTTTGGGAGCAACCATATTTAAAGACTGGAAGGAGGCATCAGAAAATTGGCAAAGAGGAGAAACAGGATAGAATTGTCCTGACAAAGTAGAAGAGAGCGTCTCTTTTCCTCATCAAGAAGAATTATCTTCAGATAGACAATAAAACAGCAAGGTTAAGAAGAAATAACCATCTTTTGTTTTTTAAAAAAAATTTTTGAAAGAGGAAGAAAGTAAAAAAGAGGGAACTGAAAAATCATGATTAGTAAGACAGCATCTAGCTCCCTCGATAAGTTCAAGCACTTAGCCTGGACAAACTGTATCCAACAGTGCTGAAAGAGTTGGAGGATGTGGTTGCTGACTGATTTTTTTGTGAAATTACCTATTATAAAGGTGAGATCTGCTGTAAGATTAGGGGTTCAATTCAATCAACACACATTTATTAAGCACTAGTATGTGCTGGGCACTAGAGATACAAAGAAAAAATAAAAACAGTCCCTGTCCTCAAAGAGCTTCAGTTTTACTGGAGAAACCTTGTCACACAACTGACAATCATCTGAGACTCAGATGTGAAGTCAGGAAGACCCCTCTTCCTGATTCTGTTCCCTAACATTCTACCCACTGAGCCACATAACTACACAAGGTTATTTTGATGGTACAAGGAGGGGAAGCACTAACTTGGAGAATCAGGCAATGCCTCATGTAGGAAGTAACACTTTACATGAGCTTTGAATGGTGCTAAGGGTTCCAAAAGCAAAGATGAGGAGGGAGAGAAAGCCATGAGACAGTTGTCTATACTTTGCAAAAGCAGAGAGGCAGGAAATAGGATGTTACATATGGAAAAGAGCTGGTAAGCCAGCTTTGTTAGGAAAATAGTATGCATGATGTTGAGTAATGTAAAATATTGACCAGAGGAAGATGGTGAATGACTTTAAATGCCAAACAGGATGTGAGCAAATGTCCTTATTTTCCAGAGAGGGGTAGATTTCAGAATCTTTGAGCTGATGAGATGGACACTGTTCCCCCAACAAAATTCTAGATTATGAGGAGCAATAGAGGAAAATATCTATCCCCATGAACTCTCACAGATTCATAATGCACAGGTCACAGCAGACTAGCATTATTTCCCTTTTGTGACAGGTTATAAGATCAAAAGGTCATGGAAATGCTGTTGACATAGTGTATATTAACTCTGTGTCCTTGTGGACAAGATGAAGTAGATGATGGTACTGTTTGGTGGTTCCAACAACCAGGCCCAGAATGTTAATGGATTGATGTCAGCCCGAATATATGTATCAAATCCCTGGTTTTACTCTCCCAAGCCACATAAGCGTGAGCAGTGCCCAAGTGTGACTGGTTGATTCCGTCTTCCCCTTAGGGTTCTAGGGGTACTCCTGAGGGTCAGTGAAATTCTTCTAATGGTTGAAGTTACAAGACAAAGGTATAATGAATATAATAAGTTCCTGGAAGTGAGGTAAATAGGATAAATGTTATTACCCTAAATGCCTTTACAGATGAGGGAAACCAAGTCATAGAGAAACTAATATATGGCATCATGCTAAAAACTGAAGAAGATGCAAAAGAAACATTATCTATCTATGAAATATAATTGAGAAAACTGTTGAATATTGCACTTTAACCTTTAGGCCACAGTATCAGGTGATATTTGAGGAAGTACTAAAATGAGAATACTAACGGAAGTGTAGAAAGAAGGGGAAGATCCCTGTATACGAGAGTGGCCTGGGAAGAATTCCTTGAGGAGGTGAAAACGTCATCGAAACCTCAAAGGGTAGATCGATGGAAAGGGAAAGGGTAGAACAACATAAGCAAAGGCAGGGAAAGAAACAAGAAAAGCGTGGGTGAGAAACTCTAGAATAGCCGAAGAAGGGAAGGTTTATGTTTTGGAGGACTGGGATGTAAAGTTATCGACTTGTTGAGGATCATAAAGTTCTTCAGTAGCATGCTCTTGTTACTTCAGGCATCAAGCAAAGCAGAGGTAGAATGTCTGATGCAGAGAAATAGATAGATGTCCATTGGTCTGAGACTAGACGTTTTTTCTATGTACAATTAGGTCACTAATTTGACTTGGGGTAAAATGTACTTTCTTCAATGTGGAGGAGTCGTAGTCTGAATTAAGGTGAAAAAGAACCTCCTCCTTTGCTGATTAGCGTTTTCCAGCCTTCACTCACCACATGGCTGAGAAGGGATCCAGCCATTGTAGCCAGGCTATGTAAGAGCCTAGATTTAGAACTGGAAAGGACAATATGGTTCTTTTGGTTTAACCCCAGCAGAGGCCCAGAAAGGTTAAATAATTTGCCCAATGTCACAGATAGTACGTGGTAGAGTAGGGATTCAAACCCAAATCCAAAAGTATGTGGTCCTCCTAGGCCGCCCTTTCTTTTCCCGAGTCTCTTGATAGTTTCAGCTTCCGAGACTGGGAGCCACAGAAAATGCCAAAGGTGTCTGGTGTTAGACATTATAAATGATGAGCTACCTTGGAGCCAAAAGGAGCTGGGTACAGCTAAGCCAAACAGGAGCTTTGATATCTGTTCAGAAACATGGACCTCACCTACTTAGCTTCAGATTTATTTACTCAATAGAGCTATAGTTATATTACCATGGAACTAATCATCTGAACTGTAAGTAAAAGTCCCAGGAAGGAGCACCTAATGCTAATTTCCTCTGCCTAGTGTTCCTGGCATCCTACGAGCTCTTTGAACATGCTCAAGGAAGTGCCAAGGACCTTGTAAATTCACCATAGCAAGGAACACACAGAACCCTGAGTCAGGAGACCTGGACTCGAATCACAATATTCTCTGCCACTTACTAGGCTTGGGTAAATGGTGATAGTAACAGCAACAAAGATTACATATAAAGAAAAAGAAGAATGGGTTGAATTTGTCCCTTAGAGGTAGCTAGATGACACAATGGATAGAGCTCTGGGTCTGGGGTCAAGAAGACCTGAGTTCAAATCCAGCCTCAGATACTTCCTAGCTGTGTGACCCTGGGAAGTCACTTAATCTCTGTTTGCTTCAATTTCCTCATCTATAAAGTAGGGATAATAATAATAATATCTATCGCCCAGAGTTGTTGTGAGGATCAAATAAAATAATATTTGTAAAGGGCTTTGCATACAATAGATACCGAAGAAATGCTTGTGTCCTTCCTTCATTCCTTTCTTCCTTACTTGCTTTCTCTTTGGAGGATGACTTACAGGAAAACATGGGCAAGAATCACATAGGATGAAAGGAATGAGTGAAATGGGATGAAATTAGAGAGCGATAAAGAGCCAAGAGCTCGCCCAAGTGTCCCAAGGCCATGTCCCAAGTCCCTTCACGCTGGAAGGTTTCTGAGAAGGTGCCCCCGGGCCGGGAGGATAAGTGTGAGTGTGGCTGGCTCCAGCAGGCCGTGGCTCAATATCTTTCTTGTTGGATTGTTCTTGCCCCAAAGTCCATTTCCTAGGAGAAGGACACACCCATTGTTTACCCAGCAGTTATAGCTAACTTGTGCCCCAATTGCCTTGTGGCAGGGCTGTGTTCTTGTTGTGCTGATACATGAGCACAGAACAAGTACTCCCTGATCCCAACCAAACAGAAAGTAAAAGCAGCAACTCAGCCATTTATGGATTCTCCACTTACCCCCCCAGACCCAGAGTCCAAGAGCAATCATGCCAAAGGATATGTGAGCCACTGGTCAGCCCAGCCAGCCCTGGAGAGGACATCAAGCCCCTTTCCAAGAAGGTAGAGTTAATGTTTCCTTAAATTCTTTGCATTTTCCATTGGCAGTTTCTCCCAACCTGATCACCCTTCAATGAGAACACAATTACTCATGGGGAGCAGTCACTGAGAAAATTGGTGTTCTCCTGTGGCAAGAGGAGAGTGAGCAAGATGAACAGATCTGAAATAAACCCATTCCATAGCCTAGAGCAGAGCTAGGTCTGGGCCGTACCTGTTGTTTTGTCTTGGACAGCCAGCTTTCTGCTGACTATCTATCGTTTATGAAGCCTTCCTGATCACCTTTTCAGGCCTAGTTTTCTCTTAACTTCTGAATTCGGATCTGCTTTGAATGAGTCCTCTAAACAAAGTGATCCAAATATTCTCTTAGCTCAGGAAGGAGAACAGAAAACTTGTTTCTTTCAAACTGAAAAGCAATCCCTCGTGCCTTCTTAGTCTTCTGTAACTGAGGTTCCATGAGAATATAATCCAAAAAAGAGGTCCCAAGAAGAAGAGGCAGAATTCAAGTTGTCTTGAGCACCCCAAGCATCATTAGAAGCATCATTAGAAACCTCCCCTTTGCCCAAGGACCAAAGCCCAGGGAAGTCCCAAGATTGTGACTTGGAACCCCAACAATCTGAAGAAAGTGAAGAAAGTTGTATCTGCCCAATGAAGCCTGAGTCTGAGACAATGAGTGAAGAGTATCTCTTCTGTGAAGACCTAACTAAAAGGTCCCTATCACTAACATCTCTGAGCTAGGGTTGGTTGAAAAATTGAAGGAGGGTAGAATGGGGGGCTGGTGGTTAGGAGAAGTTTGGGGAAAAGTCATTAGATATCTCCCCAAAGGAGATATCACAACAGCTCACCTACTGGCCTTGCTATACCAGATCTCAAACTGTATTATAAAGCAATAATCATCAAAACAATCTGGTAGTGGCTAAGAATTAGAGTGTTGAATCAGTGGAATAGATTAGGTACCCAATACACAGTAGTAAATGACCATAGTAATCTAATGTTTAATAAACCCAAAGATCCAAACTTTTAGAACAAAAATTCACTGTTTGACAGAAACTTCTAGGAACACTGGAAAACAGTTTGGCAGAAACTCTAGATCAACACCTTACACCAAGATAAGGTCAAAATATACACGTGATTTAGACATAAAGGGTTTTGATACCGTAAGCAAAGTAGGAGAATATGGAATAGTTTGCCTGTCAGATCTATGGAGAAGGGAAGAATTTATGACTAGACAAGAGATAGAGAGCATTATGCGGTGTAAAAATGGATGATTTTGATTACATTAAATTTTTTTTTTATTAATTGTTTTATTTTTTTAATGTTTAACAATCACTGCCATAAATTGCGATTTTATCCCTCCCCACCCACCCCCCACTACCTCCCTCCCTCCCCACGACTACATACAATTCTGTATAGATTCTACATATACTTTCCTATTGAGTATATTTTCACTATAGTGATGCTATGTAGTCAGACTAAGATAAATGAAAGAATCCGTATAACAAATCAGAACATGATACACAAACAGATACACATACACAAACATGATCTGCTACATTATGTGAGTGACTTCCATATTTCTCTCTCTGAGTGTGGAAGGCATTTTGTCTTGAGGTCCACCATTGGGATTTTTTTTTTTTTCAGAAGTTCTTGTGTTATTACAAAAATCTAAGTCTACCAGAAAAAACTCTCACACACTGTGGTTGTTGCTGTGCATAAAGTTCTCCTGGTTCTGCTCCTTTCACTCAGCATCAGGTCATATAAGTCCTTCCAGGCCTCTCTGAAGTCTTCTTGTTCATCATTTCTTATGGCACAATAGTACTCCATTACATTCATATACCATAATTTATTCAGCCATTCCCCAATTGATGGACATCCCCTTGACTTCCAGTTTTTGGCAACTACATAGAGTGCTGCTATAAATATTTTTGTACATGTGGGTACATTAAATTTTTTAAAAAAGTTTTTGCACAAACAAAATCAATGCGGCCAAGATTAGAGCAAAAGCAGAAAGTTGGAGTAATTTTTTTTTAGTAGCAAGTATCTCTGATAAAGGCCTCATTTCTCAAATATGTAGAAACTGAGTCAAATGTATAAGAATACAACTAATTCCCCAATTAATAAATGTGCAAATAGGCGGTCTTCAGACAAAGAAATCAATGCTATCTATGGTCATATGAAAAAACCACTATTGATTGGAGAAATGCAAATTAACACAACTCTGAGGTAGCACTTAATACCTATCTGATTGGCTAATGGGTTAGAAAAGGAAAATGACAAATGTTGGAGGGAATGTGGGAAAACCAGGACATTAATGAACTGTTGGTAGAGTTATGAACTGATACAGCCATTCTGGAGAACAATTTGAAACTATGCTCAAAGGGCTATAAAATTCTGCACACCCTTTGACCCAACACTACTAGATCTGTATCTTCAAAAGATCAAAGGAAAAGGAAAAGGACCTATTTGCACAAAAATATTTATAGTAGCTCTTTTTCTGGTGGCAATGAATTGGAATTTTAGGGATGCCTATTAATCGGGGAATGGCTAAACAATTAATTGTATATGATTCTAATGGAATACTATTGTGCTATAACAAATGATGAGTAGGATGATTTCAGAAAAACCTGGAAAGAGTTAGATGAACTGATGCAGAGCAAAGGGAGCAGAACTAGGAAAATATTGTACACAGTAACAGCAGCATTGTAGGATGATCAACTGTGAATGACTTAGCCATTCTCAGCAATATAATGATCCAAGATGATTCCAAAGTACTATCCACTTCCAGAGAAAGAACTGATGGAGTCTAAGTGCAGATCAAAGCATACTATTTTCTACTTCATTTTTCTCACCTTTTTGGGAGGGGAGGAGGGAGTCTGTGTTTTCTTTTACAACATGACTAATATGATAGTATTTCTTGCATGATTACACATGTATAATCTGTATCAAATTGCTTACTGTCCTAGGGAAGGGAAAGGAAAGGAAGAGGGAAAGGAGGGAGGGAGAGAATTTAGAAGTCAAATTTTTTTAAATGAATGTTGAAAATTGTTTTTACATGCAATTTGAAAATAATAAAATATTATTTTACAAGTTTTTTAACCAACTCACCAACATTACTGTAAGGTTTAGAGTGTTTTCTTCACAATAACCCTGTGTAGTAGGTAATAACCAGAATTCTTAGCTTCATTTTGCTGTGAAGAAATTGCACTTAGAGAAGTTAAATGACTTGGTAGTCCTAAAGCATATGTCAGAGCTAGAATTTAGTTTTGTCTCCTGACCAAAAAAGTCCTATTTTTTTCTAGTATTCTTAAGACATCCCCATTCCCTACCCTTGACTTTCGCTTTGTCTCTACACCTCACTACAATCAACAATGACCCTCCCCCACCGCCACCAAACCTTTAAAAAAGGTCCAGCAATCATTTTCTCATCAAGAGTTAGGGAGTAAAGCAGTTTGGGTGAGGAAGTCAGAGAGGGAACTCAGCAGAGTATTTCATTTTCTTTGCAGGTTAGCACAGCTTCAGAGCCACAGCTCTGCCTAGTTTGATGGCCTTCTCCAGGTCACTGTGCTAGTCTAAGCCTTGGGATTCTTATCTGTACAATCAGAAATGAGGCTAGGTGATCGGTGAGGTCTCTTCTAGAGCTAACATTCTACAACTCTATTTAATACTCAAAGATGTCATTTAACTTCAGATACTTTGAAACCTTCAGATACCTTCCAACTTGAAAAGGCTACAAGTCAAGACCAAAGTGGAGGGAGTGTTGGTGCATTATTTTCTGTTTGCAGATGATTGTGCACTCAATGCAGCCTCTGAAGCTGAGATGCAACAAAGTGTGGATTGATTCTCTGCTTCTTGTGCTAATTTTGGCCTGACAATTAACACCAAGAAAACATAGGTGCTCCATCAGCCACCACCACACCATCCATACATGGAACCATTGGTTACAGCAAATGGAGAAGTTTTGAATGCTGTGGATAAGTTCACTTACCTTGGTAGTGTACTTTTCAGGGATGTACACACTGATAATGAGATTGGCATGTGCATTGCCAGAGCTAGTTCAGTGTTTGGAAGTCTTTGAAGGAAAGTATGAGAGAGAACTGAAGGTCTACAGACCCGTTGTGCTGACCTCATTGTTGTATGCCTGTGAAACCTTCTCGGTCCACCAGTGTCATGCCAGAAAACTGAATCCCTTCCATTTGCACTGCCTTAGGAAGATTCTGAGGATCACCTGGCAGGATAAGGTACCAGACAATGAGGTCCTTTCTCGAACTAAACTGCCAAGCATTCAAACTCTGCATCCAAGAACACAACTCTGATGGTCTAGCAGGTGCCTCCCAGGTGGAGAATGGATAAAAAAATTATAGTATATAAATGCAATGGAATATTATTATGCCACCAGAAATGACTAATAGTAGGGACTCCAAAATATGTGGGAATACTTATATGAACTGATACGAAACAAAGAAAGTAGAACCAAGAAAATAGTATACACAATGGCCTAATCTCTCTCTTTTGGTTTGCCTACAGATGTGCCTACATCTTCCCATCCCTAAAGAACCTTCTGTACAATCATTCCTTCCCTCCAGCTATCCTTTTATTTCTCCTCCCTTCTCAGCTGAACTCCATCCTTGTTGGCCTCCTCTCACTCCTCAGGCCTGATGTCAGTCCTAGCCGATTGCAATAGCCTGCTGGTTGATTTATCTGCTGTAACTCTCCCTACTTTTCCTCTGCTCAGCCATCAGAATTATTTCCCTAAAGTTCAAGTCTGACCATGCTACCCCACCCCACTCCCCCAAGCCATTAGCTCCCTATTACTTCCAAAATCAAATATAAAATCCTTTTTTTGGTATTTAAAACCCTTCATGACATAGCTCTTCTCCCCTTCCAGTCTTCTTATACCTTATACTCTCCCCTCCTCCCCTGCCCCGGCACACACTCTTAGATCGAGTTTCACTGGCTTCCTTACTGTTCCTCAAACAAAACATTCCATCTCCGGTCTCCAGTCATTTTCACTGGCTGTCCCCCATGTCTGAAATTCTTTCCTACCCTGTCCCTGCCTCTCAGCTTCCCTGGTTTCCTTCAAGTCCCAGCTAAAAACCTTTGTAATCCCTCTTAATCCTCATGCTTCCCCTCTGTTGATTATTTTCTACTTATCCTATGTATAATTTGATTGGAAGTAATAGTTTCCCTGGCTAGCTAGATGGTGCCATTAGTAGAGTGCCAGGCCTAGAGTTAGGAAGACCTGAGACACTTATATGTGTGACCCTAGATAAGTCACTTAACCTTGTTTGCCTCGATTCCTTATCTGTAGAATAAGCTGGAGAAGGAAACAGAAAACCACTGCAGTATCTTTGCCAAGAAAACCCCAAGTAGGGTCATGAAGAGCTGGGCATGATTGAATAATGTTAGTCTCCTCTTAGACTGGGAGCTCTTTCTTTGTATCCCCAGCACTTAGCATGTTGCCTGGCACATAACTGGTTGGTTATTGTCCTTTGTTCTCAAAGAGAACCTGAATGACATCACTATGTTGGGATCCAGGTACAGTGTGCCCCAGTGTGGTTGATCAGACCAAAACAAGCTCAGAAGGCTCTGCACCAGGTCAGGCCAAATAATCCACATGAACATTTGGAGAGGAGATGACTCTGAAATTGCACATCTCAAATTTCTTTCTTTCTTTTTTTTTTTTTTTGGAAGGGGACAACTGGGGTTAAGTGACTTACCCAAAGTCACACAGCTGGAAAGTGTCAAGTGTCTGAAGTCACATTTGAACTCAGGTTCTCTTGACTCCAGGGCAGTCCTCTACTTACCATATCCCTTAGCTGCCCCTCACATTTCTTTTAAGCTAATGCAATACTGTTTTGCTCATAGAGCACAGCCCCTTCTTTGTGGCAGATACACCATGCTGGGTTATTCTTTGCTAGTGCCTTCCATGTCTCACATCGATTCCAAAATTCTTCAGAGACATCTTGAGAATGTCATTGTACCGCTTCTTCTGACCTCCATATGAGCGCTTGCCTTGTGTGAGTTCTCTGTAAATGGTCACTGACTGGTTCACTCTGTGCCTCATGTCTCTCATCCTCCTCTCAGATATCAAAATGTTCTTCCTAAAGCACCGGTATGATGATGCACTACTCACTATACCCCTGAGGCTCCCTGTGATCTCCCTCTCTTTGGCTTTTCAAACTTTTCATAGAGTAGCTGCTTCCTACTTTTCCAGTCTTCTTACACTTCACTCCCCTCCATACAGTTTTTGATCCAGTGACACTGGCCTCCTGAGTGTTCTTCCAATGAGACACTCTATCTCCTAACTTTGGGAATTTTCAGTGGATGTCTCCCACACCCGGAACTCTTTTTTTTTTTTTTTTGCCTTCTAAGTTCCCTGGTTTCTTTCAAGTCTCTATTAAAGTCCTATCATTTTTTTCAAAAGGTCTTTCCCATAGTTAGTCATTGGTGTGTTGTCTCCTCCAGTAGACTAAGCTTCTTGAGACTGGGGCCTGTGTATTTTCCTTCCTTTGTATCCCTACAGTGTTTGGCACATAATAGTCATTTAATAAATGCTTGTTGATTTGGGATACAGAGATGGGGAACTAGTAATTCATACACTGCCAAACAGAGTTGTTGTTTGGGTTTTGCTAAACTTTTTCTTGGTTATAAGGGGGAATTTAATAAGAGGGTGTGTATGTTCAGAAATTATCGTTGTGCTAAAAATATGAATAAAACTTTAAAAAATGTAACAAGGAAGAAAAAATATTTCAACAAACACGTTCACAAATATAGATTCCCTTTACCCCATCTCCCCTCCCTCAAAGGAAATCCCTAATTCCAAAGCATGGTCTAGGGGATTTGTGATGTTGTAATAGATGGAGGAGATGGCTAAGACTGACCCTGCTCACTCAGGCCGGAGTTCACATTTCCTGTCTTTAGTATATCCAGACTCAAAGCAGGTGGGTGGTTTGGTCATGTCCTACAGGGAGCAACACTCACTAGCTGTGTGACCTTGGGTAAGTCACTTAACCCCAACTGCCTCATCCTGGGTCATGTCCAGTCATCCTGATGCATATCTGGTCACTGGATTCAGACGGTTCTGCAGGAGAAGTGAGGCTGGTGACCTGCACAGCCCTCCCTCACTCAAAGCAAAGTCAAGTGCAAGTCATGTTATCATTTCTCTCATGGCGTGGTCTTCTTCGGCAAGGAAGGATGAGCACACAAGACAGAGAACAAGATCCCATCCATTTCACCAAATGGCTGGGTGTAGTGTGGAGAGCACTGGCCTTAGAACCAGAAAGCTGAGTTCCAATCTTAACAGCCGGTTGACCCTAAGCATACCTTCACCTCTAGGCTACTACATGATGCTTGACTTGCAGTCAGGGAGCCCTGAGTGAAAATCCTGCCTCAGACACTAACTTGAGCCCTGGGCAATTCATTTAACCCCTGTGAGGTTCAGTTTCATCTGTAAAATAGTGATAATAATAGCCCCTACTTTACAGAGTTGTTTATGGGCATTCAGTGAGATAGTTGGTGAAGAATTTTGTAAACCTTACAATCCTATATAAAATCTAGCCATTATTGATTATGATCACTATTACTGAAGTGAAAGCAGCGGACTGAATGATCCCTAGCTCCAGAAGTCTGTAAGTTTATAAGATCATCCTGACCCACATTGATAGAAAGCCTCCTTCTGGCTGTGGAGCTCTCCCAAGAGCTCTGTCTGCTCTCAGTAAGAGACCCAGCCATCCTGGGGGCTGAGACTGAGGAGTCAATGTGCTGTGTCAGCTTCAGGCTTATCCATTGAAAAATAAGCGGGTGGCTGACCATTCTTCCCAGACTAGGCCATTGTCCTGCTCTCTTCAGAATGCCCTCAGGAAGTGGTTAATTCTGCTGAGTGAAGGCTGCCAGTGGAGGGTGATGGGACAGATCACTATGTGTGTGAAACTGAAGAAAAGTGAGTGGGATTTAAACTGACTTCAAATTTTATGTAATTCCACCATGGTCACATCAGAAGCCCTCATTTTAAGCCATAACATAGGGTTAGAATGTAATTGGTCTGGGTAGGGAATTAAGGTATTAGATATTTGTTTCAAGGCAAAACTTCTCCACGGTTTTTCCGAACAAATCACTTAGTTAGTTTGCTTTTTTCTTCCTTTACATAAAATGCCAGGAATGGCCGTGACCCATTTGACGTGATCTACCAGATGCCTTCAACCCAACAAGGAATGACTGATAAATAAATATACAGACCTCAGTTCCAGAGGACTCTTAGCAGCCCCTGTGTTTAGACTTATCTGACCTACTCAAAGTTGGTAAAAGCCCCCCTTCCCTAACATCTGCAGGCCCTCTAGTTGTTGGGCTGTGTCTGAATAGAGCTGTCTTGGAGGGAACAGTTTCATCCAGATGAAGGAGGTCTTTCTGTACAATGTCTTGTGGTTCTTGGAACCTCAGACCAGACCAGCATACCCTTTGACTCAGAGGTCTGCCTGGCCAGAATGAAAGGGCTCAGGACTGCAGCAGCAGAGCAGCATATGAAAGCATGCAGGCAAAGTAGCAATGCTCTGGCTTCTGCGTTTAGGAGAACTGTGCAGTCTGTGCACATGTGACTGGTTCCTCTTCCCTCTGAGTCACAGGCAGTCTGTTAAATGTCACACTAACTCTCGGAGGTCATCTTTTCTAGTCACATGAAGTTCCTGGAGTTGGACTGAAAGCAAAACTTATGGAGCCCTGGAGGTCTGATATCGGGGGCAGGGGGAAAGCCTTGCTGAAGTATCTCAAAGCCTACAGATCACACTCTCTTTTTCCCTTAATTCCCTCATGGGTCCCTCTGTATTGGAGCTGAACGTACCAGGTGTGTTCCTCTCACTCTCAGACCCATAAGCCTCAGATTTCTGATATTGGGAAGACTGGAACCTGGGTGACCTTAGAAAGTTATTCAAGCCCCTCTTCTGTTGCTCCATTCCCTTCTGAATTTGGGGACCAGGTACACGATGGCTGATGGGTCCTCCTTAATTACAAACTTGGTTTAGATCAGGGGAGGACAGCAGGAAAGGGAGATGCTGTTAAAAAGGAAATACCATCATTTGTGTATTCCCAGCACTTAGGACAGTGCCTGGCACATGGAGCACTTAGTAAATACTTTATGATTGATTGATTGGTTGATTGATGGATTACAGTTGCAGAGCTTTTCCCCAAAGCCTTTTTCTAGGGAATTCAAAATACTTTGAATACTCATCTCTGTCCTTCTTCACAACATTTTACAGATGCATATCTTGTATGTACCTAGTTATTCACAGGCTTCTTCTATTAAATGGGAATTCCTTGAGGGCAGGAATGCTTTTTACCTACCTTATCTTAGATGAATCACATGCCTCCACAAAACTTGCATCTCTCCCTTTGGCAGTCATCTTTCAACTAACTCTGGGAGAAAAGGGTGAGGTAAGAAAAATCCATGCCCAGGAAAAAAAGTGCAAATGATAGGATATCCATGCTCTGTGGGTCTTGTCAGGGCGATCTAAGCAGGCATGGTTCTGTTCTGGCTCTGACTCACTTTGTGAGCTAGGCCAGATCCCTTCCCTTGGAGCATCAAGGCTTCATTAGCCACAGGAGCCCGTGACCAGGCAGACCTGGTGCAGATGTGAGCAGTTCTTTGAGACAGCAAGAACCCAAACAACCTACTTCAACACTTCCACCAAGTGACTGGCAAACAGAAAATGGAAGTGATGGGTGTTCTAGTTCTAGACACCACTCTTCAAACCCCATTGGTGTGGGAGTGGGAAACCTGAGCTTCACAGAGATTTTCTGCCTGCCAAAGGTAGGGCAGAGGGATCTCCTTCCATCAACTCCAAGACCCCCTTCTTAAATCTACCCACATAACCATTGGGACAGAAGAAAAGGAGGGTGATAAACACATATTAAACACTAGGAACATTTTGTGACAGACATTGTGATAAGCATTTTACAAATATCTCATCTGATCTTCAAAATAATTCTGTAAGGGAGATACTATTATGATCTCCATTTTACAGTTGAGGAAACTGAGTCAGAGATTAAGTGACTTGCCCAGAGTTACACAGGAGAGTAAGTATCCAAGTTCAGATCTGAACTCAAATCTTTCTGACTCCAAGGTCTAATGTTCTAACCTGTGACCTTCTAGGTCCTTGGGTGCAGTCTTTTGACTGAACCTAGTTTTACAGAACAAATTCTTTTATTAAGGGGATTTGTCCTGTGAAGTTTGAATTCAGTCAAAAGACCACACTTAAGGACCTACAGGTTCCCCACCCCTGGACTCTCTAAGGAGGTCAGAGCGTAAGATAGGCCAATGCCCAAGTCCAGGGATGTAGACATGCTGCCCCAGTGATTCACCTTCCATCTTGTGTTTCTGGTTCTTCACAGACTTAGGTTGTTTTTGGCTCTCTGGCTTCTGGTTCTTTAGAGAAGAGGGGATGGGCACGTGGGCAGGGTGTCCCTGGGTGTGCCAGCAGGTTCTGGGGCATGCTTTACCTCTTCCCTTTCCCCAAAGAGAAAGCCAGTAATGACTGATAATGTTTAATATAAAATTTTAGAATAATCTCTTTGTTCTCTCTGAAGTAAACTCAGAGAGTGCCTCTTCCTATGTCAGCAAAAGCCAGCCAAGGCCGACTCTACACTCCTTAAGGAGACCTTTAACCTAAGACACTATATCTTGAATAATAAGACTTTCCTTTGATGAATAATGAGACTTTCCTTTGATGAATCTTATTATCTATAGACACATACTATGTTATGAATAATGGGACTTTCCTTTGATCTATAGACATATACTATGTTATGGCGTATTAATGATAAAGAAAATATAGACATCTTAGATCATAATTTCTATTGAACATTGTTTACGCTTTCCTATGTCAATTATCTGTTTAAGGGAGGAAGCCTACCACTTACTAGTGGTGGGGTTTCTTTCCTTATAACCGAGACATATGCTTACCCAGCTGGAATCCCAAGGCCTGACCAACATTACTTTGTTAATTGTCTTGTCTTACTAAATTTATGATTTGTTCAACTAGGAGAGTTCCTTTCTCACGGCAAAATGTATATAAGCCAGAAGATTTCTGCACTGGGTAGCCAGAACATTTCTGGCTCCATAATGCATTATGTTACCGTTGTCTTTAATAGGGAATTGATTAATTAATTAAATCATAAAATGTATGCATTAGCCTGTTGCCTTTCTTTAACCAAGTTTTCAGGTCAACATGACTGAGAAGGGAAATAAGGAAAGAAGCAGGATTTTCATAGATAAAGCCCCAGTGAGTCCAGTCCTCTTTACCAACTGCCCTGTGACCTAGTTTTCTTGGACCTAACCAGGAAAAGACTCCTGTCTCTGAGTTCATGCCCTAAAGACAAGCCAAAAAAATGGAGTTGAGAGAGTGAAGAACGTCCTTATCCTCAGCTGTTCCTTTGCCCCAGTCTCCATCTTCTTATTCTCTAGAATAGTTTTTTTTTTTTAATTTGCTAAGCACTTTACATATGTTAACTCAATTGATTTCACCACAACCTTATAAGGTAGGTGCTATCATCATCCCCATTTTACAGATGAGCAAGCTGAAGCATGCAGTAGTTAACTTGTCCAAGGTCATGTAGCCAGTAAATGTTTGAAGCAGGATTCATACTTAGGCTTCCTGATTCCAAGCCTCCTGCTGTCATTCCCTCCCAGGGCCTCCGATGGCTGCTCCAGGTGCCTCTAACTCCTCATTTCCCTCATTCATCTAGGATCATAGGCTGAGTTGAAAGAGATATTAGAAGCCAGAAACCTGGGCAGGGCCTTTGCCCCCAAATCTAGTGCCCTTTCCCTTGTATCACACTTAACTCATCAGGAAGACTTCTGGTGTTGGCTTTAGCTGCGATCAAAGTGGTCCTGTTAAAACCCATGATATTTGGGTGCTGGTTGGGATCAGTTTCAGTAGAGAACCAAGAGGACCCTCTCCCGCAGCCCCTGTTTGACTATCCAACTGGGGCAAACATGAAATATAATCTGGGGGAGAATTAATTTTTGTCTCCACAGAACAGTGTAGTGGTAACATCACTGGACTTAGGAGTGAGGAGAGGCCTAGGTTCAAATCTCACTTTCCATACTGACGAGCTCTGTGACTATGGACAATTCATATAACTTCTCAGCCTCAGTTTCCTCATTTGTAAATTGAGGAATTGAGGGTTTCTGTCTATAAACGGATGTAACTATGTATTTTGCAAACCTTGTGGAGCTATGTGTATGTGTGTCTACATATACATGTAACATACATATGTACATGTTAGAAATTATGATCTCATGATGTTAGATGGAGTTCAAGTATAAACAGTCCTGAGACAAGCCATTATTCTACTATAATAGCAAGCCATTGTTATTAATATTGTTGTTAATTATTTGAAAGGCAGCGTGTCATAATGCAAAGAGAGTTGACCTTGGAGCCACAAAGACCTGAGTTCAAGTCCAACTTCCCGTGAATATTTGATTGTGACCTGGGGCAAATCATTTAGCTTCTCAGGGCCCTAGAGACTCTTAGACTGTGTCTGGGTCCTGATTTGTGTGATTAATGAATCCCGTGAGAAGTAGTTACATGTTCACACCATTCAAAGTTGTAATTACATAAAATATGGTAATTGGTTCCAGTTCAATGGAAATATGCTGTTCGATTTGAATAATTCAACACTTCCCAAGATTCATTATTCATACTACTCAGGATATAGCTGTATAAACAGCAGAGAAGTTCTCTTGGAACTTGGAATCATGTGTCCAGTACCTATGTTATCATTACTGTCCTCATTGTCAGTATTATTATTGAGACACAGTGTGGTGTAGTGGTTAGAGAGCTGGCTTCTGTAAGGAATTAAGAAAGATCTGAGCTAAAGTCTTGTCTTTCACACATACTAGCCATGTGACTCTGGCTAAATCACTTAACTTTGCCGTGTTCTAGGAAACTAAGTTATGGAGAAGGTACTAATCTGCATTGATGGAGGGATCCTCATGAAGGAATTCCTTATGCCAATAAAGGGGGGGATCTAGGTGCCACGGTGGCACCCCTGGGAGTGGCAGGCCTGGGGTCAGGAAGACTTATCTTCCTGAATTCAAATCCAGCCTCAGACATGTGACCTTGGGTAAGTCTCTTAACCCTGTTTGCCTTGGTTTCCTCATCTGTAAAGTGTTCTGGAGAAGGAAATGGCAAACCACTCCAGTATCTCCGCCAAGAAAACTCCCAAATGGGGTCATGGAGAGTCAGACATGCCTGAAAACGACTCAACAATAGCAACATACTAGTGAAAAATCCTAAGTCAGGTCAGTGAGCCGACAAGCATTTACATGAAGCACATTGTGCAAAATGCACAGTCTCCATCCTCAAGGAACTCACGATGCAAAGGGGGGGGAACAACATGAAAACAACTGTACACAAACAAGTTGTATAGAGGATACATTGAAAATAATCAACAAAGGGAAGGCACTAGCATTCGGGGGAGCAGGAAAGGCTTCTCACAGAATGTGAAATTTGAAGGTAGCCAGAGAAGAAAGGATGCAGAAAAGAGGAGGGAGAGAATCTCAGTGAAAATCCCCAGAGTCAGGAGCTGAAGTGTCTTATGTGAAGATCAGTAAGGAGGCCAGAGTGGCTGGATTCCAGAGCATCTAGGGGTGAGTGAGGCATGAGAATTACTGTAAAGTTATAATTACTGCTCTTTATTTTATTACCCTCCTCAGGACGTGGGACAACATAGATACAATGGTCAGTCTTCTCCAGAGGGAAACAAGTCTTCACAGGAGAAGGAGAATGTCTTTTGTTTTTACCCAGAATGATCTAGATCAGAATTAATCCCCAGCATACCTAAAAATTTGGAGGAAATGTCTCAGCTGTAAACTCCCCCTGGAAGCCAACCTCACATTGGTGACTCCCATATTAATCACCCTAGCCAGTTTGAAGCCAAGATCAAGATAGCATGTCGATGATACTTCTACCCCAAATTTTGCTTAGTCACTTTTCCTCTCCTTGATCTCTCTGCCTCATGTGACTCAGACTACCCACAGATGACCTGTCTTCTCCAGGAGAAATAGGCCCATTTCTCAGTGCTGTAACTAAGATTCCTCTCCACAACACTGACATTTAGAGAGTCTTGACGATGCTCATTGGAGTCTAGATTTAGAACTAGAAGAGACCACAGAGGTCATCCAGCCCAACCACCTCATTTTATAAAGAAGGAAGCTGAGGCCCCAAAAGGAGAAGTTATTTAACCAAAGTTGTGCAGGTAGTGACATAGGCAGAGTTTGGACCCAGGGCCTCTGATTCAAAATCCAGGGCTCTTTCTACTGCACTAGTCCCCTCTCCTGGGATTCACTTCAGAGGGTAGAAAGATATTAAACTTAGCACCTTAAAAAGAATTAGTTTAAATAGGAGGCTGTTCAATGGCCTGTCCTCTCTCTCATAGGATCCAAGGATTGGAGTATCATAAGGGAATTTAGAAACCATCTACACCATCCTCCTCCTCATTTTATGCTAGAGCAAACCGACTCACAAATGCCAAGTGTCTTGTCTAGAGTCATATGTATAATAGGTAACAGAGTAAGGATTTTAACCCAGGTCCTCTGACTCTGAATCTGGTGCTTTTTGTGTCCTAGCAGCTACCTCTCCTTTCATTATTACAGCAGTTAGAATGATACATTAAAGAATAATTATTTAAAATAGGAAGCAACCAGATGGTCCATCACCTTTCTCTGGCAGGTAAATCTCGGATGGGCTCTTCCCAGTGAAGTTCTATTTTATACCGTCCCCTAGTTACTTCTCAGTAGCAACTTGGTATTCACCAAGGGTTTCTCTCTGTCTCTTATGGGGCAGCGTCCCAGGGTCTCTGTTTCCCCACAAAGGGACAAAGTCTCTTTCCCACGCAGAGCCTTATGGTCTTAGGTCCAAGATCTCTGCCCCCTCCCCCAACTCCATTTCATTATCTTACAAATTGTGTTTAAAGGCCTATTGTACCTTGCCTGTTCCCAGGGTTTGTGCTGCTTGCCCCAGCAGCCAGAATCGCTAGTTCTCATGCTGCCGTTTCTTGAAAGAAAGATGGCTTCATGCGTCAGTACCCCTGCAGTTCAATCTGACCTTGATTGGGTCAGATAACTGAGGGAAAGAAAAGACGAGGATGTGTGAGAGCATATTTGGACTTGTCACCGAACAGGCAACACATCATTGCTGCCTTTTTTTTTTTAAGTGGAGGAAAGGGGAAGAAACAGAGGGAAGAAAGATAAGTGGTGTTTAACCAAACAAGAAAAAAAAAATAACTCTTATCTGCACATCCTGAATCACTAGTTCCCCCCACCCCAATGCCCCCAGGGAAGCTTTCCCCTGGACCAAAGCAAAAGTGAATCTGACTCCATGTATAGTTCACCAACTTCCTAACTGTCAAAGCAGAACACTTGGAAAATTCCCTATTCACCTAGGAATTTCCCACATATCTTTGCTCTTATATTCAGGTAATTGAGCTTAGCCTCTCTGCTGGCTCTTAAGAAGAAACAGCAAAATTTGAAGGCTCTAGAAGGAGAGTGACTAAAGAGACCATAGGAGACTCCTGCCATTGAGTGTTGGAGTAGCTAAAACTGAGCATGTCACCTGAAGACCCCAACTCCAAGCCCATTGGAAGAGAGAGTATCAGCCTCTTGGGAACTGTGGCTCTCTCATGGACCGACACCATGAGTAGCTCCCACCACCTCTGACTCTTTCTCTATACAAGGTGCCAATTTTGTGAGATAATAGGTTACAAGAAAGGTGCACGGTAAATGTCTGAAAATAGATATTAGCTACGTTTGCACAATGTAGGAAGGGAGATTGAAACATAATTATAACTTGTGGTAATGACTTTAATTACAGCATAAGCTCAGGCAAGGGAGCCCGCCCATGGTGGTTCCCAGAGCCAGGGTCACAGTGCGGGGAGAGATAGATGGGGGAATTTACTGAGATGGGAAATTTGCTCAGTTGAACCCCAGGGACTTTCTAACCCAACGATGGACTCTTTCTCCGCACAGATAGGTCACTGTCCTGCCTGAGACTATATCAGCAATTCAAGGACAATATTTATTATCTGCCATGAAATAAGTTATCATTTGCATAGCGCTTTAAAGTTTGCAAAGTCCTTTAGCCAAATCAAATCAGGTCAATGAAGCAACCAGTATGTGCTTACTATATGCCAGGCAGGCACTGTGCCAAGCTCTGGAAATACAAAGGCAAAAATAAGGTCCCTGCCCTCAGTGACCTCCCATTGGATCTGGGGAGATGAGACACAAGTAACTCTGTACTGACAAGATAAATTGACCAGGTAAATTGGAGATAATCTCGGAAGAAAGGCAGACCACAAAAGCCTTCTTACAGATGGATTTTAGTTGAGACTTGAAGGAAGCCAAGGGAATTGGGAAGGGAAGTGTATTATCATACTTGATTCTCACAACCACCCTAGGAGGTAGGTGCTATTGTCTTAGAGAGTCTAAGTGACACATCTAGTGTCACATAGCTAAAAACTGTCTGATAACAGGAGTCTTCCTGACTCCAAATCCTCTCCATAACACCACCTAACTGTCCAAGTGTACAAGGAATTGTGCTAGACTTCAAGAATATGTGATTTTAATAATTTGTTAATCCTTTCACCAACATGATCACTCTCGGACTTGGTATATTGTCTTCAAGATATGTGACCACAAATGTCCTCAAGCTTTCTGCCTCACCAGTTTCTTGAACTGAAACTCAGAAATTAGATATTCAGTAGACCCCAGGGCTTGGTTTGCATAATGCCTCTCTAACTTGAAAGGACCTAGGAAAGCTAGCACTTCACTGGCAGAGCCTTCAAGAGCCCTGGGTTGCCTCCAGGTCTTTATGACACATTGATATAAAATCTTAATTGAGTCTAAGATTAAAAAAATGATTCAGTCGTTGCAGTCAGAGTTTGCAATATAATGTGGGTGGGGTGTCTCTGAGAGATATACACAAAAAATTATCCTATGAGAATGAGAAAAATATATAGCAGAGGCTATAAGGTCTGAGAGATCAGGAATCTCCTTTACCTGAAGGAATCAGGGAAGAAGAGGCATCTGAAGAGAAAGACATCAACCGGTGGAGACACAGGAAGTCAGCTCTAGGGACTAAGAGAAAGAAAAAAGCGTAAGTATTTCTATAGTGTCTCCTATGTGTGTTAAGCCCTGTGCTAAGCACGGTTTACATGTATTGCCGCACATCTTTTTTTACAAATATTATCTCATTTATAATATCACAACACTGTGATATTGTCCCCATTTTACAGTTGGGGAAACTAAGGCAAAGAGAGGTTAAGTAAGTTGCCCAGTCACAGCTAATAAGTGTCTCAGACTGGCTTTGGACATTCCATTCAATTCAGCAAATTTCTGCCTAGTGCAGTAGCCACTGTTTCACCAGCTGCCTCTGAGCATGCTCTAAGGCATGCAGGATTTCATCGACCAGTGTTAATTAAACACTTACTGTGCGCTAAGCATTGGAAATACAAAGACAACCATGGAACAGTGCCTGTCCTCAGGGAGTTAACCTTCTACTCTAAGGCTGTAAGAAATGATGAAGGGGATAATTTCAGAGGAACACAGGGAGACATGATACAGAATTAAGTAAAGAGAACCCAGAGAGCGATTTATACAAAAACAGTAATCTTGTAAAAACAAACACCTTTGCAACACTCTGATCGATTCTGATCAACACAGTGACCAACCACAATTCCAAAGGACTCATGATGTTACCCACTTACTGAGAGAGAGAGAGAGAGAGAGAGAGAGAGAGAGAGAGAGAGAGAGAGAGAGAGAGAGAGAGAGAGAGAGAGAGTGAGAGAGATGGCGGATTCCGAGTACAGACCGAGACATCTTCTTTTTTGGACATGGCCAATGGGGGAATTGATTTTTTTTTGACTATACATGTTTGTGATAGGGGTTTTGTTCTTGTTTTCTCATTTGGCCAGGGGTGGGGATGTGGAGGGAGAAGGGGAATAAGGGAGGAAGTGGAGGGAGAGAATGCAGAATTGAAAATAAAATTTAATTTTACAGAATTCTACTTTATTGGATACATGGAAACAGTAAAAGGGGAAAGTACAGGTCAGGTTTGGGGAACAGCTAGGCCCTGGCCTCTAGCTTCTAGTTCCTTCCCCTCCAAAGTGACCATACACTTCCTTCATATGCATTTTGTATATGACTACTTATGAGCATGTAGTAGAATGCATCTTAAAAGCATAAGCTCCTTGAGAGCAGTAACTATATTCATTTGTCTTTGTCTGCCCAGGTCTGGCACATAATGACCACTTAATGAGTGTTTGTTGAAGGATCAACTGATAACCCAGTTTGCTGGAATATAGAAGTAACTAAGGGGAGCATTATGAAATAAGATGAGAAAGACACACTAAGATAAAAATAAAGAGAGCACCTTTTATCAGATAAAGATGCTTGTATTTGTTTCCTTTAGGGTTCATAATAAGTCATAGAGAGTTTGTGTTTTTCATCAAGGACATAATGTAATCACATTTGTGCAGCTGCAAGATGGCTTTGGTAGTGGTGGTGGGACACACTTGAGAATGAGGGGACTGGATGCAGAGAGACCAGTACTGTGGTATAAGCAAGAGGTTGTGGGTTTTTCCTTTTTTCTCAAAGAGCGCCATGATATGAGGAAGGTGATGCCATGACTTGCAAGTGACCTGGATTTAAGTGATGCAGGGTTGTGTACCAGCCTCACTCTCTCCTCCAGAACAGTCTGGGTCCAGTGGTCAGATATAGATCAGAACAACTGGAGATGGCCCCCAGTCTGAGCAAGAGGTGATGAGAGCTTCAAGTAGGGTGATGAGAGGATGAATTGAGAGGTGGGGATAGACTCAAGAAATATATGATAGTGGACTCACTGGAATTTAGTCATTGAACACAGGATGCGAAGGAAAGAGAAAAGACAACCTGAAGGTCTGAGTCTGGAATGATTAGTGGAACCATCAACACAAATAGGGAACTTAAGAGAAAGGGAAGATTTGTAGAGAGAGGAAATGATGAGTTCACTTTTAAACGAGTTATTCAAAATGTCAATGTGACTTGCAGATGGAGATGTCCATCAAACAGTTGAAAATTCTAGATTAAAGCAAAAGAGAGAGGTCTGGAGATGTAAGTGGGGGAACGGTCTACACAGAGGTGATGAGCGTAGCTATGGGAGTAGATGAGATGAGCTAGAGAGCGAGGAAAGAATAATGTCATGGGAGCCATGATAGATGAGTCTCCAGAAGGAGCTTAATAATATTGAAAGCTAAAGTGAGGTCATGGAGCATGAAGATGGAAAAAAATCCTATTGGAGTCATCTTTTTATAAATTTAATTTTAAAAAATTAGCAGAAGTATATTTTTTCTCCCTCCCACTCTCCACCCCATTGAGAAAAAAAAGAAAAAACAAATTCCTTGTAACAAATATACATAGTCAAGCAAAATAAATATCCTCATGGCCACATCAAAAATCTGTCTCATTCTGCATCAAATTCATCACTCTGTCAGGTGATGCTGCATCTTTGGTCCCCTGAAATCAAGGAATGGCCATTATATTGATAGAGTTCTTATAGCTTCCAAAGTGGCTCGTTCTGACAACGTAGTTATTGTATAAATTGTTCACCTGATTCTGCCCATTTTATTCTTAACCTGTTTGTATGTCTTCAGAACAGTTCATGTTTCTTGCATTAATGGTATGGTACATTTATCTCCTGGTTCTACATGCTTTCCTCCGTATCCGTTCATGCGTCTTTTAGAAATCATGTCTTTCCTTGTTTCTTACAGCACAATAGTTAGTATTCCATCGCATTCAACACCATAATTTGTGCAGACATTCCCCAATGGATGGATATCCCCATAGTTTTTGACCTTTATTTTTTTGCCACCACAAAAAGAGCTGCTATATTTTTGTTCACATAGGATCTTTTCCTGTTTCTTTTACTTCTTTGAGGTATAGCTGTGTCCAAAAATATGGATGTGTCAGTTAGCAGCGAAAACAATAGTCGTAGTAATAGTAATAAGTTGCCCTAGTGAATAGAACACTGAACTTGGAGTCCGAAGCCCTGAATTCAAATCCTACTTCAGATACACTAGCTATGTGACCCTGGGCAAGTCATTTAATCTCTGTTTCCCTCAGTTTCCTCATCTGTAAAATGGGGATCATTATGGTCCCTATGTCACAGGGTTGTCGAGAAAATCAAATGTAATCATATATGTTCAGTACTTTGCCAAATCCTGAATGTACATAGAAATGTTAGCTATTGTTATTAGTGATAATAAAAATAGTAAGAACTGACATTTCTATATCGCTTTAAAGTTTAGAAGGTGCTCTACATACAGAATCTCATTTGGGAAAGAACCCAAACTCAAAGAGAGGCTGTCCTCTTCATGACTGGCCATTTTACAAAATGTCGTCCAAGACTTCGTCTCTCCTGCTTTTCCCCCCTATTCTGTTCAATTGAGCAAAAATGTATTGCATTCTGAGTTCTGTGTTTGGGGCTGGAGAAAACAGAAAAATAAATGAACGGAAGAGGGAACGTGCCTCTTGAATTCCCTTAAAAAAGTCATAGTGTCCAGAACAATGATCGCTGGGGTCATGTTTTGCCATACCCTGCCTCCAGATGTCACATCACATCTGGAGTGCACACTTCTATAGGGATGAAGATGTCCAAAGCACTTTCCCCACAACAACCCTAGTAATATTATCCCCATTTTTCAACTTGGGAAACTGAGGCTCAGAGACCCTTACCCAGAGTTATATCACTAGGAATTGTCCAAATCCGAACAGGAATCCAGGTTCTCCTGACTCTAAGTCTATCTACTATATACCACAACTCTTTCAACTATACCACAGCATCTGGGTCCTTCCCAGCACCTAGGGAAAATTTGTGTACATGGTGAGCATTCTCTGAGCTAAAAGCCCCATGGAAGTTTTTCTTTTTCTTCCTTAAACACTGCCAACACTCCTAATCTCACTATATCTGACCTTCAGAAGTTGATTTGAGGGCAGTGTGATTAAAAACCACCTAAACTGGTTCCAGCCAGCTTGCCAGCCATACTAACCTCTCTCCCCTTGCCCTCGTCCTGAAATACCCTTTCTGAAATCTGGGGGAAGAACAACACTGTCTGACTGTCATTCACTTCTATCCATAGCTTGACCAGAAAGGGGGAACAGGGAACAACCTACAGCTGGCTGGAAGTTATTTTTAAGTGAGTCTGTGGGAGGGGCATTAGACAGAGTCACTGCATGAAAAGGGCGCATTGTCTTTCTCCTATGGAGAATCAACAAGCATTTATTGTATTTACTGTGCATCAGGCTAGGGATACCAAGACAGAAATAAAACAGTCCCTCCCTCAAGGAGCTCACGTACTTTGGCTTAATACATTAAAAAAAATTTATTTATATCATCTTGCTTTCTGAATATATGCTTCCTCCCTTCCTCAGAGAGCCATTCTCTGTAACAAGGAGTGACAACACACCCACCAAGTGGGAAGATATGTGCAGCACACAGAGCTCACCATTCTTGGAGAAGAGATCACAGGTTCATGAACTAGTAGTAATAAGGGCCAAACATTTATAAAGGCATCGAGGCGCTGCAAAGGATAGAGCTTGGATTCAGAAAGACTCATCTTCATAAGTTCAAAGCCATCCCCAGACACTTCCCAGCTGTGTGACCCCAGGCAAGTCACTTAACCCTGTTTGCCTCAGTTTCCTCATCCGTAAAATGAGCTACAGAAGGAAATGGCAAGTCATCCCAGTGTCTTTACTATGAAAACCCTAAATGGGATCACAAAAAGTCAGACAACAGCAAAAACGTTTATAAAGCGCCTGTGACATTCCAGGCACTGTGCTGAGTACTGTACAGATTACTCTTTAATTTTCACAACATTCCTGGGCAGTAGGAGCTATTGGTATCTCCATGTTACAGAGGAGGAAACTGAAGCAAACAGACTTTAAGTGACTTGCCTAGGGTCACACAGCTGGCAAGTAAGCAAGCCAGATTTGAACTCAGGTCTTCCTGACACCAGGCCCATTGTTCTGTTCATAGGCTGAGAGATGGAAGGGAATCTATAAGCCACCCCATCATTTTAGAAAAGAAGAAACTGAAACCCAGACAGCTTTCAGTGACTTACCCAAAGTCTCATGTGGAAGCACAGAATGATAGAGTAGGAAGGGACCTTAGAGAACATCTTATTCAGCCTCTTTATTTTGTACAGCTGTAAATGTGCCCAAGATTGTACAGCTAAGAAGTGATATGACAAGAATTTGAACCCAGGCCTTCTGATTTAGGTTACAGGATCATTGATCTAGAGTTAGAAGGGACCTCAGTATATGGTTCTCTGATTCTATGTTGCCTTTTTTTTTTTTATTAGCCTTCAGAAGGCTTTTCAGTTTATCTCTGCCTAGGCTCTAAAAAAGGAGATTTGATAAATACCTTTCTGTTCTGACACAGTTTTATTATAGATTTTTTTTTAAACAGAAAAAAATCTAAAGCAGAAAAGTCAAAGAAGAAACATAATTAGGAAGAAGAAATGTAATCAGGTAGCAACAGAGATTACAGGAAAGAGGATGGGTTATTACAGACACTTCTGGGAAGAGAGAGAGAGTGCCTAAACACATCTGAGACCTTTGACCCAAAGCTAAAATGCACAGCTGCCAGGGCTGACGATCTTCTTCCTTTTCCTGGAGAGGGTTCTTACTGTGCACCATTGATCGCTCAGCTACAGTCTGGTACTCAGTTCACCATCCATCCACTTGCCAGAATGAGATTAGAAATTGGGACACTAACTTCTGGGCAGAACATCCGTCAGAAACTCCTGCTATTTCTGGGCTTCTGGCCTCATAGTGATCTCTTGATAAATTCCCCATCCCTCCCACCTCAGTGCCCCTACCTCTGCCCTGTGACTGGCTGACAGGGCTTGGTCTGGTTGTCTGAGAATCATGGGAAGTGTTCCCGCTCCCATTGAGACTTAGATCAGCAGGCTTTGTCACAGTTTCAGAAATCATATGGGATTAGGCAATGATTTATATCCTTTTCCTGTTATAGTGGATATGCAAATGTGGGAAAATGAGGGCAGTTTTCTAGTGCTGCTTTCCTGGAATGATAACATTGATTTCCTTAGTACATTGGCCCCAGAAGGCCGGGAGTTGACACTTGGTGACTGTGATTTTTAAATGGTTATGGATTTTTATGTGTAATTTCTGGCTCCTTTTCTATATTGATGCTGGACAGCAACAAACATCCGAGATTCCGAGCAACCAGGTAGCAATCTGAACTGGTTTTTTTCTCTTTCCCAGAGAGACTTGAAAAAAACTCAACCCCAGTGAGAACCAGTTGACCTCCAAGGTTCGTTGTACCTCCAAATCTCTGATCATATACGAGAATTGGACTTGATTCACCTCCTAGGATATGTTAGTATTGAATCACAAGTAAACCCTAGCCATTGACCTGGTTGAGTCTTTAAGAGCTGGTCAGAAGAGCTAGACAATACTAAGAATCAGATATTCCCTCTTGGTTCCCATCTCCCCTCTCTCCTTTCTGCCTTTGTCTCTTTTTCACATGTCTTACCTCCTAACTCCAGTTCCAATCTCACACACATCTTTGTGCATTCTATCTTAGTCAGAATAGGACATAGACAATATGGAGAGCATTTGGAAGGAGACCAGAGTATTGAAGGGCCTTGAGTTCCTCAGTCATTCAATCAATCAACAGGTATTTATTAATCGCCTACTAAGTGATTAATAATAATTATTATTAATAATAAATTAATAATAATAATTTATTAATCACCTACTAAATGTTCTAAACACTGAGAATCCAAATATTAAAAAAATTAAACAATGTCTACTTGCAAGTATATTACATTCTAACGAGAGAGACTCATCTCATTAGTACATATAAAAACAAACTTTCAAAATAAATAAATATACATATATGTGCGTACATGTATATGTATACATGCATGTGTATATATGTATATGTATGTACATATTATGAATGTATATGTATACACATTACATGTATACAAAGTAGTTGATACAAGGTAGCTTAGGAGGGAGAACACTAGCAGTTGCATACATCAGGAAAAGCTTGGTAGAGAAGATGGTGCCTGAGCTTCCAGACTATGAGGCAGAGATAAGGAGGGAGCCCAATCCAGCCATGGAAGACAGTCAGTACAAAGGCATGGAGATGGGAGATGGATAGTCATATGTAAGGTACAGAAGGAAAGCCAATGTGTTTGGATTACAGAGTAGAAGAAAAAGAGTAATAGCCACTGGAGCTGGAGAAAAAAGGTTGGGGCAAGTAGTGTAGTGCTTTCAAAATTAAACAGAGGAATTTCCATTTGATCCTTGAGTCAATAATAAGTTACTAGAGTCAATTGAGTAGGGAGTCACATGTTCAGATCTGAACTTAATAAATATTTCTTTGGCAGCAGTGCGGACAACTTGCTGGAATGTGAAGAGACTGGAGGAAGGTAAACCAATTACACAGTTGCTGCAATAATCTAAGGGAAAGGTGATAAGGGCCTGAATTCATGCCAGATGAGAGTGGAATAACTGGAACAGGAGATGTTTAGGCTAGAGCCTTCTCTTCTCTTAGTTTCTTCAACCACATCCTCATGGGACGTGAACTGGAAACCCTTCATTGTCTTGGTCACCCTCTTGTGGATACCCTCTCTGCTTTATCAATGTGCTCTGTAACCTTTGCCTCTAAGAACTGAATATAATACTGCAGAAGTGGCCTGAGAAGGACAGAGTACAGAGCACCACATCCTTATTCTTAGAAGCTATGCCTCTCTTAAGGGCAGCTGTGTGGTGTGGTAGATAGAGTGCCAGGCTTGGAGTCACCTTTCTCCTGAGTTCAAATGTGACTTCAGACACTTACTAGCTGTGTGACTCTGGGCAAGTCAATTAACCCTGTTTACCTCAGTTTCTTCATCTATAAAATGAACTAGAGAAGGAAATGGCAAACAACTTCAGTACCTTTGCCAAGAAAACCCCCAATGGGGTCATGAGGAGTCGGGCATGACTAAACAAAAATAACACGTCTCTCTTAAGGCAGCCCAAGGTTGCTTTATTTTTTTGGCCACCACATCACAACGCTGACTCATGTTGAGCTCCTAGTCTACTAAAATCCCTAGGTCTTTGTTTGAACCAGTGCTGAAATCAAGTATTCTTTTCATTGTTTCATGATGGACTTTTCTTCCCTCCTTTAGCCAAACTACTGTTGTTTGCTTAACCTCACTCATATACACTTTGCGTGTTCCTACATGGTTCTGGAACGGTCTTCATTTTCTTCCTCTTTGTAAGGGGTCTTTCTTGTCCCAAGGATGACAGTTAATAGATTCTTGGAGGCAGCCTGCCTCCAAGGATAAAACATGAGATCCTTAGACCAGCATCATAAACTCTCCAAAATGTGCCTCCTACCTTCCTTGCCAAACTCGTTTCATATTATATTGAGTCTTTGATCCAGTCGAACTGACTGCTAGTATCTAGACATGACATTCCATCTCCCGGAGGCCCTGGGACTGCCGGACTTCATCTTCTTTCCTCTCCTGACTCTTCTCCTGACTCAACAATCTGGGCCACCACAACTCAGCTGCTTTCTTACCCTGGAAGTTCCACACTTTCACTCTGGAACATCCTGACCCCCCACAGTCAGTCCCCTTCTCCCACTTTGAGGAAAGGCCCAGACCAGCCACCCTCTCTTGCCCCTGCCCCACACGCCTGTCTGAGCCCCTCCTCCTTCTTTCTCATATCTGTATTGCCAGCACTTAATACCACAGTGAGCACTTCACGTGTTTGTTGACTTGTCTCCAGCCTACATGTCTTTGTATGGGTAGTGCCCTGCGTCTGGAACACACTCCTTCCTCACAAACTTCACTTCCCCACAAAATACAATTTTGAGGTCTGATCTTCCTGCCTCCTGAAATTACTTTGTACTTTTTCCTCATCTATTTTGTCTGTGATCAAGTTGTATTCTGGCATTAGAATATAAAGACATTGTGTGTGTGTTTGTGTGTGTGTGTGTGTGTGTGTGTGTGTGTGTGAACAGGGGTGAAGTGACTAACCCAGGGTCCCACAGCTAGTGAGTATCAAATGGAGGGCAAATTTGAACTCAGCTCCTCTGGACCACCGTGCCCCCTAGCTGCCCCTGAGTGTAAGAGCATCTTGAGCTGGGACTGCCACTTCTGTATTTATACCCCTATGATATGGTACAACAACACTTAAGTGTTGGATTGAATTGAGGACACATAGTGACTTGCTGCATCATTCTCCAAGAGGACCATGACCTCAGGGAAGTGATGCTATGACATGCATGGACTTGAGTGAGGGACAGCTGTGCAAAGTCACTAGCCTCACTTGCTCTTCAGCCAGATGTGGATCAGGACAACTGCAGATGGCCCAGGATGCAGTGGGGTGTGGGGATGGGGGCGGGGGGAACGTCGACCTTTTCAAGCTAAGAGACTCAAAAAAAGTGAAGCAAAGAATGGCCCCCTAAAAAAAAATAGCTCTGGGAGGGGAAGACTCTCAGGGTCTCTGGCCAAAACAGAAGCAAGTGTTATTTGCGTTTATTATGAGCCGATCAGGGCCCAAATACTGACCAAGTGGGCCTTGGTCTGGGGCCAGAGTAAGCATCATGGCTACAACAGATGGGAAGGAGAAGAGCCACTTTTGTAATAACCTAGCTTGACCCCAAAGAAGAGATAGTGCCTCCCCCACTCCTTGGCAGAGTTAAAAAAGATGAGTATGGAACACTGCAGATAGTCAGACTATTTGGATGTGTTGGTTAGTTTTGTTGAACTGAATTTTCCCACTTTTTTTTATTCTTTGTTGTAGGAAATGACTCTCAGGGATGGGAAGAATACATTGGGAAATGTAGGTGATATAAAAAAGTTAGTAGTAAAAATTATTTTTAAATTAATTTTTAAATTTTTTTCATGAATTTCACTGAATTGAACCTCTGAGATCAGTGAGCTTATCCCGGTAGAATAAAATACAAACCCCTCTGTTTGACATTTAAAATCTTTCACAATCTCTCTCCATCCTATCTTTGCAAACTAGTTACACTTCACTCCCACTCACATATTCTGTGTTTCAACCAGACTGGCCTACTTGGGGCTCCTGGTATGTGAACTTTGATCTCATGACTTGGTGCTTTTTGCATAGGTCTCATCTCTGAAATGCTAGTCATCTCCTCTCAGGCAGGCACTCTCTCAATTTTTGATTGTGTCTCATGTCTCATCATAGTGCCTGGCACATAGTAGATACTTAATTCTGTAAATATGATTTAAAATACATAGTATTGGACTGGGAGTCAGGAAAACTGAGTTCAAATCTTTTTTCACTTACTAGGTGTGTCTCAGTCTCAGTTTCCCCATCTGGTTGTCATGAGGATCAAATGAGAGACATATACAGTCAATCCTTAACATTCCAGCATCTACCTTTTGCAGCTTTAAGAATTTGCTTGATGTAGCCTTATTTTTACTTTCCTGTTGGCAACTGAACACACTGAGGCTGGGCACAGGAGAGCACCCCTGCCTTCTCACCAGAGTTTGCACCCAGCCAGTCCTGTATTCCTGCTGCTGATTCTGCCAAGCTCCTGAATTACCTGGCAGGTTGGTCAAGTCAACCCAGACAGGAATTCTGAACAACCACCTGGGTGCCAGAGACTCACCTCAGGCACCTGCTTTTCATCAGGTTCAACCACTGATACAAAAGGAGATTAGAGGTAGCAGGTTGTCCCTTTCCCTTTTGTACCTTAGGGTTCTTCTGACATTGCCACCCTTGCCCCTGCCCTCCCCTGTATTGCATGTTTACTGTGTTAAGAAAAGTGAGCATTATCAGAATTAATGTTTTGTCATATAAAGAATTATATGCAGAAAAAAGTGTATTTTCAGCAATTTCTAGCAAAAAAAATTATAATTTTTGGTGGTTTGAGTTTTTGACTTCTGTGTCATTTTCTAGGAACATTACCTCCACAAAAGTTTATGTGTGTGTGTGTGTGTGTGTGTGTGTGTGTGTGTGTACATATAGAGTATATATACTGTCATCAGCCAGGAAAACCTTAGAGAATCAGAACTCTGCTTAAGAAGACGGTTTCAGCAATCAGGGCTTATTTACGTGATTATAACCTCAGGTTTGATCGTTTGAGTGTTTGGTGGGCAGAAAGGACTCTTCAACGTACATACAGATGGAATGTGATCTGCTTCCTTTGTCTCTTGTCTGTTTTTACCACTGAAGTCCTGCTAACAGGCCATCAGTCAAGTATTGATCGAGTACTTACCATATACCATACTTATATACCAAGTACTCTACTTGGAGCTAGGCTGCTGGGGCGGGGGTGGGGTGGGGTAGGATGAGGGATGTAAGTATAAACACTGTAAGCTTCTTGAGGGCACAGACCAATTGGTTAAGGAGAATCATATGTTCAAGCTGGATGTGCTCAGAGCTTAGGTTTGATGTGGCAGCAACCAGAAGCCATCTGGTCCAATGTTGTCATGTGATGGATGATGAAACTTGGGAAGATGAAGATTGAGACTAGACTATGTTAACATAGATATTAGATCTTTGGAAGGCAATGGGGTGAAGACTACCAGTGCTTTAGGAATGCAAAGAAGAGAGAAAATATGGAGGAATGGTCCAGGCTTCAGCGAGAAGGTGGGACTTGTATGAGGCCATGATAGGTGTAGAAGGTTTGGATTGGCCAAAGGGAGAGAGGAGAACAAGGGGGAGAGGATTCTAGGGTATGTTTGTAGGAAAGGGTTCGTGTTAGGCTGTATTTGGCAATAAGGTTGAAGATTTGTAGCTTTTTCATGTGTTTATTGGGCAGTATTGAAGTTTTTCGTTTGGCTCTTATTCCGTCTACTTGATTATAGATGCCTTGCGGACAAGGACTATTATTTAAATTTAGCCATTTCTCCAGATCACAGGCTTAGAGCTGGAGGTTCTTTGAGGACATTTGTCATTTCACAGATATTGAAGACTAGAGAAGTAAAGTTATTTGTCCAAAGTCATGTCGGTAATAAGTGGCAGAGAACAGATTTGAACTCAGGTCTATATTGTATTAATTGCTAGGTCACTCACAATACATAGTGGTGCTTAATAAATGTTTGAAGGAATGATGTTGTTCTCAAAGAGGACCATGACGTCAGGAAAGGTGACGCCATAATTTGCAACTGAGTTGGATTTAAGTGAGGGAGGGCTGTGCAAGGTCACCAGCCTCATTTTCTCCCCTGGAGCCACCTGGGTCCATTGGCAAGATAGAGATCAGGACGACTGGAAATGGTCCTGTTGAATAAGTGAATGGATGGGTGGGTAGGTGGTTGGATTAACTAATAAGTTAATGGGTAGTATATAGACAAATTGTGAAAAGCTTTAAAGGCAGAAAGAAGAGCTTAGATATGATGTGGCATCAACCAGGAAACCACAATAGGCTTGGGATCAGAGGAGTGGCATGTTGAAATACTGTTGGAAGGACCACAGTTAGGAACAGAAAGGGGAACTTACTCTCATGGGAATGTTAAGTATTACTAATTTATTCCATTTGTAACTTTCCAAAGCATTTTCTTATCTGTGATCTCATATGATCCCCACAGGGAGGGAGATAAAACAGGTAAGGTATCCATTGTCTTCACTGGATGGATAAAGAAACTGAGACATAGAGGGACTGTGGTAGCACCCTCTTTCTGGGTGATCTCAACTGCTCAACAATTCTTATTTTCTTGTAAATGATTCCCAAATCAATTTCTCAAACCCTAGTATCTCTCCTGAACTCTAATCCCATATTATGTTATCCCATCCTCAAAAAAACCCTCACTTCATCCATCCACTCCAACTAGCTATCACTCACATCTGTACTGTTTTATGAATAAACTCTTTGAAAAGTCTGTCTAGAAGTGACTGTTTTCTCCTTTGTTATGTTTTGTTTTGTTTTTCTCATGGTTTCTCCCATTCGTTTTAATTCTTCAATGCAACATGACTAAGGTGAAAACGTGTTTAATAGGAATGTATGTGCAGAACCCATGTAAGATTGAATGTCATCTTGAAGAGGAAGGGAAGAGAGAAGGGGAGAAAATTTGGAATTTATGGAAGTGATTGTTGAAAAGTGAAAACAAATAAATTAATAAATTTTGTGGGGGGGTAGAAAGTCTGTCTACAATAGGTACCTACACTTCCTTTCTTCTCACTATTTTCTTAACTTTTCCCACCATTCAATCAAATCATTCAATCAAAACTGCTTTCTCCAACGTTTGTAATAATCTCTTAATTGCCAATTCTAATGACCTTTTCTCAGCCCCCATCCTTCTTGATCCCTTCACAGCCTTTGATACGTTCAATCATCCTCTCCTCCTTGATACTCATTATTTCTAGGTTTTCATGATACTACATTGTCCTGATTCTCCTCTCTGACTGCTCTTTCTCAGGTTCTTTAGTTGCACCTTCATGTAAGTCATGTCTGCTAACTGCTGGTGTCCCACAGGGCTCTGTCCCGGGCCCTCTTCTATTGTCCTTGGATACCATTTCACCTGGTGATTTCCTACTTATGGGAACTTTCCCATGGATTCAATTATCATCTTTATGCTGATGATTCGCAAAACTATCTATCCCTAATCTCTCTGCTGACCTATGGACATCTCCAACTGTATGTCCCATAGATATCAAAAATGAACTCATCTTGTCTCCCCAAATCTCCTCCTCTTCCTAACTTTACCTATTACTGTCCATGGTCTAGGCTGGCAACCTCAGTGTCATCCTTGACCTCCTTGTTTTCTCATTCCACCCATATCTAATCTGTTGCCAAGGCCTGATGATTTTGCCTTCAGAATATCTCTTGAATAAACCCTCTTCTCTCCTCTGATGCTGAGGACCCTGGTATAGGCCCTTGTTACTTCATACTTGAATTACTGCAACAGCCTGCTAGTTGGTTTCCCTGCCACAAGTCTCTTTCTACTCCCCATCCATCTGGCATTTAGCTGTCAAAGTGATTTTCCTAAAGTGCAAGTCTGACCAAGTCACCTTCCTAACTCAATAAGCTCCAGGGGCTCCCTATTACCTCCAGGATCAATATATAATACTCTGGGACTCAAAACCCTTCATAGCCTGCCCCACTTCTTTCCAGTATTCTTATACATTACACTGCCCCCATTTACTCTATGATCCAGTGACACTGGTCTCCTTGAACAAGGTATTCCATCTTCCAGCTCTGGGCATTTTTACCAGCTGTACCCTATACCTCCAATGTTCTCTCTCCTCACCTCTACTTCCTGACTTCCTTCAAGTTCCAACTAAAATCCCACCTTCTACAGAGTCTTTCCTGATCCCCCTTAATTCTAGTACATTCCCTCTACTGATTATTCCCAATTTAACTTGTATATATATGATTGGTCACATGTTGTTCCCTCCATTCGATTGGGAGCTCCTCAAGGACAGGTACTGTTTTGTCTTTTTGTATCTCAAATGCTCAACACAATGCCTAGCCCATAGCTAGTGATTAATAAATGTTTCTAGATTGACTAAATGGAATATTTGGCTGCCTTTAAGACTCTGCTCAAGCGTTACCCCCTGAAGCAGAACTTACACGGTCTCACCAGGCAGTTCCTCTAATGTTGCCTTCCCTCTACTCTGAATTTATTTTGTATATACTGGTTAGGCACATTGCGTCTCCCGTTGGCATGTAAGCTCCTTGAGCTCAGGAACTGTTTTTTTCCTTCACATGCCCAGTGCCACGGTTTTTGTTGGCCAGTCATTTCAGTAATGTCCAACCCTTCATGACCCCATTTGGGGTTTTCTTGGCAAAGGGTAGTGTGTCATTTCCTTTTGCAAAATGTGCCACAGTATCTGGTGGTCTTTTTTTTTTTACTTACAGGTTATAAATTACTTACAGGTGATAAAGCCTTGTTGATAATGCATTGCTTGGTTGGTGCTGAAAAGTAGTGGCAGAGAAAGAAGTAGAAATCTGAGTTTCTAGACTAACACTTTTCCACTTTATCACACAGAAAATCTCCCATACAGGAAGACTCGTGACATTTAAACCTGGTTAGGGATGGAAAAAATTCATAAGCTGATCTACTCTATTCCACTGCTAGGTCAGGGAACTTAAGCAGAGGACATGAACTGGAGAGCTTTACTTAAGGTCAAGCCAGCATTCCAGGCCTGACCAGGGAAAGACTGCAACAAGAATATATTTTTTGCCTCTCTGCCTCACTATTCCCAATGGAGAAGGGGTGGGAAGGTCAACAGACTCTCCAAAAAAACAGTTATAACCCATGACCCAAAACTGAAACCCTGGGTTTTTATGAGCTGGATTCACTCTTAGAGATTCTCTCTAACTCTTTGGCTGGGGCTTCCACCTAAGATTTCTCCCTGAAAAAATTAGAATTTTACTTGTTTTGTCCCAAATTTTAGGTTTCTATCTGCATTTTTGAGGGAGTATCTAGCTTGACAAGGACACAGACACATTTAAGAATTTGACTATAAAATAAGGAAAACATTTCCTAATAACTTGAACTGTGCAAAAGTAGGATCTGCTGCCTTAGGAGGCAGAAGGTACCCATTTACTAAAAGTTTCCAAGTAAAGGCTAGATGACTTGTTGGGGGTTTAACAGAGGAGAGTCTTTTCAGTTATGGCTTGTATAAGATGGCTCTGAGACGATGATGATAACTATAACTTCTATGTGCTTTAAGGTTTGCAAAGCACTTACTAAACTGTACTTCATTTTATCCTCCTAACAAGCCCAGGAGGTGTGCTGTAATAATCTCCCTTTTACAGATGAGAGAAGCTCCTGAGGCTGCACTGATCTCAGATCTTCTGGATTCCAGGTCCCGTTAGCTGCCCTAGCACTGAAGTCCTTCAAGCACAGCTCTGAGATTCTGTGATTCGGTAAACTGATTTTTCTCTAAATCACTGAGCAAATAAGAAGTCTGAGGACTAAGGTCTCCAGTCTCTTTCCACTCCATGTGATCTTTACTAGACTATCTCTAGTACGAATTTCTAATCTTCATTTGCCAATGAAGAGCCAGTATTTTCCTGGTCATCCTATTATCTCTAGCTGGGCTCAGAAGATTCACCTGTAAACTCTGACCTCTCTATACCAGCTCAGGTTTCTGGTGCCCAGAAATGTGAACAACTTAAGCCTCTAAAGACCCATTGGGAAAACAGACAGAAAGCAGAATCCAGGAAAAATATACAAAGACATATTGAAATGTCCTTGACTGTGTCTGAGATTTCCCATTAACAACAAAGGTTAGGCCACACAGTCCAATTGCATGTCTAGGGAGGAAGAGGTATTTTCTTTATTTGCCAGACACTTGCAAAGATCTGATCACGTGTTTTCTCTGCTCAGAACCCTGCAATAGTTCCCTATGGCCCAATGAATAAAGGTCAAGCCCCTTTTCTTGGATTAAAGAGAGAAGGTAGAGAAATAGTATTGTAATATTTAGAGCCGAAATGGTCTTTAGCAGGTGATCATCGAGTGTTCAAACCTCCTCGCTCCACAAAAGAGGAAAATAAAGTCCCAGGGGTTGTATATTGTCCCAGGTTAGACAGGTAGGAAAAAAAAAGCTGAGCCAGGATTTCAGCCCAGTTGTTCTGACTTTCAGATCTTGCATGCTTTCCATTAAGCCATGCTACCTGCCTTAGATTTCCTTTTCCCTGAGCTTTTACAATACCCAAGGATAGATCTCCAGGGAGAAGAAGGCCTAGAGCAAATCATTGTTTGGGGGTAATACTTAGTGAACGTTACAAAGCCAAAACACAGCAAAAACTCATCCATTCAGTGAAATAAGGAAAAGGCCAATCTGATTTGGAATTTTTGAATATTTTAAGAGAAGTATAATTTTATTACTTTCAAGTCTTTTTTGTTATAGCAAAGACTTGGAAACTAAGGGGATACTAGTCATTTTAAACGTTTGTTTTTGTTGTTTCACCATGACTCTTCATGACCCCATTTGGGTTTTCTGCACAAAGATATTGCAGTGGTTTGTCATTTTCTTCTCCAGTTCATTTTACAGATTAGGAAACTGAGACAAACAGGGTGAAGTGACTTGCCCAGGGTCACATAACTACACACAACTTCTCAAGAAGAGTCTTCCTGACTTCAGACCTGGCACTCTATCCTCTGCATCACCTAGCAATGTATTAAGTGCTGGGGATATAAGGAAAGGCAAAAGACAGTCTCTCAAGAAGCTCACAGTCTAAGGAGGGAGACAATATGCAAACAATTATGCACAAGCAAGATAAATTGGAGGTAGTCTCAGAGGAAGAACAATAAAATTAAGGAGGTCTGGAAAAAGCATCTTGCAAATGATGATTCTTTAACTGAGATTTGAAGGAAGCCAGGAAAGGCAGGAGGCAGAGATGAGAAGAGAGACTTCCAGGAATGGGAGAAAACTATTGGAAATCCCCAGCATTGGGAAATGGAGTTTCTAGTTTGAGGAATATCAAGGAAGCCATTGACACTGGATCACAGAATATATAGTAGTGTATATGGGGTGGGGAGGGAAGGTGGGAGATAAAGGTAGGAAGGGACCAGAATACAAAGGGCTTTAAAAGTCAAACACGGGATTTTATATTTGATCCTGGAGGAAATAAAGAACCACCACAGTTGACTGAAGTGAGGGGTAACATGAACAGAACTGTGTGTTAGGAAAATTACTTTAATAGCCATGTGGAGGATGAACTGGAGTGGGAAAAGACTTCAGACAATGCCAGCAAGCAGTAATCTATTGCAGTAGTCCAGGCACGAAGGGATAAGATCCTTTACCAGGGTGGTGGTGGTGATGTCAGAAAAGAGAAAGGGAGATATCCAAGAGATGCTTGGAAGGCAGAAACCACTGATTGAATATGGAGAGAGAGAGAGAGAGAGAGAGAGAGAGAGAGAGAGAGAGAGAGAGAGAGAGAGAGAGAGAGAGAGAGAGAGAGAGAGAGAGTTGAGAATAACACCTGCATTTCAACTCCAGGTGACTGGGATGATAGTGGTACCTTTGACAGTAATAGACAAGTAAGAAAGGAGGGAGGGTTTGGAGGAAAAGATAGAGTTTGGTTTTGGACATGTTCAGTTTAAGATGTTTATAAGACATCCAGTTTAAGATGTCCAATTGACAGTTGGAGATTGGAAACTAGAGGTCAGGAAAAAGGTTAGGGCTGGACTAATAAGTCTGAGAACCATCTGTATAGAGAAGATAGTTGAAACCATGAGCCCAGGACTAAAATTTGAGAAACACTCACAGTTAACAGGCATGTTTTTTCCACTCTTGATGCCTTTTCAAGATTCAGAGGTGTTAGTTGGCATTGTGTGGCCTGAGGCATGCACAGTAAGCTTTGTGTTCAGAACCAAGCCTGCAGTGAAGTTGCAGGATGCAACACAGGTAAGTGCCACCAGAAACACCTCGGATTCATTATGTGCTTGACTTTTAATTTTTGGTCATTACATGTTCAGAAACCTCTTACTTGTGCCATATTTTTCACAACCCCATATGGGGTTATGACCCACAGTTTAAGAAATGCTGATCTAGATGAAGATCCAGCAAAGGAGACTGAGAAGCAATGGTTACACAAACAGGAGGAGAACTGGGAGCAAGCACTGTCTAGAAAATCTAGAGAATAAAGAATACTGATGCCCATCAGTTGGGAAATGGCTTAACAAATTATGCCATGTGAAGGTAATGTCATATTATTGTGTCATAAGAAATGATGAAAGGGACACTTTCAAAGAAACCTGAAAAGGACTTTATGAACTGATGCGGAGTAAAGTAAGTAGAATAATGAGAATAACTCAATAAAAATGGCATGATAAAGGAAAACAGCTTGGAAAGACTTCAGGACTCTCATCTATGGAATGATGAACCACTATTCCAAAGGACTAACGATGAAACCTGCCATCTCCTGACAGAGAGGTGATAAACCTAAGATACACTATTTCAGACATGGCCAATGCAAAAATTTGTTTTGCTTGACTATGAATATTTGTTACAAGCGTTTAATTTTTTTTTCTTTCCATTTGAGTGGATGGGGGAAGAGGGAGGAAAAAGGTAATAAGGATAGGATAAAATAAAAGAGGGTCATTGAAATATCTTTTTAATGCATAAAAAAGAATAGAAGAAAAGCCAGAAAGAATCAGAGACAAGTAAGACAGTTTTGAAAGTTTCATGTTGAATTTATTATATATTTAAAGGAAAAGCAAACTATATGTAATAAAAATTTCCAGTTTCATGTACAATTCTCTTCCTTTATCACACTACGTATATGGGAATACTCATTTTATTTGGTGTTAAGTTCAGAAATTTAAAAAAAGAGACAAGTGTAAGCTAAGATAAAAATCAGAACTAATTCATAAAGTATGTTAAATAAAAAAATAAAAATTAATAATACACCAATACTGCATAATAATTCCTGATGAGCATTCAAAAAGTTTAGCATGGATGAATTCATTTCTGAATAACAACAAAGTGATTTTACAGAAGAGAGAAGCCGGGCAGAAGGACAAGGTAAATAGCTTATTATTGATATTATTTTGTATGACTTATTTAAAAAATAAAACAAAAACCCAAAGCTGAGAGCTACAAGTAGAGCAGCAACAGCTGAAGCTTACCCTGAGGACCTGGAATATAGAAGTTGCTGAAAGGACTTTTAGTTCTCCAGTGGGTGGGTAAGAACAACAAAGTTAAACACCTAGTTAGCAAGAAGAATTAGTTAAAATTGGAAGCTACCAACTACATCATCCCTCCCAGATCTTTACAGTAAGTAAATTCCTGACTCTCCACCTTCTCTTGCCCTTCCCCAATATCTCCTGCACCTTTTTAGCAACATCCTGGTGAACCCATGGAATTCAATATCCTGGCTTAAAAAGCTGATTTAAAGGTATAATTTTTGTTACTTTCATCTCATATCAAAAAATTACTAGTTGCTTTGAAAAGTGTAAATTTTATTGATTTTATTATTTTATTTGGATATTTTTGTAGGATTTTCCCTTTGCTTTGTTGGTTGGTTTGTACTTATTAAGTTTTTTTTTTATCCAGACTGTAGAACCCAGATCTTTCTGACTCTAAAGTCAACTTTCTATCCACTGTGTCAAGCTATTTCTTAGTTGTTAGGATTATTAAACTTATAGTTAAATATTATTTTGAAACAATTAAAAGAATAAGTTTCTGGGTCCAGAAATTAAATGTATTGAAGTCCTGAATTTCTTAAGCTTTTAGTTTGAAAAAACTGTGATTTTAAGACTTGATCCAGGAAATTCTCAGAGGTAAAAATTATTTTGATTTCTTTTTCCAGTAAGAATTACATGTATTTTGCCTCCTATTGAAAATTTCAAATGAGTGTTGTCCAAATTTATGAGGTTTTTTTTTCACTGTAGTCAGTATTAGTTTTCCTTGTGGGGATCTGAGTTGGAACTTTTCTATTTTTCTTGAGTTAAGTTCTTTCTCCTGTTGGATTTCTGATAATATGACTCTAGATTTTGGGAATGTCCAACTTAATTTCTCTTTTAGAAAATAAACCAGCAGCGGCGCCTTCTATAAATGCAATTCCCCATTCAATGAAGAACCTTTCCCCCACCCAACATTTCCCCAAACTCCTTTCTCTCCCTCCTTCCTCCTTTTCATATTCCCACCCAACTACTCATTCATAGCTTTCCCTGGCCTGACAAGCACATCCTGGCTTTTGACCAAGAGTTTTACTAAAAGCACTGGGTCATCTCTATTGGGAAAGCCCTATTCATTCAGATTTCTAAAAGTACAAGGCTTAGGGGTCAGATAACACAAGTCTTCCAGTTAAATGTTTGACACATGTTTCCTAAGGCTGGTCCAGAAAGCATGAGTCACAGAAGCAACACCCTTCACCTCATCCATTGTTCCCCCTGGTGTAGACACATACATACTCCTAGTTAGCCTCCCTCTACAACAGTCCTGTTCTACCCAGGGATCTGCAAAGTCTCGGCGAGAGAAGAACACAGATTTGTTTTCTAGTCCCCTGTTCTGATCTGAGATGGGGCTCCTATCATCCAGTTTTCCTTCTTTGATTACAATCGGGTGGTAGGCCTGGGATAGATTGATGTGGAGATGGGAAGGCCTAAAAAGGAGTAACTCTCTAAAAGCATGTATCACATTAAAATGGCTCCAAGTCATCAATGGTAGAGTCAGAAGCAACCTCCTGACTTAGTGTGGTAAAGGGAAGAGACATAGAATTATTAAGGCAAGCTAAGAAATTATTACTTTCTCTGCTTTGGTCAGTGAAAAAGTGTCCCAATAATTGAAATCCTCTACAACTTCCATATCATGCCTCCATATCAGGTTTCTGATATATCTCCTAAATGCCTCATCTCTTTCTTCCTTCTCATCCTTCCACTGAGCTTCAGGTGGGAACCATCTATATCTCCTCAGGGTCTACTGGGCCTCCTTCTGGGCCCTCAGTATTTCTCTCTTACACGCACACATACACACTCATGAGAGAGAGAGAAAGAAAGAGAGAGAGACAGAGAGAGAGAGACAGAGAGAGAGAGACAGAGAGAGACAGAGACAGAGACAGAGACAGAGAGACAGAGAGACAGAGAGAGAGAGAGGAGTCCCAGTCCCTGTTAACAATGGTAACCTAACTCAATTTCCTCCTCAATGGAAATCTGAAAGTGGCAAGCCATTCCAGTGTCTCTACCAAGAAAACTTCAAGTGGGATCACCAAGAGTCAGACACAATTGAACAACAACCACCCCCCACCCGCCACCGTACCTATCCCATTCCAGTGATTCTAAATGTCTGGTTGTCATTGTTCAAACTCTACCCTCCATCCTCCATTGACTAATCTCTCATTCCCATCCCACTCAACCCAAATCCCTCAACCTCCCACTCTAAAGCCACCCAACCCTTTGTGCTCAATGGAATGACTACACCCCATGGGTAACAAAGTAAATTTCATCTTAAATCTTTTCCTTTCTCATTCCCTCCATCTTCTTGTATTTACTGAACCTGCTTTCCCTGGCTATATATTCCAGCTCTGGTTGCACTTCTATCCATTTGCCCAGATTTACTGGTCTTGTTGGGGGTGTTAGATTATTCCTTGCTCCCCATTGCCACTTCCACGCACTCAATAACTTGATTGGGTGACAAATAACACCCAGTCAAGATTCTGATAACCATTGTCTTCAGACTTCCAGGACACTCTCCTTCTTTCCTCAATAAACTCAATGCCTAGCTCACAGCCTTTCTCTCCCTCATATTAATGGACTTCAATATACATAATTGCACTCCCTCAAATATCCCAACCTCCCAGTTCCTCAACTTACTCATTTCTTATGACCCATTCTTCTACCCACATAGAGACACTCGTTGCCTTGATGACAAATGTTCCACATCCATGTTCATAAATTCTGAAATTCCGTGATCTGATCATAATCTGGTCATTCCACCTCTCTCTCTGCCTTGCAACCCCTAACCTTGTTCATCATCCTCACCATGAACTCGGCTCCTTTGACCTTTCAGTTCCTTCCCAGGCCATCACTCCTGCATTGTCTGTACTCTCTTCCCTTCTCCATCTTGACTCACTGGTGAAACAGTCCAACATCTACACCATCTTCTTCTCTTGAGTTCTTTTCCCCCTTATCATATCTTCAATCTTGCCCTACTTATTCAACCACACAACTATGCTGACTGGATCTACTAGAAGTTTATGTTACATAACTTCAACTGAGTCCTCACCACTAAAAAGCAAGCCTTCTATATTGTCCTAATTAATTCACTGTGCCACCCACCACACTGGTTTTTCCAAACCTTTTCATGCTTCCTCAAGTCTTCCACAGTTCCCCCTCTTCCGTCTCAGATGAAAACTTTGTTTTGTATTTCACTGGAAAAAAAAGAGGCCATTTGTAGAGAACTCCCCATTTTCCCTGTTCCTTATCTCACATTAGCTGGTTGCCTTGTGCCACAATCTCCTTCTTTACTCTTATTTCACATGAAACAGTGGACTTTCTCCTTGCCCTGTGTATGAACAAGTGATCACATTCCATCTTGGCTTCTGTAGCACATTGACCCTTCTATAATGTCTACTAATATCCAATTGTTCTCTCTCTACTGACTGCTTCCCTACTGCCTATAATCAGGCCATATGTCCCCCTCCTCAGAATAACTTCCCTTGACCCATTCATTCCTTCTGTGAGGTATCATTCTATATCACTCCTTTTCATGACTAAAATCCTCAAGAAGCCCATTTACCATAGGTGCCTCCATTTCCTTTCCTCTTACTTTTGTCTTAGTTCTTCTCAGTCTCTCTTCCAGCCTCATCAACCAACTGGAACCATTCTCTCCAAAGTTACTGATTTCTTAATTGGCAAATCTACTAGCCTTTTCTCAGTCCTTATTCTTCTCAGCCTCTTTGCCGCCTGACATTTCAATCACTCTCTCCTTATTGATACTCTGTTCTCTCTAGGTTTTCATGACACCCCTCACTCTCAACTGTCCCTTATCTGTCCGAAGGCTCCTTCTCTTTCTACTTGGTTGAATCTTCATCCAGGTTTTGCCCACTCAAGGTGGGTGTCCCCCAAGACTCTGTCTTGAGTCCTCTTCTCTTTTGATTCTATTTCACTTGATGATCTCAGCAGCTTCCTTGGTTTTAATTATCATCTCCATGCAGACGACTCTAAGATCTACTTATTCGTCATTCACCTCTCTGCTAACCTCCAACCTCACATCTCCAACTCTCTTTTAGACATCTCAGACTGGACGTTCCATAGACGTCTTAAACATGTTCAAAGTTAAACCTATTATCTTTCCCCCCAAGTCCTTCTCTCTTCCTAACTTCCTTGTTACTGTCAAGTAAGTTCCATGTTTTCCCACTGGACCTTGTCACTTCTCTTCCTTAGGATCCCTGGACCTACTTCAAGCCTAGTTTTTGCCAACTAGTCCAAGTCATGAGATTCACAAACAAGGTGCTATGTTCAACTCCTGATATTCTCTCACTTCCCAGATCCAATTGTTAGAAAAGTCCTGTCATTTCCACCTTCAAAACATCTCGTATCTAAGCCCTCTTCTCTCCTCTCCTGCTGCCACCACCTTGGTGCCTGACCCTCATTAACATATCATGCCTGGACTATTGCACCAGACTGCTTCTTGGTCACCCTCCTCAAGCCTCTTTCCACTCCAGTCCATTCTCTTTACAGAGGCATCTAGGTGGCACAGTGGATAGAACGCTGGGCCTCTATTCAGGAAGATCTGAGTTCGTATTTTGCCTCAGACATTTACTAGCTATGTGATCCTGAGCATATCACTTAACCAGTGTCTGCCTTAGTTCCATCACCTGGAAAATGGGAATAATAATAGCAACTGCCTCCCAGGGTTGTTGTGAGGAAATTGTGTGAATTAAATGAATCATGCTGACTCCATTTTGTGATTAATTCTAGATCTAGCTCAGTTCCCTTTCCATTCAATTGTGGGTCTAATTTCTGTCTTGTGAGAAAACTTTATTAAATTATGGGAACTGTGAGAAAACTTTATTGCATTGTCTGAACCTAGTCTTACATGTCTGGGAAGTTGAACCACCTCTACTTGTTTCTTAGAGACCCTTAATGAAGTACTTAGGTTATGCTGACCAGAAATCCAGTCAGATCCAAAGATTGATGTGAAATTTATGAAAATTATACATTTCAAACAACTCATATGTTTTATCGTTGTTTCCATGTTCCTTTGATTTAATACAGACACTTGGAGTGGGATAGCCCTTTTCTATGACTTCAGGGAATTGAACCCGTTTGCTCTCCCCTTCCCAACTCAGAAAGCCCATAATCTCTCTTCCAATTAGAAATCAAATTCCCTGATTTTGTATCCTTTTCTTTGTTTTCTTTTCATTAATTTGTCTTATTTAATTGTTTTTTAATACATAAAAATCTATCTCCCCCTGTATTTGGGGTCTGGTGCTAAGCTGAAGAGTTCTGGTTCCAATTTATAATGCAATTGGCATGCATTGTTTAATAAATTGATATGTTCAGAAGATGGATATATAGGCATTTGAGTTCATAAGCTTTATTGCTGACTATCTTCTTGCATTTTTCCTCCTCTAAATTTCTGGGCATTTCTGCTACTATTTTTAATACAATAAAGAGTTCTGGATTTAGAGTGTATGGGGTCACCCAAATGGTTCTACCATTTACCACCTGTGTGACCTTGGGGAAATCACATAACTTCTCAGTTGTAAGATTAGGAGGTTGTTTATGATCCAACTCTAGATCTAGAATCCTACAAACTTTCTGGAAATCTGGCACAAAGGGATAAGATTCTCCCCCATCTCACCATGAGAATGCCCTTGCCTACAGTAGTAACCGAAGTTCCTTTCCTACCATTCCCCAGAGATCTGGTATTCCCCAAACAATCTCCCATAGCTTGCCATCCCTTATCACTTCTTTTCCTTAGGATCCCTGGTTCTTTGGCTTATTCAAACCTAACTTTTGCCAACTAGCCTAAGCTTCACCTTAGGGAATTTCCACCCCACCTCCTGGGCAGGGAGACTTAGCTTGTGCTCAGCTTGTTATCGCCAGTCTCTCCTGGCATAATGATTTGAAAAAGAACAAAGGTCTTGGCAGAAACAAGTTCTGAGACTATAGAGAAACTCCCACCCTTCCACAGAGTAAGGCTGTAGGGTAGCATTGTTTCCTTTCTACCTTCCCTCAGTCTCCCCTCCCCCCTCCCCACTTCTCAAAGTACATCCTCTCCTCTTCCTTTCTGGAGAATTAGGTGCCACCCTGGCATGCCAGTAGAAAGCAAGCCCAGCCAAGCCTGGGACTTCCCAGGGGGCAAATGTGTTTAAAAAATGATGAAAGAAAATGCAATTCAGGGCTGGAAATTCAGCCCTTACCTGGGCAAGGCAGAGATCTATCTAGTCCACTACCTGCAGGATACCACAGCACCTGACAGGAGACTAATCAGCTGCTCTGAATCATGCTTCTGAGCTCTGTGGCTAGGAGCCAGCCCCCTGGAAATCGCTAACAATACAGCCCAGAGTTATCCCTAAACTAAGGTTGCCCTCACAAGCTCAACACTGTTTTGTCTGGGAAGGCTTCCAAAAGGAAGTGGGCTTGGACAGAGCGGGAGGGATGAGGAGCGATATGGAGCACACATGGTCTCTGTAGTAGTTTTTCTTCATTTTTTTTCCTACCTGCTGGCCCTTGCATTTCTGAATATTCCGTGGAGAATCCCAGATGCAACCCCATTCGGTCTAGTCTGGACCTAACCCTTACAAGTGCCCTTCCCCAGAACCCTTGCTCAGCAGGGCAAGGTTAGCAGACTTGGCAAAAAGTCTTGCATTTTAGCCAGTGCTTGTATCTGCTGGAGAGATATGTCTATTGGCTGCCTGGTCTAACAGACTGACTCTGTAAGAAGGTTGGATCTGAAATGCTTCATAGGCATTCTTCATTCTAAGGAAATTCCATACAGATGAGCTCAGATTTACAGACTTGAAAAATTAGGGAATGAGCACATTTGACAAAATCCACAACCTCCAACTTCGAGGATTCCCTGGATTTCTCTTTTGTAAAATGACAGGAAACTCTCAAGGAGCATATTGATAAAAGTAGTAGAAAACGAAAATTTAAAAAGCTTTTCTACAAATAAAACCAATGTGGCCAAGATTTAGAAGGAAAGTAGAAAATTGGGGAGAAAAATTTTATAGGCACTTTCTTGGATAAAGGTTTTGTATCTCAAATATATAGAGAACTTTGTCAAATTGATGAGAATATGTCATTCCCCAGCTGATAAGTGGTCAAAGGATACGAACACAGTTTTTTGACAAAGAAATCAAAGCTATATATAGTCATATAAAAAATGCTCTACATCATTATTAATTAGAGAAAAACAAATTAAAAGAATTTTGAGATTCTTTTATCCATTTTTATCCATATAATTCCTTGAGATATGGTTATGTGAAGAAACTTATTAACTGTGTTTAACAATTGTCCAGGTTTGGCTGGACTTGAAAACATCCAACTAAAAGACAAGAAAAATTTGGTTCCTTTAAAAAAAAAATGAAGGTATTAAAACTAGATGATTTCTAAAAATGCCTTCTATTTCTATTAAAAAAAATTGTGGCAGCTAGGTGGTACAGTTCATTAAGTGCTAAACTTGGAGTTAGGAAGAGCACTTATCAAATATCTGCTATATGGCAAGGTACTGTGTTAAATGGTGGGGAAACAAAGAAATGCAAAAGACATGCCCTTCCCTCAAAAAGCTCACAATGTGATGGGAGACAAGAGGAAAACTACTCCTCACAAGCAAATTATATGCAGGATGAAGGCTGTTCATCCTTTGTTGTCAGAGGACCGATGACATCACAGATGATGTCTTGACTTGTGTGTGAATGTAAGTGAGGCAGAGTTGCACAAAGTCCTCAGCCTTACTCAGTCTTCCAGCATCCAGTGGCCATATAGAAGTCAAGGTGACTGGTAACCGCCCAGGAGGCAGTGATGACCTTGGGATCTTCAATGTCTGACCGAGTTCTAAGAGCTCCGCAGCACCTACTTCAGCCACCCTTGTGGCCAGTGGAACCTTGCTTTACCAGGGTGTGGCTACTGCACATGCTATAGTTTCTTGGAACCCAAGAGAGAGTTGGGTGACAGGTGGACACCAAAGGTGGATGAGCAGCCCTGTAAAAGGGCTCAGCAAGCCCTCTTACTAGAGGTGCTAGTCTTTCCTGAACACCCCATACACCACAGACAAGATAAACAGAAAATACTTGATGGAGGGTAGGCTGCTTGGTTGGTTGGTTGTTGTCCTTCGTCTTTGAAGAGGAACAAAATGACATCACCATGATAAAGCTCAAGTTTCAGTGTGTCTAACTGTGGCTGATCAGACCAATACAAGCTCGCAATGCTCTACCACTGGTTGGGCACAGTTAACCTGCATGAATATTTGGAGTGGTGACTCCAAATTTGCACATCCTATGTTTCCTTTGTGCTGTCTCAATTCTGCTTTGCTCATAGAGCACAGCACCTTTTCTGATGTGGGGATGCCATGCTGAGTGGTGCTGTGCCAGTATCTCCCATGTCACACAATCAAATTCAAAGTTCTTGAGAGAGACCTTGAGAGGGTCCTTATATTGCTTTTTCTGGCCACCATGTGATCACCTGCCCCATGTGAGTTCTCCATAAATTAGTCTCTTTTGGCAAGTGTATATTTTGCATTCAGACACCGTGGCTAGCCCATTGGAGTTGCGTTCTCTGAAGCATAGTTTGAATGCTTGGCAGTTCAGCTTGAGCAAGGACTTCAGTGTCTGGTACCTTAAACTGCCAGGTGATCCTCAGAATCTTCCTAAGACAGTTCAAATGGAAGCAATTCAGTTTCCTGTTCTGTTGGAACAAATTGTTCTCATCTGCCCCTTCCACGAGGGGAAGTCTTCACATGCCTTGGGTAGATACCCTCCTAACTCACCAATGGGTCTGAGACCCCTTGGTTACCCACAACGTGGTTTGGCTGGTCTGCCGACATGGTTTACTGGGATGTGGCCACTGCACATGCTGCAGCTTCTTGTAGTCACAGGTGAGAGCTGGGTGAAACAGGTGGACACCAAAGCTGGAAAGCAGTCCTGGAAAGGACTCAGCAGCCTTCACACCAATGAGACTGGTCCTGAACCCACCCTACACCCTGGAGGGGAGGCACTAGAATTAAGAAGGACTGGGAAAAATCAAATCCTCTACCAGACATTGATTTAGCTGTGTGACCCTGAGCAAGTTATTTCACCCATCTCAGCATCAGTTTCCTCATCTGTGAAATGGATATAAAAATGGCACCCACCTTACAGGTAATTGTGAAGGTCAAATCAGCTAATTTAAAGTATTATACAAATGCTAGGGATCATTAAAAGCAAGCTATCATTTTTATGATTCTATGAATTTTCCAGGTGTGTTGTGTGCTTAATACTTGAAGAAGCAATGTGATGAAGTGAAAAGACTTGATTTAGAATCAGAAAAGATAAATTTAAATCCAAACTCTGTCACTTGCTTCTACTTGCATAAACTTGGTTCTTGTTCATTCATGTCTGACTCTTTGTGACCCCATTTGGGGTTTTCTTGCAAAAATACTAGAATGGTTTGCCATTTCCTTCTCCGGCTCATTTTACACATAAGAAAACTGAGGCAAACAGGGTTAAGTGACTTAGCTGGGATCTGAACTCAGGAAGTTGAGTCTTCCTGACTCCAGGCGCTCTATCCAGCTGCTCAGCATATATTTAGGCCTGTCACTTAAACTCAAAAGTCTTCAGTTCCTCATCTATGAAATTAGGGGTGGATCTCTAAAGTCCCTACCAGCTCTAAATCTATCATTCTTTGTGCTAGATAACCCCCCACTCGCAGCCCCGCCCCCCCACCTACTGATGAAAGGTCATATTGCAACTCAGCCCCATTAGATATGGTAAAATTCCAGACAAACTGAGAGAAAGGATCACAAAGTTCCAGAAGGATGTAGTCAGATAATGGAGAAATCCTAGCAGTAGTCAGCAGGGTAACTTACTAGTGGTGGAGAGATCCTAGAGTAGGGAAACCACAGTCCCCAAAATGGCAACCACATCTTCCAGCAGGAAAAACAAAAATCAAAAAAGTACTTCTAGCATCACATTAATGCCACCTCTCACCAAAAGATCTATTTGTCTGTACATGTGAAGAAGCCAGTGAAAACACAAAGTTTTCATTATAGTTAACAAAACTTGAAGGTAGCCATTGTATAAAGTGACTGACTAGTCATTCACTTCCAACCAATCCACTCCCATTCAACAAGCACTTCTTACATTCCTTCTATATGTCAGGAGAGAGGAGGTGTTGTATAGGAAATAGAGAGCCCAGTCTTGGAATCAGGAAGACCTATGTTCAAATCCTACCTCTAACATATAGTAGCTGTGGCCCCAGGCAACTCTAATCAGTCAACAAGCATTCATTAAGCACCTAAGGTATGCCAGGGTTGTGTTAAGTGTTGGGGATACAAAGAAAGACAAAACCAAACCAAACCCCAGTCTCTACCCTCAAGGAGTTCATAATCTAATGGAGGAGATAATACACTGACACTGTATACATAATATATACAGAATAAATTAGAGACAATCAACAGAGCAAAGGCAGTAGTTTAAGAAGGAATAGAAAAGACTTCCTGTAGAAACTGGGACTTTAAGAATTCAGGGAAGCCAGGAAGAAGAGATGAGGAGAGAGAGGACTCTAAGCATGGAGGCTAGCCTGAGAGTCTGCAGATTGGAGGAGTAGAAAAGAAGTCAGTGATACTGGACTGCAGAGTATCTGGTGGGGAGTATGGTGGAAGAAGACTGGAAAGCTAAGAGCAGCCGGGTGCTGAAGGGCTTTGGATGCCAAGCAGAGAATTTTATATTTGACCATGGGGGTCATAGGAAGTCATTGCCACTGACCAAGGAGAGGGATGACCCAGTCAGAACTGTCCTTAAGGAATATTCATCTGACACCCTGATGTAGGATGGACTGAAGCGGGGAACAATTTTGAGACTGGGAGATGGGCTAGCAGGCATGAGGTAACAAGGGCCGGCATGCAAGTGGTGACAATATCTACAGAGAGAGTAGAGGAGTATTTGTGATGTCACGAAGGTAGAATCAGCAGGACTTCGTAATTGATTGGATGTGGTGGGTGAGAGAGAGCATAGAGTTAAGGATGACACCTAGGGGACTGGGAGGACGGTGGTAGCCTTAATAGTCATAAAGAAGAAAACTCTGAAATTTTAAAACTCTAAATTTTAAATTTAAAATGAAATGAAATTTAAATTTGAAAGTTAGCCTGCACCAGTGGAGGCAGTTTCCACATGGGGAGTTTCCCATACTGACATAGTCATAGACTTGAACCATGTGATTGGCATTGTGTAGGTAGTGTGGATACAGAGATGAAAAAGCAGCTTATGTTCTTGGGGGTATGACATGAATACAAAAAATGTATAGTAGGAAGGAGAAAGCACCGACAATTTGGGAGGGATAAGGGACAGGAAGGATTTCCCCTTGGGGTAGTCCTCTGAAGAAACTTGTTTTTGGCTCTTACCTGTAATTTCATTGGAATAAGGAACTCTAGGTGAAGAATCTCTTACCAATGCAGACTGGCATCCTGTTATAATCATAGAGAGTTACCCAGGGCACTGAGAGATTAAGCGATTTGTCCACAAAATCCACTGTATGTCAGAGACAGAACTTGGGCCCAGATCTTCCTAACTCTGAGCCTGGGTCTTTATCTACTAGACCACATTGCCTCCTGAATACTTGTAACAAAAATGATCATAATAATCAGAGCTAACATTTATACAGCACCACCATGTGCTAAGCACTTGACAAATATTTTATTTTAACTTCACAACAACCCTGGGAGGTAGGTTCTATGGGGATATAATCCCCATTTTACAGTTAAGGAAACTGAGGCAGACAGAAGTTAGGTGAATTGCCCAGGGTCACAAAGTTAGTAAGTGTCTGAGGCCAGATTTGAACTCAAGTCTTCTGACTCCAGTCCCAGTCCTCTTAATCACTGCATCATCTTCATTAGGAAGTGAATCAAAACGCTTGCTCTCAGCATCCATGGAATTGGGCGCTGTTGCTCATGAGCTACGAGAAATGCTCCAGATTCTAGTCACTGAAATGTCAAACAACCCCTCACTCACAGGATGTTAGTATTCAGGGGAGGAAGGGTTGGACCGTAGAGAGCACCTTTCATTTTGTAGGTGACTAACCAAACTCCTACCTTCCCCTTTGTCTTTTCCCAGCTAAAAGTCTCCCTTGTTGTGTGCGATCACACGGAAGGAAGTGTATTCTGTGCTTTGTGCTAGGATCCAAACAGATGGAAGTGTGAAGAAAGCTTCCCCAGTCCTTATCTCCTCACTGGCTTGTGAAATGTTCTGCTGCCTGTTTCTTTCTTTGTTTTGCTTTCTTTTTTCAGGAAGTGTTCCTGGAAAGCATGCCTCACTGATTTTCCTCAGAAAGATCACAGGAGGCACTCACTACCCACTGCCACTCGGCTGTAAGGTTTCTGTCCCCTGGACTTCGGTTAACACTTCCCTTCTGTGGGGAAGCAGATTTTGCAGCGACTTGAACACCGCGTGCTTTGAGATGAGCATTTCTCGGTAATAGTGACCTTCCTGTCTCTTCGCCTCTGGAACAATCTGTCTCAGTGTTTCCTGTAGCCCCACGTCACTGTGGCTGGGTTCCACTGCTACCCTGTGCCAAGCCCTCACCAGCAATGTCTCTCCTGAGCCTAGGGCTGAAGGAGCTGAAGGACCCTTTTTCATCCTTTCCTTGATAAACTTCAGAAAAGGGGAAATTTCTGAATGTCTGCAGGCTAACGCTGGGAACCTTAGGTAAGAGCTAGCTAGATTCTGTTCACAGCCCCCAGGGTTGGCGTCCCCAGCCACAGGCCACTCCTGCCAGACAATCCTGAAGACTGAAGAACCTAGGGCTTATTTTGCTTGGCTGGGAGCTTTGCCCAGAGCTTAGAGTTTCTCACACAGATGGAATTCCCTCCACTGGCACAGAGTGATGCCTTTGCATAGTTGCTCTGTTTAGCACTGTAACTTCTATATATCCTAGGAATACCCAGTACTTAGAGCTGTGACACTGGGCAAGTCACTTAACTTCAGTCTTGCCTCAGTTTCCTCAACTGTAAGATGGGGATAACAGCATCTGACTCTCAGAGTTCTAGTGAAGATAGAATGAGATAGTATTGGCAGTGCTTGGCACGAGGCCATGGTAGGCACTATATAAATAAATGTTCATTCCTTTCCCTTCCCCTAGATGTCAGGGCATGGACCCAGAAATATCTGTTTGGCTGACCTCGCATTAGTATAAAGATAAAATGAAGTGCAGTAGAATAGTTCTTAACCCGATTTACTTCATATATAATTTGAGAAAACCTATAGAAGGGGCAACTAGGTGGTACAGAGGAAACAGCACTGGTTCTGGAGTCAGTCAGGAGGACCTGAGTTCAAATCTGACCCCAAGCGTTTCCTAGCTGTGTGACCTTGGGCAAGCTATTTAACCAGTTGCTTCCCCCTCCTCCCAAAAAACCCAAAGCCTATGGATTCCTTCTTAGAATAATGCTTTTAAAGGCATAGAATGAAATACATAGAATTGCAAAAGAAATTAGCTGTATTGAAGTGAAGATGTACTTCCCCCCCATTCAGGTTCATAGTTCTGCCCTCCCCACCCCAAATCTACCCATGAATCCCTTTACCCCAGGTAAAGAAACCCTGCAAAAGAATGAAATAACAAATAGGAGTATGCTTTGAAAAGAAAAGCTCTATATACATATACAGTCATCATCATCATCATTGTCTCTATTTGGCAAAGAGACCTCCAGACAAAGCACTATCCATGTTTGGGTCTGCACTTGGCTTGGACAGATAGACCTGGAAAGTAAAATCGCTACCAGAGTTTCTGGACAGTAGGATATAAATTCCTTGAGGCCAGGATGCAGTTCCTTTCTATCTCTGCATCCCGGTACCCCCATTGTTGACACTTGATAAATGTCTGCCATATTGGAGGTTAGGAGCTGGCCATTCAGAAGGTCCCTGTGTGGGGACCAAGGATCCTGCTCAGCCCAAGTTCTCCCGATTAGTATTTCTGGGGGCCTAACTTGCTTCCACATCTCAGGCTGGTGCCAGGTTTCTCTTTCTATTACAAGCTCCCTTTTTCTGTTTTCTGTAAAACCTCACCTATTACCATCCCCAGCCACTTTCACTTTCCCCACAACCTCTTCCTCTTTGGGCTGTCTCCCTGCTTTCCCCTCCCCCACCCCTCACCCCAGCATCCGAGTCTCCTCCCCACCCTGGTTGTTCTCACCATCCCTTATCTCACTGCCCCATGCTTAGTTCTAGCCCCTAATCATTCTGCTTCCCCCTACCTACCTGGCTAAAATGTTCCTGTGTACCTCTAGGTGTGGTGAGCCTGGGCAGAATTTCCTCTCCACATGGACCAAACTGGCCCATCTACACACACTGCCTCAGAGGTCTAGTTCAGCTCTGGAGAGCAGGCTGCTTCCTCCTCACACCATGCCTTCCCCCTGAGGTTCTTGGCCAAGACCTGCTTCATTCTGTTAAGGGGTGGATTGTGGCAGAATTAGTCAGTGCCATCTACATTCCAGAGGCAGCAATTCTGCTGTCACCTGAGCCTTCAGAGCCTTGGGGACATGTGATTTTGGGGCCTTATGGGAGGCCCCATTCCATCCATTAATAAACATTAAGCACCTCCTATGTTTCATGTGCTGTGTCTCTTTCCCCCATATCCCCACCTTGAATGGCTGACCCTGCCACAAACATCTGAGTGATTTGTTAAATCTAACCCAGCACCTAGAGCTCGGTACTTTTTCATTCATGCTATTACAATTGTTCATTAAATGGTGCGTTTGCGTAGAACTGACAGAGAACTAAGAACAGAAAAACATCAGCAAGAAATCCTATTCAAATTATGCTGCTGACCTGGAGGGAGGAGGGAGCTGAAGGGAGGGAAAGACCCTCTAGGTGTGAATAAGCTTCCAAAAGGAGGTCAACAATGAGTCAAAAAAACATGGATCAAGAGCCTACTTAGCACATGCCAGGTCCAGCGCTAAGCACTGGTGATACAAAGAGGGGCAAAAGACATTGTTACTCTCAAGAAACTCACAGTCTAATGCGGAGAGAGCATGCAAATAAGGTATAGACAGGATAAACTGGAAATTAATCATAAGAGGAAAGGCTCTTGAACTAAGGGGAATTGAAAAGACTTTCTGCAGATAAGATTTTAACTGGGACTTGAAGGAAGAGACAGCAGCCAGGAGGTGGAACTGAGGAAGAAGTATGATCCTGCTGTGAGGAACAGTTATGAAAATGCCTAGCATAGAGATGGAGTGTCTTGTCTGAGGAATAACCAGGGGCCCCGGTTACTAGTCTACAAGATGCTTGTCAGGGTACAGAGTAAGATGCACCCTAGATATAGCACAAGAAATGGAATTGTTCAGCACCCACCAACTGTGCTACGTAATCAAAGGTGAACAGGACCTTGATTATGATGGTGAGAATGACATTTTAAGCTTTGCAAAATGCTTTCATTCCCTCAAATGTGCTCTCATGGTGGTTTTCTCGGCTTGGAACTCATCTGGTTTCATTTTAATAGCTGCAAAATGTTGCCTATTTGGGGAGACAAACACTCTTAGGGATATCCCTTGATGTACCTATGTGAAATTCCTTCTTTTCCCATGGCATATTAAAAAAGCTGGGGATACAGTTTCTTCTACAGGGTTGGTGACTACTTGGAATAGCCATCCTCTTTTTCTCTGCCAATCCAAATCCTTTGGCATGAGCAGTCACCAGTTTTCTCTACTTAATATTTCAACCTGCTCAATCCAACCTGGCTCAATGACCGTGCTGTGCGAAGCTGAACAAGTCACTTTACAATCACCTCACAGTGCTTTAAGGTTTGCAAAGCCCTTTATAGAAACTATCTCATTTGATCCACACAACAAGCCTGTGAATTAAATGCTGTTAGTACCCCCATTTTGCAGGTGAGGAAACTGACTGAGCGCTTGGGAGAAGTTGTGCCTTGCCCAAAGCCAGCTAGTAAAAGGGTGAAATGGGACTGAAACTTGTTTCTTCCTCACTTCAAGTCTGTCACTCCATCTATCATATCACATAGCTGCCACTTGGGTCACCACCTCTCTGGGCCCCTACGCATTTTGGAAATGAGGGGATTGAAGGAGCTGGCTGATCCTTCAGAGTCCTTTCCTCTGCTAATGTTTCATGATCCCATGTTTCTATACCTTCTTACCATGACCTTTATCTGCAGATCTGATGGTTTCCACCAGGGCTGGCGAGTTCACTTGAGCAGATGAAGAAGACATTTGCACCTGCAGAATGTTCATTTTTCAACGATCTCCTTTATGATGCAATTACCAGGAACAGGCTACATTGTGAAAGTGTGAAACATCTGTTTATGGCTTAGTACTTAGCAGAAAATGAGGTACAGAGAAGGTATTCAGGCTGTACTTACTGAATTAGTTCATGCTGAACTGACCCTGGATCTTCTAGGTAAGAAGGAAATTTTGCAATTGAAGTTGCCACATCAGGAGGGACAGCTGTATTAATTAGCCAGGCCTAGGACTTGAAGGCTCACTTCACCAAACCGTGGATGACCTATTGCTGTCAGTGGGCACTATAGCCACAGCTCTGACCTCAAAGTGCCCTAGAACAAGGTTAGCCTTTGTACCCTGATTGACAAACAAAAAGAAGGAAGTCAGGGAGAGCTGGCTGATTTGCAAGCCGAGCTTGTCACTTCCAAAACTAGGCCTCCTTAAGACAAAACTAATGGGAAAGGATTTGGCTCTTTCAGACAAACGATGGGATTTTTGGGTTCCAGTCAGGACCAGGGACCAGTAAGTGACAGTCAGTGTTTGGCAGAACAGCCTGGACTATTTTTCAGTTGGTTTAGGTTCGGCCAACTCCCCACTGTATTTTGCCAAATTCATTTTCCAATCCCATTCAAACTTCATGGATTGCAAGGAAAATTTGGCCATAACCCTCTTATTCCCTCCAACCCTTCTTAGCACCAGATTTGGAGGTGGGAGTGGATTTGCAAATTCTACCCCCAGTCTCATTTCAAAGCCCTTACAATCCATGCCTTTCAAACCCAGAAATTCCATGAGACACTAGGTAAAAGGAAGACTTACGCTGTGACATTTTAGGGTGAACGTTGCTTTGAGTTCTGGCTCTTGAGGCAATGACAACTTTGTTTTTACCTGCTTGTCTGTTTCCTTTACACTTATGGGGATGGGGACACCCAAAAAGGATGTTTTCTGACTGACTGAGAATGAGTTTAGGATTGTAGAAGGGACAGTTAGATTCAGAATACCCAACTGAGAAAATCCCGTAGAGGGGAGTAGTGAGGAGAGGGGGGGCTCATAGAACCCACATATTTAGACCTGGAAGAGAATTGTGTTCTAGAACCCTCTCTTGAGGGCAGGTGGTAGAAGGCTGAGTGTTCTTGGGCTGGAGAGAATCATAAGGACCAAGATAGATCCGACGACCTTTCGTTGAAATTTAGGTTAGAAAACTGAAGTACCAATCACTTGTGGCAAGAATTTTCAGGGTCCTTACTAGCTATTGCCCAAATTAGCCAGCACAAAATTCAGAGAGAAAAACAAACTACAGTTTATTCACTCAACAACATGACCCAGGAGGTGATGCCGAGAAGTTCTAACTTGCCTGCGGTTTCTGCCAGTGCTGCTGAGTTCGCTTGAACACATGAAGGCAAGAGTACACCTGCAAGTGCCAACTTCATTTTTCAACGATCTCCCTTATGATGCAATTACCAGGAACTTGTAAAAGTGTGAAACATCTGTTTTTGGCTTAGTACCTAGCGGAGCATTACATATACAGTAGGCACTCAGCCTGTACTGTGACGGATATTTTGTCTCAGAATTCTGCAGATGACATGTGTATATTTACACATATAAATTATTATTTTATGTATGTATGTATATATGTATATCTTCTCTCCTGCTGTGCTATTTACTAGGAGCCAGAGAGGAACAACTTTTTACAAAGCAGTTTTGGTAAGAGCAGGAAGATATTACAAGTAGACAGGAATAAGTACTTAATACAACAAAAGGTGATGCTCATCCCTTGTTACAAAGGAAAGAATCTTCCTTGTTAGCAAAGCCTTGTATACTAGACCAAAGCAATTCTAGTAAGTCTGGCAGTCAGTAAGCATTTGTTCAGGGCCTACTACCTTTATTAGTTATAATAAAAGAAGGGAACTTCCCTGCATTGTTGAGATTCTTTGAATTTTCTTTTGTAGTCTTAAGAGGAAGGGAAATATGGAAGGGGTCATTCCCTACATGTCAAAGAAACAGAAAAATAGGAAATAGAGGATAAAATGGGGTTCTAATTTCCCCAAATCCACTTTCCACACAAGTAAGAAGCTTTTATTGTATGCTACAACTTGGTGCAGCTCTGTCTCACTCAAATCCAATTCACAGGCAAGTCACGACTTTGCCCTCATGCCACTGGATGTCTTCCAGAAGTGAAGGACCGACACCAACAATGTGCCAGGCATGGTACTACACCCTGGGCAACTAAATTCAGTGAAGGGATGTAAATATATTCAGAATAAATACAATGGAAATAAAGGCAAGTGAATGCAAAGTACTTAAATACAAGGTCCTTTGAGAGGAAGAGAGTGAACACGTGGGGAGCATCCCAGAACCTCATTTCAGGGCACTCAAGGCAGGCAACCATCTCTTCACTTTTTCACCAGGTAACAATCCAAACTCCTCCATATGCCCCTGGGTACTTCCCCTTCCCTCTAATTTTTAACTCCTTCCCTCTTTAGAATATAAGCTTCTTGAGGGCAGGCTTGTATCTGTATCCCTATTGCTTCTGCACAGTCCCTAGCACCTAGTAAGCACTTAATAAATTCTTATTAACTGAATGACCAGAAGTATAGTGGCAGCTATAGTGGATAAAATGCTGGATCTGGATTCAGGAAGACCCAAGTTCAAATCCTACATCAGACACTAGCTCTGTGACCCTATATGTCTGCCTCAGTATCCTCATCTGTAAAATGGAGAGAATACTAGCCACTATGTCCCAAAGTTGTAAAAATAAAACGAGATAACATTTGTAAAGTGCTTTGCAAAGCTTAAAGCACTGTATTAATGATAGGTATTAGCAGATGATGCTTGAATTTTGTCTTAAAGGAGAAAAGGGATTCTATCATCCAATAAGTATTTATCAATCACATACTGTGTAATAGGCACTGTGCTAGGCACTGGGGGAGTCAATGAATGAAACAATCCCCACCCATATGGAGCATACTCTGTAGGAGGCAGAGGTAAGGAGAGAGGGCATTCCTGGTATGCATGGGGGACAGCAATGCACATCATGTATGTGCAGTGTGATGAGTAGATAGGCTGATTTGGTTGGATTGAAGAGGGAAAGAAGGGGAATAAGGCACAATGAGGCTGGAAAGATAGGTTGGGGACAAGTTCTCAAGGGTTTTAAAAGTGAAACAGAGGAGAAGACATACCTGTTTGGGACTGAGTAGTGATTTCTATAATATTCACACTTCTAATGACCTCACCTCAGTGTACTATCTCTGAATTTGTATATATTTTTTTCTTCTTACAAACAAACTCTAGAAAAGCTACTCTTGAGATCTGCAAATATGTGGTAGCAAAGGTGGAAGGGCAATAAAGGGCAAATATCTGAATTAGTCATCCAACTACTGTGTCAAAAGCAGAAGGCAGACATGAGACAGGTCATTAAAGGTCTGGTGTTGTAGGCCCTAAGCCCTAGGAGGCAAAGGGACTGAGAGATGAGGAAGACTAGGGTGTTCAGGACCTGAAACTGAGGTTTACAAAATGATTGAAAAAAAAAATAATCGAATTTGAGCAAGTCACAAAAAGAGGAAGTATTGAGACCAAAAGCAAGTTCTCCTGGATGGACTCCAAGGAGGAGCTGGAATCCCCGGGAAGCTAGCCGAGATCAGCAAGGCTTGGGGCCCAGGGACAGATCTTTCACAGAATCCAAGCCACACAGTGTCTGTGTTTTGTTAGAAACAGAGAGCCTAGAAACAACTGGAGACTATTCACCGTCCATCCATGGGGCTCCAGCAGCCAATGGCTAAGGAAGCAGTGTGGTCTTGGAATTTGTGATAAATGAATGTTAAGTATGCCCTCTGCTGCTGCCATACTGGTTCCCTCTCTAAGGATGGAAAATCAGGGATGAGCTCAACCGGTACCTTTCAGACTGGTCTTTCCAGACTGGATCTGAGAGCAGCTTCCAACATCAAATACTTGCTCAATTCTATATTCAGGCTCTGGAGCCAAATGAGCTTACAATCACATAAAATGGAGAAAATAACACCAATCACAGATTCAGAACTTCAAGATACCTTAGAATCCATCCAATTCAGCTGCGATATTTTAAAGATGAGGAAACTGAGGTCCAAATAAGTAAAATGACTTGTCCATGTCATATAGTTAGTAAGGTTCAGGAGTCAGAATTTGAACTCATATCTTCCTGTCTCCAAGTCTAGCATGCTATGCACTACAGCCAATCATGGCTGACAAGGCCAATGCATCTGGTGGCCTGTTTTTTTGTGCAGCCTAAGAACTAAGAATGGTTTTCATATTTTTAAGTAAAGTGCTTTGCAAAACTTAAAGCACTGTATTAATGCTAGGTATTAGAAGATGATGCTTGAATTTTTTGTCTTAAAGGAAGGAGATTCTTGTATTTAAAAATATATAAACCAAACTTTATTTTTAAAAGTAAATACCATTGTAGGGTAAGAGGTGAGGGGTGGGGGCATTCAAAATCAAGAATTTGGTCCATGAGCTATAGTTCAAGGAAAGGGGTTGTTTTCTGTGAACTTTGGGGGTAAAGAGGGTGTCAAATTGAATTATTTTAACTTTTCAGATGACGGAAACATTAACTTTTCTTCACTTTTTTTTAGTGAAAGGGAAGAGGTGGTGGGAGAAGAGATCTGGTAATTAGATAGGAATGTGATTATACCCAGGAAGCAGAGTGCTGATAAATGGTAACAACTAGTATAATAATATATTATTATTATATATGTAACATATATTATATATAAGTAATAATAATACTTTTAAGTTTGATTTCCATTAGCAGCATTTTCTCCAATACTTTCTTAAGTCTAGAGGGTCAATCAATAAAACAATAAGTCCAGTCCTTATTTTGGACATTTCTCTATTTCTGAGATGTAGATGTTCACACTAAAAATTTAACAATTGGCTCTTTGAGTCAGCACTGGTGAGCCCCATTGCCAAGACAGAGTGGGAAAAAGCAAATTCTTGCTAGGTTTGGAATGAAAAGACCTGGGTTCAAGACCTATATATGTCACTTACTAGCTATGTGTCGTTATTGTATCAGCTGTGTCTGATTCTTAGCAACCCCCTTTGGAGGGGGGGGGGGGGTTCTTATCAAAGATACTGGAGTAATTTGCCATTTCCTTCTACAGCTCATTTTACAAACGAGAAAACTAAGGCAAACAGGGTTAAGTGACTTGCCCAGAGTCATATGGACAAGTTAGTCAGTGTATGAGGACAGATTTGAACTCAGGTCTTCCTGATTCCAGGTCTGATGCTCTATCCATTGCACCACATAGCTGCTGCTGGACCTTAGTTTGCTCATCTACAAAATGATATTGATTAGCATCAATTATCTCTAAGATTCATGCCAGCTCTGAAACTCCTAGGATCCTCTAAATCTTCCAGTAATTGGGATTGCTGGATGATTTAGAGTGAACCTGAGACATAGATTCAGTGAATGGACTGAATCCTGAATGTCCAGATGGATGAAATCCAAGCAGAATGTTCTGGTGAAGAAGACACCATTCTCCTTGGGCACCCGAAGGAAGTCTAATGCTGTCCTCATGGGCTATACAAGGCTGTGATAAACTGTAGCTAGATGGAACATACAAAACTTGAGTATCAGACTAAGAAAGTGAGGCTGGTGACCTTGCACAGCCCTCCCTACCTCAAATCAAAGTCAGCTGCAAGCCATGTCATCTCCCTGATGTCATGGCCCTCTTTGAGAATGAAAGACAAACATAACAACAAAAAATTTTCTTTTGAAGTTCTTTGTAACTGTAGAATATTGTATAGTTTACTAAGTAGTTTTCTCTTGTAGGTTCATTTAGTTATCTACACTGGTGTAGCATTTCTGAATTTGCACATAATTCATGTCTCAGTTGGGCTTTGGTCCCTAACATGGTAGACTTGGACACGAGTGAGGGAGGAATGATATGACAGTCATAAACCAAAAATCACTCTGGTTTATACTCTTGCCCAGGGAAACCATGGAAATGACAGTATCTTGCTCCATGTGACCTTTTGGTACCCCTACAAGCATTCAGATTAATAACAAATAGTATATATGATACATTTTACTTAAACCCCCCCCAAATCCAGAACTATCCTCATCTCTAAGTCTCTGAACTTTCAGTAAATCTCAATTCCCCTTGCCAGAGCATATCAAGCAGCCTTCCCTTCTGAGGAGTGCCACTTTTCTCTCTGAGACCTGCAGAGACCACATGATTCATAGCACACGATGAAGGGATAGATCAGGATTGCTCCACAGTACCCATGGTGCCCTGCCATACTCTCTTTAGTATCAGTGTTAGAATAGGGCCTGTCTATTTGCTCCTCCCCAAAAGAGAAGTCTGTGTCTCATTGATCTTGGACGTCCATGACTCCCTATGATCATATTCCCTTTAGAAAGGGCAGGATTTATGGGTTTCTTTCTCCCCACTGTGGTTATCACGATTCTAATATCTCTTTGTGCATGTTTCTCTCCAGGAGCTGTGTACAGTCACCCTCTGTGTTCTTATTCCTAATGCTCTCTGTATTCCTTCATATCGAGAAAAAGAATCCCTCTAGGGGGTATCCCTTGTGAACAAAGGTAGAGGAGTTTAGCATTAAATCTATCCATCTATCAACATAAGCCTTTATTAAGTGCTTACTATGTGCCAGGCACAATGCTAAGTGCTGAGGATACAAAAAAGACAAAAACACAAGAAGAGTCTCTGCCCTCAAGGAGCTTATATAGTAGTAGTCTCCTTTTCTTTGTAAGTCAGTCCTAAAATAATAACAAAACCTCCATTTATTATCATGAATTTAGAGCTAAAAGACAACTTAAAAGTTATCTAAATCTAACTCTCTCTCATTTTACAGATGAGCAAACAGAGAGTCAGAAAAGATAGGCAACTTATCCAAGATCACAAAGTAGAGATGGATTTGATCCTAGTCACTTAACCTCTATTTGCCTCAATTTCCTCTTTTGTAAAATGGAAATAATAATAGCCCCTACCTTCCAGAGTTGTTGTGAGGATCAAAGGATATAATAATTACAAAGTAGTTGGCCCCGTGCCTAGCACATAGTAGGTGCTATGTAAATGTTAGCTATCATTTTTATTATTATTACAATCTGGAACATATTGTTCTCTAATAAATTTCATGTGTGAAAGACTCCACTACCTATCGCAGTTATAGCTCACATTTATGTAACACTCTACAGTTACAAAGAACTTTCAAGAGGAAATTTTTGGTTGCGTTTGTCCTTTGTTCTTGCAGAGGACCGTGACATCTGGAAGATGACATGACCTGCAGTTGACTTTGATTTGAGGGAGGAAGGGCTGTGCAAAGTCACCAGCCTCATTTTCTCCTCCAGAGCCATCTGGGTCCAATGGCCAGATCCAAGAGGAAATGTGTTTTATGAGAAAGAAGAGCATCATCCGTGGAAACAGAGTTGAGTTCCCTGAGTTGATTGTTAAATTTTTCAATGTGAGTGTTTACATCTTGGAAATTGGCAAATGTCACAAATCAGTACTTGATTTATTGTTTCATTGATGGTCTGTACTTCAAAAAGTGATGGAAAATGTTAATAAAGCAGATTAAAAGGAAGTGTTTTATGTTCTTCAGAGAGCTGGTTGTTAAGCATTTACCAGCACACCCCAGTTATAAAGTTATTCTCTCCAATTTTTTTTAGCACAGATAAGAACCAAACCCTGCTTTTGAGTCAGAGGACACTGGAATAAATTTCACTTTGGATGCTTACTGCCTGCATGAGTTTAGGTAGGTTGCTTAAACTGCCTGGGCCTCAGTTTCCTCATCTGCAAAACAAAAGAGTGGATTCTGGGCATGAGGTACCTGTAGTCTCTGCTGCTGGGGTGGCTAAAGCTAAGACTAGTAGATCAAGTAAGTTCAGGACTTCTGAGCTGCAGTAGGGCTGAAGCCAATCTGGTGTCCAATATAATGAGATCCAGGGAGTGGAGTTACAGCAGGTGGCCCAAGGAGGGCTAAACTAGCCTGGGATGGTAAAATGGGGCAGTTTAAAGTTTCTGTAACAAATCAGTATTAGGAAAAGACCTGTGAGTGGCTGCTACCCTTCTACCCTAGAAGAGAGGGATACCCAGGAGAAATAAAGGAGAGAAGAGGAGAGGAGAGAAGAGGAGAGGAGAGAAGAGGGGAGGGGAGGAGAGGAGAGGAGGGGAGAAAGAGAGAGACAGACAGACAGACAGAGACAGAGAGAGACAGAGAGACAGAAATACAGAGAGAGACACAGAGAGACAGAGATACAGAGAGAGACACAGAGAGCAAATTGGTTGTGCAATCTGATCTGTAAAGTCCTTTCCAGCTCCAGCGTTCCATGAGTCACGTGTTATCTTGTCTGGTCTTCACAACAACTTTGTGAGATATCTAGTACAAATATTATTATTCCCATTTTAGAGATAGGTGATCTTTCTTCTGCTCGTTCTATTCTCCCAGCACGATCACCACTAGGATCTGCTTAGCATTACATACCTTTCCCCACTGGGTGCCATCTTATCTTTCTGGTCACACTTTACGCCCTTCCTCTATCCTCTGTACTCTGGCTACATTGCTCTGCTTACTGTTCCTTGCACAAGATGCTCCCTCTTCTGCTTTTGCATTCACTATCCCTGCTGATTTCCTCAAGTTGACTTCAAGATATGGTTCAAATCCCATCTTTTGCAAGAGATCTCTTATGTTGTTCAGTCATTTCAGTCATGTCCAACCCTTCCCAACCCCTTTTCGGGAGGATTTCTTGGCAAAGATATTGGAGTGATTTGCCACTCCTTCTCCAGCTCATTTGACAGATGAAGAAACAGAGGCAAACAGGATGAAGTGACTTGCCCAGGCTCACACAGCTAGCAGGTATCTGAGGCCAGATTTGAACTCAGGTCTTCCTCACTCCAGGTCTGGTATTCTATTGATTGCACCATCTAGCTACCCATTACTATATATTGCTCCTATTCATTAAATTGGCCTCACGAACAATGCTCCTCACACATGAGACTTCATCTCTTGCCTCCATGCCTTTGCATAGGCTGTATTTCTATTTCCTCCTTGGCCTCTTAAAATCTCTAGTTTCCTTCAAAGCCCTCCTCCACCTCCCCTATATTAATGTATAAATATTAAATTATACTGTTGTTTTACACAACAAAATGTAAAGCTCTTTGGGGGCAAGGACTATATCCCTTTTTGTCTTATCCTAGTACCTAATATGGTACCTTACTAATTGATCCATTTAAAACAGGGGCCATATTTTTACTTAAGAAACAAAAGACAATCTTTAGCCTGTACATGAAATACTAAGCAAATAGTAATTGATCAATAAATAAAATGTTGGTTGACTGACCATGGGCCCCCTCCCCCATTGAAAAATACCAGTTTCTGAAGTATTTGCAGAACAGCAGCAGGCTCAGAGGTTAGAGACTTTTTGTCTGAACCACCTCCTTCCCCACCCTTCAGGGATGTTCTACCATGCTAGTTGATTGTCCCCTTAGACCTTACCAGTCCAGCCACGGGCAGTCCATTGTCAGTTTGTTAGCAAGTCTTTATTAAGGGCTTACTATGTGCCAGGTATTGTGCTAAGTGTTAGAGATACAAAGAAATGAGGAGTTTACATTCAAGTGAGGAAGATAACATGCAAAATATTTTACATACAAAATATATACAGTATGGATAGAAGGTAGGGGCATCTAGGTTGCTAGAATGGATAGAATGTCAGGCCTGGAGTCAGGAAGATCTGAATTCAAATTCAGACTCAGATACTTACCAGTTGTGTGACCCTATGCAAGTCACTTAATCTTGTTTGCCTGAGTTTCCTCATCTGTTAAATGAGCTGGAGAAGGAGCATGTTTGCCAAGAAAACCCCAAATGAGGTCACAGAGAGTTGGATACAACTGAAATAAATTAATAACAACAGAAAATAGGTGGGAGGCAATCTAAGAGGTAAGGATACATAGGGGAGGAAGGAAGGAAGGAAAAGAAAGTGGAAGCCAGGAGGGGAGGTACAGAGAGAACATTCCAGGCCTGGGGTACACCCAATTCAAAGGCATAAGATGGTGGCATACTGTGTTCAAGAAATAGTGTTGGTGGATCTTAGAGTAAAGGGAGGACAGTAAATGACAAGAAAACTGGAAGGGAAGGAAGGGGCTAGACTATTAAAAGCTTTAAATACCAAATAGAGGATTTTATATTCAGTCCCCATAATGGCCACCTACCACCAGTCTCTTCTCCTTTCTTTATGAGAGAAGTCCCTCAAAAGGGTGGAAATTGCTGGACCCATCCCACATTAAGAAACTAGCCTTGGAATTTCATATCAGTGTGGGAGGTACCTAAAAATAAAACACAAATTCAGTAGAAAGAGGTGGGATTGGCTGAGAGAAGCCAGGAACCTCAGACTTTCCCCCCTGTTTGCTCCCCATCCATCCCCAGTAGGCCCATTATCCAGCACACACTGTTTCAAGAGTGTGCCTCAGGCCAGGGGATGGATTCTATCTTGACTTCAGCTGAAAAGGCCACATATTGATTTTCAGAAATGCTGTTTTTCAGCGAGCTTGTCAATAGACGCTGGGGGCCTGCTGGTACTCAGAGACGAGAAAGAGCTGACTGCCCATTACCCAGGCTGGGAGCTTGCCCCAGTCTGGGGGTGTTGGGCTCGAGGGGAGAGTGGATGACATCATTTCCTGGCTCAGAGGATCAGTCTTTGAGGAGTCGGGGAGTCTGCTCTCAAGGACCATTCTTCGATTCTCAGTGTCGCTGTGGTTGAGCAATGAGGTTCCTGGTTTGGATGTGCAGAGTCAGGGAGAAATTGATGAGAATCCTGCCAGAGGGTACACCATGGAGCTGTGAAGAGAAGCCATTGGTAGAGTGGGGCTGGAGGCACAGGAATGGAGATGTGGGGTGGGTGTCTGATATCTCACCCTTGTCTTCCTCAAGTTCAAGTATCAAGGCCACCCCTCAAAGAAAAGCTCATACCAGTAGATTAACTCCTATAGTTAAGAACTTTCCCAAGAAGGTTTAAACTCCATGTCTATTTGGTTTTGCCGAAAGCCATCAAGCTCCCGGTGAAGAGAAGGAGGAGAGAAAGGATCAACATTACCTACCCCAAGGGATCTCAAAGGTGATGAAGATCCCCTCCTCCCTCAGTCATGTCTACTAGTGCCACCCAGAAATGGCTCCACAATTTAGGTGCCAGTAGATTAACAAGTTTGTCTAATTCCCTAGGGACGTGGGGCTGGCTTGATTGAAATATCTCTAAGAATGATTAAGAACTCCCTTCCCCATGCTCATGGACTGGGTAATGGCTGAACAAATTGTGGTACATGAATGTGATGGAATACTATCATTCCATAAGAAATAATGAGCAGGCAGACTTCAGAAAAACCTAGAAAGGCTTACCTGAACTGATTCTGAGTGAAGTGAGCAGAACCAGGAGAACACTGTACACACGAAAGGCAACAATGTTAACTGTATTTGATATATGATATCTTTGGTAGACTTCTCTCTTCTCAGCAATACAAGGATCTAAGACACCAAAAGACTCAGGGTGGAAAGTGCTGTCCACATCCAGAAAAAGAATTATGAAGTCTGAAAGCAGATTGAAGAAGACTATTTGCTCTCTCCCTTTGTTGATGTTTCTTCTTTCTCTTGGTTTCTCCCATTGGTTCTAATTCTTCTTTACAACATGACTAATGTGAAAATGTGTTTAATATGAATGAATATGGATAACCTATAACAGATGGCACACTGTCTTGGAGAAGGGGAAGGGAGGGAGTAGGAGAAAATTTAAAACTCAAAATCTTATGGAAGTGAATGTGAAAACTAAAAATTAATTTAAAAAATAATTTTTAAAGAAAGAACTCCCTTCCCCACCAACTGTTCTGGAGGAGAGTGTTCCTGGAGGGACTGACGATGACCTAAGGGAAATCTCTTCCAAATCCAAGGGACCTAGGAGCTCTTGGATTTTTCAAAGGTGATCACCTCTTCTCCTTCCTCCCCCCCCCCCCCCAAAGAAACAACAGGATAACTACAAAGTAGCATCATTCGCTTGCTAAGTAATATCCCTCCTTGGAGGCTTTGGAGACAGAACCACCATTTAGTTGGATTGAGCCCTTTCCCATGTCTCTGAGCTATAATGCACTTTATAGAATAACTGTTGTTGTTCCTTCATTCTCAAAGAGGACCGATGACATGAAGAGAGTGCTGTCTTGACTTGCTAGCAAATGGGATATGAGTGGGGCAGAGCTGTGCAAAGTCATCAGCCTCTCTCTTTCAGCCTAAGGAAAGGCTGAGCTTTTTGGCACTAGGTCTCCAGGTGTTATATAAATAGGCACTGAGGAATCCCTGGTTACAATAGAGATAGCTCTTGGGTCTTCTTTCGGAGAGCTAACAGGTATAGACCAGTATAGGCTGCACCAAGAGGATAGAATTTGTAGTCAGAAGAGCTGGGTTCAAGTCCCACTTTGCTTACTTCCTGTAGTATGATCTCATTAAGCTACTTCAATCAACCAATCAACGAATATTTATTAAACTACTACTAGAGATAGAAGTGTAGCCACTGAAACCATCCCTACTCACAAGGAGCTTGTTTTCTATTTGGAGATGTGTACATGTCAAAATATATACAGCATAAACATAGAATTAATTCATACAAATATATACAAAGTGCTTAAACATAAGTTCATTTTCAAGAGAGGGCCCTAGCAGTTAGGGGATCAGCCAGAGAACTTGGCTAAATTTGGTGGTTGAGCTTCATCTTAAAGGAAAAGAGAGAATCTATGAGAATCTAGGGATAATGGTAGTACCTGGCATGCAGTAACCAGTGTTTAATAAATGCTTATTGATCTGACTTGAGATAAGAAAGGGGTAGATTCCAGATATGGGAGGATGGCCAATGCAAAGATACAGCGACAGAAAATGGTATCTAGTGTGAGGAACATAGAGAACATAGAGGAACATTTGGCTGGACCGCACAGGCAATAAAAACATAGTACACCATGAGCCTGTATTCAGAGATATGTCAGTCAATATTTAACAACAGGCTCTCTGGAAGAAAAAAAGTACACATGACACACTTTTGAGTTTAATGTACGTCATTAACACTTTTCCATCACTTTGTAAAATCTAGACCATCAAAAAAAAAAAAAACCAACCCAATAACTCAAGCCCTGATTTGTGCTATTTCTTGATTTCCAAGGTGTAAATGCTCATACTGAAAATTTAACAATCAGCTTGGGGAACTAGCATGAGCCAGCTACAACATCCTCCTGCCTGTATTTAAAACCTTTTCAACTTGGAAGGCCCTTCCAGATTCTGAACGCTGCTGGCTCTGGGAAGGTGCTTCAGTAGTGCTAGGAAGGTACAGAACAGTAGAAAGAGAGCCAGCTCTGGAATCTGGAATCTATTCTAAAGGTAATAGGAAGCCACTGGTGTTGATTGAGTAAGGTATTCATATAGTCAGATCTAGACTTGGGGAAAATTATTTTGTTGACATTGTGTAGGCAGGAGTGGTAAGAGAGTTGAGTCAAGGAGGCCTGTTAGGCGACTGTTTCAATAATCCAAGTGACAGGTGATGAAGGCCCAAACTAAGACAGCCAAGATGGTGACTGTCTGAATGAAGAGATGAAGTAGGATGTGGGAGAGATCTCATAAAAGAAGAGATGGCAAGATATGGCACATGGTTTGATTGGTCCGTTTCTATTGTCTTCTCTCTGTTGATTACTTCCTAGTTGTCTTGGCTATAGATGGTTCTCACATAGTAAATTGTGTGCACTCTCCTTGAATAGACTGTAAGCTCCTTGAGGGAAGAAACTGCCTTTTTACCTTTTTTGGTATCTCCGGTGCTTAGCATAGTGTCTGGCACATAGTAGGTACTTAGCAAATGCTTATTAACTACCTGGTCTCAGTTTTCTAAATTGTACTATGAGAGGGGGTTGGAGTAGATGATCAATAAAATCCCTTCTCATTCTAATTCTGAAATCATTTTCTATACTGCTTTGAGTCCCACCTGCTGTTTAATTCAACAAAAGTTTATTCCAGCACCTACTATGTATAGAATATTAAGCTAAGAGCCCAAGGAGCTTAAGATCTACTAGAGAGATAAAACAAATATATTCATACTTCCAGGTTCTCTGATTGTCTGTGTGGGAATTCTCCCTTACTGTGTAAATTTAGTAGATTACTCCCTTACTGTGCAATTTAGCAGATTTTTGGCAAAAGTTGCTATGGATGAAAAATTAATCATCCTGAGTAATGTGTCTCTCTGAACTAAGTTATTTTGACCCATGAATGACAAAAATATAGTCCACCATAAGGCTATATTTGGGGGTGTGCTGGTCATTGTTTAACAGCAGGTTCTCTGAAAAAAAAGTCCACATGACACACTTTTAAATTTGATCTGCATCATTAACATTTACTTTCATCACTTTGTAAAGTCTAGACAATTAAAGAAACCCCAATAACTCAAACCCTGATTAGTAGTGTTTGTTGATTTCCAAGGTGTAAATGCTCATGCTGAAAATTTGACAATCAGTTTGGGAAGCCAGAATGAGCCAGCTACAGCATGCTCCCAAAGCCTTTTCAACTTGAAAGACTCTTCTAGACCTGAACTCTGTTGGCTCGAGAAAGGGATTTCAGAGGAAATGGTTCAGAATTGTAGAAATTGTTGCTGTGTTTGTGCTTCGTTCTTGAAGAGGACCATGACATCAAGATGATGACATGACTTGCAGTTGACTTTGATTTGAGTGAAGAAGGGCTGTGCAAGGTCACCAGCCTCACTTTCTCTTCCTGAGTCATCTGGGTCCAGTGGCCTGATATTCATCAGGATGACTGGAGATGGCCCAGGATGCAATGTGAACCCTGGCCCTTTCAGGCTAAGGTTCTATAGAATTCTCACTTTGAGTGAGATACATCCATTCAATGAATAAACTTCTTTAAGTAGTTGCTCAAGGGATGGCCCCTTTAATAGAAAAAAAAATAAAACAGGGAGGAAGACAAACAATTCCTATTTAGTATTTAAATCCATTTTGTGCTAGGTAGGTGGGGTCTTGTTATCCAGTCTATGAGCTCCACAGTGAATTGAGTTTGAGACTTGGGCTAATTTGACAAAAAAGGAAGTTGATAAATGTTAGAGAAGAGGTGGGAAAATTGGGACCCTGATACACTATTAGTGGAATTGTAAACTTACTCAACCATTCTGGAAAGCAATTTGGAACTATGCCCAAAGGGCAATTCTGACACCTGCTACTTGTGTATCCTTGGGCAAGTCATTTCTCTTCCCCGGGCCTCCATTTCCTCATCAGTAATATGGGAATGGAAGGTGGACTAACTCACCCCTTCCAATTCTGGTTCTGTGATCCTATCATTATATAAGAGTTTAGCGTAGGGAAGCACACACATAAATAAATAATTCTAAGTTAGTGCACAAGGGAGGCCCAAACAGACCTCTGGTCTGAGAGATTCAAGAGGAGAGAGATCACTTTTGTGATCAGGGAAGTCTTCATGGAGGAGATGGCACCTGCTGTTTACTTGAAAAAAAGGCTAGTCAATTAAGCATTTATGAAGCTAGGCTCTGAGACTCCAGAGACAAAAATCAAAAGTTCTTGTTCTCAAGGCATTTAAACTCCCCTGGGGGAAACAAAATATAAATGGAGAAGTAAACAGGGCAGGTACAAAGTAATTTGGGGTATGTGGGGAGGGAGACACTGATGACTTCGTGAATCAGGGCTGGCCTCTTACGGGAGGTGAACTTCATGAATAGAGAGCTGGAAATCTGTAACTCAGGTTTCTGAGGGTGCAGACATAGTGGGAGTCAACTGTACAGAGGGGACAAAGGAAGCTATGGTAATGGGTAAAGTCACCAAATGAAACCGGGTATAGAATACAGGAGAGGAGAGGAGAGGGAAAAGAGGAGAGAGCAGAGAGAGAAGAGGAATAAAAGAGAGAGGGAGAAGAAAGGAGAGGAGAAAGGAGGGGAAAGAGAGGAGAGGGAAAAGAGAGGAGTGGAGAGGGAAAAGAGAGGAGTGGAGAGGGAAAAGAGAGGAGTGGAGGGGAAAAAGAGAGGAGTGGAGAGGGAAAAGAGAGGAGTGGAGGGGAAAAAGAGAGGAGTGGAGAGGGAAAAGAGAGGAGTGAAGAGGGAAAAGAGAGGAGTGAAGAGGGAAAAGAGAGGAGTGGGAAGGGAGAAGAAGAGAAAAGGAAAGGAGAGGGATTAAAATAAAAGAGAAGGGAAAGGAGAGAACTTTGGGGGACATCCACATTTAGAGGGTAGGAGGAAGAGGTAATAAAGAAGCTATAAAACAAGGCATTCTTGAGGTAGAAGAGCCAAGGATGTAGTCTTGTGCAGTCCAAGAAAATGTCAAGAAGGAAGGTTGATAATCAGTTTCAAATGCTGCAGAGATCGAGGAACATGAGGTTTCAGTCCATTGAACTTAGTGATAAGGGATTAATTAATGATTCTGAAAAGAGGAGAGTCTTGTTGCCTGCTCTCTCTCCATAGGACATTACTGCCTACCGAAGATGGTTCTCATTAGGGCAGGATGCACAGTTGACCTTTGGACCAGGAGCTTAGGTCTCTCCTAGAATTACCTTTCATTCATTCATTCAGGAAAATCCTTTGCCCCCCCCTCCCCCCAATCAGTGTTTACACATGGCCTGAATTCCAAGCAAAGCTCCTTTATCTTCAACGAATGTGAAATCTTCTTAGAATTTGAGGAAGGGATGATTGGCTTTGAGCCCCAGGGTGAAGGCCTGTCAGTGGTATTGATTGAGGGCCCTCGCTTGGCCTCAGTAGAACTATTACAAAGAGCGGAAGAGATGGGTCTCTGATCTCCAGGAGCAAGCAGTTTCATGCTGTGTCTGAATGCTGAGTGTTTGCACAGTAAAGACTTGGTCACACCAGAGAAAATAAATAGCACCTCTTCCCAGGCCAGTCTCCAGGAGTAAGTCTAGTGAACTGTGGCATTAATTTTACAATCTGTTAGCTCAACTATTTCCTTTTTTCTGTTTCCTTGCTATTGCCCTGACCTTTCCTGATCCCGAAACAATCTTCCCTCTTCATTTTGGGACCTTTGAGCTCAAGGTATCCCCAAAGATGCCAGTCCCCTTACAAAACCTATGAGATCTATCATTTTGCTTCTCCCAAGCAGACTAGCTAATGATTACTAGATTAACCTTCCTAAAACACTGATTTAATCGTCAATACCAGTCTCAAGAACCTTCAACAGTCTCCTTTCTTCTCTTAACCCTTCAACAAAAAAAGAAGAAAAAAAAGAGCCTAAATCCTTTCACCTGGATTTCAAAATCTTCTGTATGGTGGCTCAATGAACCAGCCTTTTCAACTTTATCAAAGTGTTCTGTTTGGCCTAAACACAGCTTGCGTTTTTCCCCCTGCCTTCATGCCTTTGTTCATACATTTCTTCCTTCAATTAACTTCTCTGCCATCTCAGCTTTTTACTTTCAAGGCCCAGGTCAGATTTCAAATTGGAATGATCTCTTGTGCTAGATCCAGGTGGGGAATTTTCAGCCTTGAGACCACATGTGGCCCTCTAGGTCTTCAAGTCCTTCACAGAGACGTGAAGTTGCATTCAGTCAAAGGGCTGAACTTGAGGACCTAGAGGGCCATATGTGGCCTCGAAGCTGCAGGTCCCTACTCTTGTCCTAGATATTGTAGAGGTGCTCTTGTTGGGCTGATCTAAGAGTTCTTGACTTCTTTATGTCACTACGCTCCCCTTCTCCAATATAGGGAGACCACTTCTTGAAGAATGTTTTCAATACATAAAATAAATTACATAGAATTAGACAGTAAATTAATTATAATGAAATACAACTTTCAAAATATTATTAAAATGATTAAGATATTTAATTTAATTATGAAAGGAAAAATGTTCGTGGACTCCAGATTAACAAGCCCTGGATTAACTGACCTCTGAGGTCCCTTTCAAAGCTGATATCCCATCCATTCCATTCCAACAAATTTAACTCTGTTACCCTTCCCAGGGTTATTTGTATTTTAAAGAGTAAAAATAATGATCACTGACATGTATACAATGCTTCAAAGTTTTCCAAAACAGTTACCTACTTTTAGAGGCAGTTTATAGGATAGAGTGCTGGACCTGAAATCAGAAAGGTCTGAAACTAAAATCTGTCCTCAAATGTTTGTGAGCTGTGGGACCCTGGTCAAGTCAAATAAGATAGTATTTGTAAAGTGCTTGCCATGGTGCCTAGAAGATAGTGGAATGCTTGTTCCCCCATCTCTACTATGTGTCCTGTACTATACTGGGTACAGAGAATGCAAACACAAAAAGGAAAAGTATGCCTACTCTTAAGGAACTTGTATTCTACTGAAGGGAATCACAGACACAGTGAAATGAAATACTAGTTATATACAAAATCAAGATGTAATTTGGGCACGGAGAATGCTAACAAAAGGGGGTGAGGCTGGGGTGAGGTGGGGGCTGTGGAATCAGGAGAGACCTCTCATAGCAGATGGCATTTGACTTGTTAGGGGTTCCAAGAAGCAGAGGGATACAGAGAGAAAGCATCAGACATGGCAGGCAACGTGTTCAAAGACATGAAGACTCATGCACCCTTTCTTCCTTCTCTGATCATTCTATCTGGAAAGGACTTCTATGTTCTCTGAACTCCTGGAGAGATTTTATTTTTTCCTCCTCCCACATGTCTTGGACTGTGGTTGTGTCCACATCACCCCTTCCTCATTGGATGACAAGGAGGGTAAGGATGGGGAGAGGGGTGGGGAGAGTCCATTCATATCTGTATTTTCCCTCAGACTTTTGATTTGCCTAATGATACTTCTCTGTCTGCCCCCCTGCTTATGACCTTCTCTCCCTCTCTTCCTCCTCCTCCAGACACAACCCACACTACTACTACTCCATAAGAGAGCTGGAAGATGACTCCTTTCAGTTTTTGTTTATTCACATTTCACCCTGGACAGAATGGAGAAAGAAATGAAGATGGTCTTTGTAGCCCCTACCTTCTCTTTGACATTTTCCTCCCTTTCAGCTTCCCTGTTTACAATAATAAACATAATCTAGCAATGCTATTCATGCTAAATCATTAGAGACTTTACTCTGTTACCCTTCTCAAAGATATTTGTATTTTAAAGAATAAAAATAATGATCACTGACATTTAAACAGTGCTTTAAAGTTTTCCAAATCATTTATATACATTATCTTGTATATATGCCTCATTAGCAACAGAGTTTGGCACATGGTAAATAATAAATGCTTTTCTTCATTCATCCATTTCTTTCATCTTGTTTGAGCCCTACAACAACTCTGTGAGGTAAGTGCTACTGTAGTTACTATTCCCATTTTACAGAGGAGGAAACATACTCAGAGAGGTTAGTTATTTACCCATGATAATGAAGAGGATAATGTTCAACCCAAAGAAATGATCCTCTAATGGTAAATTTCAAACTACAACCTATCCTTCCCTTGCTTCCTTCCTTCCTTCCTATTATTCCCGTCTACACACTCTAGTCTTGCCAAACTGGATTAATTGCTATCTCTAAGTTGTCCAACATTCTCTGCCCTCTCCCCTGCCCTCCAACTCCTGCCATCTTTCCTGTTCTTTTGATCAGACTGTTTTCTCCCCTTAAAATGCCCTCCTCCATTCTCACGCCCATCTCTGCCTGTCAATACCTTACCTATCCTTCAGACCCACAGGTTCAAATCGACACTCTGATACTAGCTAGATAACCATGGGCCATAGGTAATGTGGTGTAGTCGAGGTAATTCTGAGTTTAGAGTTAAATATGATCCTGAGCTCAAATTCCACCTTCCCCATGCGATCTTGGGCAAATCATTTACTCTTTCTGTGTACCTCAGTTTCCTCATTCCTAAAATGAGGGAGTTGACTGAATGATCTCTAAGGTTCCTTCTATTACTATCTGTAAGGATACTATCATCCCATGAAGTCAATAGCTTCTCTGATCACCAGTGGCCTCATTTGTAAAATGGAGATAATACCTAGAGTCCCAATATCATGGGTTTGTCTTAGGATTCAAATGAAATAAAAGTAGATAAAGCTCTTTGCAAATCTTAAAGCTCAATAAAAGTATCAGTTTGGAATAATAGTCCCTAAGCTCCATGTTAACACCCTTAAGGCTGGGGCCATGTCTTATTTATCTATTTCCCCCAGCCCTTTGACTATACCAGAGATGTAACAAATTATTGGGTGAGTGAATGAATGAAAGGATAGAGGGGGAAGTGCAGTGTTTTGGTGGAGAGAACACTTGCATCTGGAGTTAGAGGCCATAGATTTGAATCCTGGCTTTTGTTTCTTCCTGTTTGGCCTTGGACAGATCACTTACCACCTCCCTGGGTCTTAGTTTCCCCATCTATAAAATGAAAGGATTAGACTAAATGAATTCTAAGGTATCTTTTGGTTCTAAATCTATAATTCTATGTCTTTTTTTTTTTTTAGTCTTGATCCTTGCCTTAAATTCTATGCTTTTGGAAAACAACTTACTTACTCCTGCTCATGAGGTTAGCCTTGAAAGCTATTGGCAATACCAGTCTCTTTTCAGGGAAATTCAGCCAGTGAGGGCTTAGGGTTTTCATTTTCCTCCAAAGAATCTTGATTCTGCTAAATGCCTTGCCTACTGAAGGGTAAGGCAGCTCCCCCACCCCAGCCCCCACAAGTATACCCAGAGTTATATTTTCTGACTTGATTTCTGTGAATTTGGGAGTCCTTAAGTGCAAGGGAAATGCTGCAGAATTGAGGAAGTATGCTACTAATCTGGCCCCAAACTAACTATTCATCACTGATGAAATGCAGTGAATCTCTCCCTCCTGGGGAGTTCCACAGAATTATGTGGCCCTTCGTTTGTCTTGCTTTGATGACACCATAGTGATTTTTCTTGACAAAGAAGTGGAATTTTTTCTTATTGGATTTCCAAGGCCTTGACAGAAACTGAAATCCCATGCAAACATTTTTGTTAAACTGCCACCAGAGCCAGAGTGGGTACTTTCACAGTATTTTCTTGGAGTTGTCACTGGGGGGGGTTGGGGTGGATATGGGGGCTGGGGGGGTGGGGGCTTCCAGTGCTGAGAGGATATGGAGGAAGTTAGCCTCTCCCAAGTCTCTTATGCAGAGAGCCCTGTATACCCTGCGTGAAATACTTCAGACCCTCTCTTCTGGTGATCTAACCCAACATTGTAAGGTAAACACACAGGGATGCAAGAAAAATCCATGCAGCTGCTTTACTGGAAATCAGAAGGCTGAAGGCTATTTCTGGTCCAGTGTCTCTGAATGGTAGTTACGCTAGCAGTGTGAGAGGCTGGTCTGAAGGGCTGCACTGTACAGGGTGTGGAGTGAAAGAAATACTATTGATTTTGATCTCAGAGAGTTACTGAAAACCAAAAGGAAGAGGGGAGCAAGAGGGGAGGGGTGTATTTCCAGGTAGAGTAAAACTGAGATAAGATGACTGCAGCCTGGGGAAGGGGGGGAGAGGAAGAGGGCAGCCTTGTTCTCTGACTGTCTTCAAAACTTTTCTAATTGGGCACTAGCAAACTTCGGGGAAGTAGCTGAGTTTGTTTTCCAGGAAGAGATAATGAATGCTGAAACCTTTTTCTTGTGGGTTGCTTTCATCACATGGCTTTTAAAGTAGACGTCAGGCAGTCTTCGCTTCGTGTTAAAGCAAAGTCTTGGTAACCAGCCACTCCCTTTGAACTCCACAAGCTCAGAGAAGGGTCTCACAGTGACAGCTGCTCCCCACTCCCACCTGGAAGGGGCCCTCAGCTGCCCCACTATGGCAGGCATCTTGAGAGGAGTTTTAATAGGTTTCTTTAGGTTTTCTCTACTTAGAACTCAGCCTCAGAAGTTCTATAGAAGACCTCTCACCAGTGGGAAGGTGGCAGAACATTTCTTCCAATGTGGCTACCCCACAACAAAAGATGAGAATGATACAGATGACTGAAATTACGGTCACAGGGAACTGCACTGGTGGGTCATTAGGAGTCAAAGAAATCACTGGCTCGTATCACGTGAAAATTCTGCCACATACAAGACATCTGATACCGAGAGAAAAGAAAATTCACCTTCCTTCAAAAAAAATTAAGTTTAATGGATCATTAATTGGTCTTCTGAAGAGTTTAGAATCACATATCATCAAAAATTAGAGGCTGAAAGGGACTTTAGAGGTCATTTAATCCCTTTCATTTTACAGATGAAGAAACTGAATTTCCAAGTGATTGTAGGATCATGGATTTTGAGTGGAAGGACATGCAAGGGTGGTCTAGTCCAATCTCTTCACTGTACAGATAAGAAAATTGAGGCCTAGGGAGTTAAGTGACTTGTCCATAGGGAGGATCACAAGATTATAGATCCATAGAGATCTTTTTAGTCCAAACATCTTACAGATGAGGAAATTGAGGCCTAGGGAGGTTTAGTGATTTGCCCGAGGTCATGTAGGTAATGTCAGCAAGTAGGTTTCTGAATCCAGCTCCTATGACTTGAGAATCAGTGCTTTTTCATGGGCAGCTAGGTGGTGCAGCCAGGCCTGGATTCAAGAAGACTCATCTTCTTGAGTTCAAATCTGGCTTTAGATACTTACTGTGTGACTCTGGACAAGTCACTTAACCCTGTTTGCCTCAGTTTCCTCATCTGTAAATGTACTGGAGAAGGAAATGGCAAACCATTGCAGTCTCTTTGCCAAGAAAATCCCAAATGGGGTCACAAAGAATTGGACACAATTGAAATGATGATGACACTTCTAATTTCCCATCCCATGCTCTTTCTACTAAAAATACTTTCAGATCTTTTTTTTCCATTTTTTTGCACTAGCCCTGAGTAGAAAAAAAAGGTAGGAATCATAAAATCTTTGATTTGAAAGAGATCTTACAACAGGTCTCCTTCAATGCAGAAATCCCCCTCTTGTCTACCCCTGGGAGATAGCCATCCAGTTCACTCCTTTTTGAACTGTTTTTTTTGGGGGGGAGGGGGGAGAAGAGAAGGCAATGCAGTTGGGCTTAGGTGATTGCCCAAGGTCACACAGCTAGCAAGTGTCTAAGGTAAAATTTGAACTCAGGTTCTCCTGACTCCAAGGTCACTTAGGTGCCCCTAATTCACTGCTTTTGAGGGAATCCATTCCATCACTGGATTTGAATTGCTGGGAAGCCCTCACACATCCTGAAGTGGGCAGACTCCGTACAACTTAAGATCGTTGATCCAAAGCTGAAGGATTCTCAGAGACCATCTAGTCCAAACAAACTCATTTTACAGGTGAGGAAACTGAGGCAAGCAAAGGCAAGTTAAGCATTCTGATCAAGGCAACACGGGGGCTAAGTATCAGAGGCAGGCTTTGAACCCAGGTCATCTGTCTCCAAAGACACCGGTCTTTCCATTGTCTCTTCCTATGCTAAAAACAGCCACCATGTTCCCCCTAAGATTTCTCTTTTCTATGCTAATCTTCCTTGGTTCCTTCAATCAATCATCATAGAAGGCAATGTAGGATTTATCCCAGCTCCGACAATCCATGATAGAAGCAGGATTAGAACTTTGGTTGGTTATAGTTCTTATTCCTTTCTCCTCCTCTGCCTCAATTCCCATTCATCTAACCAGGGGTGGGGGACTTGCAACCTCAAGGTCACCTATGGCTTTCTAGGTCTTTGGGTATGGCCTTTTGACTGAGTCCAAGTTTTACAGAACATATCCTTTTATTAAGGGGCTTTGTTCTGTGAAGTTTGGATTCAGTCAAAGGGCCACACTTGAGGTCCTACAGGGCCACATGTGGCCTCAAGGCCCTAGGTTCCCCACTCCTAGACTAGATTCTTATCTTCTAGAGGTAAGATAATTACTTTGTATTCTCACTGTCCTGAATCAAGCCTAATTTGGAGAAGCTCACACAAGTTTAAACATTTACCTCATTTTCTTCAATGCTTCTCCAAGCTCTGGTTCTGTTTCCTTTCCTTTCTTACTGGTGTCAACAAGAGACAGTGTGTCAGAAGGTCTTGGACTTTGAGTCAGGAAGACCTGGATTTGACCCCAACTTACTTTTTGGGTGACTCTGGGCAAGTCACTTAACTTCTCGGGGCCTGAGTTTTCTCATCAGTAAATTGGGGAGAAGCAGCTGGATTCAAATAACTTCTAAAGGTTCCTTTCATCTTTAAATCTCTGAGCAGGAGCTCTAGCATGCAGTCGTTTGCCATACCAATCCAAATGCCTATGCCAGGTCTTGTACATAACAAGCACTCAATAAATGCTTGTTGACCGACTGATTGATTGTCCTAGCAACTATGGGGAATAAATAAATAAATAAAGACTCATTCTCTGTCTTCAGAGAACTTAGAATCAAATAAAATTATTATAACCATCACAATGAACCTGGTGCCTTGGGCCGAAGAGAACCATTTAAAACTAGGGGTAGCTTCTGAGGCCCCTTAGTCTGTGACTTTATCATCATCTAGAACTGTAACTAGGTCAGGGATATTGGACTTTGTCTCAAGGTGTGAAATACAGAAGGTTAGAGTCACAGACAGAACCATCCGGAGCTCCTTCCCTCCCCGCAATGGTGTTAACCTTATCTGGGGATGCATTTCCTTTCCTGACCCTCTCTTCCTCCCCAGTAGCCACCAACCCTCAACAGCCTCGAAATCTTGAGGTATCCTGAGATATTATTATCTTATATTATACTTACACACACACACACACACACACACACACACACACATACACACACACACACTCTCCCTCTCTCTCTTTCTCCCTCTTTTCTCAGGTATAAACATTGGTAGTTCCAGATCTCCTACTATCTCAACCCATCAAACTGTGGTCCCTGGGAATTCTGGTCACTTTTCTCCCTTTCAGCTTTAGGTGTCAGAGACAAATTGCTGGTCGGTCTTCTAACACCATCAACTAAGTGCCACTCTCGTTGAGGGTGAGTAGATTCCACCCTATTGTGGCCTCTGGGTCTTTTGGTAGTTTTCCAAGTTATTCCAGTCAAAATCTAGGAGTTTTCCCACAGTCTATCCCTGTCAGGTCTGCCTGACCTTAATCAGAAAACAAACATGGTAGCAGGAAATAATGATCATATCACTTAACCCAGAAATCTAACTGCTAGACATATACCTCAAGAAGGTTAAAAAAAAACTGAAAGAAAAGTACAATATACACTAAAATATTCATAGAAAAATTTTTTTGTGGTAACAAAGAACTAGAAATTTATCCATCAATCAAGGAATGGCTAAACAAGTTGTGGTACACAAATTCTCCTATTCACGTCTCCTTCCCTACAAGATGGGCTAGTTTTCAATACATTTAAAGAGAAGAAAAGGGGGAAAAGGAGAGAGGCACAGGGGAGGCAGTACAGTGAGAAAGCCAGAGAAGAAGAAGAGAAAGAAGGAAGATAAATAATGATACCTAGCATTTACATAGCATTTTTTAGACTTGCAAAACACTTTACAAATGTGACTTCATTTGCTCCACACAAGGATTTTGTGAGATAGGTACTACTATTATCCACATTTTACTGAGGCTGAGAGATTAACTGACTTGCCCAGGATCATACAGTTAGAATTCTGAGACAGGATTTGAATTTAGGTCTTTGTGAGTCTTTATAACTCCACGTCAAACATTATTCTCTGTACCATCTAATCATTGGCGTGCCAACATAAAATTCTGAAATGAAAATTTCCTCTTAAAAGTAAACACTTAGGTCCTGTTTCACTGCATCAAAAAAAAAAATTTTTTTTTGCCAGTTCCAAAGAGAGAATCACAACAATGCATTAAAAGCTGTGGGGAGGTTTCATCACCACCGACTCTCATCATTCAAGGTTAACAATTTCCTTCCTCTCCCATTTAGGGAGCAGAAATCACCCTTTCAATTTGCTCACACTAAACTTCAGTCCTCTAGTCAAAACAATGGAGCTCCTCTCTCTAGGAATGATTCAAAAATGCTGATCTGCCAAGGCTGGCTAAATACAAGTCAGCCTTTCCTAGGAATCCAAAGTCAGCCGGTGATGGGCATGGGCAGACAGACACGCAAGAGATCAGCTAGTGGGTGTACAGGAAACGTAGCAACCGCTACATTATGTTTCTAATGCTACCGTGTTAGCTTTTCCAGGTCCCAGGGAGAAGAGAATTTAAATGTGTTGACAGAGCTGGTGATGCTCCTGGAGTCTATGGCCCTGACGCTTGCCAACTCACATCAGCGGGGAAGTCATTACTTCTCTGAGACTCATTTTTCTCACCTGTAAAATGGAGAGAAGAATATCTGCTCTACTTATCTAGCAGAGTTGTTGGGAGAAAGTCATTTTATATGCCTCAAATGTAAACTTTTGATCTCAATGGAAAAGGGAGATGACAGAAAGAAGGATGAAATGAAATGAAATGTCACTAGTAGATATGGGGTAGGTTCAAAGAAATGTCCTGATCTGGCAAAAAAAAAAAAATATGTGCAGACTGGAGGGTATAGAATCTGTCTGCACAACTAAACTCCCAATAGGGAAAAAAAAACACCCTGGAAATGCAGAGGGTCCCCACTGAATGGGGAGTGGTTGAACAAACTGTGGCATGTGAATATAATAGAATATTATTGCACTTTCAGAAATGACCATTATGAGGACACCAGAAAAAAAAGGGCAGATTTTTATGAACTGATGCATAGCAAAGTAAGCAGAACCAAGAGAACTTTATATACAGAATAATAATGCAAGTGAAAAAGAAATACTAACCAAAAGCTGGACTCTGAGTAATTGTAATAACCCGTCTTTCTTCCAGAGACCAGAAAATGGGATGCACCTTTCTCCTTTACATAAACCAGGGGTGGGAACCTGTGGCCTTGAGGCCACATGTGGCTCTCTAGGTCCTTTGACCAAATCACAGAAATTTGGATTCTGTCAAAGGGCCACACTTAAGGACCTAGAGGACCACATGTGGCCTTCAAGGGTGCAGGTTCCCACCCCTGGTACAGAATATTATATACACCATCAGATGAGGTGACCCTATCAGTTGGTTTTGTTTAACTGGTTGTCTTTGTTTCACAGCAAGGATTAATGGAGGGGGCAGGGATAGGACAGGGAAATGTATATGTAGAAATTACTGTCAGGTAAAAAACAAAAGATTTCAATAAAACCTTTTTTTTTTTTTTAAACTTCAAAATCTTGATTCCTCTCATTCTTGGATGTAAAATTTTTGTTTCTATGAACAAGTCTTCAGTGACTCAAATTCAAGCTCCATGTCTGATGTTACCCATCTGGGCCTCAATTTCTATATCTCTAAAATGAGGCATCTGGGAAGTTGAACACTATATAATTTTAATGACCCATCTTTGCCCCAGAGGAAGGCTGAGGAAATGGACCTCCGTCCTTTTATTGTAGAAGGGGAGGAGGGGTGTCTACAGGGTTGGAATGTCACATTGCTGTCAGATGAAAGCAAAGTATCAGGTGGCTTTGTTTAACTTTTTCTCTGTGACAGAGAAGTTTAAGGGGTGTGTGTGTAGGGGGAGACATATCCAGAAAGACTGTGATCTAGAAACAAAAGGCACTAAAAAACCTTTAAAAAAATGAAAATAAAATAAATAGCGAGTTGGACCAAACGATCTCTTTAACGTTCTCTTGCAGCAGCTCTAAATGCTATGATCCTATGAGGCTACTATGACTCGGTGAGCTCAGTAAAGCCTTTGGGACGCCAAGTAGGCCAAAGTCACAGGCTCCATCCTATTGTGACTCAGTCGGCTCCACCAATTTCTTCAGGCCTGAGCCACAGAAATCAAAGCAGTCTTTCCAACAAAAGACATTGGGGTCAAATTCACACCATGGGTCAGGGATGGCACTGGGTGAGAGTGTGTGCAAACCCATTCCTGCTGCTAGAAAAACAATGTAAATTCCACAAGTTAGCAATGGTTGCTCACCAGGAAGGTTACCTTCGTATGGTAAAGACAGAAAGGTTACTGGTTTTTTCCAAGGCTGGCCTAAACTTGTGCTTAGAACCCTAGAAACAGTCATTAAATAGGGCTGAGATTGACTAACCATTTCCTGCTCTGTCACTGAGATACCAGGAAAGCAGTTGTTCTTATCGGAGTTCTATCCCCACAGGAACCAACCAGTTCTGGACAGGATCTCTTCCAATGTTCTGTTTATTGTCAGTGTCTAGCCCAGCTGGGCAGATTGAGAAAGCAGTAGGGTAATCAGGGAAGCCAAAATCTTGAATGATTGAGAACTTTGATTCAATTCAGCCCACATTTTATTAAATGCCTACTATGTCCTGGACATAGCTAAGTATTGTGGATACAAATTTTTTAAAAAAATGAAAATAGTCCCAGCCCACAAGGAGCTCACATTGCACTGAAATGCCAGATTTACCCCTTGGTTCAAATCTGTCCATGTCCCTGCATAGCAGGGTGGAACTGGAATGCAGCAAGATGGAATTTCCAGTGATTTGGGGATCTGCCGCAAAGAGCCTGGCTCAAGGAGCCCAGAAAACTTAAAGTACTATGCAAACATGAGGGACTGCTTTTTCATCACTCTTTTTCTGGTTACCATATTAAGAAGATGGGATATGAATGGGGAAGAGGGTAGTAAAAGGTCTATGTGATATATATCATATCTATATGACTGGAAGCCAGTCTAGTCTGTCTTCCTGCCTCCTGTCATGCCTGTATTTAACCATTCATTGACCATATTGTACTAAGGGAAAAGTGCTAATTCTGGAGTCAAAAGACCTGAGTTCAAATTCTGCCTCTAACTCTTCCTACATATGAGACCTTGGGCAAATAACTTCGCTCTGAGCCTGAGTTTCTAGGCCTCTATTTCCTCATCTGTAAAATGAAGTGGATTGGACATTGGGGTTCCATCTATCATTTATGATCCTTCAGCATTTATTCTATTTTTAGGACTCACATGGTAATAGGTTTCACTTCCTTTCTGAATAGACCTCATTTGGACACTGTGGCAGAATTGGTTTTGACAGCTTATTTTTAGGGTGTTGTTGTTCAGTTGTGTCTGACTCTTTGTGACCCTCTGGATGGTAGACACCAATATTGTCCATGGGGTTTAATGGGCAGTTGCTGTAGTGGTTTACCATTTCCCTCTCCAGTGCATTAAGGCAAACAGAGGTTAAATCGCTTGCCCAGGGTCACATGGTAAGTGTTTGAAGTCAGATTTGAAGTTGAATCCTCTTGATTCCAGGCCCATTTCTGGATCCACTTCACCACCTGACTACCTGCTGATGTTAACTGCAGCAACAAAACACTTAAGACTCCCCAGATCTTTAGGGCAGAGGAAACAAATATGGATGATCAGTCTTATGAGTGATCTTAGAATGTGAGAGGCTTAGAGATCACATAGTCCAAGACATTTCCTTATACAGATCAGTCAATCAACAAGTATTTATTAAGCAATCGTGCCAAGTTCTGTGTTAAATGATGAGAATGAATCATTGACTTGCAAATACAAGGAAAAAAAAAGAGAGAAAGTTCTTGCCTTCAAGGGGCTAATATTCTAATGGGGGAAGGAAACAGATCACACATAAAAGGAAGTTGAAAAGGAGTGTGAGGAGGAGAAAAAGCAGAAGGTAGTTGGAGAACATCCTGGTGAGAAGCGAACAAGATGGTTGGCCTGGGCATCCTCCTTAAATGAGGATTTTGGAAAGGGTCATCTAATCAGAAAGAGGGTCAAGGGCAGAAAGTACTTCTGAGGTGTTGCAAAAGGAAAGTGATCTTCCAGAGCTGAAAAGGTTTCTGTGTCATAATGGAACAGTCCATAGTACAGCCTGGTGGGAAATGGTGATATCAAGAGACTTGCTCAAGGTCACGCATCCAGGTTATGACAGAGAAGGGAGTGGAGTCCAGATCTTCCAGTTCCAGATCACTGGTAGATCAGAAAGCATCCAGGATCCTTCTGTTCCTCAGCCTCTGCCTATGATCTTCATCAGCTAGGAGGTGGGAACTTTGTTGTGGTTTGAGACCAAAAACACTTGGCAGACTTGGAGCCTCTTCTCCCAAACCCAGCCCCAGCTTGGCAGGAAATAAAATATAGGAAGGAGTCTCCTCTTCCTGCTGATGCAAAGAAACTGTCCTGTTGAGCTTGCCTGGGATAAGGATTTAGAAACTTAACTGGGGGCACATGAAGGATATGAATGTGATAGTTCCAAGAAATATGGAACTTCTACAAATCTGCTCTCTCTGATGTTGGGAAGCCGGTCCCCAGCTAGCCTTGATAGCTTCCATCAATGCTCTTGTATCCTCATCAGCCTGGGAAGATGCATGCAGAAAGAAAGCTGTTTGTTGCCACAGAAGTTTTGTCAGCCTAGGTCATAAGGTCCTCAGGCTTGGGTGGAGATTGAGGGGAGAAGGAAGAGTAAAGTGTCAGCTTGTCTCTCAGGTCACTCTGTTTTCCTCCTCTTTCCTCAATATCACAGAATCTCCTAAACAAAGAGATCTCAAAGGTCATCTAATCAACAAGAGTCTGCTCTATACTATCCCTGACCAGTGTTTCACTCATCCTTGGTATTCTTTAAGATTCAGCACAGGTTCTTCCTGCTACAGAAGGTCCATCCCAGCTGCTAGAGTCAGAAAGACCTGAGTTCAAATGTAGCTTCAGATACTTATTATAGTGTGACCCTGGGCAAGTCACTTAACTTCTGTTTGTCTCAGTTTCTTTTCTTTAAAATAAGGATAATAATAGCTCCTACTTTCCAGGGTTGTTATGAGAAGCAAATAAGATAATAATAAAAAAGCACTAACCTCAGTGCCTGGCACGTAGTAAGCACTATTTAGATATTTATTATTATTTTGATTGATATTATTATGTGTAACCTACTATTTTTGCACGTCTTGTCTCCCCCAACAGAATGGAAGTTTCTTGAAGGCCGGGCTGTCTTTGTTTTTCCTCTATATCCCCAGTGCCCAGTATACAATGAATACTAAGTAGAAAGGAAAGAAGGAAACTTCACAATCATTTATTAAGTACTTACTGTGCTTAATGCTTTACAAATCTTATCTCACTTGATCCTCATAACAGCCGTATGAGGTAGATCTATTAGTATACTCATTTTATCATTGGTGAAACTGAGGCAGACAGAGATTAAATGATGTACCCAGGGTCACACACAACTAATTAAGCATCTGAGGCTAAAGATGAACTCAGTTCTTACTGACTTCAGAGCTCCATCTAATAACACTAGTAAAATAATACTAGTAATAAATACTAGTAATAAAATTTACATATATAAATATATATGCGTATCCAGATCTGGGGAATCTGCAGCCTTGAGGTCACATGTGACCCTCTAGGTCCTCAAGTGTGGCCCTTTGACTAAATCTAAACCCAACAAAAGGATTTGTTCTGTAAAACCTAGACTCAGTCAAAAGGCCACACCCAAGGACCTAGAAAGCCACATGTGGCCTCAAGGTTGCAGGTTCCCCACCTGGGATACACGTATATATCTGGAAGAGAAGACGCTTATGAATAATACATACAATAGAGGTGGAACCAAGATGGCAGAGTAATGGCAGAGACTTGTCTGAGCTCTCCCCCAAACCCTTCCAAATATCTTTAAATAATGACTCTAAACAAATTCTAGAGTGGCAGAAACCACAAAGGATGGAGTGAAATAATTTTCCAGCCCAAGACAACTTAAAAAGTCAGCAGGAAAGGCTTGTTGCACCTGGGTGAGAGGGGAGCGCAGTGAAGCACAGGCCAGGCTAGCACAGACTGGGCCCCAGAAAATCTGGAGCAGGCTTCAGAGCAACTGAATCAATGGCAGCAGTGGTGGTTTCCAGATCTCAGCCCACAGAGGTAAGAGGATCAGACAACAGGTCAGAAGGAGATTTACAGGGGTGCCTTTGCTAACACCAGGGACAGGATTCTGTTGCATTGCTTATACTTGGATCTGGGTTGCAGTCCTCGGTCTTAGTCCCAGTGTGAGGCGGAGCACTAGTATAGCAGAGCTTGGGGCCACAGGGGAGCAGGGACTCTGGTCCCAGATCCAGGGTTGAAAAGAGAGCTTGTCATGTCTCACACAGTACAGGAGAGTTGTTAACACACTTCTCCCTAGATTATATCACCTTGGAAGAGTCAAAACCTTACAGGTCCCTCTGAAAACAACTCCACAAATAATCTGAAGCGTGTGACAGTGCCCCCTCCACTTGGAAAGCAGAGTCCCACTTTAGCATAGAGTTAAAAGTCAAAAAATTGGCTGGAAAATGAGCAAATAGCAGGAAAAAAACCATAGAAAGTTACTATGGTGACAGGGAAGATCAAACTATATATTCAGAAGAAGAAAACAAAGTCAAAATTCTTGCATCCAAAGCCTCAAATTAAAATATGAATTGGCCTTGGGCCTTGAAAAATGTCAGAAAGGATTTTAAAAATTAAATAAGACAGGTAGAAGAAAAATTGGGAGGAGAAATGAGAATGATGCAAGAAAATCATGAAAAAAGAGTCAACAGCTTGGAGGCACAAAAAAATACTGTGGAAAATGACACTTATTGTCCAAATGATAAAAGAGGCACAAAAATTCAAGGTAGAGAAGGATGCCCTGAAAAGCAGAATTGACCAAATGGAAAAGGATGTAAAAAGGCTCACTGAAGAGAAGAACTCCTCAAAAAGTAGAACTGGCCAAATGGAAAAGGAGGTTAAATAAAAGCTCATTGAAGAAAATAATTCCTTAAAAATTAGAATTGGGCAAGTGGAAGCTAATGACTTTATGAGACATCAAGAAACAAACAAAATGAGAAAAATAGAAGAAAATGTGAAATACCTCATTGGAAAAACAATTGACACAGAAAATGGATCTAGGAGAGATAATTTAAGAATTATTCAACTACCTGAAAGTCATGATCAAAAAAGAGTCTAGACATCATCTTTCAAGAAATTATCAAGGAAAACTGCTCTGATAGAGGTAAAATAGAAATAGAAAGAATCTACTAATCATCTCCTGAAAGAGATTCCAAAATGAAAACTCCCAAGAATATTATAGCCAAATTCTAGACCTTGCAGATCAAAGAGAAAATACTGCAAGCAGTAAAAAAGAAACAATTCCAATATTGTGAAGTCACAGTGAGGATAACATAGGATTTGGCAGTTTCTACAGTAAAAGATCAGAGGGCTTGGAATGTGATATTCTGGAGAGCAAAAGAACTAGAATTACAGCCAAGAATCACCTACCCAGCAAAACTGAGTATATCTTTCAGGAGAAAAAAAGTGGACATTCAATGAAATAGAGGATTTTCAAGCATTCCTAATAAAAAGATCAGAGCTGAATAGAAAATTAGACTTTCAAATACAAGATGCAAAAGAAGTATGAAAAGGTAAACAGGAAAGAGAAATCATAAGGGATTTGATGAGGTTAAACTGTTTATATTTCTACATGGGAAAATGATATTTATAATGCCAAAATCTTCCTCCTTGTTAAGGCAGTTAGAAAGAGTATACATAAACATAAAGCAGAGGTGTAAGTTGAATGTGATGGTATGATTATCTTAAAAAATTAAGTTAAGACATGAGAAAGAAGAATGCACTTGGGGAGTGGGAAAGGGAGAGTTGGAATGGAATAAATTATCTGATGTAAAAGAGGCCTAAAAAGAGATTTTTACAGTAGATGGGGAAATGGAGGAAGTGGGGAGGGGAGACATGAACCTTACTCTTATCAGAATTGGCTCAAAAAGGGGATAATGCACACATTTAGCTGGGTGCAGAAATCTATCTTATCATACAGGAAAGTAGGAAGAGAAAGGAATAACAGAAGGGAATTGAGGGAGTTGATAGAAGGGAGGGCAATTTGGCAAAGGTAAAAATCAGAAGCAAAACACTTTTGAGAATGGATAGGTAAAGGATGAGAAAGAAAGAGAGAGACAGAGACAGAGAGAGAGAGAAGGATAAACAGGGAAAAACAGGATGGAGGAAAATACATAGCTGGTAATCATTACTGTGAAAAAAAATTTTACAGTGAGTTTCTCTGATAAAGACTTCTTGTATCAAACATATAGAAAACTGAGTCAAATTTATAGCAAGGAGAGCCATTTCTCAATTGATAAATGGTCAAAGGATATGAACAGGCAGTTTTCAGACAAAGTAGTCAAATTTAAAAAAAACCATAAATCACTATTGATGAGAGAAATGCACATTAAAACAACTCTAAGCTACTACCTCACATCTATCAGATTGGCTAATATGACGGAAAAGGAAAATGACAAATGTTGGAGAGGATATGTAAAAATTAAAACACCAATGTATAACATGGTGAAGTTGTATACTAACACAATCATTCTGGAAAGCAATTTGAGACTATGCCCAAAGGGCTATAAAACCATGTATAACCTTTGACCAAGCAATACCACTACTAGATCTGTATCCCAAAGAGATGAAAAAGCCCAAACAAAAAGGAAAAGGACCTATGTGTACAAAAATATTTATAGCAGCTCTTTTAGTGGTGGAAAAGAATTGGAAATTGAGATGATATCCATCATTTGGGGGAATGGTTGAACAAGTTGTTGTATATGATTGTGCCAGAATACTATTTTGCCTTAAGAAATGATGAGCAAGGATGCTCTCAGAAAAACCTGCAAAGATTTACATGAATTGATGCAAAGTGAAATGAGCAGAGCCAGAACAATTGTACATAGTAACAGTCATATTGTATTATTCTACTATTAATAGCTTAGCTATTCTCAGCAATACAATGATCCAAGACATTCTCTAGGACTTATGATGAAAGATGCTATCTGTCTCCAGAGAAAGAACTGGTAGAGTCGCAGATCAAAGATACTTTTTCTTTATTTTTCTTGTGTTTTTTTTTTGTCTCTGTTTTCTTTCACAGAATGACTTACATGGAAATGTGTTTCGCATGACTACATATGTATAACCTATGCTGTGTTGGTTGCCTTTGCAGTGGAGGGGAGGGGAGGGAGGAAGAGAACTTTGAAATCAAAATTTGAAAAAAAAAAGTTAAAATTATTTATACATGTAATTGGGGAAACAGAATATCAAATAAGATTTTTAAAAACAGAAAAACAAAATGTGTAATACACTTAAGTTTATATTAACATTATCCCATACATAGCCTATGAGCAAATACTTAACCCAAATTTTACAATAAGGTACTATAAACAGTCCATAAAAGAAAAAGAAAAATATCAGACTTCTTCTCTGATATGTAGAGAGGACCAAAAAATTTACTTGAATTTTTCAGATCATGGTGGTGCTGCACCACTAACCTTGATGTGGAAGGGTTCAGTGGATGTGATGTGGAAGTCCAGTGACTGGAACAGCTTAAGGGTAATGCCACTGAACTTGTCTAAGAACAAGAGATGCAAGGCAGTTATTTCTAAGAAGTAAATCTATAAATGGGAAATATATTCAGTTCAACTCAATTGTCAAGTTAAAGATTAATGGGTGGTACTGAACAGTCTAGACAGGGGTCAGAATAGAGGCCTTGGTTTGGTGTTAGGTTTTTAGCTGGCACTATTAAAACATATTGGTTAGGAAGTCCTCCTGGACTCAAGGGTCCTTTCTCTTGGCAAGAGAGAGGTGATAGCTGAATGTCAGAAGGGGGTGACTGACCCCTGCTTTTTTTTAGAGCTTCTCACAGAGCTATAACTAGCCCAACTCAAAAGAGCCTTTCCCCTAGGATATTAGAATCTGGAGACTGAACTTCCTTCTGCAGCAACGGTCTTAAACCATATTTTCTGCCCTTCCTCACAACAATCACTCTTAGGTTCTCTTCAGTCCAGTGACAACAGTCTCTTTGCTGTCCTTCAAACAAGACAGTCCATCTCCTGACTCTGGGCATTGTCTCTGGTTGTCCTTCATGCCTGGAATTCTCTCTCTCCTCATCTCCTAGTTTCCCTGACTTCCTTCAGGTCTCAGCTAAAGTACCACCTTCTGCAAGAAACTTTTCCCAGTCCTCTCTCTATATTATATTTGTACATAATCATTTGCACAATGCCTCCTCTATTACATTATGAGCTCCTTGAGGACAGGGACTGAGTCCTCAGCTCTTAACTCAGTGCTACGTACTGATACATAGTACATGCTTAATAAATGTTTGGTGATGGACTAACTGCCACCTCAAGGTGGACACTCCCTCAAAATTTGTAATTAATAGTCTTAGGGAGTTACCCAGAGCGTCCTGAGATGAGACAGCATGTGTCTGAGGCAAGACTTGAACCCAGGTCTGCCTAAGGGTGAGACCCACCTGTTCTCTATCCACTGAGCCAGGCTGCTTTCTCAGTCCACTTTTAAATATGCTAAATTTTGTTAACATTAGAAATGCAGGCAAAAAGTAAAACCAGGTGCCTTGACTTTTCCTATTTCAGATAAAAAGTGTATAGTATGACATGTTTCAGGGGTGATCAAATGGTTTTACCAGTAAAACGGATGCGTATTCTATCAGCTAGCATCAAGTTCTTGACATTATTCTAGGTACTGACTGTTCATGACTGACTGACAGGCAATCGTAGAGTAGCATGCCAGTTAGACTGTTTATCAGATGGGGCCATCTTGACTCACTCAGTGACCCAGGGCAACTGAAATGCCTGTCATCTCCTGCCCAAAAGGGCATTACGAGAAATCCTTGATGACATCATGGTCCTGTAAAAGGGCCAGCTGGGGATGGTTAGGAGTGCTTTGAATCCCTCAGAGTCTTCCAAAGAACCAGCTGGATTCCCTTTGACTCTTTACATCACCCTATCACTCTAGGACTCTCCCTTGCGTGGTTCTCAGCCTAGCCAAGCACTTCAATAGCAGCCTTGACCTTCTCTCTGGATAGCCTTAGGCCTACCCAACATGGGCCTCATGCCTAGAGTAGCAGGAGCACATGATATATTAGCTATGTTAGCTTTCCTGTTGGGGCCATTCCCTGTTCCTCTCTCCCTGATCTTGTTTTTGGGGATTTGTGTGTTTTTGTTTTTGTTCCTCACTAGATGTAGTAATGAAGACACAGTTGCCACTATGAAAGCATACTAGTTAGGAATTTCTACAGGCCACCTTTTGCCAAGAGGTACCTTTGGGATTTTATATCTTTGGAATGATAGAGGAGAGGGTAAGGAGGAAGGGGAAGTCATTGCTTTCTAGCTAGGCCTTTTCTAGTTTCATATCCACTTTATCCAAAATGACTTAGCCCTTAATCACTGAATGGGTATTGCCGCAGTCAAACAGAGACCTGTTAGAGACCTTAGCCTGAAAAGGTCAAGGTCCCACACTGCATCCTGGATCATCTCCAGTGGTCCTGATTTATATCTGGTCACTGAACTCAGATGGCTCCAGAGGAGAAAGTGAGGCTGGTTTCTTTCCACAGCCCTCCCTCATTTAAATTCAATTTATTTGCCTGTCATGGCATCACCTTCCTGATACTGTGGTCCTCTTCGAGAATGAGAGAGCAAAAAAGAAAGGGCTTAGAAGGCTAAGTAGGCATGGGGGAAGGGAGGGGCATTTCATTCTTTTTCTATGTTCCTTGCCTCACTAGAAAAGGACTGTCTCTGGTCAAGCCCAGGAAGGAGGTGAAGATTTTGATCTCCATCTCTACCGTGTACACCCCTTTCTTTGTCCCTAGCACCCCTCCACACATCACTTCAGGTGCCCCCTGTTGCTGAGCCCTATACCTTCTCGACATATTCTCAGAACAATCTCTGGCATCTGTCACTTAAGCCTTAATATTCATGAGAGACATGATGTCTCTGTGTTTGAATAAGACAATATTTTTCTAATATTTATTTTTAATAATTTTTATAATTTTAACATTCATTTTTATAAGACTTGAGTTCCAAATTTTTGTCCTTCCCTCCCCTCCTCTCATGGTAAGCAATTTGATATGTTTTATATATGCATATATACAATTATATAAAACAGATTTCCATATTAGTCACAGTTGTGAAAGAAGAAATAGGTCAAAAGGAGAAAAGCATGAAAAAAATAAAGTGGAAAAAGTCTGCTTTAATCTGCATTCAGAGTCCATCACTTCTTTAAACTGGGTGTGGGTTGCATTTCCCATCATGAGTCCTCTGTAACTGATAAGACTATAGTTATAAAGAGCTTAACACAGCACCTGGCACATAGTAGGTAGTTATAAATGCTTGATTACTTTCTTTTCCCCCTAAAACCTGAGGGTTATAAAACCAAAGCTGCTATCCTCCATTGAAGAAACTCTAGGCATGACCTGGATTAGAATAGAATTATTACTGAGGTGGTGATGGGGGCTGGGGGAGGGGAGGGGGTCATGGCGGGGGAACAATACTGAAAGCCTTCGTAGACCTTGAGATAATGCTAACTGATCTTTATATGGGATTTTAAGAATTGTGAAGCACTTTACAGATAGATATTATGTGATTTGACAAACACAACACCCCTATGAGGTGAGTGCTAAAAAGATTATAATCCTCAGTGTATAGGAAGTTGAAGCACCTAGCAGTGACTTGTTAGTGAATCAACAAGTATTTATTAATTGTTTATTATGCACCAGGCACTATGCTAAGCACCAGGGAAACAAAGTAGGGCAAAAGCCAGGATCCTAGTCTCAAGAGGGGACAGCTTCCCATTGTAGTACGTGGAGCACTGGACCTGGAATTGGAAAGATCTGAGTTCAAATCTGACCACAGACACTTACTACCTGTGTGATCCTAGGCAAGTCATTTTATCCCTATTTACCTCAGTTCCTCAACTGTAAAATGGGGACACACTAGAGAAGGAAATGGCAAACCATTCCACTATCTTTGCCAAGAAAACCCCAAATGAAGTTATAAAGAATCAGACATGACAACAACACAACAGCCTCAAGAATCTCACATTCTAATATTTAATTTAAATAACAAAAGATCCAAAAGATACGTATAAGAGGTGAAAGGTAATCTCAGAGTTGAAGGTACTAGCTGCTGAAAGGACTAGGAAAGACCTGGAGAAAGTGGAATTTGAGTTGAAACTCAAAGGAAGATAAAGCTCACTGGAAAGGAGAAAGGCTTGCCCAAAGCTACCCATCTGGTGTGTGACTTGAAAGTCTATCTTTCGTTATCTCTCTGGACTTCATTCATTCTTTCCAATGCTTAGTACTGTCTCTCCTCTACCATATATCATCCAGTCCAGGTTAGCCTTATATGGAGTCTAACCTAGACTGGAGGAGAAAGCCTAACTGGGGCTAGTTCAGGAAGAATTGTTGAAATGTTGTTATATTTTAAAATCAATTAATTTTTTAACATTCACTTCCATAATATTTTGAATTTTTAAATTTCTTCTCCCCAAAACAGCATGCAATCTGTGATATGCTCTACATATACATTCATATTAAGCATATTTTCACATTAGTCATTTTGTAAAGAATTAGAACCAATGGGAGGAACCATGAGAAAGAAGAAACAAAAATAAAAGAGAGCAAATAGTGTGCTTCATTCTGCATCCAGACTCCATAGTTCTTTCTTTCTGGATACGGGCAGCATTTTCCATCATGAATTTTTTGGAGTTTGTCTTAGATCCTAGCATTGCTGAGAAGAGCTAAGTCTATCAAAGTTAGTCATTGCACAATGTTGCTTTACTGTGCACAAAGTTCTCCTGGTTCTGCTCACTTCACTCAGCTTCCATTCATATAAGTCTTTCCAGGTTTTTTTGAAATCCGCCTACTCACTACTTCTTATGGAACAATAGTACTCCATTACATTCATATACCACAACTTGTTCAGCCATTTCCTAGTTGATGAGCATTCTCTCAGTTTCCAATTCTTGGCCACCACAAAAAAGCTGCTACAAATATTTTGGTACATGTGGGTCCTTTCCCTTCGTATGATCTCTTTGGGATACAGACCTAGGATTGGTATTGTTGGGTCAAAAGGTAGAGATAGTTCCAAACTGCTCTCCAGAATGGTTGGATCAGTTCACAACTCCAACAACAATGCATCAGTGCTCCAATTTTCCCACATCTCCTCCAACATTTATCATTTTCCTGTTTTATCATGTTAGCCAATCTAATAGGTGTGATGTGGTACCTCAGAGTTGTTTTGATTTGCAATAGTGATTTAGAGCATTTTTTCATGACTATAAATAGCTTTAATTTCTTCTTCTGAAAATTGCCTGTTCATATCCTTTGACCAGCTTGAATATGTTATTGTTATTATATTTGATACACATAGAAGATGTTTAGCACTGCCCACAAGTCCTAAATCATTGTGTCTTCAAACGTCTTAGAGCACGATCTTCTATCTTAAGCAATATGTCTGAAGACTGGTTAACTACTTACATCCTCAGCAGCCTTGGTGCTTTCACAACTTTTGGTGACTCATGGGGCAGGGACAAAAAAATCAATATAAGGAGAAAGATGAAAGTGAATAAAAGGACATGGGAAAAGTTTCAATTTTTAACATTTATACATTTTAAGAAGGCATAAAAGGAAGGCCAAGACCTTTGGTGGTAAATATTCTGTAAATTGGTACAATTTTTTTGTTATAGACTTGTTGGGAAACAATGATCCATACTCTTCAACTCATGCGTTCCTAAAAAGAGTTTTCTATTACATCTACATGCGTTTTTAACAGACATTTAACTGGGGCATTAGAAAGTCCTGTTGATTTGGAAAGTAATAACCCAATAAGGTGAGGTTGGGAGAAAAGCATTGGGCTTCCAGTAAGAGCATCTGGGTTCAAGTCCCGACTTTGCTACTGAATGTGTAACCATAGGTACATGTATAACCTCCTCCTCACTTACTTTGGAAGCTTATTAAAAAAGAACAGGGTAGGTAAAAAGGAAGGAAGTGGGGTAGTTTGTCATCAATCAGACAGTAAATAAATATTTATTTAGAGTCTATGAGTGGGGAGGGAGAGGGGAGAGAGGGGAAGAAAATTTAAAACTTAAAGCAGTGAATGTTGAAAACTGAAAAGCAAATAAATTAATGAATTTGGAGAAAAAAAAGAGTCTATGGGTCAGGCACTGTGCTAAGCACTGGAGATACAAAAAAAAAAAAAGATAAAAAAAAATCCCTCCTCTCAAGGAACTCACAGGGGGAGAAAACATGCAAACAACTAGGTATAAACAAGCTACATGCAGAATAAATTGAAAATAATTAACTGAGGGGAGGGGCTGGAATTGGTTGATTGGTTGTTGTCCTTCATTCTCAAAGAGGACCACAATGACATCTCTATGTTAGAGTCAAGGTACAGGGTGTCTGATAGCAGCTGATTAGACCAAGATGAGCTCAGAAGACTCTACTGCAGGCTGGACACAAATAGAACACATGAATATTTGGAGTGGAGATTTCTCTAAAACTTGTGTATTTTATGTTTCTTTTGAGTTACCACAATTCTGCTTCACTCATAGAGCCCAGTGCCTTCTTTGATACAGGCATGCGATGCTGGATACTCCTTTGCCAGGGTCTCCCATGTCATGTAATGGATTCCAAAGTTCTTCACAGAGACCTTGAGAGGGTCCTTGTATCACTTATTCTGGCCTCCATGTGAGCACTTGCCTTGTGTAAGTTCTCTATAAAATAGTCTTATAGGCAAATGTCCATTTGGCATTAAAATGTGGCCAGCCCATTGGAGTTGTGATCTCTGCAGTATAGCCTGAATAATGAATCTCAGTGCCCAGTGCCTTATTTTGCCAGGTGATCTTCAGAATCTTCCTAAGACAATTAAAATGGAAGCAATTCAGTTTCCTGCCATGGCACTGGTAGGTTGTTCAGGTTTCACAGGCATATTAACAATGAGGTCAGCACAACAACTCTGTAGACTCTAAGTTTGGTAGGCAATCTTATCTCCCATACTTTATTTCCCAGTCTTTCGAACACTGAGCTAGCTCTGGCAATGTGTGTGCCAACTTCATCATCTAGGTGTACATCGCTGAAAAATGTACTGCCAAGGTAAGTAAACTTACTTATTCACAGCATTTAATATTTCTCCATTTGTTGTAACTGATGGTTCCACATATGGATGGTGTGGTGCTAGCTGGTGGAGAGCTGTTTTCTTGGTGTTAATTGTTAGGCTAAATTCAGCACACGCAGCACAGAATTGATCCATACATTGTCTCAAAAGCTGCATTGAGTGCAGAATCATATGTAAACAATTCTCCCTCCACTTTAGTCTTTGCTTGTAGCCTTTTCAAGTTCAATAATCTACCATCAGTGTAGTAGCTGACCTTCATGCCATTTCATCCTCGTTGAAGACATGTGGCAACACTGCTGAAAACATTGTGCTAAAAAGCATGGGACCAAGAACACAGCCTTGTTTCATTCCATTGATGACTAGGAAAGCATATGATCATTCATTGTCCATTATCCAGAACGCTGGCAAGCATGCCATCATGAAACTGACATACGATACTGATGAACTTCTCCTGGCAACCAAATTTTGCCATAATGTTCCACAAGCCCTCATGACTGACAGTATAAAAAGGTCATGGTCAGACTGACAAAAGTTGTGTTTGGACTAGTCTGTTCCTGGCATTTATCCTGGTATTGTTGAGCAACAAACACCACAGCAACTGTTCTCTTTTCCTTTTCTGAAGCCACATTGGCTCTCAGGTAGATGATCATCTTCTAGGTGAAAAAAAGTGAAGCCTTTTAAGGAGGACTGTCAAGAATCTTGCCAGCAATGACTAAGAGAGAGACACTCCCTCACCCCTACTCCTGCCTTATGATTGTCACACGACAATCTATTTTCGTTACCTTTATAGAAATGGACGATGAGGCATCCTTGAACTCGTAGGGAATTACCTCCTCTTGCTGCATAACCCAGAAAATTTCCTTGAAAATCTCAGCTGGAACAGAATCAGCACCAGGTATTTTGCTACACAAGAAATGCCAAATGGCGTTCAAAAACTTTTCTTCAATTGGAAGTTTGGCTAGTGAAGAACTGACTTCAACCTGAGTTATATGGTCAATGACTTCAGCAAGAATTGGACTGTTGAGAACACGGATGTGTTTAGCCCAGGGGTGGGGAACCTGTGACCCTGTAATGTTAGTTAGATCTTTCCCATCCATTAATAAGCCTCAAGTACCTTTTGTTAATTTCTATTGAGGCACTGGGTCAGAGGGTCCTGCCCTCCAGTTCTGAAAAATGTATAAATACTCTGAGGTGAGGTTTTATTTTGGGGTTTACTCATTGGAAGTGTTTGGCCAGAGGAGACTCTGGCAGCGGCTAAGGAGCCTCCTGGCTTTGAAAACCCAGATGCTTCTCTCTCTGGTAACTATGTCATGTGTGATCAGACAGTTGGATCCGTCTGTTGATCTATGATGTATGTATTGTTTACTGTTAAATGGGTGGAAACCCTGCCTGTTGGTTATTATATCTTTACATTTTCTCTGAAGTTCAGGGTACTGACTTTTTCCTCTGAACTAAGTGAATGATATATGTGCTTGGTTAAAGTGATTGTTGACCCCCTCGAAAGTTGCTTTCCTTTCAGAAAAGCAGGTCTAAGAACATGTACAGCAGGCCCTCCTATATATGTCAGGGTCCTTGCTCTTACAGACCCTGATGTGGCCTTTTGGATCCTTGAGTGCGGTTTTTTGACTGAAACCAGGTTTTACAGAACGTATCTTTTTATTAAGGGAATTTGTTCTGTGAAGTTTAGATTCAGTCAAATGGATGCACTTGAGAACCTAGAGGGTCACATGTGGCCTCGAGACCTCAGGTTCCCCACCTCTGCTCCTAGACTTCTCTCATTCATTTTACCACTGAAAACTTCTGGTCTGTAGCAGAAATGTCAAACATGCAGACCTTACATCACAGTCTGCAATATCCCTGAGTTCAGTCCAAACAAGATTACAATGTAATCAGGAAATATTTATCAAAATAAATAAAAATGTAAAATATAGATAATATTACCTTTTAAAACTAAGTTAATGTGCAACTCACAGGATCCTTATGTATGGTTTAGTGTCACCCCTATATTTCTGCGTATTGGCTCAGTTTTCCCTCCAAGTTAGCAGCAGGCCCTTTACTTGGGGGAGCTCTCTAATCTATTGACATTCATTCTTTGGTAGTCAACTTGCTTTACATTACATATAGAATACATTACATATAGAATAAACTGGAAATAACTGAGGGGAGGTGCTAGAATTAAGAAAGATGTGGAAAGGCTCATGCATCAAGTCCATTTTTTAAATTCTTAACCACACTGTTTCATCCTGACTGCTCCTTGAACTAGACACCCCATCCCCAGATTCCAGGTATTTTCACTGGCTGTCTCTCATGCATTGAATACTCTCTCTCCACATCTCCATCTCCTGAATTTTCTGTTTTCCTTCAAGTCCCAGCTAAAATCTCACCTTTTATAGGAAGCCTTTCCATTTTTCTCAAACATTTTCACTCTACCCCTTCAATGCTTCTTAAATTGTGAGTCGAGACCTTTAAAAAGCAACCACCTGGGCAGAAAGAGCAAATACATAAGGAATTCAGGAAACAGAGGTTGAGATGAAGACAAAGTATAGCAGCAATGGGGAATTGTCATTGTCTTTTTCCAGTTGTGTCCAACTCTTTGCTATCTCCTTTGCGGTTTTCTTGGCAAAGATATAGGAGTGGTTTTCCATTTCCTTCTCCAGATCATTTTACAACTGACTTGTCCAAGGTTATACAGATGGTAAGTATCTGAGGTCAGATTTGAACTCAGGAAAAGAGGTAAGGAAGAACCATTCTCGACACTCTATCCACTGTGCCTTCTAGCTGCCATAATGGGAGAGTAAGGGTTAAATTACTTGAAAACTTCTTTTTGGAAAACAAAAAAAGAGTAGTTAAAAGTTTCTTGACTTGCCTTAATAACAATTGCATTCGTCAAAAGCTAGAACAGCCAACAAGAGGAATTTCTTTCCGAGCTTAATTTTCACCAACAAGGGAAAACAGAAAACTGGGGTAGAAATAATGGGACCCTTGTAAGGAAGTGATCACTCCATCTTAAAATTTGTGAATGAGAAGAGGAAAGCTAGGCATTGTTTGGTATGCATTTTGGATTTGGGAAAAACAAATTCCAAAGGCTCCTGAGAATGAATAGGAATGATCCATGAACTCAGGTCTAGAGAGGGAGTTAGCTATAAATGAATGGCAAGTTCTCAGAAATGAAATTCTGAAGGTAATAAAGAGATACGATTGTTATTAAGAAGAAAAGGAGAAACTTCTCTGAAGAGACTGCTGTAGAGGCACCGAGAATTTGTCAGCCAAGGTTGACTTTTAAAAGAAATGAATCAAAAGTAGAAGGAAGGGCAGGTAACAGAGGACGAAAGTCAAGGTGTGGTACAGTCCTCTAGGAAAAGAATTTCAATCAAGAGAGCTCAGAATAAGCTAAGTCTGGCAGAATTGTAACTGGGGTCATCAGACAGTTTATAATCATTACAGGTCAGACAGACAATCAACAAGCATTTATCAAATGCTTACTATGGGTCAAGCATTGTGTTAAAAGCTGGGGGTGCAAAGAAAGATGAAAACAGTCCCTGTTCTCAAGGAGTTCATATTTTGATGGGAGAAACAGTATGCAAAAAAGTGTGTGTATACATATACACGCTTATTATATATATACATATATACATAATAAATGAAAAGTAATCTCAAATGGAAGACGTTGGGGCTGGAAAACCCTCCTGGAAAAGATGGGATTTGAGCTGAATCTTATAGAAAGCCAGGAAAGCCAGTAGGTAGAGGTGAGGAGGGAGAGAATTCCAGGCATGGGGAGATAGACAGCCAGTGAAAAGGCACAAAGTTAACGCTTTGCCCCAAGATTTGCCCCAGGAAAATTATCCAAAGGCAAGAAATTTGCCAGAATGGTGGACCATTTTTTAAAAACTTGATTTTCTTCAATTAACAAAAATCCACCTTCTCTCTTTCCCTCCTCCCTTCTTGTTGGGATTGGAAGCTCAATTCCGTGTGGACGGTCTCGGGCAGGTAAAAGTGGGACTTCTAAATCTTAGAGTCTTACGAGGCCCTCCATGAACAGCGGGGATTCGAGAAGGTCAGACTGAGCTAGCCGAGCTAGCTCGGGTATTTCCGCCTCTCCCCGGGAGATACGTGATGGGTGGAGTCTCCCTGCCCTCGAGATTGTCCCGGATTGGAGCACACCTAGTTACCTAACAGCACGGTATTGAGATGCAAACTGTGCGGCTGAAGGTTAAGTAGGATTGAGGAAGCCTGAAAGCGCTCTTAGCACGTGTGGAGCCAAGAGGACAGTAGGCTCCGCTCCTCTTCTTTCCTCTCTCCCCTCCCCCTCTCTCCCCGCTTGTACTTCTATTTCCAAGCCCTTAAGATCCTAGCCTCCTTAGGAAATCTCCCCCTCTTCCTCCTAAGGAAGACCCCCCTGCACTTGTAACTAGACCCTGAAATAAAGCTCAACCCTTGTTCGACTCTGGAACGTCCTTTCTCTCATATGTGCATCCGGCGTGGCCAGCCGAAGACCTCGGAGGTGAGGTAAGAAAGACTCAGGTAGCCCACACAGGCCTCTAGGCCTGGCACCTTCTCCCATTGAAAGAGAAAGAAAAAGCCAAGTCAACAAGCATTTATTAAACACTTACTATATGCCAGACATTGTGCTGTACCAGACCTGAACAACTTGGCAGTAGATAGGGGCCAAAATTAAAACTTTTTCAGGACAAAGATAGATTTTTAGCAGCTCATTTTCCAAGTAAAGGTATAATTAATGATTAAACTATTTTGCAAATAAACCATATTTTTAAACAGGAAAATTTCAATTAATATCAATTAATTATACTTGTTACTTAAGATTTTTATCATGAAATCAAATTAATGTTAAAAAAATTACTTTGCTTAGTGGTACAAATTTTAATATATTTTTCAGGTTTTATTCTGTTTGCATTCAGTTAGTGGGACATATTACACTTCTTGTCAACAATCGGTTTACTATCAGCAACTTTTCGCTGCATAGTCATATGGGACAAATTTATATTCTCAAAAAAACTTTTTTTATTGGGATATAATCCCGAAACTGCAACCAGTAAACAATTCTTTATGAAGTCACCTCCAGTAAAATACTTCCTAGCAGCAGCAATTTCTTTAGAGATCTGAGAACTAACCTTAGTGGCTGCCTCATTTTCTGACTTTATTGAAAAAACCATTGTTCCCCACTGAGATTTTTTAACAATTTGGACACTTTAATTTGTTTTTTATTGGTGTCCAATTTGCTTAAGTCAGGATGTTTTGATTCAAAATGGTGACGAAGATTGTGTTCCTTCAGAATGGCGAACAAAGTGTATGGTATTTTTGTTGGATTAAACACTCCATGTTCTGATTCAATCTTCCATTTCTTCTTATCATCCATTTTACAGTCACCCCAAAAACGTTAATGTTAGAACCCCCAAATCTCCACAGCAATTGCTCACATACAAAGAAATATTGAACTGAGTGCCTGACCTTGGAGAGAGTACCAGACATTCATGTAAGTTGGAGGACAGTCGCAGAAAGGGAGGGGAATAAGCCCCTGAGTTGCTACTTCTCATCTCATAGCTGATGTCAGCTGTATTGGCTTGTGACTGCTCTAGTTTTGTCTCTGTTCAATGCCAGTAACCACCAAAAACACAGCAAAAAGATATTACTCTCACTTCTCTTAAACTAGAGACAGACAGAGGATGGTTGGTTGTGTGGGTCAGGAGTGGCAACCCACCCACCAAGTTACATGATAGGCACAATAGTGACTTGTTACAGCTTTACTTTCATTTTTTATGGGCCACCCAAAATCCTTTGGGGGTCTGCAAGCAGTCTTCGGTCTGTATGTTGTGTAGTCCAGTGCTACACACTGTCAAGTCCGGAAATAAATCAAAGCCATGAGTTGAAGAATAAAGCATCTTTAATTGAGATAGCAGGGTAGCAGATCTTCCACTTGTACTGAACTACAATACACTAGCCCTGCAGTCAGGAAGATCTGAGTTCAAATCTGTACTCAGATACTTAGTAGCCATGTGACCCTAGGCAATTCATTTAACTTCCCATGACTTCCAAAAAAAATTTTTCTAAGTGGATTGCTAGTGTCCATTGGATTTCTTAACTAAAGAGACCCATAAAAAAGTTTTTTTATAGTTTTAGGAGAGGAGGAAGAGACCAGTGAGGTAGCAAGGCCTGTTCATAAAACTCCAGTAACCCTTGGAAATTTGGGGGAGGGAAACCACTTCATTCGGGCTGTTTTGACCTTCATGCCATGAATCCCAATGAAAGACAGCAAGAACATCAGGAGCTGAGATCCAGCTCGAGTTAGGTAAAATCCCAGGCTGGATTGGGGTGGGGATCTTAGGGTGTGGTCCAGTCCAACCTAAGAGAAGCAAGGACATTCATGAAATTCTGACATTACTAAAATCATTTAAGGGACTGGCAAGTAATATTACATTTAGTATTCATGATTTCTGTCCTTATATTAATTCTTCTGTCAACACAGAACCATCATAACAAAAAGGCATGGTCAAGCAAAGCAAATTCTTTCACTGAACACGTCCAAAAATTGTATGTCTTAATTTGAACCCTGAGTCCATCACCTCTCTGGCTGAGACTGGGTAGCATGTTCATCATCACTCCTCTAGAGTTGGGGGTAATCATTGTACTGATCAGAGAACTTAAGTCTTTCAAAGTTGTCTTTACAATATAATTGTTATTCTTCTGGTCTATTCTCCTTATTCTGCATCAGTTCATACAAATCTTTCCAGATGTCTCTGAAAGCATCCCCCTCATCATTTCTTAGAGCACGGCAGTATTCCATCACATTCATATACCATGGTTTGTTTGGTCATTCCCCATGATGGGTTCTCCCTTTGTTTTTAGGTCTTTGCCATCACAAAAAGAGTGGCAATAAATATTTTTGGTTTTTCCTTTTTCTTTGATCTCTTTGGGGTATAGACCTAGTGCTGATACTGCAGGGCCAAAGGGCATACACAATGTAGTTATATTTTGGGCATAGTTCCAAATTACTTTCCAGAGTGGCTGAACCAGTTCATAGATCCATTGACATAATTTGCCTGTATTCCCACAGCCCCTTCAACATTTGTCATTTTAAGACAGGCCATTTCGTAAAAAGGCCACTCACAAGGGATTATATTTCTCTAACAAAGAAGGAAAGTGAAAGACCCACTGGTAGGGAGGGACCTGGTAAAAGGATAGGGATAGAGATTTGGCCACATAGATCCAGTGACTGGATGGTGAGTGAGAATGTCCGTCAGACAGTGGGGGTGGGGAGGTAACCTAAGTGTACCTTAGGGTCCCTTAGGTGGAGTCTAAGACAGAAGGACCCAAGTTCTCATTGGGTTGGAGAGAGAAGTCCAGCCATAACCCAAGCAGCATATTCCCTCAAGGCCAACAGTTGTAGTTTGAACACTGCCTAGAAAGACCTTCTCTTGCATAGAAAGGAAGACCAGTGGCAAGCTTTCTCCCACCTATGATCAGCCTGTGCAGAGGAGGGAGGATCCAATCCCTTCAGAGGTAAAGTGAGCAAAAGAGACAAAAGTCCCTGCTCCAATGGACCTTATCTCCCCTTCCCCTTTCTTAACATGGTACCAGAAGCACTAACCAAAAGGTGGGAAGGGGAAGGACCTTACTGGTCAATGAATCTAATTCCCTCATTTACAGAGACCCAGAGAGGTTATGTAACTTGCCTAGGGTCACACAGCTAGTAAGTGAGATTCAAGCTCAGATCTTCATAAGTCTAAGTCCAGGACAGAAAGTCAGAGTTGAAAGTGTAATAGTCTGCTCTGTGAGGGAAAAGGGAGACACTCCAGGTACCTAGACCTTTTTAGGGACTGAGATGCCCTAGGGAAATGAAAATACCTCCCCAGGCTTATCAGCTTTTCCCCTTCCAAATGGAAGAGGTTTTTTCCCCCCTGTTTTCCTTGAGCATGCTCCACGTATGAAAACTCATAATTATGAAGCCTATTGAGAAGAGCTAAAAACAAATAGGTTTTAAAAAAGAAAACTATATTAAGGGAAAAGGAGAAGATCCAAGCAGGGGTGGGGACCATTCACTGTTCCAAATAGATGGGAATAAGACAATAGAAGGGTGAGGGGAGGCAAAATTCCCTGACTCTTAATTTACTTCTCCTTTTCCTGGCAAAGGAAATCATCTTTGGATCAAAAGTGGCTAATAAATGAAACTTTGAAACCTAAGCTAATCAGGGAGAGAGTAAGGTGTCTTCTTTGCCCTTGATGAGTTCAAGATACCAAATACAAACCAACTAGGAGAAGGTACGGCAAGAATTCGCAAATGTGATTCTGGAGCTACATCATGGATCTTTGCAAGACTGGGAGATGTGCCACAAAATTGCCAAAGGGTGAGTGTTCTATTTTCCAAAAAAGGAAGAAAGTGTAATTTGCAAACTCTGGGTCAATGAACTTGACTTCAAGTCCAAGGAAAACCAAAAGAATTAACTACGAAATGGATGATTTGTAAATATCTAGGAAAAGATGGAAGTGTTCCCAAAAGTCAGCCTGACTTCATCAAGAACGAGTCATGCCAGAGGTGCCTTCTTTTGTTTTTTGATAGGGTTCCTAGTTTGTAAAGGTCTCTAGCGTAGTGCCCCAGGGATCTGTGATTGACCTTCTACTATTTATCATTTTTATCAATGACTTGTGCAACTCAGGGCACAAAGTAGAATGTTTCTTCAGCTTGTTGCCTGATCCAAGATTTAGAATTTCCTGTCTTTAGGACTCCACAACAAAAGGAAAAATTCTCATGAAAATATTCAGAACTTGTACCTGAATCCTTAAAGTCAAACTATATGAATGTTGACTAGATGGGAATATTTTCATTCTGGGAGATCTTTCAGCTCTCCCCCTGACCCCAATACAAGGCTATCCCAGATGCTTAGCTTGCCTGCTAACCATGCTGATATTTACAAAGGGAAAGGTGTTTCCTACCAAGTTGCAATGTCAGTATCTTGCTGATTCATTCATTCTTTCATGACTCCATGTCAGGAGTTTTTCTAGTACAGAATTCTCTCCCAGAGGATCCCATTATCTATTGCTATTCTCAAACTCTGCCATAATACTCTGTTTTCCCCTGGATTATGGGATGGCAGGTCAGCTAATCAGTCAGCTGACAGTCTTCTCAGCAGGTGCTAAAGCTTTCTTTAACTAGGAAGCCATAAACAAGCATTTGTTAATCACCTATATGTACCAGAGATATGGATACAAAGAAAAGCCAAAAAAAAAAAAATAGTCCCTGTTATCAAATAGTTCACAGTCTAGTTGAGGAGGCAACATGCAAACAAATATGGATAAACAAAATGGACACAAGAAATATCAGAGATAAGTAACAGAAGAAAGGCATTGGCATTAAGGGGGATAGAATCAGAAAAATCAGCTAGTAGTCCATTTCGCAGAGGTGTAAACTGAGACCCAGAGAGGTGATGCTACTTGGCCAGGATCACACAGAGTTTCAAAACCAGTTCCTCTGATTCTGAATCCAATGTGTTGGATTTATTACACTGTACTGTGTCTTGACCCACTGAGCTCTTTGTGTGGGAGATCAGAAGAGAAGTAGTTTATTTGGGGCCCTTCTTTCTCCATATGACCCACGAGAAGTTAAACCTCTCTCCTGGTGAAAGGGCCCCCAGATCCTATCAGAATTTACCACCTGCTGTGTTTTCTTTCACAACATGACTAATATGGAAATGTTTCACATGACTATACATGTATAACCTATACATGCTTTCCTTCTCAATGGAGTGGGAGGAGAGAGAAGGAGACAATTTGGAACTCAAATTTTTAAATTTAAAATTAATTTAAATTTAAAATCAAAACCAAATTTTAAAATTTTTAAAAAGAAATGTTAAACATTTATGTAACTGGAGCAAAATAAAATACTAAATAAATAAAGAATTCGCCACCTGGTTGGCACTCTCCCAAGACTGTTCCACCGCACTTGCCTTTAATCTCATTTCCAATAAATGCTACTGTTCCTGTCACCCAGTGCTGACTATATTAGGGAAGTTGGTAAAAGGTGATATGACGGATCAACTGTTAAGAGTGCCAGTAGTATCACTTTTATTTTCAAAGTCCTAGTGTCAGGGGCATTGAGTATCAACAGAAATGGCATCCCAGTCCAATGGAGAGTGTCCTGCTGCTCACACTGAGGCAATCCTATCTGTCTAGAATAGTGGAAAACACACTGGCTCTGGAGTCTAAGGAACTGGATTCAATCTGACCTGTGATGCTAATTGCCAGTGTAATGGTGGATGTTTAACTCCCCTGGGCCTTGGTTTCCTTGTCTGTAAATGAGGATGTTAAATTAGATGGTCTCTGAGGTCCCTTCCAACTCCGGATCTATGATTCTTTACCTTCCAAAATGGAAAGTCTTCCAGTGAGAATGTGACCTTAACCCCGACGGTCCCTAGTGACATTGTCGTCATTCCCAAGGAGATGCTCATTCAGGCACTTCTGAGTATCCAATTTAATGTAATCGTCATCAACCAAATTCCAATGAAAATGTTAGGAGCCCTTCCCCCTCCCATCCTACGGCCCAGTCTTCGTCTTGTCCTCTCCCTGGTTTTTGTGACTAGAATGGGAAAGAGGTATGTCTCATACCATCATACCCCTGCCAGTCCTAGGTCTATGCCTGTCCTTGACTGGCATGCCCAGTCCCTTCACCTGATTCCACTGCTGTTAATCACTTATTCCTTTCCTCCTTTCATGCCCTTTATTTCTTTCTCTTCAATACCTATCACTGGGAGGTGGAGTTGATAGGATCCCTGTCCTAGTTTTTAATAGATCAGTGACTGCCACACCGGCAGGCCCTGTCATTGGCATGAGGGAAACAAAGATAAAAGCAAAAACAGTCCCTGCTCTCAAGGGGCTGACAGTCTAGCTGGGGCAGGGAGAGGAGAACATGTGCATATATCGATATATACAAAAATAAATGCAGGGTGATTTAGAAGCAATACAAACCAGGAAAAAAACTCATGGAGTTCCATCCTTGAAGGACACCAAGGATTCTGGGAAACAGAAATAAGGCTGGGGTATATTCCAAGCATGAAAACAACTAAAGCAAAGTCCTGGGGGGAGAGAAATAGAGCATCATATAGGAAGAATACAAGGAAGACATGGTTGACTGGACCATGGCAGGAGACGGTCAGAAGGGAGCAGAGTGCAATAAGGTTGTAAATATAGATTGGGGCCAGTTGTTAAAAGATGCAAATAACGAAGGGGATTATAGTTTATTCCAGAAATAATAGGGAGTTTTTTGAGTAAGATAGTGATATAGTCCAGTTTGGACTTTAGGAAAATCAGTTCGGCATCTGTGTAAAGGCAGGCCTGGTTAGAGAACAGCCTTGAAACAGGGAAACCAATTAGGTAGCCACTGCAACAGTTGGGGTCAGAAAGAAGGGGGTAAATGCAAAAATTGTTGTGACTGCTGTCAAAATTGACCTCAGAAAGTTTCTCTGGTCTTCAGATGGGGATTTCACAGCAAAGAAACAGATGGGACTTTGCTCATCTGGGTAGTTAGACACACTGATGTGATGAGAAGAAAACCAAATTTGGGAGTCAGGAGATGAGCTTGAGTTCCTGACTATTTTGTACTACCTAATTGTGTTGCCTTGAGCAAGCCACTAAATCTCCTTGAGTATTTCCTCATCTCTACCAAGCAAGTACAAGTATATGAATTATTTCACAGGGCTGAATTAAGAACCAGATCCAGCTTTTGCACAGACTGTTGTCTCATGCCTGGAATGCTCTCCCTCCTCACCATCTGTGTTTGTTATTTTAGTCATTTTCAGTTAGGTCCAACTCTTTGTGACTCCTTTTGGGCTTTTCTTGACAAAGATACTGGATCAGCTTGCTATTTCCTTCTCCAGCTCATTTTACAGATGAGGAAACTGAGGCAAACAGGGTGAAGTGACTTGTCCAGGGTCACATAGGAATAAGTGTCTGAGATTTAAACTCAGAGATGAATCTTCTTGACTCCAGACCCAGTGCTGTATTCACTGTACCACCTAGTTGCCCCATCACCTTCTCTAGCATCCTTTAAGCTTTTACTCATGTTTCTCTTACAGGAAAGCTTTCCTGTTCCTCCTAGTTGTTAATGCTTTCCCCTCCTTTCAAATGTTCTTTAATATATGTATCTGTTTATAGCTCTAAAGCTGGAGGAAACCTCAGGGACAATCTGGTCTGATGCTTTTATTTTACAGATGAGGAAACTGTAACCTGGGAAGGTTGCTCAAGGACACAGAAGCAGTAAGCAGTAGTAAAAGTTAAGTAGTCCTAAGACTTTACACTGGTTGTTCCCATGCCTGGAATATACTCCTGCCTTATTTCTGTTTCCCAGAATCTTTGATTTCCTTCACAGAAGGAACTCCATGAGTTTTTTCCTGATTTCTACTTCTACTAATGCCTCCCCATCCCAAAATCACTTTACACTTATTTTTGTATATATCCATACACATAGATGTCCTCCTCCCCCCAGGAGCAGGATTTGAATGCAAGTTGTGTGAATTCAGAGCTTGTGCACTTCCATACATCATACTTCCCCTCTTACATGTATCATCCAGTATTATTAAGCCTTAATCACTGAATGAGTGCTGCCTCAGTCAAGCAGAGACCTGTTAAAGACCTTCCCCTACTGCATCCTGGGCCCTCTGCAGATATCCTAGAGGGAAAAGTGAGGCTGGTGACTTTGCACAGCCCTCCCTCACTTAAATCCAATTCTCTTGCATATAATGGCATCTCCTTCCTGATGTCATAGTCCTCTTTGAGAACAGACACACAACAGCAACAGACAATATTCTCTCAAGTTCCTGGACAGCAAGCAGTGTTTTATTTTTGTCTTGGAACCCCTAAAACCTAGTACAGTAGCTTGTCTGTATTTCTAACCAGACCTGTGATTGCATCAGAAAAGAAAATTCTTGAAGAGTGGTTTCTGTTGTCAGGGCTGATGAACATTTTCTTTGCAATTTATAGTCCTGGAGAATTGCCTGAGGCACAAAGAGTATATGTGTGTGTATTACATATATGTATGTATATGTACATTTTACATATATGTGTATATATTACATAGGTGTATATATGTCTGTGCGTATATATACAAATGACTTATAAAGGGTCACATAGTCAGTATTGTGTCTGAGCTAAGACTTCAAGTCTTCCAAACTCTCTCTCTCTCTCTCTCCAGTATGCCATGATGTTCTGCACATAGTAGGTGCTTAATATGTGCTTGTAGAATTGAATTGACATGACATGCCCCCATCTCTGGACCTTTCCATAGCTTCTCCTCCATGCCTGAAGAAAAGCCCTCCCTTCTCACTTCCACCTCTTAGCATCCCTAGAGTCTTTCAAGGCTCAACCCAATACTACTTCCTGCAAGAGGATTATCCTAATTGGGCTTGTTACCTCACCCCAATTACTTTGTACATTATTTACTTATCTGACTTTATGTGGGTCCCCATAACCCCAAAACACAATGTAGCTCCTTGAAGGGAGATACCTTTTCATTTTTGTCTTTCTGTGTCCCTGCCACATAGCCCAGTGCCTGGTACATAGGAGATGCCAGACCAATGCTTCATAAATGAAACAATGAATCAATGAATATCTTCTTAGCAGTGGTCTCTGTGAGGTGAGATCTACCACAAAGAAAAGCCATCTGATGGCCAGCCTTCTGGTGTTGACCCTTTTTCAACTTAACTAAGTTGGTCTTCTCAGAACAAACACATAGTTTATCACTGGGCCCATACTCCAGAACTTAAACTAAAATGATGAAGCTGGTCAATCTTTCCAGCTTGGGAGAAACTACTAGGGTTTGTGTTTGACTGAAATAACTCTGAAGAACCTAGGGGCAGCTACCTACACATCATGACACATCGCGTGGGATTTCAGTGGAGGTTATTTTTCTTAGTTCCCTCTGGCTACCCTTACATTCTCAGAAATGAGTAGATGGAGAGCATGGAGTTAACTTCTGACTGAGACTTGGTTTTTAGATAGCCAAAGAAGAAACTCTCCAGGCCTATCTTCTTGCTTTTCTCCAATGCCATGGTTCATTCACGGTCAAGACCCTAAGGGCTTTTAATACACTTGGTTAACCAGGCCACAAGCAAGACTGCACAATTCCCTTGATCCAGGGCTGTCCTGAATCCAAACCTAGACCTTCAAATTAAGTTTGGGTTTCATTTCCCTTGGGCTTCCCAGTCTGTGCCACAGAGAGAATTTTAAAAGATAAGAGAGATCTTTGGTCCTCTCTAGTTCTGAGGCATCTCCACACACAAGGTACAATAGGACAAACCAAGATGCATAAAATGTGGTCTAGATCCTTCAGGAACTTTCAGTATAGTTGGAAAGTCAAGACAGAAGTTAAAATAGAAGGCCTAACTATATCTATATGTCATAAAATATAAAGTCTCCTGTTACTTGCCCAAGGTTGCAATCACACAGATAAAAACACAATTCAAACCCAGGTCCCCTGAGTTCTTTTTTTTACTGTACCATGCTATCTTTACTGGCATGAACAAAGTCTCTGCTCTAAAGTGGGCTATCTCCACTAAAAGTCATTTGCCAGTATGGCCTTGGAGCAGTCATTTAACCTCCATGGGTCTTGATTTCCTTATCTCCTCAATTTTCCTCAATTTCTAAGGAACCTTCCTGTTCTAAGTTGTGGGATCCTGTCATCCTAATGTGGTGTCATGGATTGGGCCACACGGGGAACTGGAATAGTCTTCCAAGGTTTTGTGGGGCAAGTGATTCTTGATTTAGACCTTGAAGAATGAATAGAACAGATGAAAGGGGGATAAGGTACTTGGGTAGAGGGGAGAAGGGGAGAAAAAGGGATTCAGAGGAACATAGAGCCATGAGTGAGAGGCAGTATAGTATGATCAATTAGAAAGATAAGTTCAGATCCAATGTCACATATTGACTCTGTGGCTCTGGACCAATCATTTATCCTCTTGAGGTCTCAGTTTCCATATCTGTAAAATGGGGGTGGGGAAGGTCTTTTGCAACTTCTATGATCTAGGTGGAGCTGTAAGGACCACTCATTTTGCAGATAAGGAAACCAAGCCTCAGAGAGGTAAAGTAAAAATTGCCTTCAGTCATACAGACAACAAACACAGTGAAGTCTGACTTCAAATCTAGTGTTCCTTTCATTATAGCTGGCTGTCCTTGTCAACCTGAGCAGAGATTTGGTTCTGCAAGGGCTATCTTCACTGTGAGGCCACGTGGATTCTAGTCCCCGTTCACCTCTCTGAGCCTCAGTTTCCTAAACTGTAAAATGAGGGAGTTAGATAAGATGACCTCAAAGGTCCCTAAAGGTTCTGAAATTGATGATTCAAAGGTCCAGCCTTGCCAGGAAGTCAAAAAAGGACCTTTCTGCTAAAGCTCCCAGATGAATTTCCCCATCTGTCCAATATTCCTATCTGCTCATGGGCGGGGTGAGGACGAAGTAGCTGATATTTGCATTGGGTTTTCCCAGAAAAGCCATGGCTGCAGGGAAGTCCCCTTTGTAGAAATCCAAGATAGCGTCTCCAGTGCTAGCTAAGGGTGTGTGTGTGTGTGTGTGTGTGTGTGTGTGTGTGTGTGTGTGTGTGTGTGTGTGTGTGTGTGTGTGTGTGTGTGTGTGTGTGTGTATGGGTGTGTGTGTGTGTGTGTGTATGGGTGCGTGTGTGTGCGTGTGTATGGGGGTGTGTGTGTGTGTATGTGTGTGTATGGGTGTGTGTGTGTGTCTGTGTGTGTGTGTGTGTGTTTCTCTCCTTCTTTGGGGGGCTTTGCAAAGAAGGTCCTTTTTTTGAAAGCGAGGCAACCCGGGGAAAAGAAGGTACTTTTTTACTTTTTGCGAGAGACCGGAGAGAGGCTGAGCTCAATGGATTCAGCCTGTAGTCTGAGGGGACTGTTTAGTGAATGAAGGAATGAGTAAGACTGAGGACCGAAAAAGGATGTCACCAGGGAATGGAGGGAAGGAGAAAGGGGAGGAGAGAGGAAGGGGGTGAGGGCGGGAAGTGGGGGGGAAGGGGGAGGGAGGAGGCTCGGTCTCTGCGCACCATCCATTGAGCCCCGTGCTCTGGAGCAGAGTGAGTGACACCAGGCTGAAAAGGATCCTGAGGAGGCTGCTAAAATGTTCAATAGAGGACTGAGTGCCAGCGGGTGAGTGGTATTGATGGCCAGATCCGGTCAGCGGGCGGCCCCAGGGTATGCTTTTTGCCTGGCTGCTGAAAGAGCTGGGGCTCCTGACGGCTGCTCCATCTTCACTTCTTGTAAATGACTCCAATCATAACGGGGTTAGCGTGACTGAGGCGTCGCTGCCGGCCAGCCCTGCATTTGTCACTCCTTGCCTGTGGCCCCCGGGACCATTACCCCTCCCCTCTGTTAATGGGGAGCCTGTCACAGACTAGATTTTAATGACATTCATTAGGTGTGCCTCATTTACATACAGGTCTGTATCTGGCCCTGGGAACAACCCTATTAGGCAGATTAAGTTTTCTATCTCTCCAAGGCTGGAGGCTTTATGGTGGAAATTCATTCAGCTGGCCCCAGAGCTCCTCATCCTCCATCCTTACACACACACACACACACACACACACACACACACACACACACACACACACACACACACACACTCATCATCGTCACCATCATTTGATGTCCTGATGTAGTAAAAAAAAGAACCCTTCATCTAAAGTCAAAGGAACTAGGCTGGAGTTCTGGCGCTTCCACTTACTAAAACTAATTTGGGGCAAATCACTTCACCTCTGGGCCTCAGTCTCCTCATTTGTATAAAATGAAGAGGTTGAACTAAATGATCCCTAAGGTCCCTTCCAGCTAAAAAAAACCCACTGATCCTATGATTTCTAAGGTCCCTTCTATCTCTGAATATGTAATAACAAAGAGACTGTATTACAGTACTTTAAAGTTTAGAAAAGCAGTGGCTCTGAAAAGAAATGAGAAAATTCACCTCCTTCCCTTCTTTGTAGAGTGGGTAGGTGGGGAAGACTATGGGCATGTATGAGTATATACACTTTTAGACTTGGTTGATACTTTGGTCAGTTTGCTGGACTGCTTTTTTCCCTTCTCTTTTGTGTTCCATAGGCTGGTTTTTCTGGATGGGAAGGGAAAGAATATACTATGGGGGGGGGGGTGGGGGGGTGGAAGAGAAGGTAAAGTAAAATCAAGAGAGTAATTTTAAAAAATAAATAAAGCCTATCAAGTACAATGATCTTCTGAAGCTGAATTGTTCTTCTAGTTTTCAGATGAAGAAATGGTCATCCAACCAGTCAGTATTAGAGCTGGGATTTGAAACCAAGACTCCTGACTCCAGGTCCACTGTTACTTCTTTAAATCTCAGCTAAAGTCCTACCTGCCATTTTGGATATATCTTGTGCATGTTATTTGCATGTTGGCTCACCCATTAGACTCTTTGAGAAGGGGGACTGAGTTTTTTTGTTTTTGTTTTTTGACTGTTCTTTAAGTGCCCAGCATTTTAGTATAGTGACTGGAAGGTAGCAGACACTTAACAAAAGTTAGTTGACTGACTGATGATGGTACCACATACTTCTTATGCCTGCATATGAGCTAACACGTTTAATAAACACATACACAAGCAAAAAAGTGTTCTCTCTTCTCCTGCTTGCAACATTTAGGACTTAAGTGGCAAATGGATGTTCCTCAGTGTCTGTTCTATGTGGTACAGAGGAAGGTCCTGGCTCTTGGACTCAGAGGGCCTGAGTTCAGGTGCCTAGTCTGCGACTTCCTATCTGTGATCTTGAACAAGTCAATTCTTTCCTGAGCCTCTGGATTCCTTCTCTGAAAATGAGGAGATTGGACTAGATAACCCTGTAAGGTCCTTGCCAAATCTAAGTCAATGACTCCGATTGTTGACATCTGGGATTGTGTCCTATCCACCAAAACTAATTTTAAAAAATGAGAAACCAGCTGGTCCCAGTCTGCTGCAGTTAGCCAAAAGAGCACCCTGGTACAGGCTTGCCACCTCAGAAGCTCATCTCCCAAGGAAGCCTCTTTGATGGCTACATGAGAAAGGGCAAAGCACAGAGGGAAAAGAAAAACTCCAGGGACCAGAAAGGCTCCCTGACTGTTACTTACAGAAAGAGGAAAGGGGGGCTGGAACTTTGAGTCTAGGTCCTGTCTAAATGGATTAATGGAAAAGCTAATTGTCGTTCCTTCATTAATCTTGTTAGCCTAAGAGTGTCAGATAGGGCTTATAATGATCTCCTCTGACTGATTGCCCTCCCTACCATGGAAACCCCCAAATTCAGGTCATTTATCAAAAAGGAGGAGGGCCTCAGGGGATGAAGCCAGGTGCTGGTGTTTCTTTGAAGCATGTTTCAAGCTGCTTGGTTGGCTAAGCTGGGAGCTGAGTAGAATTCAGTAGAGTAGGTTATAGGGGACGGAGACTCCTTGTGCTGAGGCAGTAAGGGAAGAAGATGCTAGCTCTGAAAGTGTAAGCCTGGGATCATTCCAAGGCTTTGGTTGGAGTCTTCCTAGAGTTCAAATCTAACACCATTCCCCCTGCCTCCCAACTCTCCCCAAGTCTATTGCAAGATAACCTGCTGCCATTTTAAGGTACGAATCTTTGGTTCTTTGCCAATTAAAAAAGAAAAAGACTCAGAGTGTATGAAGTACCACAACTTTAGAGAACCTATATATCACATCCCTGAGAGGACCCAGTTTAACTGTAAAGTGCTACATAAATATAGGTTTGTTATTATGTACAAGGTCCAACACCTCTGTGAAGAATTCTACTTTAAGTATCCTCTCCTCAAATTTTCCTGCAGTACTTTGGGTGGTTCAGAGTTGTCCTTGTATTACATTGAGCCATTTACAAAGTCATGTGTTCCCTTATAGACCATAAATTCCTTAAAAGCAAGGTCTAGGTTCTGGCAGGGAAAAGTTAGTGCAATCTCCTTCTAGTGACTAGGACTCAAAAAAAAAAGGATCCCATCCTAGCTTCACTTGACACTGGGAACAAAATAGAGGAAGAATGCCTGATGCTAATGGGATTCCCTTGTCTCTGCAGCCTATGTTTCTGAATAGCTCTGAACAAGGAGAAAGAGGTAGAAATAGTACTGGTGATGTATGAGAGGCTTAGGATCCAACGAGCATAGCAGCAGTAGGGGATTTAGGATTCAGTGACTACAGAGTTAGTGACTGGGATTGAGTAAGTGTTCATGTACCTAGGTTAAGATTTAGGAAAGTACCTTAGATTGGATTACATCCAGTCCAATTTCCTCATTCTGTAGAGGAGGAAACTGAGGAACCATAAAGGTGACTTGCCCAAGAAGTTGGGTTTCAAATAGTTCCAAAGCTGGCACTTTCCACTATACCATTTTCCAAGATGTCCCAAAGATTTAGTCTCTGATGAAAAAAAGGGCTAACAAGACAGACAAAGAAAAACCCTTCTCCTCCTTTGCCAGGCCCCCTACCGCTTAAGTTTAGCTTCAGTTCAGCTTTTCTCACCTTAACCATATTACAACCTACAATTCCCATTACCTGCCCCTCATACACACTAGATCTCATCTCACTTTTTATTCCTGTAAATTGACGTCAGCCCTGCTGAATCATGAAGCTGAGGTTTTTAAGCAAAAAAAAAAAAAATCTGTTAGGGCAGAGAAGCCACATGGGCCCCTTGCCTCTTCCTCCTCTTCAATGATGGTATTTTTAATGGTGTGCACAAGATTTCAGTTTTGGCAGCACATTAAAGAAAACAGCTGGTCACATGTTGACTTTTTGCTGGGACTTTTTTTATACACATACACAGCAATTTCTAAATATTCAGTCTATAAAATAATGCCCTTAAAGTTATTTTCCTTACCCTTAAAAATCCCAATCCCCCCTTCCAAAATGGGCACTATCTATAAAATTAGATCCCTGTGCATGGCCCTCACTCTGGTCCCTTTCAGGACACCTTTAGGTTCATCCCTAGGCTTCTCACATCAGGATTAGGAAGGGATAATGAGCTCACACAAGAAAGTGCTCCCCTCCCCAGGAGCACCCCCTCCTTCTTTTCCCACAGGACAATATCCCTGGGACATTAGGGAGAGAATTGGAAACAAACAAAATAGCTCAGGTTCCCAAGAGAAGCCCTTTAGACAAGATGTCAGCTCTTTCTCTACCACTCCCCACTTACTAAAATGGGTCAACTTGAGAAAGCTTTAAGAGATCTAAATCTCCTCTGGCCACTTTTAACCTTTGAGCCTGGAACCTATTTAATCCAAAAGCATGCCACAGTGACTCTTGTTTTTCCGCCCGAAAGTTAATTTCATGGAGCACTTTACAGTTTGAAAGGTATTACTAAATATTAGGACACTACATTATAAACATGTCGAAGGCTCCAGAGGGTCATTTTAACTTTCAAAAATGAAGTGAAATGCAGCATAAAGCCTGCTTAACCCCAAACCCTACAATGACTCAATTAACAGCTCTCTGTAGTGCCGAGCTTGCTGGTTCCCAGCACCAGCCATTCATCAAATTCTGATTTCCTGGATCACTGCAGCCTCCCATCACCTAGACCTCAGACATCTACAGGCTCTCTCCAATTGTTCCCTACCAGAAGCTGCTGTTGGTAGAGGCAGGAGGTATGGAGTGGCCATTTCCAAACCTCAGTCCATTCCTTTGGCTCCTCTGTCATGGTTTAAAAAGTTGCTCTGAACAAAAATATTAAGAGTCCATACGGAGGAACAGAAGCTAGACTATGGCCTTGTCCCCATCCCAGAACCAGGTAAAAATCACTCTATTCTTACCCAAAGCTTAAACACAGCATGGGATCTTTTGAACCAGACAGTATGATTTTTTCACCTGACAGTTGAGGTGGTTTATAGAATTGGTAAGGACTTACCCTAGTTAATTTAACCATTTAAGTTAGCTGTCAAAATCTAGTAGCTTCAGGGTATGTACTTCTATTCAGAGAAGGCAGTAAACCCAATGAGACCAGGTCCAAGGATTCTGATTAGAATCCATAGAATCCTTCCCTTTGTTCTTCTCAAAGGTTTTAAGGTCTTTAGGACATTTGGGGAAACAACCTCCAAAGACAAATGACCATTACTAGTGTTTGTCCTAGCACCATTCCCTTCCCAGAAACACCCTCAGGCTGACTTAAAGCTCTCTGAAGGCAGACCAACCTCAAGGTAATGAACACATCAGAAATGCTTCTCTCTTTTGTTTAAAAAAAACTTTTATAATAAAGTTTATTACATTATTTTCTTTTAAAAATATAAAATAATAAGTTTCTGCATAGCAGAAAAATTAAGCCAGAGACCCCTGGTTTGTGCAAAGATAGTTGATGTTTGTAAACATGAGGAGGGAAGGGAGGTAAGTGTACAGGTCCCTGTCCCAAATACATTAAAATAATAGAAAAAAATAAATGGGCCTCAATTTCCCCTGAGGCAGGAGGGTAGAAGCACTCAGGGAGAGGAGCAACTCCATCCGAGGACTTTCCTTCCTGGGGAGGGGGCTTTGCTTTCTCCCTTTTTTATGGCTCTTCAGCCATACCCACCAAACCACGAAAAAAATCAACCTCAGCTCCCTCTTCCTGCCATTCCCCCTACCCAAAAGAAAAACAAAACCGATCCCTCCCTCAAAAAAAAAAAAAACCATAGTTAATGCTGCCACCACATTCTTCCATCTTTTCATATCTGGAAAGGAAAAGACTTCAGGTAGTCCTTAAGGACAGGATTTAGCGGGATGTTGCCCAAATTGTCCCTTCCAAAGGTGGCCACGATGCTCTTTCGACACAGCTCCTGAAGGGGTCGCACCCTTAGTTGTCGAAGGGGGGTCACCAACATTTTTCGGGGAGAGTTCAGGTAATGTTCCAGCAGCTTGAAGAGGCAGTCGAAGGTCTCCCGGCTGCCATCCAGGTTGAATCGACCAGCCTGGAAGTTGACCCGGATGCTGGTGGGCCCTGAAGCCATCTTAACACTGATGGCAAAAAAACAGTTTTTCTGCCGGCTGTCCCGGACCAGAAAGGTCCCCACCGGCTCACCCTTGAGTTTCTCGTGGGCCACGTTCACACTCAGAGGCCCCCAGTAAAAGCCACAGGCATCCAGCAGGGCGCTGGCTCGGGTGATGCTGAAGTAGTCCGCCTGGGAGCGGAAGGTTCGGAAGTGAGTGTCCCCCTGTCCCTGGGTCGCCGCCGCCAGGGCCACCGCACCATGGTGAGGGGCCAGGCCGTGTTGGGGTCTGGACTGCGGGCTGGGATGTTCCCGGTTGGCCCGGTGGGATGGAGGAGGAGGAGGAGGGTCGAGTCTTCTTCTTGTATCTGCTGTAACTGCATTGTCGGCTGCCACCTTACTGTGTGCTACCATTCTACAGACTGGGCCAGCCTGTGGGGTCGCCCATAGCGTCCGGCGGCGGGCTCGGGCTCCACTCCAGCAGCAGCTACTCTGAAATCCCAGACAGAAGGGCAGAGAGAGACAAGGAAAGAAAGAGAGAGAGGCAGAGTGAGTGGGGAACATTTCCTGAGAGCAGGCAGCCAGGCGGGGGCTGTGCTGGACGAGTGTGCCAAGTATAGAGTCTGCCCTAGGTTGGGGTATCCCCCGAGGAGGCTTCTGCGCTCCTGGTCCACGGGTGTCAGAGGATGAGGATGCCAGTGTTCCTCTAAGCAAGAGAAGAGCCTGGGGAGCAAGCCTGATGTTTCTCTGCAGGATGGCTTAAGTGGAGGGGAGAAGGGGGTGGGCTGGGCTGCTGTGTATAGTACAACATCTATATCTTTAGATTACGGCAAGTGTCCTGGAGCCTGAGAAGTGCCCTCTGCCTGGCTCCCACCCCCCCCCCCCCCCCAGTTCCCTGGCCACAAGCCCAGACTTTTCTCTCATCGCTCGTTGCCTCCCTCTGCTGGCTAATAAGATGCAAGACGGCTTGTTCTGGGACAGTTCTTGAAAATCAGCGGGGGAAAATTCCCAGTTTTCACACAGCTAGCTAGCTGCCTTTAAGGGTGGGCAGGCCAGATGGGGGAGACGGCCCCAGAGAGCAAGGTGCAGAATGCTATACAGGGACCACAGAGGCCAGAAACTAAGGAATGATGCACACTGGCAGCCATTACCTCCCCCCACCCCCCAACCCGCGACTGGGACTCTGAGGACAAGGGGACCAGGAGGGCACAGAGGATGGCCCACAACTCAGGAGACCCCACTCCGGAGGCCGGAATGCGGACAGGCCAGGAGCCGGGTGTCCGTAGCCCTGTCTCTGCTGCTGCTGCTCTCTCTCTTCTCTCTCTCTCTCTCTCTCTCTCTCTCTCTCTCTCTCTCTCTCTCTCTCTCTCTCTCTCTCTCTCTCTCTCTCTCTCTCTCTCTCTCTCTCTCTCTCTCTCTCTCTCTCTCTCTCTCTGATGATGAAGATGATGATGCTGGCAGCCCATAAGGAGAGGGTATCCAGTCATCCCTGTGCCAGTCTCCCGCTTTCCCTTCCCTCCGATCACTCTCCCTACGGCGGGGTCTCTCTTCACTCGGCTATCCTGGTCCGGAGCTGGGGATCCGTCTCCTAATTGCCCCGCACTGGGCTCACGGCGGGAGGAGACACGGGCATCCACACCACCTCCCGGCTCCGGGACCTCCCTCCCGCCCCAGTCTCCAGTCACTCCCGGCGCCCCCGGTCCCAGCTCACCTGGTTCCCAGGCGGGTGGGCGCGGCTCGGCGCCGCGGGCGGGGCGGCGGGGGAGCTCCGGGGCCGCTCAGGCGCATAGTCCGGGGCTGGGAGCCAGTGCAGCTGCTGTAGCCGCAGCTCCGTCTGCTCCGCGCACAGCGCAGGGCGCAATCTATTTAAATCTCCGAGGTTCGGTGGCCGAGACTAGGGTGGGTGAGGGCCGGCGGGAGGGGCTGGGAGGGAGGCGGGGTCCAGAGCTCCGCCCCTTGGGCTTTCGGTTTCTATTCTGGAGGTAAGGAAGCTACGCCCAGCTCCCGCCCAGCTCGGGCCCCCTCTGCGCCGGCTCACCTCCAGCTCCAGCCTTCTCCCCATGGTTTAACCCTGGCTCTATTTGCCGGACATCCTTAACGCCCGCCCTGACTGTCTTCATCCCAGCCCCACCCCCTTCTTGACCTCTCCAACCCACCCGTTCCCCCTCTCCCTAAAGCCCAGACCCCTCTCACTCCAGCTAGCGCCCCGCACGACCGCTGCGCGCCTTTCACCCCCGGAATCCGGCTGCCTCGGCCCAGTTCCTCCTGCTGGTAGTGTTTGCTTCCCAGGAAGCTGATGCCTTTAACCACAGAGTTCAGAGGAATTCCTCTGGGGGAGAGCCTTAACCAAACAACCCATCTGTTAGTTCCTCGGAAAATGGGTGTGGCGAGGGGTGGGGGCCGGGCTTGGCTAGATCTCCGGAGCCGACTCTCCTAGTCCTTACCCGCCCGGCTCCAGCTCCACACCCAGCTTCAGCCCGGGACAGCCGAAGGCTCCATGAACCCCGGCTCGGGACCCCAGCGGATGCTATTGTTAGACCGCGGGGGAATCTTTCTGCAGCGGAGCTTCCCGGGAGCTGGAATAACATGCGTATTTCTCCTTCCCCCAGTACGGTTTAATTCATCCAACATTTATTGAGCGCTTACTATGGCTCTGCCACGCTGCACTTCAGTGGCTTAGATTGTGTTCGTGCCAGCACTAGAGAAACGCAAACTACTATTGATTACCCTTCAAGCTATTATCGTTGCTTAGGGAGACTAGCAGCTAGGGCTAGGTACCTCCTCTCTCGGTCCCTCATCCTCTCCAATCTGAGAGGTTCCTGCTTAACCACCCCTCACTCCTTTGCCCATCCTTAGGAAAGGTGATGAGGTCCCAAGTTTTGGAGGGGCAATACAGTGTAATGGAAAGAACATCAAGTTGGGGCAGATGTAGTGGAGAGACAGCAGACCTGGAGATCTAAGGCAAATCGCCTCACTTTTCTGGTCTTCAGAGCCTGCATCTCTCATTTGGAGATAACCACTTGTACACAGAAGTGCAGAGCTGTTGGGAGGATGGACTTTAATACAACATGAAAGCCTTTTGGAAACTGAAACTGTACAAATATTTAATAGTGTTAATGATGAGTCCACAACCACTGTCCTTGCTTAATGCCAGACGTCCCTTTCTGTGCTTCTATTGGGTAACACTCATTTTTCTCATCTGTTGAATCCTGGCTTTGAACTACCTGTTAGGTCTCTTCCAACTCTAAATTTAGGAGCTTTTGGTCCTACCAACTTGAACCTAGTTTTACAGGGGCAACCCTTCTCTACACCCTGGAGGCCCTCCTTTTCAGATCTCCCCTCCAGCTGCTTCCCCAACACATCCTCCAAATTTTTTTTTTTAAATATACCCCAGCTTTGGTCTTGTGATTATGCAGTCTTCATGGTCACGGTTTCAAAAAGGGATGACTTTGTTTTCTGAACCCAAAATTGGACCATGTAAGTTAACAATTTTTTTAAAAATGTGAATGGGCCAAAATATTGGAAATTAGAACCGTCTCCGAAAAATACCCAGATGTATGCTAGTGGTGGAATCCCTGTGGTTTACGCTGGCGGTGGGGAATGGTGAGAACAATGATTTTCTTCATTTTACTTACTGGAAAGAAAGTCTGCACAGACCAATTCCCCACCCCCACCTTCCAATCAGGAAAGTGGGGGAGGGGAAGGATTCTTCCAGCTAATCCGAAATGTGAGAAGGTTGTGTTCTTCAAAGGTTGGTGCTTCAAACAAAAACTGTCTTGGACCAGCAAACTTCCTGGTACAGTAGGAAAAGTACCAGCTCTGTAGTCAGTGGACCTAGGTCCAAACCAAGAAAATAATTTAATCTCCCTGGGTTTCTCATTTGTATAATGGGGGTTTGGACTCAGTGGCCTCTTACATCCCCTCCAGTTTTACACATATACCTCTTATCTCAGCTAACCTATTTCAAGGAAGCTGCTTCGAGGAAATCACACATTTCACACAGTAGATCATGCTTCCAGGTTGACTCAGACTGGGATTCTTGTCCTGTCTCTGTCACTAACTAGTTATATGACCACTGACAAACCATTCTATTATTATGAAATTCAGTTTCCTCATCTGTCAAATGAAGATAAAATAATGCAACCAGTTTTTCCTTTTCAGAAACCATACACCAAGCATTATTGACAAGGGAAAAAAGTCCTTTCTGCACAAAAATATTGCTAGGAACACTATCTGTAATAGCTAAAATGTAACAAACCAAACCAATGAGATGTCCATTAATGGGGGAATGAGCTGAACAAATTACACTATATGCACATGATGGAATTTTATTACAGTATAACAGATTTGATGGATTCAAAGAATCCAAAGAAATGTAGGAAAACTTACAAAAGCAATGCCATTAATTACTCTAAGAAGACAAATCAAAAGAACAGCATTAATTCCAACTACATAATTATAATCATAAGGCCAATAATAACTACCACCAATCTGTGTTATAGAAACAAAAAAGTCAAAAGGCATTTCAAAACACAAAAGATCTAGGTTCGACTATGTTAAAATCAAAATGGGTGTCTTTTATGTGGATTTATGAAACAATAAATAACAAAAGGGGATGGACCTGTCTCTAATCATTTAAAGTCACTTAGGTTTTGCATTCCTGTTCTCTTGCATTCCTATAATTCTTTTCTTTCCCCTTATGCCCTTGAAGAGAAAACCCAGCTGGAATGCTTTTCTTGAAATGACAAGGTTCTGACTATTCATTTCAAGTATCACTTTCTACATCATAAACTCTTCCTTGATCTCTCCAGCCCTTACTGCCCTCCTTCTGAAAACTGCCTTGTCTTTAATTTGTTTATATCCATATAGATCTTCTGGGTGGCACAGTGAATAGAGTTCTGGACTTGAAATCAGGAAGATCTGCGTTCAAGTCCAGTCTTAGACATCAGCTCAGTTTATCTACAAAATGGGATGATAATATGTGCCTCCCAGCATTGCTGGGAGAAAAAAATGAGATAATATTTGTAAAGTGCTTTAAGTATACAAAGTTTTCAAGTCTTAAGGTGCTATATAAATGCTTTATTATTATGTTGCCAACCCCTCCCCCCCAATAGAAGGGGAGCTCCTTGAAGGCTGGAGCTATTCCATTTTAATATTTGTATCTCTAGCACCTAGCACCATGTCTAGAACATAGTAGGAGATGAACAAATGATGGAATTACTCCAAGCTTCTTAAGAAGCCAAAGTCCGTCTATTTTATCACCAATATTCTTCCTTCAATGATATATGACTGGAAGATGTAAACACCATAGTCTCTGGAAACCTCAGAAGATTACCTCAACGGCAATGGAGAGACCTGCAGTGGACAGGAACAATTTGCAAAGCAATGTCATTGTTGTCATTCAGTCATTTTTTGGTTGTGTCCAACTCTTTGTCACCCCATTTGGGATTTTCTTGGCAAAGATACTGGAGCAGTTTGCCATTTCCTTCTTCAGCTTATTTTTCAAATGTGGAAACTGAGGCAAACAGGGTTAAGTGACTTGCCTAGGGTCATAAAGCTAGTAAGTGTCTGAGACCAGATTTAAATTCAGGCAGATGAATCTTCCGTACTCTCAACCTCGTACTCCATCCACAGAGCCCCCTTGCTGCCAATGTATAATGCTACCTGTTATATATTTATTCTGATCAGTTTTAGGAGAGTAGGAAGTATTTGATAGTGAGACATTTCTTGGGCAGGGGGTGGAGAACACATTTTGTGGAGATGAATATTTTGTCTACTATTCAAAAATACATTAAAGACCAGAGTAATAAAATGTTATTTCACCAAAAATATTCTTTCATCCTATAGACCTTACCAATTCTTCAGTACCTTTTCTGCTTGGTTGTCTTAGTAGCATCTCCAACTATCAGAACTCATAAAATCTTAGAGACTGTAAAATCAAAAGGTCAGAAAGAGAGAGCTGGAAAGTATGTTAGAAGCCATCAAGCTCAATCTCCTTCTTTTTACAAATGAGGAAATGAAGTTACATAAAGATTAAATGACTTGACCAAAGGCTTGACACCCTCTCCACTATACAAAGATGAAGATCTAGTCTAATCTTTTCATTGGATGAATAATCAAAAAATGAAACCAGAGAGACACCAGTTAAAGCTAATTAGTTATTGGCTGAACTGGGGCTAACATCCAGGCTGTCTGATTCTAAGTGCTCTTTCAATGGAACTATGCCACTATACACCATTTGCCTTTCTCATTTACAAAGGCTGTTCCCCCATACCTGGAATGCATATCCTATTTATCTCCACCTTTTAGAATCCCTTGTTTACTTCAAAGCTCTGCTCAGATACCATCTCAAGGATATATGAGATGTTTCTTGATCCCCCAGTTTCTACAGTTTCCCACAATATTACTTTGTATGTACTTTTATGTTCACATGTTATGTCCAGAGTATGAGCTAAGCAGGGACTGTTTCATTTTGGTCTTTATGTCCCTTGTTAAAAGCACCTACTACAATTTCTGGCTTGTGGGAATCAACTAACAAAAGCTTGTTGATTAATTCCTTTATCTGCCTGAACCCCAACAGAGTTCCATCCTACTCTGCTTCCCACCTAAACTCAAAGAATTATCTCAGAAATTGGGTGTCTTGCTGTTTTGGATCAATCCTAAATCTGGCAGTTGGGTTTGGAAGAGGGACACTTGTAGACCATATAACCTTTAACAAAAAGAATTTTATTAAATAATAACATTGAAAGTATATTCAACCATTGGTTAAATTGGGCACAACTACTCTGGTCTTCACCTTTGTTACAATGATGGCCAAGTCAAAAAGATGTGTTGACCCCAATGGGAGGCTATGTCAGTTTTAGTCTCCTGGATCAATTAAATGTTAGAGGATGGTTTCATTGCCTTTGTAAAAGGAAAGTAAGACTATGTGGCCATGACTTTCCTAGGCTAGAAGTGATGAATTTCTAGCTACCTTTGCTTCTGTTTTCATGATCCCCAACTAAATTAGTAGTAGATACTATTCCTACCACACCTGAGGAACACAGGGAATCAAACTCTATCTATACAATTGATCTCACTTGCTGTATTTGCTTCTTACTGGGGGCAGATATGTCACTGCAAATTTCCAAGATTGCTTGTGTGTGTGTGTGTGTGTGTGCGTGCTCACGCTCACATGCGCATGCATGTGTATACATATTTATATGGGTAGAATCCTATATAGTTTTAAGGTTCAGGACTGTAGCAGATGCCAACTTTAGAGACCTTAACTTGGAGGAAAGATAAGCTGGTGAGTGAGATGAAGATGGGAGGAGGGATGCTTGGAACCTAGCCCATGCCAGTACCAGGCTGAGAAGAGGTACCTCCGTGTCAGGGGTTTTCTCTGCCATGTGAGAAATGTGGACTGATTCCTATTGTGAAAAAAGAAGGCTCAGACTTGGGAGCTGACTATTCCTTGATCAGAGAGTCTCCTTGGCAGGCTGTCAGCAGAAAGGGATATAAATAGCTAATTACCCTCCTATGCATTTACCTGCACATGTCTGGATTTGCATGCCTTATTATGTCATATAAGCTATGGCAACTGGGGGCCTCCAAAATTGGGTGTCTTGACTAAGGTTTGACTCGTGTACTCATCCACTACTGCCCTTCCTAAGAGCATCCCCAGACAACCCTCTTCTTTTGGGTTCTCATTTATTTAGTTTTCATATTCCTCTATCTCTGCTGATCTTGTTCCTACCTCAAATTTCATGCTAATATAAGGAATAGTTTCTTTTGCCCCATTCTCCTCCTCTCTCAATAAAATCACCCTCCCTCAGGCCCCTCCCCCTTGCCCCTAAGCACACACCTTTTAAATATAAACCAAGGAAAAGTACAAGATAGAAAGGGCCTCCTACTGAAATCTTGCCCCAAGTGGGGAGAGAGATTGGGATAGAAGGAGGCCTGTCTTTCTGGGAGGTTGTACAGGTCCATCTGGTTCCTCCTCTTCTTTAATTTACATGTTTGGGAAGATTCTAAATGTTCCCCTCCAGGCCTCCACCTCCTCCTCTGTTGATTGACGCTTTGTGATTACCTCTTATCATCTCTTTGGACAATTCCAGAGAATTACGTGTGTTGTGGTGTGCTGAGTTTATAAAAACAAAACAACTCCATGCAAACCCAGGGATGAAAAGGAAAGGGGGGATGGAGAGAATGAGAAAAATGACCCCTCAGCCTAGGTTGTTCAAGGGCCAGGTGGAGAAGTGAAAGGCGATCTTAAGAAACAAGAGCATCAAAGTCTTGGGCATCCCACCTGCAGAAACACAAGCAGATGAAAAGGGCCCATAGACTGTTTCTTATCCAACCTCACCCCCACTTCCCCATTCAATACAAGTGTTGCCTTTCATAGGCAGCCTGGGGAGGAAAAGTCCCTAGCAGCTCCTGGCTGGCAAAGTGGCTGGGTTGACCAGCCAGCAGTCTAGAGGGGAAATGAGCAAGGACATGGAAAGACCTGGCTAGCAGAGATGGGTGGGTACTTGGGGCTTTTTTTAAAAAAGCAAGATCTGTGGTATTCTCCTCTTTCTAGGGGCCCAGGAAAGTGCAAAATGACACTGTTTGCAGACATGTTAGTGAGAGAAAAGGTCAGACAGGCTTATATTCTCTTAAAGAATGAATGTTGCAAAATTATGGAGAAAAAACTTGGCTCCAAAGATGGGAAATGAGAAGACACCTCAACTCTTCAGGGAGTGGGGGAGAGACTTGAAACTGAGATGGAAATTTGCATTTAATGTCAGATTTTTTTTTTATCATATTGATCGCTTTTGATTTTTTTCTCTTTGTCTTTTTAAAAATAAAATGCAAAACATATAGAAAGTCATTTCTGGGAGACAGAAAGCCCTTGAAACTGAGGAGGCTCAAGAGCAACCTCAGGCAGAAGGTGACACTTGAACTACATCTAGGGAGGGAGTTAAGGATTCCAAGGGGGGAGGTGCTCTGTGAAAATATTCCAGGTTTGGGGGAATTCTTTGTTCAAGATTAGAATATTCCCCTAGTAGCCTGCTGAAGGAAAAGGAGCTTCTTAAAACAGACCCAAAGAGCTCCACTCTTCTGATTCCAAAACCCAGAGCCCCGTCTCCTTCCCTCCTTCTCCTCTCTTGTAGTAACCCATTCTCAAAGTGGCACTTTGAGATTTGAATATTATCTTTTAGAAGATTTTAATAATAGTTCATATGAGACACCTCCTTTGCAACAGCCCTGTGAGCTAGATGACAGGATTATACCCATTTTACAGATGATGAAAGAGTGGTGATGAGAAGCTAAATAACTCCTTCAAGGTCACAGTAGTAAGGATCAAAGCCAAAATTTGACGCCTATATCCTCTCTTATATGCCACTACACTAGCCTATGATAGCATGATAAATGCTTGTTGACTGAGTAAAAATTAAAACCCTAAAGAATCATTATATAGTTGGTAGTGCTGCATTTGGATCCAGGAAGATCTGGGCTCAACTTGAGCCGGGGAATTTACAATCCATGTAACTCTGGACAGCTCACTATGTGTCTGGGTCTGAGTTTCCTTCTCTGTAAAATGAAGGGGTTGAATTCAGTGACTTCTAAGTTCCCTTCTGGCTCTAAAATATAGGATGCTATGGTTCCCCACATGCATTATTCTTTCAACAAGTATTTGTTTAACATCTAATATGTGCGTTACATGTTAGACTTAATCTGGTCTTATGATTTCTGTTTTAAGATTATTTAAAAATTCTTTCTCTATCTTCCATCACCCTGCTTCTCTGCCAATTAGACAAAAAGAAAAAAGGAAGCCTTTATAGTAAATATGCATAATCAAATATAACAAATGCTGCCATTGAACATGTCCAAAAATATGTCTTATTCTGCATCTTTAATCCATCGCTCCTCTGGCAGGAGGTGGGTAGTGAACTTGAACTTCCTTCTTTCTGTCTTCTGTTGTCATGATTTGTTATTTCGAGGCTCAGAGTTCCAAAGCCTTTCAAAATTGTATATCTTTAGTGAAAATATACTCAATAGGAAAGTATATGTAGAATCTATACAGAATTGTATGCAGTCGTGGGGAGGGAGGGGGGTAGTGGGGGGTAGGTGGGGGGGATAAAATCTCAATTGTATGGCAGTGATTGTTAAACATTAAAAAATAAAAAAAAGATCAAAAAAAATTGTATATCTTTGTAACATTGTTGTCATTGTATAAATTGTTCTCTGGGTTCTGCTCACGTTCTTCTGCATCAGTTCATAGAGGTCTTCTCAGTTTCCTCTGGAATTGTCTTTTTGCCACTTTTTAGGGTACAGTGATATATTATTGGTGGGGTACAGACTCTGGTAACCTCCTTGAACTCACCTTGAATCTTCCCACTTAATCTGTCTTTTCATACTCAGATCTGTTACCATTAAACTAGTCTGGCTCTCCTTTGTCCCTTATCTCTGGATAGCCCTACCTGCTTCCCACTCAAGCCCTCCCAATTGTCTCCAGCTGTTTCCCACCCGGGATTACATCATTAGTTACCCCAGTCCCATCACATCCTCCTTAGACACTCCTCCCAGACTACTAGACCGCTAGATCTTTCCCACCGTCTTTCTGTATATAAGTTCCATCTTGCCTCCATGAAGGGGCTCAGATTCAGTCTAGCTCAGATTGTATCTGGCCTGCTTGTTAATACAAGTGTTACAAATGCTTAGGCTCTGTAAGAGTCAACCCAGTATGGCGAATCTTTAATAAACTTTACTTTGGCTCAAAGAAGGCTTGAGTTGAATTCATTTGACAGGATCCAGCATGTCAATATTTTGGGGTCCTGAGCACCCCAAACCTTATCATTATGATTCCCAAACCTCAACACTCTTACATTTATGTGCCATAATTGTTCAGATACTCCCCCAATAGATAGGCACCCTCTTAGTTTTCAGATTTTTGCTACTACAAAAAGAGCTGCTATAAATATTTTTACATATATAGTGGATCTATGAATTTACTAATGGAGCAATCTCTTGAAAAACCTGCAAAAGGATTTTGGTTGACCTGAGAAAAGTATAAGAGGATGAATATCCACAATGTCTCCCATGTAATATTATCAGCTCCATAACCCCTTCCCTCTCTAGTCAGGCAGCATTCTTTATTCTTTGTATCCTCAACAAACGAATGTATCTCACTTTCCCCTTTCAAATTCTTCCTTCCCCCTCCCCCCCAACTACAGTTTGGTTAGCTGACCTCAGGCTGTGAGAGACAGTCTTGGAATGCTAGAAAACATTCTCACCTTTGACTGAGAATCCTAAGATTTTGTATCTGGAAGAGAACTTGGAAATCGGCTATTCTAACCTCCTCATTGTACTGGAGGAGAAACTGAGGCCCTGAGAAGTGGTTTGCCTAAAGATGGTGGTAGAGCTATCTGATATCTGACTCACCTTACCCTTCTCACTTTAGATTGGAGATTCTTAATTGTGTGTGTGTGTGTGTGTGTGTGTGTGTGTGTGTGTGTGACCTGAAACCTACGGTCCCCTTCTCAGAATAAAGTTTATTGCTTAAATTCTTCATTGATGGATATTCTAAATTTCAATTAAAGGTCTGTGAAAATAAAGATGTCTTTTTTTTCCCCCAACCAAGTCCATGGAGCTCCTGAAATCTATTCCCTGTTCTCAGATTCCAGGTTAAAACCCTTGCTTTAGACCCAGCAATACCACCCACTTCTGTAGATTTGTATTGCAGAGATCACAAAAAATAGGAAAAGAACCCACATATATACAAAGATATTTAAAGCAGTTCTTTTTTTGTGGTGGCCAAGAATTGGAAATTGAGGGGATACCCATGAACTGGGGAATGGCTGAACAAGTTGTAGTGCATGAATGTAATGGAATACTATAGTTCCATAAGAAATGATGAGCAGGTGGACTTCAGAAAAACCTGGAAAGACTTACATGAACTGATGCTGAGTGAAGTGAGAAGAACCAGGAGAACACTGTGCACAGTCATGGCAATATTGTGTGATGACTAACTTGGATAAACTTACCTCTTCTTAGCAATGCAAGGATCTAAGACAATTCCAAAAGACTCATGATGGAAAATGCTGTCTGTATCCAGAAAAAAAACTAGAGTCTAAATACAAATCAAAGCATACTATTTGCTCTTTTTTGTTTCTTCTTTCTCATGGTTCCTCCCATTGGTTCTAATTCTTCTTTACAACATGACAATGTGAAAATATGTTTAATATAAATGTATATGTAGAGGCTATACCAGGCAGCATGCCATCTAGGGGGGAGGGGAGGGAAGGGGGGGAGAAAATTCAAAATTTTATGAAAGTGAATGTTGAAAACTACAAATAAATCAATTTTAAAAAGAAAAACCAAACCCTGTTTTAAATCTTTCACGACTCTTTCTGAATAGGGTTATGGTTATAATTCCCCAGGCATACTCTGACTGTGTAGAAACTTAACATTTCTCAGTTTCATCAAAAAGATTTCCAAAGCCTCAGCCTTCATTTTGAAATGTGGATGTTTCCAAACGGGGGCTAGTGAAATTATGCAAATCCAAGAAATCTGATAGACATCTGATTACTGGGGGCAATGACAGTTGGAATCCCTGACTGACAGTTTTTGCTTGCTGTATCTGGAACTTGGGAACGGATAAAAGGGTGAGAGAAAAGTAGGGGAGGAAGACTTATAGAAAACTAAACCAAAGGGTAGATTTAATAATTTCTTTTCAAATTCTTCCTTCCCCAATCACTCCCGTTTCCAACTCCAGGCTACCGATGAGTCTGAGTCTGGTGGATTGCCTGAGCTCTGGAGTTTTGAATTTCCAACATCAGGTATCCTCACCACCACCACCACCACCACCACCACCACCATTCCCTTCTCCATAATAGTTAACATTTATATAATTTAGCTTACTATATGCCAGACAGTGTGCTAAGCACTTTAGAATTATCATCTCATTTGATCCTCACAACTCTGGGTGATAGATTGTTATTATTCACAGCTTACAGATGGAGAAACTGAGGCAAGCATTGGTTAATTGACTTGCCCAGGGTCACACAGTAGTAAGTATCTGAAGCCAAATTCAAATTCAAGGTCTAACCTAGGTCCAAATCCAAATGCTCTAGCCATTGCATCACCTAGTTACCCACGAAGGCCAGCACCAATGTGGTGAGACCTTTGGGAGAAGCATGAAACTTCCTAAAGAGGGGCAAAGTGGCTCAATAGCATCTGGTCTGTGGGTAAATGTTCTTCAGTCAATCAAATTAAATATGAAAGACAGTAAAATCAAAACAAAGCACATCTTCCCTGATTTTTTTTTTCATGAGTTCCAGAGCTTCCAGACTGACTTGAGGGTATGATGTAGATATGATAATAATTGTGATGTAATGATGATAGCTCACATAATCATACCTCGAATTTCTCAAGCACTTTTACATAATTACCTTATTTGATTCTCACAAAAGAGCCACGGGGGAGGAGGGTAAGCCATTATAATTCTCATTTTGCTGGTGTGGAAACAGAGTAGAAGTGCAGTGACTTATCCAAGGTCATACAGTGAACAAACTGGAAATAAACTTCAGTCTCTCCTCTAACCCCTCCCTTCCTCCTAGTACAAGGTACTTCACACACCACAGTGATTAATTACCTCCCCTTGCCACAGGCCCAATCAGAATGAAAGTGTGTGCAATTCATCCCCTTTTCAGAGGGAAAGGAAACTCTTCTTCAGAAGCTAAGGGACACAATGGAAAAAATAACTGGAATTGGAATCAAAGGATCTGAGTTAAATCTTGTTCCTGCGTCTTTAATGCTTGAGTGACTTTTGGCAAGTCCTTTCACATCTTGGGACCTTGGATCCCTCCAGCAAGCCACATAGAAACCAGGGCCTACTTGGCATCTAGTTGTCTGCTCTGTCCTGTCCTGCACTTGAAAGCCACCTTGGGGACCTTTTCTTGGAGAGATCCAAAATAAACATTAATGTAGCACTTACCGTATAACAGGTACTATGCTAAGTGTTGTCTGGCTTTTTTGTTTTAAACAAACATCTAGATCATTTGATCCTTGCAATGACTCTGTGAGGTAGGTGCTACTATTATTCTTATTTTACAAAGAAACTGTGGTAAAGGTTAAGTGACAAGCTAAGGGTCACATAACCAGTAAGTGCCTGAGGCTGTATTTGAACTCTGGACCTCCCTATTTTAGGCTCAGCCCTCTGTCCCTGGTGCCATGTACTGTCCCTCCACCGTGTGTCATGGTTAATTCTCTCAGTTTTGATACTCTCCCCTTGTGGCTAAAATGTACTGAATGGTGAAAGAGTGAATATAGACTCAGTTTACCATATCTACTAGGTCCCAGATATGCTTCAAATCCTATCCAACAAGCCCTACTCCATTTTATGAATCACTTGGCCATCAGTTTCCTCTCCCTAACTTTCTACCTCTTATTTGGTCAGTTTCCGGACTTCAAACTTCCCTGACCACCACTCACCTTTTTGTATTGTGTCCCTTGCCCCTTGAAGGCAAAATCTGTCTTCTGAATTCTAATGTTTTCTCTCAGGTGATTATTTCCTATTATATTTTCCTATTTCCTATTATAATATATATACATATAACTGCTTGACATAGAGGAGACATTTAATACATGATTTTTTTCTATCATGCCTTCATCTATAAAATGAAAGGGCTGGATTAAATAGCTACTAATGTCATTTACATGGATAGCTAGGTGGTCAAGTTGATAAAGCACTGGGCCTCTAGTCAGGAAGACTTGAGTTAGACTCTGACATAAGACACTAGCTGTGTAACTCTTATTTAATAGCTGTGTGACCCTGGAGAAGTCACTTTACCTTGTTTGCCTCAGTTTCCTCATCTGTAAAATGAGTTGGAGAAAGAGACGGCATACCACTCTAGTATCTTTGCCAAGAAAATCCCAAAGGGGGCCACGAAGAGTCAGATACCACTGAAATGACTGAATAACATAAAATGTCTTTTATAACTCTAGTTTGGAAACAACCTATCTGTTCTTAGATATGCTCAGTGCAGTCTGATCCTCCGTTTCTCATGGGGAAAGGAATAAGCATTTACATAGCGTTTATAATATGCCAAGCACTGTGCTAAGCACTTTAAAAATATTTTCTCATTGAGCCTCACAATAACCCTGGGAACTGGGTGCTATTATTATTGGCAAAGTGACTTACTTGCCTACTGTCACACAGTTATTAAATGTATGAGGGAGGATTTGAACTTAGATCTTCCAGATGACTCTAGACCCAGCACTCTATCCTCTACACCACAGATTCCTCATGGGCCCAGACCATCTGTCTGTTGTTTTGACTGTCAGCAGAGAAAAGTGCAGAGTCTCAGGAGAAGTAGAATATCTGTAGCACTTTCCTGATCTGGGAATATGGGAAGTAAGGTGCTTATTTGCCAGAGTCGAATCAAGATGTTTTCTCTCATCTGGGCACATGAAGGAAGCTTCTCAGCCTCAGGAGAAAAGAATTTAACAGAATCATAGAATCCCTGAATTAGAACCAACTGTGAGGGACTGTCCTTTGTCTTTCCTTATATCTTTCCTTATATACCCGGTGCTTATTGTGCTGGTGCACATTAGGTGCTTGATAAATGCTTACTGCCTTGCCAACTAGAAAGAATCTCAGAAGGCATCTAGCCCAATCCCTGCCTGAATGAAAATTTGCTTTTTGGCAGCTGAACAAGTGGTCATTCAGCCTCCCTTTAAGATGACAGTGTTGTGGAAGTTGCTCTATCCCAAGGCAGTCCCATTCCAATTTTGAATGCCTTTGCTTTTTAAGGAAGTTTTTCTTTTCATGGAATTTGTGGTAGGCACAGCTTTAAAACTTGTGCCCACTTAATTCAGGTTCCATATTGGGACTGAATGAAGCACTCTGAGAGTCATGGAATACTAAACAGTTGAGACTTGCTTTGTCCTAACACAGCAAGGATATTCAACAAGTATCCAATAGTATTTAGCTTTTCTGGATGAGACCTCCTTCCTCCTTTCCATCTGGTCAGTCAGTTACCAGGATATGGTGACTTGTACATCCAACAAGTCTGACTATACTTATCTGGGACCTTTTATCCCTCAGACCAGAAAAATGAGAAACTGGGACCAAATCAGGAAGAATTTGGAGAGAAAGTTTTCTCAGGAAAGCTTCATCAGGAAACCGCTGGTCCTGTCTCAGAGCCAAAATCTGCCTCTTGGCAACTTCATTCCATAGCTCCTGGTTCTGTCCTCTGGCTCTGAGAACAAATTGAATCCCTCTTTCATGAAGCAGCACTGCAAATATGTGAAGGCAGGAATCATGTCCATCCTTGGTCTACTCTTCTGGCTACAGTACATCCCTAGCTGCATCAAATGATCTTTACTCATTGGTATCTAGTTCATTCATCTCCATGTGTATAGAGTGAAGATTTTTTATGAGCTTTTATCAGTGCTACTGGCCAAGATTGTCTTTATGTGTAGAATAGGCAGTCACATCTCTGGTATGCATTGAGGAATGATGGAAAAGCCTTTCAATACTCCTTCCTTCATATATTTCCCTCTATAGCCTGTCTCTAATACCTAAAATATCTCCATTAGTGATTCATGCCTTAGGATGAATATTTTGCCTCTTCTGGATGGTTCCATTGAAATATAAATTCCCTGACCCATTAAGGTCTTCTTGAGCCATAATAGTTTGTAGGCAGTAAGAAATCCTGGGCACTTGGTAGTAGTAGTAAGAGGTTACTGAGAGAGAAAATAGGGACTTTGAGAAACAGGAGGAGACTACTAAAGGTGAAATTTCTTTCTTTTTTTTCCCCAGTTTCACAGAGGGCCCTGTAGTTGCCCTCCTGAGTCTCAGTCTTGGATCACTACCTCCATCCAATGCCTCTGCTACTGCATACATGTTACTGAACATAGCTAGAGAAAGTCATAAAAATGTGTTGACTGGGTCCACTGCACATTTATGTGTTATAAACTCGACTGGGCTTTCACTGCTGCTGGGCAAACTTTTTTTTTTAGCCTTTCTAATTAACTCACTATCTCACTCACCACAGCAGTTTTTCCAAACTTTTTTCATCCCGCCTCAAACTTCCCATGACTATCTCTGTCCCAGTCCTCTCAGCCGAGAACCTCATGCCTGGAATACTCTCTGTCCCAGTATCTTTCTTTATCTTCAGTTTCTTGGCTTCCTTCAGGTCCCAGTAAAAACTCCACCTTCTACGAGAAGCCTTTCCTGATCCCACTTAAGGCTTATGACTGTCCTCTGTTGATTAGTTCCTGTCCATGACAGGGTAACTTCCCTCTTGTTTCTCCCATTAGAGTATAAGCTCCATGAGAGTAGGGATTGTCTTTTGCCTTTCTTTGTAAACCCAGCAGTTAATACAGTGACTGACAAAGAGTAGGTACTTGATCCATGCTTATTGATTGGCCAAATGGCTAGTTCTCCAGGGACCGGTGATGAAGGGTAAAGTAAGAGAGAACAGATAGATTTCTGTAATCTTGGACCCACTCTGGATCCTGGTGAAACACAGGCCTGGCCCTGAAGTGGTAAAAGCTGGTCTTTCTCGGCCTTCTTTAATGGAAATATCACAATAATTGGAGTCAGAAGTCCTGGGTCCCAATGCTGGCTTTGGTTCTTACTGTCTGTGTGACTTTGACCATGTCACTTTACCAGTCTGGGCCTCAATTTCCTCATTAAAAAAAAAGTAAGATTTAGTTAGATCCTCCAAGGGCCTTGCTTACTAAATGGAAGACTCAGATTAGGGTCTCTCGTACTCCACCTTCTACCTTTTTATTTTTTCCTATAACCTCCATAGGGCCCCCTCATGGCACCAGTCATTCTTTTAGAATCCAGGCACCTGCCTCAGTCTCTAAGCATCCTTTTTTCTCCCCATGCTGCCCCACCCCACTTTAGTGGAAGGTGCAGATTAGCTGGAATTCAGAGGGTTTGGCTACACTGACAGGCAGACTTCTTTCTTACCACACAGCTATCCATTTACTTTCATGCCTCGCAGTTTCACACACGCAGTTCGGTTTCCCCGAAATCAACTCTTAAAATTAAAAAAAAAAAAAGCCCTCACAGACACCCAAGAGGAGAACCAAAAAAAAAAAAAAACAAACAAAAAAAACCCCCAAAACTCAAACCACAGTTTCATTCTTTCAGAAAAGGGAGGGGGAAGGTAGAGGTGGAGGTGGGGGGGAGAGAGAAGCTGGCTTAGAAACCCAAGTTCAGGAAACAGCCAACTTTGATGGTAAACTCAGCCACTGAGAAGGAGCATAGAGCTTCTGAAGGCGACCTATCTATCCGCTCCACACAAGTGATTTAATTTAAAAGAAAAAAAAACCCCAGTTGCTTCCTTTCAGACCCCAGCGTGAGTGAATCTGGGTCTGAGAAGTAAGTATTCAAATAAGCCTGGAAGAAGGATTTATTTTTTTGGAGGGGGGAGGTGAGGCAATTGGGGTTAAGTGACTAGCCCTGTCACACAGCTAATAAGTATTAAGTACCTGAGGCTTGATTTGAACTCAGATCCTTCCTGACTCCAGGGCTGGTGCTCTATGCACTACACCATCTAGAAGAGGGATTTTGAAAGCTGTGTTCTCATTTCTGACAATCTTCCTTCCTTCCCTATGACCCTCTTTGTCTCACCTATCAATGGAATGAGAATGCTAGATGCAGACTAGCTAACATGCAGACATGCATTGGTGGAAGTTTATTTCCTCACCAAAGAATTAGTTACCTCAAACGGTGAAATCATGGGTCCAGTCTCTACTTCCATCTATGTTTGCCATGACCGTCTGCCCTAGACATCCTTGTCTAGAGCAGATTTGTCAAACGCTCAGCCAGCCCGTGGGTTTCACTCATGTCACAACACTCCCGAGTATGGCCCAAACCAGATTAAAATGTAATTGGGAAATATTTAAAAAAATAAAGATACCACCAAACATAGATAATATTACATTTTTCAAACTAAGTGCATATTCAGTCCACAGGGATCCTTACATATAATTTATGGCCCACATTTCTAACAGTTTGACACTGTTGCCACAGGGAATGGGAAGCCACTGGAGGTAATCAAGAGAACTTTATCACTTGACTTGACCTCACTCAGGCCACCAGACACACTTTTTAAAAGATCATTCCAGAACACAAAGACTATGGGCAATCTCAGTTTGGCCAGGCCACTAGGTCTATCTACATGTGATGTACTTGCATACACCCTTACCCACCTTCCAGCAGGGCAATTCCCCCTTCCCCAGACTTCTCCTGCTCTGGTCTCTGCAACTGGTTGGCTTGCTTGGGATGTAACTAATTAGAACTGTGGGTGTTTTCCTCCTAGGCCCAGCTTCAGAACTGACAACAATGAGTCACCTGCTGCAGCTGGAGGCTGAGGGTGTGGGTGGCCCTGGGTTGTCCTTTTTCGAACCAGCCTGCTCATGTAATTGCACCCTAGGTCTGGAGCTGCATCACTGGCAGCCTTGGTGGTGGTTAGAGAAGCCAGCCCATGCTCAAGTGTAGAGGCTTCTGATGCTCTAGGAGCATCAGGCCAGGAGACAGGCCAAAATCAGGAGGGGACAAAGGCAGACAATATGAGCTCAGAGTCATCCAAGCTTCAGGTTTCATTCTTTCCCCCAGTGGCCTTTTCCCCTACTTCATCTCCAGAGAATAATTTCTTCCCCTCCCTCACCCTCCCATTGAAATCTTTGTTTCTTTTTAGAATGTCAACTCATTAAAAGCAGGGATTGTTTCATTCCTGGGACTTGTATTCCCAGTGCTTGGTGCCTAATAAATAAAAAGAGACAACTACTGTGTGACCTATAAAATGAAAATGGTAACAACCAGGGCACCACCCTCTCCACAACGTTGTAGTGACAATCAAACTCAATTGTGGACAAAAGTCTTTGCAAATCTTCTGCAAAATGAGTTCTTTAAATAGGTGTCTACTAGTTTGGGAAATTCCTTGAGGTCAGAGGTTATTTTTCATTTTGTTGTGTATTGGCAACATGGCATTTTGCCTAGCAAGAGGTGAATGCTTTGATGAAACAATGCTTGTTGGAGAGAAATGACTTTTCCCTCCTCTTTCCCCTCAAACCAGCTCAGGTCCTGGAAAACTAATTTCCACGAAGTGTCAAGCTTTCCTCATCCTCTTAGCCCCTGGTGTCCTCTGTCACTCACAAAAGAAAACCTATTTCCTAAGAAAAGATCAATTCTTAAAAAGTAAATATACCTTAAAAGGTAAATATATACTTCCCATATTTAAATCACACTGTAATCAATCTAATCAATAAATTTTTCTTAAAATATCTTCTACGTGTTAGGCATTGTGCTAAATGCTGGGGATACAAAAAGACAGTACCTGTACTCAAGGAGCTTCTAATTTTAATGGGAGAGACAACATGCAAACAAATATATGCAGAGTCACCTATACATACAGGATAAATGGGAAATAATTAGAGGAAAGAAGGTAGAGGAATGAAACAGAGAAGGCAATGGAATTAAGAAAAGTTGAGGAAGTCTTCCTGTAGAAAATGGGATTTTAGTTGGCACACTACTTACCCTCTCTTCCAAGGGCATATTCCCATTTCTAAGGCAGTGTGATTATAGTGTCAAAACCAGAAGAAAATTTTAAAATACATTTTGATGGATTTCTTTTGTTTTTATAATACATACTTTTTCCTATGTCCTTCTCTTCCTCTTTCCCCTCCCAGAGAGTCATTGTTTCATTACAAGTAACAGAGTTTTAAAAAGGAAAGAAAAATATTCAGGAAAAGAAATTGAATGTATCAAAAAACAATCTGCAATATATTCTACATCCAGGCATCACTGCCCTCTTCCTACCCACCCCTCCATCTCAAGCAGAATAATCCTAATGGAGGATAAAGTTGAGTCAAAGAAATCAAGAATTTATCTAATAGTAGAATTTCAAGAATTCTTCTTGCCAGTAAGGGAATGTGTTTGGGGGGAACAGGGGCAGCCTTCCAAAGCCCCAGAAATCTCATCACATAGACAGCTGTCTACATTTATCCCAGCCAGAAATAAAAGGCAAACAGGAAGTCCAAGGACTTGGCAGAAGGGTCCTCATGAATTTGAAACAGAAAGGAAAGAGGGAGTGATGGAATCAAAGATGGCAGAATTCTGTAAGGTTCTAAGGCTGAATCCAATAAGGGGATGGGAAGGGTGGGGAGAGGTTGTGGGCATCTGGCAAAAAAGACGGGGCAAAGCTGACAAGCTCCTAGGGAATCACAGGCCTGATTTGTGGAAGCAGATCTAATCTGAACATTGGAAGCAGCTGTGGTCTGTGAATTCTACAGTAGTAAATGAGGGCAGTAGTCAGAGATGGGGAATTCTGGAAGGAACTGGGACAGGGGGTGGAGAAGCTGCCACTGGTAAAGCCTGTGCTAGTTCTGAAGCTGGTGAGTGGGACAAATCCAGGCTACTCCAATTGCTAATCTAACTCAAATTCTCATTTATTGCCAGATTGGCAAGCATCCTGAACCTCTCACCTCTTCTAAGCCTCATGGGATTTTCCTCACTTGACCTGGATCCCATTTCAGACACTAACTTCCACCTCTGCTTCCTCTCATGGTCACAAAATCTGAGTTGGAAGGGTTCTCAAAGGCTTTTATATATAGTCCAAGAATCAGAGTCTCAGCTATTTTATTAGTGATTTAGCTCCTTTGCTGAAGAAAGCTGAGAGGGGATGGGGGGAAGAGATGGTAGAGCTGTTAACCAATTACCTCCTAAGACAGTCATTCATTTTGCTTGGGATAGGAGATCCTGTAATTTATTTAGCCAGTCTTTATATTGGCTTTGCCTGTTTTCTTCTTGGTTATCTGTGCCCTTCCTCTCCTCTAAAACATGTTGGTTGGTACCAAGGATGTCTCTGAGTTAAAACCTTGGTTACTGCAGAAAGACGTGACTAGAAATACAAGGCTGACTAAATTCTGCAAACAAGTATTGCTTGTCTATTAACCCCAGGATGAAGCTAGAATGTTACTCCCTTGCACCTATCCCCACCTCTCATCCCCTCCACATGACTAAATTGCCCTTCCAGTTTATCTACTATGTTCAATCCCTTAACTCTGGATGTTCAAACCTACCATCTAGCTCCCTTCTTCCTGCTAACTCCCCCCTCTGGATTCACCCTACCCTAGCCCCTATTACTTCCTCAAAATCAGCATCCTTTCCCCTCCCAGTCATTATCCTCCCCTCCCATACCTCTGACTTTTGAAAATAGTATCTCAAAAAAGAAAGAAAGAAAGAAAACACCATCTCAAACACTCTCCATCTTCCATCCCTTTCCTCTCCTCTACTTTTTTCAATTAATCAAAACTTGGCTTTTCCTCTCTAAGACTCTATGGCTCTGACAATCTTCTCTAAACTATTTGCTTTCTCCCCTCTATCCTATTCTCAAATCCTCCATACCACAAAAGCTAGAGAGGAACTGGCACATTTCATCTCTTCATCTCACCCACACTTCCATGCCATAATGGGTCCTCCTTTGAAGTTCATGACATTTAATTTACCCTCCTTGATTCTTATCACTTCATTTATTTTCAGAATACAACCAATCGCAATGACTGTTAACATAAAGTTCATGGTTTTCCTCTTCTTTCTTTACTTGCTAATTATCTTCTGAGATGTCCCAATGACATGAAGATGACATTTGATGACAATCTTTCCAGTTTCTTGAACCTCAACTCCTGTGGCTCCGTTTTCATTGTACTTTGGTTACTCAAAGCTGATCTGTCTTACATCACTGCCATTGCAAAGTTCTTTCTGTACTTGCAAGACCTTTTCCATTCTGACCTTCTCCTAATTTCTCACTTTCTTTGTCTTATTTTCTCCTTACTCTCTCAATGTCTTTCCTGAATTTTGTCCCTTCCTGTTTTCTTTCCTTTTACTTTTCTCTTAACTCTGCTGCATATTATAGTTATTTGTATAACTATCTGGATTATTGTAATTTGTGTAATTGTCTAATTACCTTTCCTATTAGATTGTAAGATCAGCGCAAGGTTCTGTCTTATTTTCATCTTTCCACAAACCCCTTGGCTTCCAGGCTCCTGCCTAAATACCATGGAGAACATGGACCTCCAAAAAATGGAGAGTAGACTGATTTTGCTCTGCGTTTGCCAATTTGGATATTGTCTTTTTGAATTTAGATTTAGAGGTGGCTCCTGAGACAGGAAGCTGGTATATCAAGTCTTACCCACAAAGGGAGAAAAAGGCAGTGGCCAGGATCAAATGCTGAACGCTGAGACTTGAGTCCCTTTGAAGCTCCCATTGTGGATAATGAAAGATTCAGAAACTAGGAGATCCCCACTTTGTCATCCAAGAACTGATTGGGGCATATTGGCAAGAGGGACAGAACAGTGAGAACAAGCCTTGTATTAGCTCAAAACTCATAAAATACTTCTTCTTGGCTGCTGAATGAATAAGATTCTTCTTGGTAGCTCTCTACCCCTTAAAAATGATTCTATTTTTCTACTCCTGATAGCAGATGGCTTAGCTACTACTTGGATGTTTCTTTATGATTAAATTTTTTGTGTCCAATTTGCTTATCTGAAAAATTGCCATTTTTTTTTTATGAAACTGCTTCCCCTGTTCCCCCCTCTCATCTTCATTTAAAGGAGACACCAAATTAATAATATTAATTTTTGATAATAAATTATTTATATTAACTAATAATAAAATTAATAAAACAATCTCTAAATTCTTGTTTGGTGTCACTGTTGTTGCTGTGTTTGTCCTTCATTCTCAAAGAAGACCATGACTTCAAGATGATGACATGACTTGCAGTTGACTTTGATTTGAGTGAGGGAGAACTGTGCAAGGTCACCAGCCTCACTTTTTCCTCCTGAGCCATCTGGGTCCAGGGGCCTGATATTCATCACGATGGCTGGAGATGGTCCAGGATGCAATGGGAGAACCTGGCCCTTTCAGGCTAAGGTCTTATCACATTCTCACTTTGAATGAGATACACTCATTCAGTGAATAGGCTTCTTTAAGTAGTTACTCAAGGGATGGTAATTTTTAATAAAAAATAAAAATCAAACTGGGAGGGCAAGACCCTCAGAGTTCCTAGGTAAAAGGGAAACCGTTACTGTTTAGTAATTGCATTCACTTTGTGCTAGGTGAATGGGGACTTGTTGTCCAATCTATGAGCTCCAGTGTGGATTGGGTTTAAGGCTTGATCTTTGAACAAGAAATGCAACTAGTAAACCCCAAGGGAAAAAGGGAAGTGAGGACAGGAGAGGAAAGGAGGGGAAGGGAAGAAAGGGGAGAGGAGCTGCTGCTCACTCACAAGTTGTGTTTGTGCTTCATTCTCAAAGAGGACCATGACATGACTTGCAGTTGACTCTGATTTGAATGAGGGAGGGCTGTGCAAGGTCACCAACTTCACTTTCTTCTCCTGAGCCGTCTACGTTGGTGACAGTGATTGGGAAGAGGTTTGACACTTTTCTTAATGGAGCTTTATGTAGAAGGGAGGAGAAAGGATGATTTTTGGATTTGGGGATGTCTAAAAGACATGAAACACACACATATATAATATACTTATGTATATATACATATATATTACATATATATTAAAATTATATCATGCATTGTGAGGCAAAAACAAGCTTCCCAGAAATATAAAAAAATTTACAAAAGCTGTTCACAAGCTCTCTCTATTTAAGGGCCAAATTAAGTGATCACTTAATCTTTAGTTGGATCTTAGAGGATGACATATGCCTGAGATTTGGGAAGAAGTTTGATTCCCCTTCTCCCCCAATACACTCCCCTTTCAGAGATGAGAGAGGTCTGAAATCAATGAGAAAGAGGCTGGAGAGAGATCTCCCTGGACAAATAAGAAAGACTTGATTAATAGAATTATAGAAATTACACAATACAAGTCCAAGGCCAAGAATTTCCTCATATAATAGGGGCAGATCTGATTTCAGCATAGGGAACTCCTAGAAGAAACTACCACTAAACAAGATCAGTACTGTCTTTGTAACTTATAGAGTTTGCCCACTAGAATTGAGTTGTGACTAGCAATCACACAGCCTCAAATATAACCAGGATGAACATAAGAGAATAAGATTTGAATGAACGAAATGCTGCTGCCAATCCCAGTTTCCTTCCTTCCTTCTCTCTTTTTTTCTTTCTCACTTTCTTCTCTCTCCTTTCTTTCTTACCTTCTCTTCATTTTTCTTCTCTTCCTTCTCTCCCCTTCTTCTACCCTGTTCCTCATTCTCTCCATTCTGTTTCCCTTTTCTTCCCCCTCCCCTCGTCTTCCTCCCCCTTCCTCTCCATGGGGGCATCCATCATCTGTTACAGATTGAGCTTTCACATCTTATTGTATCCACAAAGTTTCTGTGATAAATTAATTCATAATTCTTCTCCTTCTCCCCATCCCCCCTCTCCCCTTTCCTCTTCTTCCTCTCCAAGATAGAGCCCACACCTTACTTTGTATCCCCAAACTGTATACAGGTACTGGTTCTTGATAAATCATATTTCTATTTTTCAAGAAACATTAAGTTGCCTACATTATCCTATGTGCCAGACAAAAATTACTCCAGTCCCTGGATTCTAGTTATTGAGTTAAGACAATTTTCATGTCTTTGAACTGGAGCTGGAAGCAGCAGTTTTTGAAGGTTGATTGTACAAAAACATCTGTGCTAAGACTGCAACGACACTATTGCCAAGGGAAAGATTGAGCAGAAGAGTGTAGAGGAAAGGCCAGGGACTTAGAATCTCTTCTCCCTGCTTATTTCTTTTTAAATCCTTGATCGGCAGTGGAAAATCAAGTGATACTCAGGAACTAAGACTGATTGACAGGCAATTGAATATAGTCAGTCACAATCACCGTTCTAGAAAATGTTTGCCAGGTCAGTCAAGTCACTCTCTCTCAGAAAGGCAGATTCTATAAACCTTAGAAGCCAAGGATTGCCATTCCTCTCCTCCAAGTCTTTTTGGATTTAGCCAGTTTAAAGAGCAACTTGTGTAGAGGGATAACTTTCTCCTTTCACACTGGGGTAGAGAAGGCAGTTTGAGATGCTTCTGCTGGGCAGGGAAACAGTGGTGCCAATCAAATTTGAAGGTCAGAAAAAGGAAAAAGTCCCTTATTCATAATATATTTATACTTTGACCAGCCATGGTGTCAGCTCTTGAATACTTAGGCTCGTAATTTAAGCTCCTACTCTGTCATTAGGGCTTGACACTTTCATTAGTTCCTATTAAATTGAAGTAACAGTTCCATCTTCATGCAAACAATTGCCTATCCAGGGGAGTTTAAACTTGGCCTTGGTGGGTTATAAATTGTGGCTAATAAGATTAGAAATGCTCACACCAGAAGAGCCTTAAGGGGTTGATTTCTTTTTTCTGCCCTTGCCAGTCTCCTCTTTCTCTCCTTCCTCTCACCCCCAGGAGTTTCTTCCTTTTCTCTCTGCATTTTTTTCCTTCTCTCTATCCTTCAAGCATGTTTGGCAATAATGGGCAACACTATACTTATTAACACTTCTGAGCATCTTAATTCCATGAGGCTTAACCTGGTTCTGTTCTATCCATTATGACATAAAGTGCACAGATGTCTGCTTCTCTTGAAAGCTTTTTTTTTTTTTTAAATAAGACCACATATTTGATTACCCAATTCAGCATTACTGGTTTCCAAACTCACTTTTACAGGAGGGAGGTGAACTCTCTCTCTCTCTCTCTCTCTCTCTCTCTCTCTCTCTCTCTCTCTCTCTCTCTCTCTCTCTCTCTCTCAACATGATTCTAATTCTTAACATTTTATACAATTCTCTCTTTTTCCTTCATACTGCATCCCTGGATTCTCCCTCCCCATGAGTTAATATATCTTACCTACATCCTAATATTATATAATTTGCTATTTTTCCTCATATTAGAGGGGAGGGTTCTTGGATCCTTTAATAAAAATTAGTGAAAGCCATACCTTGATACGCCAGGGGAAGAGGGAACTTTAGTGAAATTCTTTATTCATTTAATTTCCTTCTTCCCAAACGTACCATGTTTCACAAAGTTCAAAAACCTGAACACAATGACATTAAAGAGAAAATATTTCTGCCAACATTCAAAATGTTGGCCACTTTACAATAAAAGGATCATAAAGTTTTCTCTTAAAAATTTTGTTAAATATGGAAATGTTTTACATGATTGAACATATATATAACCTATATTGCATTTCTTATCTCAGGGAGAGGGGAGGGAAGTAGGAGTAAATGTGGAACTCAAAACTTTTAAAAAAAGATTTTTAAAAAATTTTTTTTAAGTGTGGGGAAAATAAAATACTATATTAAAAACTAGGTATGCTGGAATCAGATAAGAATCTCTTTGGGTTGTACACATAGATACTTAGAAAAGCACATTAACATTATATATGTTCTATTTTTATTTCCCATTTACATTTTAATCTGGCTCACACCCAGGTGTTATAATTTGTATTTGATATAAAACACGTACAGTAATATGAAATAAATCTTCACAGAAAAAGTATTTAAAACTCCCTCTAGTAGAGGGAGATAATAGGTATTTAAGGATCTAATTGTTTAATATTCTCAATGCCTGTCAAACACAATTTTCGCTTTTCCATTTCCTTGGCCACCTCTTTTTTCTTTCCATTGAAAGTGGGGGAGGGAGAGCGGGATCCCCAAAGATGCCACACAACAAAAACCCCAAACCACAAAATGGTGATTTTATTAGTTTCACAACAGATGACCTTCATTATCTTGGGAATGAAGTGAAATGCCAGAGCCATGGGAGGCTAGCCTTCCATTTTCCATTTTCTTTTTAAGGTGTTATGTAGAAATCACCATCTCCACGTGTTCCTGTAAAAAGCTCGTTTTCTTCCTTCCTAGCTTTTAAGCAGATGTTCTTCTCCTCCTCATCAGTGTCGAAGCCATGGCACAGGAACAGCCCCCCAGGGGTAAGGGAGTGAGGAGATATTATTTTCTTCTCCTCCCTGCTCAGAGACAGAAATGCAAGATCAATAGGATGGGGGCAGGGGTGGGAGCAGGGAGAAGTGCTAGGATTAGAATATTTCCTCATTACAAAAGAGCAGGATGCACAGGTGCTTAAGTCTCCTAGGGACTGAGATGGAACCCAAAGCAGGTCCTAACAACCCTCCATGCTCTCCTCTCTTCTTCCTTTTTGCTTGGCTACGAAGTAAAGGCTAGATATATTGAAAAATCCAGGGACTTGACATCATGGCTTCTTGAAGATATAACAACTAGAAAAATAGACCCACATGGTGAAACACAGAGATAAATCTCATACATCTAGGGTGCTACAGGTGCCACTTGAGGGTCAAGATCAGATCTTGAAAACCAAGGCCTAGATATTTCTTTTAGCATCCTCAAGAGTTTAGTGATGCAGGAAGGGCAGATGGTCAGAGAGGAGAGAGGAGAGGAGAGGAGAGAAAAGGAAAGAAAAGAGAAAGAGAAGAAGGGGAGGTAGGGAGAGAGAGAGAGAAAAACAACCCTTGGGGGGGAATAAGGAGGAGTCCTCCCAGTACCTGCTCGTTTCTTCCTTCCATATGTTGACCTCCCTTTCTTAGCCTTCCTTTTAGCTACGCCTGTCGCCTTCCTTCTTTTAGGACGACTGTTGGAGTTACGGGAACGATAGTGGGATTGAGTGTGGTGATGGGCTCGGGATGAGGAGCGATGGGAGTGTGCTTTCCTGGTATGGTGCCTGGGTGGACTAGGGCTCGGACTGGCGCTTTGACTTCGGCTCCTACTGCGGCTATGGCTGGGAGTCTGGCTCCAGCTCCCACTCTGGCTGCGGCTTCGACTTTGGCTTTGACTTTGGCTTGGACTCTCTTGCCTAGATTTGTTTCGGTTCTGGGCTCGAGCAGCAAGGAGAGCCTGCATCTTTGGTGCCCACGAACACGAGTGGAAGTCAAAGGCCACCTACTCTTCTCCCGTATGGTCTGGCTTTACACAGTAAGGTGTACAGACCCTGAGTTATATAGTTGGGGGCCATTGTTAGCCAGGAAAGAGGACTGGATTGTGATGTCAATGGGAGATGGGCACCAGACATCTAGAGCAACTGGGGAGAACGAGGAGGAGGGGGGAAAGGGATGGGGCTGAAATCATGCGAAATAATGGACATGTCCTTATTTTGGGGAAAAAAAAATGCTTCTCCCAAGGGTTGTGATCTGTACAAAACAGCAAGTGAAGGGTTAGGTTGTAGGGGCTCCTTTTACAGACACCTTAATACAGCAGAGATTTAATTAGGACTTGTTTTTCTTTCTGAATTTTGGGCCTGCCATCACTACATAATAAAACAGAAACATACAGGAGGCATGTATTAATCTGTTATCATTCAGGTGGAATCTCTGTTGTATGGAGAATAGGGAACATAGGCTGCTATCACCATTCTACCCCCTTCCTCAGGAAGATCTAGTTATGAGTGGCGCAGCCCTTTGGACCTTGTTCTCTCCATCCTCTCCCCCCTCCCCCCATCCATTGGACCATCCCAAAATCCATCTGATTTGATAGGGCAGAAGGAAGACATCACCACTGGAGGGGATTCTCTCTTCTCCTTCACCACAGTTTCTTGATTGTTTTTATAATTTAGATGAGATGGGAGTCAACTAATTTCTTCTGATGATATGGAGAACTACCAGGCCATTTATCCTGCTATTGTGACCTAAGATTCTCTAGGTTGATGCCTTGCCTCTACCCCCTGCCTCACTGAAATTCTGACCTCTTTGGTAAGATGATCGGCTGCCATCCATTTTCCTCTGCACCGTTAGGACATCTGGGCCTTCCCATTTGACTTTATAGTAGAGTATATATGAACTCTCTGAGAGTGCAGACTGCCTTCTTAGTTTTCTGATTTATAGCCAGTCACTTTTACCTCTTTCTGGGTCTTAGTTTCTTATGTCAAATGAGTAAATGGTACTAGATGATCTGTATAAAGTTTTTTCTGGCTCTTAAGCTCTACAGTACCTAGTGTCTCGTGCCTCAGTTTCCCCACCATTGAAATAGAATTATTTTTGCTGTCTTCCTTCCCTGTCAGGGACAATTTAGTTGCAATCTTTTTGTTAGACAAAAGTATGAGTAATTCTTATTTGGGTCTAGAAGGTAGGAAACAATGTTTGAGTAAGCTTTATAAAGTGGTGGAGGAGTTAGGGGGGCAGGTAAGGTGGCATAGTGGGTAGAATGCCGCGTGGAGTCATCAGGAAGACCTTAATTCAAATCCAATCTCAGAAACTTACTAGCTGTGTTGTGACTCTGGAAGTAAACCACTTTTACCCTGTTTGCCTTTGTTTTCTCATCTATAAAATGATCTGGAAAAGGAAAAGCAGTATCTTTATCCCAGTATCTTTACCAAGAAAAACCCAAATACGGTCACAAAGAGTTAGACATGACTGAGACGACAAACAAACAAAAGAGGACTTGGGAGGGCCCTCCAACCCTTATCTCTTTCCAGGACCCCACCCCCACCTTTCTCTCTGTCTGCATGCTCTGACCACCCCATCCACAGTATTATTCCTGGACTCTTTCCCAGGGAAGGAGCTTGCTTATAAAAAAGGACTATTGTCAACACACTCTTTTCTATTCTATTCATTTCTAAAGGCAAACTCTTCCAACTGGAATAAAGGGGAGGATACTGGGGCTAGGGAAATCTGAGTCAGACAATGTCTGGTAGGGAGAAGCATTAAACAATGAATTTGGTTCTTCCCTTGGGGAAAAGGGGAATCTCTTCGAACAGCTTTTTATAGAGTGGATTGTCCAAAGATAGATAGATAGATGATTTTATATATTTTTATTTTTAAAACTATATAGTTGATATATTTTAAAGACTGGCTGTCCATGTATAGATAGATATTTATATACAACATAGATGCATCATATTCACACATATACAAATATACATATACATACATTATAGATGTATATACATATATATGTATATGTGTATAAATATAGCTTCATCCAGAGATGAGGACTATATAACCTTTGACTTTAAGCCCATTTAACTTTTACCTAGGACCTTCTCCTTATATCCCTAGGATTATTTCATTTCTATGGTACATCTTGTCTCCCTCTCTTATTCTGACGTAGAGCTATTAATGCGAAACTCTTATTTTGGGTAAAAGTTGAGTAGGGAGAGGGAGAAGGAAGGGGTAACATGACAGTGATAGAAGAAAATCTTGACCCGAAGTGAAATTTCACACCAGGAGAAAAGATATCATTTGTCCTGTAGGTGTAGCTTGTAGGGGTGGAGAGAAGTGGGAAGGAGTGTATCACAGCACTGAAACCCCTAGGGAAAGTAAGGATGACCCCAGGTGCAAGTGAGGAGCCCCTGCTGAAGCCGGCAGCAGCAGATTTTTCAGGCCTGATGATGAGGCATAGTGACACTTTGTCTCTGAAATCTCATGAAGAGAAAGTATCTTTCTTTCCCCAACCACCAAAGGAAGAGGCAACCCTCCCTACCCACATACCCCATCTGGGCAAAGCCCCAGAAATCTTGCCTAGCAAAGAAAAACCTGACCTCTGTCCTCATCTCTAGTCAGGTAGTGTCTTAATGTTCTTGGCCTGCTCATTTCTGACCCCCCCAAGTCTCTAAGGACCCCTCTCTAACCAGGCTGAAGTGAACCAGGAGTGAGAAAAGAAATTCCTTGGAGAAGCCTTTTATTGTGGTGGATTTTCTGGAATGGGTTTCTTCTTGGTTCTTACAGTTACATGCATTCTTCTCCTGGGTGACTGTGCTGTTGGGTCAGATGGTGGCTGGGAAAAGTGGGCTGCTGTCTATGCTTTTGGAGGGGTCTGGTCTTCCTTTTGACTGGAAGGACAACATTTTTCTGGGGAGGACTCCTCCATCATGAGAAGCTTTCCTTGAACTTTTGGAAGTTCTTCTCCCTGATCTTCCTCCTCGGATGAGAAAGAGAAGTTGTCCTCAGTGACACAGGCCAGCCATTTCCTCAGGGCATACTCATATTTATGGCCCTGCACCCCCCCTAGTTTGGTACAGCTGGAGCCCATCACTTCCAGCTAAGTCACCTCAGTACCTCTTCCAAGGATGTTTCTTTCTTGATTTTCCCTGGAGGTGGAGCCAGGAATGGGGGGAGGGAAAAGGGACGGGGAGCAACAGGAGTGGGGCAGGGACACAAGAGGTCCGCATCACAAAGCAAATGCTTTCCTCTCTTGCTCACTCCCCTCTCCATTAGTTAGTAATAACTAAATAGTCATTGTTTCTCTTTTACCCAGGAATCCTGAGGGTCTTTCTCTTCCAGTTTGATTTTCTTTTGTTATTAAAGGAGCCATCCCTTGAATAACTTAAAGAAGACTATTCATTGAACGGGTGTATCTCACTCAAAGTGAGAATGTGATAAGACCTTAGCCTGAAAGGGCCACGGTTTTCCATTGCATCTTGGGTCATCTCCAGTTGTCGTGATGAATATCAGGTCACTAGACCCAGATGGCTCAGGAAAAGAAAGTGAGGTTGATGACCTTGCACAGCCCTCCCTCACTCAAATCAAAGTCAGCTGCAAGTCATGTCATCATCTTGATGTCATGGTCCTCTTCGAAGGACAAACACAACTCTCCTCTCACTTTTAAGCTCAGACTGTGTGGAATCTGATCTCTTTGTAGACTTCTCATATCTACTCAAAAAACCCCTCTTCTTCTCTCAAACCCCCCAAAATGGAAAACTCTAAAATCATGAAACAGTAGAAAGAAATAATCTATCCATTCTCATTCTCTTTACAAATAATTAAATCACCAAGTTTGTTATAGGATAAAGCTTCCAATAAAATCTTACTCTGCTGTCATCATTGTGTGTGCTGTGTGAACCTCTATGTTTTTTGAAGGATGCTATATGCCAGTCTAAAATGAAGCTATGAAAGAGATTGCCCAAGGATCAGATCAGGGAACCTTGGAGTAAATATGTATGTAGCTTTTTGGTGTTTTCTGTCTGATGCTTCTGAACCCATTAGGTTCTGAGAGCTTTGTCACCAAATTGTGACCCCTAATGATTATTAATTTTTGATCCAGGGCAATTCTAGCAGACAGGCGATTGACTGAAATAATAATACATGAGATGGGCATCATCAGTGGAGAAGTATCTACATATGCCAAAGAAATGCGAGTTCTTATCAGGCCTGTGCTATGTGACCCCACTTTGTTTAGCTAATACTTAGTAAATGCTTGAAGGATAAAGAATTGGAGGAGATACAAAAATTAAATAAGCCAGCCATTCTCCACCATAGTCTACTCCCTTGGAGTCTAAGAAATCTGGTTTTGCCTCTAACAGGGTGACTGCGGAATATTGTTTTCTTTCTCTGGTTCTTTTCTCCTAATGAACAAGGGGAGAAGAGAAAGTATCCAAAGCAAGACAAGAATTGACATCCTCAAAGAAAGCATAGTTTGGGAAAAGACAGAGCATGTGCCAGTAGTGTTCAACAATCGAGCTTTCCAAAAATAAAACAAAAAACCCTCAAAGCCCAACATTTTCCTTTCTTAAATCTAAAATAGTCACCAACAAAAAGCCCAGATTTGTGGCATTTGCTGATTTCCAAGGTAAAAAAATGCTCAGTACTAAAAATTTATCAGGGAGTGAGTAAACCAAAGCAAGATAAGATTTGACATTTTTTCCCTCTGTCATTTCAGACTCAAATCCTACAATACCACCTCAGCTTTTAAGGCTCAGAGAAATATTTTGTAAAACTTTGAGACCTCAATATTAAAATTGGAATTAATCATAATTGTCAGGAAGGAGAGGAAGCAGGAAATGCTTCCTATTCTCCGTCTTATTCTAACTCCCCCCTCAATTCTACAGATAATGAAATTAAAAGCTTAGAAAGTTAGTTGACTATTGTCCAACATCCCACTTGAGCAGAGAAGTAGAAACCCGAGTTTAAATCTGGTCTGAGCTACTTATCACTGTGTTGAACCTGGACAAGTCATTTCATCTCTGTCTGACTCAGTTTCTTCATCTGCAAAGTGATTTACTACCTCCCAGGGTTATTTTGAGAAATCAAATGAGATAATTTTAAAGCACTTAGCACAGTGCCAGGCACGTAGTAAGCAGCACTTACATGAATGTTATTTTTGTCATTTTCAAGTATCACAGACAGTAATTTGAATCAAGGTCCTCCTGTGCTTTAATTCTCAATAGATTAAGAACAAAGGATGTTTTTTCCCCCAAATGAGATGCATGATATAATATTCAGGGAAGTAGGGTGGAGGCATGACCTGCTTGAGACCCTGTTTGTAAAACAGATTAGAATCCACAAAACTTTTAAAAGCAATGTTGGAATCCTGGTGGGAAGAGGGGGCATCTTTAACATTGATCATTTGGGTTAACATTGACCCTTTTGGGGAGGAGGGGACTGATCAAGGTGTTTAACCTTGATCTTGGGTTAATAATGTTGAAAATCAGAGGTGACTTTTTCCAGCTCAAAATGTCCTTTGATTTTTCCACCTTTTCTCAGAGACTTGAAAGCTGAAGCTGAATTCTAGAATCTTTGAATCCCAGTTTAAAAAGGTCAAAGGCTGGTTTTGTCCTTGCAAGGTCATATAGATTACCCTGAAAGTCTCAACTGTTCTTCTACCCTTTATACCCCACTGTCTCTTGAAACTCTGACCCACCACTGTCCATCCTGAGCAAGCCTTCCTTCTTAGGTGCAACAAAGTGGGTCTGACAATGAGTGATTTTCAGATTTATTGACAGGTGGCCGGCATTTGGCTACTTGGATCTCTAAGGCCTTAGACACAGAGTCGGAATCTTGGCTTTTTCTTTTGGTGTGTACTGAAACTTGAAAGGGATCGAAGATCTTTTTTTGTTCTTTTTGCTTTTAAGCAAAGTTCCTCCCAAGCAGGAACAGAAAATCTATGGTGGTGAGTCTATCTTCTTCTTCTTCTATTAGAGAGCCTTTTATATCCTCCTAAGCACATACAACTTAGTAGGGAAACTTTGGCACCCAAACCTAGCTTCTATTGCTTAGCTATCTGATATGATAGATTAAGTATTGGAAATGAATGGACATACTACTTCTGCTCCCTTCCTTTGCCTCCCTTGGAACTCAGCCCTTCTCCCATAGAAGTGTTCCCTTTTCCTCCCATAGAGTTGGGCTCTCCTTCACCTTCGTTGCCTTCTTCTCTTCCGGGGTCTGACAGTTCTGACTTGGACTCCTGCTCCCAAGAAATCTTTGCCATGCCATCTCTTGCTTGAACTTCTCTTGCTGCTGCTACTGTTTGGGGGCTAAGTTGAAACTGCCAACCTGTTGCTCCTGGTGGTAATTTAGTTTTGGCCAAAGGGGGTTTTCCCAAGCAGATAAAAGGGGTTTGTTCACTATGACCCATATGGGGTGGGTCTTCTGCTTTCTAGCCCTGTGACTGTACAATTCTTTTCTAAGTATTGAGCTCATATGCCTGCAAACTCAAGGTTTGGGGTGTGGGGGTAGAGAAGAAGAAAGTGGTTCCTAAAAGTTGAGTAGAAAGATGAAATATTTCTAAGACTTCTTTGCCTTAGAATCATAGCATTGGAGCAGAAAAGACCTCTGGAAGACCATCCATAGTTTAATCACTTTTTATTTTTAAAAATACATTTTATTAATGTCTTGATATGTTCTTATGTCAACTATACATATTATATAGCTAATATGTCAAACTATACATTTTTAATTATATATACACATATATGCATGTATAATGTGTAATATGTATACATAAAGTAAATACATTCACATATACATATAATATGTGTATGTGTATATATATGTATATATGTGTGTGTATTGATGTATGTATGTACAGGTTGTACATGGATAGAGGACCTGGAATCAGAAGAACTTGAGTTCAGATCTGACCTCGGACATTTTACTAGTTGTATGGCTTCTGCACAAGTCACTTAATCTTGTTTGCCTCAGTTTCCTTGGAGAAATGGCAAACCACTCCAATATCTTTGCCAAGAAAGACTCAAATGGAATCATGAAGAATCAGACACAACTGAAACAACTGAGCAACATACAAAGTCATATATATGTATTATATACACACATACATATATATACACATACATACATACTATATATATACATATATATATATCTCATCCTTCCTCTTAGAAAGACATACCTTTTAACAAAGAAGTTACTTAAACACCCCAAATGCCTAAAGCAACTCTTCTCAGACTTACTAACAAGAAAATCGAGTGCCAATTTACACTAGAACAAGTTTTCCCCATTTTGTCTAATAAAAAAAAAAGTGTAAATCACTGAATGAAACATTTCTGCTACCTTATCTCACTATTATTACCCTCCAAAGGTGACAGTGTGCCCATCAATACAAACTCATCAAAAACTCTATGTGAATTGTGGATTTAGAGAAGTAAGTTTACATGTTTTCTTGTCTTTGAGTGAATTACAGAGAGGACAAAATCCAAAGTCTTGATTCATTTCAATTTGATTTGTAGGGTCATCAAAGGGTCTGAGATTCATAGATCATAGAAGGGAACCCTCTTAGAGGCCATCTTCCAGTCTAATTCTCCCTTCATTTTATAGAGGAGATGAGAAAACTGAGCATTATCAGGAGAGGTCCAAGTATGCTCAAGATCACACAAATATATTTAAGCCTCTCACCAGATTTGAGCATAAGTCCCTCTGATTTCCCAGAGCAAGTACTCTTAAACTATTACCACCCTCAATTCAATTTGATTCCATGTTTGTGTTGAGCAAATTATGGGCCTTTTCCCCCTCAACCCCTGTGTGATTACAAAGAAAAATATAATAGTCCTATGATCTCCTCGATTTCAATCAAAAATATTTTTCTGTCCTACTTGTTCACTTCAAGATGACTTAGATTTTCCCCCTCATGGGTTTTGATATATCTCAGATCAGCATAAGAAATTCAATGGGAATGTTTTAGGGTATTTTGAGTAAACTAAGCCAAAGGCAACACAAGGCCAGCAGGTGACACAGAAAAAGTTTAGAAACTCAGAAATGCATAACATATATGTATATTGTATAATATCAACATGCATTTCTGATTTCTTCTCATTTCTTCTAATTCAGATTTCTTCTGGTCAAACAATTTTTTGAGAGGGTGTGGTGCTGCACCCCCTCGATGTGGAAAGGACTAAACTGTATAAGTCTACTGGTGAGGTGATACTCCCATGAAGCTTTAAAGTAGCTAAAATATAACTCTTGAAATACACAACACACATACACATATACATACTGTATTGTGTATACATATTAGATACTTGAGGACAATAGTTTCTTTTCCGTGAGATCATGTGTATTTTTTTTTATTCTTGACCTTCTAAGCCCCAAATGCTATATAGAAAAGGGATTTTTGGGTCCTCGTTATTCTTATCTTTATCTCTATATCTTTCTCTAACTCCATAATCAATGGCAATTATTAAAAAAAAGCATTATTATGTGTCCACTAGTTTTGCCAGGCACTGAAGACCCAAAGACTTAGTCCTTCCCTGCCTTCAGAAGAAGCTTAGTTACTTTCAAATGGGACAAACAAAATACATAGAAAATAAACTGCAAAGTAAAAAAATATACAGGAAGTTACTCCTTCACATAAGTAGCCTTCTTCAATGAAGTCCATCCTAAAATCTGGTTAATGTTCAATCATCACCCAGACCATAAAAGGATTATAAACCTATAATTTATATAGCACTGCTTGTGATTTCAACAGGTCATAACTAAGATCATGTAGAAAATAAATCCAACAATGCCAATCAAAGTGGTTCTTGATGCCTTAGAATCTTATCTGGAACCTTCAGTGTAAATAAATTCAGGATAATTTTGTTCCCATGGGCATACTTGAATTATGTTGCTGTCCTAAGGTAGGCATATAACATCATGACATCTCTTGCTGTCCAGAGTTTCACACAGTGTTGTTTTCTTTAGTGACCATTTCAAAATCAGTGATGCTCACCTTCCCTTGGACAGAGAGCAGGGAGGGGAAAATTGGGGGCATCTCTTCCTTAATTATTTCTGATTGTAGACACACATTCTTCTCTGGGCATAACTCATTTTTTTGTATTTTTTTTTTAATTAAGGGCTGGGTAACTTAAATGTAACAGAGCACGCATGTTTAGCAGCTTTCGTTAGCTTGAAAGATGTCTATCCCCAACCCAGCTACCTGGTACACTTAGGCATTTAATTGTTTATTGGTTATTCAAGATGTTTGGACAACTGAGAATAAAAGGAAACTTGTGTTTCTGTAGCCCATCATTTCAAAATCAGTTGGGACAGAGGCCAGAGGGGGGAAAATGGGGGGCCATCTCTTAATTACTGATTGTAGACTCATTCTCTGGGCATAACTAATTTTTTTGTATTTTTTGAAATTAAGGGCCTACCCTAAATATAACAGAACACCCAAGGCATACTTAGCAGCTTTCGTTAGCTTGAGATGACTTGAAAGACGCCTCTATTCCCAACACAGTTCTGTACCTCCCATTTGTTCTCCCGAATGGTTATTTTTGATTCTTCCCCTTTTGCAGACACACCTTCCTTCCCCCACCCACTCCCTCTTTATCCCCATCCCATGAGTCAAAGAAATTTAAACAGAAGGCCCTGAAGACTGAATTTTCAGAATTTATTGACAGGTGGCATTGTTCAGTAGCAGGCTCCTGTTGTCTTGTGGCAGTCACCATAGGTGTGTGAGATTGGTGGAGATGATTTCGCTCTTTCATGATGGTCAGAAGATCCGGTTGAATTTGGTTAAATTCTCAAACAGGAGTTCAGATGGAGTTTTTGCTATTTGCTGTCCTAGTATCTTCTTCTTCTCCTTCGAGAATATCTCCTGCGAGAATACCCTGAGGACAGATGAAAAGAGGGTTTAAATATGAAAACAGAGGATACCCATAATTCTACTGCTCTAGGAGCACCTTTCTTTCTGCATTATTGAGTACAGGGGCTGTAAAGGAAGGTATGATGATAAATGACTTATTACCTCTCCTCCCCAAACAATTACCTCTCCTTCTTCTCCCTCTCCTGCTCCTGCGTCTCCGTCTTCCCCTGTATCTCCTTCTTCGACTACGGTATCTGCTTCTTCGTCTCCTCCGGCGTCGGTATCTGCTCCTACTCCGGCTCCTGCTGTGTCTATATCTTGCCATTTTTGAGTGTGATTGATTGTAGTTGAGGTTGAGGTCTTTTTATTTGTTTCACAGCAGTGGGAGCACCACTCTGGGGTTGAGCCAGCCAACCTGTGACCTGGTGGTAGGTGTGTGGGCTTGTGAAGGTCAGGGTGGACCCCTGTCTCTCTTATAGGCAACCGAGGGACCCCAGCCATTATGATGCTTCTCAATGGTCTCACCCTGATAGGCTCCTTATGAGGATGCCATGCTTGACACACGACCATATAAGGGCGACTGATGGAAGATGGAGAGGGCTATGGTTCTGATGAGGGAATAATGCTTGGACCACCTACCTCACCGGGTGGTTTTAATGAAAGCGTTTTATTTGCTCTATAAATGTTACTGCCTAGTTTTATCATCATCATCATCATCATCATCATCATCATCATCATCATCATCAGACAGATCAATCAATTAGAAAACGTTTATTAAGCACCTTCTATATGTCCTGAAGGCACTATTAGGCACCGGAGAGGAAAATCTAAAGGAGGCAACAAGACCTTACTTTCAAGGAGCCAGATGGAAGAGTAGATGAGGTGAGCTCAGTTGGATCCTTCTTGGTCTTGAGACTCTAAGACAGGTACTCTCTAGATCCCTTAAAGCTATATCACTTGGCCTCAGATTTGATCCAAAATTTAAATCCCACAGAAATACACGTGTGTGTCTCAAAAATAGGGAAGGGAGATCTTTTCTGCTACAGAATTGAAGATGTTATTACAAAGCACAAAAGTGAATCCTTTTTTCTATGTGACCCTAATCCAATGCTGGTGTGAGAGGGGAAGACATGAGGTAGAATCGACAGTGCTTTGAGTTGGGTTGTTTTCTTGTCTTTTCAAGAACAATATTAAGGCCTTTGAATAAAATTCTCTTTTCTGAGTCCCCTGGAAATCTAAAGAACTGGTAGGATAGCCCCAACCATGAAGACATTGGGGGGGGAGAGAGGATGTAGAAATTGAAAGAGTCTCATATTAAACAATACTTAACAACATAGATATATCATCACAGATTTAAATAGAGCTAGAAGGAACCTATTCCAGTTTCACCACTTCATTTTCCAGATGAAGAAACTGAGATGGGGGTGTAAATCACTTCAAGGTCACACAAGGTCGTATCAACAGTAAGATTTGAACTCAGGTTCTCTCCTCCTAGAACCAGTGCTCTATTTGGCTGTTTCATGAAAGCTTCCTTCAATACTGTGATGATTCTTTAATCTTATCTAATTGTATACATTCTTCAACAATGAATGCTGTTTGCAAGCTATCCACCTATTCTTATCCTGTGCAACTCTTGTCCATGGACCCATGCCCTTTGATAAATCTTTCACAAGGAGTCACCCAGCATGTCAGTATCTTTCTTCTAGATTTCTTCACATTGCTTTGATACCAATGGAGTATGTAGCCTGTACATCAAGTTAATCCTCACTGTTACTATATGACTGTAAATCAACCATTTTATCAATAAAAAACTGTTTTAAATGCACAAAGGAGTTTGCTCTTGAAATATGTTCTAGGGTAAATCCTTCTGTAAAGTGAAATACAATTCAATGATTTATTGTGGAACCATTCAACGTTAGGGAGTTAAACATCCAGTCCAATTCATTCATTTGAAAAAGAATGGGACCAAAGATATGCAATGTGTAGAAGGGCGAAGACACATTGTCATATATTAAGTTTGCTCACTTTTACATAGTGCTTTTCAGTTTATATAGAACTTTCATTATTCTCATTAGGTCCTCCCTATAAACCTACAAAGTTTGGGCCAATCTTGCCATACCCATTTTGCAAATGGAGAAGCTAAGACCCACAGAGGTTAAATGAATACATGTCCAAGGTCTTATAGTTAGCTAATTATGGTGCAAAGGGTTAGAACCCAGATTTCTTTTCATTATGAACTTATCTTCTCTTTTCACATCAACTGGATATGCAGTTTTCCTTTCTCCCACTAGCTACCTTCTTGAATTGCTGATCAACTGCTAACTGAGGCATTCATTCATAATACTCTAAGGATAATTTGGGTTCCTTTGATGTTTGTAAACATAGATAAGTTTTGTTGGGGACTGATAAATCACCTTTGCACCTGACACAGTAGGCATATGTGTCTTCAAAAGGGGAAGTAGAGGAAAGAAGAGCTGACATTCCCATTCTCTCTTCCTCAACTCCCAGGAATAGGGTGAAGATCCAAGGGTCCAGCAAGCCCTATAGGAAGAAATAGCCATCAGCCATTGATGAGTATGATGGTTATCACTTTAATTCCAAAGACCCAGCCCAGAGAATGATTTTCAATGTAGCCTTGGGTTGATGGTAAAGAACAAAATCCAAGTCCATGGGAAGGAGTCATCCAGGATGAAGTAAAAGATAAGAGAAAGAAAAGAAAATATATTCACCCCCTATATGGCTAGGTCCAGGTAGCCCATACAAGTTATGCTTTCTGTGGACTTATTTTTGGAAAAGATGTTTTATTTGATCACTATCAAAATGAAAAACCAGTCCAAAAGCATACCCACATATAGTCAGAACTAGCCCCTGGGACAGTATGAAAGGAAGCCATCTCAATAGGGAACCTTATTTTATAATTGGGAAAACCCAGAGGGTAACAATGACTTGCCCGAGGTTTTATAGCTAGAAATTGTCAGGGCCAGGATTTGAACGTGAGTTATAGAATCACAGAATCTCCAAACTGCAAGGGACTTCAGAGGGGATACAACCAGTGCCTGAGCAAGAATCCCCTCTATGACATCCTGGACAAATGGGTCACCTAGCCTTTGACTGAAAAACTACAGGAAAGGAGTGACCAAGCCCTTCTTGAGGTAGGCATTCTGTAAAGACCAAAAATCAAAAGTCCATAAACTTTTTAATAATGCACAGCTGGGATTGTTCAAAAGTTTTCCTAAACTTTAAGTCAGTCTTTTTATCGTTCTCCACCAGGACTTTCTAGCTCTGCCCTTTGGGATCTAACAGGGGCATAGTCCTTTTCTTACTAACAGCTTTTCAAATCCTTTAAGAAAGCTATAAATTCTTCTCTAAGTCTCATCTTTATGTGACATATTTCCCTAGTTCCTTGAGTCAGTTCTGGTATGACACTTTGCTTCACCAAGCTAGGATGGTACCTGAAGAATTTCTTCCTTTAAAGCCTGCATTCTTTCCACTACAGTGTTGCCCCTCAGTCACTGGTTCTGTTGGCCATTGCTATTCTGAGAGACTGTAGGGTATTCCAGAGCCAAGTCCTGAACAGCCCACCTAGGTGCCCTGGTTTACCTAGTCTCAATGTGCCAACCTTAGGGATAAAGAGAATCAGGGAGCTTAGCCTACTCAGGTAAAGAGAAAAGAAAGAGTATTAAATCAATCTTCTAAATTAAATTCACTTTTTTCAATTAACATTTCTTTTCTTCCCCTCCCCCACTGAAAAAAAACAAAAGAGAAGCAAAGCCAACAGGGATTATGTTTGGAATTATAGAACCTATAACATTCAGATCGGAAAGGGGCTATGTAATCTCCTAATTTTACATGGATTCATTCAATAAGCAATTATTAAACCCCTACTGTATGATCTAAAAATATATATAACATACCCTTGCTCTCAGAGGGCTTATACTCAAATGGGGGTACACAACTTACTAATAATATATTAGGGACAGTGAGATTCCATTATATTGGAGTGGAAGATGAACACATGCTGATGATGCATTGATTGAGAAAGGTCCCAGCAAAGTGCTGACAAATTTGAGAATTCATTTTCACCTTAGGGTTGGGTGTGTGTGTGTGTGTGTGTGTGTATATGTGTGTTTGGGTTGGGTCTTGATGGAAGGCAGGAAGGGACTTCAAGTGCTTAGCACAGTGCTTGACATATAGTAAGTGCTTAATAAATGTTAATTGGCCGACTGACTTCCACAGATGGAGAGATAAGGAGTCCATTCCAGACTTTTGAGAGGTCACAAGCCAAAGCATGGAAAAGCCAAGGCAACAAGGGGAGATAGGGAGTGGCCCAGTTTAAACAGTATTTGTAAGAGAACTTGAAGGGAAGTATTTTTTATTTATTTATTACTAACAGGCAGATTGGAAAAACAATCTGAGGAGCTTTGAATGCCTGGATCTGGAGTTTATTCTTTATTTGCTATAGAGTCTTGTTGTTCAGTTGTTTCAGTCATGTCTGACTCTTTGTGAACCCATTTGGGGTTTTCTCAGCAAAGAAACTGGAGTGGTTTTGCCACTTCCTTTTCCAGTTCATTTTACAGCTGAGGAAATGAGGCAAACAGGGTTAAGTGACTAGTTCAAGGTCACACAACTAGGAAGTATCTGAAGCCCAAACTCAGTTCTTTCCCTCCAGACCTGACACTCTATCCACAACACCACCTAGTTGTCTTTGATATACAGTAGAAAGCTACTTTCTTCTTTTAAAAGAAAGATTTTTGAGTGGAGAAAGGGGCAAGACCAGAATGTAGGATATTTACTTCTTCGAGGGTATAGGCTAAAGGGAGGAAGTCCAGGCCATTGACAACTGTACAGAAAGAAAAGGTCCAGTTTAGAGATGTTGTGGTAAGAACACAGAAGTGAAGCTGGAAGGGGGAGATATGGTAAAGATAGAAATGACAGGACTTAGTAGCTGATGGGTATGCAGGGTACAAGAGATATGATAATAATGTTCTTGGTTTGGTAGCTCATTCAAGCCTCATACCCCTTTCACATACCCTTTCCCCCACAGCTCTAGGGAGAGAAAAGGTTGACCTGAGTTCCAGTCCAGCATGATTCTTTTTTTGCTTTGGCCTCTTTCCCAAAGCACTAGAGGATCATGTTACTTTGGATCTCAAAAGCGGCCTTTTTTGTCCTCTGCCCTACAGGGTCCCAAGCACTGGCTACAGGGTGGTAGAGATGTCTATATTAGGACATGTGAAACAGGAACAAATATTTAGGGGGTTGCTCTTCTCAGACCAGGAAAGGGAGGCAGAAGTTTTCCATCTGTAAGACTGATTATCACCATGTAGAATGTAAGTTTCTTGAGCTCAGGGACTGTTCACATGTTTTCATTTTTGGCTTGGTATCTGGAACACATAGGAGGGGCTTAGTAAATGCTGTTTGAGGCTTGGCCCTGAAAGAAAGATGAGAAAATATACCTTCCTCCATCCCTCCTTCTCTCATTTTCAGAAGTGGGGGAATCATGTGGAGCATCACATAAGCTGTCAGATTCAGTTGTTTTGGTTTGTCTTCCTGAAATGTTTTTCTTTTTTCCCCTCTTTTTAAAAAAAGTGATTTTTTTTAAAAAAAGAAATGGCTCTCAGACTAGGGGAGACAGGTGATAAAAAAACAAAAGATACCAGGAAAAATTAATGAAGAGATAAATGAAGTGAAAAAAAATCTTTAAAAAAAAATTTTTTTTTGAATTCAACTGAATGTGTGAGATAAAGGTAGAATCTTACTTGAGTGACTCATAAGTCTCAGCGCATGGTTGGTTTTAACTTCTTCCTAAGGTGGCTAAACTAACTGCAAGGGCAGCTAAGATTTTATCCAAATACCATCCACCCACATAAGATTTACCCAGAAAAGGCCCAAAACCAATATAGAAGTTGCCCTAGTTTATGTTCCACACGCTCCCTCAGACTATGAGTGCTTCTTCTCTAAACCAAGCTCTCTCTTTCCTCCTTAGCTTGACCATAAATCACAGGGTAAGGTCCCCTCTTGGGGGAGGGGAAGGGGAGGTCTTGCAAGCCTGTACCCTGTTAATAATCGTGGAATAAGATCTTTTTCCTGGAAAGGAATTTCAGGCAAAACCAATTGAACAAAAAGACATTTATTGAGGTGAAGACCTGTGTGCCCCCTCATAGTGGTTGGCACTGTGGCAAACACAAATGAATATAAAACATGGTTCAGGCCTTAAAAGGACCTTACAGTTTAAGTGGTAGGTTTAGGGAGGGGAGGGGGAGGGGGGAGTGAAGAGTTAAACAGGGCAATAATCCAAGAGATGTCACAGAGCAGTCCAAGATTAAGTGCTAAATGTGTATGGATGATAACTACTCTGAGAGTTCACAGGAAAAAGAAATCCCTTCTAGGTGTGTGTGGTGGTCAGACAAGGCTGGAGGTTGGGAGAGTCTTCATAAATAATGGTGCAAGGGAGTTCTTTGGTGGCATATTAGATAGAGTGTTGAACTTGGGGCCAGGAAGACTTGGATTGAATCCTGTAGCTATATTTTTATTAGTATAGAGAACTCAGGTTAGAAAACTCCCTTTACTAATATAGCTTGGCACCTTCTCTGCAACTTTGAAGTTGGCTAGAGTACTGAGAAGTTACCTGACTCTCTCAGGGTCAACCAGCATGTATCAAAGGTAGGATGTGAACTCAGGTCTACTGGCTACAAGGGGATGATTTTCTAATCTAATACACTATACCTAACTGCCTCTCAGATGTGAGTCATCATCTCCTGGAACTCTCCCCTTTATGGAACAAGCTGAGTCTCTGGGTGCAGCACTCAGCAGACCTCAATCTAACTGGCTTCCAGAATTCAACATCTCTTCTATCCTGCTAACATAGGGCTAAAGACTGAAACTACTTACACTCAGCCGAAGGGATTGAAAACTATCTTCCCAGTCAGGGGAATGGAATGGCTGGGTTAGGGACTGACTGATCCTGGAGACTGAAAGCTGTCCCCTACTCAGGAAAATGGAACAATTGGGCTGGAGAGGGAATGATCCTGGCTCTTCTCCCAGAGAGCAAGCTAGGGGCTTGGTGGTGGAACCAGTAAATTCTTAGGAAAAATCATTCTGACTGAGTGACATCTATGTTGGGACAGAACTTTCTCCTTAGAGTCATCTGCTAAGGGAAGGATATTGCTCTCTAAAATAAGAGAGATGGCTTTGGCAAGGGGGACAGGGATGGGGAGAAGGGAAGTGACCTGAAGTATTGGGGATCAGGGGTGGTCTGAGGAAAATCTGAGAAGAAAAATCTTCACTTTATGCAAGTTCAGCCAATTGTAATTAATTTTTAGCCATAGGGGTCGGGAACCTTCAGCCTCAAGGCCACATATGACCTTCTAGGTCCTTGGGTGTGGCCTTTTGACTGAGTCTAGGTTTTACAGAACAAATCTTTTAATTAAAGGGATTTGTTCTGTGAAGTATGGATTCAGTCAAAGGGCTGAACTTGAAGACCTAGACTAGGGTCACATGTGGCCTCCAGGCTGAAGGCTCCCCACTCCTGCTTTAGGTTGCCTGTGGCTACAAGAGGTTAAGTGACTTGCCTGTGGTCATACAACTAATATGTATCAGAGTCAGGACTTGTACTTAGAAGACCTAACCTACATGTTTTCTGGAGCAAAAAGTTGGGGGAAACAGATCCATCCAATATTAAATCTGAAAGTGACCTTTAGAAATCATAGGATCATAGATTTAGAATTGGAAGTTTCTAAAAGTCAACTCCTCTTTTTACAGATCAGGAAACAGACACAAAATAGTTAATTTTTTTTGGATTTGCTCAAGGTTACACAGCTGGTCATAGGATTTGAACCCAGGTATTATCAGTTACTTCAAATTGTCAGATGAGGGACTTTTTAAGCCCAGAAGGTCAAGTGACTTGGTCATCATCCTCTCGTCTTTGATTTTGGGCAGCCTGTGTTGCTGTAGAAGAATAACTCATGGAGGCTTGCAGGCAAGGGAGGACATAGATACTTCTAAAAAATCAGATATTTGGAACACTAATGCATTGTTGGTGGAGTTGTGAACTGATCCAACCATTCTGCAGAGTAATTTGGAACTATGCCCAAAGAGCTATAAAAACTGTGCATACCCTTTGATCCAGCAATAGCACTACTAGGCCTGTATCCCACAAAGATCATAAAAAAGGGAAAAGGACCCACATGTACAAAAATATTTGTAACAGCTCTTTTTGTGGTGGCAAAGAATTGAAATTTGAGGAGATGCTCATTAATTGGGGAATGACTGACATATGATTACTATATGAATGTAATGGAATACTATTTTTCTACAAGAAATAATTATCAGGGTGATTCCAGAAAAACCTGAAAAGACTTAAATGAACTGATGCTGAGTGAAGTGAGTAGATCCAGGACAACACTGTACACAGTAACAGTAACACTGTTTGATGATCAACTATGGTAGGTGAAATGAGAACACGAGACTCAATCTAAGGCCAGGAGTAAGTTGTTCAATGCAACTCTTCTCAGTAATACAACACTCAAGAAAATTCCAAAAGTCTTGCCATGGAAAATGCTCTCCACATGCAGAGAAAGAACTGTGGGGTCTGAATGCAGATCGAAGCAGACTATTTTCACTTTTTTGTTTGTTTTTCCTTTTTTAAGGGTTTTCCCTTTTCTTCTGATTTTTCCCTCACAACTTGACTAATGGGGAAATACGTTTAATACGAATGTACTTGTATAACCTGTATCAGATTGCTCGTGAAGGGGGAAAGAAGAGAGGGAGCAAGGAACTCAAAATTTTACAAAAATGAATGTTGAAAACTATCTTTACATGTAATTGGAAAAAATAAAATTTTTATTAAGTGGAAAAATCCGAATTTGAAAATTCTTTTAACATGTAATGGCAAATAAAATATTAATTAAAAAAACCCAACACTAAAAAAATAAAAAAAAAAAACCCTGAGTTTTATCATAGAACCCTCCTTCATACTCTCCCTCCCCCAATTACCAAGTTGACCATGGCAAAGCTGAGTCTGGCTGCCTGGCAACAAGACAATCCTCCCCCTCCCTTTCTCCTGATGCCCCTCAGTCAGTCTGGTACTCTTTTATGATGTCTATCAGCCCCACCCCTCCACCTTTTTTTCCTTTTCTTTTCTTCTCAAGGCTTGTCCTAGATGCTAATTTTTGACCTGATTTGATTCCATTTGGATAAAAACTCATAAAAAGGGTAGGGAGGATGTGAATAACCACATTCTCTCCCAGGACTGCCCCCATCTCCAATCAAGGATGACTTCTTCCCCTTTCTCCAGGTGTCCTACATCCTGATACCGTGCCTCTCCTCCCCCCAACTCCCAATGTCTCTTGCCCTCTCTCAGTTATTTGTTCTTTGTTCTTTTTCATCAAGGCCTCCCTGTTTCTATTGTTTATATTTGAGGTAAATGGAGGCATTGGGATACATAAAAGTGGAAGACCTTGTTTGCCCCCAAAAAATTCCTCCATGGTACCACCAGGTAAGCTGGGACTGCCTGGAGTTAAAACAGCTGGGGCTGATTGCACCAACCTCTTTTGCCTGGGGATTTGGGAGAGCCAGAAGACTGGTGGGTGTTGGATTTAACTGCCTTATAAGGTATAAAGAGCATATATCAGGTGAGAAGGTGAAATGAGTAAACAAGATTCAGTCTAAGGTCTGGAGTAAGCTGTTTAGTGCAGATAGCTCATTATATTTCATCCTTCTTTACATTAGACTAGCCTGTGGGGTGGGGCTCCACACAGGTGGGGAGCTTGTGGCCTTGAGGCCACATGTGGGCTTCTAGATTCCTAATTGCGGCCTTTTGACTAAATCCAAATTAGGATTTGTTCTGTAAAATTTGGATTCAGTCAAAATGCTGCACTTAAGGACCTGGAAGGCCACATGGTCACCTAGGTAGATAAGAAGCAGATCTGGGATTCCAAACCAGATCTGCTGATTCCAGATCCAGCATCCCTTCCACTAGACAATGCTTCCCTCCCGCACCTTCCCTCCCCCATCCTGTTCATTCCTCTCACCCTTATAGATGAAGAAACTGAGACCAAGAGAAATCAGGTGACTTGTTCAAGGTAATGCTACTAATTAGGAAGTGGAATAGGAATGGGAAACCAGGTCTGTCTGCTAACAAACCCCTTTTCAATTAGATTAAACTGTCTTTGCTGTCCAGGACTGTATGGATTGTGTTGTTCCAGAGCCCATACTCTGGGAGTACAGTATTAGTGAAGGAAGAGATGATGAGATCAAGAATTCAATTCTTTGTAAGAGCTGAATCATGACAGTCAAGCTCCTATTGATGAAAAAAGGGATGCCCCAGGGTTCAGGTGGAGGGTCACCCATAGACTTAATCTGATGACTTATAATGTGTTAATGGGTCATTGTTTATTCACATATTCATAGGTAAGGAGGAGGAGAAGTGAGCCTAAAGCAGTCATTGTCGTACCTACTTATCAGCAACAAAATCTATTGAAAGCCTACTATGGATTTGAAGGTATCACGACTGGATTATCTTGATCACCATAGAAATGTTATAACTTTTTTTTCACATCAGTCTGTTTAAATTGGAAAGGCCTTTCTGGTCTCATTTTGCATGTGAGTTTGAGCATTACAGCATTTCAGAGTTGCAAAGAACCCTCAGCTGCTGGAGTCACCTGACCAAAATTATCTTGTATTTATTCATGTATAGGAGACAGAGAATGGGCCTGTGGCTTCATTGGCATGGGGGTCTCCCAGATGAGAAAACTCTCTCTACCACTACAAGCTGACACCTCTAGCCTTAGAGAGTCGCCCAGAGAACTGACAGATTAAGCCACTTGCAGGGGTCCCATAGCATGGCTTTGAACCCAGACCTTTCTGATTCGGAGACCACCTCTCTAAGACATTATGACCAGCTGCTTTTCTATTTCGTATTTACTTCTTTCCTCTTCATAGAATGTAAACCCTCTTGAAGACAAGAACTGTTTCACTTTTGTTTCTGCATCTCCACTGCCTGGTATGGTGATACGGCAGGCTTTATTGATCGAGTGTCCCTAGTTCTGACCTCTGTGACCAAACAAAACAAATCCAGTTCCTCTTCAGTAAGACTCCCCTTCATAAGCTGGAAGACAGCTGCCACGCCTTCTCTGAGCCCTCTTTTCTCCAGAAGGCTCAGAGAGATAAGTGACCTTGCCTGATACCACATTAACTAGTAGGTGGCAGTTATAAATGACACTCCAAATTTGTAGCTTTTCATTTTTATTATCTCCTTTTTAATTTTCATTACATCCTCTGGACTCGAATCTAGGGAGGAGCTGACTAGGGGAAGGGAACATGGATTTAAGTTCCTACTAGTGTGCCAGGTACTAGTCTCATTCAACGAGATGGCTTAGCTAGCCTCTCAAGGACGCTGCACTTCCTGCCCCACCCACATAGTGCCTTAGCTTAGGGAGGCATGCTTTGATGATTCCAAGACCTTTGAATCCACATTCTGGCTACATCTGCTCTAATGGTGGCAATTAGACGACTGGTAGTGACTCATAATGGAGCTCCTCCCACTGAGAGTGGCTTCTTAAGAAAAGAAACTGAGGCTAGTTTTATTTTCACTTTCCCGCTGATTCTGGGTGGTGGTCAGGAATAGCTCGGTCCACATATGACTGTTATCAGACAGATGACTCGCTATCTTGGATATCCCTCCCCTCTCCAATACTGGGGCTCTTCCTGATTTTTGTGCTGTTTAACATCCTTCAAGTTGTGCTCAAGAGGGGACTGATGGCCAGTATGGAGACTTTAAACTGTCAACTAAGAGATTCTTGGAGCTAGAAAGGAATCACTTGACCAACAGGCACTTATGGAGGATCTATGCTGGGGATAAGACAAAAATTGAGTTGTGCTTCCTCTCAAGAAGCTTTCATTCTTGGAGACCATCTAATGATAAAATTGTAGTTGGACCCTGAAGAAGTTAAGGCTTAGAAAGTTGAAATGGTTCCGCCCAAGGTTATGGATGAATTGAGGGGTGGAGTTGGAGGCAGACCAAGAACAATAATTTTTTTCTCTGACATTTTTAATGTTCTCAGAACTTTTTTATGAATTGGTAGTGCAAATATTATTGCCTTCATCTTGCAGATAAGGGAACTAATTAAAACTTAGCCAAGTTAAATGATTTGGAGATGGGAGAAGGGTGTTACATACAGCCAGTAAGGATTAGAGAGCCGGGTTTTAAACCCAGGTGCTCCTATGTCCTTTCTGAAGCATGTATCGAGAATGAGAGATGGTCCAAATTATTCTGACTCCCTCATGTTGCTCATGAAGGTACCAAGGCCCAGAGATATCTCTAGGGTCATCCAATGGGTTAATGACAATCCTAACATCTTCTGGCTCTTAGTTCAAGAGAAACATGGTGAAGCAGAATGGAAGTTTTAAACTTTTTTTTTGCATCATAGACTCCCTTGCAATCTGGAGAAACCTATGGATACCTTCTCAAAATCATGTTTTGAAACGTATAGAATAAAATACAAAGGATAACACAGAAAATCAATTACATTAGAAGCATTATAATTAAAAGAAAAAACAAGCTTACAGATTCCATGTCAAAAACCTTTTTTTATACCAAACAGCCTAACCTGGTCTAGGTTTAGAGAAGACAGACAGCAGGAAACAGACCTCTTTGCTTTCACCTTTACCATAGATCAATGGCGGATAGGCCTTGGTTGTTCTGAGCAAGATCGATCTTCTATTAGAAACAGATATAATTACAAGTTCTACGACCGGAGAAAAAAAATCCATATGAGGTAGGGGAGGTACAGAATAGTGTAGCTGGTGATGGGGGAGAGGGGATCAAGATGTCATGACCCTGGGACAAAAGTTACACCATTAAGTGATAAAGGCACTGGTTTGCCAGAAGAGGAGCTGAGAATCACCATGAGAAGAATTTCTCCTTCCCACCTCTCCCTCCCTCATACCCCCAGGCTAGTTATGGCTCTATGTGGAGTTACAGTAGGGAGAAGAATGTTTATGTGGTTTCCTCTGGGCAGGACCACCTTCCATCTCATTCCCCCTTCCCATCTCTTTCATGGGTTAAAATGAATTTTGGCAATCCCCAATTAAAATATAGACATGCTCATTGAAAGGAACACATTAAGAAGTCATCTGCTAACTCCTGGGCAGGGTCTATAGGAGGCAACCAGCAGAGAACTCAGTAACTATTTTGTTGTTAGAAGGACCGTGACGGGGAGTGAAAGGACCATTTGGTCAGTGCCAGCTATGGTTCTGGATTCCCAACTAAGTGTTTGGATATCATGCCCTCCTCCTAACTCCACCCCGCCCTCCCTTTGTGTAGTAGCCACATGTTGGGCTTTGACACAGGCAACTTCAACCTGACTCATCATAAAATCAATTTCTATGGAAAGTGGTTTCATTTTTATCCACTGCAGGTCAAACACCTAATGCTCCCAGCTGGGGACACAGTAGGGCTCTCCTGGGAGGAGAAAATACCTTCTCATCCATAAAGCTTTTCTTTATTTTCCAGGTGTATGTTAGAGCCAGAAGTTACTCCTGTCTGGAGGCCATGGACTATGCTAGATGAGCTAGACTTCTAACTTCTCTGTAAACTCATATAATTTATTCTAAAGTCAGCTATCCAGCTAGGAACTAGAGCACTGAAGCTGAACTGGTCTTGGATCCATAAAGGAGAGATTACTTTTCAGGGAGTCAAGAGAACTGGCTTCTAACCCAGGCTCTGCCGATGACTTGCTGTGTAATCATGGGCAAATTATTTCACTTTTCTGGACCTATTTTTTTCTCACCTCAAAAAAAAAAACAAAAAACAAACCCAAAATCTGGATGATGATACCTGCCTGACTGACCTAATAGAGTTGTTGTCAAGATTATTTGAGATAATGAATGTGCTTTAAAAACAAAGACTTGTGGGTTGTTTAAAAGGCTATGCACATTTCAGAGAATGGTCTTCCCCAAGAGGAGATGGGCATCCGCCACTTGACTCAATCAAATAAAAGCAGAAGTAATAAAAGTAAAAGGGGCTAATTGCCTCATTATTTTGGATCCCAATCTCCCATCCCAGTTTGAGGCAAACAGAGCACAAGGAGGGGAGGCCAGCAAGAGAAGGAAGTGATCATCTCCCAGGCCAAGTTAGATCTCAGAGCTTTAGCCTTTGCAAGGTAGAGTTTTGGTCTGCTCCCACACTTGCCATTCATTCCCTCTGCTTTCCTGGACTTACAGTTAGTTAATCCTCTTGTTTTCCCTAGGTTGGGGATAATAACAGAGGGGGCAGATTAATTACTGGCTGGCTATTCCTGTTCCAAATATGTGGAGTGTTAAAAACACATGACTGATCCTTCATCCTCAGCAAGTTTGTCTCAGCCCCTTGGGATCTTGAAACATGTCTCCATGTGTCTGTGTTTGCCCACCACCTCCTCCTCCTCTTGGGGCTTCATGGGTATGGCTGTGTAGAGACTTAGCCAAAGACCTGACCATTCCTGTGGGCTCTGCTAGCCCACATGGAGATACTAGGGAACCAGGGGCTGCAGCAAAGGGAGAGAATAGACTAAGGAGATACATTCCTGCACATGCTTGCTATTTAACAGGTTCCAGCTAAATCTACCTGGAAGAAGCAATATGAGGAATTGGGTATCCATATAGCAAGTGCCTTTCTGTTGCCTGCGTGCTGTGCATGGACCCATCTGGATTATTAAATCACTTGCTCAGGCCCATTGACTCCTTTTTGTCTTTATCTCAGACTGCAGCTGCTGAGACCAGCAACTTTTGTGCCCATATATCTTTTGTGAAATTTCAGCTTCTCTAGGATCATAAATTGCCTGACCATGTTTCCTTAGTGGTGGGAACACCCAGGGACAGAAATCACCTTTAGAATTCTTGAGGCATGAACATTTCATTACTGGAAGGGAAGGAAGCACCCCATTCATATTCCATCAGATCCAGATGGGGCAAGGAACACACTTTTACTAAGCTCCTACTATGTTCCAGGCATTACTCTTAAGTGCTTTTAACAGTTTTGTTTTGTTTTTTACAAATTTTGCAAACTTCACAATTTTTTTTTTTTTTTTACAAATTATCATCTCATTTGACCCTCACAGACCCCTGGGAGGTAGATTATTATCTTTATTTTATAGTTGAGGAAACTGAGGTAGATTGATCCATAGGTTATGCCTATCTGTCTGTCTCTTGCCCCAAATGAGAAAGGTTCAAAGCAGAAATAGGAAGGAAAACAACATATTTTATTCCCTTAATGTGCCCCATGGGAATGTGGAAGACTTGGTGTGGGAGTCAGTGAACCTGTTATATATGAGATCACACCTGACCAGCTACAATTGCTATCAGAAACAGAATGCATAAGGAATGGAAACCAGCACTGTGCTGTCTAGGTCCATTGGATTGGCCGGTCTGTACTTTCATCAGTCATTTAAGACAAAAGAAAATTGTTTCCTCAAATTGTTCTTTTTTTTAACAATCAGATTACATGTTCCCTGAGAGCAAAGACCACATCTCTTTTTGGTTTTGTCTTTCCCATGGCACCTACCACAGCATTGAGCACATACTAAGTGCTCAAAAAAATCTAAGAAGGAGAGAAGGAAGAACTGGGGGGGGGGAGGGGGGGGAGGGGAGGAGGTCAGAAAAACTAGGTTCTAGTCCCACCCAGCTTTGCTATTAATTAGCTGTGTGATCTTGGGCAGGGTACTTCATGTCTTTGGACCTTATTTTCCTTTTTTTGTAAAATTCAAGTTTTGTCATTCTATGGTTTTTAAATGTCTGTTGTCAAGAGGCAAATCTGGGGGCTAGTTGCACATGAGTTGATTACTTGGGATAGCAGCAGGAACCCAGTCTGGTGAGTGATCAGCAAGGCAAATAAACAGGTGTGCCCAGCAGGCGCCATACCATGGAAATTAGCCACTAGAGCCTTGAGCAAAGACAACACAAGACAAAGGCTCTCAGTTCTGGCAAGTGTAAAGAGGAAGGTGACCTTTAAAGAGTGTGCTATATTTGTATTTCTGACAATACCAGGTAACACGGCTAAACCTGCACAAAGTGCAAATCTGCACTGGAAAGTGAAAGGGCTGGAGTCGTACCTCCTTTATTATCAGGAACAATGGAGTGTTCCTTGAAAAAAATAGAAGGCATTTCAAGTTTTTTAAGAAACAACAACAACAGAAGAAACAATATCTGAAAAGGTGGGGAATCTGAACCTAGAACAGGAGCCTGGAAGGTGGAAGAATGTAGCACAGATGAGGAAGGAGAAGGACCACTAAATACAAAAAAAGTCTGACACTCTTCTCATAGGTAAGAGTGCATCCTACACTTCAAGGAACAATGATGTGGTTCCATGAAAGGGAAAAGAAGAGTGGTCACCCCGCAACAGACAAGAGGGAGAAAGTGAGTTGATGGGTTGATGACTACCTGCTGTGAGATACCAAGGCAGTTTATTTAATGATGATGCTAACAATGGATTCCTTAAGAGATGCAAATTTGACATATATTAAAACGCATCTGGAGACTGATCAAATCTGAGAATTGCTCCTCACTTCATCAGAGAAACCTAAAAACATTGCAAGAGATCACAAATTACTTGGGTAAGACATTAAAGACTTTAAAGGCACAACCCAGGGATGCTGATTGAAGGTAGGGGCTTCAGAAAAGAAAGGCAGACAGCAAATTTTAAAGACAATGTATTTAAGAACAAGATTTGGATTTGTGGAACATCATTCAAAATATGCAAATAATGAGTTTTGGGCCAGGATTGGAGTGCAACCAATAAAGGACTATAAACATATATTTGGAGTCTTGCAAATTCATTCAAAAAGACTTTAAAATGAAAAGGGAAGTGGGCTCAGAGGAGAATACTGCCTCTATAAATCTGCCAAACTAAATAACATAGAGAACAGCAGCTATGACCTAGAACAGTAAAAGAGAGACCCAGTAATTTATAGGAAGTATAATCAAAGAAAGGAACAAGCAATAAAAACCATTGCCTCAACTGTATATACACATGGTAATAAATAGGATGAACTATGTAAAACAAAGGGAGATGTGTGTGAGATAGCTCTCAATATTAAGAATATTTATAAGTGTTAGGAAGTCCAGGAACCTTAAGTTGGACAGTCTTTGAGTAACGATCAACAAAAGGAGAAACAGGTGATATTATCATGGGAATAAGCTATAGACCACCCAGATAGAAGAAGGAAATGGATGAAAACAGACAGAGGCATGACATATAGATGATGGGGCATTTCATCTATCTGCAAAACTTTCAGTCTCTCTGTTTTTCCATCTCTTTGCATTTGCAGAAAGCAAAACAATTTTACAATTCTTGGTTTCTCTCAATGACAATTTTGTTTTTCAAAACTTGGAGGAGGCAACAAAGGGGCTGCTGTTCTGAACCTCATATGAACCAAGGAAGAACTGGTGGTTGAAGGAGAAATGTCAGGTACATTTGTAATAGAGAAAAGAGGAAAGATGAGAAAAGACAGGCATGCAATTTTGGATAGAATTTTGGAAGAACAATTTTAAACTGTTTAGAAAAATGATAGTTGGATCTTATAGGCTAAAATTATCTAGGGGAAGCTGGTGCAAGAAGAAGGGAATGTTCTTAAAAAATAAATTCTGAAGACGAACAGAAATCATTCCAATATTGCAGAAAAGGGGAAGCTGCCTGAAAACATCAATGTAGATTCACAGGCAAATCATCATCCAGTTCATCTTCTTAAAAGGTGTGTCCTTCATACTCTCTAGGGGTTTAAAAAACAAACACCAACCAATACAACTCTCTGTGCTCATACTCTCCATTCATTTCTGCACATTCACTTCTCAACCTATTTCATATGTTGATTTTGATCTCACCACTCAAATGAAACTGTTATCTACAAGGTTGCCTTTTAATTGCTAAACTTAGTGACGTCTCAGTCATCCTTCTTGTCTTCTCTGCAAGCTGACCACTTGTCCTCAGCCTGCAGTTGATCAGTCCCACTTTCCTCCTAGATACTCTCTCCCATGAGTTTTTATGGCATTGATCTCTCCTGATTCCGCTTCTGTCGTCTAATTCTCAGTCTCCTTTGCTGTTCCACCCCCATGGGGCTCTGTCCTAAGTCTTCTTCTTTTTTCTCTCTGTATCTTCTCTTTGTGATCCTTTTATCTCATTTGAGCTTGATTATAATTTTTATGCAAATGACCCCCAGATCTATATGTCCAGTTTTAATCTCCCGAGCCTCAACTCCATTTCATTATTGAACATTTTTAACTGAATGTCTCAACCCTCAAACTCAACATATCCAAAATAGAAATCTTCTTTCCCTCCACACCTGCCTCTCCTTAATATTTTCATATTCCTGAATAAGGCACTTTCTTTTTTAAAATTATTATTTTCAATAAACAAGTATTTAATGTCTTGTACTGATGCACATATCAAATTGCATATGGTCTTAGGGAGAGGAAAGGGAGGGGAGGGAGAAAATTTGGAACTCAAAATTTTTTTCAAAATGAATGTCAAAATTGTCTTTACATGTAAATGAAAAAATTACTATTTTTTAAAAACCAAGCATTTGTTTTCTCCCTTCAACTTCCCCCCCCCCCCCCACCAAAATGAAAGGAAAAAACTCCACAATCCTGCAACAAAATAGCAAAACAAATCCACATATTGGCTGAGTTGGGTAAAATTGTGTATCTCATTCTTTGTATTTAGCACATCATATCTCTGCGAAGATGTGAATATCATTCTTCATCATCTGTCCTCTGGAATCTTAGTTATTATTGGGTTTTGGATCAGAATTCTTAAGTTTTTCAAAATTGTTTGTTTTTGCACTGTTGTAGTTATAGTATGTCATTTTCCTGGTTCTGTTCACTATTCATCAGTTTCATATAAATCTTCCTGTTTCCCTGAAATAATTTCCTTTGTCATTTCTTATAGTGCAAGAAGTACTCTATCATGTCCACATATGATAATTTGTTTAATCATTCTCTAATTGATATGAAACTATTTCATGGATATGAAATAGTTTCTAGTTCTTTGCCACTGCAAAATATTTTTGTATGTATAGATTCTTTGTCCTTTTTTTTTTGGTCTTTGGGGTATAAGTCTAGTTAGGGTATTTCTTGGTTAAAGGATATGGGCACATTTAGCAGCCTTTTTTGGTCATGGTTCCAAATTACTTTCCAGAATAACTGTACCAATTTGCAGCTACATAAAAAGTACATTCATGGGGTATCACCATTTTTAAAGTTAGCAAGGTTCATGAATTTTAAGTTATTCTTGACTTTTCCTTTTTTTATCTCCTCGTATTCAATCAACTGTTAAGTCTTTGATTCTACCTCCACAGTATCTCTTACATTTGTCCCCTTTCCTCAAGTTTACTGCCAATACCCCAGCTCAAGCTCTTACCACTTCGCAGCTATACTACTGTACTGCCAAAAGCTCACAGCTTCTTGTTTGTCTCTCAAATTTCATTCTCCAAATAGTTTCCAAAGTAATTTTCCTCAGAGAATAGAAAGAAGTTGAGGAGACATGATAAACAGGATAGTTTTGAAACTAACACGTATAATTTATTACATTCTTTTAAAAAAGTTATAAATAGTATTCATGTTTTAAGGTGATATCTTTTAAGGTTCCTCTGTGTATGTGGAACCCACATGTTCAATGTTTTTCAAGTACAGAATAACAATTTTATTTAAAAAATTATCTTCTTAAAACAACTTTAACTTACCCACCTGCTCAAAATCTTGACTCCTTATTGTCTCTAGAAGAAAATATAGGTTCCTTTGTTAGGCATTTAAGACTCTTCTCAGTCTGGTTCTAAGCTATCTTTCCAGGCTTATTTTCCCTTGTTCTCAATTATATACTCTACCTTCTAGCCAAACTGACCTACTTTGCTACTCCTCAAATTTGCCATGCCATCTTATGCCTTTGGACAGGCTGACCACTGATGCCAGAAATTGATACCTCCTCACTTCTACCTCTTAGGATTCCTGGCTTCCTTCAAGGTTCACCTCATAAGGAAAGACTTTCTCAACTCCTCTAGTGAGTGTTCTCTCTCCTACTTAGATGATTCTGGGATTCTCTGTTTACATGTAGTATCCCTTCAGCAGAACATAAGCACTTTGAGGAGGAGGCAGGGAGAGAGAGAATATTTTGGCTTTATTCATATGGTGCTTGCTATGAATAAATACAAAGTTGATAATTCATCGATCAGAAAAACATAAAATCTTTGAAGAAATGAATTATTTTCTATCCTTTCTTTGTTTCATCAGTGCTCTGCACATAGTAGTAAGTGCTTGCTGGTTTAGAACAGATGTATAGAATATGGAAACAAGTTGGGTAGACAACAGGCTGATTATAAAAATTTGGCATGGTCCTGTAAAAATAGCACACTCAGAATGAATTGTCTGGCCAAGAAAGATAAGGAGAATACAGCAACAGCAACAAAGAAAGCTTTTGATCACTATGTTAAGGAAAAAGGAAGACCCAGAAAGGGCTGGTCTAAGTGGATGTGATGGGAAATGGGGGGAAGACAGAGCTACTCAACTTTTATTTTATTTCCTCTGCCAAGGAAAATGATCTTTAGCTGGAGGAAAACAGAATAAATATGGTTAATAGGGAGTGGATATCCAGTATAAAAATATTTTGGAAAGTAATTTGGAATTATTTAAATAAAATGACTAAAATGTCCATACCCTTTGACCCAGAGAATCCACTCCTAGCCATATACTCTAAAGAGAATATTGATAAGAAGAAATCCCACATGTACACCGAATATTTGTAGTATCACTTTGTATAGTAGCAAAGATGTCAATCAGGGAAAGACTAAACACATTGTAGTACATGAATGCAATAGGATATTATTGTGTTGTAAGAAATGATGAATATGATGAATACAGAGAAACATGGAATGATTTATATAAACTGATACAGAGTGAAATAAGCACAACCAAGAAAGCAATATACACAATGACTAAAACAAAGTAAATGGAAAGAACCATTATTGTAAAACAATCAAAAGTGAATGCTGCAGAATGACAAAGAACATGACTAGCTACCAAAAGAGATGAGAAAATACTCCTAATCTTACTCCTTTGCTGTGGAACATTGCATATATTTTGAAACTTTTTCAGGTCAGGAGATTTTTAGTGAAGTGCTCCAAAGATCTATGCTTGGTCCTCTGCTGCTTAATGTTTTCATCAATGACCCGAGTAAAGACATAGATGACTTCTGAAAGTGTGTGTAATGCTTTATGTCCATTTCTCTTCCAAATTAAATGCATTTTGTTTAATATATATTTAGAATAAAGTTTAATAAACATTATTCAGTGCAAAGTTAGGTAACATATTGACAATATTTAGATGAATCAAATCTGGGAGGGGTAGTTAGCATGTTAGATGATGAAATTGGGATGCAAAAAGATGATGCCAGGTTAGAACAAATTGATGAAGATGAAATTTAACGGATATTGGACTTAAAAAGTCAACTTTACAAGTACAAGATGAAGTTGGAGATGGATGAGGAAAAGATCCTTGTGTTTTAGTGAACTGAAAATTCAATATGAATAGCTGCTCCAAAAGCTAATCCAACTCTTGTGTTCATCCTTCATTGCCAAAGAAGACCACGCCATCAGAAAAATGGTGACATGACTTGCACTTGACTTTGTTTTGAGTGAGGGAGGGGTGTGCAGGTCACCATCCTCCCTTCTCCTTCAGAGTCATCTCAATCCAGTGACCACATTCATCAGAATGACTGGAGATGACCCAGGATGCACTGGGAGGCCTTGGGCCCTTTAGGCCAGGTCTTTGCAGGTACTCACAATCCAACGCTATATACCCAGAGAGCCATATTGTGTAAATAAGGAAGGACGTATTTCCATTTTACTGTGTCCTGCTTGTAAAACATCTGGCATACTATGTTTATTTCTGGGCACCACACTTTTTAAATTAAAAATTTAATTGTTTTTATTCTGAACTTAAACACCAAAAGAGCATTTCTATTTGTACAGCAGAACACAAAAAGAGGATCATGTGTGAAACCTAATCTCCATTTCATACCAACTGATTTTAAATACATATATTTAAAATCAGTTGGTATGAAATATATATATATATGTATATACATACATTTTACACATCCAAAGCTACCCTGCCTGGTGTTCTTCTTTCCAATCTTACCTCTCTTTTCATGTGTGCATTTAAAAAAAAAATGTTTCCATGGCTTTTTTTGGGAGAGCATCACTATAGGTAATTCTACTTTTCCATCTCCAAACCTCTCCATTTAAAAAAAAAAAAGGACAAAGAAAAAAAAATTCATGACAATTAAGTATTATCAAATAAAATGATCATGTCCACAATTAAGCCACATGCCATGTCCAGAAATGTCATCACTTCTTTATGAGGAGAAGGGTAAAATGCTCCATCATAGCTCCTCTGGAGACATGATTAGTCACAGTATTGATCACAATTCTTAGATTTGAAATTGGTTTTTTTTGCTATGTTATTGTCCTTATATAAAATGTCCTGTTTCTATTCACTTTACTCTGCATCAGTTCATGCTCTCCAGAATTCTCTAAAATTAACTCTTTCATCATTTCTTATAGTGCTATAATATTACATTATATATATATATATACACCTAAATATATATACCACAATTTGTTCAGTCATTTCCAAATTGATGAGTACTCCCTTAGATTCCCATTTTTTTCTTTTTTTCTTTGTTAATCCCCATTTAAGGATCAGGAAGCTTATTTTGTTTGTGACTGATCTCTTTCCAGTTTAAACTTCCTTTTTTAAGGTCTCACCTGTTTCTTTAAGTTTAATGTAATTTCTACACCAAACTGGTATGTGTGTATGTGTGTGTGTGTGTGTGTGTGTGTGTGTGTGTGTGTGTGTGTGTGTGTGTGTATGTGGTTGTTTGAGGTGTTCGAGGAAGACTAGCACCTCTGAGTTTGCTGAGTCTTTTTCTGGGATCCACCTTTGGTGTCTGTCTGGCATTCAGTTCTCACCTGTAGCTCCAAGATGCTATGGCATGTACAGCAGCCACACTTTGATAAACTGTCTTCACAGATGGACCACACCAAGTTGAAGGTAACCAACCAGACTCAAACCCATTGGTGAGTTAGGGTGATGTTTTCCTCAAGCATGTAAAGACTCCTGCCAGCAGATGAGAACAATTTATTCGAATAGCCATGAAGGCAGGTGAAGTGGGTACTGTGGAGCACTTAGAGCTGGGTCGGACATGGAAGATGCCAAAGTCATCCACTGTATACCTAGCCATCACCAATCATCTCAAACATTTGTCCTGCCACTGGACTTTGATGACTCTGGAAAAGAGAGTAAGGCTGAGGATTTTGTGCAACCTTCTTCACTTAAATCCAGGAGTCAAGACATCATCCCTGTGATGTCATTGGTCATCTTTGAAAACAAAGGACAAACCAACAACAATGTGTGTGTGTGTGTGTAATTGTCTTTTGTCTAGTTCTGATAAGAGTAAGGTTCTTATATCTCTATTTTATATTTATTTCCCATTTGTATATTCTTCTTCTCATACTCTTTTATGACACAGTGAGTACTGGTTAAATGCACTAGGGATATTTGATCCTATGAGGAGATATAGGTGGAATGTAATAGATGAATATTTAAAGGACTGTTGTTAGAAGGATGATTAGACATCTGGTTTACACAGAGACCAGAAGAAGAGAAGTGGGTAGAAATTTCAGAGCAGACTTAGATTCTATAGAAAGAAAAATTTCCTAACAATTATTTATCCCAGATTGTCATGTACTTCCTCTGAAAACAACGGGCTTACCCTCATTGCCTATATATTTTTCTTTTAAAACGCTATTTCATTTTTTCCAGTTCCATGTAAAGACAATTTTTAACATTCATTTGAAAAAATCTGAGTTCCAAATTTTCTCTCTCCCTCTCTCACCTCCCCCCTCCCTAAGACAGTAAGCAATTTGATACAGGTTTTATATATATATATGCAATCAACTCATTGCCTATCTTGAAGTGGACACTGGCAAACCATTTATCAGAGATACTGTAAAAAGGGATCCTTGCTTGGTTAGAAGTTGAAGTGGATGAACTTTGAGATTCCCATTCTGCTCTCTCTGATTCTATCACTTTGAGCTTCTTTGAGGCAAGGTGAAATATCCACAGGAAACAGAACATTATACTAAGTGTTTGGGGACAGAATGTAGTGACTGTCCTTACTTGACAGAATTCTTTCCTTCCTGTAAGGACACAGTCTAAAAGAAATCAGGAAGGTTTTACTTTCATTTCAGTTCAACAAGGGAAGGGGGAAGGGAGCAAACAGACACTGAAGTTCCTACTACATGCTAAGTACCCCACAACAACTCTATGAAGTAGGTGCTATTGTGATCCCCATTTGACAATTGAGGAAACTGAGGAAGACAGCTGTTAATTGACTTGCCCAGGGTTACACAGTTAGTAAGTGTCTGAGGTTGGATTTTTCTTGGATCTGGGGTTAGCACTCTCTCTGCTGTGCCATCAACAATTTTACAATATGTACTAAATAATATGTGGTACCAAGTTACAGAATATTGTGACTTTGCTTCTGTTTAGTAGTTTTAGGATACACAATGAATGGACTCTGGTCAGAATGGGTTCATTAGTATTAGCCTTGGGTTCAGTTCACAGGTCATTAAAGAATCAATATTTGGGGTTAGTTTGAAGTTAAAAAATGAAATCAGGTACTTCCTGTTTGGTTAATTTTAAGACCTTGGTAGAAAGCAGTTTGTTATGCATCCTACTGGATTTGTGATATATTAGCTATTTAATAATACATTTGCACAAATATTTTTCTAATATTAAGAATCCTTTGAATCACCCCTTTGCACCTAGTTTGTATGTTGCCTTTGTGCCAGCCAGCATATCTCCCACAGATCTGGATTGATGGGTATGTATGTGGAGAGTGGCTCAATGGCCCTGCCTCAGAATGAAATTGAGAGCCTGTTTCAGTAGAGGTACTTGGTTCTTCTAGTGATAGATATCCATAAACAACAACATGGAATTACTAAATGCACTTAATCTGAAAAAGAAATGAAAATGAAGTAATTACAAACTCTCTTAGAAACTTTCTCAAATGAGTACATTTCTGATTTCTACCTCCCCAGCACAGTAGTCCAGAGAAGAAATTACCGCCTTCCTACTTGCACACTGGGGAAAATGGTGCATTGCATTGCCTGGTGGCCATGGGTCCCACACCCTTTGTAGCTCTTAGAGTTGTCATTATTCCAGCTGCAGCTCATCACCATCTTTCTATGCTGCCAGCAGACTCTGGAAGTCTCTGAAGCTGTACTATGTACTCTTCCAGCTCATCTATCTGACTGTTCTTTCAATGTTGGTCAGTTCTATTATCCTAGAACCTCTGAGTTCCCCTCTCTAATCTCTGGGACCAGAGCATGGCCAGTGAAATCCACAACATAGGAATCTCTGTTCAGCCAGCTGTATCTCATGTCTTCAGTCTTGGCATACTTGTGAGCCCAGAACTCTCAGACATCATGTCTAATCTCTTCTACATAGTTTCACTTGGCCTTTCCTCTTTTCCTTTTCATCTTCCCAAGATTTCCATCTTTTCCCTCTGATGAAATATCCCCTGTGACTAGGTATAAATCTTCTGAGATATAAAACTCCTAGAAACTTCTCTTAGTGAGTGCTCCTGTGGCTCAGGCCTCATGGAAAATGTAGTCAGATAAGCACATTCTTGTTCCTAGTATTTTCATATTTGCTTAAAGAAGGGGATACCTCTAGTCCCTGGACATTTTACGGACAGAGAAGGGGGAGAAGTTAGGCCCTTAAAGAATTAAAAGGTAGGGATAATCCTGGTAATCTGGTATGAGCTGAGGAAAAAAAGGGTAGGCTGGTTGGATGAAAGATAGACTGTGGTATCTCAGAGAACCACTCAGTTATTACAATATATAAATGATAAACCAAACCAAACATATAAATAAAATATATAAAAGAAAGAAAAGAGAAAAGTAAATAAATGACACAAGTATATTATAAATATATAAATCGTATTTTAAAATAATAATTAAAATACATAAAAGAGCAATTGAGAATCTCTCCGGAGTCCCGTCATAAATCCGTTAGAGAATTATACAGCTGCTGCTAGCAAGTGGTCCTTCATTGAGTCACATTTCACTTTCCATTTCTTGGAAATGGAAGACTCCTCCCAGCTTTCCCCAACCCCCATCACACTTTTCCCCTTCAAACGAACCCGTCTGGCTTGGAGATACAACTGGAGCCAAGAGGATTGAGACTGATATAATACCCAACTGGCTTGCATCTCTATAGCTTACAACTTTTCGCTTTCACTTTCTACTTGAAGTATTACAAGAGTTGTGTGATCCTGATTAGATAACTGTTCTCATTTTTCAGGTGAGAAAAATCCAGAAAAGAGTGTGCATAGCATAGCCTAGTTCAGGGGTGGGGAGCCTGCAGCCTTGAGGCCACATGTGGCCTACTAGGTCCTTGGGTGCAGCCTTTTGCCTGAGTCCAAGTTTTACAGAACAAATCCTTTAATTTAAGGGGATTTATTCTGTGAAGTTTGGATTCAAAGGGCCACACTTGAGGACAGGCTGCTGGTTCCCCAGTCTTGGATAGGGGAAAGGACACCAATCTGGGAGTCAGGAGACCGGAGTTCTAATGCTGACCATAATAGCTAATATTTACCTATCATCTTACAGTAACAAAGTATATTGATACGTTTATCCCATTCAATCTTCTGACACACCTGTGAGTCAGGAAGGGCAAGAACTATAATTTAAAATTTTTATACCATTTTACAAATAAGGAAACTGAGGCTTAGAAGAGTTAAATGACATGCTCAACTTCACACAGCTAGCAAGAGGCACTTCCAGATTCAGTGTTCTTTTCACTGCAACACTCCTCCTTCTTCTGCTTTGGTCGCTCCCACTTTTTCTATCTCAGTTTCTCTCTGTAAATGAGCAAGGCTAAACAAGACAACCTCCAGTGAAACATCATTTTCCGTTCTGACGTTCTATGTAACTTTCCCATTCATGTTCTAAGTGACTACTTGAGGTCTAAGAACAAGCCTTCCAACTATTTTGGATTGAATTCAACTTCACTAGCATTATATGTGGTGAATTGTGAAGCTGAGTTTTGGTTTGGCTCCTTCCCTTTTGGTGTTCCATACCATTTTCCTGTTCTCACCATCCCATCCATGTATTATTCGGTCTGCTATTTAATATGTGTGACCTGGGGCAAGTCACCCAACTTCTCTGAGCTTGTTTGCTCATCTGAAAAATGGTATTAGAATAGATAATAACTAAAGTCCCATCTAGCTATAAAGCTATGATTCTTTGAGGTCTGATCTCCCTGACTTGGCATCCTATGTTAAGCCCCCACTCCCAAGGATGTAATCTCATTCAGTTTTCTATCCTCATCAGTTACTGAAATGTATTTGCTTTATACTTCATCCCTTCAAGGCTAGTCTTTTGGAGAACAATTAACTAATCTGAGAATTAGCTCAGGAAGTAGCTGGGTGGCTCAGTGGATTGAGTCAGAAAAACCTGAGTTCAAATCCAGTCTCAAGACACTTATGTGTATGATCCTGGGGAAGTTGCTTAAGCTCTGTTTGCCTTACCTGCTAGATAAGGAAATGTCAAACCACTCCAGTATCTTTGCCAAGAAAACCCCATGGACAGGGGTCATGAAAGGTTGAACATGACTGAACAATAACAATCCACATTATTGTCCTAATAAGAATAAAGAGGCAAACTCCTTCCTTCTCCCTTCACCCTCCTCTTCCTCAGGAAATGGGAGAAAAATGTGCATTTTGATGTTTTGATAATGACTTTCTAGAGAAAATATCTTCACCTTTCTTGTCTTACAAAGGAATGGCTGGCCATGAATTATGGACCCATGAAAGTATTGGAGGAAGAAAAGAGAGATTACTGGACACATCACACCACACCACCATATTACAATATGTCAGAGATTGCCTTATTCACCAAACACTCTATTCTGTTCTCCAGTAGAAATTCCAAGTCAGATATTGTTTCCTACCCTTTTTCCCTAAATAGGAGTCCTTCTGATCCAGGTATATTATCATTGAGAGTTCTTACTTGTCACTTGTCAACTCATTTTAAGAAACCAAGGCTATGATTGGGAAATTCAGTCTTTCTGTTTCCTCTGTCTGGTTGCATTTCTTTCTTTTGGGGCTATTTCAAAGAAGTCCTTTCTCCTCTTCTCTGTATGGCTCTGATTCAGCACCATGTGGACTGATTTCCTTTAGAATTTGATTTTCTCCCTCCTGGTTTTGACAGCAGACCCCTCACTTAAGAACCAGTGTTCTCTTATCCCGCTAATCTATGTAATCTAATCTTCTTTTTTTGTTACTGCCTCTTTTTTCCATCTCTTCCTTGATTTACCTAATTCCACAACCTTCACCTACTTTTAGCTCTGCCCTGGGGGACAGTATCCGAGTCTAACGTGGTGCTTCCTAGTCAGAGTTGGCGTCTGATGATGGGACTACAGAAGGCTGAGGAGTCCAGGCAGGGTTAGGATGGCCACCTCCCAATAAGCTCCAAGCTTTGTCTGGACACCTTCAGGAAGATTTCTTGGGTTCGCTTGAGCCAAGATAAGGTTTTTCTCCTCCCATTATTTACTTATAAAGCTCTATAATCTTCCAGCTCCCCATGTGTTTTGAGAAATAGACTAAGTTAACCTGAGCCTTTTTCTTTGAATAAATGAATGAATAAAAAAGCATTTAAGAACTTACTGTATGCATTAAGTCTGGAACCCTAGTATGATCTCTTGGGCGTTTCTTATCAAAGTGTCCCAGAGGTCCTTGAGGCTCTGGGTCCTCCAATGCAGCTCTTTGACTGAATCCAAACCTCACAGAACAAATCTTAATAAAATGGTTTGTTCTATAAAACTTGGACTCAGTCAGAAGTCTGCACCCAAGGACCCTCCCAGGCCACATATAGGGCCACAGGTTCCACACCCCTGACTATAGTCTGTTCTTCCAAGTCCCCCAGGGGAGAGGTCAGTGATGAGTGACTCAGACTCCACTCTCATTTCCAGAAAACAGCACTTTGTCACAGAAATAATGAAGTAGTGATTGCTATCATTTTGTTTCTATTAGTTGCTTCCTCTTGCTAAGAAAGGGAAATGAAACTTTGACTGTAATTCTCAAATTCCACTGGATAGACAGGTGTCTCTGTCCAGACAGAAGATGTAGACTCAAGACCTTGGAGCAGAGACACCACGATGCCGTAGAGAGCTATGTTTGCCATCGGGAAGATCTGAGTTCAAATCTACCTCGGATAGTTACTAGTTAAAATATTTTGGGAAAGTGACCTCATCTTTCAGTCTTACTGTAATCATTTGTGATGAAATGAGGGAGTTGAACTACATGATTGCCGTGGTCCCATTTAGCTCTAAGTCCATATATATATATATATACAACTATAATTTGGATCTATCATTTTATGCAGGAAAAGGCTGAAGACCACAGAGGGCAAGAGTCTTGGCCAGTCCAGTTAGTTACAGAGTCTAAGACTGGAGCTCAGGTCCCCTGATTTCCTATCTAATATATTTCTCACTAGATGAAGGCATGTTGGAGAGTGTGGAGGTCACACAAGAATATCTAATTGTCTGCCTACCCTGTAGAGAGGTAGCATGGCTTAGTGGAAGGAATGGTGGACTTAGGATCAAAATCCTACCTCTGACATTTATTAGTTGATAATATATTATTCTTGTTGAGTTGTTTCAGTTGTATCTGACTCTTTATGATCCCTGTTTGGAGTTTTCTTGGCAGAGATACTAGAGGAGTTTGTCATTTCCTTCTCCAAATCATTTTACAGATGAAGAAAGTGAGACAAACAGGGATAAATGATTTGCCCAAGGTCACACAACTAATAAGTGTCTGAGACTGGATTTGAACTCAGGTCTTCATGACTCCAGGTCTGGTGTTCTATCTACTAAGTCACCTAACTGTCCTGAGATAGTATATAATGAACACTATTTAAATGTCAGAGTAGCTTGGTGGCATAATGGCTAGAATACCAGGTCTGAAGTCAGGAAGACTCATCTTCCTGAGTTCAAATCTGGCCTCAGATAATTAGAAACTATGTGACCCTGAGCAAGTCACTTAATCCTGTTTGCCTCAGTTTCCTCATTTGTGTGTGTGTTCGTCCTTTGTTGCCAAAGATGACCATGTCATCAGAGAAATGATGACATGACTTGCACTTGACTTTGTTTTGAGTGAGGGAGGGCTGTGTAGGTCACCAGCCTCACTTCTCCTCCACAGCCATCTGAATCCAGTGACCAGATATTCATCAGGATGACTGGAGATGACCCAGGATGAGGCAGTTGGGGTTAAGTGACTTGCTCAAGGTCACACAGCTGGTGAGTGTCAAGTGTCTGAGGTGAGATTTGAACTCAGGTCCTCCTGACTCCTGCGCTCGTGCTCTATCCACTGCACTGCCTACCTGTCCCTCCTCATTTGTAAGATAAGCTAGGGAAGGAAATGGGAAATCACTCCAATATCTCTGCCAAGAAAACCCCTAATGAGGCCATAAAGACTCAGGCATGACTGAAATGACTGAACCATAAAATTTAAATGTGAGCTTTGAGTTTTTGTTCTTTGTTCTTGAAGAAGATTATGACGTCAGGAAGATGACAGTCACCATGACTTGCAAGTGAGTTGGATTTAATTGAGGGAGGGTTGTGCAAGATTACCAGCCTCACTTTCTCCTCCAGAGCCATCTGGATCCAATGGCCAGATATAGATCAGGACAACTGGAGATGGCCTAGGATGTAGTGGAGGACCTTGGGCCTTTTCAAGTTCCTACATCTAAGGCTTCATCACTGAAGGGAACTCCTAGTGTGAAACCTTCCTCCAGATCAGCAACTCCTCTATAACTTACAATCTTAGGAGATTTATTTGGAATACTCAGAGACTGTGAATTGTCCAGGGATGCATAACTAGCAGGTATCATGAGCAGGGCTTGCACCTTCCTGACCTCAAGGCCAGTCATTTATCTACTACCCCTTTACACTGAATCTACACTGAATTCTCTCTCCGCTGTTAATAGAAAGAACAAGCACTCTCCAGACTTACTTCCATCTATCTCCCAACTTCTGAGGAAAAGTGTAGCTAAACCAATTCAGGCTAATGATTTGACCCCTATTCCTAAAAGTTTCTATGGAAGGAGATTTTACTCACTTCTCTTGGTCATCTCTGCTCAAAACAAACAGATTCTTTATCATATCCTTAACTGTTCAAGGGATAAGACAGGGCTTTGTTCAATGAGCACCATTTATCCTAATAGATTAAGCTTTAAAAAAAGCCTGAGGCTGTTACAATCATGAAATGAAAGCTGCTCTAACAAAGAAAAGCATGTCCATCCCTCTTTAGTTCCCAAACTCCTCTCAGCCTGCTCCAGAAGCGTGCTTTCCTTTCCAGACTACTCCTCTCTTTAAGGTCTCCCTTGATTCATCTCACTCTTGACTACAGACTGTAGTCGGAAGGCGCACAGCATGATTTGGCCTGGGGCTAAACCTCTCTAGGGTTGGCCCTGGGCACCTAAGTTCATTAGAGATATTCTTGCTCATAGCTAAAGCCCTCCTATTTCAATTTTTAGGTAAATTTTATTTTTAATTGATTCCTTAGAAAAGAAGTAAAGAAATCAGCCTAGCTTAGGTGTAAACATTCATTAAAACACCTACTATGTACCAGGCCCTGTGCTAAGTGCTGAGGATACAAAAAGAGGCCAGAGATTGTCTCTGCAGTCAAGGAGCTTACAATGAGATAGGTAATATACAAACAAACATTTACCAAGAAAGCTATGTACAGGATAAATTTGGAAATAATTAAAAGAGGAAAAGCAATGGAATTAAGAAAGCTTGGGGAAGGCTTCCTGTAGGAAGAACCAATTATTATCATATATTCGGTTACCCTATGATTAATACTAATGATAACTTGCATTTTGAATCCAAGCTCTGTTACCTGTGTGACTTGACCTCTCTGGGTCTCAGTTTCTCCTCTGTAAAATAAAGGAATTGGATTTAATGACCTCTGAGGTCCTTTCCTGCTCTAAATACATGGTCATAGAATCCGCTTTCATACTTAGCTCACAACAACCCTATGAGATAGGTAGGTAGTAATTACTGATAAAATATAAACTCCTTGAGGGCAGGAACTATTTAACTTTTGTCTTTTTGTGTCCCCTGTGTCTTATATTGCGCCTGGCATATAGTAGAAAATTAATACATGCTTTTTGATTGACTGGTGGTATTGTCTGACTCTTTGTGACCCCATTTGGGGTTTTCTTGGCAGATATACTGGAGTCATTTGCCATTTCCTTCTTCAGTTCATTATACAGACGAAGAAACTGAGGCAAAAAGAGTTAAGGGATCTGCCCAAGGTCACATAGCTTGTAAGCATCTGAGGCCAGATTTGAACCAAGCCCAGGATTCTAATCCACTGTGCCACCTCCTGACCTATGATTAATTGGTAGTGCAAGTATTATTATCTCTAGCTTACATAAAGGGAAATTCAAGTACAGTGAATTATGATTTGAGCATAGACAATAAGCATTTATTAAACCTTTGCTATGTGCCAGACACAGTGTGCTAAGCATTGGGGATACAAAGAAAGCCAAAAACACACTCTCTGTCCTCTGTTTCTACGCATATTCTGGTGGAAGAAATGACATTGCAAACAACTACGTACATAATAGGTCTGGAGGCAGCTGGACCTATAGTTAGGAAGCACTGAATTCAAATCCAGCCTCAGACACTTCCTAGCTGTGTGACCCTGGACAAGTCACAGAATCTCTGTATGTTTCAATTTCCTCATCTATTAAATAGGAATAGGATTGTTATGAGGATTAAATCTGTGAAGTGCTTTGCAAACCTCAAAGTGCTATATGAATGTAACCTGCTATGACTATTATTGTTTGGGATTAATGGGAACCACCCCCACAGCCCATTTACACAGGTTTCTGTTTTTCCCCAAATCATTGCTCTTTCTACCACCTCACCTTTCCTATCATGTGACCTCTGCTTTCTCAGTGATGAATGATTGATTTTTCTGTCCTTTAATTTCCCCCTTACAAGGACAGTATCATGGAAACTGTTCTTTAGAATCCTTCAGCTTCTCCAGCCTGATTTCCTGACAGCTTCCCAAATGTGGAACCCATATTTAGAGCCTTCCTTGGAAGTCTCCAAAGATTTGTTGACTTCCCAGGCTGCCCCTCAGGGGACAGAGGGCTGCCTTTGAGTAAGGTTTCCTGGAATTCTGGGCAATTAAAATACTGAATTCACATAATATGCGGCTGGAACCCCAGGAGGCCTCTCTGCCACACTCCCTGATGGAGGTTGATGTGCTAGGATAATGCCAGGGCTCGAAGCCAATCAGATGTTTGGTTCAGATGGGAAGGTTCAATCTCCCTAAAGCAGTCTCTTCCCTGAGAGAAGGATAGGGATTGGGGTAAAGTGGCAGAAGTGTAGGAGGCTAGGTAGGGCTGGTTAGTAACCAGGGCAGACTTCCAAGGTTAGAGGGTGAAGCTGGCTGCAATTCTCATCTTGGGGAGGTTTGCTTTGGGAGGTTGTGGATCCAGAGATGGTACAATACGCCTCCTCCCCTAGGGCTAATTGAGTGTTTCCCTCTGTGCTCTTAGAAGTGGCTTGAGTGAGGAGAAGGAGGATATTAATAAGAACAGGCATGGAAGATTGAGAATCAGACCAAGCGAAATGACGTTCCTCTTTTATATAGGCAACACCGATCTTCTATCTCCTTTCTCTACTCCCTCAACAGCGGTGAGAGCCTTCTCACTGACCCTGAAATGTTACTGATCTGCATGAAGAAGTCCCAGGAGCCAAGACCACAGTGGGAGATGATGGGACTTAGAGATAGTATGAATTTGTCTCCTTTCCCCTTTGGGATGTCCAAGTGGGATGGGCTTTGCAGAGTTCTCCATACCTCCTTTCAACCTAAAGGAATTAATATTGAGTTATAGAATTTCAGATATGATGGCAAGGAATCAAGAGGATCTGGAAGGGGAAAAATTGCCAGCCCTCTGGGTCATCTTTAGGAGGTATGAGCCCTGGAAAAAAATCATACTGTGATGATTTTCATACTGGGAATTTCTGGGAAATCCATTGGAATTTTTCCCCAGCATTTTTAGATAAGTGAAGTCACATTAAGACAAAGATTGATTAAAAATAATAACTGATTTCATATACTTTTTAAGATTTTTAAAGGCCTTTACATACACTATCTCATTTGACCCTCACAACAACCCTGAGAGCTAAGTGTTAGTATCATCCCCATTTTAGGAATTAGAGACCTGAGGCACTGTAATGGTGATTTACATGGGAAGATCTTTCCCATTCATTAATAGGCCCATGTGACCTGCCCAGATCACATGGAAGCCTGAGTTACATGAGTCTGTGGAGGGAGTAGTTTGCTGAAATGGTGGAGCAGGAAGAGGCAGAACTAGAGCAGAACTGAGAGGAAGTTAGTCAGAGAGCAGTTAGAACTAGGAAGGATGCAGGCAAGCAGGCAGTTGGCTAGTGTGAGTGAAAGAGCTTGTTTGTGATTTGTTTAAGGGAGCTGGTTTGTGGGAAACCTAGCAAGGGGAAGGCTTGGGGATGGTGTTATTCTCTGCATTGTTATTGTATATAGATTTTTAGTTACTATGTTGGATTTGGCTTTCTGGTGTCTGAGTAAATGTTTTGGTTCTGTCTCCCATGTGGAGAATCTGTTGTATTTCACGATTCAGAACCGTGCCAGGATATTCATGGCCACTGTAGGCGCTGTGAATATTGTGTGAGCACTACAGGCACAAAGAAATTAAATGAATTGTCCATGGCTGATAAGTGTCTGAAGTGAAATTTGAACCCAGGTCTAATATCTGGGTTCAAAACATCTTCAAAGAAGAAAATATGCAATTCAAAAACTAGTTTCAGTGTTATCTGTGGAAATAAGGAAGGTAATACTTTGATGTGGTAAGTGAGAGTGAGAGTGGAGGGGTTTTTATGGACTGACTATATAAATTTGTGCTTCATTTTTTTTTTACCTTGCCCCAAAGCAGCACTGCTGAACACTAGCCTGATCTTCAAAGTAATATCCAGGTGTTAAGGGGTCACATAATCACCTTAATGGATTTTTGTGTTCCACTCAAAACAAGGAAGATAGAAAAGAAAGATGCCAGTTCCCCAGGTCCCCAGTCCACCCATTCTTACCTTTGCCATCCTCCTTGCTCCCCACAAAGGTGGGAAAGATGAAGACTCACTATGCCTCTCTAATATAAAGAGGAATATTTGGAAATTGCCGAGTTCTCTATTGTTTTCAGAAGTCTGCTACCTTGGCTCCACTGTTTTGTTGTTGGTTAGCCTAGAAGTTTGGTCAGTGCAGGTTAATCAGATCAAAATCTTAGCTTGAGCCCTACCCACCCAGAAAATTTCATCCTCATCCTTAAATTTTTGCTGTTTAGTTGTGTTCTACTCTTTGTGACCCCATCTGAAGTTTTTTTGTTTTTGTTTTTGGCAAAGATACTGGAATGGTTTGCCATTTCCTTCTCCAGTTCATTTTACAGATAAAAAGTTAAGGCAAACAGGGTTAAGTGACTTGCCCAGGGTCACACAGCTAGTTAAGTGTCTGAGGCCAGATCTGAACTCAGAAAAATGAGTCTTCCTGCCTCCAGGCCTGTGCCACTGTGCCACTATCCACTGTGCCACTTAGCTACCCATGCTTTGGGCATAGTGACACGATAAATACTTGCTGATTAGATTGATTTTTCAGTCTTACCCCAGAAATGACCGTTCCTTTTCTCTATTTTTCACTCCTCTCCCTCAGGCCATAGTGTTCCCCAGCCTTCTCCTCTTATCCAGAAGAAATCATCTAAGTCACCAATACCTTAGAACAACGTATGGTGCCTTCTTGGAATCCTTGCACTTAGAAAAAGAACCATATTGGGAGAGGAAGGAAGCCCAAAGAGTTAGTCACAATGGTGGAATTCCTCAGGCTCCATAGCAGACTGTGGGAGAGACCTTGTGAGCATGTGGCCTGCTGGCTCAAATCTCATTACAAAGAGCAGCCAAGTCAGTCTGTTGGCTAAGGCCATTCCAGCGCCTGCTCTCCTCCCCAGCCTATCTCTAACTGCCTTGTGCAACCACTCCACCAGAAATAGCCTTATAATCAGGAGATCCTCCCACATGTGGAGCTAAAAGGGGCTTGAATTTGCCTCCCTACATTTATAGATTAGAGAACAGAGGCCCAGAGAAATTGTGCTTAATAAGTTTAATTAATAATTAATACTTATTAGTAAGTAATTAATAAATTCTTTTTTGACGGATTTGTCCAAAACCACCCAGATTATTAAATCTTAATAACTGAGACAAGATTTTAACCTGAATCATGGGACCAGTCCCTATATTTGTTATCTGGTTGACTTGGGTTCAGCAGTGGGGACAAGGTCACATGTAGCACTCTAGGTCCTCAAGTGTGGCCCTTTGACTAAATCCAAACTTCGCAGAACAAATCCCCTTAATAAAAGGATTTGCTCTGTAAAACTGGGACTCAGTCAAAAGACAGCACTTGAGGACCTAGAGGGCCACGTGTGTCCTCCAGGCTGTGAGTTCCTCACCCCTGGTGGGAGAAACACCTGAAAAAATGTCAAATTCTGTTTGTGTCAAATTGAGGTGGGAGCAACCAGGACCCTAAGAATCTCATTCTACCGTGAAGGCAGGAAGAGGGGTAGGGCATGGGGTGGGAGCTGCAGCCTTCTTGCCTCCACTTGAGAGGCTCTGAAGACAGGAGAGACATTAGAAGAGTGACCCAGACTTATGTAGGGGATCTTTCTTTTGTCGTTTCCTCACCCTGGAATTCAGTTCTGAAAACTCTGGCAGTCTGAAAGAACCCATGTGACAGTTTCACTGATTCCAACCAAAGCGACTTTTGGGGGTGGGATTGGGTGGAGGGGGTGCTTCCAGGAAACCTTTCAACTCTGAGTTATAACCCTTCTTGGCCTACATTGGGCTCATGGCTGCTCTCCAGAATCTTTCCTGCTCCTGGCTCTCAGCTGGTGACCTGACTGTTGCAAGGAGGGTACAGGAAACTCTAGTCCTCAGTTTTTATCTTCTTTTCTTTTCTTTTTTTAATTCCTAGGGCCAGAAATATAGCTCAAAAGGCTGTACTTCAGTTCTAAGGAAACCAGCCGCGTCTCCAAAGGGGCCTCAATTTTTGTTTCTATAAAATGGGAATCATTTCAGCTCCTTCAGGCAGGAGCCTGGTTCTGGTCCCTGTGCTTCACTAATTAGCCTCAGGTAATGTATTTAACTCCTTTGAGCCCATTTCCCCAGGTACCAAATGAGAGTAATTGACTTTTCCTACCTTGCCTCACTGTCCTAATGAAGAAAAATATACTCCTTGAGAAATGTGAAGAAGCTTTGGAAAGTTAAAAGTGTTATGTAAGATTAAAGTGGCTTACACAGTGATAGTAATGTGCATTGGAAAGAGGGCTGGATTTGGAATCACAGGACCTAGATTGGAGTTCAAATTCTGTTACTTCTACCTTGCGTGACTTTGGGCAAATCACTCTGAGAGGGTTGGACTAGATGATGTCTAAGGCTCCTTCAGTCTCTAAACTCAAGATCCCAGTTCCAGTGTAAACACATTCCTTTTCCTCTAATTCAATTTGATTCAGCATTTGTTGTTGTTCAGTCATTCAGTTCTATCCAACTCTTCGTGACCACATGGAGCAAAGCTCACCAATAATGTCCATGGGGTTTTCTTGGCAAAGATAACTGGAGTGGTTTGCCATTTCCTCCTCCAGTGGATTAACGTAAGCAGAGGTTAAGTAACTTGCCCAAGGTCACATAGCTAGTAAATATTTTAGGCCAGATTTTAACTCAGTTTCTGTTGTGTTCAATATGCAGCCCCTGCCTTCAAGAATCCTGTAATCTTGTAGAAGGGATAGGACATTTAAGAATGTCCATGATTTAGAGAAAGTGTTCTTAGGAAAATTTGAGGAGGGCTCAGCTGAAAGAGTTAGAAAGTGGGAAAAGGGCAGGGAGGAGTGAGGGAGGCTAGAGCCAAATAAAGGAATCAGTGACCACAAAAGCTGGAAAAGAAATTAACTGCTTACCTCTGTCTACCACCTTCTGACTTCACACTGATACACAGTACTTATATGATAGGGTTGTAGAAGGCCTAACATCTCCACTGAGATGTTATATGTAAAGGGCTTTGTATAACTGTATAAAAGTCAGTTATTAGTGTTCCTTTAAGTTATTTCAAACCTTTTCATTTTTCAAGTCCCCATCTCCTTCACCTCTCACACTCAGTAGATGACTTTGTCTCCAACAAAACTGAGAGTGCCTCTTTGCTTTGTAAATATTGTCCCTTTAAAATAAAATCCTTCCTTTAACTGTTTATTTTATTAAAATACAGTTATCAAAACATTTTTAAAAAAAAGTTCACAGATTGCAGGTTTAGAACCCCTGGTTTATGGTATTTAGATTTTTTGGCTATAGTCTTCTGTCTCTCCTCTCTCTGTTTCTGTCTCTGTTTCTGTCCCTGTGTTTCTTCCCCTCACCCCCCAAGTCAGGGTAAAATGCTTTTGATTAGATTTAAAAGACAACAAGATGACGCTATTTTACTGGCCTTGATTAGATGCATGCTATCCCATTCAGAAATCCATATCCCATTTTTATACCCCATCTTCCTAAAGAGATGTCAGCTTTGTGGTCTTCTTTTTGCATCTGAAGCTCTTGCTTTTGATGGGCAGCAATGATGAAAATCCGTTTTATGTCCCCATGTTTCTTACCCAACACTATAATTTTTAGCAATGCTTTTTGGATTCATTGTGGCAGAATCAATTGTGCCATGTCAATTATTAGAAATATATAGTAGTAATTTGCTTTGACATTTCTGGAGGAGTTCCCTGGTATGTATGGATCTATTTTCCCAAGAAGGCAATATTCTGATTTGTTACCTTAATGATGCACAGTTACCTTAATCCCCCTAAGCTGAGTCACCAACTATCACTGCAAGTGTCTTCATTTGATTCTTACTGTATAATTTCATACTGGACAATTTCTATGAACCCACATCATCATTCCTTAAAGTACAAGTAGCTTCTTTTCAGGGGAACTTGTTCCAGAGCTCTTTGAGAGTAAATCTTATATCCATTTTTTTTAGCCTTAAATGTTCCAGGATCCTTTTTTTCCTTCTCTTTCCCCTTCATGTGATTTCATTTCATGGTCAATCTTTCTGAAGCCAGTTAGAATTTTTTGTACCTCTTAAGAGCATTTCTTTTTGATTTTGTTTCCACATCAAAGCACACGTGTGTGTGTGTGTGTGTGTGTGTGTGTGTGTGTGTGTGTGTAAAGAAAACTCCATTCTTTCCAATGACCTGGATGGTAGAAAGGTGTTCTACTGTCATTACTGACACACCTACCTACTATCTTGCCTTTTTGAGATCATAATATGGAAATGATCTCTACATGAGGGTATTCTTGAAAACATGGGAAAATAATAGGTTTTTGAAGATGATTTTCTGCAGCAGACCATCTCTCTACAATCATGCAACTTGCTTATAAGTGTCAAAAATATAAGACTGTTTTGTTTTTAGTTGCTTTAAAAAAAATTAAGGTAAAACAAAGTAGAGCTCTAAAAGCTTATGTGCAGCAAGTTATCTCCTATGCCATAGCTTTCTTCATTGAGTGCTTCAATAGTAACATAAAGTAATTACTTAATAGTAGTTATTTCTCTTTTATCCAGGAACCCCAAGGGTTTTCCTTTCCCAGTTTGATTTTTGTTGTTGTTGTTGTTAAAGGGGCCATCCCTTGAGTAACTACTTAAAGAAGCATATGCATTGAATGGGTGTTTCTCACTCAAAGTGAGAATGTGATAAGATCTTAGCCTGAAAGGATCAGGATACATTGTATCCTGGGCCATCTCCAGTCATCCTGATGAATATCAGGCCACTGGACCCAGATGGCTCAGGAGAAGAAAGTGAGGTTGGTGACCTTGCACAGCCCTCCCTCACTCAAATCAAAGTCAACTGTAAGTCATGTCATCATCTTGATGTCTTTGTCCTCTTTGAGAACAAAGGAGAAACACAGCAACCACAGCCCCCTTGAAAAGATCAACCCATCTCACTCTTTTTACCTCCAAACTTTTGGAAGAAATATCCTATACTAGCTGTCTTCATTTCTTTATTGTAGAGGTCCTTCCAATCAGACTTCTTCTGAATCTACTTTAAGACCACTGATGATCTTAAAAGTTTTTTGAATTAATATTTCTCTTTTTCTTGTTGTTTTTCTTCTTCTCCTGGTTTCATTTTATTTGGTTTGGATATAATCTCTTCCAGAGTTAACTCTATGTCAGCTTGTAAATGAAACAAAAATAACGTTTATTTTCAATGCGTATTTAAGCATCTATTTTCTCTCTCTCCTACTCTCTCCCATCAAATAAATAATAAAAAACAACCATTATAAGAAAGATGCAAGGGTCAAGCAAAGCAAATTATTTCCACCAACAGTCTTCTAATCACTAAATCCACCTTTTTTCCATTTTCATCCTCCTTGACCTCTGCAGCATTTTGACACTGTTGGGCATACTTATCTTACAAATATTCTCTCCTCCCCTACTTCAGTGCTGTATTCTCTTGGTTTTCTTTTTGCATCTTTTCTAGGTTTTCTTCTCTTTCTACCTCTCATCCCCTACAAAACCTAGATGAGTGATATCCCCAATATTCTATTCTGAACCTCTACCCTTAGGAATGCCATCCTCTCTTATAATTTTAATTATCACCTCTACATAGATCTAGTTCTCATCCATCTTGAAGTTTCAACTTGTTGGCCATCTTCATCTTAATCCAACATATCCAAAGTGGAATTCATCATCTTGCTATTCTTTCTGACTTATTTATAGAAATAAGGTGATTCATGACACCTCCATTCTCCCAGTCAAAATAATGGAGTGATGTTTGACTATCTGTCTCCCAAACTATATAATTGTTAACTAGTGTTTAGCGATTGAATCAACAATCCACCCTTTCCTGCATATTACCATTGCCCCTCTCCTAAATGAGGTTCTGATACTCTTTGTGCCTGCAATAGTTTCCTGGCTATTCTCCCTCTCTCCAGTTCCTTCTCAAGATCTTGTCCATTCTACCTACTAGTACAAGATTAGTCTCCCTAAATATAGCTCTGGTCACATCACTCAAATGCTCAAAAACTCTCATTGGCATCAAAATGGCTATTGAATTAAATCTAAACTCTTTGACTAGATATTCAATGTCTTGCCATCATTGAGCAGTTAGATGGTGCAATGGATAGAGTGCTGGACTTGGAATCAGGAAGACCCAAGTTCAAATTCAGCTTCAGACCCTTAAAGGAGTCTCAGTTTCCTCATCTATAAAATGAGAAGCTTGGACCCAATAGCCTCTAAAGTTTATGATCTTGTGATCCAAACTTCCTGTTTAGCTCTCATTCCAGAGAAATTTGATTACTCACCAAATATACCTTATATTTTCTTGCTTCCATTCATTTACATGCCCTCTTCTTTCTGAGTGTGTACTTGTGGAAAAGGACCAGTTCTTGATCTTTTTGTTATAGTTTTATAGTGACTGTAATATATCTTGTATCTAATAGGTACTCAACAAGTATTCATTTGATCTAATAAACATTTATTAAGTGCAAGTTATTATGGCAGGCAGTGGATATACAAAGGTTGAAAAACAGTAGAGTCCTTGCCTCCCAGTACTTACAATTTAATAGGGGAAATAAGATATGGACAGCTAGGTGACCCAGTAGATACCAAACCAAGCCTGGAGTCAGGAAGACTCGTCTTCCTGAGTTCAAGTCCAGTCTCAGATACTTACTATAGCTGTGTGACCATAAGCAAGTCACTTAACCCTCTTTGCCCCAGTTTGCCTCTCACTATCTCTTTTTCTGGAGAAAGAAATGGTGAACTGGTCCAGTATCTTTGCCAAGAAAATATCAAATGGGTGTCACAACTGAAAAATGACTGAACCAAAACAACATGAGATGTACAGAAATATGATGTGAAGTACTGAGGTGATGATGGCAAAGGAGGAGAACAGGTAGAGTGTTGTAATAAAGAGGAGGCATGCAGCATTACAGGATTTACAGCTAAGGATTTAGAGGTGGAAGGAACCTTTGAGGCCACCTAGTCTTTGTATCCCCAGAACATATCCCAGTACCTGGCATATAGTAGGCACTTAATAAATGCCTTCTTACTTGATTGATTGACCTAGAAGAAAAGAGTTTCAACAAATGAAGATGAGGAAGGATTGTGTTCTAGCCATAAGAGGTGAGCTGAGGCAGTGCACAGTAGCTGGAGAGATTAGGATAAGGCCTGGAAACAATGAGTAGGCCAATTGGCTGGAATATAAAGTGTGCACTAGGGCTTAGGTTGGAAAGGTTGGTTGGAATCGGACTATGGAGGGCCTTAAATGCCAAGCTGAAGAGTTTGCATGTCATATTATAGGCAATGGGGAAACACTGAAAATTTTTGAACAAGGGACTGATAGAATCAAATGAGTATGAGAAGAATGATTTTTGTCATGCTTAAAGATTAGATTGGAAAGGAAGGTTGTGGAGGCAGGGAGAACAGATTGGGAGAACAATAGGGAGATTATTAAAATGATTAAGGCAAGAGAGGGTCAAGGCCTGAAACAGGCTATATGAGAAAAGAGGAGACATAGGAGAGAAATATAAAGGTAGAATCTGGAATGCAGATAATTTAACAAATGAATGGGTGTAGGGGGTAAGGGAGGGAGAAGAGAGAGAGAGAAAGAGAGGGAGGTAGAGAGAGGTGGAGAGGGAGGAAGGAAGGAAGGGGAAAAAAAAGAAAATTGATGGTACAGTGGAAAGAAGGCTGGATTTGTGATCAGAACCCCTTCATCCTCACACCCAGACTGCTTTCCTCTCCATGGCTCAGTGCTCTAGAGCTTTCCTGACTTTCTCAGCCCTAACAAAAGTTGCCAAATCCAGGGCCTACCCTCATGTACTCTACCTTCTTGATTTTCAGGGTGCTAACAATGCTGCTGAAGTTCAAATCCTAGCTCAACCACTCATGAACTGTGTAGCTTTGAAGTAAGCCATTTCATACTCCTGACCTCAATTTCCTCCTCTTTCACCTTAGAAAGAAGAGGACAGGGTCCTTGGAAGATGAGAGTTAGGTAAAATTTGACAGGTTGTGAGGGGTGAAGATTCAGGGCAATGGGGCACTGGAGAGAGCCTCAACTCCATCTCCCTACTCCTATACTGCCGACTGTTTCTTGTCTTAAAACAACTACTCACATGGTTTGTTGGGATGTTCGTTGGTTACTCTCTAGAGGACCAACCATAGATCTGCTCTTGTAGAGAATCTTGTCTGCCTCTGTGTCTTTCATTTTGTTCTTAAGGGATCGTAGATTTAGACTAGAATTGGAAGGGACTTCAAAGGCTACTTAGTCCAGTTCCCTGCTCTCCTTCTTCATTTTACTGATGAGAAATCTGAGACCCAGAGAGATTAAGTCCTTTGCCCAAGGTCACACAGGCAGGCAGTATCAGAGCTGCAGTTTGATCCCTGGGCCTGTGATTCCAGAGGCAGCGATCATTCCACTGTACCACACACCTTCCTAGACGGTCAGATGGTCTCTCCTACTTTAGGTAGTTTAGTAATGTAAGGCTGTGAAAGTTTGTTTTCAGTACCTCCTCCCCTTTTCACTTTTTTGTACCTTTTCCTTTCTTTTAAAAATAACAATGAGGTGCAGGCACATTATTTCATTTGAGCCTTTCAACAACTCTGTTTGGTAGTTACAATAAACATGGACACACGTGTTTTAACATATAAGGAAACTGAGATTCAAGGAGATGAAGTGGTCCATAATCAGACAGCTAAAAGGTGTGATCAGACAACAAGAAGATATCAAAGACAGGATCCAAGGTCTGCCTGATGGCTTCAGATTCTTTCTAATTCACTTCATGTGGCTTCTTGAACATTTCCTAGTGATGTCCCCTGGCTACCTAAGCTATTCCCTGAGATTGCCTTCCTCTCTAGTGCCCTATGCCCTGGATCTTTTCCTCCTTCCTCACCTCTATCAATACTTACCTAACTCCTATCTCCTGAAGGCTTTGTCCTCAGGTTTTTAAAGTGAAAGCAAGCTCTCCAAATAAGCAATCTCAATAAGGTACTGATTCTATCAGGTTGCCCTTCTCAGGTTAGAGATCTGCATTTGAACAAGGGCCTTCTGCCAAGCCAAAGTGGTGAATGAATAATCACATGTCTTTGGCTAATGATTCCCCATTTTTGGCAGCTTTCAGGATTTGGTAACATATGTTTTTACTTCAAAGTTGTAACTGGAGAGAAATACATCTCCTCCCCCCCTTCACACTAAACCCTCCCTCATGACAAAAGAAAAACAATCAAGCAAAAACACCCAGGACAATGATGAAATTTGACAATGAATTCAGCCCTGGTAGCCCTCCATCTCTGCCATGAAGTGGGAGAATATACTTGATTATCTGTCCTCTAGAGGCATTGTTGGCTTTTCAGTTACTGAGGGTCTATCTTCCTTTTAGTGATCTTTTCATTTACATGGTTGTAGTATTGTAAATTATTCTTTGGTTTTCTTTATTTAACTCTCATCAGCTCATACAAATTTCGTGTTTAGAGATGACTTTCTTCAGCAATCTGCTAAGCATCATCATCAAGCAAGGTATATGTCAAGGCAAAATAGGCTCATCTTCAATCCTTTGGAGGACTTTCTACCTTACTTTGATATTTCTAGATGGATCTGTGATCTTGTGGTAGAATTGAAAGCAGAGCAGGGCAACTGGGGCTTTGGCCCAGGCTTGCCAAATGGAAAGGGGTCAGCCCCCCACCCCAAAAAAAGTCTTCACTCTTGACAGTTGTTGCTATGGATTTACCCAATGGAAGATGATAGCAGGAAAGGTAGGTTCACTAACAGTATCTCCCTACAAGCACTATCCTCTATACCCTGATCCAACACTCCTGATTGAATGTGCCTGCCATGAGGCTAGTCCCTGATGAGCCACTCCTACCCCCTCTCTCTGGATCAACAGAAAACTAGAGCCAGGATTTTCTTCTTCCAGTGGGCTCATTAAGGCATCAACCCTCTAGGCATCTCTTACCCAAACCAGGATTGTGGAAAGGGTGTGTGGATGGAAATGAATAGTCCCTGAATCATTAAACCTCTACCCAAAAACCTAGACACAGTAGGGGTAACATGTGGGGTTGCTCTATCATCAAGTAGTAGACTCAAAACCAGAGTCTCAGCAGTCAAAGGACCCAGCTCAGCCCCCAAACCCTCCTGGTTGGTGAAAAGGAGGCCTTGACAGGATGGGATGTTAGGACCCTTGAGGAAGTGATATTCTGGTGCCTGACTAAAAACGCCAGTCAGTGCTGGAGAGGCTTACCTGTCAGCTTGGACCTAGGGCTTGGACCTTTGTCTTTTCCCCTAACCCATCCCCACTCCCATCCCCTCAACTCAGAGTAAATTTCTTGCCTTTTCCAAGTTCCTACTTACTGCTATGGATTTTATAAGGATTTTACATAGAAAGAAAGAGGGTATGGGAGTGAGTAAATTATATTGGCATGATGTAAAAAAAGAATAGATAGGTGAGAAATAAGTATGTCCTACGAGAAAGGGGAAGGAAGAGGAGGAATAGGGAAACTTCTCACATAAAAGAGGTGTACAAGGAAGAACTTTTACAGTGGAGAGGAAAATGGTGGTTGAATGGTAATGCTTGAACCTCACATCTAAATTATTTCAAGAAGGGGATTGTTAATAGAATGGGTAATAGAAATCTATTGGTCAATATTGGTATCTATCTATCTATATCTATCTTACCCATCAGGAAATAGTAAAACTATACTAATGAAAGACCTTAACTTTCCCATTTCAGAGCTATATAAATGTGACCATAAAACAAATAAGAAGGAAGTCAAGGAGATGAATAGAATCTTAGAAAAGTTAAATATGATAGATCAGGAGAAAACTGAAGGGGAACAGAAAGGAATATACCTTTTTCTTAGCTGTATATGACACCTTCACACACATACAAGCACACACACAGGCACAAAATTATAGTGCATAAAAACCTCATAACCAAGTGCAGAAAAGTAGAAATATTAAATGTATTCTCTTCATACCAAAATGCAATAAAAAGCTACATTTAATAAAGGACCATGCAAGCACAGATTAAAAACTAATTGGAAACAATCAAATCCTAAAGAATGAGTGAGTCAAAGACCAAATCATAGAAACATTTGATAATTTCATTATATGAAATGACAACAATGAAATGACATTTTTAAAATTTGTGGGATACAGCCAAAGCAGTACTTAGGGCAAATTTATGTCTCTAAATGTGTATATCAATTAAAGAGAGAAAGAACATATTAATGAATTGGGCATGCAATTAAAAAACAAACAAGAAAAATAACAAATTAAAAATCCCCAATTAAACACCAAAATGGGAATTTTGAAAATCAAAGGAAAATTAATAAAATTTAATATAAAAAACATTAAACCAATAAATAAAACTAGGAGCTGGTTTTATGAAAAAAAAACCCCAATAAAACTGATGTCATTGGTTAATTTGATTTAAAAGACGAAAGAGGAAAACTAAATTGCTAGTATCAAAAATGAAAAGAGTAAATACATCAAATGAAGATGAAATCAAAGCAATTATTAGAACTTATTTTGTCCAGTTATTTGCCAATAAAACTGACAATCTAAGTGAAATGGGTGAATATTTACAAAAATATTAACTGCACAGATTAACAGAAGAGGAAATAGAATAGTTAAATAACCCTATCTTAGAAAAAGAAATTGAGCCAGCCATCAGTGAGCTCCCTAAAAAAAATTTCCAGGCAAAGAAGGATTCGTAAGTGAATTTTACCAAACATCTAAGGAACAATTAGCCTTAATACTATATATACTATTTTTAAAAAGAGAAAGGTAAAGAAGGAGTCCTACCAAATTCCTTGTATGATACGAATATGGTTCTGATACCTAAACCAAGAAGAGCAAAAACAGAGCAAGAAATTTATGGAACAATTTCCTTAATGAGTGTTGATGCAAAATTTTTCAATGAAATACTTGGAGGAGATTTTAGCAATACATCACCAAAATTATACACTATGACCCAGGTGGACTTTATACCAAGAATGCAGGGCTGGTTCAGCATTAGGAAAACTATCAGCATAATTGATAATATCAATAAAAATAGCAATAAATCAAATGATTATATCAATAGATGCAGAAAAAGCCTGACAAAATACAGCACCCCATTCTGATTAAAAATACTAAAAATCGTAGGAATCAACTGAGCCTTTCTTAAAATGATAAGTAGTATCTACCTAAAACCAAGAGCAAGCATTATTGGTAATGGGGGTAAACTTGAAGCATTCCCGATAAGATCAGGAGTGAAGCAAGGATGTCCATTATCACCACTATTATTCAATATTCTACTAGAAATGGTAGCTATAGCAATAGGATGAGAAAAAGAAATTGAAAGAATAAAAATATGCAATGAGGAAGCAAAACTGTCACTCTTTGCAAATATGATAGTATACTTAGAGGACCCTAGAGAATCAACTAAAGAATTAGTTGAAACAATTAGCAATTAGCAGAAAAGTGGCAGGATATAAATTAAACCCACATAAATCATCAGCATTTCTATATACTACCAACAAAGACCATCAGGAAGAGGTAGAAAGAGAAATTCCATTTTAAGAAACTGGAAACCATATCAAATATTTGGGAGTCTACTTGCCAAGACAAACTCAGACATTATATGAACACGATTACAAAACACTTTTCACACAAATAAGGATAGTTCTAAATCATTGGAGAAATATTCATTGCTCATGGATAGGACAAGTCAATATAATAAAAATGATCATTTTATATAGGTTCATTTATTTATTCAGTGTAGGTTCATTTACTTATTAAGTGCCATACTGGTCAAACTACCAAAGAATTATAGAGCTAGAAAAAATAATAACAAGATTCATTTGGAAGAACAAAAGATCAAGAATATTGAGGGGATCAATGAAGAAAAATGTTAATTAAGGTGGCTTAGCAGTTTTAGATTTCAAAATATATTTCAAGGTGGTAATGATCAAAACAATCTGGTACTGGCTGAAAAATAGAGTGGTAAATCAGTGGAATAGACTGATATACAATATACAGTAGTAAACTACCCTAATAATCTAGTAAAACCCAAAGATCCATGCTTTGGGGGTAAGAACTCAACATTTTACAAAAATTGTTGGGAAAACTAGAAAGCACTTTGGCAGAAGCTAGGTTTAGACCAACATCTCACAGTGTATACCAAAATAAAGTCAAAATGGATAAATGATTTAGACATAAAGGGTGATATCATAAATATGATGGCATGAAAAATGTATCTGTCAGATATGGATAAGGGAAGAGTTTATGTCCAAATAAGATAGGGGATTACAGGAGGTAAAACAGGTAATTTGATTACATGAAATTAAAAAAAGTATTTTTGCACAAACAAAATAAATTCAGCCAGAATTAGAAAGAAAACAGAAAACTGGGGGAAATCTTTACAGCAAGTTTCTCTAAGAGAGGTCTCATTTCTCAAATATGTAGGGAACTTAGCCAAATTTATAAAAACTAAGAGTTGTTCCCCAGTTGATAAATGATCAATGGATATGAACGGGCAGTTTTCAGATGAAGAAATCAAAGCTATCCATAGTCACATGAAAATTGCTACAAATCACTCTTGATTAGAGAAATGCAAATTAAAACAACTCTGAGTACCACCTCATGCCTATCAGATTGGCTAACATAACAAAAAAAGAAAATGACAAATGTCAGAGGGAATGTGGAAAAATTGGAATACTAATGCACAGTTGGTGGAGTTGTGAACTAGTTCAACCATTAAGGAGGTCAACATGGAACTACACCCAAAAGACTATCAAAATACCCTTTGACCCAGCAATATCACTAGTGGGTATGCATCCCAAAGAGATCAAAGAAAAGGTAAATGGACCTAATTATACAAAAATAATTGTCACAGCTCTTTGTGATGGCAAAGAATTAGAAATTGAAGGGATGCCCATCAATTGGGGAATGGTTGAGCAAGTCTCAACTTGTTCATGATTGTGAAATAATACAATTGTGCTATAGAAAATGACACCAGAAGCCAATTATTCCCTCCATTCCCCAATTTTAAAGATAAGGAAACCGAAACTCTGGGAGGTAAATGACATGCTGAGGGTCACACAAGCTACAAGTGTCATAGTCAGGACCTGAACCCAGATCCTCTGACTTGAGATCCAGGATTCTTTCCATTCTGTCATAGTACTTATGTTTATTGATGAGTGTTATGTTCACAATAAAAAAAAAGAAACATTTTAAAGGGAGAAAAACAGTTCTATCAATAATACTGAATGTCTGGCTAGGCATAAGGATGAATTACTACAAGTGCTATGATGTCTCTTTGATGAGACATCATGGGTGTTAAAGGTGGTGGAACTGGTCAACAATATTGTTTCACCAAGAAGAAATCTATTCTGCTGCTCTCCAAAAACCTTGAGATTTAGCTCTTTTGTTCTGTGAGCCTTGTGCTGTCCACTGAAAGGAAAAAATGTGATGTGATAGACATGTTTTGCTAACTAGCTGTAGAGGTTAAAGAAGTGAATGAGTTAAGGCCGATCTCATGATAGTTACTCAAAATCTGGGTGAGAAGATAAGACATGGATAAACAAAATATATATTTAAACAAATATGACATAGTGTATGACAGGATATAGATAAACAAAATATACAAACAAAAAATGTACAAACATAACACAGTATATCAAATAAATAGTACCCCCCCAAAAAGTGCTATGAGAGCTCAGAGGATCTGTGAGTTGGGTACGTGAGCTGGGCTCAAGGATGCAGAGATGGAGAATCATAGGATTCTGAACTGAGAGGGACCCTTGGACACCATCTAATATCCCTCCCTCATTTTAAATATGAGAAATCAAAAATCCAAAGAAGTGATCATTGGCCCGCAGAGGCATTCTATAACAGAGTCAGTATTTGAACCCAGGTCTTCTGACTCCAAAATTGTAGCTTCTTCCATTACATCATGCTGGTGAGTAGGATTTGCATAGTCACTGGGGAAAGGAAAGATGATCAGAGTTTAGGAGAGTGACAGCTGGAGAAAAGGTTGTTTTTTTGTTTGTTTTTTTTCCCAAAACAGTTGATCATTGATCTATCTTTCCCAGTTTGCCCAGGACAATCCAGTCTGGACCATGGATCTCAGAGCTTGGCATTAACTCTTGTGCCTCTCTCCTCTCTTCAGGTGTCTGAGGCTACGTAGGAAGGAACTTAAGTGAACTCTGAGTCTCTAGAGTTTTTGCTTTCACATTCAGCGTTTGTAAGACACTTGACTTCCAGTAAGTCGCATGATCTGCTTTCCAGAAGACAACTCCAGAATAGCGTAGCCAGCCAGCCAGCTCAGTTATGAAACAGTTTCTTTTTTCATTCTTTTCTTTCACATGCTTGTCCTTTAATAGAGATGCAAATTATAGCTTTATGACCTATGCCTTTCCTCCCCTCCTTCTAGAAATAAATACAGGAAAGGGCTCTGATTCTTCTCAATGGGCATTGGGCAATTTTATTGTGCATGTCCCACACCTGACCATCATTGGATGGAATAGAAACCTCCAGCCAGTAGAGAAATAATGTGATATCATAGCAAAGATCCAGATCTTGTCCCTTGGTTTATAGTAGCCCTTCAGGCAGTGGAGATTAAGCTGGATATTTCTCTGGCCCCACCTCATTTCCCCCATGCTTGAAGTATCTCCCTAACTAGCCTGCAACAGCCCCTGACATTCCCTCTCTGAAGATTTGGTCTGATAGAAAGAAATCTAGGATAAGAATCAGGACACTGGACATCTAAACTGATTCTGTCACTGCTGTGTGGCCATGGCTAAGTCATCTAACCTCTTTCGTCTGCATTTACTTATGAAGGTAACTTATTATAAAGGACTTTGGGTGAAGGATGAGGGAGCTGCAATAGAGGGTAATCAAAAGCTGCTATTCAAAAAGGAGAGGAGGAAAGTAAAGTCATTTGGGTTCAAGTCTGGAATGTTAAGAACAAGTCCTAACTTCTAATTCCTTCTTCTAACTGGGTTCTCAGGGCACAAAAGAACAGGAGTTGCCGTTTGCATCTCCTAGGCTAACATCCAGGCATCTTTTAAGGACACAATGCAAGGCATACAATCAATCCCTGTCCTCCTTCCAACCCCTCCCTTTCTTCTCCTCTTCCAAGCTCAATGCTTGGTCCCACAAGGGCGTATTTACAAGGGAACAAATGTCAGGTGTAGTTGCTCAAGATGTCTTTATACTTTGTACATCGACAGGAGCAGGCATGACCTTACAACTAGGAGTGGCCACTAACATATATATTTTAAGGGAATATCCGCTCCTCCCATCCCCAAAGAAGCTCCTCAACTAGCCTGCAACAGTCCTTGACATTCTGTCTCTGGAGATTTGGTCTCATAGAAAGAAACCAAGGATAAGAATCAGAACTAAACTCTATCACTGAATAGCTATGTGGCCATGGGTGAAACACCTGACCTCTCTGGATCTCCCATTTAGTCATGAAAAATTATCATAAAGGCTATGGACTGATCTGATGAATGGTGAGAATCAAAAACTGGGGAAACTATGAGGCCTACTAACATGTTCAGTGATTTCTTTGGAAGGGAGTACTGCTGTAGTCCTTATAACATCTTCAGTCTTTCAGATTGTAAGGATCCTTGTATGTGACAAATTACACATTTAGTATCCATTGACTGCAAAAATAGAGAATAACAGAAGAATGGTGCTTGATGTACACGTGAATTCCTGGAACCTTTGCAATAACTATGGGGACAGGTTGGAAACATTTTTGTTCGAGGGCTTAGAAACTCAACTATATAGATTTTTTTTGGAAGTGTATTTATAAAGACAATAACAACCTAATGATGACAGTAATAATACTCCTCTCAGAGCTTAATAAGGATCAGAGATCTAAGCTAGAGAAGGTGTGAGCTCTTTTTTCTGGATTATTTTCAGATTCTCATTTGTTTTAGAGAGGTTGATAGGTGTCTCATCAGGACAGAGTTGAGACTCTTGACCAGAAGAAAATGGAGAACGGTAACAATGCAAGATTAGATGATGGGGGTAGCAAGGTGGCCCTTGGACTTAGTCCTAGGTGGGGTCCTTATGCTGAAATTTCCCAACTTTGGATGGAATGCTGAGTAGTCACTGCTCCCTTTACCACATTGAGAGAAATTCCAGGTTCCAAGGATATGCCTTGTAAAGAAGGAACAAGCTAGAGACTGCTAGTGGCTAGCAGATCAGAAGTCTTTCACTATTAAGATTTGCTGGGTCTCTAAAGTATCAGTTCTAAGATACTATTAACTGTCTTTTTTTTCGGGGGAGGAAACTGAGGCCGAGAGAGGAAGTAACTTCTGCATCTTTCAATTCCATTCTTTCTTTTTGATTGCTTTGGTGAAAAATAGGAAGTTTTTTGTTTCATGTCATTCTGATTAAACTAAGAGGAACTCATCACTTCAAACTTCTGGATCTCAGTTTCCCTTTATGTAGAGAGAGAGAGTTGAATTAGATGACCTCTTTGGTTCCTTCTAGCTCTACACCTATGATTCCAAGGTTACGCAATGGGAGAGTTAGAACTAGAACCCAGGTCTTTGGACTCCTAGAGGGAACGAGAAGAAGGAGGAAGGGAATAAGAATTTATATAATGCCTACTATGTGCCAGGAACTGTGCTAAGCACTTTGCAAATATTATATTGTTTGATTTTCACAACAACCCTTTCAAGATAGGTACTATTATCCCTGCTTTACAGCTGAGGAAACTGAGGAAAAATAGGTTAAGTGACTCTCCTATAGTCATAGAGCTAGTAAGAATCTGAGGTCACATTTGAATTCAGGTCTTCCTGACTGCAAGCCCAGAACTCTGTCCACTGTGCAACCTAGCTTCCTCCTAGAGTAGTGCTTTGTCTATGGCACCCCAGGATAGGATTTCCAGGATGCCTGAAAGCCTTCTTCTCCTCCTCCCTATCCCCCAATCCCTCTCCCAACTCATCCAGTTCTTACTAAAATTCCTGAAACAAAGGACAGTTTTTTCATTCTGTAGTGAGAGATGGAACTTGGAGTGCAAGTGCCCTTGAGAGAAGAAATAATTTTCATTCACACTGAGATCTAAATAACTCATTTTTTTAACTTCTAGGATCACACATAATTATATTTTATTTTTTCAGTCAGTAAATTGTACCTTCTCTCCCTCTTCCTCCCCAACAAAAAAACAAAAAAAAGACAAAACCCCTGTTGCAAACATGTATAATCAAGAAAAAAATGTCTACATTGACCATATCCAAAATTCTGACCATTCTGAGTCTTTCACCTCTCTATCAGGAAGTAGACAGCACGATCATCATCAATATTTTGTAGTCACAGTGCTCATTATACTGATCAGAGTTGTTAATCTTTGTTTTTTAAATTCCATTTTATTTTACTTTCACTTTTTTAGTATTCACTTTTATGGTCTCTCTATACCTCCTCCCCCTCTCCCACCCCTTGAGAAAACATGAAAAACAAAACCTCCTTATAAGAATGTATTGTCATGCAAAACGTAGTCTCGCTTAGTCATGCCCTCCCCCTCCTAAATAAACAAAAGAAAATATGCTTCTATTTGAGTTCATTAGCTCACGATCTGGAGGCGAATGGCATGTTTCATCATGAGTTCTTTGGAATTGGAGTTTAATCATTGTTTTGATCAGAGTTACTAAGTCTTTCACAGTTGATCATCTTTACGATACTGTTGTTATTGTACAAATTGTTCTCTTAGTTCTACTTATTTCACTATGCATTGGTTTATATGTCATCTCAGGTTTTTCTGAAATATTCCCTTATTTGTTTAGTATTCCATTACCCTGGTGTACCATGACTTGTTCAGTCATTACCCAATTGATGGGTATTCTGAATTTCTAATTCCTTGCCACCACAAAAAGAACTGCTATAAATACTTTTGTATATATGAATTCTTTTTCTATTTCTTTGATATATTTGGGGTATAGACTTAGTAGCAATATGGCTGAGTCAAAGTGTATGGATAATTTAATAGCTTTTTGGTCATAGTTCCAAATTGTTTTCTAAAATGATTGGACCAGTTCATAGCTACATAGCCTTTCTAGTATTTGTCATTTTTATTTTTTTGTCAACTTTGCCAATCTGATGAGTGTGAGGTGGTACCACAGAATTGTTTTAATTTGCATCTCTCTACTGGTGATTTGCAGCAGTTTTTTATATAGTTATTAATAGCTCGAGTTTCTTCCTCTGAAAACTGCCTATTTATATCCTTTTACCATTTATTAGTTGAGAAATAACTTTTATGAATTTGGCTTGTTTCCTTTGTATCTTGGAAAGGAGACCTTCATCAGAGACATGTGCTGCAAAGATTTCCCCTCCCCCCTAACTTCCTGCTTCTTTTCTAATTTTAGCTGCATTGGTTGGTTTTGTTTGTATAAAACCTTTTTATTTCTGTGAAATCACAATTGTCTTTGTTACCTCCTGTGAATTTCTATTTCTTGTTTAGTTATGAACTTCTTCCTGATTTGTTGCTACTTGTCCTTCACTTTCAAAGAGGACCATAACATCAGGAAAGTGATGATGACATGACTTGCCGTTGACTTTGTTTTGAGTGCAAGGTCACCAGCCTCACTTTCTCCTCCAAAGCCATCTGGATCCTGTGACTATCATCAGGATGACTGGAGATGGCCCAGGATGCAGTGGGAGACCCTGGCCTTTTTAGGCTAAGGTCTTTTCAGGTTCTCACTTTGAGTGAGATACTGCCCTTTCACTGAATAGGCCTCTTTAAGAAGTCAGTCAAGGGATGGCCCCTTTAATTAGAAAAAAGACAAGAAAATCAAATTGGGAGAGGAAGACCCCCAGGGTTTCTAGTCAAAAGAAAAAGAGTTACCATTGATATTCACTCTGAGGTAGGAAGGCCTGAAATATAGCCATTAAGTGGAGCTTGGGCAGGGACATATTGTGGTCCAGTGTATGAGCTTGAGAGTGAAATGGATGAGAAGAAAGGAAAGAAAGGAAGAAAGGAAAGAAAGAAAGAAAGAAAGGAAGAAAGAAAGAAAGAAAGAAAGAAAGAAAGAAAGAAAGAAAGAAAGAGAGAAAGAAAGAAAGAAAGAAAGGAAAGAAAGAAAGAAAGAAAGAAAGAAAGAAAGAAAGAAAGAAAGAAAGAAAGAAAGAAAGAAAGAAAGAAAGAAAGAAAGAAAGGAAGGAAGGAAGGAAGGAAGGAAGGAAGGAAGGAAGGAAGAAAGAAAGAAAGAAAGAAAGAAAGAAAGAAAGAAAGAAAGAAAGAAAGAAAGAAAGAAAGAAAGAAAGAAAGAAAGAAAGAAAGGAAGGAAGGAAGGAAAGGAAGGAAGGAAGGAAGGAAGGAAGGAAGGAAGGAAGGAAGGAAGGAAGGAAGGAAGGAAGGAAGGAAGGAAGGAAAGAAAGAAGGAAAGAAAGAAAGAGGGAAGGAGGGAGGCAGAGGGAGAGAGAAAGAAAGACAGGAAAGCAGGAATCTAGCCAGTAAACCCCAAGTTAACTGGGGAGCTTCTGACCATCAAAATTTACTTTGTAGAGGATCCCTGTTTATGATATCTCCCTTTCTGTCTCAATTATGCACCCATTTCAGGCTAATCTTGGTATATGGTGTAAAAAGTTCATGTATGCCTAGTTTCTGCCAGACTACTTTCCAGTTTTTCCAAAAATTTTTGTTGAACATTGGGTTTTTGCCCCAATAGCTGGGGTCTTTGGGTTTATCAAGCACTAGACCACCATGTCATTTGCTTTGACATATATGTACACCTAAACTATTCTTCTCTATTTCTTATCCAGTATCAAATTATTTTGATGATTGCAGCTTTGTAGCACAGTCTGAGATCAGATACTGCTACACACCCTTCCTTTTTTTATTTTTTCTTTGATACTCTTGATATGCTTGACCTTTTGTTCCTCCAAATGAATTTTGTTATTATTTTTGAGTTCTACAAAGTAATCCTTTGGTCATTTGATTGTTATGGTACTGCATTATTAAATCAATTTAGGTAAAATTATCATTTTCGTTATATCAACCTATCAACAAGCAACCAATATTTCCCAATTATTTAGATCTATAAAAAGAATTTTATGATTTTGTTCATATGGTTCCTGTGTGTTTTGGCAAGTAGACTCCCAAGAGTTTTATAATGCTCATAGTTATTTTAAATGGGATTTCTCTACCCTTTCCAATGGATTTTGTTGGTAATATACAAAAATGCTTGTGATTTGTATGGATTTAATTTACATTCTGCATCTTTAATGAAGTTGTTCATTATTTCAATTAGTTTTTTAGCTGGTTCTCTAGGATTCTCTAAGTAAAACATCATGTAATTTGCAAAAAGTAGTAATAGTTTTGTTTCTTCATTGCCTATTCCTATTTCTTTCATTTCTAGAATGATATGGAATAATAATGGTGATAATGGAAATCCTTGATTCATCCCTGAAATTATGGAAAATGCTTCTGGTTTATCTCCATCATAAGATAAATTACGCCTCTTGGTTTTCGCTAGATACTATCCTTTTAAAGAAAGTAGTGTTTCTTCCTATGCTTTCTAGTGTTCCTAGGAATAGGTATTGTATTTTTATCCAAAGCTTTTTCTGCATTTATTGAAATAGTTGTATAATTTTTGTTGCTTTTGTAATTAATATGTCAAATCTGATTATTGTCCTTCAATATTGAACAAGCCCTGTAATCCTGGTATAAATCTAGTCTGGTAATAGTGTATGATCATACTGCTGTAGCTTCCATGATAATATTTTACTTAAAGTTTTTGCATCAATATTCATTAGGGAAGTTCGTCTTTGGTTTCCCTTTTCTGTTTTGACTGTCTCTGCTTTAGGCATCAAGATCATGTTTGTGTCATATAAGGAATTTGATAGGACACCTTCTTTACCAATTTTTTTTTAAACAATTTAGATAGAATTGGATTGAATTGTTCTTTAAATTTTCAGTAAAATAACTTGTAAATCCATCTGGTCCTGGTGTTTCGTTTGTTTGTTTATTTTCTTAAGAGTTCATTTATAGCTTGTTCAATTTTTTTCTAAGATGGGATTATTTAAGTATTCTATTTACTGCTCTGTTAATTGAGGCAATTTATAGTTTTATAAATATTAATTTATTTCACTTAGATTGTCAGTTTTATTGACATATAGTTCAACAAAATAGTACCTAATAATATTTTTATTAATTTTACATTGATTGTGTAATCACCTTCTTCATTTTTGATACTGATAGTTTTAAAAAATGAAATTAGCTAATGCATGTCTATTTTCCACTGCACCTCCCAAAACAAAAGCCAGTTCCAAGTTTTACTTTTTTATTTTCAGTTTAAATTTTTTTTTATTTTTTAAATGTCTAGTTTTCTGTTTAACTGGGGATTTTTAATTTGTTGGTTTTCTAGGGGATTTTTAAGTTGAATGTCCAATTTGCTGATTTTTATCTTTCTCTCTTTTACTGATGAAAACTTTTAGAAATGTAATTTTTCCAATAAGTACTAGTTTGGTTGCATCCCAAAAGTTTTGGTATGTTGTCTCATTGTACTAATTGTCTTTGATGAAATTACTGATTATTTCTATGATTTCTTCTTAGGCCTATTCATTTGTTAGAATTAAGTTATTTCATTTCATTTCCAATTAATTTTAATCTTTGCTTCAAAGGCTCTTTATTGACTGTGATTTCTGTTGCATTGTCATCAATAAAGGGTGCATTTAATATTTCTGCTCTTCTAGATTTATTTGTAAGATTTTAATGCCCAAATACATGGTTAATTTTTGTGAAGGTACTATACATAGCTGAAAAAATGTATTCTCCTTTCTATTCCCTTTTAGTATTCTCCTGAATTCTATCATATCTAACTTTTCTAAAATTCTATTCAGATCCTCAGCTTCTTTCTTGTGTTTTTTTGGTTAGATTTCTCTATGTCTGAGAGGGATAAATTGAGGTCGCCCACTGTTATAGTTTTGCTATCTATTTCCTCTGAAACTCATTTAACTTTCCCTTTAAGAATTTAAATGTTATGCTATTTTTTCATATATGATATATGTTCACTACTAATGTTACAATCCTGTAAGTAGATGCAGCTGGCTGAATGGGGACCCAGCTAGCTGGGTAACTCAGCTCCTCCTGTCCTGTCTGTCTCCCCCTCCCCTTCCTCTCCAAAGGAAGGTAAATGTGTATGGCCAACAGATGCCCAGTTGACTTGGGTTTTACTGGCTAATTTCCTCTCCTCTTCTCCCCCCTCCCCTCCCCTCCCTTTCCCTCTCCCCTCTTTTTCTTTCTTTTCTTGGCCTCATTAAAGGGGCCATGTCTGCCTACTTCTTAAACAGTCCCATTCAATGAATGAGTGTGACCTCACCCTAAGTGAGTACCTGCAAAGACCTTGACCTAAAGGGCTCAAAGTCTCCCAGTGCATCCTGGGCCATCTCCAATCATCCTGATGAATATCTGGTCACTGGATTCAAATGGCTCTGGAGGGGAAGTGAGGCTGGTGACCTGCACAGCCCTCCCTCACTCAAAACAAAGTCAAGTGAAAATCATGTCATCATTTCTCCCATGGCATGGTCTTCTTCGGCAATGAAGGACAAACACAACAATAATTCATTGTCTGTGGTACCTTTTAGCAAAATGTAGTTTCCCTAGTGATTTCCCTACTTTTTCTTTGGCTTTATTTGAGATCATGATTGCTATCCTTGTCCTTATCCCTGCCCTGACATTCTGTTCCAGCTCCTTATTTTAACTCTGTGTGAATCTTTCTGTTTCAAGTATATTTCTTGTAAACAACATATTGTTGGATTTTGTTTTCTAATCCACTCTGTTATCTTCTTCCATTTTATAGATGAGTTCATCCCATTCACATTCACAATTATGATCGCTGACTATGCATTACCCTCTTTCCTATTCTCAATTACTTTTCGTCCCTTTATTTCCCTGCCTTCCCTTTAAGAGTCTCTTTTGTTTCTGAATAATGCCTCTCTTAATCTACCCTTCTCTTATTCCTCCTTTTTTGTTGGCTCCTTTCCCTTCCATTTCCATGTTGGGTAAGACATATTTCTCTACCAGCTGTGTATATGTTTATTCTTTCTGCCTTTAATCAGTTCAGAAGAGATTGATGTTCAAGTGTTGCCTGCTTCTCCATCCCTCCACTGCCCCTCTTTACCACATTTTTTTTAGTGAAATAATTGTGAAATAATACCCCTCTCTCAGTGTTCCTTCCCACCCTTTCCCTTTTTCTTTTGAAATCATCCAAACAACAGAATCATACCCAGGCTCTCTGCCTAATTAAATTTTGCCTATGATCCTTGATGATAATAATGTTCTGAGGGGGCTACATGTATCATATTCCTCTATAAGAATATAAACAGTTTAACTTATTTAATCTCTTTTGATTTCTCCATCTTATTTACCTTTTTATTCTTCTCTTTGCTCCTGTATTGTGTGTCAAATAGTCTACTCAGCTCTGGTCTTTTCATTAGGAATGCTTTTCATCAGGAATGGTTAATTTCATTAAAGGTCAATTTTCTCCTCTCTAGGATTGTACTCAATTTTGCCAGGTAAGTTATCTTTGGTTGTAGGCCTATATCCTTTGTTTTCTAAAATATACTATTCCAAGGTCTCTAAATTTTTATAATAATGGCTGTTAAATCTTATGTAATCCTAACTGTGGTTCCTTGATTCTTGAATTCTTTCTTTTTGGCTATTCACAATATTTTTTCTTTGATTGGAAGTTCTGGATTTTGGCTACAATATATCTGGGAGTTTGTTTTTCTTTCTTTCTCTCTTTCTTTTTTCTTTCTGGCATTTTTTCTATTTCCACTTTGCCTCTAGTTCTAAGAGATCTGGAGAGTTTTCTTTTAAGATTTTTTTGAAACATGCCTAAACTCTTTTTATTTTGTTATGACATTTAGACAGTACAATCATTCTTAAATCATCTCTCCTTCATCTGTTTTCCAGATCAGTTGTTTTTTCCTATGAGATATGTCACATTTTCTTCTATTTTTTTCAGAATTTTGAATTTGTTTCATTATTTCTTGCTGTCTCATGGAATTACTAGTTTCCATTTGGTCAATTCTAAATTTTAAAGAGTTGTTTTCTTCAGTAAGTTTTTGTACCACTTTTTCCCAAGTTGTTAATTCTCTTTTCTTATCTTTATCCTTACCTCTTACTTCTTTCCCCATTTTCCCCTACATTGCTCTTACTTGGCTTTAAAAATAATTTTTAGGTCTTTCGTTTTAACTTCTACTTTAAATCTTCTAGAAATTCATGTTGGACTTGTGTCTGAGCTAAATTATTTTCTTTGAGGCTTTGCTTATAGATAGTTTCAACATATTTTCATTCTGTTCTTTTGGGTTTCTGTCTTGAGCTTCCCTATCCTATTTTTATTGTTGTTTGTTTAGCTCTCCCAGCCTACTTTTTTACTTTGGACTTTATATTAATTCTGGGCTTCATGCATTTCTGAAGGGAACTGCAGCCTAAGCTTCTATCTTTTTATGAGCTTCTTCTGCTTTCACAGCTCAGGCTGAGGTTCCTGCAAATTTTCAAGTGCTCCCAAAGGGGGTATCATCTAGAGTGAGTTCCCATTCCCCTCCTGATCTGACCTTTACAATTTCCTAACCAAGATTTGAGTCTGTTGACTTTTCCTTCATTAAGAGTTTCAGTAGGTTGATGCTGGACTGATTTGCAGTTAGCCCTCTGGTACGCACTGCAGGTTCAACATGACTGAACTGACACTTGCCCTTAGGCCTGGAACTCCTGCCCTGATTTTTCCATTGCAGACTCACAAGCTGGGCTAAAGGCTAATAGTACTCAGTTACTGCTTCTGGGATCAGAGCCACATATTTATATTTTCAAAATTTGTTACTTGTTCAGTACCCAGTTATGGCCCATGCTCATGACTGCTCCTCTCTGCCCTATATCTGTAACCTAGAACTGGGTAGTGGACAATAGAGCTGCCAGATGGCACTCATTCTTATACCTAACACTAGTTCATGGAATCCTCTGGGAATATAAATTTTGATTTCTGGAAAATAAATTTTGATTTTGAGTATAAATTTTGATTGCTGAAACCTCACAAGATATCTTGGGGTTTATGGGCTAGATTTCTTTTTAAGGACCTTGCCTTAAACTTAAGTCACTCTGACTCTCATTGATTGGTCAACAATAGGTCCCAGCCCAAGTCTCTCTTGGTCATTGTTTGGGCTCTGATGGCTCAAAGTGAATGTAAATAGTGGTTGTTTCTGTTTTGGCCAGAAACCCTGAGGGTCTTCTCCTCCCAGATTGATTTTTTTTTTTTTGACTAGGTGAAACAGGTCATTTTTTTTTGGCCTCATTTCTTATGTAGCCTTAATCACTTCATAGGCCTTGCCTTAGACTGAGACCTGGGAAAGACCTTAGCTTAAAAAGGTCAAAGTCTCCCACCTCATCCCGGGCCATCTCCAGTCTATATAGTGCCACTGGACCCAGGTGGCTAGAGGAGAGAGTGAGGCTGGTGACTTTACACAGCCCTGCCTCACTTCAATCTAATTTACTTGCAAGTCATGACATCACCTTTATGATGTCATGGTTGTCATGGTCTAAAGGTTCCTGGTCAGGAAACCAAAATATGTTGCAGTCCAGGAAATACAAGGTTACAGGTTGGGGGTCTGCTTTGAAAGAATTCGACCACTCAAACCATCTTTCACTCCAAGTAGCAATTTTATTATGACACTGGTTAGAGTGGGTGAGATTCCTAGTGAGTCTGCCTTATTTGTGATAACAATACAAGTGGGCCAGATTTTAAGAATTTAATGGGACAAGAATGACCCTTTTATATGGGAAAACTCTGGGAATATCTGGATGGGATTAAGGAGTGGCAAGTAGCCTGGGGTGGGCCAGGTACAGACAACAAGGACCACAATAAAAGGGCAGTTAAAAGGATTATTGACTAGAATGAGCCTGGTACCTCAGAGGAAATCCAGGGATCTGAGTTCAGGGGCTGGGTTCCTGAAATTTGTAGGAAAGTTCAGAGACCTTTTCTCTTAGGGACTCAGCAAGAATCCCATCCTTCATCAACGTTCTTCAAGAATGAAGGATAAACAAATTCCCAGGGTATCCCCTGGGATCTCTTTCTGCCCTGGTATATCCTACCCTGGTGTCCTGTCTCAGGCTTCTTTCAGTTTTTCGGCATTCCAGAATGCTTCCTTCTATACACTCCTGGACAGACTCTAGCTACAGTATCTACAGATCTCAATGTCACCCTAAGCCATCCCTGAATGGGAAAATTATTTACTGTGACTTTTTCTTGGATTTCCTGATAAGAATTCAGTCTTGTACATTTTCTAGATCATTGTGGGAAAGGGTTTGTGGAGACTTAGGTTATATTGCTTCCTCTTACTCTGTCTTGTTTCTATCTCTCCCTAAGTCTTTTAGACTTATTTGGAGTTTGGGAAGGAACCTATTGTGGTCCAATCTATGAGCTTCAGAGTGAACTGGGTTTAAGGTTTGTAAAAGAAGAAAGAAAGAAAGAACAAAAGAAAAAAAGAAAGAAAGAAGAAATCTAGTCAGTAAACCCCAAGTTAACTGGGCAGCTTCTGGCCATCAAAAGTTACTTTCCCTTGGAGAGGAACAGGAGAGAGAGAGGGAGAAGGAGAAGATGAGCTGAGTTACCCAACTAGCTGAGTCCCCATTCAGGCAGCTCAGTCTACTCACAGGTTTGTGTTTGTCCTTCATTTTCAAATAGGACCATGACATCAGGGAAATGATGACATGATTTGCAGTTGATTTTGATTTGAGTGAGGGAGGGCTTTGCAAGGTTGCCAGCCTCACTTTCTCCTCTAGTGCCATCTGGATCCAGTGACCAGATATTCATCAGAATGACTGGAGATGGCCCAGGATACAATGGGAGACCCTGGCCCTTTTAGGCTAAGGCCTTTCTTTACCACACTATTGTCACTGCATAAATGGTTCCCCTGTTCTATTAATTTCACTCAGCATCAATCTATATAAGTCTTCCCAGGTTTCTCTGAAACCTTCCCCTTTATATTTTCCTACAGCATAATAATATACCATCACATTATATACCATAATTTTCTGTCATTCCTCAATTTATGGGCAGCCCTTCAAACTCCTATTTTTATCACCTCAAAAAGAACTATAAATATTTTTGTACATTCTTAGAGGTTTTTGTTTTTGCTTAGGACTAATCCCTATATTAATCTACTCTCCTAATTTATCTTTCTCCTCTTTCTTTCTTATTTCCCTGTTGAGTGAAATGTATTCTTATACCCAACTGTGTATATGTACCTTCTCTCCTCTCTTTAAAAATACATTTTCCCCTTGCAGAATTATATTTAATTTTGACTGGTAGGTTATCAGTGGTGGTGTTCTTTCTATTCTAGAACATCATATTCCAAACTCTCTGCTCTTTTATAGTGGTGGCTATTAAGTTGTATGTAATTTTAACTGTGGCTCCTTAGTACTTAAATTCATTCTTTTTAACTCCTTGCAGTATTCTTTCTTTGACGTGGAAACTCTGGATGTTGGCTATGCTATATATACCTGGGAATTTTTATGTGAGGTTTTATTTCAGGAGTTAACCAGTACATTTTTTTTTCTTCTATTTCACCTTTGCTCTCTGGTGCAGAAAGATCTGGGCAGTTTTTAAGATTTCTTGAAATATAATATTTAGACTCTTTTCATTCATGGATTTCAAATATTATTCTTACATTTTCCCCCCAATCTGTTTTTCAGGTTGGTTGTTTTTTGTTATGAGATATCTTGCATTTTCTCCTATTTTTTAGTCTTCTAACTTTGTTTTGATATTTCTTGTTGCCTCATAAAGTCATTAGTTTCTATTTGGTTTATTCTAATTTTCAGGATATTTGTTCCCTGACCAAGATTTTGTATTTCTTCTGCCAATATGTTAATTCGCTTTCCAATTCTTCCTTCCATAATTGTCATTTCTTTTCCATTTTTTTCTTTAAATGCTTCCATCTCATTTATAGAAATATTTTAACTCTTAAAAAAACTTTTGTTTCATCTCTACTTGGAATTCTAGTCAAATTTATGTCCAACCTGTGTACCATGAGGTCTTCCTTGTATATTTTTTAAAGGGAGGGAGAAAGGATGGGGGAGGGAGAGAAGGAACGAAGGAAAGGAGAAAGGGAAGAAGGGAGAGAAGTCAGACTAGGGCACAACCAAAAATTATAACATTATAGCTTCTCACAGGCCTAGAGATTCTCTGCATCACCGTAGGGACTGGGGAACAGGTAGGCAGAAAAATCCTCTTCAGCATTTCCTAAACTGTGAGTCACAACCCCACATGGGGTTACATAACTGAATGTGGGGGTTGTGAAAAATTTGGCAACCGTAAAAGATTTCTGAAAGCATAAAGACCAAAAATTAATTAAAGATCAAATGCACAATGAATCCCAGGTGATTCTGGCAGTATTTGCCAGTGTTGCATCACACAACTTCACTGTAGCCTTGGATCTGAACGCAGTGTGCACACTCTGTACTGTTGTACATGCCTTCAGTCCACCCAACACGAACAAATGCTGCTGAAATGTGGAAAAGGGGTCCTGAGTAGAAAAAGTTTAAGCCCTGCTCTAGGTGACAACCCTTTTCTATACAAAACATTTTTTCCCTCCTTACCTTTGGACTACTTGTAGAAAGCTATCCCTAGGAAACCTGATAAAATCAACTTGGGGCATCAGGGTGAGGAGTGACTAAGAAATCCTCAGAGGTTGCCATTTTATAGAGCTGGATCTAACAAGTGTGAACAGATTTCAACAATTTGCTAATGGCAGCAGTTTGAGATGCTGTGTTTCACAATCACTGAAGCTGGTGAAATGTTATAGTGTGCAGGTAGGCTTCCAGGGAATTGTGCATTGTAAACAAATAAGCAGACAGTGCCAGAAGCTTGGCCAATGCAAAATTCCACCCCTCAGTTTCCTATCCCTTACCTCCATTCCTCTTACCTCCTATTACATCTGGGACTGGAGAAAATGTTTGAAATTTCCAGACTACAGACTACACTTCTAACTGGCCTTAGTCTCATGCATACCAGCCCTCTGAGTCTATTCACAGACCAAGGCCTTTCAAGGACCTAGAACAGGAATGGGGAACCTGTGGTCTCGAGGCCACTTGTGGCCCTCTGGGTCCTGTAGTGCAGCCCTTTGACTGAGTCCAACTTTTATAGAACAAATCCTCTTAATAAAAGAATTTGTTTGCCAAACTTGGATTCAATCAAAAGGCCTAACCTGAGGACCTAGAAGGCTACATATGGCCTCGAGGCTGGCCACAGGTTCCCCACTCCTGATCTAAAGGTTAGTGTTAACCATAGAACTTCTCTTTCTAGGTCAGCTTCGTTAGCCTGCAAAGCAGCAGTACCAGCACCCAGAAGAAACATCAAGTTTGAAGCTGGACAGCAAAAAAATCACAGCTCCTGCCCACTATGTGCTGGCGGCAAATATTTACTAACCAGTTCTCATAGTGAGCCTTACTATTATAATTATATTATTAAAAATGTTTTTCCTTCACTTTAAATCTAGACATTAGCAAAACAATGAATCAAGTCCCAATTTGTAGCATTTGCTGAGGTGTAAATCTCACACTGAAAATTTGACTATTGGCTCTCAAATATGAGCAGCCTCCACTGTGTATCCCATTTGTGTACCTCATTCAGAAAGATCAGATTAGCAAAAGGGGAGTTTTAAGGGGTGACGACATTTGATATTAAGAAGCTAAATTTTCAAGGAAATTCACAAAGCTCTAGAGGTAAGAAGAATGTGGTAGATATTTATTAAGTGAGAATTAATAGCAAAAAAATAGAAGTGATATTATTATTGGAGTATCCTATAGACTACCTGAGCAGAAAGAGGAAATAAATGAGGATTTAAGGGAAAAAAGATCATTAACTTGGCATGGAAGTAAGACCTAGCAGTGATTCCTTCAATTATCTAGACATCTGCTGGTGCCCTCTCTGCCAAAGCAAAGCAGTTAATATTTCTTGGCTTGTCTTAATAATTTCCTCCCTCAAAGGTAGGAGGAATGAATGAAGGAAACTACTGTTCTGTATCTGAGTCTCACCAACAAGGAAGAATTGGTTGCTGGGGTGAAAATAATGGGAACTTTGTAGAGAAGAATTCCATCTAAGAGGTTGAGGAATGCTTGGTTCTATTTCCCTTGTTATAAAGGAGGCTCCCTGAGTGACCACATATTGACTTAGAAAGCCACAAATTAGCATTATGTTGTATTGTACTTTTATTTATTTTTTTAAACATTTCCCAATCACATTTTCATCTGATTCCCCTGCAAACTCCTAAGTGCAGACAGCTCTGTCAAAAGACCAATGGGAATTCACTGAGAACTCTTCAACCTACTTAGATTAAAACTACCCATGGGTAACCCCAATCCAAAGACCTTTAGACTAGGAATACGCATGTTTAGAAAAGATTGAAATCAAAACATCAGGGAGTTGTGAACTGATCCAGCCATTTTGGACAGCAATTTGGAACTATGCCCAAAAGGCTAGAAAAATGTGCTTGCCCTTTGACCCAATAATACCTCTTCTAGGGCTGTATCCCAAAGAGATCATAAAAATGGGAAAAGAACCCACATTTACAAGGACATTTATAGCACCTCTTTTCATGGTGGTGAAGATTTGGAAATTGAGGGGATGCCCATCAGTTGAGGAATAGCTAAACAAGTTGTGGTATATTAATGTAATGGAATCCTACTATGTTATAAGAAATGATGAGCAGGTGGACTTCAGAAAAACCTGGACTTATATGAACTGATGCTGAGTGAGGGGACCAGAACCAGGAGAACATTGTACGCAGTAACAGTCACATTGTTGGATGACTAACTTTGATAGATTTAGCTCCTCTCAGCAATGCAAGAATCTAAGACAATTCCAAAAGACTCATGATGGAAAGTGCTATACACACCCAGAGAAAGAACTGTGGAGTCTGAATACAGATTGAAGTACACTGTTTTCTCTCTTTTTGGTGTGTTTTGTTTTTTCTTTCCCATGGTTTCTACCATTCATTCTAATTTACAACATGAGTAATGTGAAAATATGTTAATAAGAATGTACATTTAGAGTTGGGGCTAGGTGGTGCAGTGGATAGAGCACCAGTGCAGGAGTCAGGAGTACCTGAGTTCAACTCTCACCTCAGACACTTGACACTCACTAGCTATGTGATCTTGGGCAAGTCACTTAACCCCAATTGCCCCATGCTGGGTCATCTCCAGTAGTCCTGATGAATATCTGGTCACTGGATTCAGATGACTCTGGAGGAGAAGTGAGGCTGGTGATCTGCACAGCCCTCCCTCACTCAAAACAAAGTCAAGTGCAAGTCATGTCATCATTTCTCCGATGGCACAGTCTTCTTTGGCAATGAAGGACGAACACACACACTTACATATTTAGAGCCTATATCAAAATGCACACTGTCTTGGGGAGGGCGGAGAGGAGGGGGACAGAAGAAAAATTAAAACTCAAAAGCTTATGGAAGTGAATGTTGAAAACAAAAAATTAATTATTTTTTTAAAAAAGAAATTAAATCACCGGGTTGTACTGCTTGCTGCTACTAACTTGATCCTTTTCAACAGGAAGGATCAGAAGTTGGTCAAGTTCCACAGTTACCTTGGTAATTGTGATGCTCCAATGAGCTGAATCGATTTGCTGGGAAATTGAGAAGTTCTCTATAGTTTTCAGAGAGTAGATGACTTTCAGTCTCACAGATCTTTCTCTCTCTTAGTGGCTGTATCAATTTATTAGTCTAAGGGGTGTGGTGATTGTGAAGTTACCCAATCATAATTGGCTCTGAAGCTCCAATTCTACTTGCAAAACCCTCAGTCTTGCCTGAACTTAAGTTTCACTGATCCATAGTCATATGACCATGACAGAAATGAAATCATTCTCCACTGGGACAGAACATGTTTAACTATAGTAAGTTTACTCTTTCCATAGAAACAACAGAATACTTACCAGTCAGTAAAGAAACATTTATTAAACACCTACTGTGTGCCACGAACTGTGCTAAGCCCTGGAGATCCAAAGGTAAAAAACTCAAGGAGTTCACAATCTAACGGGGGAGACACTATGTAAACAACTATACATAAACAAGCTAAGTACAGGATAGATCAGAAATAAGAAACAAAGGGAAGGTACTAGCATTAAGAAGGATTGGGAAAAACTTTCTCTAGAAGGTAGAATTTTAGATGAGACTTGAAGGAAGCCAGGGAAACCAGGAGGCAGAGATAAGGGAGAATGTTCCAGGCATGGGGTGAAAATGTTCAAAGTCAGGAGATAGAGTATCTAGTTTGAGGAACAGCTAGGAAGTCAGAGTCATTTTGGATCAAAAAGTACAGGGGAGGAAAGTGATGGGCAAGGTTATAAAGGGCTTTGAACTCCAAACAGAGGATTTCCTATTTGATTTTGGAGGTGATAGTCACTAGAGTTTGAGTGTGTTTGAGGGTGTGTGTGTGTGTGTGTGTGTGTGTGTGTGTGTGTGTGTGTGTGTGTGTGTCTGTGTGTGTGTGTGTGTGCGTGTGTGTTGAGGAGCATAATGAGACCTGAGCTTTAAAAGGAAGCACACTGCTATGTGATAGCACACCCATGATTTCTCCTAGGCTCAGGCAGTCCTTGGCAGGACACAAATTGCTCCAAATCCAGGAGTTACAGAGAAAACCCAGTTTGGTTTATTCAGTTTTCCAAGGTCTATCCTCTTACAAATAGGCTGTGGCTATTGATTGGGAAAACTAGATAGCAATTTGTGAAACAGACTAGTCTCTTACACAGCACATCATAAATAATGTGCTAACAATATAAAAAAAGTAAAGCACAAAACAAATGTAAGAAAGGAAATTATATTTCACAAGTATAGATAAGGGATGATTTCTTAACATGGTTTAACTTATAGGAAATAAGATATATTAATTTGATTATGATAATGTTTAATATAAAATTTTGGAATAATCTCTTTGTTCTCTCTGAAGCAAACTCAGAGAATGCCTCTTCCTATGTCAGCAAAAGCCAGCCAAAGCTGACTCTGCACTCCTTGGGAGACCTTTAACCTATGACATATCTTGAATAATGGGACTTTCCTTTGTATCTTATTATCTATAGACACATACTATGTTATGGCATATTAATGGTAAAGAAAAAATAGGCATCCTGGGTTTCTATTGAACATTGTTTGCCCTTTCCTGCATCAGTTATCTGTTTGGGGCAGGAAGCCTGCCACTTACTAGTGGTGGGATTTCCTTACCACCTGGGACATATGTTTACCCAGCTTGGAATCTCAAGACCTGACTGCCATTGCTTTGTTAATTGTCCTGTCTTACTGAATTTATGATTTGCTTAATTAGGAGAGTTTCTTTCTCATGGCAAAATGTACTTAAGACAGATAATTTCTGTACTAGGTAGTCAGAGTCACCTCTGACTCCATAGCGCTATGTAACTGTTTTCTTTATGGGGAATTGATCAATTAATTAATTAAATCATAAAATGTATGCATTTAGCCATGTTGCCTTTCTTAACCAAGTTTTCAGGTCAACAATTATATAAGAAACTAAGTTTTCCATACTAAATATATATATACATATATGTGTGTGTGTGTGTGTGTGTGTGTGATTAGATAGTACCATCCCCTAAAGCTACTATTTTATGTATTTATTTCCTTGCAGGCACAGTAAAAACTTCTAGAAAACTGTTAATACCTTTTGTCTCCATTTCCTCTTCTCTCGCTCTCTCATTTTATTTTGAATGCAATAAACAAATAAAATGAAAATTTCCATATACAAAGTAGGACAGAAAAAAAGGATTGCACATGAAGCTGGAAATCTGCCTTTTCTTTTTAAGAATATAATAAATTCAACATGAAGCTTTCAAAGCTGTCTTACTTATTAAAGTTTCTTTCTGGCTTTCCTTCTGCACTCTTCTATGCATTTTAAATAAAAGCTTCTTTTAATAAAAGGCTTTTAATAAAAGCCTTTTCTTTCAGCAACCCTATTTACACTACGCTCAGTGGAATTAAAAAAAAATTAAGCAACGTTATGACAAATACACATAGTCAAGCAAAACAAAACCCCTGTTTATCCGTGCCCAAAGATGCATGTCTCCTTTTGCAGATTGAGTCTATGACTTCAGGTGACGGGTGCGATATTTCATCATCGGTCCTCTGGAATCAGAATTGGTCAGTAAATCTATTATTGTATAACGTGTTCTGGTTCTGCTCCCTTGATTCTGCATCAGTTCATCCAAGCTTTCCCAAGTTTCTCTGAATCCATTTCCTTTGTCATCTCTTTGGTGCAATAATATTCCATTATATTCATAGTCTGTAATTTATCTAGCCATTCTCCATTTTCAGTTCTTTGCTATTACAAAAAAGAGCGGTTATATTTTTAAACATGTGTTGTTTTCCTCTTTCTTTGATCTCATGGCCCTAGTAATGGTGTCAGTGCGTCAAAGGGTAGATACATGATTTAATTACTTTTTTTTGTATAGTTCCAAGGTGTTTTTCCAGAATATCTAGAACAGGAGCGGGAAGGAAACCTGTGGCCTTGAGGCACACTTGGCCCTCTAGCACTTTGATTGAATCCACAGAATAAATCCCCTTATTAAAAGGATTTGTTCTGTTAGCTTGTATTCAGTCAAAAGGCTGCACCCAAGGACTTAGAAGGCCACATGTAGCCTCGAGGCACAAGGTTCCCCATCCCTGGCCTGGGACAATCCACAAATCCACCAACAGTGCATTAGTGAGCCCCCCTTTTTTTTCTGCAGTCTTTCCCAAAGACTGTTATTTTTCATTTTTGCCATCTTTATCAACCTGATAAGGTGTGAAATGAAACTTCAGAATTGCTTAAATCTGTATTCCTCTAATTATTAGTAATTTAGAGTTTTTCACATAGCTGTTAATATCTTGAATGTCTTTCTTTGCATCTCAGCCTTAAGTTGCCAATAATCTTTTTTTAATTAAATGTTTTATGTTTTTAATTGTCAAGCAATTATTTTTTTCTCTTCCTCCTCCCCACATCTACCACTGAGAAACAAGAAAAACAAAAACCAAACTCTTCTAATGAATAAACACAGTCAAGCAAAATGAATTCCCATGTTGGCTGTGTTCAAAAATGTGTGCCTCATTCAGGAAGCGAATACCATTCTTCATCTGTCTTCTGGAATCATGACTGATCAGAGACCTTAGAACTTCCAGAATTTTTCAATTTTTACAATATTGATGTTATGGTGTAAATTATTCTGGTCCTAATCACTTCACTCTACTTTAGTTAATATGTGTCTTCCCAGGTTTCCCTAAAACCATCTCCTTCATTATTTCTTAGAGCATAAAAGTATTCTTTTGTATTTGTATACTATAATTTAACTGTCCCCCAATGGTTGAGCAGTCCCTTAGTTTCTATTTCTTTGAAAATATTTTTTTCATATGTAGGTCCTTGTCCTCTTACTTTGATCTCTTTTAAGTATAGAGTATTATTGCTGGATCAAAGGATATGCACAGTTTAATAACTTTATGGATATGATTCCCAGTTGATATCTAGAATGGCCATAATATCTTAATGATCAGATCTAATGGTCCTTTCTCGGTCTTCATCATTCTTGAACTTTGCAGCATGTGACACTATTGACCACCCTGTCCTCCTGAATATTCTCATCTCTCTGGACTTTAATGATTGTTCTCTCTTGATTTTCTTCCTTCTCAGTCTCCCTTGCTGTCTGATCATCCATATGCCTCCTAACTATCAGTGAACTCCAAGGCTTCATCCTGGACCATCTTCTATTTCCTCTTTACACTCTCTTACTTAGTAACCAGATCAGCTCCCATGGATTTAATTATCATCTCTATACAATGAGCCCTAGTCTCTCTACCAAGTGCCACATTTCCAGCTGCCTATTGGAAATCATTTAGGCATCTCAAATTCAATTTGTCAAAAACTTAATTAATTATATTCTCCCCCCCCCCCAACACTGCTTATAAGTATCATACTAGAAAATTTAATTGTTCACCATTACTCCTAGAACCCTGTGGGGAATTATGGCCATCCATACTTTGAAAACTTGACCCACCAATGTGAGTGGGAGTTGGGCAGTGATCCCAAAGGAGGTATTATACACACTTTTCCTGGTTATTCACTGGTAAGAAAATGGGCTCTTTTCCCCACCATTCTCCTTCCCCATCTTCATTTTTATTAGTAGTATGATGGAGAGGTGATTGAAGTTTAAACTACTGGACACAGATGAGCAACAAGAGAGATTATTAATGTTTAGACCAAAATCAGAAGGTAATCATAATGAAACCATAGAACCCTGCAACGGAGGAATTCCCCTCTTGTGAGCTTTTAATACTGGGAACAACCCCGGGACGATGAAAGCAGGAGGCCTGACCAGAGGCAGGGCATAGACTACTTGTGGTCCTGTCCAGACTTAGGGTTTGAGGACTTTCCATCTGTAATAGGAAACTGAATAGACCTAAAATATGGAAACACTGGACTTGGAACAGAAAGGAACCTTGAAGATCATTTAATCTAGTCCACTCACTTCACTTAATATGAAAAAACTTGAGACCCAGAGAATGGAAGTTTAAGGTCTAAAACTGAGCTTTGCAATTTCCCAAACAGTGTTCAAGTAGGGTGCAAACCTTGAAGTGCCATATAAATGTTATCAAGTATCCGTTTCCCAATAAAATAACATTACTATAATATTATTGGGAAATAATAAAAGCTAGCATTTATAGAGCATGTAAAGACTTGGATCCCCACCCTGCTGTTTAAGGGAGATCGTATATGTAAAGTATTACACGAATCTTAAAGTATTGTGTTAATATTAGCCATTATTATTTCCTCCTTGAGTAACACGATGCAAACCTTAAAGTGATACATATTAACAAATACTCCTTCCTGGTAACATAGTACTGGATTGCGACATAGTTACATATTATTTTCCAATACTGTTACTTAGTTAATAAAATATTGCTAAGACTACACTTCTTCCTAACATCGAGAAGTGATAATAGCCAATATGTACATAAGGTTTTAAGGTCTGTCAGGGTTTACACAGATTCTAAGTTCCTGGAGGGCAGGCACTGCCTTTACCTCTTCTTGCACCCGCTGCACCTAGCACGGTGCCAGGCACACAGTAAGCACTTAATGAATGTTTACTGAATCAAATTGAGGCGGGCTGGTAAGCAGCTGGAACTCGTCTTCTTTGGGTCGGACATCCATCCTGAGGGGGAGGGGCTTCGAGCTAAAGGCTGCACCTGCGCCCTGCGGGAGGGCAGGGAGCCGCCCTCTCTGGCATTCATTCAATAACCCAGCGCGCGATCCCCTCCCCCCCGCCCCCGCAGTCCCCGCCTTCTCCGCCCAAGCCCGCCTCCCGGCCCTCTCCATTGGCGGACTCCGCCCGCGCGCTCCTGATTGGTGGAGCCGCCCTCCGTGGCGGGAGAGTGTGGGTAGGACCATGGCGTCGGACGCCCTGAGCGCCGGGTCGGCCCGGGGTCGGGGCCCAGGCCCGTCGGTGCGGCTCCCCACGGCGCCTCCGCTGAAGCTGCTGGCCGGGCAGCTGCGGCGCTGCGCCGTAGGCGGACCCGGGGCCTGGCAGCTGGCCCGTGAGCCGGCGGGCCGAGCTCCGCTGGAGCTGGCGGCCGTGTGGATGCAGGGCCGAGTGCTGGAGGCGGCGGAGCAGGGCGGCTGGGCGCGGCTGCGGGACTCGAGCGGCTCCTTCACAGTGCGGGGCCTGGAGCGTGTGCCCCGGGGGAAGCCCTGCCTGGCCCCAGGTAACCCTCCCCGCCCCTCTGGCTCCGCCCCCTCATAACGTCGGCCACGCCTCTCCCCCTCTGGCCCCGCCCCCTGTCTCACATTACTCGTCCCTGGTGCGCGCTAGACTTGGCCACGTGGAGCCCAGGGTTGAGCCGAAGACTCGCGGCTTTCAGAAGGGCCTGGGGGGTTCAGGTGTAGCCACCGACCCTTCCTTGCTGTGTGGCCCCGGGCAAAATACTTAACCTCTCGGAACCTCAGATTCCTCTTATGCAAAATTAAGGAATTGGGCTCAGTGATAGCCCCTTCCTCTGCCAAAGTTACCAATCTACAAAGGGATGTGTAAGTTCTGGAGCTGGAGTTAAGGGATGGACGCTTTCCGTGCAGTGGGACCTTGCGCGCGCATCCCCTGACCTCTGGCTTAGTTTCCTTGTCCGTAAAATGAGAGTGAGTGGACTCTGCGACCTTTAAGACCCTTTCCCTGGGCCAGATTTATGCCTCTGGATGCATGCTTCGGGGTGGAGTTCAGGGACTGGAACTGGGGAAGCCTGGATCTTAATGCATCCCCTTGTCAGGTATGAGCAGTGTGGCCTTGGGCAAGTGGTTGTGACATTGAACGAGGTCACACAGGCAAAAACACTCGTCCAGCCTGGTCGGTTGTTATTGCTCTACTAAGGTGGAAGGGAACTTAAGGGTATTTATTATGACAGTGGAAAGAATACTCCACCGAATCCAGGAGGAGCTCAATTCAGATCCCAAACCTGCCAGTGTGTGACCTTGGGAAAGTCACTTAACCACTTTAGGCCCCAGGACCTCCAAGGTTCTTACCAGATTTTCATCTACGTGACTTGTCCGGGCTCAGTTTCCTTCCAGCTCCAAATCAATGAGCCCCTTTATTTCACTGATAAGAAAACAGGCCCAGAAGGGAAGTAATTTATGCAAAGGAAACGGAGATGGAACTAGAACCCTGTTCTCTTGAACATCTCTCCCCTCCTCCCCAGGTTATTCATAGGATTAAAAGATTTAAAATCAAAAAGCCTTTTTTTAGTGGACAGAGGTACATAAATATGAATCATTTTACTTCTAAAAAGCTAAAACTACAAATTATTTTATACAAATTCTACCAGGACAGATCAACAATAAACAGATTGTGTATTGTTTGTCTTTGGACACGTTCAGTGATTCATTGTAGACCAATAAGAAACCAACTTTCCAATCATGTGATTGATTTTTAATTGTTGATGACAATACCTTTGCCTAATATTGAGACATAATAATAATAGCCAATATGTATATAAGGTTTTAAGGTTTGTAAATGGTTTACACAGATTGTAAGTTCCTTGAAGTCAGGGAAATTTTTTTCAGGGTTTGTTATTGTTTTCTAAATCCTTGATTTTTTTCTAAAAAAAATGAGCCATAGGAATCAAGATTTCATCAGCAAATAAGTGAAAAACAAACCAAAAATAATCAAAGAAACAATAATCTTCAAAATAACACCCTTGTAGTGCACCTTGCAACCGCATAGTGTAACGGACTGCATTAAGAGTACAAATCTTGACCATTCTCTTCGCTTTCCTCAGAGACTTGGGTGTTTTTTGGGTTTGCAGGTAGTATATTTTAGAGTTACTGCTCTTGACTGCTGGGAAATAACTACTCTTGCTCCCAAAAGACAAGAGAGCTTACAGTCATGTTCAGTCCCCAGCAGTTCTCCAGGGAATTTCATTTGGGCTTTTTCTCCCTTATCTAGAAACTTTCCACTTGCTAATTCAGGTTTTCATCCATTTTTGAGGCAGCTAGGTGTCAGAAGTAGATAGAGGGCCAGCCCTTGAGTCAGGAAGATTCACCTTCATGAATTAAAATCTGGCTCCACATACTTATTATCTGTGTGACCCTGGGCAAGTCACTTAACCCAATTTGCTTCCGTTTCCTCATCTATAAAATAAGCTGGAGAAGGATATGGCAAACCACTCCAGTATCTTTGCCAAGAAAACCCCCAAAAGGGTGACAGAGTCAGAAATGACTGAAAAAAAAAAAAACAACCCGACTGAACAACAACCATTTGTTTGCATCACATTTTCCCTGGAGTGTCTGTCACCTCCTGAGAGTCCCTGAGCCTGCTATCAAAGCCTCTGCATCCAGCTGTCAGTTGAGAGCTTCTCAGCTCTGTCTTCCTGTTTAACTTCTCTCTTCTTTGGGTCATCAGTCATTCTACTTTGCAACTCCACATCATGCAAAGGGTAGAGCAAATGTAGATTTAGAATTTTTCAAGGCCCCTTGGGAGACTAGGGTGTTATTGCTTAAGTGGAGGCCCTACCACCTGTGGTAGGGTCAAGAAAAGAGGACCTAAGACTAAATCTACCTGACTTCTTTTGGTAACAGCCTTGGGAACAAAAATATAAATCAGTCCTGGAGGATGGAGATGATATGATTAAAAAAAAAACAAAAACAGAAGCTCTGTGGCATGTATCAAGGCCTGGCAGCTTGCCTGTCCTTCGTGCTGTTTGGGGTTTTTTACACAATTGAGTTTTGTGTGGTTTAGATCAGCCAAGTTTTGCTTTCAAGGAGGACCACTTCTCTGAGGAATTGGGAAGAGGGTAGTGGTTAACATGTCATTAGATCATTAATATGGCAGACTGCCCTCTTGTTGATTTATTTTAGTTTGCCCAGTGAGTGGTCTGGGATTAAGTGGAAGGTGGCAGGATATCAGTTTTGTGCAATCTGGACCCGAATGGTGCTGTCTGCCAAGCTTTTTTTGGCACTGTTAAAGGAAAATTGGATTTGCTCTCTGTGGATCCGTCAGAAAAGTTTACCCTACGCCCTCCAAAGATGAAGATTGTCCCATCTGCAGAGACTACAGGCTGGTTCTCTTCTAGGGCTATTCCATGGCTGTCAATAAAGGAGCATTACATTAGATGACATGAATTTTCTTACTTTTATAGATCCCATCTAATTCTAATGTATACCTTCACAGTAAGTCTTTTTCATTACAGCATGTCATTATTTACATGAGGATTGGCTGTTAAATGGTTTTATTTTTAACTTGGAAGTGAAGATATTGACATTGTCCAGCTGTGTTTTCTTCCTAAGCCCCTGTCCACCCACCTCCTTCCTAATAATAATAGTCAGCATTTGTATAGTGCTTTTAGGTTTGCAAAGTGCTTTACACATCTTACAGTACTTCATTCGTTTGATTACCCACTGCACTGGAATTTTGACCTCTAATATTTCTTCATCTCTTTTTTTCTGTGTCTGGTGCTATGTATTTACTTTCTCTCTCTAGGGTAGTTATACTCTTTGAAGAATCAGAACCTTCTTTGCTTTAAAATGTAATTGATTTATTCAGTAACTATATTTCCTTTTTTTTTTTTTGTTCTAGGAAAATATGTGATGGTGATGGGAGTCATTCAAACCTGCAACCCTGAACCTTGTCTTCAAGCTGTGAAGATGACAGATCTTTCTGAAAACCCTATACATGAAAGCATGTGGGAGCTGGAAGTAGAAGATTTGCACAGGAATATTCCCTAAGTGCATTTTAATATGTAGTTTAAGGGAACTGGAATTACAAGTGATTTTGGTTCTTGCACCTTTTGGATCTCCTGGGCCTAATTGTGTTTGCTAGTTTGTGTTTCTCGAAAGTTCCCTAGAGCACTTGGGGTGAATTGGCTAGATAATTGGTTTACAGACACAGTGAGAATTTAGGACATTTTCGTGGTGTGGCTATTTCGGCATATTCAGCTCCAGTAGAAGCATCCATTCCCCCTGCTAAGAATGCTGTTGATGATGGAAAGCAGATGTTTGCTGTGCTTTTTTGTTTTTGTTTTATTTTAAAAGCACATGAAAACCTCACACTGCATTTCCCAAATATTACAAGTGATGGTATTTTTCCATTACTGCAGCAACTCTGTTTTAGAATGCAGAATTTGAATCCCAAGTCATTGGCTATGGTGATTAAAATGTGGTTATGGTCAGGAAAACAGACTGTGTAAAAAGAATGACATCATGGCTCCATTTATTCTCCATCAACGACTTCCAGATCCAGTTTGCAAGTCAAATGACATTTTTATAACTACAGGGCACAAACTGCTGTCTGCAAAATACAGCTGTCTTTCCTCTTCAAACACCACTCGACCACTGAGGCTTAGCTTTCCCTGAGATAGGGACAGTTTCTTCCTTCACTTAGATATTGTTGAAATGCTTGATGAAACATGCAATAAAGACGAGAACTAACATGTGATAGATATGTGTCTGTATTCAGGACTTAACTGTAGCTGCTGCTTCATAACTCTAGACAAGAATTCTTGAGGGAACATCCTACTGCCTGTGATTTCTTATTTCATAAAATGGGACCAGTGTGGATTTTATCTTGTGAATGTTGAGCTGTGTATTTGTGCATTCATTCTCATACCTCACTTTTTCTTGCCTTTTTAAAATAAATTTTTACCAGGACCTTTTGTTTTTCACATTGCTTAAATTCCCCCCTCCCCCCAACTTCCTTCCTCGCAGAGAGCCATCCATATATTTAATTTTTTTTCTTTAGATTTCAAGCTTCAAGGAGATAAGACTTGTATTTTATACATAATTGAAAGAAATGAATGAATGAAAAAGCATTTAAACCTTTAAGTATGTTCCAGGTACTGTGATAAGTGCTGAAGGTATCAATAGAAATATCGGATAGTACCTGCTCTTTGGGAGCTCACATTCTAATTAGGGGAGATAACATGTAAAAAGAGTTTGGATGCAAAGCAAAAATCCTCACAGTTAAAAGAGAGTTTGTATATAAGTTTTGATTTTGAATGAATGAGTGAATGGCAAGTACTTTTGGGCCTTAGGTTATGTTACAGAAGTAAATGCAGGTGACAGTAATGGGGGGTGTAAGGGTGTAGAGGCAGAGCTTAGATGGTAGGAAGGCCTGGTGGTCCATCATCTCATTGGAAGGAATGGAGTTGCTGACTCTCATCTCATCCAAGTCCTATGAGCAAGCATGAAGCCCTACTTAAGACAGAAAACAAGGGAAGGTGGCTGTCTGGGATGGATTCTGGCATGGAGTTAGCCCAGAGAGGGAGGAAGGAGAGAAGGAATGGAGGGGGAAGGCACAGTTTTAATGCTCTTTTAAAATTATAGTTGTTGTGACTTATGTTTTAAAGCTTTAGAGTTTTATTTTGTGAATCAGGAGACTGAAGAGCTTCTACTTTATGTTTTGTGTTTTTCGGTTTTAAGTTTGAAGACTTTTTAAAGTAAAATATTTGTTTACATTTACCATTTGTCCTTAATCTCACCAGAATCTCTTAATGATGCTGTCTTTGGCATTAGTTCTACCGGACTGTATTATAAGTGAGACAGTGTTATTACAAAATCTCTCTGGCATTTCCAGTAGTAAGCCCCTTGGATAAAGTTCATGTTGGGACCTGTCTTACATACCAGCTCCCTTTCTACACAGAGTAGTTCTTGGATCCAGTCTGTCAGTCAAGAAACTGGCGTTGGTTCCAGGTAGCAAGGCAGCCTATAACATTTTGTTACTCAGATATAGCACATTTTGGCTAACCCGTTTTTATTTAATTCAGTTAAATCATTTATTCAGTTATGCAACAAGCATTGCCCTTAGAAGAATGTTAATTGAGCTAATGGTGTTGTCTGGTTGGGGAGGTGGGACTGAAGAAAGCAGAACATTTTATGTATGTCTCTCAGTTCAGATGTCATGCTCTTCTGTACTTGAAACCTAGGCATAAATTGAACTATTGTGGTTTTCTGTGTATTAATAACTCTCACTGTTTTTGACTGGTGCTTCCTCCCTATTGCAATAGTCAAATGAAAATGCAATTCTGGTATTTTGGTTTCATAGTGCCAAATCAGAGTCAGCTTAGCATTCAGTGCCAGGCAATGGTGAGCTATGTGCTAAGGTGGAAAAGCTTCCCTTTTAAAATTAGTTCTCCTCTAAGAACTGAGAATATGGAACTTAAGCCTTGACTGCACTTTCCTTGGAACTATTTTGCATAAGAAAAATAAATAAAACCCTAATAGAGGTTTCTGAAAGGCTGATTTTGGATCACTGAGTTCCCAACTTCATTCTGCTGCAATTTTATAAGTTGAGGTTTGACCACAAAATGCTTATGTATCTGGTAAAGTAGGAGGGGGGAAGAAATGACTTACGTATATTAGTATTTTTAGTGCAAGTATACTGTGTTTGTAATACAGATGTCTTTTCCAGCTTCCTCTCTTTTTACTCCTTAAGTCATATATGAGCAGTCCAGGAAAGGCAAACACAGAATAAAGTGTTGAACATATTGGCTACATGGCTCTGAGATTTATCAGGCCACCAAATGTGTGAGGGCAAGTTGTTGCTAAACCCGTAGGCAGTGGTCCAAATGCAGGGAACAGATGTTTATTTGTAGGAATATGGAAAGAAAAAAAAGACCACACTTGAAGCCACACTTTGGAACCAAATTGTAGAGTCTTTTGCTTAGACTAGGACACACTAGTTGAAATACAACAGTTAGCTGGAAATATTGAGCCAGAGAACTAAGGCTGTTCTTCCACAGTGCTTAAAGTAACTTGGAAGGATAATACCTGAATCTGTGACTTCATCAGACTCTCATTGCAGATGACCCCTCAATACCACAGCTGAGGGTTTAGGTTTGCAGTAGGTGAATAATCAACACTATAACTAACTTTCTGAGGATGAACCTCTTTGAACTTAGCTTAGGTGCCAGACATTCAACCTTGCATCAGACCCTAGGAAAGTCACATTTAACTAATAACAAACTTTTGCCTAGGACACCTAGGTAATTCATTGAGCCTGGTGGTCCTAGACTTGCTAGCTGCTGTGATTTTTAAGTGCTTAGGAGTACAGTTACTGAAATGCTTTGGGGGAGAAAAACTGTAAAAGATGAAGGGGGGAAATGGAAGACAAAACAATAGAATTCATGTATTTGGGGAAGCATTAGGAATTACATGGCCTTTTGAGAAGTCTCACATGTTTTGGATTTAACCTATGAGAATTATTCAAACATTCCTTTTTAAAAAGTTACTAATGTAGGGGAAAGGAATGAAATATTTTGGAAATGAAGGTGATATTTTTAAAAAGTTATCAATAAAAATTTTGAATTTGAAAAAAAGTTGCTAAAGTTTTTATTTTAAAGTTGCTGATTTTTTTTCCCCTGTGATAGTGCAGTTATTTTGGTTTTGAAAGGGTGTCTAGATGCCTTAGGGCTTTCCTGTGGATTAGTGGTTTGAGCATTTAATCTTCCGTTGGCCCTGTGCAGGAAAACGCATGGGTTTATTAAGTTAGATGTTCATGCCACCTGCTGGTCAGTCTCTGGTATGTAGCTTTTAGTCATGTGTAATGGATAATGGAATTGCATAAAACTAAATTAAAAGAACAGCAGAAAATCCTCTAATAAAATGTACATGAGTTATTGAATGCTTCTACAGAGTCCCTTGGTCACAGCTGTTTTAGGTATTATAGATAAGCCGGGGTGGGGAGTGGAACCCTGTGAGAGATCTCTCTCTTTACTAATCATTTCCAGGTTCTTTGATGAAATAGAAATAAGAATGGTTGTGAAATGCAAGAAAGAAGCAAAGAGGGGAAAAGATGTAAGGGAGATGAAAGCATATACTGGTTATCCCTCCTATCTGGCTTTCATTTTTTAGCTTTTAAGTCATTAATTTCCATGGAAAAATAAAAATATTTTCTAGAGAGGTGAAAAATTATTTTTGCAAGTATTTTGAAGCATGTGCGACCTAACTGATTATTTAGTGGGACCAGGAATTGAAGTTCACCTTATTAAACAACTATTAATTACTCTTGTGTAGTCATTTTCAGTCGTGTCTGATTCTTTAGCGATCCCTTTTGGAGGGGTTTTCTTGGAGTGGTTTGCCATTTCCTTCTCTATTTTACAGATGAAGAAACAGAGGCCTGCAGGGTTAAGTGGCTTGTCCAGGATCACACAGCTAGTGTGGATGGATTTGAACCCATGAAGATGTGTTTTCCTCATTCTAAGTCCCATGTTCTCTTTTACCAAGTCCTTTTCTAGAGAGGGTAGAATTTGAGTCAAAATCTTCTATTAAGAAATTCTCTTTAGTTTGAGATAGCAATGCAGCCTTATATGTTTTGCTAGGCAGGTGTAGCAAATCCAGCATGATTTTGAATCAAGTAATTGATGTGATGCCCCAGCAAAACTGGTATGTTGGAATTTATCTTCATTGACCTGCAGGTGTGCCCCCCCACCCCCAAGACCCAGGTGGTCCTTAAATAGCTCTTTGAATTTTCTAACCCATCTATGTTCCCTGCCTCTTCTGCATTTTCTTTCTTCTCACTTCAGAGCAATTCAGGTCAGTACTGGATTGATTCCTTTCCCAGAGATCCCTTAATGAAAGCTAGTTTATCAGATCTACTAATCCCTCATAATAAGAATAATGGGTCAGTGGTTTATTACCCTGGGGTGACATTTGCATTTTAACTTGTCCAATAGCTCCAAGGGAGTGACTAATGGTGGTAATTTTATGTGTGTTGGTTGGACTGAGGTAAGGAAAATTGGGTTTTATTATTTCACCAGTGGTTGGAATGGATTTGTATTGCTCTAACCTAGTCCACCTTGGCATATGACTGGTAGACTGTGGCTCTGAAACAAAACAGAAGAAAGTGGTCTCCCAAATCTTGGCTTCATCCTCAACTAGCTTAGTCTTGCTAGACTTTGAATGCAAAGGTAAGTGTCGATGGGCAAATGAAATCTTGGGAAAACATTTTCAGCATCTAACTAAAATTTAACTTAATTTGTTACGTATGTTTGTGTCTAAAGTAGAATGACTGCTTGCTTTGTGTTCAGTGTGCAGAATCTAATTTCAAATACCTTATCTTACTCTGAATCTGTCAGAGTAGTCTTGGAAAATATGCTTTGGTATTGGCTCACTCTCCTGAGAGTCACAGGCATCTTAATTGTACTATGGTTGAGGGCTTTCAGTAACAAATTTGCTTGAAAATCTTGTGAAATTATTTATGGGTAAAGGAGGAATGAGGGGAATTGGGTAATGTGAAGCAACTGACCAGCTTTGCAAAAGTCTCTATATGGGGTTATAGCTAACTGAAAGCGGAAAAAAAAAGAATCACCCTATGTTGCTTCCCAACTGAACTTGAAATCCCTTTTGTAAATACCTAGGTTTAGAGCATTCCCAAAGGATTCATTCATTAGCACAAAATAAGCTTTCCAGGATGGTCATTGAAACAGTCTGTTTTTGCGTTACATAGCTGGGATCATGTAGGCTCATCTGCCAAATAATGTTTCCTCAGTCTTGTTAGATCTGAGTTGGAGATAAGCCAGGCCCTTTCCTATTCACTGGATGTCTTAGCCCTATCAAAGTGTGGTATTAGCTCTTCTAAATATCATCTGTGGAATCTGAGGTGTTGAAATGCCCAAGTACAGTTGTAGCTTGTGGGATATTGCCCATACAGAATATGTTGTCTTTAACAGGACTGACAAGGCAGAATAGTTTTGGCCTCGGAAAACTATTTTTTTGACATGAGCTATGGAAGACAGGGTGTGGTACTGGAAGAATTAAAACCATGCTGAAATTTGTTTACAAATGGTAACCAAACAAGTAATCTGCCTTTCAAATCATAGTTACTCTTTTATATTGTAAGCATAGCATGGGTATGTATTTGGAGTCAGGAAGACCTAGGTTGGAATCCCACCCCTTTCCACACTTGGCAAAACTGGTCTTGGGAACATAGACTCGGTCTGTTTCTAGGACATACTTAGAGCCTTTCCAAGATGGTAAAACTTTTGAGAGTTTATGTTCCACTGACATAAAACTTGCAGAATCCAGGGTTATTTCTGTCTCATGGTGAGGCATCAGAGTAGAACTTTATGGGTCTAGGGTGGGTATCCTTGAGTTAACCAGGATGAAGCTTCTGGCATATTAAGTGGACCCACGTTTCCTCATCATGGGAGGGACAGGGACACGGAGTCCCAATTGTTACATGGATTGGGCAGATATGAATGATTTATAATCTGTGTAGTTGAAGGGAACATCCAAATCTGTGACACAACAGATCATTCAGTCATTTCTTAAGGACTTTCTATGCTAAAGCACTATGTTATGTGCTAGACATATAAAGAAAAGTAAAAAATAGTTGCTTTCCTCAAGGAGTTTACATTCTTTTTCTTTTTAAAGCTTAAAAAAACTTAAATACACAAAAAAAAGCATTTTTATCATAAGGCAGAAGACAGAATATTTTATATGAAGTCATTGATCTCCATATTGTTACTTTTTAAAAAAAAGTAAATCATAAATTCCACACATTGTTTTCTACTGTAAGACTCTTTCATTGTGATAGGGAGATTTTATATATTTTTACACAGACACTCACTTTACACACACCAAGTAGATGGAATGTAACTTTAGTGGGGAAGACACTAGTATCTGGGCTGGGGGTGGGCCTAGGGCTCCTCACAGAGATGGTGTTTGAGCCAGGGATTCTAAGAGAGCATTCCAAAAATGAAGGATACCCACTATGGAGGCAGAAAAAGAAGAGACAGTTGCATGTGTGAGAAATAGCAAGTAGGCAGACATGGCTAGACTGTAGAGCATGTGGCAAAGAATAGTGTATAAGACAACTGGAATGATGGGAAGAGACCACGTTATGAAAAGGTTTAAATGCCAAACAAAGGACTTTCTATTCAGTCCTCGAAGTAAGAGGGGGCTATTGGAGATTCCTGAGTTGCAACGGTCAGGTTTGGCTTTAGGAAAATCCCTTTGGCAGCTCTATGGGGAGAGACATTAGCAAGGAGTCCAATCATAAGGCAATTACAATAGTCCAGGTGAGAGTTGATGATGGATTGAACTAGCGTGTGGCTACTTGAGAGTTGGGGGAAAGGGCATGTATACGACAGACGCTGTGAAGATGGAAATGACAAGATCCCTTTGCCCGTTTATTCCATCCCTGGTAAAAATTAATTCTAGAAAACAATTTAGTAAACTCTAACCCCTTATTTTGTTTCTTTCACTGAATTTCCATACAGAGTAAAGATATGCAACAAAGAGGCAGATTCCTTGGTAAGAGATGTGGATGGGCACTAGCTGTATCATTTTTCCTGAGAAGAAACTCAGAATGAGCAGAGATAAACATCATTCTGAAATCTTTGCAGGTGTTAGTCTCATTGCACTTGCTCCAAATCCAACAGAAACTATATCACAAACAGGAAAATGAGGATCCAATGGTCATGCTAGGCTGTGAGACAGCGTCCTGAGGTGATAAAACAATTAGAATAGCATGAGGTTTGGGGTTTCCTCTCACTGTCTCCACTTCCTTTCTGTAGCCCAAAATAAGCTTCACAGGAAAAGACCTTTCAGATCCCCATGTGGTGAGTGGAATGGCATACTTGCATTGCCAGCATCCTGGTTAAGTTAGCAAAATTTGTTGTAGCCCTGTTAATGAGGCTAAGGTGATAGGCTTGAATTATGAATGGGTAGGGGGGAAAAACTCCATTTTTAACTACTGCCCCCAGCCAACTGTGGTACAGAAACATGCTATTGGTTACATCTGGGAGCTCAGGGACAATTGAGACTAAATAATTGTGAAATTTATCACCACTAGAACTAATCAAGGCCTTTGTCCTCTCTTTGGTAACCCTGTATTGCCATCTGCATGCACAAAGAGCAACTCATAAGTGCCAAGCAATAAAAGAACTCTTTAGAGCCCAGTGTTGATCTGAAGATTAAGCACAACGTTAGTATAATGAGGGAGGGGGGACCATAACTGGCATTCTTGGTAGTCAAGTGAAATGAAGCATATTTATAATATGCTGTAAATCATTAACTTGAGATGTTAAACTGTTGCTCTCACAGAAGGGAGAGGGCTGAGGGGGACTGGGAGGGAGTTTACTCATTTGCAAAATGTGAATTCCAAGTTTTAAAACTGTGATTTTAAGCCTATTACCTTTGTCTCACCTATCCCCTAACGGTTTATCGTGCTCCAATAACTCACTGCTGAACCTGACTTGATTGCAGCTGTTTGTTCATAATGCCAAAGCCCTAGTTACAGCTCTAAAGGAATCTGCCCCAGTGTGTTTGGTAATCTTTTCTAAAGCTCTTATTAGCATATGGCCCATGTAGGTTTGGGAGAAGGGCAAACTTTGCATTGGCCCTTTGTTCATTCCTAGCATAGAGTGTAATTGGAAAGATGTAACTGAGTAAAGAGACAATTTTGGTAAAATAGAGAATCAGGATGACTTCTCAGCTTCTCTTCACCGGAGTCTTCTACCTTTATTATAGTTTCTATTCCCACCCACCCCTACCTTTATTTTTTTTCAGAGAGAGAGAGAGAGAGGGAGCGGGAGAGGAAGAGGGAGAGGGAGGGAGGGAAGGAACACAAGAGAGTACTGGACTTAAAATCATTGTGGGGATTAGGGAAAACCTTGATTAGAAGGTGGCAGATAAATTGTGCTATGAAAGAAGTTAGGATCTGGAGTACGTTCTGGACTCCTAGGTTATATACCTAGTGACTAGAAAGACGGTGGTATCATCAACAGAAATGAAATTTAGAGTAGAAAGAGCTTTTGCAGAAAATATATTGTGTTCTATTTTAGATATTTTGAGTTTGAATTACCTGCAGTACATCAAGGTAGTTATGTCTGGAAGGTAGTTGGAAATATGGGACTTCAGTTCAGGAGAGATATTAAGGCTGAATATATGGATTTAGGAGTCATTTTCACAAAGATCAAGATCACCAAAAGAGAGAGTGTTGAGGGAAGAGAAGTGAGTTCAAAGCAGAGCTTTGGGACAAAGCCATACTTAATGATCAAGGAGGGAGATAAATCAGCAAAGAAGCCTGAGAAAGAAAATTCAAACTGAAAACCTAAGGAGAGAGAAAGTTTGGAATAGCTACTGAAGAGGTGTTGAGTTTGAATCATGCATGTGTGGGCAATAAATGAAGGAAAGAGGAGCCCTCCACTTTTTATTCATAGCCTCAGTCAGCCATCTTGTAAAATAATGCAATCAGAAAAAATTTAAAATTACCAAAAATGGGAGCACCAGCCCTGGAGTCAGGAGGACTGAGTTCAAGTTCTGCCTCAGGCACTTAGTAGCTGAGCAAGTCACTTATCCCCCAGTGCCAAAAAAAAAAAAAAAAATACAGTCACACCACAGGAGTCAAGGGAGAAAAAGAACATCCGGATAAGATTTCTGACAGCCTCCAAAGTCACAGAAGGATTAAGAAGGAGGCCCTTGGATTTAGCATTTGAGATTGTGAGCCGTCTTGGAAAGGGCAGTTTCAATCAAGTGATGGGATAGGAAATAGATTGCAAAGTTTTGAGAAAAGAATGGATGGTGAGGAAACGGAGGCACTGGGTATGAACAACCCTTTCCAGAAGTTTGCCTGTGAAAGGAAAAAGATTTAGAATAATGGTTTGGGGGAATGGCAAGAGATAATGAAAGGTTTTTGTTTGTTTGTTTTTTTAAGGGATGCGGGAGAACTTGACATATAGAGATGGTAAAAGATGAAATGGAATGAGAGAATGAGAAGCAACTGAATCAAGAGCACGTAGGCTTGGCAGGGAGAAAGACTAGAGCAATGGTGAAATGATGTTTTGTTTTCTTTTCTTTGGAGGGGGGAAGGCAGGGCAATTGGAGTTGAGTGACTTGCCCAAGGTTACATGGCTAGTAAGTGTCAAGTGTCTGAGGTCAGATTGAACTGGGGTCTTCCAGACTCCAGGGCTGGTGCCCTATTCACTATGCCACTTGGCTGCCCCAAGGGTGGAATGATTAAGGCAAGTTTTGAGGCTCAGAGAAGGGGCTCCTTGGCCTCTGATTTCTCAGTAAAATGAGTACTGCCTAGATTTGTGGTGAATCTATTTGAGATAGTTGTCTTTCTTTGGGATCATTCCTTAATACATGACTTGGAATAGATAAGGCATATGGTGGGATGATCCATGTTCGGTTGGGATTTGGCATTGTGTGACTGGTGATTGGACATGGGACTAAGACATTTGAGGGAGCCCCCCCCGGGATATAAACGAAAACAATAAATTCACTGATTCTACTTCACTACTATGGTCATAAATCAATGATCTTTAGTTCTAATACACTCACATCATTTTCATGTGGTACAATAAGCCACTTTCTGATTACTAGGAGCAAACTTCAAAAAGATACTCTCATTATGGAAGAAAAAGCTCATTGGCTAAAAAATATAATAAAGTTTCGGGGATAGGAGAGTTGACATGAAGCGAAGTCCCAAACCCATTGTACATAGTCTGGGAAGAGATTTTAGCTTTGTTAGAGGAAACAAGGGTTCATTGCTAAGAAAATTCTCACCAAAATCTAAATTAAAGATTAGGAATTAAAATAAATTCATGACATTTAAGAAGCAGTGACCCTGAATAAGTGTTATAGTCCCTTTGAATCTCAGTTTCCTCATCTAAAAGGTGCTTGGATTAGTTCTATAAATCTTATACCCCAGTTAAGTAGCCATAGTAGCAGCAGGTGCAGCAGCAGTAACATAGCAACACCTCACTTATCTGGTATTATGAAGAGGTTCCACATAAGCAATTATTTTCCAAATAACTAAAACTTACCTAATCATAACACTGTCATATGGAAAAAGTTTATAAACCTGGTCTTCCTCAAAGATATTTCTTTTACTGTATGTATGGTCGATGCTGAATACTCTGTATATGAATTATCCAAGACAAACATGTCACCTAACTTCTATTTATTGGGGCAGCTAGGTGGTACAATGGATAGAGTACTGGGACGGGAGTCAGGACAACTCATCTTCCTGAGTACAAATCTGGTCTCAGACATTTCCTAGCTGTGTGACCCTGAACAGGTCATTTAACCCTGTTTGCCTCCATTTCCTCAGTTGTAAAATGAGCTAGAGAAGGAAATGGCAAACCACTCTAGTATCTTTGCCAAGAAAATCCCAAATGGGGTCACAAAGAGTCAGACATGATTGAACAGCTGAAAACTGCTATTTGCTATAAAGTAAGGATAATAATAGCTCCTACCTTTGAGGATAATGGTAAAGATCAAATGAAATAGTATTTGTAAAGTACTTAGCACAGTACCTAGCATATGGTAGGTGCTGTATAAATATTGTCTATTATTGTTGTTATTATATCTTTTAGTACCCCAGGCACTGGGACTCTGGGTCTGTAATATTATAACTTGTAGGCTACCTGCTATGTTCGTCCTTCATTCTCGAAGAGAACCATGACATCGGAGAAATGATGACATGACTTGCACTTGACTTTGTTTTGAGGGAGGGAGGACTGTGCAAGATCCTGCACATTTGCATTGATAGAGGGAATTTCCTCATCTGTAAAATGACAGAATTAGATTAGCGGCCTCTGAGGTCTGTGAGTTTCCTATGCCAGGGAAACCATAGGTCAGGAAAAACCTCATTACTACATATCACCTCTTTTTTCCACCTCTATACTTAGAGGGAGTTATTGATCTGTAGAACTGGTCTACTTAGGAATGGCACGCCCAGATTTTTTAAGAGCCAGTATCAGTTTACTTCCTTGGTCGATTTGTTTCAAAACCCAAAATATTTACTTAAAAGTGGTACAAACATTTTGCAGTGAAGTAATGAAATATACATTCCTTTCTTCATTCTCTCGTGCCCCAAATCTAATTTGTTGCCAAGACTGGTTGATTTTACCTTTGTAACATCTTTCTAAATGTCCCTCCCCCCCCCCCCCCCCCCCCCCCGCCATGTTTGGGATTTTCTCCTTCCTTCTGCCTCTTGGCTTCCCTTTCTTTCTTCAAATCTCAGCTAAAATCTCGCTTTCTACAAGAAGCCTTTCACAATGTTCTTTATTGATAAGAGTTCTCTCTGTTGATCACCTCCAATTTATCCTGTCTATATCTTGTTTGTGCATATTTGTTTGCATGTTGTGTCTCCCAGAAGAATGTACTCTTTGAAAGCAAAGACTATTCCCTCCCCTTTCTTTGTATCCTCAGCTCTTACCACAATGCCTGGCGCACGATATGCATTTGATAACTGCTTGCCAGCTAACTGACTAGAGGAACTTTACATGTTCCTGGAAAAGGACACAGAACAAATGACTTCTTATTTATCTGTTTGTGAATTTATTTGTCTTGATTTTGTTAAATACCAAGAGTTTTAATGTAAGATTTTATTCCTTATTCCATATATTTATTTACCTGGACTGCCATTGGTGATGGTTATTAAATTTATAATAATTTCTTTAAAAAAATATTAGTGAATAGTTTCCTTCTTTTTCCTGATAGCACATCTGCTCAAATACTCAACCATCTACTAAATGACATTTTCATTTAGTCATGACCTTAGCAGATGTGCTTTCTTCCGTTCTTAGAAGCCATCAGAGAGTTATAGGATATAGCCCTAGAGGGAACCATTTCATCCAACCCTCAGATTTTACAGATGAGGAAACATTTATTTAGGGCTTTTAAAGTTTGCAAAGCCCTTTAAATCTATTGTCTCACTGGAGCCTTACAATTGTTATTAACATTATCGCCATCTTATAGATGAGATAACTGTCTCAGAGATTTTAAGTGACTTATTCATCACCACATAGCTACTAGCAAGTATCACAAGGAAGGATCTGAACTTGGATCTTCCTGACCCCAAGTCCTGACTTCTAGTCACTATCGTAAACGTGAACCAAGGTGCTCTGACTACAAAGTTTGTGCTTTTTCTACTATGCTATATATACTGAGATGACCTGTGTGAGTTATCTTTTTCTTTATTGGTGAGAGGGTGGAGATGTTGTGGAGATGTCTCTTCTGCTTATATACACGTACAGATGTGGTTCCTCATCTTTTGGTAGAAGGGGAAAGCCGCCTTTATATGATTTTTTTAAACTGCTGCCTTACTTCCCTACTTTCTTTCATAGCCATGCTTCTCAAACAAGTGATTTGCCCTTTACTATTGAGGCAACTGATGATATGAAGGAGAAAGGAGAAAGAATCCTTAATGATGCCAGGGTTTCCAGCTTGGATGCCTGAGGAAATAGACTTGTTGACTCTTAAGTGGTGGTGATATGCTCAAGTGGACATTTTCCAGTAGGAGGTTTGAGATACAGGATCAGTACTTGGAAGAGAACTGGGGCTAGAGTTCTGTTTTCATCAGTTGTCTCAATTTTCTTTTCATAATATCTTTAATCCATCCCTTTCTATAGTTCAAGACTTTTCACATCATGTCTAGCCTATACAATAATCTTAATTTTCTTAGCACTTGGTCTTTTATCCATTCCAGCCCTATCATAAAGGGCAGCTAGGTGGTGCAGTGGATAGAGTTCTCTGGGCCTGGAGTCAGAAAGACTCATCTTCTTGAGTTTAAATATGGCCTCAGATACTAGCTGTGGGGCCCTGGGCAAATCACTTAATCCTGTTTGCCTCAGTTTTCTCATCTGTAAAATGAGCTAGAGAAGGAAATTGCAAACCACTTCAGTATCTCTCCCAAGAAAACCCCAAATAAAGTCATGGAGAGTCGGACACAACTGAAAAATGACAAATTTTCTTTCTCAAAAACTGTCAGTGACTTCTTCTCCCCTGCAAAGATAAAGTCTAAACTTTTAATTGTCAACATACTGGTATGCAACAACCTCATGGTGTGCATGCCTATGATTGGTAGTCTCGTCCTACTATTTCTTACTGTCTCCTCGCATGTATCGCTTTAGACAAAGATTTAATTTGTATTTCTTGAAAATGCCTTGTTGAATTGTTGTCTCAGAGCCTTTATTTTCATTTTCTCCTGTTGTTCCCCTTCATCTCGCCACCTAGCTAAAATCTCCCCACCCTTCAAAGTCTAGTTCAAATCCCAAGTCTATCATGAATCCTTCCCTGACCAACTATTCCGTGGGGTTGTTGTGAGGATCAAATGTGAGATAACATGGAAAATGCTTTTCAAACCTAAAAGTTGTTGCAATGATGATAACGCCCTGTATTTTGTTTTTGTGTATACATGTTCTCTCTGCAACTAAAACCAAAGGTAACATTGTATACTTTGAGATCTGAGGAAGCTAGGTGGCACAGTGGATAGAGCGCTGGGCTTGGAATTGGGGAGACACTTCATGAACTCAAATCCAGCCTCAGATATTTACTAGCTTGTGTGACCCTGGGCAAGTCATTTAACCCTGTTTGCCTCAGTTCCCTCATCTGTAAAATGAGCTGGAGAAGGAAATGGTAGATCGTTCCAATATCTTTTCCAAGAAGTTCCAAACAGGTTCATGAAGAGTCAGCATACGACTGACATGGAACAATAATAACAGTGATAGATCTGAAGAACTTAAAATTTAAATCTCTGCCTGGGAAAAGCCCTAACGATTTAAACATCTAACCTGGATTTTTTTTTCTTTTTGATTCCACTTTCATTAAATATTAAATATGGGGGATATTACTGAGCAATCCTTTCAGGTCATATGAAGTTGGAAAGAGATTAGAATCTAAATGAAACAGGGTTCAAATGTGATAAATGATAAATTATTGTTGGGCATATTCATACTCATGGACTAAGCAAAAGCCTGGATTGAAGCATTAAAAGGGTCTGCGTGTATGCCTAGGTATGGAAAAGGGGACCCAAAATTTCTAGTGACTCAGTTCTGTTTGCGCCTATGGGTAAGCCCTTGAACTGACAGTGCGGACCTTATTAGGAGTGCCATACGGTGGCTTATCCACTCATTACCCTCTGTAACAAGTGGGTAAACTAACTCCAGCTAATCCTTTTAGTGCCAATGTAAAGCAAGTGCTCCTAAATGACAATTAACTAGTTAACAGTGAAAACAAAGGCAGTCCCAAGTGGTCCCTTGCCTTTTAGCATCAGAAATGCTGACTTGAGAAAGCCTTAAGCCTATTATTCTCTTTGCTCTGAAATCTTGAATCCTGAAAGCATAACCTTAAGTGGGCACGATGGAATGAGTGCTCATTCATAATCAGCTTTTACAAAAGTGAAATTTCCTTGGCATGACAGTGGAAAGAACATCAGGTTTAGTCATAGCATCATAGATCTAGAGTTGGACACAACCTCAGAAGCCATCAAATCCAATCCTCCCCCTCCACCCCACTTTGCACATGAGGAAACTGAAGTCCAAAGAGTAAATATCTGAACAGGTTGAAGTCAGGTCATTTCTTTAGGCCCTGTACCCTTTATCCCAGTATTATGACATGCTGAACTCTCATAAGTCCTGGGTTTGAGTCTCACCTTCACCACATACTAGTCTAGGTATATAGTCCTGAGATGTTTCCCCTCCCTGGACCAATTTCATCATCTGTAAAAGGAAGATATAATATTCTCTGTTGAGGTGGTTTAGGTCAGAAGTTCATAACTTGGAGACTCTAAACTTTTTAAAATAATATGTTGATAACTATATTTTGGCATAAGGGGTTTCCTTTGTAATTCTATGTATTTTATTTTAGTCATTTAAAAACAAAAAGGTAGATAGGTTTCACCAAACCAAAGGAGACCTTGTCACAAAAAAGGTTCAGAACCCCTGGTTTAATAATAAATGTAAGGTCGAAAATGGAATAAACCTAACCTATTCTCACTGGTGGATTTAGTAATGAATTCCCCAAAGCAAATAAAGTGCTTGAATTCAAACAAATTTATTCATAAGAAGCAAAATTAAGGAAATTACACTAAATCAAGGTTAAAAGTTTGATTACAGTATAAATCAGTACCCTGTTATTCCGTGTCATGAATAAGTTCCATGCCAGAATAATTTATGAAAATCTGTGACTTAGTGCTGATGGAATGTAACTATTCACTTGGGAGCTTCCCAAGAATATTAATTCAGGAGGTTGTTCCCATCAAACCTCAAAATTCAAATCTAGTTTATTTACAGTATCAAAAAAAAAAGTTTTGATAACAAGAAAATCTGAAGAGATCTTCCCCACTTTTTGATAGTTCTATGACTACCTGAGTAAACAGAGACTCTAGACCTTCTCCAGCCCTGGTAGGAAATGGGAAGTTGGGACAGCCGAGGTCAAGGAAGCCATGTGCAGTAAGTCAAATCTCTTGTTTTTCAAGCCAGTTATGGAATGGAATTTGATGGCAAAATACAGCTGGTAGAAACCTGAGTTGATGGGATTAATAACTAAGCAGCCCGCCTGACACCCGCCCTTCCTTACTGCTGACACAGTTGACCCAGAACCACTGCATTTCATATAGTAGGCGCTCAGAAAATATGCAATGAATAAGTCAGCTTTCCAGCCAAAGCAGATTGTTTTCTTCCTTTCACTCTCTGCAGTAGAACCTATCCTTTGAAGTGCCAGAGGAAAGCTTTTGAGGCTAGTGTAGGACATTACAATCCCAGTGCCTTAGGCTCTTAGAGTGGAGGAGGGAGAGGTTTACTGAAACCTGTTGGGGGACTCTACCATGTCATTAGCCATGTTACTTAAAAGAGCAATAAATGGCTGCCCTTCAGCAGGCCACAGGCATGCTCATTGTTTTCTTCATTCTCTCAGGTGCCAGTAGATGTTTTCTCCCCTCACTAAAGACGGTTCTCTACAAGGCTACCACGGGTTGTTGGATGTTAGAGCTGGATGATGTCAGAAGGTGAAAGAGTTGTCCATCCTTTGTCAGCCTACGACTTCCTTGAGCAGAATCTCAAACTGTAAAAGAAAAAGAAAATAGGAGTGAGGCCCTTCTCCAGGGCAGAAGGAACAATGCTAGTCCTAACAGGTCTTAACATATTGCACTGCTGCCAAAGTCATCGCAAAATTATCTTCTGTTGGTCTTCAGTAAATCTTTTATTGTATTCCAATATAAACATTAAGCCTACAAAGTCTTCGCTCTTAAGGAATCACACCTTTAGAGTTGGAAGGAACCTTGGAGCTAGTTCATCTCCTGCCTTTCAGAGCTAAGGAAATTGAGACTTTTTTTTCCCTAATAACACACCCATTTAGCCACTTCTATAAATCTAAAACCAAACAGATCAGTTAAGATGACATCATCTCAAGGGTTTCAAATATGGACTCAGAGGAACAGAGTTCAAATCTCCCCGTGTTAACTTGCTACCTATATGACCCTGAGTATAACTTCTTTCTTTAACTTGCTACCTGTGTGACCCTTAGTAACTCCTCTCTATAGTTTGCTTCTTGTACGACCTTGAGTAACCACTTTAGCCACTCTGGTTTTCATATCCTTAGAGCATGGCCTCTTCCTATGCTTCTCCCTTCTCAGTCCTATGAATCTAGATTGAGGGGGGACTGTCAAGGCCCCAGGAGATTAAACTCATAGAAGGAAGCTAAAAGGATATTAGAAATAAAAGGCACTTTTAGGAGATAACCTATTCTAACTCCATTTTCAAAATGAGGAGATGTTGAATGCTTACTATATTTAAATTGCTGCTTCATTCTCACTAGGCCAATGAGGATATGGACTCACTTTGGATGAATTTCTTATTTACCAGAAACACTAGGTGATCCTGTAGTATCCTAAAGGAAGTAATTGTACCCACCTTTCGCTTATTTTTTTCTGCCCTTCATCAACCTGACAAAAATGATAAAAAGCTCTCACTTTTCTTAGATCATTCCACAGATTATACCCTAAAAGTAATTGGGGTTCTCTGCCATTTGGGGACTATGGTCTTTTTCTACTGTGTTCTCAATTTTAGGGTCAAAATGATAGACATACAGAATAGTTGTAGATTTGTGCATAGGCTGGTGTTGGATGGATAGACCTTCCCCCCGCCAACTTTCTTATATAGTAAAACTTTGAAGATTCAACAAGTCTCAATTGCACCACTGGTGAATATTCATATATATATATGTGTATATATATATATATATATATATGCTTATATGTGTATATATATGTAAATATATATACACATATATAATGTGTATATAGATGTGTATATGTACACATATGTGTTATAAGTATTACATATGATTGAAAAGTATAATTAGCATCCACCCCCAACCTTTGGCTCACAAAACACCAGAGGAGTTTATGTTGTAAAAAAAAATCAGTCTTTGCCATTGAATTATGCTGGGATGAGGAAGTGGATCTTTCCAATAGCATTTGCTATGCTGAAGCTGATGCAGGGATTCTCTAGAGTGCTGAACTGGAAGTCAGGAAAATTCATCTTCCTGAGTTCAAATCTGGCTTTAGACATTAGCTATGTAATCTGGGCAAGTCACTTAACCATGTTTTCTTAGTTTCCTCATCTGTAAAGTCAGCTGGAAAAGGAATGACAAACCACCCTCAGTATCTTTGCCAAGAAAACCCCAAATGAGGCCATGAAGAATTGGACATAATACTGAAATTAATACATCTTCTTAGAGACTGATTCAGAAATAAAGTTGTTAGAGTAAATGGCAAAAGAGTGTCAAGTAATAATATTGGTAATACTGTCATAGAACTAGAAATCATCCCAACTCTAGGCATAGAAACTTCCTAGGAAAAGTCCAAGGTTGCTTTCTTCCTGATAATTTTTCTAGGTGCTAAATTTGCCTTTTGCAAGCACTGCTAAGCCTTGAATAGTTATACCAACCTCTAACTCATACTTTTACCATCTTCTTGGATACAGTCAGGGAATATATCCATTATCTATATTGTTTTTTTCTCACAATTAATTTTTCCAGATGAAAAAGTGAGATGGCTATGACTTAAAATTTTGCTATGATCAACAGAAGAACCCTGACAACATAAATGTTTCTTGGATGTATCCAAGAATATGGCAAAAGATAGAACTTGGGAGTCAAGACAATTGTAGAAGACTTTAACTGTGTGTGCAACAGGTAAATTTAGCAACATAAATCCAAGCCCTCTATTTCTTGACTTCAGAACGCAGCCCACTGGCCACAAATCTGGCAACCACTCAACACCTATTGCTGTTTTTCCCTGAGAGTAGCCAATGTTGATGAAGTCCAGGTTGGGCATCTCTCTCCTTCATGTGAATGTATGTGGTTTGGCAAAGACTGATTTTTTTATTTAAACATAAACTCCTCCAGGGCAAGTACTAAAACTGTTTTGTTACCCTGGCCCAGTGCCCAGAAAAGTGCCACACATGTGTGTGATCACTTAATAAGTGCTGGGTGGCCTGAAAAGGAGCAGTCCTATTTGTTTTGGGGTTTTTTTTGGTAGAAATGCAGACGTTTCTAAAATACCGACTTTTATTAAACAGCCAAGCTGTTCCTCAATGTGTTCAGACTGACTGGTTAAACTTGCCTGAGCAAGTTTATTTTTTGATTTCTGAGCAGAAATCAAAGTGAAACTGGTTCTCTCTCTACTTTTTGATCTTAAAAAACAAAGCATGTTTGAGAAGCCCAGCTTATGTTAAATAAGACAGAGAAAAAGATAGAGCTCCAGCTCTGTTTTAGAGTTGGACATGACTGAAAATGACTAAACTAAATACAACTCTTGGTTTAGATTTCTTAGGCTAAAGATTTTTATATCAGCAAAGTTTTAAAAGTCAAAGCCAACTCCCCTTTCTTCTCTCTGTGGAAAAAAAAAGTGACAATTAAGGAGAGCTTTCACAATGAACATGTTGCCTAAAGGCCAGCAAAAGCTCTGACCATTCTTGAGGATGTTTGTCTCTTATCCCCTTCGCCTTCCCTGTCACCTTTACACTCCACCACAAAACCTCACACTGCCACAGGTTTTTTTTTTTTTTTTTTTGGTCTTCTATTGGTATGGACCTCCTAAAAGAGATTTATGGAAAGATATGGACAATGGTCAGGGGACAGACATGCAAGGATGAATTGCAATTTGTATCTGTGGATGATGAGATAGAAGATCTATCAAAGTTTTAAAGTGTAGGAAGTAGAATAATTTTGGTTGTTGGTACAAAATAATTTCCGCTTCTATATATTATAGACTAGGGATAGATGGATAGAAATGGGTAGAACTGCTATGGTTTCCTGAAGCCAGGTTTATGACAAACCCTCAGGTCAGCAAAAGCTAGTTGGTCTGGTGAATTGTGTGTGCAAGGGGAAAGCAGGGAAATCTCAGGATTGTTGTGTGAGCTCAGGGAAATCATTTAATATCTCCAAGATTTCCTTGACTTTGCCTCAAAAAGGGAGGAGAGGGAAGTAATCTTCGGCCTGTACCTTGTAGAAAAGAAGGAAAGAGATGGAAAAAACAATAGATATGAAAGGAGGGAAAGAAGCTATTTTTTTAAAAATTTACTTTTATTTTTATTTTTTTTATTTAATTTTTAACATTCATTTTCACAAAATTTTGGGTTACAAATTTTCTCCCCTTTTATCCCCTCCCCCCCCCCAAACACCAAGCATTCTAATTGCCCCTATGACCAATCTGCTCTCTCTTCTATCATCCCTCTCTGCCCTTGTCTCCATCTTCTCTTTTGTCCTGTAGGGCCAGATAGCTTTCTATACCCCTTTACCTGTATTTCTTATTTCCTAGTGGTAAGAACATTACAGTTGATCCTAACACTTTGAGTTCCAACTTCTTTACCTCCCTCCCTCTCCACCCCTTCCCTTTGGAAGGCAAGCAATTCAATATAGGCCAAATCTGTGTAGTTTTGCAAATGACTTCCATAATAGTTGTGTTGTATGGGACTAACTATATTTCCCTTCATCCTATCCTGTCCCCCATTACTTCTATTCTCTTTTGATCCTATCCCTCCCCATGAGTGTCGACCTCAAATTGCATTCTCCTCCTCATGCCCTCCCTTCTATCATCCCCCCACCCTGCTTGTCCCCTTGTCCCCCACTTTCCTGTATTGTGAGATAGGTTTTCCTACCAAAATGAGTGTGCATTTTATTCTTTCCTTTAGTGGAATGTGATGACAGTAGACTTCATGTTTTTCTCTCACCTCCCCTCTTTATCCCTCCACTAATAAGTTTTTTGCTTGCCTCTTTTATGAGAGATAATTTGCCCCATTCAATTTCTCCCTTTCTCCTCCCAATATATTTCTCTCTCACTGCTTGATTTCATTTTTTTTTTAAGATATGATCCCATCCTCTTCAATTCACTCTGTGTACTCTGTCTCTATGTATGTATGTGTGTGTGCATGTGTGTGTGTGTACTCCCACCCAGCACCCAGATACTGAAATGTTTCAAGAGTTACAAATATTGTCTTTCCATGTAGGAATGTAAACAGTTCAACTTTAGTGAGTCCCTTATGATTTCTCTTTGCTGTTCACCTTTTCATGCTTCTCTTCATTCTTGTGTTTGAAAGTCAAATTTTCTTTTCAGCTCTGGTCTTTTCATCAAGAATGCTTGAAAATCCTCTATTTCATTGAAAGACCATTTTTTCCCCTGAAGTATTATACTCAGTTTTGCTGGGTAGGTGATTCTTGGTTTTAGTCCTAGTTCCTTTGACTTCTGGAATATCCTATTCCATGCCCTTCGATCCCTTAATGTAGAGGCTGCTAGATCTTGTGTTATCCTGATTGTATTTCCACAATACTTGAATTGTTTCTTTCTAGCTGCTTGCAATATTTTCTCCTTGACCTGGGAACTCTGGAATTTGGCCACAATGTTCCTAGGAGTTTCTCTTTTTGGATCTCTTTCAGGTGGTGATAGGTGGATTCCTTGAATAATTATTTTTCCCTCTGGTTCTAGAATCTCAGGGCAGTTTTCCTTGATAATTTCATGAAAGATGATGTCTAGGCTCTTCTTTTGATCATGGCTTTCAGGTAGTCCCAAAATTTTTAAATTGTCTCTCCTGAATCTATTTTCCAGGTCAGTTGTTTTTCCAATGAGATATTTCACATTATCTTCCATTTTTCCATTCTTTTGGTTTTGTATTGTGATATCATGGTTTCTCACAAAGTCCTTAGCCTCCATCTGTGCCATTCTAGTTTTGAAAGAACTATTTTCTTCAGTGAGCTTTTGAATCTCCTTTTCCATTTGGCTAATTCTGCTTTTGAAAGCATTCTTCTCCTCATTGGCTTTTTGAACCTCTTTTGCCAATTGAGTTAGGCTAGTTTTCAAGGTGTTAATTTCTTCAACATTTTTTTGGGTCTCCTTTAGCAGGGAGCTGATCTGCTTTTCATGCTTTTCTTTCATCTCTCTCATTTCTCTTCCCAGTTTTTCCTCCACCTCTCTAACTTGATTTTCAAAATCCTTTTTGAGCTCTTCCATGGCCTGAGCCCATTGAGTGGGCTGGGACACAGAAGCCTTGATTTCTGTGTCTTTGCCTGATGGTAAGCATTGTTCTTCCTCATCAGAAAGGAAGGGAGGAAATGCCTGTTCTCCAAGAAAGTAGCCTTCAATATTTCTTTTCCCTTTTCTGGGCATTTTCCCAGCCAGTGACTTGACCTCTGAATATTCTCTTCACACCCACTTCGCCTCCTGATCCTCCCAGCCAGTGTTTGGGGACTGAGATTCAAATGCTGCTTCCAGCCTTAGGGCTTTTGGCGGGGGCAGGGCTGCTATTCAGTGTGAGATTAAGTTCAAGTGGTCAGGTTGGGGCAGGGCCGCCTCTCAGGCTCAGTTCCCTCAGGGGGTTTATGCACAGACCTTCCACAATGGATCCAGGCTCCTGCCCGCTTGGGGAGCCCAGGTCTGCAGCCGCCTCTCAGCTTCTACCTCCCGGGGGGGGGGGGGGGCCCGAATCATGGGGGCACCCCTCTCCCTTCTCGACCCGCCAAAGAGACTCTCTCACCGACCCCCGTCACCTGTGGGCGGAGGGACTTGTGTGGCCGCTGGAGATCCTGTCCCTGAAGCCTGCTCGGGTCTGTTTCTCTTGGTGCTGCGGCCGCAGGTCTGGGCTGGGCTCCGCGTCTGCAGCGCGACGGACCTTTTGTGAGAGGTTTGCAGGTCCCTCTGTGGGTGGAGGGACCCGCGTGGCCACTGGAGATCCCGTCCCTGAAGCCCGCTTGGGTCTTTTCCTCTCGGTGCCATGGCCACAGCAGGGCTGCACTCAGCTCCCAGTCCCGGCTCCCAGTCCCGGCACCCAGTCCTGGGGCCCAGTCCGCAGCGTGAAGGACCCCCCGCGAGAGGTTTGCAGGTCCCTCCGGAACAGAAATCTCCCTCGCTCCAATATTCCGTGGCCTCTGGGTGCAGAATTCGCCGTGAGTTACTCCCCTGTGGCCGTTCTGTGGGTTGTGGGTTTGGAGCTATGTGTATGTGCGTCTTTCTACTCCGCCATCTTGGCTCTGCCCCTAGAAATTTACTTTTATGGGGAAGGCAGTTAATACAGCTATCCCTTCCACATCATGGGGGTTAGGGGCATGCCCCCCCAATGATCTGAAAAATCTGCTTAAAATTTTTTGGCCATCCCTTTGTACCAGAAAAGAAGTCTGAATTTTCCTTTTTTCTTTTATGGGGTGTTTATAGTACCTTATTGTAAAATTTGGGTTAAGTATGTGGTCATAGGCTATATGTAGGTCAATGTTAAATAAAAACACTTTTTTTGTGTTGTCTGTTTCTATGAAACTCCCCCCCAAATTCTCATTTGATTTCCTATGCTGATCCACCCCTTGATATATTGAAACCTCAATGGAGAAAGATATGATGCCAAAGTGATAACCATATAATTCTGGAAGACTGCTCGATATCAAGCTACAAGGAGTATTCCTCCCACCTTTAGCGGGATAGGGTAGTTGAGGATAATAGGTCAGTCTCCTTCCCTGGTATAAAACCAGACTATACCTGGAATGGAGTAGCATGGTGTAATTTTTCCTAATGATCCTCTACCAAATACTAAACTCTCTCTCCCTAAACTTAACTGTGTAAATATTTAATTATGTCAATTGTTCTTTCACTGAATATCCTGTAGGCAGGTAGCTAGGCTGGTTACTCTTAGTTACAAACCCCAAGGGAGCAGAAACAGCATCTGTGCCCTTCAGTATATGATATATGAATGGACAACCCATAGAATTTTCTGGGCTGGATTGTCTCTGGAAAATTGCAAAGTTCTTCTAATGAATCCGGACTTCTCCCTGAAACAAAGTTCCATCTTTTTGACCTCAATATTCTTCTGGTGAAGTTGTGTGGCTATAAATAAAGGAATGCCAGCTTCTAGAGAATTAAAGCTAAGGATTGCCCACAGGATGATGGAAAGGCGCATGGTGGGGTAAGTAGGCTGCAAACCATTACAAATGAGACAGGGCATAAAGTATATCATCAAAGAAAGGTAAGATGGGAAAAGAGACAGGCCAGTTACACAACATTGGCTAAGTGAAGGGATAACTGTCCACGTGTTCCACCCAGTGTCAAGAGATCTGAAGGAAGGAACCTAGAATGATGAGCAGACCTCCTCTGGGAGATTTATGGAAAGTTAGGTACAATTGTTAGGGGACAGACAAGCAAGGGTGAGTTGCAATTCATATCTGTGGATGATGAGATAAGAGATTTATCAAAGTCTTGACATGTAGGAAGTAGAGTAATGTTGGTTGTTGGTGCAAAATAGTTTCCAACTCCATATAGCCCATCTCAGTCATTGGCAACCAAGGCCATTATAAAGGAGTTTTCTCACCTTAACTCTTTTGCAATTTTGTGATGTGCGGCTCTTGGAATGATTTGGAGATAAACCATACTAGTGACTCAGAGATACAATAAAAGTTGAAAGAAATTTTGGGTTATAACTTGAAGAGTTTATACTGAAGAACTGTATAGACAGCAACAAGAGAAAGGGAGTTCAAAAGACAGAAAATCTCTTAGACAATTTTAAGTCTAACTATTGGACTGAGGTTTCATCACCAAAGAGTTAACAAAGAACCACCTTCTCAATGAGGGGGCAGGGTGGGCAGGCCCATTTCTCTGCAGAAAGAGAGAAGGATGACATCAGAGGACAGCAGCAGCTCTAAAGTGTCAAAGGTACATGTATTACTTTAGCCATGTGTGTTACCTACATATATAACCTCTCCATGCATATTATCTGGATATGTGTATTCCCTACATGTTTTCCCCCTTTTTTATACGTCCTTTTGTAATTTATGGGAGGGGAATGTGTTAGAGGAATATTTTGTTACTTTCTAATGCTTTTGATAAAATGTCTTTTGATAATAACGTCTCCTGGTTGGCCTAGTAAGAGTAAATACACTAGTGGGGGCTTTTGATGGGTGATTTTGAATGGATGGCCCAAGATGCCTCAAACACAAGGTCTTCTTCTCAGGACCCACATGTGAGAGTGCAGCACAGTTGCTATAAAAGCATTATATCTCTGGGGAAAGACATACTCTATCAAAACTTTATGATTAAATTACTTTTTTATAATATAGTTAATTTCCAGTTCGTTCAAATATTGTCATCTGAAATGTTTGCATGTATTCCAGTTTACACTATTCACAATTATAATTCCATAAGACATCAGGGGACTCATTATTCTCACTAATAGGGATCTCACTATGTCCTGGGGCATAGGAGTAGATGATCTTTTTAGGTCCTTTCCTGCCTCAGAAATAAACAATTCCAGGATAGCTCTTTCTTTGGTCATCTTACTAACCTTGACAAACATCATTCCTCAATGGGATGAAAAGGTACTGAACAATTAGTCAAAATGTAATGTAGATAAATATTTAATGACTAGCTCTGGAAAAAAAATACATATATACAAACTGAAAACTTAATAATTGGCTAAGACTTTCCTTATACATTGTTCCAGAGCTGTCTGTGGTAAATACTGACCTAGGAAAGACCTTATCATCATCATTATGACTGCCACTAAAAAGCCTTTATTAAATGCTTATTTCTATCTGATGCCTTGCATGAAATGAAATATTGCAATCTTGCAAATGATCTCAGATTTCATTAGGGTATTACTCTTCCATACCTTTGTAGATGGTTCAGTGCGTTGCCTTGGTCAACAAGATTTATCTCTTGGTCAGCCTTCCAATGTAAGTCTCCCTGAGCTAAAGCTAGTTTAGTTCTTTAGCCACACTGATTGAGGGTCTGTTGCTAGGAGCCTCGTCAAAGCCTTCCCAATTTGGTACACCCTTCCATAGCTTGTATTTCATTGATATCCCTTTTGAGAATGTAGGGGTCACCTTCACACTACAGTGAGTCCTCTGATTGGGCCTTTAGTAGAAGTTAAATGAGGTAATAGATGTAAAGTGCTTTGTTACCAGAAAGCACTATACGAATGTGAGTTATTATTATTGGACACCATTTAAAGAGCACTACATGGAGTCCCTGGCACTTAGAGTCTGATGAGACAAATATGTAACCTGTGACAATGTAAAACTAAGTGGAAGGGGGAGCATTAACATCAGATATGTCAGGAGTAAAGTGTATTTGCGGGTAGTAATAAGGATAAGTGCAACCCGTTATCTACCTAATAAAGCACCAATTCTTAGCATTCAATGCCTCCCAAAGTTTGGCCTGGCCTGGGCATAGCTCAGATTGCTCTCCTTTTTGTGCTCTGACCACAAGAACTACCCCCTAGTTTCCAATCATTTGTCCCTTTTCCCTAGAATATGCTCCCCACCAGTTCTGCCTGTCTGATATCTATCCATCTTTTAAGGCCCAACTCAAAGGTCATTGCCTCATCTACCAAACATTTATCAAATGTCTGCTATGTTTTGTGTCTCACTGGAGATTCCCTAGGCAGTGCAACGAATGCAGTGCCAGTCATGAAGACCTGAGTTTCAGATATGACCTCAGATACATACTAGCTGTATGACGCTGGACGAGTCAGTTTCTCAGTTTCTTCAGCTGTAAATGGGGCATCATAACGGGACAACTGTGAGGATCAAGTGAGATAACATGCTAAAGCACCTGGCACATAGTAGGTAGGCACTTAGTAGATAAAATGCTTGTCTTCCCCCTTCCCCAAAATATATTTTAATGTGTATTCAGTTCCTTCATTCAATAAGTGTTAAAGTGGAAGTCATGAAGGACATAAAAGCAAAGAAATCCCTTAGGAGGGTTATGTACAGGAGGACAAGGGAGGCAGAGAATAATATGTACATATATACAGAAAGCTAAATAGAAATGTATATAAAAAGTAATTTATCGAGGGGAAGTGGCACCTACAATTAGAACTGTTTCTTATCTCCTTACTCACCAAAATACTTCTGTTTCTGTCACAGGCTCAGTATCTGACACTTAGGACCTCCATATTTCTTGAATAAATGACTAATTAGGGAGGGGCATCTGTAGGAATTGCAAACCCAGGCAGGGTGGGTCTGGTCAGACTTTTATCTAAACCATCTCGAGGACAGAATATCTCAAGGTCCTGTGGAAATAACCAGAGTGTGGACAAGAAGCCTCCTCTATCAGATGGGGTAAGGAAACAACCAGGCAAAGGCACCATCGGAGAGTTTTAAGCACTTACTGCACGGAGGAGGAGTTGCCAGGGGAACGAAGCCTCGGCTGCATAGGTGAATGTAGGCAGAGACCATACCGCAGGCAGCCTGGAGTTCACTCAGCTCGCAGGCGTCCTGGATGCACATACTGTAGAACGGGGCAGGATCTACCTGTAATAGAATGCCCCACAGCTGCTCCACCTTGCCCACAGGTCAATCAGTATTGACTAATGGGTTGGGAAATGGGGCAAAGAAACAGAAGGGAAGGATGTTAAGGGTTTTCTGGGACCTGGAGGCAGCCATGAACAAGGAAATAAAAATGAAATGACCCTTGAAGGGTGAGGAGGAATTGGGGGAAGGGGGTGAATCTATCCCTTACTTAAATTGCTTTTCCAGCTTTAGATGGTGTTGCTGACTCACATTCTCTAGGAATTGGGTTTTTTAGAAAAGACTTTAAAGAACTTTGATGCTTCATCGGCATAGTATCTCAACAGAGGGTTAATCAAGAGACTATTTGGAGAACTGATGCGCAGCTGGAGACTGTGCCACCCCATTGGGGGCATTGGGTCTCAGTGTCCAGGAAGGGCCCTATATTCCCAAGCACCATCCTGCCTTGTTCCTACAGTGTTTCCTCTTTCTGAGTTTTTAACCACCAACCCCACTTGTACTCACCACTCGGAAGCAATTTCGGAGCTCAGAGTGGGCATCCAGAAAGAATACCTTGCAGAGTCTGGAAGAAGCAGCCCCAGGGCAGACCTCTGCTTTCCTTCTCTGGGCCTTGCACTCACCATCCACCTAGTGGGGTAAATACAAACATTTTCCAAAGGGAAATAATGGCTCATCTCATTTGGTCCTCACACCACTGTAAGATAAGTACTATAGGTATTATTTTCATTTTGCAAATGAAGAAATTAGAGTTCCAAGATGTTAAGTGATCTTTTTCCCCAGGGTCACACAGCTTGTAAATATCAGAGCTTGGTTTGGAACCCAGGGTTTATGAGTAGGAATTGTTTTGGTCTGTATTGTTGGCACCTAGTATAGTGCTTGGCACATGACAGTTATTTAGTAAAGACTTGATTTTTGTGTGTGTATGCCCAGGATATTTCAGTTTCTGGTGAAAACTAGAACTTAAAAGCCAGGTAAAACTTACAAGATGCCATCGATAACATCCCAGATCTACTACTTATTCCATGTGACTTTGAGCAAGTCACCTGACCTATGGTTTTCTCTAGAGTAAATCAAAGGATTATTGTGAGTATGATTTGTGACAAGCCCCAGTAATGGAGAGGTTGAAAATGACAGCCCTGTCATTAACACATTGGCAGTATGCTCTGCAGGAGCAGCTAGGTGACACAGTGGATAGAGTGAAAGGCTTGGAGTCATCTTCCTGAGTTCAAATCCAGCCTCAGACACTTACTAGCTGTGTGACCCTAGGTACTTCTTTTGTTTGCCTCAGTTTCCTCATCTGTAAAATGATCTGGAAAAGGAAATGACAAACCTCTTCAGTATCTTTGCCAAGAAAACTCCAAATGGCATCATGATGAATCAGTCAGACGCAACTAAAATGATTCAACAGGAAACCAACACACTGTACTTTCTGTTAATCCAAGTGAAAGGTGCAGATTTATACCTCCAAGACTGAACCCAGTCTAAGTATATTCCTAAAGTTTCATCTCAGGACCATGGGTTATTCTTCAGAAAAAAAATCATGATTTCACAAGTTTGGGTATTTTCTCTGCCCAGTTTAGATGACAACTCTATATCTCATTTTCATGAATTTCATTAATTTTCATGAATTTCTTTAGCCCCCAGAATTCACCACCTCAGCGATTAACTTTCTGGTCAAGAGTCTCTCAGTTTAGCTGAGCTGGTCATTGGATGTCAGATAAAAGGTCTGCTGCTAGGTCTGTACTGAAAGATGCCCTGCCTTTGTAGGAACCTCACAGAGCACAGATTCATACTGCTGTCACAGCCGTGGAAACTACATAGTCACCTCCACCCCACAGTGCAGAATTTGAATAAGATTTTAGTAGGTGTAACAGACTCTTGTTTCTTTGTATAATCTACTAAATAAACAGAAAAAAATAATTCATTACCCACCCCCAATGCCTATGCAATATAGAGATGAGGCTTTGAGCATGAAAAACATTTAAAAAGCCCTCAGATTCTGGTGGGTGGTTGGTATTTAACAGTACTGTTCTTGGTTTCTCCTAAAAATACTGTGATGGAGAGATTTTCATGGCTTTTGACGGAGTAGCAAAGTCTCCCAGAGTAGAGAGATTGATTTCCTTCAGATAGAATCCTCATTTTTCTTACTTCTAATATCATCCTGCCTCATTTTCTCCATTTCCAGTAGAATCATTGTTTTAGAACTGAATGGCCCTAGAGACCAAGTAATCCAACCCCCTTATTTTACACAGGGAGAAACTGAGACATTGGATCTTAAGTGAAAAGTTGGAAAGGATCACAGAGACTATCTAGTTTAACCCCCTCATTTTGTCATACAGATAATAAGAGGGCATAACTAGGGATCTGAACCCAAGTCCTCTAACAACCATTTCACTGTATATCTCTGCCTCTGATAGTGGGTCTTTCTGGGGGTAGCCCTAAAAGCCTAGCAGAGAGGCTGCTGGGTGGTGCAATGAATAGAGCCCTGGGCCCAGAATCAGTAAGACCTGAGTTCCAATTCAGCCTCCAACACTTACTGTGTCACCCTGGGTAAGTCACTTGATCTCTGCCTCAGTTTCCTCAATTGTAAAATGAAGATAATAGCACCTTCTCAAAGAGTTGTGCTATTAGATCAAATAAGATTATATTTATAAGGCATTGAGCACAATGCCTGGCACATGGTAGGGACTTAACACATGCTTGTTTGCTTCCTGCATCATTCTAAAGAAACAAGCAGCATTAAAAACCATGTTTTCTTGGATCATATCTGATTTATGACCCCATTCGGGGTTTTCTTGACAACGATATTGCATTGATATGCCATTTCCTTCTCCAGCTCATTTTACAGATGAGGAACTGAGGCCAAGAGGATTAAGTGACTTGCCCAAGGTCACTTAGGTAGTAAGTGTCTGAGGCCTCATTTGAGCTCAGGAAGATGAGTCTTCCTGAATCCAGGCCTGGCATTCTATCTACTGTATCTCCAGCTACCCTATTAAAGACCTGCCTTGTATTATCAGAGGATAAACCAAATCTAATGGGGACCTGGAGACACCATTTGTAGGCACACTCCCTGTATGCCCTCAATGGGGAGGGTAAGACTGACCTGCCATGCCTCAGTGAATTCATCCAGGTTGCCTGCCAGGGATCCATTTGGGAGCAACAGATCATTACCTGCCTCATTGTCATTGGTGCCCAACATGCCTGCCGACACACCTGTGGAGAGAGGCCAGAGAATAAGGTTGGATGAGGAAGAGGAGCTGACTTTGAGGATAGGCGGAAGTGGGGGGCAGGAATAACTTTTGGGTCTTTTGTCCCACAGTAGATAATCTTAGTGCTGAAATGAAAATGGTAAAAAAAGCTAGGGAACCTTGAACTGAAGTCAAATTCTGCCTCAGATACTAGCTGTCTGACTTTGAGCAATGATATTAGCACCGGGTCTGGAGTCATGAAGACCCAAGTTCAAATCTGGCCTCAGTCTCTTATGACCTTTGGCAGGCCACTTAACTTCTGTTTTATGTTAATCCCCTGGAGAAAGAAATGGCAAACTACTCCAATATCTTTGCCAAGACCCAAATGGGATCTCAAAGAGTCAGACATGACTGAAGGACTCACCAATAGCATTCATATAGCACTTGCAAGTTTCTGAAGCGCTTTACACATATTCTCTTATTTGTTCCTCACAATGAAGGAGGGTGTTGTTATTATACCTACTTTATAGATGAGGAGGCATTAAATGATCTTCCCAGAGATCTAGTAGGATTTGAACTCCAGTTTTCCTGACTCCAGAGTCTGGCACTTTCTCCTTTATGCCACTTTGACTTCAGTTTCTTCATTTGTAAAATGATGGAATTAGATGAGGGGGCCTCTATAGCCCCTTCTGGCTCTAAGTCCCCATGACTGGTTCCCTGAGCTCTGGGAAGTGACAGATCACTGGCTTCCAATAAGATGGAGGGGGTAGGAGCTGTTGACATTCACGTAATACTTTATCTTACTTGATCCCCAAGATAACACTGTGCAATATTATGGCAGGTATCCTTCACTTCTATTTTACAGAGAAGGAAACTGAGGTTTGGAAAGGTTGAGTGAATTGCCCAGTATCATACAAAGGACTCAAACCCAGATCTTTTTTTTTTTTTAAATTCCAAACCCAATGTTCTTCATATTCTACTATGTAGTCACAAAATCAAATTAACTTGAGTCTGGACCATGTGGTAATTGAGGAGGTGGGGTGTGTTTGGTGAGAAGGGACCTGAATATTGAAAGTGGGTCCAAGCAGACCTACTAGCACCCACCTGGAGTAAATCCCAACACCTGGGTGACATACTAATGTCCACATTCACCTACAGACACTTCTTGAGGGAATATCTCTCCTCTCTGGGCCTTTGCACTGGCTATCTCCCCTACCTGGAATGCTTTTTCACCTTTGCCTCCCAGAATGTCCAGTTTCCTTCAAGACTCAGCTCTGACCTCTTTGGGTTCTAACCTCTATGGGTCATCTGTCTTGGTCCCTTCCTCTCTGCCAACTACCCAAACCTTCTTTTCTCAGCTTATCTCTTTCATCTGCCTTGCCTGTATCCTGTATATACCTATAGATAGTCACTGTTGGAATGTAAGTTTCTTAAGGTCCAGGACTAATTATACTTTCTCTTATACTTAGCACAGCCTGGCACATATCTAATGAGCACTTAATAAATGCTTGTTGCTTGAATGAATCAGAAAGCATCCCTCAGGAGAACCTGCCTTTTTAATTTTAGCACACTTACTTCCCACCAAAAACACCACACTCCCCCCTAATACTGACCTTCTTATTCTCTCTTATATGAAATTCAGTCTCCCGATTCTGTATCTTTGCACAGACCATCCCCTCACCCCCACTCCTGAAATATACTTTTTCCTTAGCTTCTCTGGTTTCCTTCAAGTTCAGTGCAAGTGCCACACTTTATATAAGGCTTTTCTGATTCCTCCAATTGCTTGGGCCTTCCCTCTAAATTCTCTTGATGTACATGTATGTTATCTTCCCCAGCTAGAATGTGAACTCCTATGGGGCCCCTTAGGGCCATGAGCGGCACCCCTGCACTTATTGAAGACCCAGATTGCGGAACTTAAGTAAGAAAAATCCCCAAAATGAAAGGAGTCTGGTGAAAAACATTTCCTCTTCCAGACCTCAGTGTATATCTATTCTTAAGTCAACTTAAATGCATCCTCCCTCCACCCAGCAACCTTTCCTGATGCACTCACCTATTAGAAACGCTTGACTTGCTTTTCTTTCAGGGGCTTAATGTGTCTGGGAGTATTTGATTTAAAGAAGAGACAACTTGGGACATGATCACTGTCTTCAGATATCTGAAGGCTGTCATGGAGGAGGATTAGGCTTAATCTGCACAGCTGCTGAAGGTAGAAACCAGGGCTCAATGGATGGTGTTGTCAAGAGGGAATAATAAAATCTAGCTGTAGGACCATGAGATCATACAGCAGAGCAGGGAGATGCCTTGTGAATCATGTCATCTAGCGTCCTCATTGTTCTAGTGAGAAACTGAGGCCTTTGAGATGTAAATGCCCTGGCCAAACTTACATAAATACTGGAGTTAATGACAAGGTCCAAAAGAACGATAAGATGGTGACCCCTTCTCGGCTTTTCATGCACACTGCCATTACCAGAGTTCAGGCCCTTATCACCTCTTGCCTGCATTATTCCAATAGATCTCCCTTCTCCAATTTGTCCTACTCTCAGCTGACAGTGATATTTCTAATGTGTTTGTATACATTTTGTATTTATATTATATCATACTGTCATTTCCCCCATGAAATGTAAGTACCCTGAGGATCGGGACTACTTTGTTTTGTTTTTATATGCCAGTGCACATGTGTATACACACACATACACACATACATATTTTAAACTTAGAAGAGGCCATTTTTTGCCTCATTTCTTACCTAGCCTTAATCACTAAATGGTCACTGCCTCAGTCAAATTGAGACCTAGGAAAGATCTTAGCTTAAAAAGTCCAAGGTCTCCCACTGCAGTGGAGGCCATCTCCAGTCATCCCGATCTCTATCTCGCCACGGGACATAGATGGCTCTGGAGGAGACAGTGAGGCTGATGACTTTGCACAGCCTTGCCTCACTTAAATCCCATTTCCTTGCAAGTCATGGCATCACCTTCCTGATGTCATGGTTCTCTTTGAGAATGAAGGACAAGCAGCAACCACAGCCTAGCTGTGTAGTAAATCATTACTAAATGCTTGTTGATGAATTAAATGTAGTGACTGCCTCATCACTGGAACTGCACAAGATGTAACTAGGTCACTGCCTGCCTGCTAGGGATGTTGTGGAGATTACTGCATGAGCAGAGAAGTTGAACTGGAAATCAGAAGTGTCGCACGCATAGCCTGCAGCTCCTAGAACTCCCAAGTGTGGCCAGGGAGCCAGAATAAAGTGGAATCGGGAAATATTTAACAAAATAAATCAAAATACAACACAGATGATATTATTTTGTGGTTTTCCAAGTCAATATACACTGCATTTGATACCACTGAACTCAATGACTTTTAAGATCTCTTCCAACTCTGAGGATACATGATTCTGTTCAATTATCAATATTTCCCTTACTTTGTCTGTCTTAGATTGGTTGTTGTTTAGTTGTGTCTGACTTTTCAAGACTCCATTTGGGGTTTTTGTAGCAAAGACAGTGAATTACTTTGCCATTTTCTTCTCCAGCTCATTTTATAGTTGAAGAAACTGAGACAATCAGGAAATTGAGACAAATTGCCCAGGGTCACACAGCTGGTAAGTGTCTGAGGCTAGATTTGAACTCAGAAAGATGAATCTTCCTGACTCCAGGACCAATTCTCTGTCTATTGTGTCACCAGTTTAGATTGTAGTTCTAGATTATATCTTAGATTATAAACCCACAAAAGGTGAATCCTTTATCTGTGGAATTCTTTCCACAGTTCAATAGATGATTATAATTTTGTGATAATAGTCGTGATGTCTGTGTTTGTCACAAAATCATGGAAGGCAGAAACCAGACCTTTGTCATATCCTCAGGAGTCCCAGGGCCCAATTTAACATATCGAAAATCCCATTAATAGTAATAAAGACTTGAAAACTCTAGGCTAGAGATAAAGACATCTTGGCCCCAATGATGCTTCAGGGAAGACTTACCATGATTCCAGCCATCTAGGGTCATACTACAGAGATCAGAATGAATGTTGCAGGACACCATAGCACCATTCTCATTGGATAATTCTATTTTATGAACTTCTCTCCTCCCATTGGCCTTGACCTTGGCATGCAGTGGATCCAAGCCCAGACAATTCTCTCCCATCAAGGAAGAGTCATATATCTTGTAGACCTGTGATTTGGATATAGAAAAGACTAGAATTTGAATGTCTAACGGAGGATGAAATGGAGAAGGGAGCCTTCATCCAAGGGAGGTAGAGTGATAGCCCTAGTAACAGAAAATAAACCTGTGAATAGCAGTCATACACACTAATGCACTTTCGGAGGAACTGTGAATTGGTTCAGCCCTTCTGGGAAGCAATTTGGAAAGATTTCCCAAAACTCACCAAACTATGCATACCTTCTGAACTCAGTGCTACCACTATTGTACCTCAAAGAGTTCAAGAATGAGGGGAAAGACTGAGAGATATAAAATGCTTAGAGTACCTCTTCTTGGAGTGGCAAGCAGCTAGAAACTAAGAGGGGGTATCATTTGAGGAATGACAAAACAAATTATGGTCTATTTATGTAATGGAATACTACTACGCTGTAAGTAATGATAAGAGTGATGTTTAAGAAAATAAATAAAAATACAACATAAAGCAAATAATGTTGTTTTGTGGTTTTCTGAGTCAATATGCATTGAACTATAAGTGTTTGACACCACTGAAACAAGTGACTTCTAAACTCTTTCCGGATCTGAGCCGAAATGATAAAAGAAACCTGAGAAAACTTGTATGAACAGATGCAATGAAGTGAACAGAGCCAGTGGAAAAAAGTACATAATAAGGACATTCTGAAGACAACTTTAAAGACTTGAGATATTTGATCAGTTGCAACGATCATCATAATTCCAGAGGACCAGTGATGAAACGGAACACTCTCGTTTCCTCCTTGGAGCTGATGGATTCAAGATACAGAATGAAACATACATTTGGGTGCATGGACAGTGAGAGAATTTGTTTTGCTTGACTGTGCAAATTATGAGATTTTTTTTTTTTAAATTGGGGTGGGGATCTTAGAAGGGAAAGAAAATACTATAAATACTTGTTAATTTAAAATAAAATTAGCAGCCACAGCTGCTATCCAGGGAGCAGCATAGATATGTCTCTAGAGAGATGGGTTACTGGTATTGTTTGGGATTCTGCAGTGTTGTGGGTAATTATGCTTTCAGCAGCTTGAGCCTTTTGAGATGAGGTCCGAAGAGATTCATACGAATATATTACAGGAAATGTTCAAGAGCAGTCAAACATTAACCTGGTTAATGTTCAAGGATCAATACACAACAGATAATCAGAGGTGTAATCACACCTTTGCAAATATCCTTAATTGTATGATTACCACTGAAGAACATATTATCCAGCCTCCAGTTAAGGCTTTCGTTATTTAATATTAGGTCAGAGCTGTAACTAGTGTAGGATGAACATGGCTTTGTTCCAAGACACTGACATGGAGGGAGTATATTTGCTCCCCACAGCAACTATTGTCCCCACAATGAACAGTCCTCCACTATGCCCTCTTGACTCATTTTGACAGTCTTCTGTGCTTTAGACCACCCCACCCCCAGACTTTTGTTCCCCAGGTGAAAGAATTTCTAATTATGGCTCTGCATTAGTGGTTACAGATGTATAATGAATAGTCATCCACAAAGCATCTTTTGCCTACCCACACTCTGGCAGCTCTTGCCTTAGCTTTCCCACAATAGATTTTATACTAAGTGATCCCAGCATCTGATGAATGCTTTCTAATAAGTCAAAGGTAAAGGATGATGCTTGGTCCCAGAATCTCCCCCCTACATCTGTCACATTCCTTCATGTTTACACCCCCACATCACACAGCCTTGAGCTCTAGGTAGTGAGGGTGGGTGCTCTTTAAAAAGATTTGGATGGGAGAGGCTTTCTGTAGGAGGTCTTTTCTAGTGCTCTCAACTGCTAAGGTTAATGCCTATCTACTCTCTATTTTGTATGTACCTATTTATAAACATGTTCACTCTTGAAGGCAAGAGTTTTGTTTTGTTTTTTCATTAATATCCCCAGGGTAGGGCAGTTAGCTAGATTCTGCTGAGTGAATCAGTGGATAGAGCAGTACTGGAGTCAATAGGACCCAAGTTCAAATCCAGCCTCAAACATTTGCTAGTTGTGTGACCCTGGGCAATTCACTTAACCCTGTTTGCCTCAGTTTTCCCAGCAGTAAAATAATCTGGAAAAAGAAATGGCATACCTCTCCAGTTTCTTTTTCAATAAAGCCCCAAGGAGGATCACCAAGAGTCAGACGTGACTGAAACGACTAAACAAGAAAAATCTCCAGGGCTTAGCAGAATACCCAGAACACAGTAAGCACTTAATAAATGCTTGTTTATTGATTGATTATAGATTTAGAGCTAGAAGATACCTCAGAGGCCATTTACTCTAACTCTCTCCTAGATGAGGAAAATGAGACCCAGGAAAGTTACATAGGTATTAGGTAGCAGGGACGGAATTAGAATCTAGGTCCTCAGTCTTCGGTATTCATGATTTTTTTCACTGTACTATGATCCAGTCCATTCTCAGTTATCCATACCTGATTAACTGTTGTAATTTTTTTCTCTCCCAATTGGCTTCCACCCTTACTGTCCAATATAGCCTTGGACTGTTCTCCCCTCTTCCCCCTCTCTCCCCCCCATAACAGCTGATGCGTGCCAGAGAATGTAAACTCATTTTAATGTTGGCTTCAGCCAAAGAGTAGACAATAAATACTTGTTATGAAGGCAAATTGGCAACATCCCAAAGTCAAATACTCTATAAATTACTTTTGGATTATCTGCTGTTTTGGATTATGTTGGATCTTTGCCCTCTCTGGGAATGGGGCCCAATAGGTGTGATGAGAGGCAAATTAACAGGTTCTAAGGGAGGAAATATGCCAGAAGGGGAAGGGGTGTATTCAAAGCCATCATCCAAATGTATAAACAAAATTTACTTTCACACAGGTCACTCAGTCCAACAGAACAGGCTTCTTTAAAAGGATTGGAAAGTCTTTACAAGGGAGTTTGGAATAATGAGTAGTGTCTCACACTTCACTCAACAGCCTGGTCTCTCTGCTCTGTACTGTTCCAGCAACACCATATGACCAGAAACCACACCCCAGGCTCTACTCCCTATGCCCCAACACCTCTGTGGAACTTGAGGTTGTAGCTTGGTGGGACTACTTTGATGGAGAGTCTCTACCCTAGGGTCATAGGATCATAGAGTCAGAACTGGAAGGAACCTTAAGATTTCAACTTCATTTTACCAGTGAGGAAACTGAGGCACTAAAAAGTTGAATGACTTGCCTGTGGTCACATAGTTAGGGTTTAAGGAGGGATTTGAGCATAGGTCTTACTGATTCAAAGGCTGTTGTCCTATCCACTACATTCAACTGTTTAATTCTCATGCATGCTTGGTACACCTTGGTTCCAATGTCTCTTTGGGCTCACAACAGATTAAAGGTAGCCCCACTGCCTCCTTGAATCTAGAATCTTTTTCCTGTCTGCTCATGATTAGCAAGGAGTAGACCAAGATTAATTATATATCGTTTGCAGGTTAAGGTGGCCTGGTCAAAAAGCTAGTAGAACACAGTGTTGATGCACAGTGAAGATATTAACCTTATGTCATAGCCATGAGGTTTTTTGTTTTGGTTTCTTGTCCTTCTAACACCTGAATGATGGGATAGTTTCCTATCATGAACCAATTTTTCCAATATCTATCAGTACATGGTTTTTTGGGGAGACATATAGATCTGATACCCTATGCCCAAGGCCTTAGAGGTGAAGGGGAATATGTGACGGGAGGGCCTAGAGACAACTGAAATAGAATGTGCAAGATTGCCCGTAGGATACCCTGGAACCCAGCCTGGGTGTCCTCTAACTAATCCAAGCAGCCATCAACCATAGGAAGGGTCTTACAGTATGTGGGGTGAGTGCAGGAGAAAATTAGGGACAGAGGCCATAATTCATGTAAAAAGGGAGCATTTTGGGTGGGTGCATAAACTGCATTCTTATATCAAAATTCCCTTGTTGGTCACTAGGATGTGTCCGACTCTTAACAGACTTTTCTTGGCATTTGCCATTTCCTTCTTCAGCTCATTTTACAGATAAGGAAACTGAGACAAATGGGGATAAGTGACTTACCCAGGATCACACAACTAGTAAGTATCTGAGGCCAGATTTGAACTCAGAAAGATGAGTTTTCCTGACTCCAGGCCTGGTACTCTATCCACTGCACCATCTAACTGCTCCTATGTGTGCTAATTTAATATGCATGCTATATTAAGCCAGAGTATGCTAGCTTATGCATTTAAAAATACCATCACTATGACTGGCACATAGTAGGTGCTTCAAGTGTGTACAGATTAATCATTCTGGGAGGGGTCTATGGGCTTCACCAGGCTAGCAAAGGGGTCATTGACTCCAATAAAGGTTAAGAATCCTTGCTTGTAGAAGCAAAGGGTCTGGTTTCAAATCTTGCCCCTAATGCTTACTAGCTGTGGACTTAGAATAAGTCATTTAATTTCCTTGGGCCTCGTTGTTCTTGTCTATAAAACAAGGAGATTAAAGTCAACAAGTATTTAGGTACTAACCATATAGTAAGCATTGTATTAAGTGTGGGAATGTAGGGCAAAAAAAAAAAAAACCCAACCCAAAAAGGGCAAAATTATACGGTCTCCTCAGTCCTTTCCAGCTTGGAATCTGTGATCCTAAGATATTATAGTTCTGGGATGCAGACAGGTCTAGTGTTACCATTACCTAGAGGGGCCAGCAAGGGTTACAACAAACTTTTTTGCTTTCCTGATGGGTCCTTGGCCCAGACTGAAGAGAGGCCCTAAGTATAGAGGGCTATAAACAGTTTTCATTAAGCCAGAAACTCTGGGAGGTCCTCTGCCCACCTGGTGAAGGAATCTGGGGGGCTCATTGAGTTGCAGGCAGGCAGGGCAACTGACTCTACCTGCTTCTGGAGCTAATCACTGGTTCCTAGCAAGATTGCAAAAGTTCCCAGAATATAAACCAGCTTGGGGGTGGGAGGGATGGCTGGTCCAAATCTTACAGCTCATAAGCCACTGGCTGGAGGCCTTTTAAGATGCACAGACTCACACAGAGATGGAGTAGGAGGGGGGATTTGTTTGGAGTTGTAATAGGAGACAAAACTGTGAGATTCCTCCTCCCATCCATCCCCAGCAAGAGCTCATCCAGGGAAACAGGGTAGGGGGTGGGGTCTAAACCACCATCCAAAAATATTGCCAGAATGTTGTTCTGAGGTTGAAAAGCAGTTCACAGAGGTAACTAGTCCAGAGAGTTAGGTTAGCATCCATGGAAGCAAGGGTTCTTAACTACGACTTATTTAAAAAAAATATTTTGATAGCTGTATTTTAATATAATTGCTTTCTTTTGTAATTCTATGTATTTTACCATATGCATTAAAAACATTCCAAGAAGAGGCCCATAGGCTTCACCAGACTGCCAAAGGAATCTATGACCCCCCAAAAGTTGAGACCCCTCTGTTAAAGGGAATCCTAAACAAGGGGACCCAAAGGTCATAGGATCATAGATTCACTGCAAGAAAAGTGCTCAGAGCCCAACCCCCCTTATTTTGAAGACCAGAGGATCTCACAGGCAGTAGTAAGGGGCAGAGTTGGGATTCGAACCCAGGTCCACTGACGCCATATCCCATGTCCTTTTCCCTGTGCCAGGGAAGAAGAAAAAGAAAAGGCTTCCGTGGATGGTTTTTTCCTCATGCAACTTCCTCTGGGGTGGCAGCATTCAAGCTCTGCTTCTTCCGTTATCGTCATTGTGAGACTAGATACTGTGTCACCATTTTACTTGAGGAATTAATGAACAGCCTTTCAAGAGTGATATTCTAAAGATTCTGACCCCTGTAATTCTCGAGTGTTATGGGGTGGATGGTGGGGATGTAGTCTGGGCAGAGGAAGGTTATTATACCTTCTCTCACTAAGAAAGGGACACTATCAGGTGGTGGCTATTTTAAGTGGTAGGCAAGGGGACTTAGGCAGTAATAGCTATTCCATTATTACTAAAAATCCTCCTTAGGTCCACATGGCCAAAGAATTGGGAGGAATAGTCATTCTATTATTATGAAACAGCCTCCTTTGGTCCACATGGCATTTGGTCCCCATTCTACTTAAAGTAATGAAGAGTTAGAGGTATAGTTGAGTCTTTCAATAGGAGTCATAAACATATTCCTCCCCCATTAATAAATCAATCATCACATTGGGTCTAAATCTTGCCCTACAGCTTGGAGCCACAGAGCATGTTGCAAAAGAAAGAACACTAAATTTTCAGTTCTGGAACTTAGTTCTGCCACTTATTGCCTCTTATGCCCTTGAACAAGTCACATCAATCAGTCCGTCGATCACTTCTCTGGATCCAGTTTCCTTATCAATTAAGGGGGACTGGATGGCTTCTGAGATCCCTTTCAGCTCTCTGAAGTTTGTTCATACATAGTTGCTTGTATGTTGTCTCTCTCATTAGAAGGTGGACTTCTTGATGGGACAGAGTGTTTTGCCTTTGTTTTCATGCCTAAGTACTTAACCCCATACCTTGATGCTTAATAAGTACCTGATGGCTTGACATAAGTCTGTTTCAGTTCTAGATTGATGATTCCTTGAGAAGTGGGGACAGGACATAGTTACCATTGGAGAAATTTGCAGATAGGATCCCTGGATTAAAAAAAGGTAATCCTATATAGGCAGCTAGGGGGGTGCAATGGATAGAATGTCAGACCTGGAGTCAAGAAGACTCACCTTCCTGAGTTCAAATCTGTCCTAAGACACTTACTAGCTATGTGACCCTGGGTAAGTCACTTAGCCCTGTTTGCCTCAGTTTCCTCATCTGTAAGATGAGCTGGAGAAGGAAATGGCAAACCACTCCAGTACCTTTGCCAAGAAAATCCCAAGTGGAGTCCTGAAGAGTTGGACACAACTGAAAAATGACTAAACAATTTTATATACACACAAACTCTGTGTGTGTGTGTGTGTGTGCATGCACACACCACATACACATATTGCACTCAGGTCTAACACACCAATTTGCCCATTGTCACTTTCTTCTCCCCCATTCTCTCTTACCTTCGGCCCTGGATAGATGATGAAAGCTGTGTGATTCAACTCCACGTACAGGGATCTAGGTCCCATGTTCGGCTGGTTTAGTAAAAACATGAAGGAGTTATGAACAAAGTCTTTGGCAAGCAACAGGCTGCATTTGGAGGTAAGGTCATAGGTCTGTCCATCGAATGTCACCACGTGCCTGTCCCCAATCATCACGGCATGGTCTGGTGGAGAAAAGTCACAGAGACAGCTTTATGTTCTGGCCATGGTTAGCTGTTAACACTTGAACTTTTAGAGCCTGGGGTGTGACTAGGAGAAGGAGTTGCTCCTGGGATGAGGGGTTGCCCTGGTGATAAGTTCGCCTGGCTACCAACCAAGTATTTAAGGAAACCTGCAGGGTTTTCCCCCTGAGTCCACAGTCTCACACAGCAGTTCAGAGAACTGCAAAGAACTTAAAGCTCAGAACTTCTCACCAAACCTTTACTTTTATAGAGAAGCAGCTGAAAAGCAGCTGAAACCTCACACTGATTTGGCACCTTACATCTGACAAAGCATCAGGTGTTGTTTGGTGGATAGTGCAGGTATTATCCCCATTTCATAGTCAATTCACCATGGTCCTTTGGTTTATAGGTCTCAGACTGCAAGGATGCTATGCTGCATCTTGTGGGGCCCCTTTGCTAGGTCCCTCATCCCATCTTGCACCTTTGAGTCAAGTCCTGGATCCCCAAAATAGAAAACCCAGGAACACTTAGAACTTGAAGGTGATTTGACTGCATTTCAAGGATGTTCCCAAGTGTTGATTCTGGAGCTGACTTCTCTTCTTCTCCCCACTGCCTTTCAGGCTTTGGGTCATTTCAGTCCTTCTTGACCAGAGGGGAGAGGGCAAGGCAAGGAGGGGAAACTGTCTACCCTATCTATCAAGTCCCACTTCAGCAGCTCTGGAGGTTTTGTGGGGATGAATGAAAGGATGAGATGATTTTGGGAGAAGATGTAATTCAGGTTACTTTCGCTGGGGATCTTTTTCTTTTCCCACTCTATTAGCAGGCTGACCTGAGGCTGCCGGGAATAGAAGGAACCTGGAAGTCAGCCTTAGGACTATGAACTGTCTTATCTTGTTCACTAATCATTTCTTATTTCCCCAATTAGACCAAGCTCTTCCAGGGCAGGGCAGTAAGAGAGATGGCATGGATAGGTACTATCAGAAGTCTTGTATTTAAATTTCACCTCTGTGATTTATAATGTGTGTGATCTTGGGCAAGACCCTTACAAATGATACATTTAGAGCTAAAAGGGACCATAGATGTCCTAATACATCTAGTGTCTGAGGTTGGATGACAACCCAGGTCAACCTGACTTCAAGTTCAATACCTTGCCTCTTTCAATCTCCTGCTTTAACCTCTTTGAGTCTCAGTTTCCTGTCCTGTAAAATGAGGGAGGTAGACTCAATGACCTCTAATGTCCCTTCCAGTCTATGATCCTACTATTTATTAGCTGTGTGACTTGGAGCAGGTCAGTTGAGCTCTGCATGCCTCAGTTTTCCATATCTATACACCAGAGATAATTATACCTAGACCACCTTCATGTTATGAGCAGTAAGTGGTTCCTAGTGGGTAAGTACCATGGAAATGTGAGCTACTCTTTTGTCCTGTAGCTCTCACTGCAATGGGTGGTACAGTTTTATAAAGTCACTTAATTTTCCTGGGCCTCAGTTTCCTCATCTGTATGATGAGAGGCTTGGACTACATTACCTCTGATATCCTTTCTAGCTCTAAATCTTACGCTCCTACCCTCTTACTTCTTCAAAAAGAAAGGAAAAGAACATAGAGTGAATCTAATACTGGGCACACAGTAGGCACTCAGTGAACACATGCCACCTCAACTTTTTGACTGGTCAGTCACAGATGGGTTACCTATCCAGAGGCTGCCTGTGGTGGATGGTGTCCATTCTCATTTCTGAATCAGCCGGGATTCCCACATAATGTGGTTATAGTGGTTGAAGTGGAGACAGAAACCATTCATTCTCATGCAGGAAAATAAAAATCCCAACTCCTCTCTCAAACCAAGTCTCCCTGGAGGCACCATTTTCTAAATCTCATTGGTCCTTTCCCAGGAAGGGGTCTGGCTCAGCTCTTACTTCTCAATCTGCAGCCCCCTGGGCCTTGGGAGTGGGGGGTTGAGTCTGGATTTAATTACCATTCATTTTGCCTTTCCGACTTCCTGCTTTTAAAAAAAACCCTCCTCTTGGTTCTGTCTATTATATGAGCCCCACCTCCCACCCTTCAACTTCTTTGGAATCAGAGTGGTGCTTTAGGCTTTTGGGCACTCCAAGACTTGGGAGGAGGTCTGGCTTCTGTTCTCTGCTGCCTCCCACTGCTGAGGACTCTGCTTTCTCCCCCTTTTCACCCCTCAACCCCAGCCCTTGGGCCTGTGCAAGAACCCTTTCTGTCAGGATTTTAAAGCAAGGATTCTTAACTTGAGGTCTGTGAGCTTATTATTTTAAAAAATATTTTGAGAACTATATTTCAACATAATTGGTCTCTTTTATAATCTTATGGATTTTATTTTAGGCATTTAAAAACATTATTCTGAGAAGGGGTTCATAGATTTCACAGGACTGCTAAAGGGGTCCGTGAAATGGCAATGGTTATGAACCATATTTTAGTGGTTAGCCCATCTGAGCACTCAAAAAACAGCTGGTCCCATTTATGACTTCCATTTCATTTATCTAGAAACTGATTTTTCAAAAATGTACCTATCCAACCCCAAATTATACGGAGGTCTTTCCCAACCAGGGCAAGTCTCTCAAAACTAGAGAGTCAGTATGGATGGCATTGGGAAGACCTGAGTTCAAATTTTGCCTCACATGTGTACTATGGAGAAGTTATATGAACTTTCTGTGCCTCACCCTTCTCACCTTAGGACTATGATAAAATAAAGAGGTTGGATTCAGTGATCTTTAAGGCTCTAAATTCCTGGTCTTATGAACTTTAGGGCTTGGGACTCAGGAGGCCCAAGTTCTCCTCGAGGGCAAATTTCATCTCTCTGAGCCTTAGGTTTCCTCCTCTATAAAATGAGGCGGAGGTAGTTTTCTTCTCTATCAAATGAGGAGACTGGACTCTAAATTCCCTTTCTAAAGGTCTATGAGTCTTTAAGTTTCCTTCTTTGCTATTATGTCACCAGATATATTACTTACCTTCCTTCCCCCTCTTGATAGATCACTGCTCATTTTTTTCTTAAACAGCTGGGATAAATGGGGTAGAATGGGATAGGGAAAGCCCACCCCCCAAAGTCTTTGAGTTCCAAGGAAGGCGGAAGATGGGGAGGGTCTTACGTTCAAAGGGGTTCTCCAGCAGCCGATGCTTGATCCGATAGTACTCTGCTAGGAGGTTGATGCTGTATAATTCGCGAAGGGGCTGTAGCAACTTCTCCTCAATGAGATAGTTGGTCACCTTGGCCAAGTCCATTGGCTGATCCCCTTCTGGCAGCACTGGAAGCCTTACCACCACAGAGCAAGTCCTAGAGGGGACACACAGAGATCCCTTGAGTGCAAATCAAGACCTGCCTGGCCACCTTTAGAATCAGAAGTTTGTAGAACCTTAAAACTTGGAAGGCACCTTAGAGGCCATTTGATCTAACCTATACCTGAACAGGAATTTCCTCTATAAAATCCCCACCAAGTAAACCTCCAGTTTTGGCTTGAAGATTTCTAGTGATGGGAGAGAAGCAGTTAAGTGGCTCAGTGGACAGAGGCACACTGCATGTGGAATCAGGAGGCCCTGAGTTCTATTCCAGCTTGAGACACTTAATGGCTGTGTAACCCTAGGCGAGTCACTCAACTTCAGTTTGCCTCTATTTCTTCAGGGTTGTTATCAGTTTCCTCAACTGTAAAATGGGAATATAAACAGGACCTACCTTGTGGAGTTGTTATGAGGATCAAATGAGATAATATTTGGAAAGCTCTTAGCACAGTTTCTGGCACATTGTAGGTGGTATATAGGCCTATTCCTTCCCCTTCCCCTTATTCCCTCAATGGGGAGGGATTTTCCCTATCTCCTTCCAGGTCCCTCACCCTTCCCTTCAGTTCAATTACAATCAACGTGACTACTAAGCACTACCTACTATGTGCCATGGGCATCGTGAAGGATCACAACCCACACATATTCTTTTTCTTAGTTCTTTGTCTTTTCATTCCGAAAAAAAATGAATGAAAAGCTTGAATAACTGAAAAAGCATTATTAAGAAATAATGGTGTGCCAAATATTACATTAAATTCTGAGGTAGTAAATAGAAAGTCCCAGTTCTCTAGGAGCCCACATTCTAATAGGGAAACAATAGTTGTAGAATGGATGAGGAGAAAAAGGAGGCAGGGAAAGGAAAAGGAAAAAGATCACCAGTAGCTACCCATTTAATTCAATTCCACCAGCATTTACTGAGTGCCTACTAGGTACCAGAAATTCTATATTGGGGCTACAAAGACAAAAACCAAAATAGTCCCTGCCCTCAAGAAGTTTATATTCTTTTGGCATATTTTCCCCAGAAGGTATCGATGACCCCATACATTATCGTGGGAACAATGGAAACCTTGGTCAGGTCAATTAGTTGGTCAATAAACAGGAGGGGGAAAGAAAAAAAAAACCAGGAGAGAACTAATTTGGGGTTTGGCACCAGCATCGGAGGACAGGCATTTTCCTTTGCAGCAAAGGATGCTTTTTAGAGGAAGGTCTGCTATCTGGGGCTCACAGAGTGGCTTCTCCTTGCCAACCTTTTCTTTCTAACTGGCTTGAATCTTGGTCAGGAGACCATTCAGTTCCCAGGTGGATGTAAAGAGCTCAGCTTCTATTATCCACCTTCCCTTCTCAGTTCAGCCCAGCCAAAGTCTCAGGATCTATGTCTGCCTAAGCATTTCAGTCCAAATGCTGTGGATCTGGGGAACCCGTGATAGATACAGAGGAAAGAAGTCGAACTTGAAGATGGAAGAGAGAGGTTTTCCCTGACTGAGGATTTAGCCTCAGATACTTACTAGCTGTGTAATGCAGAATAAGTCACTAAACCTCTCCCAGACTCAGTTTCCTCATCTATGAAATGGAAATTAATAATAGTACCCACATCACAGGGTTCTTGTGAGAATTAAATGAGATGTCATATATAAAACACTCCATAAATCTTAAAGTACTGTAAATGCTACCTATTGTCACTATCATCAACAAGAGTAATCCAGGCCACTCATAAGTAATTCAACAACAAAATTCAGTACACATTTATTAAACAACTCTAATATGTGACACACTGGGAAAGGCGCTGACCATACATTCAGATGAGACAGATCTTGTGTAGATCAGAAGGATATTGTGATGTTAATGGGGGAAAGGCAATATGCTATGATATCATCATGGTAAAATTGAAACTGTCAGAGCAGAAATTGTTTCCTTTATTGGATTTATATCCCCAGGGCCTAACAAAATACTCTTTGATTGATTGATTGCCCCTGGGCAAGTCATTTAACCTCTGTTTGCCTTAATCCACTAGAGAAAAAAATGGCAATCCACTCCAGTATCTTTACGGAGAAAAACCCATGGACAGCACTGGTGTGATATGATCCACAGGTCACGAAGAGTTGGACATAACTGAATAACAGTAAGTAGTATAAACAGTTGGCCCAAAGTGTTCCAAGAAACATGGAGAGAGAAATATTACTTGCTTTTAAAACAATTTTTATTTCGCCTTTGTATCACCTTTATTTCCAAATAGATCTCTTTTCCAGTCTGCTGTCTCTGTAACTATCAATGATCTCTTAATGGCCATATCTCATGAATTCATGAATGGCCTTTTCTCAATCCTCATCCTTCTTGATCTCTCTGATGCTTTTGACACTCTCAGTCACTCTCTTCTCCCTGATACGCTCTTTTCTTTAGGTTTTGGTGACACTAATCTATCTTGATTCTCTTTCTACCTGTCTGACTCCAGTTTTCTTTACTGGATCTTCATTGAGGTTGGGCCTACTAACCATGGATGTCTGCCAAAGCTAGGTCCTGTGTCCTCTTCTCTTCTATATTATTTTATTTGGTGATCTCATCAGCTTCCATAGATTCAATAATCACCTCCATGATGGTGATTCTTGGATCCACTTATCCAACCCTTGTTTTTCCATTGACCTCCATCTTGCATCTCCAACTGCCTGTTGAACATCCCTGGCTAGATATCTCATGGACATGTTAAACGCAACCTGTTCAACATTAAATTCATTATCTTTCCTTTCAAACTTTCCCCTTCCTTTCCTTCCCCCTTCCTTTCTTCTTATTATTGTTGAGGGTACCACCATTTTCCCAGGCTTTCAACCTAGGTGTCATCCTCAACTCCTTCTTCTTTCTTTCCCCTCTCCCATACCCAAACTCTTGTCAAAGCCTATTGAATTTATTTCTGTCATATCTCTCCTATCTATCCCTTTCTCTCTTCCAGTATTACCACCATCTTAATGTAGGCCCTCATCACCCCATACATGGACTATGGCAAAAGCCTTTTGGCTCCTCTCCCTGTCTCAAGTCTCTCCCCATTCTGGACCATCCTCCATTCAGTTGTCAAAGTGATCTTCCTAAAGTCCATGTCTGACCATGCCACCTCCATAATCAAACACTACTGGCTCCCTATTACCACCAGGATCAAATATAAAATCCTCTTTGTCTTTAAAGCCTTTCATAAGTAGGCCCCTCCCAAACTTTCCAATCTTTTTACACCTTACCTATATTTTTACTCCTTACACATTTTCCACCTATTTTATGATCCAATGACACTGCACTTGCTGTTCATTGACACACCAGACATGTCCCCCTAATCTGGGCATTTTCACTGTTTGTTCCCCATACTAGAATTCTCTTCCTTATCATCTCTGCCTCCTGGCTTCCTTCAAGACTCATCAAAAATTCTACCATCTAGAAGAGTCTTTTCCTGATTTCCGTTAATATTAATGCCTTTCCTCAGTTGATTATTTCCAAGCTATTCTTTGTACATCTTGTTTGTACGTAGCTGTTCACACATTGTCTCTTCCAGTAGAGGGTGACCTCCCTGAGGGTAGGAAGGGTTTTTTGTTGTTGTTTTGCCTGTCCTTGTATCCCCAGTGTTGAGCATAGCTCCTGTGTTCAGTAAACGCTTCTTGTATTTATTTGTTGACTTTTCCCTACTCAGATAATCTTCCCTTGCAACAAAGAGTAAAAAAGACAGGAGGAAAAAACCATTTAGCAAAACTAACCAACACATCAGTTGAGTCTGACTGTCTATGTACAGTTCCACACTCACAGCTCCCATTTCTGCAGAGAAAAAGGAGAGAGTGGCATGTTTATCTCTACTTCAGGTCCTGGATGGCTCATTACCACTATAAAGAGTTCAGCTTCTTTTTCATTCTGGTAAAGATCACTTTCACCTGAGTGGTTAGGGTAAAGGCTCTATGGATAAGGTGGATGACTTAAGCCTTGAAATGTGGGTTTTCAGTGATGAAGAAAAAAGGCAGGAAATTTATTCCCTGTATGGGCAACATCCTGGAGACAGAGAGGTCAGGACAGGAACAGGGAATAGAGAAGGGGCACAAATTGGCTGGAACGCTGGCTATGGGAAAGGGAGTAATATGAATAAAAGTTGGAGGCAGATTGGGGAAAGCCTTGAATGCCTAGATCAAGAATTCATCCTTTATTTGAGAGTAAGTGATACATTAAGAAGATTATCTGGGTAGTGGTGTGGAGGGTGAATTGGGGAGGGGGGAGATCTCTTCAGCTTTTGGCTTCTTAGGTCAAACGGGAAAAGCCATGCTTACTCTGCCTAGCAGACAAGAGCACTGTGGGGTTTAAAATTAAATAACAGATGAGAGAGGCAGCAAGGGGGATACTGTAAAGGATAGAAAACTGTTCCCAAGGAAGACCTGGGCTCAGATCCCACCTCTGACACATACAGGCTCTGTGACCTTGGTCAAATCCTAGGCTGTGGTCTATAACTATTAAGTAGATGAGTGAATATTGATCTTCAGGGCAGAGGAAATTTCCTCTCCAGGAGTTCCTGGTCCAGAACAACCACCACAACAAAATGCCTCTTTCACCCTTACCTTGCGGAGAAGCTGTAAATACTGGACAAGGGTTTCCTTATTCTTCTTACTGCACTGGAGAATTTGGCTTCTGCCCACTTCAGTATCTGATGGGCAGCCTGGGGAAGAAGAGGTCAAAACAGCCACGTAAAAAGCCAGCTTCCCACTCTCTCCAAATATGGTTCTTGTGGTTGCCCCCTCACTCCCAGGGTGATTGGCTATCAACCTAACAGGGTTCCTGAGTCACAACCCACTCTCCATCCCTGAAGGAGGGGGAAAAGGGGTGGGATGAGATATATTATGTCTGGGACTCACCAGATCTAGGGCACCCTTGACAGCTTGTAGAGACAGCAGGATTGGCCTCATGAGCCAGGTGTCCTTCATCCCTGAGGGCACAAAGGCCTGCATTCTCCTCATAGTCTCCTCAGTCCTTTCCTGCCATACCTCATCCAGGGGTTTGAGTGTGACTTCGTAGTAGGCATCCTTCAGCGTAGCTAATGGCTCTGCAAGAGTTAGCCATCTCTAGCCCTCCAGCTGGAGACCTCTAGGACCTCCCCTGGGTGCAGGACAGCAAACCAAAGAGGACAAACCTTTCCAAGCCCAGTCCTACTCAAGCAGGGGTGGGGAACCTGCAGCCTTGAGGCCATATGTGGCCTCCTTGGTCCTTGACTGTGGTCTTTTGACTACGTCCAAGTTTTACTGAACAAATCCTTTTCTTAAGGGGATTTGTTCTATGAAGTTTGGATTCAGATTTTGAGAGTAAGGCCTCTCAAATAACTTGAAGCAGGGGTCTCAACACCTCAGGTAACAAACAAGCACTGGCCTGAATACCCAGACTCTAGAGTAACCCAGGAAGTCACTATAAAGGCAATTGTTTATTCCCTCCCTCTCTTTTTTCTTCTCTGCTTGGTTCCTAGGAGATTCTGTGAGGAATATCGGGGGACAAATAGGGGAGCAAAATGAGACTCAGAGGAGGAGCTGGGGAATAGTCACTTACTTTGCAGCTCATTTTGCGTCTGTTCCATAATGGTTTGGAGCCTCTCCAGGTGCAGGGGGAGGTGATGTTTCAGCATCTGCCTGGCTGAGCTTTGCCTCCACAGTCCAGCTGCTGTTCTGCCTCCTGCCTGGAGTGCTCTCACAGCAGCCTGGGACATCTGCAGGCCCCAGTGAGCTGCACTGTCCAGGAAATCAATCTGTGGCACCTGCCAGCCCAGAGAGGAAACCCCCTACTAACTGTCAGCAGCTCTGAAGGCTGGAGAATCTCCTGTAGCCCCTGTCCCCTCCTGAGAATTCAGGCCTGGAGTTTCTGGGAAGTTTTGACTTCATTCCCAGGGCACCAGAGCTTTTATCTGGTATAACTTTATATTTGGAGAAGTTTCCCTTTATCTCACAAAGAGTGATGTTAGGGTGGAATAAGGGATTTTCCATCTACAGGGCCACTCCCTGATTCAGAGAACTCTGCCCTAGACTCCAGAAATAAGGTGGCAGCTTGCAGAATAGAGCAACCCCACCCCCAACTCATGTCTTTCCATCACCCCACAGTCTTCTGATCCCTTATATCTCACTCTCATTTTCCTCTAGCCTCTAATATTTCTCCTCCCTTAGCCTGCATTTCACCTAAATCCATGTCCGTCAACCATCCAGTTCTTCCACTGTTTCCATAGCTAGGCAGGGGAACAGGTCTAATAGTTTCATGCTCTCTGAGACAATCTCACCTTCAACAGAAGGCAGAATGAATGCAAAAAATCAAGCTGAATGAAAGAGAAAGCATGGTTGAAACTTTGATGCCCTGTTAACAAGCTAGGATTCTTCCTCAGAGAGTGAGTTCAGCCCCTAGAACCATCCAGCAATAGAAGATACCAGGATTGGCTAGGCCAACGCACCAGATCCCGGAACTCCTGAAGGTAGGTGTCAAACACCTGGAACTTCTCCACGAGTCTGGCTTGTAGATGAGACCCAACCTCGGCCAGTTTGGACTGTGGGAAACACAAAAGCAGGACTGGCTGACGTAGAGACAGCATGAGTTGGGCTTGTTATAGGCTATTGAAGTAGGAGCTAGGGTCCAAGAGGCAAAGGCTGAGGAGAGCCCAATAGGTTATGTGAATAGCCCATTCTCGTCATCTATTTTATCTACTTCAGGAAATATGTATAGATACGGAAACAGATACACACATATACACACGCAAACATATACCTATACATATATATGTACATAAATACACATATACATGTATATACAGATAGAGCTTAATAAATGCTATTTTCTCTCCTACTTCTACTTCTTCCATGAGCTATAGATTGTAAATAACTCACCCCTCTCCTTCAGTGGGACTCCCCATTAGTCCCGTTAAGGCCCCCTCCTTTGACATGTAGTGAGAGGTTTGGACAAGTTTACCTCCATTTACATATCTATATATACATATATATACAATATACATATGTAAATTCCCCAAGAATAAATATATTATGTATTTTTCATGTTTTCATGTTTTAATATATGTATACATATATGTGAATATATCCATATGTATATACACACAAAAATATATGCATGTTTGCATGTGTGTATGAATGTGTGTGTGTATGTATGTATCCTTGGGGGAATCTGTAGGTATTAAATACTTGGATCTTCTCCATCAGAAGGAGAGAAGATGTACAGGAAGCAGGAATGTAATGTGACATCTTCCGCTTGGCAATTTTCATCTGTTTAGATGGACCTGTGATTTCAGTGATTTGGAAATTCCCTTCAACAATGTAGATTTCCACCTGGTCCTGCCTGTTCATGCTGTGTGGCTCTTGTCTATGTTGTCCCAAAAGTTTGCCCCAGGGGCCTATCCTGAAAGGGAAGCTTTAGACATGGGGGTTTGAAGGGAGAGGGAGAGGGAGAGAGGGAGAGGGAGAAGGAGAGGGAGAGGGAGAAGGAGGGAGGGAGGGAGAGAGAGAGAGAGAGAGGGAGGGAGGAAGAAGGGAGAGAGAGAGAGAGAGAGAGGGAGGGAGAAGGAAGAGAGAGGGAGGAGGGAGAGAGAGGGAGAGGCAGAGGCACTAAAAATCGGGTTTTGTTTGCTTAAGCTTTTAACACTTGCAATTAATTATTTAATTATATTAATATAATATTATGGTATATGGTATAATAATCAATTAATCAAATGAGTCAACAATATTACAAGCAATAATCCTTGTACCTGGATATCACTTTTATTTCCAGACTTTCCCAGCAATTATCCTGCCCTATCTTCACACTCTCTCCAGCCTGGGTATATGCAAACGTTAGGGAGTGTTCTTCCCACGGGACAACTGAGAAAAAGAAGGCCCCAAAGAGGTGGGCTGACTTCTCCAATATATTATAGACCATGTAGGAGGTGGTGGAGCAGAAACGTGAGCCCCAATCTACTTCCTCCCACCCCAGGTCTCTTCTAATTTAGAACATCTACTTATTTGAAACCAAAAAAGGAGACGTGAGGAGAAAGGGACTGGAAGCTATCTGTCCATCCCTAACAAAGAGGGAAAATATGTAAAGAAAAATTCCCCAATGGATAAATGGCCAAAGAGGGAAATTTCAGAGGAAGAAATTAAAGTTATCTATAGTCATATGAAAAAATGCTCTAAATCACTATTGATTAGAGAGATGCAAATCAAAACAACTCTGAGGTACCACATCACACCTATCAGATTGGCAAACAGGACAAAACAGGAAGATGATAAATGTTGAAGATGTGAGAGAGTTGGAACACTAATTTGTTGTTGGTGAAGCTGTGAGCTGATCCAACCATTCTGGAAACCAATTTGGAACTATGCCCAAAGGTCTATAAAAATGTGCATACCCTTTGACCCAGCAATATCGCTTCTAGGGCTGTATCCCAAAGAGATCATAAAAATGAGAAAAGTTCTCACATGTACAAAAATATTTATAGCAGATCTTTTTATGGTGGCCAAGAACTGGAAATTGAGGGGATGCCCATCAACTGGGGAATGGCTGAACAAGGTGTGGTATATGAATGTAATGGAATACTATTGTGCTATAAAGAAATGATGAATAGTTGGACTTCAGAAAAACCTGGAAAGACTTATATGAACTGATGCTGAGTGAAATGAGCAGAACTAGGAGAACATTATACACAGTAACAGCCACAGTGTGCCAGGACTGTTTCTGATAGACTGAGCCCTTCTCAGCAACACAAGGACCTAAAACATTCCCAATGGACTCGATGCAAAACGCCATCCACATCCAAAGAAAGAACCATGGAATCGGAATGCAGAATGAGGCAGACTATTTTCTCTTGTGCTATGTTTTGTTTTGATTTTTCTCATGGTTTCTCCCGTTCGTTTTAATTCTTCTATGCAACATGACTAACGTGACAATGTGTTTAATAAGAATACATGTGGAGGGAGGGGGAGGAAATGTAAAACTTATGGAAGTGATTGTTGAAAACTGAAAACAAATAAATTAAATTTTTAAAAATATGTAAAGAAAAGCCAAAGATGATGCCTTTGTCATCGCTGAGTCTTGACTCTCCAAACTCTCTACCTCCTTCTCGTCATCTAACATATTGCCCCTCCCCCAAGCTTCTGCCCTGGGGCCTTTCCTCTCCTAATTGGGGACCGCCATTTTAGGAAAGACCAGCCCCACATCACATCTCTCTTACCTCAGTGGTCCAGATTTCTTCTCCTCACCCGAAGCATTACCTCACTCAGGTACCCCTGCTCCCTACTCATTTACTAGTACCTTTATGTAAGTTGTTTTCCTACATTACAATGGACGTTTATTGAAGGTAGGGACCAACTTGTTTGATTGTATTTGTACCCCTGGTACTTAGCCCAGTGCCTGGCACATAATAAATGGCATATTTTCTGATATCTACCCCTTCTCTGAGCTGTAGATTCATAATGACCTGTCACTCTCTCCTCTTCATCAGGCCCCAGTCAAGGATTCCCCCCCCCCCCCAACACACACATAGTACCACAGGGAGGAGAAGCCTGTGCAAGCTTACCTCCATGTTTGCAATGGGAGTGATGCAGCCGTGCGCGGCCAGGCTTAGACTCTGGTTGGCAGCCCTGAGGACCACCTGGCCCAAGTGTTCATTTTGCCCACCACTGACAAGAAGCACAGCCTCAGCCTTGGCCACTTGCCTTCCATCAGAGCAGGCACTGATTTCCACACCCTCCTCCTTTGTCCCTAGGGCAATGAAAGGACAAATTGATTCACTAGGATGCTTCTCATCTGGCTACTCTGACACTGGGCCCTGAAGGGGGAAGGGCCACACTCATAATGGGTTGGATATAAACTATCGAACATGTATGTACACAGATATGGTTATGTACAAAGCAGAAATAAGATAATTTTTTTGGGGGGGAAAGGGTATTAGTGTGCATGCAAGTAAGTGTATGTGTGTGTGTGTGTGTGTGTGTGTGTGTGTGTGTGATATCAGGAAAGCCCTCATGTGTGTGTGAGAGATATCAGGAAAGCCCTTGTGTGTGTGTGTGTAATATCAGAAAAGCCCTTGTGTGCATGTGTGTGTGTGTGTGTGTGAGATATCAGGAAAGCCCTTGTGTGTGTATGTGTGTGTGTGATATCAGAAAAGCCCTTGTGTACGTGTGTGTGTGTGTGTGAGATATCAGGAAAGCCCTTGTGTGTGTGTGTGTGTGTGTGTGTGTGATATCAGGAAAGCCCGTGTATGTGCGTGTGTGTGTGTTTGTGTATGTGTGGGATATCAGGAAAGCCCTCGTGTGTGTGTATGTGTGTGTGTGTGAGATATCAGGAAAGGCTTCATGGAGAAGGAGGCCCTTGAGCTGAACCTTGAAGGAAGTTAGAGAGAGATGGTGGTGAAGAGGGAGTACATTCTAAGCCTGGAATGGGAGCTAGCCAATTCACAGGACTGGGAGCACATTTTGGCTCTCCTCACAGCACTTAACAGTGCAGGCCACACTGCCGTCTAATAAATAAATGGTGAATCAGACTGAAGTTAGATCACTGGGTAGAAGTGCCAGGGACTTAGGTCACATTTGTACTCTCAAAGTGATGGTTTCCCTAGGAGCAGAGAGGGATATCAGCTCCAATCAGGGTAAGTCCTTCAAAGTAACTGAAGGTTGTTTCCAAAGAAGAGATGTGAGAAGACATCCCTTCTCTCCTTCCCCTGCTCATTTGAAGATGTTGCGGTCCACAAAGGAATAACTTGGTGGGAAAGGGGAAGGGATATAGGAGGGAACCTAGGTAATATAATAAATGATATTTAAAAATCTATCAATCTTTTAAATGTAGATTTGTCTTCTCTTGTTTGAGTTTTCTATTCATTACAATCTACCATCAGCACCATCCAATATTCCTTTTACATGTTTTGATGGCCTAAGGACAGACTAAGAACAATGAACAGGCAGATTTTGGTTGGATATAAAGAATATTTCCCTAACAGTTACAACTGCTCCTAAGTAGAGTACCTTCACTTGCCAGTTAGTGAATTGGCTGGATAAACCATTGTTATAGAGCGGATGCCTCTTTAGGCATAAATTGGACAAAATGACCCTAGAAGGCCCTTTCAACTCTGAGACTCTATGGTCAAACTTTTCTTTGCATAATATTTACATTTCAGTTCAGGTTTTTTCAGTCACATCCAACTCTCTGTGAACCTATTTGGGGCTTTCTTGGCAAAGATACTGGAGTGGTTTGCCATTTCTTTCTCCATCTCATTTTACATATGAGGAAACTGAGGCAAATAGTTAAGTGACTTGCCCAGGGTCATGCAGCTAGTAAATGTCTGAGGCCAGATTTGAACTCTGGACGATGAGTCTTCCTGATATAAGGTACAGCATTCTATCTACTGTGCCACCTAGCTGCCCCAAAATACACATACATGTTCCCAAAGGTTGCTGATGCCTTCACCTACCTTTTCCATATGCCAGGTAAGCCCGGAGACAGTTTGAGACCCAGGAAGCTGTCAGCTCCAACTTTTCCTCTCTTTCCATGCTCCCCTGTAGCAGGACTATGGTCTGAGAGGCTGATTCAGTGACCCTTCCCAGCAGACTTACTTGCTGATCTCCTGGTGCCTTCAGCTATGATTAAGAGAGAAACTCAAGTCTATTGGATTGATCATAACCCTCTCCTACCTTTGTCACCCAAAGGACCCAAAAAAGGTGAGTCTGAGGATGTGCTAAGTAAAGAGAGAAAGAATAACAGGGCTGACCATCTTTCTTACACCTTCTCTGGCTCCCCAGTTTCCCTCCCTTCTGTAGTTCTGAATTATAAAGAAGTGGAGGAACATGTTAGGTTCCGAAGTAAAAGAGAGACTCCTTATATAGGGGAAGAAAGTGGTCCTCTAGGTAATGTGAACATCACACCAAGGGCTCCTTGCCCCCAAAACATCTCCAGCATTCACCTGCCATACCCACTTATTAAGAGTCATAACATCAGTCCTCATCTTTAAAATGAGGCCAATAAGGAGAGTGTGGTACAGGGGGGTAAGAGCACTGAATATGGAGTCCAAAGACCTAGGTTCTAATTCTACCTGTTTCACTACAGAGGGAACATCTGTCACTTGGGTGACCTTGATCAAGTCACCAGGGCCTCAGTTTCCTCTTCTGTAAAATGAGCGGGTTGTACTAGGTGACTTCTCTGGACCTTTCTATGATATCCTATGATATTTTATAGGACACAATATATAACGTGATCCACGCTCAGCTTGCCTTACAGGGCTGCTGAACATCTCCTAGGAGAAAAAGTTTTCCAAAGCATTTTGAAAACTGCGTAGCATCCCTGTATGCAGGAGAAGAATCATAGCTCTAGATAGAGCCAGAAAGGAGGGCATCTAATGCAACTCCCTCACTTTACAGCTAAGGAAACTGAGGCCCAGAGCAGGTTAAGTGACTTGTCCAAAGTCACATTGGTAGGGTCAGAGCCAGAATGTGAACCCAGGACCTCTCTAGTATCAATGCACTTTCCACGGTCCTATGCTGAGGTTGCTATTTCTATCATGGGAGGAAGTAATAGGGATAGTTATTAAGATTTTCTGCAGGAATGGAGGCACTGGGGCCATGATGATGGGGAAAAGCAGCCCATCTGTCTATGGATTAGGGGCTGAGTATGACCAAGAGGGAGGGACGCTTCTCTAAGGAAATAGGGACACGTTTCCCCCCAGGGCCTGCCGCTAGATGGCGGTGTGATGCAAGCAGAAAAAGCCTGCCTCCCCTCCTCCACCCATCCCCAAAACGGAAATTGGACACTGACCGAGAACCCCAGGACTAGCCCGCACTGTACTTTTGCATAAGAGTAGAAAGAGGGGACACCAGTGACCCGAGGAATGGGAATGCTGACCACCGTCCCAGAGCCCTGAGGACCAGGATGCAGTTTCGGGTCCAAGATCAGAGACCCACCAATTTGATCCTCCTAATTTCACAGCCTCCTAGTACTGGAAGGGACTTCACACACTGGCTAGTCCAACCCACTTATTTTAACAGATGAGGAAAAGAGGCCCACAAGGTTCTCTTTTCTTTGAGAATAGAAAGCTGGGAGTAAATTTAATTGTGCCCACAACCCAGAAAGACTTGCTCAAGGTCTCACGGAAAGCAATCATCAGAGGTGGGATTTGAACTCAGGTCCTTTCCCTCCAGAGCCACCATATAACAAAATCTGACTTTTTGGAGTGTCTGTTAGAAGAGCACATGGTCATCACCTCAGGACTCCCTGAGGGAGCTTCATTTCTGGACTGCATGAATGCACTGTGAGGAAGAGTGGGGGGAGTCTGCAGTTCTTTCCCAAACTCAGGGAGTTATAACTTAACACTAGGTGGAAGTGTTAGGTAACCCATTCCTCCCACTCCTCCCTCCCACCCAGGTCCTCTCCTTTAAGAACATAAAGCTAAAATCAAGCTTAACTGTGCCCACAACCCAGAGAGAAGTTATGCCAGGCAGAATCTGATCAAACAGCTGTCATCCCCATTCACATGTTGTTGTATGCCTGTGAAATCTGGACATTATGCCAGGAAATTGATTCTTTTCCATTTGAACTATCTTGGGACAATTCTGACGATCACTTGGCAGGATAAGGTAACAGACATGGGGTCCTTTCTCAAACTGAACTGCCAAACATTCAAACTCTACTGCAAAGAGCACAACTCTGATGGGCTGGTCACACTGTTTGAAAGCTGAACATACATTTGCCTAAAAGATTATTTTGTGGAGAACTCACACAAGGCAAGTGCTCACACATAGGTCAGAAAAAGCCATCCACGGACACTCTCAAGGTCTCTCTGAAGACCTTTGGTATTATGAGACTTGGGAGACACTGGCACAGGACCACCCAGCTCGGCGTACCTGCATCAAAGATGGCACCGTGCTCTCTGAGCAAAGCAGAATTGCAGTAGCTCAAAAGAACACGAGATGCACAAATTTAGAGACATCTCCACTCCAAATGTTCATACGTACTATTTGTGCCTCACCTGTGATACAGCCTTCCAAGCTCTTATTGGTCTGAACAGTCACAGTCTGACACACTGTACCTTGACCTTAATGATGTCATTTTGGTCCTTTTTGAGAAGAAAGGGAAACAATCAACCATATGCTTGGGGCATTGGGATTGTTCTAGAAAACAAGCGGTGATCCTTACACCCTTGCACACACGCATTTACATGCAATGATGTCTACACAAAGGATAGAGGTGAAAGGCAAGTGCTCCACCATGCTTTGGGGTGGCAGACTGGACCTCCATCCCCAATCTCCCAACACTCATTCTGTTCTCATCCTGAAATGCACACTCATCAAGTCTCTGCCTCTCCTTCCATCTTCTAGAATTCTCAGTATCCAGTCTAGTTTTTAATCGCCCCTTTGCATATACAACAGCATTCTGCTCACTTCTGACATCCCTCAATTCTCTCCCTTCCCTCAGTGGAAAACAATCAATTGTTCCTCTTTCTAGTCTCTCCCACAACCAGGAGAAGGATTCTTTCAATGTTCCAGTCAGTGGCGTCTAAAGCTTTCTCCCCTTCCAGCCCTGCAGTTTTCCTCTCTCCAGACCAAAATCCCTCCTCTGAGTCCCATTAATACCCCTTTCTCTTTGGAGGAGAAGAGGGGACCCCTGCTTCTTTGCATGTTCCCAACAGAGAAATACCTAACACTTTCAAGAATTCCTCCTGGCCTAGGGGACTTGATATCAGTTAATCCATTCCTTTTTGCTGGGTGGGTGAGTCTGCAAATTAAAAAGGCTCTGATGGCTTGTCACAATGCTTTGTTCAGCTCTGGTCAGAACTCCTTTCCATAGGCACTAGCCTCTTATCCTTTCCTCAGAGGTCTAAACAGTGCTGAGGGAAGCCATTCCAATAATTCCTCCTATCTGCCTCTTGTCCACCTGAAGTGAAAGTTGAGTTTAAAGGTACTTCCCACAGGGATTTTCCTTCTCACCTCCATCTGTAAGGCCTCTCAGAACCCCTATACTCCTCAAAGCAGGAACGGTGCTGATCAGCCCTCCTCTCTCCTGATTCTGATACTGCATAGAATGATACTATATACAGTTTTAAAAATGCGTTGGCCTATATTTTATGCTAGGAGATGATCACCTTGGAGCTGAGTTCATTCACAGCCTATTCCCAGGCTCATAGACATACAGGGTATCCCAAAAGTCTTAGTGCAATTTTAAGTTATAAAAGCTGATTAGGACTCTTGCAACTCCCTACATGACTGGGATGGAACCTTAGTTCAATATCTAGTCTAATCCTCTCATTTGACAGATGAGGAAATTGAGGCCCAGATGGGAAATGGCTTGCCTAAAGTCACACAGGCAACAAAGTGGAATCCTGAAAAAAATCCAAACGCTGGCCTTGGGAAAGAAAATCATTGTCCAGATCTCCCATGCAGGTAGATAATCCTCATGTAGGTGGCACAGTAGAGAAAGCACTAGACCTGGAATCAGAGAGACCTGAGTTCAAATCCTAGCTCAGATACTTACTAGCAGTGTGACTCTGGGTGAGTCACTTAACCTCTGCTTATTTAGTTTCCTCATCTGTAATATGAATGAATAAAAAATTAAATAGTAGCACCTACTTCCCAGGATGGTGGTGAGATTAAGATAAGACAATATTGATAAAGCTCTTTGCAAACACTAAAGTGTTATACAAATACTATAACGAGGATGAGGATGACGACAAGAAAGTCATTTAGTCTCCACATTGCAAACACAGGCATGGGAGACCTAATATGGCTATACCCTGGGGAATCCAGGTTTCTACTGACCTCTAGTGGCTGTTTCCCTATTCTCTCCTGCTTGCTTATATTTTCCCCCCTTTCCCATCTTGATTCTAAGGATCACTGACAAATCGACCAAATGATCCAGGATTTCATATCAAAAAACCAGACCATGCCATGCCTACAAACTCTGGGAAGCTTGTCAAGGCCAGCCTTTGGGTCACAGTCTGTCTTGTTTTTAATCTATTTTAGGCACTTTAATAAATGCTTTTTGGTTGACTGATTGTTTAGCCAGATAACTCTGTCCATTAAGCCTTCAAGGGTTGTCTAGATAAGGTGTTCTTATGTTGATTTATGCATGGACCTTTTCGGCATCTGGTGAAGTCTACGAATTCCTGCCAGAATGTTTTTAAATTCATAAAATGGAATACATAGGTTTTACAAAGGAAATCAAAAGATGTAACTTTTTTCCCATTCAACTTCATAGACTTCCTTAAAATATTATACCCATGAATTAGACCCTAGTCTATAGTTACGTACACTTCTACCTACTCATCTGAGTCTTTCTTAAAAACTTACGCCAAGAAGGTACCCTTCTTAGCTCCAAATAACTCTTAAATCAGTCAACGGTCTAACATTCATTGTTGTAGTTCAGTTGTTTCAGTAGTGTCTAACTTTCTATGATTTGGGGTTTTATTGGCAAAGGTACAGGAGTGATTTGCCATTTTCTTCTCCAGCTCATTTTACAGATAAGTAACTGAGACAAACAGGGTTAAGTGACTTGCCTAGCTAGTAAATGTCTAAGGCCACATTTGAATTTGGGAAGATGAATCTTTCTAACGCCAGGCCTAACACTCTATCCACTGCACCACCTAGCCACTATTCTCACATCCTTACACACACTGAAAGCCCAATTCTTTCCTTCTATGTATCAAAGGTACCATCCAGTCAAGTTCGATTCCACTCAGCTTTCCCATCATTGAAAGTTACCTTTGTCTAACTCATTGAAAACGTGTGTGTCCTGGATAAAATAACCCTAGGAGGCTAAACTTTCCTTGAAAAATGATCAAGAAGATAATTCTTAATCTGCAGAAAAGTATCCCTTCTCTCCCCACTTCTCTCTCTTTTCCATGGGATGGGGAGAACGGTGGACATGACCAGTACCAGGATATCTCGCTGAGCCATAATTTAGCAAAGATCATCTACCCATCCAAGGTGACAGATAGTGCAAGGGAAGCTGTCTCCGTATTATTGCTGGAATTGTTGTGAGGTTGCCTGGTACCTACTACACCAATCTAACACCCACCAGGTACTCTCCGTTTTAGGAATGGAAACCCAGAGGCAAATTTAAGCTGGATTTATAAACCCAGATTAATTCAAATAAGCTGTACAGACTTTTACAAACCACTACTTGCTTGGTATTCGTGTATACTGCAGTCACCAAGTCATGAGCGTTTAAATGATATACACAGCTGTGTATATCAATTAATCAACAGACATTTAAAAAATGCCTATTATATGTCAGACACTGTGCTAGGGATCCAAACAGTCCCTGCCTTCAAGGACTCTCTCCCTTATTGGGGAAATCGAAGTATATATATGAAAATCTTTTTGAATTCAAATCCAGTCTCAGACACTTGCTAACTGTGTAACACTGGGAAAGTCATTTAACCCAATTTGCCTAGGACACACACATTTTCAACCAGTTAGGCGAAGGTAACTTTCAACAGCTGGGAAGCTGAGTGGGACCAAACTTGACTGGATGACACTTTTGATACATAGAAGGAAAGGACTGAGCTTTCAATGTGTATTCTTAATATGAGAACAGCAGCTAGGTGGTGCCATAGTGCTGGATTTGGAGTCAGGAAGACATCTTTCTGAATTCAAATTTAGCCTTAGACACTTACTAGCTGTTTGACCCTAGGCAAGTCACTTAACCCTGTTTGCCTCAGTTTTCCCATTTGTAAAATGAGCTGGAGAAGGAAATGGCAAACCACTCCAGTATCTTTGCCTAGAAAACCCCCAATGGGGTCACAAACAGTCAGACATGACTGAAAAGTGACTGAACCTGTAGGAAATGGCATTTGAACTATTTGAAGAAAATCAGAGACTGTCTCTAAGAGGCAGAGGTGAGGAGAGAGTAAAATCCAGGCATGGGAGACAAAAAGTGCAAAGTTCTAAAGGTAGGAGGTGCAACATGATGGGAAAATAGGAGCAAGAAGGTCAGTTTGCCTGGACCAAAGAGTTCATGACATGGAGCAAAGTAGTAGGAAAAGACTGGAAAGGCGGGTTGGAAGCTGGTTGTGGAGGGCTTGAAATGCCATAGAGTTTGAATTTGATCCTTAAGGTCGCAGAATCCTATACGACATAAATCGGTCAACAAACATTTATTAAGTAGCTACTATGTGCCAGGCACTGGGTTAAGTCCTGGGCATGCGAAGAAAGGCATGGGACAGTCCCTACTCTCAAGGAACTCATAGTCTAAGGAAGAAGACAATATGCAAACAACTATGTGTGGCTGCGGAGGAGCTATGGAAAGAAGGCACTAGTGCAGAGGTGGGGAACCTGGGGCCTTCAGGCCATATGTGGCCCTCTAGGTCCTCAATGTGGCCCTTTGACTGAATTTAAACATCATAGAACAAATCCCCTTAATAAAAGGATTATAAATATAATAATAATATAATAAGACCAGCTAGATCTACACTGACCACACAGAGGAGAGAGCCTAGGCAGATTTCCCTACTTAGTCTAAAATGTCTCCTCTCTGTAATCTCTGTCTTTTTTTTTCCCATGCTCTGGAACTCCCAACATAGAACCTGCTCCCTGCTCCCCCAGCACATACCTCACTTGCCCTGCCTCCAGAGGTCCTAATTAACAAGACCCTCCTTGTCCCTCCCCTTCCCCCCCACCAAGAAGAGTAATCAATCACTTCTTTTAATCCCTCCTCACAAAGGCATGGGGGATCTTCTTGGAAAAAGGCACCCCCTCCATCTCTCCCACTCCCAGGCTTGCAGGAGGCCTCATCTTTAGACAATAAAGCTCTGATTGAAGCAAATCCCTGTAACTGAGTTCACTTCAAGGGAAGCACCATTGGAAAGAATGTGATTCACTTGTAAATGAGCTAAAATGCCCTTGATGAGACAAGCAGGGTTATTTAGGCATTATTCACCCTGGGTTAAAGACCAGTTCCTTTTGGTTATGTAATAATACCTCACATTTGTACTTGATAGTTTTAAAACCATTCCTGATGCATTAGCTCATATGTGACAGGCAGTGTGACCCAGAACTGACTTCCAGGGGTCACAAAGGGAATTACTGTCTTAATGAGGACTAGAAAAATGTCACCCTAAAATCAAAGCCTAATGGATCTTCAAGGGACAGGATCTGCCTGCTCTTTTAAAGTTTAGGGGAACCAAACTTTAATGGCTAAACTGAATGGCTAAATTGGGTTCTCCCATGCTCAAACCTAAGGTAAAAGGAGGGATGGTACTGAAGGGCTACTCACCTCTAGCTCTCCAGAGAAGTCTTGAGTCTTTGGAGTACTATGGTTCCTGAGGGTCAAGACCAATACCAAACCATCCCCAGGGTCTGGGGCGAGGCGGAGCAGGTTCCTAGATTGTAGCATGAAGCTGCCTTGGTTCAGTAGGTGTTCTCCAGAGATTACAACAGCCTGGAGACAGACAAGGGAGCAGTCTCTAAACTGAAATCTGAACACTGAATCCATCCCCTCCAGGTTGGACTTCCTCTCCAAAACAAAACTCAAAAGCAATTCAAGAAAACCATAGGTTCTGTGTTCAAGGTGTGAAAAGGCATTTCAGAGAGCCATATTTTGTAAGGTTGGCTATGGAGTTACTGAGCTGGATCAGTAACAAAATGAAAATGATAGGATGAAAGAGACAATATCTTTTAAGTATAATTTGGGCTAGTGCCTGGTGGGGAATAACCCATGACCTTTGTTGTAGTTGTGGGAAAACTAGCCTTATCAAATATCAAATCAGTAGCCAATAGTATTCACCCCACCTTCCACCCCCCAAATCCCCTTCTCCTATGGAGTAGGAGTGACTTACACTGGAAAGATCACAGAGTCCCAGTCTGAGAGAATGGCTGAGATGATTGAGGTAGTTAGTCTCTATTTCTCCCAGGAAGGTTTGCTTGGGGCAGGAGGTCAAGAAGATATTCTCTAGAGTCACTTCTGCATGGAGTCTATCTGACAGCAGTGGCCGCTGTCTCTGTGGGGAACAGGATAACCAGGGAGGCTGGTGGCAGACTTTTCAGTAAGGAAGAAAATACCTGCTAAAGTGGGATCTGAATTCCTGGTCCAAACATTAGGCCAAGTGTGTTGGCAGACCCTAGGGAGGCACACTCTAGTCCTTACCCTGAGAACAAAGGGAATGAGTAATAGCGGTATGTTCCCCACCACACAGGGCATGTCTACATACCCATACTACCATTTATGTATGCCAATGTATGTAGGCACGCCCAGGTACTGTTGGTTTTTAAGGGGGAGTAAGGAGAGCCTTGCAAAAATGTCTCCCCTTATAATCCAGTCTGTTATTGATGTCAGAAATTCCACCGTTAGATTTCATTCCTTTGGCTTAAAGGAATTATCTCCACTAAGAGGGACATATGACTGAATGGGAACACAATTGTTATTTCCTTAGGATAAAGGAGTTTATCAGATTCAAAGTTAGTTTTTATGGTAGTGGGACAGATCCTGAGGGGAGGAGGCAGAAGGGAAACAAAGCAGAAGGATCCTTTTCCTCTAGGAGGTAGGAAGAGAGGAAGTAAGCCAGAGGAGGTAAGAAGAAGGAAAGGGAGATGAGAAGACAAACTTCCCTTATTTCACAGTTCTTTCTAGCACTAGCTCCATCCCAGCTTCTGGGAGATGAGAGTTCTGAGCTGGCTATCAGAAGGTCTGGAGGCTGTCTGTTGAGAGCTCTGGACGCAAGGTTTCCTCAAGCTATCCCAGGTGCCCTGGCAGATAGCTGTAGGAGTCAGACTTTGGGCCTTCTCCCCTCCCATTTATGTGCCCCCCAAAAATGCCCAACTATGTCCCTGTGTCCTGTCCTTAGCTTCCCACGCCCCAACACTACTAACATCCAAGCCATTCACAATATCTCTCTACTTGGGGCATCCCAGAAAAAAAGACTTGTAGTGTGGGTCTTGAGTGACACTTTCCCCTGTGACACTAGCCACCATGTTGTGGATCCTTGAAAAGCCAAAGATGCCCAGAGTAAGTAACCACAGTCTTCCCCTGTGGGGAACAAACCAGTTTATCTATGAAAGGACTGAAGAAGCTTCTTGTCTTCTATTCCCAGGAAATCTAGCACCATGGAGGTGCTATGGTTGAAAAAAAAATAAACAAAGGTGAACACTGAAAGTAAGAACCAAATCAATTCTCATGCCTGGGATATCTCAGGTGCCATTTTCTATGAAAGAAATGAGACTGAGTTAAATGGCCTTCCTTCCAGGTTCATGAGAATAAGTCATTCGGAGATGATAGAAAACAGCCCCCCTCTTCCTGGCTGTCACAGCATCGCTTTGGCTTTTCTCATGTTACCTCATATTTCAGACTTTGTTTGACTTTCTGGCTGTCCCAGGACAGATCAAGAAGCTCGCTGAACACCACTGCCGTCTGAGTTACAGATCCACAGGCCTTGAGATTGCCCAGGGTCAGGAATTTCTGGAGCTAATCAAGGGAAAAGCATTGGTATTAATGATTCTGGGAAAAGGGATATTTTTCTCTTTGGTATGAAAATTAAGTGATCATACTTTAGTGCTGTTTTCAGAGTTTAATAAAATGCAGCCGTACTCCGAGAGAAAGGGATAGACCAGCCGGCTGTCTTCAATTTATCCTGTCTGCATCATATTTACACGTTGATGCTTGCATATAACGACAAATAACAGCAAAAATTATAACCAACATTTTAATAGTCCTTACTATGTGCCAGGCACTTAAAAATGTGATCTTCTTTGATCCTTATGACAGCCTGGGTTATTATCCCCAATTTACGGATGAGGAAACTGAGGCAAACAGAAACTAAATGACTTGCCCAGGGTCAAACAGCTAGTAAATGTCTGATTTGAACTCAAAGGTGAACTCAGGTCCTCCTGTCTAGACTATGAACTTTTTGAGAGCAAGTACTGGATTTGATTTTGCCTTGGTCGGTATCTCCAGAGCCTGACACACATTAGGTGCTTAATAAATGCATGTTGGCTTCACTTGACATCTCTTCTTGTCCTAGAGCCAAATCTGGTTTCAAAACCTGACTCCTGATCCAGAGAGCTGGTAAGGTAGAGAGAACACTCGTTGGTGAATAGAAAACACAGAACAGATATAGAATTATAACATATAGAAGAAACTTCTTTGGAGTTTGAACATGACGTAGAGTTCACTTTCTCTTTGCCTAATCTTTCTTGCAGAACAGTCTTGCATTTGTGGCAGAAATTGGGGGATAACTGCATTTGTTTAGCATCATGACCAAGGCCTGTACAAGGTACCACATCTTGGTCCGTGGGCACCCAATTCAGAGCATTTACCAAGCACTTGCTATGTGTAAGTTTCCATGCTAGGTACTATGGATACAAAGGTTTTTTTTTTTTTTAATGACAAAGTTCATGTCCTCGAGGAACTTACATTTTCCTGGGGTCACAGGCACCATGATAAAAATGAAGGCTTTAGAACAAGCCATCATAGGAACATATAGGCTTATGACTCCTCAAAACTCTTCCTCTTCCTGAACTGGTGGGGACTCATCCGTAAAGGATTATATATATTCTACAATGCTCCCCGTTGCAACAGAATGGGAAGTCTTTGAGAGCAAGAGCTGTTTCCTTTTTTCCTTTGTGTCCTTGGTACATCCTTCCAAGGTGGTCGCATTTTTTTATTGACTGATTGATTGTAGAGCCCTTGGAGTGGATGGTCAGTGGTAGCTCATGGTATTGCCATCTCAATCCTCAGACCCCCTCAGAGGGGAAAGCCTCCCTCCCCATCACATGTACCTGTCCTGAGCATGCGGTCAGACAGCCTTCCCAGCTGGTGATGGCAGCCTCTGACCTGTCTGCCCAGGTGAACTGGAAGTTGACAGGTTTCCCCCTGTTCCAGGTAAGTTGTACCTATAGTCAGAGGCAAGAACCAGATGTGCTTCAGAATAATAAGACTGGATTGGCAGCCCGCCCCCTCTGCTCTGTACCAAGGTCCAGTGCCTACACTAGGTCTCCAAGCTGTTGACTTATCCCATGGCTGATATCTGGGTACCAAATGAAGAGACGGAAAGAAACCAAAGCAGAAAAGACTTTACCATCTCTCTCTCTATAAGGATAGATGCCATCTGTCTTGAACAGTTTTGACACTGACCTACTTGGAAGCAGGGGTTTTTTAGGATCACAGTATCTCAAGCTAGAAGGGGACTCAAAGGAAACCTAGAGGAAATTGAAGCCCAGTGCCCTGTCCTAGGACATATATGTAGGTAGTAAATAGAAGGGTGGGATGTGAATCCAGGTCCTCTGATTCCAGAGACTCTTTCCATCTCTTAGAAACCTTTGTAGTTTTTTTAATAATATTTTTTCCAATTATATGTAAGGACAATTTTTAATATTCATTTTTTTTAAAAAATTTAATTAATTTATTTGTTTTCAGTTTTCAACAATCACTTCCATAAGTTTTAAATTTTTCTCCCCCTCCCTCCCCAAGACAGCATGCAATCTTATATGGGTTCTATACTTACATTCTTATTAGACACATTTTCACATTAGTCATGTTGCATAGAAGAATTAAAATGAATAGGAGAAACCATAACATTCATTTCTTATAAGATTTTGAGTTCCAAATTTTTCTCCCTCTTTCCTCCCTAAGATTTTAAGCAATGTGATATAAAACTTTTTTAGTTTTAAGGAATTACACAACAGCATAAAGCCCATTTTTCTCCTTTGAAATATAACTATTCCCTCTTAAGGATTCCAGGTAGAAAAAGCCAATTGCAATCCAGTTGTGTCTCCTTTACCACTTCCGTACCCATCTTTACACCAGCTTGGGAATGCTTACAATCTCACCTGTTGACTGTACCTGTTCCCTCTCTTCTCTGCCAGGCCCCTGGCTTCCATGTGGCTCCAGGATAGGTTGAAGGGATGAGCAAATGCTACCTGGCCATCCACTTGATCCTTCCCCAGCTTTAGAGAGGAGGACAGCACCACCTGGCCGGAGTCAGAGGTCAATGACAGAAATGTCATGAGCACCAAAGCTTGGATCAAATCCCACTATCCCCAACCCTTACCCCTGATGAACCTCTATGGGCCTCAGTTTCCTCATCTGGAAAATAAGAGAATTGGATTAGATGATCTCCAAGACCTTTTCCAGCTCCAAACCAATGATCCTTTGATCATTCTCAGAGGCTGGGACCCCCATTCAGGGGAGATCCAGGGAGATGGTAGAACTGAGGTAACACATTAAGTATTACTGCTCCCCTTTGTGGGCCCTTAACTCAATAAGGGTTAGGAAATTGACTCTGGGTGATGGGTATCAGCGCCTGACACAGAGGTGCTTCATAAATGCTTGTTCACTGATGTATTTATTTGTGGGTTGGATATTTGTGAAACTTAGGCTTGAGGCAAAGAAAATTAGGCGTCCCCTGAAGACCCTTGGAAAACTGGCTATTTCAAACGGAAGGTTCAATCTCCTGAACCAGTGTTTGTTGGTTTGAATCTCCCAGAGGCCTGCAAAGCCTCAATACAGTGCTAGGCCCATGGTCAATGATGAATAGATACTTCTTCACTTGATCTGACTGGGACCCTCTTTCTAGGAGGGAGGATGTGTAATAGGGAGCAGTCCCCCAACCTGTCCAACATTTTACTTTTCTTCCTTTATCTTGTGCCTTCTACTGGAGAGATACAGACAGAAATTCTGTTGAACCTACCATTAGAGATAAAAGATTCTAGAAAAAGAAAAATTAGTCCAAGTAATTTAGATAAGAAGGACTCAGGAAATGAATTCAGGATCATATTATGTCATGCTCAGGCATAATGGGAGGGAAGCTTTAAGGCTAGACCTGTCCCTCACCCACATCTAATGTACATAATTCAGCTGGCTAGTTACACTTCCCCTCTTACCTTTAAATATACATGAGATATGGTGGAAAAAGCAATGACCTAGGAGTCAGGAGAGTCAGGCTCTCATCTCAGCTCTGTCGTAGACTAGTGGTGTGTTCAGTCAACCAAGAAACATTTATTAAGCACCTACTGTGGCAATAGTAGACAGAGGGCTAGGGCTGGAGTCAAGGAAGACCTGAGTTCAAATCTAGCCTCAGACACTTACTAACTGTGTGACTTTGGGCAAATCAATTAACCTGTTTGCCTCAGTTTCCTCATCTGTAAAAATGAGCTGGAGAAGGAAAATAGCAGATAATTACAGTATCTTTGCCAAGAAAATGGGGTCACAGAGAGTCAGACATGACTGAAACATGAATAATGACAATAAGTACCTACTGTGTGCAAAGTACTGTTCTAAGCACTGAGAATTAAAAAAAAAAGGCAAAATACAATATAGCCCCCACTTTCAAGGAGCTCATAATTGAATGAAGGAAAAAACATGTAAAGAGCTACGTACAAACAAGATATAAACAGGATAAATTGAAAATAATCAACAGAGGAAAGCCTGTAGCATTAAGAGAGATGGGGGAAAACCTTGCAGAAGGTAGCTGCTAAGCCCCAGTTTCCTTGTCAATCAAATGAAGGTCTCTAGGGTCCTTTTCAGTTTTCTGATGTGTGACAATTTTTCCTAGTGTCTCTTCCTCTCCCTCCTCACTCCAGGCTGTTTGTACCTGTTCCTTGCTGTTCCATTTAATGACTAGATTATCTTGATGGTTGTGAACTGAGTGTAGCAGGGATGCTGTGATCTTGGAATGTTGAGGAAAAGGAATGGAGAGAGGATGGACAAGTTCCACTGGAAGAGAGGAGAGAAAAGTGAGGGAGAAGGTTATCAGGGCTGGCTACCAGTGGCTGTATTCTTCCATCACACAATCATGGAGAGATATATAGAACACTGGACCTGGAGTCAGAAAGACCTGAGTTCAAATCTAGCCTTAGACACTTACTACATATGTGACCCTGGGCAAATCACTCTCTGAGCTGACTTTGCTTTTCTCAGCTACAAAATTAGGACAATAATAGTACCTCCCTCCCAGGGTTGTTTTGAGGATCAAATGAAATATGTGTAAGGTGCTTAGTATATGACTGGCACAAGGTAGATACTTAATAAATGCTTTTTTCCTTCCTTCCTTCACTTCCATCCTTCCTTCTTTCCTTCTCCTTCCCTCCTTTGTACCTTCTTTCCTTCCCTCCCTCTCTTTCATTCCTTCCTTCTTTCTTTCCCTCCATTCTTCCCCCTCCTTCCTTCCTTCCTGGAACCACTCAGATTAAGAAGGAACCTGGGTGTCTCTTGGGGGTACAATGGAAAGAGTATTGGATGTGAAGTCAAAGGACTTGAACTCCAAACCTCTCTTGGTTGCTATTTCTGTGACTTTGAACAAGTCACTTAGTCTCTCTGGGCATCAGTTTCCTCATCTGAACAATAAGAGGAATGGACTGGATGCTAAGACCCTTTCCAGCTCCACATTGATGGTCCTATGATCATTGTCAAAGGCTAGGATCCCCTTTGAGGGGATGATGGTAGAGATGGGGTAACATCAATATTTCCATCCCAGGTACTTGCCAACACTCACCAGTCCTTAGCTTGGTAAGGGGGTAAACTGACTCTGAATGATGGTTAGGCAATGCTTGCCACAGAGGTGCACTTATAGAAATGCTTGGTGACTGATTGATCGATTGGTGGTTTGGAATCCAGGAAACTTGGCATGGCAACAAAGGAAATTAGCAGATGGAACCCTGAAAGGTTAGCTGGGTCTCTTCTCTTTTTGCACACCGCTCACCTATGGCACAATTCAAGGTGGCAGAAAAATGCCTTCATGACACAGAAACCCAATAATAGAGGGGCTGTGATTTATAATTCTTTTCAGAAAAGATTGTTTCCTTTAGGACTGCATCTAATTAACTTCAAGAGTTGCCATAGGGTTGCCATTTAGAAGTGAATATTTCCTAGGAATAAATCTGAGATTAGAACACATGGCTAGAGGTAGGACAAGCCCATTTTAGGAAGTTATTACAAACTTTTTAATCTCGATATTTGCCCAGTCGACTCCTGGAGTAAATAGCTAATTGCCTTCTCTAACCTCTGGCTCTAATTTGTCCATGGATGCCTACCTGTTCACTGACTTGTTGCCATTGAGAAGCTTACCCTGCATGTGCTGGCTCCTGGAGAACTTGGGAAAGGGCCCTGTGTAGCTGCCGATGAACTTGAACTCCTGGCCGTCCCATAGAACCAATTGTTGGATGGTCCTTGTCCCATTGACTTTCTGATACATGGTCAGGAGCACCATTTCCCTGGGGATCATTTTGAGCTACAAAGGGAAAACAAGGTGGCATCAGCTCTGGGGTGGCAATTTAGGTGGTGGCTCAGGGTAGGTAGGGATTAAAAGGAGAGAAGACTCCAGAAAGATGAGAGAGTTTAATTAGATCTTGGGCTTCTTGTAATGGATCACTAGACTTGGAGTCCGCACACCTGGGTTGGAGTCTAGTGTCCTGCACCAAGTAGGCATTTAATAAATACTTTTCAGTTTGAATAATTATTTAATTGGGATAAGATATTCTGTTATATGTTAGGAGGGCCATATCAGCCAACATTATCATTCTTTGTCACTAATCTGAGAATGAGGCCCCCTAAAAGAACTTCAACTCAGGAGGGGTGTGTTGTAACAGAAGGATTCTTAACCTGGGACCAGTAAACTTCTTTTTAATACTTTCATAACTGCATTTCAACATAATTGGTTTTCTTTGTAATCCTACATATTTTATGCATTTGTTTTAGCAGAGGATTTTGGAAAGATGGTGGAGTAGGTTAGAAAACTTTAGATTTTCCAAATTTCTTCCACAAAAAAAGACAAAATGTGGTTTTGAGAAACGGTTCATAAGCTTCACCAGATTATCAAAGGGATCCATGAATCAAAAAAAGGTTAAAAACCCTTCTTTTAATGGGAGAAGACTTAGGAAAAAGTCAGAGTATGGGGCACTGCCAGTAGAAGTCTCTGGGTATTCAAGGAGTGGTATGTGCTTCAGATGAAAGATGGCACCCAAAAGAGGATGTATCAGGGTGGTAGAGGGGCATAAAAGACCAAGACAAATGACCATTGACTTCTTGCCTAGGACTCTGACATTTCTATAACTTGACTATTGCAACGGGCTCTGTCTCCCACGGAGGATCTCCAAGTTGTTGTTCCTTACCTGGGGAATCGTATGCATCAGCTCAGTCACTTGAGTGAGGTTGGATGCGGTAAATGTCAGTCTTGTGGCCACATGGAAATGGTGTTTTTCCAGGTCAACAGCAATCATGCTTTGGGCCTCACTCAAAGAGTAGCTTACCTAGGTGGGTGAGAGGGCAAAACAAAGTTGCTTCACCAGGCATCTGAGGGAACATTTCACAACTGATGTGGGCAAAGTTTGCAACCCCTGATGTAATGGATAAGGCACTCAGCTCATAATGAAGAGGACCAGAGTTCAAATCTTGCTTCTGACATTTACTTGCTGGATGACAGTGGGTAAGTCCTTTTACTGCTTTCAGGTTCAGTTTTCCCATTTGTGAATAATAATAGCACTTACCTCCAAAGGGTTGTTGTGAGTCTCAAATGGGATATTATATGCACAAGGCTTTGCAAACTTTAAAGTGCTATACGAATGTTAGTTACCATTGTTATGTTTCATATCTACGCATATATCTGTACTCATATTCATATGGCGTGTCCTGGTCACAAAGCACTATACATAGCTCATTTGAGCCACACAAAAACCTTGTGTAGTGGGATCATATATCTGGAGCTCAAAGGGAAATCAAAGGTCATCTAGTACAAGCCCCTTCATTTTATAGTTGAGGAAACAGAGGCCCGGAGTAGGTTAACTGACTGGCCCAAAATCATATTCCAGAAGCAGGATGTGAACGTAGCTCCTCTGGCTATGGAGCCAGTGCTCCTTCCACTGTATCGTGCTGAGTTCCAAAGGGGATGCAGTTATTAAAATCATTTTACAGATTGGGAAGCTGAGGCTCACCCTAAGTCACATAGTTAGGAAGTGTCTGAGGTGAGATTCAAATCCAGGCGTATGCCTTTGTACTACCATAGGTGAAGAACTCATCACCACTCATTCACTGTGACCTGATGGCTGAGGAACAAGCTTAAGGCCAACCACAGTTCTGGGGCTGGTAGCAGAGAACTGCTCTTACAGTATCTGTTTCACCCTCTGGGTAAGAAACAGTCCCTGGTCCGAAGGGCCTCTAAAGAAGCAAGCCATATGTGCAAGGCTAATCGCACTTCAGAGCTCTTCTGCACTCTCTTCTGCCCCAGACTCCCCAAGGAGAAGGGGGTAAAATAGAGAAATCAACATGTGTTAGACATCTCCAGTTTGCGACAGGCCCCTCACTCTGCCAGCAGATGTAAGACACAAGGGTGATAAAAGAAACTCTGAACAACTTGTGTTGGGAGACTTCAGGCCAACCATTTCCTTGGAAAAAGAAAAGCTTTGAGCTTGGGAGACAAAGTCTGGGATGATGAGAAACCGGAAAAGCAAACAGAGCATTTGGAGCTGTGTCTGGATGGGCTTGGAACACTCTTTAATCCATCCCAGACTTGGAGTTTGGGCCCCACCAAAAAGATGCACTGTGGGAGAATCTCCACGGAGCTGTGGATCAGATACACTTTGCTGGAGGGGCTTGGGAGGAAGGGTGCCAGGCAAGCCAGCTAAAGAATGTAAAGACCAATGGGTTTTTTCTTTTTAAAGCTAGAGCCCCATTTCTGAAGGGCAGCCAACTGGGGGTTTTCTTTAGCTCGCTTAAACAGATGTGGACACATTAACCAATTCTTAACTCTGCCCCCTCTGAATCTCTGTCTGCCTCCCTCTTCCTTTTAATCTGCTTCTCTCCCTCAGCTTTCCACTTTGGAGGGCAGCCATGAGAAGAGAAAAAAAAAAAGATGCATGTGGAATGAGTTAGGAGCCAGCAGAGTTCAGGGACTGGCCAAGAGAGGAACATGGGCCTCAGGGAACAGTTACCTTGGTAGAAAGCTTGGCTCTTCTAGGGAAATGGTTGAGGAGGAAGGAGAGATGCTGTTGGCTGGTAACATGTAGTTCTTTGCTGGAAAAGAGAATCACAGAGTTTGAATGTATCTTAAATGTCATTTCCTCTAGCCTCCTCCTTTAAGAGAGGAGAGGAGAGGGGAACAGCAAGACTGAAACCAAGGTCACATTACACAGGAAGTAAGTGGCAGAATTAAGATTGGAACTCGAAACCTGAATCCAATGTACCACCTTGTCCTTTGAATGGAAAGTATAGTTTGGGAAACAAAAACGCAAGTATTTTTTGGAATCAAACATTCAAAATAATAATGGTCTCTGATAAGGACATAAAGAGATTCCCTCTTATTTTAGTAGGGTAGTCCAGGCCTATTATTATATTGGTGCAGAGAACCTATATTATAGGAAACCCCCCCACCCACCCACATAGATTGACCTTTCATCTGCAATTGTAGCCTAGAGAGCTGTCAGAGGAACTTGGAGGTTAAGTGACTTGTCTAGGGTCTTATAGACATTATGTGTTTGAGGCAGGATTGCATCCATGTCTTCCTGACTCCAAGGTTGTCCCCATATCCACTATGAGAAATCCAACATCACAGTCAATTCAGATGGAAAAGTTACAGAATCGCACATGCTAGAGTTAGAGAGGACCTCAGACATTATCTAAGTTAACTCTTCCATTTGATAGATGCGGAAACTTTCCCAGAGAATGGAAATGCCTTGTTGAAAATCTCACTGCAAATTAGTAGTAGAGGCAAGGCTAGAAACTGAGTCTCTCAGCACCTTTTCATTGCATTGCCTTTCAAGGGCCAGATCAACATCATTTTATTTTTCCTGAATGGAAACCCATCAAACCTGAGGTATGTGAGGGTAAGACCTTGGGTACTGTGCACATCTTATCAAAGTATATTCCCATTCCCTAGGTCACGGGATCTTCAGTTCAGAGCTTAAAGGAACCATGGAGGTGATTCAGTCCAGCTTCCTCATTTAAACAACAAGGAAAATGAGGCACAGATAAGTTAAGTGATTTGTGCATGATTATTTGAAGAATAAGTGGTTTATCTAGACCCTTCTCCCTACCCTATCTGTCTCTCAACATGCTGTGACCTCATGACCAAAGGGTTCTGTGGGTGTCTGAAAACCCAGATCCAAAGACCTTCTCCTTACCTGAACAGTTGATTCCTTCCCCTCACATGGATGAAAAGACTTGTTTGGGACTCACAGGTCACCTCCAAGGATGTTTTCATTTCACTGGCTGCCAGGATTTCCTGGAATAACAACTAGTAGGAGGAAAAGGATAGAATAATATAAGATCCTGGAGGCAGAGTCTTTGTCTCTCCAGAATTTAGCACATCCGTCACATAGAACATCCTTAACAAATGCTTCTTGAATTGAATTTACAAAAGGCAGCCAATAGGGTGAGATGGAAAGCAGGTGTTTATCAGGTAGACTGATTAAATCTAAGCTTTCTCCAACCCACTGATGTGATCTGTGATTCATCCTTCCCTTCTTTTACATTGCAATAATCTGACTTGCTGATTATGGCTGACTGTATGTGTGTATAATATATATATGTGGTGGTATAATAGACACATACACACACACACACGTTTCTTTTATGCTCCTGTTAAACTGTCAGCTCCCAGAGGACAAGGACCTTGTGTGCTATTTATTCCCCTCCTTCCCCACCTCCCAAAAGCCCAGTGCCCTACCATTAATCCATGGGATCACAATACAGACTTGATGACTGATTAGATTGCCAACTCTCAGCAAGAAATAAACTAAACAGAAACTTTTGTCTATCACCTTATCTGTGAGTCCTTTGGAAGTGTGTATGTGTGCATGTATGAAATCCAATACACCACATTGAGTAAAAAACATGAATACAGAGGAGATAAGCCTTCTGGGAACCATTTGAATCAAAGTACAAGTTGGCTTTTGAAGGCATTCTCCAAGGACTCCAAGTAAAGGCAATTCTTTATTCTTACTAATAGTAGCAAGACTAATCCAAAATGGGAGACAATTTTAAGATCATTTTTTTTTAAATTTTAGAATGCATGAGATGATTTTCACAGCAGATTTACTTAGGAAACCAAGTAAGGCTAATCATATTCCTTTCAAATCCACCAACTGACCTGGGAAAAATATTTCGGGTAGTTGGGGAGGGAGTCAATCTAAAGTAAAACTTTTTCCAACCTATGGTCTATACAGAAAGTGGATAAAGTATGCAGATAACGGTTGGGAAGCTGAAGTCACTAACCCCTGCAGCATTTTTAGCTGTGATGCCTGCTCAGGGACCAGAATAATCCTCTCTTCTCATTACCTGGGTTGTGAAGGGTAGGCCCAGCTGCTTGAAAATTGGCACTGTGTGTTGGATGTGGGCTACAAGCTCAAAGGTCCCATTTAATTCCAAGGCTGTCAGAGCTGCCACATCCAAACTGACTTTCCTGTCCCCTCCCTGGATGTCCACACTGCCCTGGGTCTGGGTTTCTAAATGTGGAAGGACAAAAGAAACATAGTAATAGCAAGGCAGTGAGATACAGTGGAAAGGACACTGGCTCTGGGGTCACAAGACTGGGATTCAGATCTCCCACCCCTGATATTTACTACTTGTGTAATGTTAGACAAGCCACTTAAGATTCCAGACCTGAACTCAAATCCAACCACAGAACCTGGGTGTGACCCTGGGTGAGTCTCTTACCCTCTAGTCATCTATAGAAAGAGAGGGCTGGACTAGATAACTAATGATGTCCCTTTCAATTCCATTTCATGTCACATACTACGAAAGGGTGTCTCCTTATGCCGTTGGCTAGGTGTCACTGTCACATGGCCATCCTGCTCCCCTTTGTACCTTTCCAAGAGAAGGAACAGGAGTGGAGACTACAGTGAGAGTCACTGCTCTCTGGTTTCCATCAAGGGGTAGACAGAGCTACAGAGCCTATCCCCATGAAGAGCATCCTTCAGTCAGCCTCAACCCAGCCTCATCCCAAGAGGAAGAACTCAATATCTCTTGAGTTGGCCCATTACAGTTTGGGAAAACCTTAATTATCAGGAAGTTTTGTTTTTGTTTCTTCCTGACATCAATCCTAAATTTTCCTTTTTGTAACTTCTACCCATGGCTCCCAATTCTACCCTGTAGAGTCAAAAAGAACCAATTTAATTGTTTCCTCTACATAACAGCCTGTCAAATTCTTGAAGACACTTATCTTGCCTTCCCTAAGTCTTTTTTTCTCTAGTTACTTCAGTCAATCCTGATATGACACGGCCCTTCACCAACCTAGTTGCCTTTCTCCAGATTTTCTCCATCTTATCAATGCCCTTTTTAAACTGTGGTAGTCAGGACTGAGCAACACCATCCAGGTGAGATCCGATGAGGGTAGAGCACAGTGAAATTGTGATCTTCCTCTATCTAACCAGCTATGCCTCTCTTAATGCAGTCCAAGATTACTGCACCCCACACACAGCTAGTGAAAGAGCTGGGATTCCAATTCAAGCAATCTGGCTCCAAATTTATTGCTGTCTACACTAAATCAAATCAACTTCTTCCCCCTTCAGAGGTTAGTTGTTCTGCTTGCTCATGGGCAGTATCACATGTAAGCCATGCCAAAGAGATAACTCATACTTCGTCAGGTCTAGAAGGGATTTTAGAGGTCATTCAACATAGTAATGATGGTGATAGCTAATATTTCTGCTTTAAGACTTACAAATCACTTTACATAGATTATCTCATTTGATTCTCACAACAACCCTATGAGGTAAGTGCTGTGTTTATTTCCATTTTACAAATGAAGAAACTGAGGCAGGCAGAGGTGATGTGACTTGCCCAGGGTCACAAAGTATCTGAGGCAGTATTTGAACACTGGTCTTCCTCTCTCCTATGCCCTGTCCACTGTGCCACCTTACTTTATGAAGTATCTCATTTCATAGATGATGGAAATGAAGGGGTTAGTGACTGACCCAAAATCACATAATCCATGGAAATTCAAAGCCAAAACTAAGGACTCTTAGGCTAGAGCTCTTTCCGCTAAAATATTCTGCTTCCCTGAAATTCAGAGTTGTTTTTTTTTAAAGTTCTGTAGAACAGGAGGCTTTGAAGTCCTTTCCAACCACCCTTCCAAAACCTAGGAACCTTCACTGTAAGGAAATTATTTTGTATCTCAAAATACTTTTGGAACTAAGACCTATTAAAAGCAAATCTGGGATTCTTCCTTTAGAAAGCCAAGTCTGTGAAATATTCCCTCCAGATATGCCCAACCACGTTTCCTACTTCGTGGATCCAATGGGGAAAATGATTTCAAAAGTTCCTTTGATATGGCAAGCAAGTCAGCTTCATGGATTCCTGAAGGACATCCATGAAGACATTTTCTGAGGGTCCATGGCAGATGGTGCTGAAGCCTCGCTTCCTTGACAGTGAGCCTTCCTTTCTCCCACACAATGAAAATGTCAAGCTGTCATCTCTGTCTGTTCTTTCCCCTGGCTGAGAAAACCAGCTTTTCAGCACAGCAGTAAATGCTGGGAATATATCAGTTCTCTGAGTCTTGGAAATGATTTCCTCAGACTTCAGGGAGTTGACGTTTAGAAGAAGAAAACCATGTTTCTAGATAACCCCCAAAAAGAAGTGATTATTTTTTCCCCTAGACTATAAGCCTCTTGAGGGCAATAACCATGTCTCATTCATCTATTCAGTTTTTTCTATTTTTAAACCCTAGTATAGTGCGTCAGACACAACAGGTGCTTAATAAATGTTTGTTGGTGCTTCAAGATGTTTTTAATTCATCTTCCAGCCTTTGTCCTATTTAGATTAGGCAGGGTTTTCAAAGCAGAGCAATGGTTTAAGTCACCACTGCATGGACTGAGAGCTCATTTAACTTCACCCCCCTGCCCCAGTCATGAAATACTTATGTGATACTTGCTCTTCTTAGAAAATGAAGGATGAACACAACAGCTTATGTGATACCTACGATTATTTGAATAACTCACAAACTCTTGATTATCTGTAGCAACAAAGAACATCGAGAACATGTCTTATATAAGATGGAAAACTAAATTTAACCATACGATCACCAACCTAGAGTAAAAGAAGACTTTAAAGTCATCCAGACCAATAGAATGGGATGAGGAAACTAAAGCCTGGGGAGACTGGGACTTGCTCATGATCATACAATTAGCAAGAGGGGCAGCTAGGTAATGCAGTAGATAGATCATCAGTGCAGGAATCAGGAGGACCTGAGTTCACATCTTACTCAGACACTAGACACTCACTAGCTGTGTGACCTTGGGCAAGTCACTTAACCCCAATTGCCTCATCCTGGGTCATCTCCAGTCATTCTGATGAATATCTGGTCACTGGATTCAGATGACTCTGGAGGAGAAGTGAGGCTGGTGACCTGCACAGCCCTCCCTCACTCAAAACAAAGTCAGGTGCAAGTCAAGTCATTATTTCTCTGATGGCATGGTCTTCTTCAGCAATGAAGGATGAACACACACAGCTAGCAAGAGTAAGAGGCAGAATTTGAACCTGGGTATTCTTGTCTCCAGATTCAACAGTCTAACCACTATGTCATGCCACCTCTCTGAGAAGAAGTAATTAATACTTTGTTTTGGCCATTTGTTGCCAACTACTTTCCCCATTCAAAACGTCCTCAAATTTGCTTTCATAGGGTCTTTTCCCCACAGTGTTCATGTCCATCCTGTAGAAAAGATGATCAATGAGATGCCCAAGAAGCAGGAGGGCAAGAAAAAAGAGGAAGAGGAACCAAGGACCTGGACAATGTACATATCAGATAAACAGCCTCTAAACACTCAAGACCTGACCACAATTCAGTCCCTAAATTAGTAAAGGTTCTCTTTCTTCTTCCACGAGTTTATTAGTCTCCATGGAGCAGCTAGGTGGTACAGTGGATAAAACACTGATCCTGAAGTCAGGAAGACCTGAGTTCAAATCCTGATTCAGACACTTACTAGTCGTTTGACCCTGAGCAAGTTATTGAATCTCTCTTACCTTCAATTCCTCCATCTCAAAAATGGGATCATGATAGCACTTACCTCACAAGGTTGTGAAGCTCAAATGAGAAGATAGATGTAAAAGACATGAAATAGTGCTGGCTATTAAAAACAGAAGTCTAATACTAGGGTATAGGATTAGAATCTACAACCTAGAGATTTACTAAGGACAACTACTTTCAACGCACTGTAACTCTGACTCTGAAAGATATTCTGACTGCTTGATTGGGCCACAGAGACAATGGCAGAACCTGACATGTCCTCAAATGACAGTAAAAATCTGAACCTAGTCGTTGGCCCAGGAAGGAGGTAGAAGACTGGTACAACTTAATTACCATGTGTCTGTAGCATTATAGTGAGGCCAGCCACCTCTGGGTAGCCAGTTTCTTGCCTCAGAACACTGCTGTTATGCCTGCTCCAGCAGGAGAATGCAATTTGCTGTCTGGTATAAGAACATCTCATGGTGTAGTTGAGAGATGTTTGCCCCACCAGGATGTTCACAGAGCTGTTGATGTTGGAACTGGTTCCTTGAAGGTACATCATACCCTGTAATAATGCAAAGGGAGGTAGGTGTTGAGTGACCATCCTAAACTTCTCATCTGTCATACTCTGAGAATAAAAAAATTTAATCCCAATCCATCACCTCCTGAACTCTCACAGAATAAGCTTACTTGGGCTCTCTGATGGTTTGGGCTTCATGGACCCTCCATATATTATTTTGAATCTGATCCATCTAGAAACATTTCATTTTTTTGTATCAGGTTATTACACGAAAGGAATTGGTCTCAAGTAAAATAATATAAAACATTTTCAAACAAGAAAATGAAAGCCAAGTCAAATGATCCTAGAATCTGTGGGCTTAACTGAACCTTTAGAGGTCATTTCATCCATTCCTTTTTGGACAGTATGGTACCTAGACCATTACAGGAAGAAAATTGCCCAAATGGGGTTATGAAGAGTAGGATGTGACTGAAACAACTCAACAGCAACAAAATCCTGAAAGACCTGAAACGAGGGGAGAAAACCCCACTAACCATCTTGCTTCCACTTTCTTATTGGTTGGGGGAGACAAGGGCTGTGGGAGACAAGGATCAACAACTGTGCTTATCCCCTGTACCACCAGAACACTACAGGGATTCAAGCAATGCTCATTCCTCCTGGATGAGAGAGGGAAGATGGCCTTCATGAATTAAGATAGGAGCATTTCAGGCACAATGGAAAAAGAACCTGAGGTCTGATTTACCTGAAGTGATTCTGGGAGTCCACATTGCAACAACACAGGCCAGTTATGGCAGAGGGTACCAGACCAGGAGTGTCTGGCTGTGGTGCTCTGGCTTTGGCCTCCAAAGATGATGATTCCTGAACCATACTGGACCCTGCCACTCAAGTTCTTGGCTGCTTGGTGGTCCAAGGAGACCTGGGTATACAGGATTTAAGTCAGAGAATAGTTCTCTCACTATCAGCTCCATCATTGTCAACTCAGGGTGGTGGAAACCAGGTGAAATTCTATAGGATCTCAGGGCTAACGTGGAAGGTTGGGCTAGAGAAAGGGTTCTCAACCTGGACTGTGTAGTATTGTATTTTTGTCATTAGCTTTTGAGGCAATCATAGCTAAATGATTCGCACAAGGTCACACAGTTAGTAAGTGTCTGAGGCCAGATCTGAACTGAGATCTTCCTGACTTCAGGGCTGGTGCTCTATCCACTATGCACCCTTGCTTTTCTTTACATGTATTTTGATGACTGTATTTAAATATACTTGGTTTTCTTTGTGATCATGTGTCTTTTCTTTTGTGCATTTAAAAACACTACTCTGAGAAGGGGTCCATAGACTTCAGCAGACCTCCAAAGAGGTCAAAGGCACAAAACAGTTTAAAACTCTTGGTTGAAATCAAAGAACACAGGATGTAGAGGTCGTCCCATCCAACCCTCTCCTATGTGGATGAGGAAACTGAAATCAGAGAGCATATCTTTTGCAAAGTCACACAGGGACAGTAAAGGTAGGATTCCAACCCAGGTTCTCTGATTCTACAACTAGGTTATTTTTGTTTTTCCCTTATGTAACCTGCTTCTCCTCAGGAATTAACTTACCCAAGATCATAGGACTACTTAGTAGAAGAGCTGAGACTACAAGTTGAGTCTTTTGGTCATTAGTTGAATGGACCTTCAATTCTACCAAGTTTCTCCTCAAAGGTATTTCAAAGTAACTTTGTCTTGGGGAGATCAGAGAGAGGCCCGAGGAATGGGAAGAGGGGTGACCTACCTGCAAGTCTATCCTGTCTTCCAACCCCAATGCCTGCAATGTTGGGACATTGTGTCGGATTTTGTAGTCGAAGGAAATATGGTCTGATTGTTGAGTGAAGCTCAGCTCTTCAGAAATCTGTTGACCGTTAACAAAACATACAAGATCAGTCAAGAGGGCAGCCTTCGCAGGATTCCTCCCTCAAAGCTGTGTTGGACAGTGCCCAGCGGACCTCTTCCTGGGCCTTTCCCTCTTACCTGCTTGGTATCCATGCCAAACCTAATGGTTCGCCTATAACTATGATTACTTCTCACTGTGGTCACATCCACCAGGGTCCGAGCTGGGATGCCAAACTGGAGAGTATCAGGGAGGTTGTGGGTGAACAGTATGTCTAGTTCTTGGTGTGTCTGGGTCAAGTAAAAAAGAAATGGGAGCCACATATGCCAAAATATTCATTGCAATACTTTTTGTGGTAGCAAAGGATGAAAATGCTCATGAATTGGTAAATAGACTAAACAAGCTGTGGTGAATTAGTGCAGTGGAGTCCATGTGAGAAATGATGGGGATGAAGATAATCAGAGAAGTGTGAGAAGACCTATGAACTGATGCAGAGTAAAATAAATAGAACCAGGTGACCGATATAACATAATACCTAAAGCAACGCAAATACAGAACAGCAAGCCCCCCAAAAATTAAACTGAATGCAGTGTAATTATAATGTCCAAGATTAACCCTAGAGAGGAGTGGAGAAAATGTACCACCTAAACCATGAATGTATAACATTGCAGACACTATCAGAAATAGTTCACTTGCTTTTGTTAAAGTGTTTTTTCACATCCTTTTTAATCTTTGCTAAAAGGATGGTGATTTACTGCAGGGAAGAGGTGAGAAATACATTCAGAAATGAAGATAATGTAAAAAAATTCCCAAAAGCTATCCACAAAAATAAGATTTTAAAAAGGGAGATGAAAAGAAAAGGAGAATGAATGCTAGGGGGAAAGTCGTAATTCTTTCTGAGGATATTCCTTGGATTCTCTATTTTCACTGTTCAGGAAATTAGAGCTTTAAATACTAGGGTCATAACTTTAGAACTGGAAGCATTCAAAGAGCGCATCTTGTCAAACCTCCTCATTTTCACATTAGGAAACTGAGGCCCAGAAAGGTGAAGGGACTTAATCAGAGTCTCATGAGTAATGAGGTTTTGCTTTGAGCATCTCTAGATCTCCTAATATGGAGGCATCCACTTGGGCGACACCAAGGACCTGCTTCTGGGAGGAGACATTCCGTGTTCCTCTACCACATGGATGGAAACAGCTTTTTTTACCCATTGGCTGCATAGCCAGAACAGGCTGTGTCTTTAAATCTACTGGACTGGGATAATCTTACTTTGCTTCTTTCTGGTGGTATCCAGCAGACATAAAGATCCTGTTCACCCACAGAATGGGCACCAAAAACTGACCTGGGTGAGGGAAGGTAGCCCTTGCCCTTTGGGGCCTTGTGGACCTGAGAATGGGGGTTGGGGCTTTGTCTGTTTAGTTTGTCTATTTGTCTGTTTTCAGTCCTAAGTGCAGGCAGAGGAATCTCTGGACCCAGACTCGAGCCCCGGTGACTTTGGAGACAGGATTCCAGGCCAGATGTTGTAGCAAGTCTAGCAGGAAAGCCCTGAGAAGCCAAGGTGACCATGACTTTAGTCCAAAGAGGAGTCATGGACTTGGAACTTGGTGGAACTAGGCTATGTGGGAATTGAGGGAATTTGTGAGCCTAATCCCCCTCCTCTCCTCAGAAACTGAGGTGGCTTAAGGAGGAATTTCTATGTGTGTATGTGGTAGAGGGAGAGGAGTTTTAATGTTTGTGTTTGCTATAGCAAATATTCCTTTGTAAGAGTTAATTTTAAAGTAAATGGTTAAATTGAACTGGAGTGAAGGAGACTCCCTAAAGTTGAGGGAGAGGATGGAAATAATGGCAGAGAATTAGACACCCCTCAAAAAATGGGTACTGGAGAACCCTAGAGGAGGAGGTGAAATGTAACAGGCATGGCCTTCAGGAAATCGGGGACCACAGTAGTCACTAGTTCACACAGGTAGTAAATTGACAGACAGGATTCCAATGTAGGTCTTCTGATGTCAAATGGAGAAATCTACTGCACCACACAGCTTCACCCTCAGATAAAAAGGAAGTCCTTAATGGTTTAACCTTTGGAGTTTTTTCTCAGTTGTGTGAAGAGCCCTGGCCTTTCTCAATTTCAAAACTTTCACCTTTAATTCTCTTCTGGGTAACTTGAAACGAGTACTCATGTACTCATTTAGTTCATAGCAGGTACTTAATTAGTGTTAATTGATTTTTTTTCTTTCTATCAGAGATTCTCCCTGGATTCACGCTCTGCCAGAGGACAGTCAGCATCTTCAGGCTGCCATCCGTACCCAATATGCAGCACTTGGCTGGTGACCCACTCACCTCAGTGGCCTTCAGGATGAGAAGGCCTCGCAGGGTGCTGTCATCTACACTGACCAACATCTGAGCATCCAGATCCATACTGTTCACGACCACATAGCCTGAGCCATCAATCCTACCTGGGGCCCCAAGAGCCTGGAGAGGTTTTTAAAACAGTCACCAGATTATAGGATCACAGAAGAGTTAGAAAGGACTTTAGAAGTCTTCTAATGCAATACCGTTATTATTTATTATGATCATTAGTGCCAGAGACTGTGAGGTTTACAAGGTGCTTTACAAATGCAGCAGCCACTCACAGGCCCAGTCCCAATACTGGTCAGCATGAAAGCTTTGACCTGCTTCATTTTTTCTCACCTGGGCTAGTTCACCTCTCCCTAGGCAACCTGGAGGCGCTCTACTCTTAGGGGTTTACCATATCGGTGCTGTACAATTGATTTTAGTCCTCTGCATCTCAAAACTCCAGAGCTCAAGCCATCCACCAGCCTTGGCCTCCCCAGCTGTAGGGCCCATAGGCTTATATTCGTTATTACTTGGATCTAATCATTTTCATCATTACAAATGCTTCACCATTAAGCACTTAATGGTCTTTCTAGTTATGCCTGGTACTACATAATGACTGATTTCCCATTAAACCTACATTGGTTTCTCTTAGGTTCTAGCCATGTGGGTCAATGTTTATTTCTGCAGTCTGTTTAAAAATACACTCTCCCATCCTTAACACACACACACACACACACACACACACAAAACAACTATATCCCTGTCATCTTCTCTAGCTATCTTCCTATCTCTCTCCTCACCTTTTCAGCTAAACTCCTTGAACATGCCGCTACACGTTTCATCTCCTCTCATCCTCTGCTAAACTTTGCAGTCTGGCTTTCCACCTCATCATTTACCTGAAACGCTTCTCCCCAAAGCCACCAGCCCTCTCTTAAATGTCAAAACTAATGGTGTTTTCTCTGTTTTCACCTTTCTTGACCTCTCTGCAGTCTTAGACACTGGTTACTCCTCTCCCCCCTTTCTAAATATTCTTCTGAGTTTTTTGTGAAATCACCCTCTTGGTTCTCCCTCTGACCTTTCTAGCCAGTCTCTTGCTGGACTTTTACCTGTGTTACAATCATTAACTCTGGATATTCCAAGATTCCATCCTGCATCCCTCCCCTTCTTTTTTTTTTCTCTACACCAGCCTCTCATGGTGATCTCCCAAGGGCTCAATTATCATCTCTCTGCAGCTTATTCTCAGAGCTAGTCTCTGATGAGTACCAGTCCCACATCACCAACTGCCCATATGACATTTCAAATTGGATATCCCAGAGGTATCCCAACTGCCTATGTGACATTTCAAACTGGATGTCCCATAGGTATCTCAAACTCAACATGTCCAAAAGAAAACTCATTATCTTTCTCCTTCTTCTGAACACTCCTATTACTGTCAAGGGTACTACCATCCTCCTAGTTACCCAGGTTAAAAGTTTCACTGTTATTTTTGGTTCCTCACTCTCACTCACCCCACATATCCAATCAATTGCTAAATCTTGCCATTTCTACCTCCACAACATTTCTTGTATACATCTCTATCTCTGTACTCACATAACCACCAATCCAAGTTTAGGTCTTCATCACTTTTTATTGGACAACTACAGTAAGACTCCTAATTAGAAGTCCCTCTGTCTCATGTCTTCCTCTATTACAACTCATTTTCCACACAACTCCCAAAATAATTTTCCTAAAATGTAGATATAACCATATCACTCCCACCCTTCTACACACAAACTCATTAAACTCTAGTAATAATAATAAATATTTGCTTGTCCCTCATTTTCAAAGAGTACCAAAACTCCGCCCCACTTAAATCCAATTCAAGCACGAGTCAATAAGAATAAATATATTGTACCCTGCAATGTTCCAGACACCGTGCAAAGGAATTTACAAATATCTAGTCATTTAATCCTGGGAGATAGATGTCCTCTTTATGATTCCCACTTTACAGGTGAGAAAACCGAGGCAAACTGAGGTTATGTGACTTGCCCAGGGTCACACTGTTAGTAAGTATCTCAAGAAGATTTGAACTCAGGTCTTCCTGACTTTAGGCCCAGTGCTCCACTCAGCTTGCCAGCTACTTGCCCCTTTATTAGTATCTATTGCTTCTAGGACTAAATATGAAGCCCTTTATTTGACATTCAAAGCTTCTCAAAATCTGCACCCTTCCTATCTTTTGTTTTCTTACAAACCACTTCTCTTCGTGACTATGGTCCAACCAAACTGGCACACTCGCTAATTCCTCACTTAGGATGCCCCATCTCCTGTCCCCATGCCTGAAATACACTGCTTTCTCACTTCCATCTCTTAGAATGCCTGGCTTCCTTTGACACTCCACTCCAATGCCACCTTCTGCCCTTCCTGGTCCCCATAGGTCCTAGTGCTGTCTCCTCTAAGGTTACTGTGTATCTGCTGTACTCTGGAGGCACATTTTTCTTGCATAAGCTGACTTATGTGCACAGCTTCTCTCTCATTAGAATAGAAGCCCCTTGAGAGCAGGGAATGTTTTCAGTTCTTCTTTGAATTCTCAGCCCTTAGCACACTGCCTAATGGACAGATTGTGAGCACTTTGTTGACCCATTATTTTTCCTGCCCAGTCACACAGACATTGGGGTTCCATTGGCTTCCACTACCTCTCCCTCCTGAAATACCTGCGTCGCTTCACAGGAATTCTCCACCAGGACCCTCCACTGGAACTTTTTCTCCAGTTGTAGATCCCCATTGGCTTGGATTTCACAGGCTCCCGATCTCAGCTTCAGGTCCAGCTGGTACTTGGCCTGTTTTCCTGCTTGAAAAGATAGCTTGGTCTCTTCTGGAATGGACCAGAGCACTGGCAAAGTATGCCTGAATGTGGCCCGGATGGTGAGCTGTGGTTGGCACATTCCTCTTAGTTCCAAGAAGGCTTCCTGGCCACCCATCAGTAGGGTGCAGAGCAGCTTAACCTGACAGCCAGCAACCTGAGTTGATCCATTGAAGTGCACCCGGGTGGGGATTCCAAGGTCCTACCACCAATCAGACAAAATATCCCTATCAGCTTCATAGCGAGGATTTCTCACCTCCTGCCCCTCAAGTTTAGTTCCACTTAGCTAATCCCATTTGTAGGACTAGACTAAACATTTTAATCACAGATGTCACAGCATAGGAAAAAGCATGTTGGATTGGAGGGGAAAAATAATTAATGTGCTCATAAATGCTGAAGAGTTGCTAAGCAGGGTGTGGGAGTGTGAGAAGCAGGCAAGAAAGTGAACTCATTAGATTGATGAGGGTCAAAAGAAAGGCTGGCAGGAAGTTAGACTAGGCTAACTAGATTAAAGACAAATTGGAACCCAAGTATTCAGATGTCTAGAAGGAGGATTAAGCAGTGAGTGGAGGAATGAGTCAGTGAAGGCTTGTTGGATTGTGTTCGTCCTTCGTTGCCCAAGAAGACCATGCCATCAGAGAAATGACGAGAAGGAGAGATATAAACAATCCCCTCACTTTGCAGAAGCACTTTGAGGTTTACAAAGTGCTTTCTGAACAATAGCCCTGCCAGGTTGGTAGTGATAGTATTATTAGCCCCATTTCATAGATGAGAAAATTGAGGCTTGGAGAAGTTAACTCAGATTTGTCAAAGCAACTAAGTGTCACAGTTGTGATTTAAACTCAAGTTATCAGACTTCAAATTCATCTTTTTTGCCACTACATCACATTGCCTCAGAAGGGTTAGGTCACTGAGACTGGAGCTGTAAAAAAGGATTCCTTTCTCCTCCTCCTCCTCTTCTTCCTGTTCCTCTTTACACCCCCTTCTTTCCCCTTCCAATTCCCCAAGTGTAGTGGGATAGAAGCAAAGGCAGATTGCCTCAGTCTGGTATTTTTCCCAGGATGCCATTTGCAGAATCTAAATCTCCCCTCCCTTCCTTACCCACCACCTTGCAGGGGTTTAAAGGAGGTGTAACCACTTCACAAATAAATCTTACATCCAAATGCATGAATCCGAAATGAACCTAAAAGGACCTTAACCCCCATTTGCAGTGTGCTATGGTGGAAAACTTGCTAAGCTTTGGAATTAAGAGATCTGGGTTCAAATCCTTGCTTTGATATTAATTATTGAAGAACATGGACGTCTGAGCTGTATAGCTAAAGTCAGTCAGCTAGCGTTTATGAAGCATCTACTATCAAATATATCTTTAACTTGCTTTTCTTTGTTAGATAACAATGTTTTCTTGAGATGTGACTGCAAAGCAAGATTTACAGGTACAGATAACTTCTCAGATCATCCAGAATCCCACTGGAAATGTACATCAACTTTTAAGCTTTCCTTGATAGTTGGGATTCTCGGCTGGAAGGAAAATCTATGCCAGTCTATAAGTGTTTTAGCAATTGCCTGGATAGTTAATAAACCTGTATTTCCAATAGATCTGGGATCCTAAAATACAGCATGGAGTTACTCAGTTTATTTACTTTGTCACTCTCTATGTGACTCTGGTCAGGCCCTTTAACCTATCTGAGGCTCAGTTTCCTCATCCAAAAAGGGGATTATTTCAGGAGAGCACTCTGAATTTCCAATGTATTACACAGTTGTAAGTTCAAACTCTCTAGTATTTCCCACCATTCATATTAATGATAATAACCACAAGATACTGTTTTTTTGGACCTTTCTTTCCCTTCCACCCCTCCCAGACCTACTTGCAGTAGCTCACAGTCTGTCTCTGTCTCCAGTACCCACTGGGTTTTGTTCCTGGGCTGGAGCTCCATTCTGCCCTGAAGCCGACACTGCCCAACTTGGAGATTCAAGGAGCTTTGGGGGGCAGAGCCCAAACCTGACTCCAGGTGGATGACACTGCTGGGAGGCAGCCCCAGGCGGCTCAAGGGCCTGAAAGAGTGGTGCAGGCTTCCTTGCACCAAGGGCTTTTGTCTGCAGGATGTTGCTAAGTGCATGTGGGCATCTCCTTCATCACTCTGGAGGGCAATGGCCAGGTCACCATCACAGAGCCCAACCTTGAGGGAGCCTCTGGTAGCCAGGTTCTGTGGAAAGTCTGCTTTCTGTAGTGATGAGAGAAAAAAAAAGTGAAGTTTTGTAGAGCATGGGTTACAGCTGATGGATCAGAGAGGCTGTAGAATGACCAGAAGAATCCCAGCATCCTTAAGCAAATGGGGGAGGGGGGGGAGAAAGGAAAATTAGAGGAATCTCAAGTCTGATATACATTGGCTAAGAGGCATTCCCTCAAAGTTAATAGGTCCTATGTGGCACACAATTTCACTCTGTGAATTATTTCCCTTTCTTCTCACCATTCCCCATCCTACACAGCACAATCACTGACAGGGATCTGCTGGAGCCAGCTAGTACAAGCTTAGGAGACACCACTGTAAAGTTTTCAGTGTGAGCACTTACATTTCAGAAATTGGTAAATGTTACAAATCAAGGCTTGATTTATTATTTTGTTGGTTGCAGGACTTAAGAAAGTGATGGAGAAAATGCTAGTAATTCAGATTAAACTTAAAAGCATGTCATGGTTTTCAGAGAGACTGTTATTAAACATTTACCAGCACACCCCTGACTTCAGGTTAGCTTAATCTTCCCAGTGCATGGTTTGGATCACCTCACTCCTTTATGCAGAAACTTTTAGAAGTCCCTCCCTTCCTCTCCCCCAGTGCCTGTGAAATAAAGTCCAACTTTCTTATTCTGGCATTCAAGGCTCTTTACCAGCAGGCCCTAGCCCACTTATCTTATCTCAGTACTCGCCCTCATATCCTCCATGCTCCAGCTAAACTAGATGATTACTTGCCTTCTAAATATGATCTATATTTTCTCACCTCCATGATTTTGCTCATGCTGTTCTCTGTACCTGGAAGGCATTACTTCAAATCTCAGCCATCCTTCAACCGTCAAAAGGATATGAAGCCTTCCTTGATCTCTCCTCTCTTCCCTGCCTGCTACCACTACCACAACTAAGGGATCCCTTCTTCCTCTAAACTCTTGTAATACTTAAAACTTTCCTGTCCTGGGCACCTGCCAAATTCTTTTTAAGTTCCACTTATTTACATACCTATCTTATTCCTTTTGCTCAACTAAGAATATTGAAGATAGGGACTCTGTCTTTCACATCTTTGTATCTCCCTCATGGAGGTATGATATAGAGGAGATACATAAATATTTGTAATAAATTGAAGAAATGAATTCACTTAACAATCAAGTCAGCAATAATTCATACACAGGTTAATTTTCAGAATGCTGATTCTTTGGTTCATTTGAATGTCTTCTCATCCCTACTTCCAAATGACACTGTAAACTTCCAAAACACAAGGAAATCGTCTAGACAATTTGCTGCCTTCCCATCTCCTGCAGAGGCACCGATCTGCAAGGGCAATTACAGAGAAGCCCTGGGAATATCTCTCTTTCAACTCTCTTACTGGGAATGGGATCACTGAGAACAAGGCAAAAGGATAAATATGGCTGGGTGGTAAATGGGGAAAGGATTTGCCAAAACATTTATTGGGAGAGGTATGTTGATATATGATGGCTTAAAGACCTAAGAACCTGATTAATAATAAGCTAGAAAAATTCTGTTTGTCAACACTAAGGTAAATTGGAGAAAAGGTCAAATACTTTTCTCCCTTTGTCCACCCTGTCTTCCCCTTCTTTGCCGTATCTTATCCATCTTTCAAGGTTCAGAAACATTCCCTGATCACTTCATACCTCATTCCCTCATCTGAAATTCATCCATTCATTCATATATCCATTCACTCATTTAACCAATACTAATAAGTATTATTACTACTATATGCTGGTCAGCTAGAAGCTGTAGGGAACCCAAGGATATACTCCACAATGCCCAACACAGTTCTGGATGCATAGTAGGTATATAACAAGTGTAAGTTGAGTTAAAAGCCAGTGACGGGAATAATAAATGTCAAGGAGTTTTGACATTTATTTATAGAGTGAATCTGAAATGTGTGTGTGTGCGTGTGTGCGTGCGTGTGTGTGTGTGTGTGTGTGTGTGTGTGTGTGTGTATAAATGAAATGGACCTAAAAAATTAAGATTGGACTATACCTCTAATATAGGGCAATGGTTCCCCAGAGAAAGGGTCCAGTTGGTTTCAGTCATATTGCCTTCTGTCCTGACATGTGCATCTGCCATCACAGAACATGGGCCTGTAGTCACTTCAAGGAGCACCCTTGGTGCGTCCCCTCCTGTAACTGATGCCCTGATGAGGTTTTCTCTGGCAATTCCCAGTTCCTTGAGTAGAGGCCATGAGTGTTGAAGTTGAACTTCCAAATGGTTGTGGAAACCACAGAAGGCATGGAAATGAACGTGACTAAAGGCTTCACCAGAAGAGAGGCGTCCAATGAGGCTGGCCTTGCAGCTACGTGCCAGAAGGGAACCATTCAGGAACATCACAGCTGGACTCTGCAACCAAGGAAGACTGAGGATGTTAGGGAAATAGTGATCTGGCACTCCTCTACAGCCAACCCATCCTCTCCTATGGGTGAATATGTCATATCTCCTCTAGTCTAAGGATTTTCTTTTCAAGGAGAGATTTCTGGGACTTATTCATTATATATACTATGTATAACATACACATACATATACATATATAATAAAATGGACAGAACTAGAACAATTTATACTATTATACTGTAAAGACAAACATATATAAGCACATATATACATATACATACATTTACATGTATTCTGTGTGGAGAAAGAGAGAGAAGGAGGAGGAAGGGGGAGAGGGAGACAGGGAAGGAGGAGGAGAGAGAAAAAGAGTGAAGGAGAGAAAGAAGGAGAGGGAGAGGGAGGGATGGAGGAGGGGGGGGAGAGAGGGGGGGAGAGAGAGAGAGAGAGAGAGAGAGAGAGAGAGAGAGAGAGAGAATGAGAATATATACCAGAGACCTCTCTTTGGTTCTAGACTACTCGCCACTTTAATCAATAATTTGGATAAAGGCTTAGATGGGCGCTGACAAGAAATTGGAAAGAATAACATGCTGGATAACAGAGTTAAGATACAGAAACATCTCAACAGATTAGAAATTTAATTTGAATATAAAAAGATGAATTTTAACAGGGAGAAATAGAAATATTCATATAAGTTTTTTTTTTTAAATCAACCATGTGAGTGTAGGATAGTGGAGGAAGGATGGCTAGGTAAGATTTCCTGATTAAAAAAAAAGATCTTGGGTTTTTAGTAGACTACAAATTCAATAGGGTTTGACAATATGACAGCAACCACAAAAACAAAGACCAATCTACATTGAGAGGGAAGTGTTCAAAATGAGGAAGATGCCCTGTTGGGCTCACATTTGGAGGGTTCAGTCTAATTCTGACTGCCTTATTTTAGGAAATAACCTTGATACTGTAACATGTTAGTGAATCCAGAAAGAGGGTGGGAAGATAGGAGAAATTGAGCGTGTTTAACCTAGAAAAAAGATGTAGGGAAGTTATGTTAGCTTCCTACAAGTATGTGGATGAGAAGGGGACTGTCCTGCTTGGCCTCTGAGGCAGACTCAGGAGCAGTGGGAGGAAGTCACAGTGAGGCAAGATTTATGCCTGATGTAAGGAAAAGCTTCCGGACAAGAAGAGATACAAAAAAATAGAATGGGATGCTTTGACGAGGTAATATGTCCTTGCCTCTCACTGTTTTCAAGAAGGCCAGATAACCAATCGTTGACAATCTCGTAGAGAGTATTCCCAGGCACATAACCTCACTCCTAACTCTGAAATTCAGTAATTCTATAAATGCTTCCGCTTTTGGGAACAAACATGCTCTCAAAGGGTTTGCTTGGGGGTGTTTTAGCTTTATTTCCAGATCACAAAGAGAGGGAAAGGCGATCAACCAAGTGATAAAAAGTTTGGGGAGATGGGTCCCTATGAACAGCTGTAATAGACTGGGGGATGACTGAATACATTATGCTGAATGGAATATTGTTGTTCCATAAGAAATGATGAAAGGGATGGGTTCAGAGAAACTTTGGAAGAATGTTATGAACCGATACAGAGTGGAATGAGCAAAACCAGGAGAACAATTTTTTACATATCAACATTGTAAAGACAAACAAATTTGAAAGACCTAAAAACTCTGATCATTGCAATGACCAGCCATGATTCCAGAAGACCAATGATGAAGCATGCTGTCTTCCTCTAACAGATACAATGGATTTAAATCATAGAATGAGACATACATTTTCCCACGTGCTTAATATAGGAATTGGTTTTGCTTGACTTATATAATTACAAGGTTTTTCTTCTTTCTTTTTCAGTTGGGGAAGGTAGATGGAAAGAAAATAAATGCTTGCTGATTGAAAAAGCATAATTTTAAAAAAAGAAATAAAATTGAGACTACTTAATGTAGAGAAGAGAAGGTTGGTCAAAGGTTCAGAGAAGATAAGGAAGTAGAGGCAGACACCTTCAAATTCATGGACAACATGTATGGCAAATGTATTTAAGGCTCCTCCACATCTCAGATCCCCAGATCAGAAGTTGGGGGAACACTAAGAAGGGAAGAGAAAAAGACAAGGCAAGGTATGCTGATTTCTTTAAAGACTTCTGCCTAACTTCCAATAGGGATAGGCCCATTTTTTCTTTTCTGGTTTTGCTATAAGTCTGCCTGAAAGCAAGAATCAGAAACTCAAAATGTTAACAAGTGTAAAGGGGATTGCAGTCATGACATATTTCTAGATTTAAACCCGGAACGCCTCTCAGAGGCCATCTAATTCAATTTCCTCATCTTACACATGAGGAAATTTGAGGCCCAGAGAGGATAAATGACTTGTCCAAGGTCATACAACTAACTAAAGGCACAACTGGGATTCAAAATTCAGGTCTCTTGACTCTCTACCCAGAGTTCTCTGTCTTAGATCTCTCTTTTTGGGGTGGGGGAGAAGGTAAGGCAATTACGGTTAAATGACAATAGGAAAGCCTGTCTCAGACATTTTCTACCTGTATGACCCCAAGGAAACAACTAATCTCTCTCAGCCTCAGTACCTCCCTTTGTTAAAATGGCATAATAATAGCACCTACCTCATATGGTTGTTGTAAAAATCAAAGGAGTTTATATATATAGATAGATATAGATATAGATATAGATACATACATATATATGGCACTTCACAAATCTTAAAGTACAGTGTAAATGCTAGCTATTATTATTAATTGTTACTACTATAAAACAATATCTTTTCCCTAAATGGAAAGATCACTGATTTTGGAGTCAGAGAAACTCAGTTCCTCTGCCACTGAATACCTGTGTGACGCAGAGCAAGACAACTAACCCTCTCTGGGCTTTGATGTCTTCAGCTATAAAATTAATGGAATACATAACTTCAAAGCTCCCTTCTGTATTTAATTCTATAATTCTAAGACTAAAGTCCATGGAGCCATATGGGGTTCCACTGCTAAATTCCAGAATTAGAAATTACCCATACAGTTGACAGAGGAAGACATCTCTCCTTCCATCCCCAAGAAAAATGGAAATTTCTCAAGCGGGGTACTATTTTAGGGGTTTGTCTCCCCCCCACACACACTTGGCACAGCTTCTAGATCATGGTAGGTACTTAATAAAGCTTTATCAGACTGGAAGATGATAGAGCCAATTTTAGCTCCAGACCTATGTGGCTTAGCCCCTTTCCTTGATTCAGTTTCTGTCCTCTCCCCAAACTGCTCCTTTGCTTGATTAACTTTGAAAGGGATCCTATCTCCACCTCCAGCATTATTCTGGACCAGTCTATCTGCTTCAAGATTAGTGGGTGCTAGGTATCACTGAGCCCACAGCAGAAGCATGCAAGAGCCAAAGCAGCTTGAAACATGTCCTTCCCTGGGACGAACATGTTCCTCTCTACCTGGAAGTAGGGACAGTGACCACGGAAAACCAGCTCCCACTGCCCGGGCTGCCTCCTGTCTCGTCGCCCCACACCGGATACCCTGCAGGCTCCACTCAGCAGCTCCAGGCTCAGGTGTGTCCGACCCCCAAGCTGAGCTGCTCCATGGAGCCAATTTCTCTCGGGAATGCCAGACTTCAGCCAGCTCCAGATGGTGTGATGAAGCAGTGCCTTCAGCTCTATCTTCTTCCCCCAGGATGTCAGCAGTTGCACTCTCAGTGGCTGGCCTCCCATAGTGACTTGGGCCTTGCTAACTAGCAAGGTTGGACCATAGGTCACCCACCCCACCAGCTGGAGGCTGGAAGGCACAGGGAAGATCCTCAGCTCTCTCCACTGGTGTTCCCAAGTCCAGTTCATCCTGGCCCCATGGTCCAGCAGCCAGATAAACCCACTTGTGTGGAAAGAATCTTGGTTTCTTTGAACTTCCACGCTGCCCTTAATCTTTCTGTTTTTTGCTTTTAAGTGTAATGTCAAAGACCACCTCCTGCCTAAGCTCTGTGGTTTCTTTCTCTGTGAGAGATCCTGGAGTAACTTGACCTTGGCAATGCCCCAGCCCTGCCAGTGAGTCCTTGCTGAGACTAGCACACCTCGCCTGTCAAGGGAGGCATGAACATGCCCTTCAAAACCATGGCCACATGGCTTGGGGAACCTCCGCTTCTCTGCTGTGTGGTTGAGGAATAGTGTGTCAGTTTCTCTCCTCACGGAGGAAGCCATTTTGCACTTTTTGAACCCTGGCGTATTTTGAACATCTAAGTGGGTATGGATCCCCTGTCCCTCTGCTGTCAGATTTAGCCTGACCTTTAGCCTACCAGGCTGACACCTGAGCAAGGCTCTGACCTTCACATCTCTTGGGATGTGAAGGAATTGGAGGTAGGAGAATGTGTGCACCAGCTCTCCTGTGACCTCATGGCCATGGCCTCTCCTGTGACAGCTGCCTGCACTCAGGCTATCCCGGCAATAGGTGAACCTCACTGCACCACATCTATGGAACCCCATGGTCGAGAAGGAAGCCTGTACCTCAAATGGATGGTGGGAGACATCTCCACTGCAGTGGCCCGACAGCTGGCTGGAGGAGGCTTCACCACTGCAGCTGACCTGTAAGACCCAGGAAGTACAATTAAACATTGGAAGGGTAGCCACATGTAGGCAGGAGCAGAGAAGGAATCTCTCCTTTTATTTGCCCCCCTTCTGTGACTAAGAGGACCCCAATTAAAAGTCATAGTAATCATCCATCCTGTTGTTCCTGACAAGTGATCTATAAACACCAAGGAGAGGCCATCAAGCAGGAGCTCTTAACTTGGAATTTACAGACCCATTGGGGATCCATGGATAGATTTGAGGGGGTCTGTAAACTTGGATAGGAAAAAGAATTACATTTTATTTTCACCAACGTCCAACTGAAAATGAGTATTTTCCTCAACTGTTTAAAAACATGATTCTGAGAAAGGGTCCCTGGGTTTCCCCAGATACAAATTAAGGTGAAGGGTTCCTGCTATAAAGAGCACAGGTTTTCCTACCCTCAGCCTGCTTACCTGGAGCCGGGAGGGCACCAGACCAACGAGTCCAGGCACACTGTGCTGTAGCCCCAGAACCACCTCCTCTGAACGGCCTCCACTCTTCTTCCTCTCCAGTGCCATGCGAAGGTACTCCCTGTCCAAGCCAGCCTTCATGCCAGCCACCAGCCTGGAGTCAGAGTTCTAGACAATGGGATTGGATGCCCCTGAGGCCTTGATCCTGGGGCCCAGGGGAGCAACAGCTAAAGGTAAGAAGCTGGTGGTATATGTCCATCAACTGGAGAACAGCTGGACAAGTTGTCATATAGGAATGTAATGGAGTATTATTGTGCTATAGGAAACGATGAGCAGTCAGACTTCAGAAAAACCTGGAAAGACTTACATGAACTGATGCTGAGTGAAGGGAGCAGAACAAGAACATTGTACACAGTAACAATCACACTGTGTGATGGCTGACTTTGATAGACTTAGCTCTTCTCAACAATGCAAGGATCTAAGACAATTCCAAAAGACTAACAATGGAAAATGCTATCCACATCCAGAGAAGGAACTTTGGAGTCTGAATGTGGATGGAAACATACTATCTCTTCTCCTTTTCTTTGCTGTTTTGTTTTGTTTTCTTTCTCTTGGTTCCTCCACTTAGTTCTAATTCTACTTTACATCGTGACTAATGCGAAAATATGTTTAATATGAATGCATAAGTAGAACATATATCAGATTGCATGCCACTTGGGGAACAGGGAAGGAGAGTAAGGTGGAGAAAATTTGAAACTCAAAATCTTATGAAAATGAATATTGAAAACTAAAAATAAATTAATTTTTAAAAATAAATTTATTACACACATGCACATACACACACACACACACACATATATAAATGTTTTAAAAAGAAGATGGTAGTAAGAGGAGAAAACACTGGACTTGGAGTCAGGAAGGTTTGAGTTCACATTCTACTTTACACACACACTTACTAGATGAGTGAGAAGAGTTACTTGCTTCTCCTCTCTGTGGTTTGGTTTCCTTGTCTGTAAAATGAGAATATTAATAGCACCTTCCTTATAGGAGCATAGATCAAATGAGGTAATAAAAGTACTTTGTAAACCTTAAAGTGTTATATAAGTACTAACTATTATGGGATCATATATTTAGAGCTAGAAAGACCCTTAGCAGTCATCAAGTTCAATCTCCACATTTTACAGATTAGGAAACTAAGGTGCAGAAGAGTTAGGTGACTTGCCCAGGGTCATACAGGTAATAGGTGTCTAAGACAGGATTTGAACTGAGGTCTTCTTAAAGTCAAGTCTAGTACTATATCCACTATACTGCCCAGCTGTCAAAATAAAGAGAGGGATGAAGTCCATATTGACCAGTATAGAAAAGACACAGACCAATTCTTGGCTCTGTCATGAACTCATTGGTTTACTTTGACCACTCTATTTGATTTCTTAGTTTTCTGGTTTAATTTCACCTATAAAAAGAGAATGAACATTCCTGTGTTGCCTATTTCATAGGATTGTAATGACAAAATAGGATAATATTTGTAAAATACTTACCATAGTGCCCAGCACATAGTAGGCACTATATAAATGCTAATTATCTCCTCCTTTTCATTATTATTATTAGTGATGTGGACAGGTTTTGAAAAGCATAAAACTCTGCCCAAAATGCAAGGGATCATCCAACTAGAATCAGAAAGCTATCTACTTCAACTCTCTATTTTACAGATGAAGATAATGAAGTTTAGGGAGTTAGGGGACTTGCCTGAGGTTACACAGGTGGTAATCCTTAGAGGCAGTATTTGAAATCAGGACCATTTTCTATAGAGCAAGTGCTCTTTCCACTACACCACACTGTCTCAATTCAATTCAATAAACATTTATTAAGCACCTACCACATGCTAGGCACTGTGTTGAGTGCTAGAGGTAGAAAAAGAGGCAAGAGACAGACCCTGCCCTCAAGGACCTTACAGTCTAATGGGACCTCCTCAATTTAATATCTTCATCTTCACCATCACCAGTACTTCTGGCTCAGGCCTCATGGGAAGTAACATTTACCTAAAAGCTGTCATTTTTGTTGTGGTAGTTTGGTTATCCATCCTTTGTTTTTGAAAAGGACCAATGGCATCAAAGGGTGATGTCTTGACTTGTGTGTGAATTAGATTTAAGGGCAGCAGAGTCTCACAGAGTCATCAGCCTGACTCTCTCTTCTGAGTCATGAAAGTCCAACAAAAAGACAACAGTCACGATGACTGAAGATGGCCCAGAATGCAGTGGGTGACCTTGGCATCTTCTATACCTGACCAAGCTCTAAGCGCTCCACAGTGGCTGCTTCTGCCACCTTCTTGGCTACTGGAACATGTTCTCATCCATCCATTCCACCAGGGTAGTCTTCACATGTTTGGGATAGACATTCCTCTAACTCACTTTTGGGTTTAAGACCTGTCAGTTACCCTCATGCTATCATTTTTAGGGATAAATGAAAGGTCCCCCAAATATCTTGCCTACCTAAAATTTTTTTAGAGAGTCTTTGATCCAAACCAAGAAATTATGCTTAAAATTCAAATACATTCATACTGAGTTGCCAGTAATAAATACCAGAGCCTTTGTTGACAAGATGTTTCAACAGAATTGGGATCAAGGGTTACTAGGTATTTGAAAAGATCAAAGCAAGGACAATGTAGAGAAAGGAGAGGACACAGAAAGTGAAGGCAGAATGGAGGAACAGGAGATAGTCTAGTGTCAGGCTAACCTTGGACTGGTGAACATGATCAGAGGACATCATTGTACCGGCATGGAAAACCCAAGTGATTGGAGAGGCATCAAGGTATAGTAGATGAGAGTGCTGAACTTATAATCAGAAAGACCTGGGCTTTTAAAAGCCTGCCTCAGACATTTGGTTGTGTATCCCTGGACAAGTCACTTAAACTTTCTGTGCCTCAGTTACCCCATCTGTAACATGAGGAAGATAGACTGCTGTGCTCTCAGGTCCCTTCCAGCTCAAAATCTGTGAGACTGAGATTTTTAATGAGAAGGGTTTCTGCCTATAACCCAATAAGTCATTTCCAGGTTTTCTTCAAGGAAGGAGTCAGCTCTGTTCCACCCCTTTCTCCTCAGGTTGGTGGCTGCCTCTTTAACCAAATGTTAAATGTAGCATATTCAGTGGCCACACCCCATAAACCATCTCCGCAGATGGGCTAATCCAGGTTGAGGGTAACCTACAGGCCTCAAACCCATTGATGAGTTAGGGGGATGTCTACCCCAAGCATATGAAGACTTCTCCCGTGGAATGGACAGATGAGAACAATTTGTTCCAACAGCCATGAAGGCAGCTGAAAGAGGTGCTATGGCTCACTTAGAGCCTGGTGAGACATCTAAACGGGCCATGGCTTTTGTCTTGCCACTGGACTTCAATGCCTCAGGAAAAGAGTGAGTCCAACAACTTTGTACAACCCCAACTCACTTAATGGCCACACAAATCAAGACATCACCCATGTCTTCTAAAATGAAGGATAAAGACCAAGAGCCAAGGTACTTTTTCCTCCACATACATATATACTTTCTAGCCCTGTGTTTCCTTCACTTTGCCTGCTGCCTTCATTCTGGGAGCTAGAAGAGAGGCCTAAGGGAGGGAAGTAGTCTTACTCCCCATGGGTTTATCTGTTCCCCATTTCCTGCCACCAGCAGGGCCAGAGACAGGTTGACAGGTAATAATAGAGACAGTCCCTTACTCACATGCAGCTGACACTCTCCTGTTTCCTTTGGTGCTGTGTCCCACACTGAGGGGAGAGGAGGGAGATCTGTCCCTCCAGTTCTCAATTCAGCATTTCAGGATTAAGTGATCATGATCCAGAATAGTCCTTTGCTCAGCCTGTCATTAAGTTTTGAAGGATGAAGGAAAGGGCCCCAGTGTGTCTCTCTCATCATCCCGCTGCTGGGCTTAAAATTCCACCCCCAGGAATATGTATATTTCCTCCTCAAAACACAAACACTTCTGGGAGGGAAAACAGAACAGTAGCTCATATTTATGGATATTACATGGAGTTTTGCAAATCTTAAAGTACTCTATAAATGCCAGCTATTATGATTATTTAGCAAAGCCCTTTAAATACATGTGATCCTCACAACATCCCCTTGAAGTAGGGAATCATTATTAATACTCTCAAATTATTATCCCCATTTTACAGATGAGCAGACTGATGCTTGGAGAAGTAGCTAGTATGACTCCAACTTTTTTTTTCTCCTCACAACACAGTATTCTTTGCCAGAGGAATCCCGACACCCTGAGTGCTTAAACTGGCAGCACGAAAGGAGGGAGAAGAGGGGACATCAGCATTCTCGGTTTTCTTTTCTAAGGGCAGCTGGTTTTTGTTGCATTTTGAGTTCAAAATCTGATAGAGCTCTGAGGTTTAGTGCATGTGGACAACAGGCAAGTTCTGTTTATTTTTCGAATACCATACATACAATACTACTCGTGCCGGGTCAGTAAAATTTATGTTAGAATTATTTATGTTTTCTTTTATCTGCAATAATACAACCTCCAAAATTCCATCACAATGTGTGTCTGTGGGCGGCAGTGTTGAAACTCAAGCTCAGATCTGACTTCAAGTCCACTGTTTTTTCTAAATAACATCTTGGGATCATAAATTTAGAGAGGGAAGGGGCTTGGAGGCTATCTAGTCTGCTTCCTCCCTCCTTTCTTTCCCCCTCCCCTTTTTCCAAATGAGGAAACAGAGGCCGGGAGAGGTAATGAGATCATAGAGGTAAAATGGTCTTCAGAGGCCATTCAATCCAGCCCCTTCCCCTTTATTTTACAAATGACAGAACTGAGGCCCAGAGAGTGACAGAGGCAGAACTGAGCATTCACCCTCCCTGTACCATGTAGTGACGGCTCATTAATTTAGCACTTAACCTACTCCTCACAATAGCACTATGAGGATGGTGCTATTATTATCCCCATTTTACAGATGAGCAAATTCATAAGGTTAAGTGACTCACCCAGGGTCGTATGTAAGTATCTGAGGCAGAATTTTAACTCTGAACTTTCTTGCTCCAAATCCAACACTATCCTCTATGACAGCTCACTACCATGCTGCCTCATGCGTAATCAGTGACAGTTATCTTAGCATCATGCCCAGAAGGCAAAAGGGTAATTGGATAAGCTGCCACAATTTGGTGGAAATATCTTTTAGGAACATCTAGGCTGCCTTTGACCAAGCAATACCACTACTAGGTCTATACCCCAAAGAGATAAAAATCAAAAAGGAAAAGAGACCTATATTTATAGAAACTCTTTTAGTGGTGGCAAAGAACTTGGAATTGAGGGGCTGTCCATCCATTGAGGAATGGCTGAACAACTTGTATTTGATTGTGAGGGAATACTACTGCACTATAAGAAATGACGAGTAGGATGCTCTCTGAAAAACCTGGACTTACATGAACTGATGCAAAGTGAAATGAGGAGACCCAAGAGAAACATTGTACAAGTAACAGCAACATTGCGCGATGATCAACTGTGAGTGACTTGGCTAGTCCCAGCAATACAATAAGCCAAGATAATTCCAAAGGTTTCACGATGAAAAACGCTATCCACCTCCAGAGAAAGTAATGATAAAATCTGAACCCAGATGGACGCATACTATTTTTTCACTAATTTTTTCATGGTTTTTTTTTTCTTTTGGTCTCTTTCATCTTTCACTTGATTAATATGGAAATATGTTTCGCATGATCGTACATATATAACCTATATCAAATTGCTTACCATCTTAAGGAGGGAGGAGATGAGGAAGTGAGGGAGAAAACCCGGGACTCAAAATTTTAAAAAATGAATGTTAAAAATTACCTTTACATGTAATTAAGAAAAAATAAAATACCATATATATTTTTTTTAAGTGACTCACTCTGAGGCAGAATTTGAATTCAGATTTTCCTTACTCCAAATCCAAAACTGTATTCCCTATGCATGGTGCCTCACTCATAATCAGTGACAGTTATCTTAGAAACATGCTCAGAATGCAAAAGGGTAATTGGACAAACTACCACAGTTTGGTGGAAATATTTCTTAAGAATATCTAGACCATAGGTGAGCAGCATTTTATGACTGAGAGGAATTTTAGATCAATTTCCTAATTTTACAGATGAGCAAACTAACAGAGAAAATTACTTGTTTAAGGTAATTCAAGTGGTAAGTATCAGAAGTGCTGGGAACCAAGTCACATACTCTTTATATCATAACTAAAGTCCCTCTAATTTAATGTTCTACCTACTTGCCAAATAACTTTTAAATGATTTTGTCACATAAATTTCACATGGTAATTATTTTTTGGACTATACCTATGATTTTATTGACAGAGGGAACTTCCAGCAAGGAAATTCCATTTACCAAAAGAGATCGATAACTGTTGTGCAGTGGAGGTGTTTGGGAAACAAACAGATTCATTTACTTACCTAAGGTCACAAAGCCAGTATGTTTCAGATGCAGGACTGAAATCAGGGTCTCCCTGATGCCAAGACTGACTCTCTATCCACTATGTAATACCACCTCTCAAATTCCATGGGAAATTAACAAACTGGCCCTCTGAATTGCTAGAGGGTACCCCAGTCTGATCAGTCCTGGGTGAACTGATAAAACCGAGTTTCTAAATCTACAAAGTCAAGCACTTATCCTGGATCCATGGTTATTGCCCTACTCAGAGGCTCATACCCCATGAGGACCAACAGACCTCTTTTCTTTCAGACCCTCTCAAATATAATAAATAGGAAGGTCATTGAAAAACTCCAGAGTCTGGCCTGAGGGCTGCCCTATTATAATTTACTGTTAGGAAAAAGCTCTAAGTGTTAGGAGCAATTTGAGATCAGCCAAGCATTTCACATCTGTCCTCCTCATCATGCCTCCTCATCGTCATCCACTCTCAGGCATCCCTGTGTCAAATAAAACCCTATATTAAGTAATAACTCACTTGGTAATAACAGTCTCCTTCAACCAAAAAAGGGATTCCAAGCTGCCTGAAGTCCTCCACATTGTGGCTCAGGTTTGCAGTGATGCGGGCCTCTGGGAATTCCCCAGAAGGAGTTTCTACCTTGAAGGCAGCATCGATATGGCCTCCATTGCTCTGCAGCCCCAGGGTCAGCCTGTGGTTGGGAGCAAGGTAGGTATGGGAGAACAGAATCTCTCCATCAGTGGGCAGTCCTGAATGGGAAGAGACACAAATAGAGATGACGAGATCTTTAGGAAAAACTCAGCCCACTCCATTTCCTCAAAAGCCGTGCTGAGGTTGCAGAAAGAGGATGTAAGAACTAACATGAGAATTTTAGTCAATCTGTAGAGTCTGTTTATGGCTGTGTCCTCCATGACCTTGGATAGTGGAGAGTTGGTTGGATTTTCATGAAGCAAACGGAGCTTGGGAGAGTGCAGCTGCCCTTCTCCCACACCCTAACCCCAATCCATTCACAGTATAGGGTCAGGGCCCTTTCTGCCTTCCCTACCTGAATTTCTTAAAGTGCTACTATTGTGGGTCAGATTGGCAGAGAGCTGCCTGTGTCCTGGAGTTACGATGCAGGTTGTGCCCAGGGACAAAACGGTCTCATCTGCATGAAAGGTAGCGTGGGCATGATAGCCATCAGGCTGGGTCTGCAGCTGTCCCCTCAGCTTAAGCTCCTCAGGGATGGCCTGACTGCCATTCTGAATCATCACGCAGGTCATACTGTGCGTGCTGCTGTTCCCCAACACGCGTTTGTCCCTCAGACGGAGCCCGAACAGGGCATCATCAATGAGGATGCTGAGGTTCCCTGGGAAACAGAAGTGCAACTGCTCAATTCAACACAGAGAGGTAGGAGAAGAATGTTATTTCCTATATCCCTTGCCAAGTTCTCCAGATAAGGTGTTCCTTTTCTCATGGCCCCAAGACAGTAGGTTAAAAGGAGGTAGAGAATTCTTCGCTCCTCACTGTCCCTTGGAGAACACATCCCTCTTTGCCCATCACTTAGCCATTTGCTTGCTTTGAGGTCCTTTTTATCTGTCTACATCACCTAATTCAGATCCTTGCTGTTTCAGTGTACCAGCCTTCAGGTCATTCTCCTTTCTTCCTCAAGGACTTTAGCACTTGGATGACCATCTTCCTTATCCACCCCAGCCCTCATACTTGGGGTCTTTGATGTACAAATTGCTGCCTCCTTGAAAACATAACACTACACACATGCACACGTGTACACACACACACACACACACACACACCATGGAACAATATCTTCAATTCTCATCATCTGTATCTTCATTCCATCTTAGCAATACTCAGGTACTGTCACATCTTAACTTTCACCATCACTGATGACTGTGTTACCTCCATGATCCTAAACTCTGAAATTCCCCTCTCTGTTCATTACCTTCTGTTCTTCCATATCACCCTCCATGTCTTTCTTACTTAAAACTGTTTTCCATGACCCTCAGGCCCCCTCCTCTTTTCCCGTTCTCTATACACCTGCTCTCTCTTCACTTTTCCCTCTTATAATCTTGACCCTATGTTTAGAATTGAAACTAGAACAATTTAAGCTTTGTCCTAGGGCACCAAAACATAAAAAATAAAAACATTTAAATAATTATTTTAAAGGATTGCATAATTTTTAAATGATCAAATTTATATTTTGAGAATCTTTGCAACTGGGTAGCCCAGAAGCAACTGAACTTGATATCTAGTTATCAAGAATAATTAGCTAAATAGGAAGCTACTAGATGGTGTGTTTCCTTCCTCCAGAGCTGGTACCATAGGTTAGCTTCTCCCTGGCATGGCCCCATTCTGCTTGTCTTTAGTGTTTGGGGATATCCTTCCTCCTAGAACTTGTATTTCAGGGTATCTCCCCACTGAAAGATCAGTGTCTTAGCATATTTCTCCACAAGGATTTTGTGTCCTAAGGTCTATCTTCTCACTCAACTGAATGTGACTTAATTACTTGTGTCATTTTGACTTACTTACTTGTATCATGTAATCATGAATTATAAACTTAGTCTGAGCACTCATACATGCTGTTTCCTTTGGGCTTTCCAATTTCTAGTTACAGCTCTACCCAAGGTTGACAGATTCAGCCATATGCCATTGTCTCCCCACGGATGCCTCCTTCCCTTGTCATACTGTCATTTACCACTTGTCAAACCCCATGCCTGGCTTAATCTTGCTATCTGCACATCTCCTATGCTCTTGAGCACTGCTACAAGTCATGCAACCATTGCACTTTCTGAAATAGCTATCCCAAATCTCTCTCTCTCTCTCTCTCTCTCTCTCTCTCTCTCTCTCTCTCTCTCTCTTTCTCAGCCCACTTGCCTCCCTATGGCATTCCTGCCTTTTCTTTCTCTCAGCAGTTCTTGACACATATTTTGCTACAAATAGAATAAAATAAAATAAAAATTCCATGATCATCTGCAGTAAGTTCTCTCTTCTCATGTACTACATACCTCTAAACCACATTATGTCACTTTCTGTTCACAGTCCTTCCCCTTTCCAAGACCAACACCTCCATTTGTGCTTTTGATTTTTACTTCCTTTCATCTTCCCTGGGAATTTGCCTTTTTCAGCATTCCCTTCCTCTCTTCAGTTTTCCCCTATTAGCTCCTTCCTCACTACTTACAAATACATCCAGACCTGCTCCCACTTAAAAAACCCAATAGTTGAATTTGACTTATCCGAAGCTGTTGACACAGATCAATATCTCTCCCCTTGCTAATTCTTTGTCATTGGTTTCTAGGACATGACTCTCTTTTGACCACTCTTTTTCAGTCTGCTTTGCTGAATCATCATCCATCTCCAGTCCCTAAATGGGGGGTCCATCTCAATGCATTATCCTAAGTCCTTTTCTCTTTTTTCTACCTTTTCTCTCTTAACCCTCTCTTTTCTACCCAGATTATTCACAAAGCTATTTATCCAACCTTGTTCTCTCCATGAAACTCCAATCCCATATTGCCAAATACCTGCTAGCTATGAATACCTGGATATCCCATCAACATCTCAAATCTAACATGTTCAAAACAGAACTCATGATCATCCCCTCTAAACTTACCAATTACATCTATTGACCATACCACAATCACCCAGGTTCACATCCTCAACTGTTTATTCTGACTCCGACGCTTCCTCAACAGCCTCTCCTCCCTTGTACAACAGTTGCCAGATCTTGTTGATTCTATCTGCATGATACCTTCTGTATTCATCCCCTTTTTTCTATTCACATAGCTACTGTCCAATTCAATTCAATGTCAATTTACTTAATACCTACTATGTGCTAGACATGATATTAGGCTCTGTCATTACATGGACAAGAAACAAAACAGTCTCTATCTTCCAGGATTTGTTTACATTCTGCTAGGTGAGAAAGAACATATAGACAGATAAATAGATATAAAACCCATTTGTTGTTATTCAGCCATGTCTAACTATTTGTGTCCCTATTTGGGGTTTTCCTTCTCTAGCTCCTTTTACAGATAAGGAACTGAGACCTAAGGAGTTAAGTGACTTGCCCAGGGTCACACAGCTAATAAGTGTCTGAGACCAGATTTAAACGTAAGAGGATGCGTCTTTCTGACTCTGAGACTGGCACATTATATTCACTGTGCCACCTAGCTGTCCAATAAAACACACATGGAAAAATAACTAAAAGCAACCAACATGTAAGTAGCATTTTGAGGCTTACAAAGCATTTTGGCAGCATAAGTATCATCATCTGTATTTTATAGTTAAGGAAATTTGAACCCAGAGAGAATATCTCTTGCTTACCTCACGTCTAGTCACACAGAACCAGGTCTCCTGACTCCAAGTCCAGTGCTCTTTTACAGCATACTACATTACATCTCATTAAGCACTTTTTATGTCAGGCAGTCAGGATAGAGAGTCAGGAAGACTCATCTTCCTAGTTCAAATCTGGCCTCAGACATTTACTAGCTGTGTGACCCTGGGCAAGTCACTTAACCTAGTTTGCTTAACTTTTCTATAAGATGAACTGGAGAAGGAAATAGCAAACCATTCCAGTGTCTTTGCCAAGAAAACCCCAAATGGGGTCATGAAAAGTCAGACATGACTAAAATACCTGAACGACAACAACAAAGGTTGACCTTGGAGACAGACAGACATAGGTTCAACTCTTGCCTCTGACACTTATTAGATATGTGATCCTTGACCTCTCAGTATTCTAGGCAATTTTCTAAGATTAAATGTTGCAGAGATGGTGCCAATATGTATTAGCAAAGGGAGTTCCCTCATCCAGAAGCTCCCTAAACCAATGAAATCACACGTCTAGTCCCTATCTCTGAACATATATTTAGGTATCAAAAGTTGGGTTAGTGCTACTGAGTTCTCCATCATTTCTACTTGGCAGTGACTTTCCCCTCTAGATGTCAGGAGATGGAGAGAAGTCTTCATTTTCTTTCAAGTCCCAACTAAAACCCCACCTTTGACAAGAAGCCTTTCCTGATGCCTTTCAATACCTGTGCTTTCCCTCTGCTAATTACCTAAAACTTATCCCATCTACATATTGTTTGCACAAAGCCGTTTCCATGTTATCTCCCTCATTAGACTATGAGCTACTTGAGAGCAGGGACTGTTTTTTGCCTTTCTTTGTGTTTTCAGATCCTGACACACAGCATGCACTTAATACATGCTTGTCAATTGACTGACATCACAATGGACTTTATTTTGCACCCTTCTGGTTCACCTGTCTTGTAATATTGTACGTTATCGTTATCTGTGTTTTTGCCATATTTTCCTACTGGAGATCTTCAAGTAGTGCCTGAAATGGCACAGAAGTAGAACTAGGGTTTCTACTTTAAGTCGAAAGGATACAGACAAGATACTTAAAAAACAAAACTCTGAGAATGCAAATGTTTGTTCATTCATCTGGTAGAAGTCAAACACCCTTTAGAGTCTCAGTATTTGGGATTTCAGTTAATGTTTCTTCAAAGTCCCCCAACCCTAAGATTGTCTCCTCCTTAAGTTTTCCACTTTGGGGCCATTTATCAGACTCTCTCTCCCAGGCTGTGAAGGAAAACACACCCTCATTGCTGTGGTTCTTCCGTTTGAGAGATCCGGTGAGGTCAAAGAGTTTTGGGACAGCCTCCCAACTGTCAATGTTGTGCTGGACTCTGCCATGTAGGGACAGGATAGGTCCCACCTTCTCTTCCTTGAGTCCTGTGAAAAACAGCTGGGCGCTGTTCTGATTAAACATCATCTTAGTAAAGAACCGGACCCTAAGAGTGAAAAAGACAAATTGAAGGGGACAGAGTGCCCATAGCCAATCCCACAGGCCTAAAATTCCTGGACATTTCCTGGACATTTTGGGGCAAAGCATGCCCCGAATAAAACAATGGAGGAGGAAAAGTTTGTCTTTCTCTTCCTCTTTGGGGCCCATTTCCTCCCTCCTGGTACTTTCTTAAGTACTTCCTGTCATAGGAGCATAGAAGAGATTAGTGCTGCAAGGGACCTTAGTGGACATCTAGCTCAATCTTTGTTTTACAGTTGAGAAAACTGAGACCCATAGAGGTTGACTTACCCAGGATCACGCAGGTAATAAGAATCAGAGATGGCATTTAAACCCAGGTCCTCTGATATGAGATCCAATTCTTCTTTCACTGAACTACACTACATACCTAATCTATAGCCACCTGGTATAATGGCCCACCCAGCTCATAGTGTTGAAGACCTGGCTGTCTCTAGATGACCAAATCTTTCCTTTTTCTTTTTCCCATCAACACTCCTATTCTCCTGGTAATGTCTCTCAGACTTCTGTCGGGAGACAAGCAAATGCTCCCCTCTCCAGTTCTGCAAATCCAATCATTAACTATGTCCTTCACAGCTCAGCCCAAGGACTTTCTCCACCATGAATGAAATCCTTCCTGATCCCTTTTCTTCAAAGAGAAATAACTTTTCTCTTCTGAACCCTCAATATCCTTTGTACCTCCCTTGTGCCTTCCCGTTCTTGTTTTTTCTGCATTTATTTATAATCATGTCTTACATCCCCATGTAGACTATATGCTCCTTAAATGCAGAGACCATGTCTTACTTGACTTTTTATCTCCCAGTATTCTTAATTCACTCTACCTCTGCACTAGAGTGTGGATGACAGCTTCATTTATTCATTCATGCATTTGCAAAACAGTATGTTAGGCATTGGGGGAGATACAAAATTCAGATAATACAGTCTCCTCGTGCAGCTTATAAATGAATAGGGAAATAAAACACAAATGCAGGTAATAACATAATTTTACATGACAAGTTCATTAGAAGATCGCAAAATCAAACAATTGGTGACATCCAAGTGGGAAGGTCACTGTCATTCCAGAATTAGGGAAGATTTCAGTGAGAAAGTGGAGGAGATAGAAAAAGCAGTATTTGAAAGGAGCTATAAGAATTCAAAAGGCAAAGAGCTTAATGTGTTACCCTTCTCATGGGTAATATATTATCAAGTGGGCACTCTTACTCCATACCAGAGGCAAACTTGTAACCCAAAGGAATGAATTTCAAATAGTGTGATTTCAGATATGTTTGCAGGAGAAATATCATTGAGTAGTGAGATCTTTCTATTACCCCAAGGGTCACACTAATGGGACACCCATAGTCATTATCATGGAACGCATAACAGCATAAGTAACTGTGAGTGGAGGGAGTACTTCCAGTTATAGCCAAGTATTCTTGAAAAGACAACGCCCCAACGCAATGTGACCTTGAGTGTTCATGCAATCATCTCCTCTACTTACCAAACCATTTGCTGACTGAGTAATCTCCTGACCACTCCAACACTAGCTTTTGTAGGCTATTACCTTGCCGGAGTGACCTTGCTGGACAGCTGTAGCCGCACTGCCCTGGGATTGGGGAAGATGGCTTGCCGGAGTAGAGCACTCCCATCCCATCCCTGGGAGCTCTTCCTGGTCTCTCTGCTCATGCTGGCCTCCAGCAGACCCAGCTCCTTCCCTGAGGTATGCACAGACAAGGAGCCGTAGATGCTTTGATCTTTGTAATGCCTACCAGCAGCCTGGACCTACAGGGTAGATCAGATGGGGGCAAAAGGGTCAAAATGAGGATCGACCCTATAGAAGAGGGGAGCCATAAAGGAGGCATGGTTTGGGGAAGGAGGAAAGGGGAGGTCTATCTGAAGCCTACCCATCTTTCAAGATATAATTCAAGTTCCAACCCCTTTCCAACTCACTCAAATCCATAGGGATTGATTGCTCTGTTCTTTGAACTTAAAAACACTTTGTGACTTTGGGCTTTACATGACATGTAGCATATACGTTCTGGTATTGTTAACTACCTTTTCAAATAATTTGTCCAAATAGATTTTAATCTCTTCACAAGGACTGGGGCAGTGAAGTGACAAAATAATAGAGTGCCAGGCCTGGAGTCAGGAAGACTCATCTTCCTGAATTCAAATCTGACCTCAGATACTTACTAGCTATATGATCCTGGGAAAGTCACTTAATCCTTTTTGCCTCAATTTCCTCATCTGTAAAAATGAGCTGGAGATGGAAATAGCAAACCACTCCACTATCTTTGTCAAGAAAACCTCAAATGAGCTCACAGAGAGTCAGATATGACTGAAACAGTTATATGACAACAAAACACAAAGACTCCGCTAATATAAAGGAAAACAACACTAAAATATATCAAAGGACAGATTAAATATGATGAATATGTAAATATATATTACATTAATTAATATATGGTAGCAAGTGGTATATATTGAATATATTATGTTAATATAATATGTAAATATTTATTTACATGCATAATTATATATTATGTCATATATAATATGTAATTATGTATATGATAATACAGTATAATAATTAATAATATGATATAATAATTAAATACGATGAATATAGCTATCAAAAATAAAATTGGTTCCAAAGGACCGATGATGAAATATACTTCCCTTCTTCTAGTACAATGGTGATGGCCTCTGATGAATGAGTACTGTATATGCTATCAGGGGTGGTCAATGCATCAGCTGGTTCTGTTAAGTTATTTTTCTTTGTATTAAGATAGAGTTCTATTGGGAAGAGGCAATTCTACTGGGAGTAATTATAGGGTTAAAAAAACCCCAAAAGGTATTCATAAAACCCTAGAAATATGTTTTAAGCTCCTTAAATGCACAGACTGTCATATTTTTGAAGGGAGGAAGGAAATGTTTATTAAACACCTATAAACATTATTTCAGTTGATCCTCATAAGAACTCTGAGTGGTACGTGTTATCATTATCCCCGTTTTGCAGCTGTTACAAATCCAGTTAAGTGTCTGAGGTCACATTTGAACTCATGTTCCTGACTTCAGACCCGGTGCTCTATCCACGAGACCACCTAGCTGCCCCTAATGCATTTAGTACATAGTACAGTATATTATAGTTACCTGTGTTTGTGCCTTATCCCCCTTCTGGGCTATAAGCTACATTAGCAAATTCTCCCTCAATGCCTCGAGCAAAACTCTGGACCCAGTAGGAGCTTAATAGATGTTTACTGAATGAATGAATACTTCATTTATGTCTCCCATTGTGACAAGCACAATGTAGGTACCAAATAATTACCTATTAAATTGTACTGAGAACAGAGAGACCTTGGACTGAGCCAGTCCTAGTACCTCAGATCAGGTGTAGTAAACTAAGTAAACCCCAAAACTAATTATCCCAAACATTTTGTCCAACCGGATCCACTTTGTTTTCTCATTTTCTTTTTTTTTTTCTGCTTTTCCCTGGGAGGGAAATACAATTGACCAAAAATAAAGGGAGCTAATGTCTACATGGCACTTTAAAGGGTACAAAGTGTGTTCCTTACTTATATTATTTCATCTGATCTATGTAACAACCCATAGGGTAGATTTTACTATTCTAATTTTATAGAGGAGGTTCAGAGGTTAAGTGACTGGCCCACGGTCACAGAGCTAGTGAGTAACAGACGTGAGATTCTGACCGAGGTCTTGCCACTTATAAGACCAGTACTTTATTCACTTAGGTGGCACAGTGGAGAGAGTGTGGGCCTCTTGTTCAAACTGATCTCTTGTGTTTAATCTCTGTGTGATCCTGGACAAGTCACTTAATGTCTGATTGCCTCAATTTCCTTATCTATAAAATGGGGATGATGATAGTACCTATTCCACAGGTTGCTGTGAGGATCAAATGAGACAATAGTTGCTTAGGACAGTTATTAGCAACAGGAGACATCCCACAAAACCTTTCATTATAGTACAAATCACTGCCCCTTGGGACATTCTCTTCCTGTATTTCAAAAGGAGAGGAGACTTGAAGAGGAAGCTTGATCTCCTTCATTCCATAAAGAACCAAAAAAAAAAAAAAAAACCTTGCCCATTTCTGAGCAGTTTAAATAACAGAAAACCTGGTAAAGTCTGTTTTTCTTTCAGGTCTACCTTGGGTTCCTCACCTCCCCATCCCAAGAGCAGCATTTTAAAAATAGAATCCCCTTGATTCCATCCTCATCCCCCAGTTCCCCAGATCTTGTGTGAAAAATCCTCCTAGGGAGGCCACTTGGAATTTCACAGATGATACAGTACCTGGAAGTTCGGAGGAAATGTCTCCCTGGCAGGGTGCCTAAGTTGGGAGAAAAACCCGAAGTGAGACCTGGATCCATTCAGTTGAAGCAAGAACTGCAGGGATGAGAGGAGAGAGGAAGAAAAGTCAAAGAGGAGAGCTGGGTACTTTCAGGAGCCCACAGGAGGGCTTTGTGTTAGAGGTTCAGGGCTGAAAGTTCATCCAAAACTTAATTCAGGCCAGTACAGGAACCCTCTGACATTCAAGATTTACTGATCATAAAGCATTTATTAAGTACACACTGAGAGCCAGACACTGGGGATGTAGAGGCAAGAATGAGACAGTCTCTGCCCTCCAGGAACTTCACTCTAATAGGGGATACAACAACATGTACATATAAAAGTATATGCAAAATATTATCAAGGTAATCAGAGGAGCAGGCGTATGCTGAAATCCAGTTGTACCAGCTTCTAAGAGCTGATTGTTAAATTTACCAAGGTCAGCCTTTATACCTTGTAAGTTGGCAAATGTTTAAATAAATTAGGACTTGATTTATTGTTCTGTTGACTGTTTAGAGTTAAGAAAGTGGTAGAGAAAATGTTAATAATACAGATTAAACTTAAAAGTGTATCCTACATTTTCAGAGAGCTGGTGATTAAACATTCACCAACACACTACTATATCTATGGAGTGTATGTACATACACACACATATATAAATACAGATATATATACATATATATGCGTATCAAACATATTCAACAATAATTAAAAGGTGATTGAGACAGGAGAGATACTAGCAGCTGGAGGGTGGGGATGGGGATCAGGAAAGGCTTTGTGCAAAGATGCTTATGTTGAATTTTGTAGGAAGACCAGGGATCCTAACAGGCCAAGGAGAGAAAGGAATTGTAGAAGCAAGCACCCTGGCATACACAGGGGGGCCTGCTCTCACAGGTTCTTAGATCTGCATTTCTAAAGGAAAAGCAACATTTAAGGGGTCAGCAGTCACTTATATCCTCAGGGGAAAAAGTCAGCACCCTGAACTTCAGAGAAAATACAGAGAAATCAAAATCAACAGACATGGCTTCCAACTGTCTGACATAAGCAATACATACGTCACAGATCAACAGACAGATCCAACTGTCTGACCATTGCAAAATACATAGTTACCAGAGAGAGAAGCACTGACATATAGGTTTTCAAAGCCCGGGGGGCTCCTTAGCAGCTGCCCAGAGTCGCCTCTGGCCAAACAAACACTTCCAATCAGTAAGCCCCAAAGTAAAACCTTACCTCCATGTCTTTATACGCTTTTTAGAACCAGAGGGTATCACACCCCTTGAGAACCAATGCCTTATTAACAAAAGGTGTGGGCCTTCCTACAAATCTTCTCTAATCAAACTCCCCTTAATGGGCAGGTTCATTAATGAGTGGGGGAGATCTTCCCATTAAGAAGCAAAATTATACAAAAAATAAGCAAAAATGCATTATCAATACAGAAATGCATTCCAGGCATGGAGGACAGCCCAGAAAGATAAAGAGGTAGAAAATTGGAACAGAAAGCAGGCCACTTTAGACAGGGACCAACACAATAAAGTTAGAAAGGTAGATGGGTATAAGGTCGTGAAAGGCTTTAAATGCCAAATAAAGAGTCCTGTAGGGAACTATGTTGGGCCCTAGAGGTATTAGGGAGTCCCCGGAGTTTAATGAGTAGAAGAATGACATGGTCAGATTTGTGATTTAAGAAAATCACTTGGGCAGCTCAATGGAGGATAGATTGGAATGGAGGGAGACTTTGGGAAAGGAGAGCAGTTAGAAGGCTCTTGCAGTATAGTTCAGGTGAGAGGTGATTCAGCCTGTCTGCTGTTCAATTGGAGAGAAGAGATTGCCAAGAGTTATAGTGAAGTCAACAAGGTTTGGTAACTGACAATATGTGAGGTGAAGGAAAATGAGGAGCCAAGAATGGCACCGATATTGGAAAATTTGGTGAATGGAAGGATGGTGGTACCCTTGATGAATAGTACAGTTAGGAAGAGAGGCAGAGAAATGAGTTCCATTTTTAGACATGTTGAGTTTGAAACGTCTACAAACAGATGTCAGATATAAGACTTGAAATACTATTCAGTGAGGCCTGAATCAGATTAAAATGTAATTGGAAAGTATTTAACGAAATAGATAAGAATACAATTAAACATAGATAACATTACATTTTAAAAGTAAGTCAATATATGGTCCATTGGGATCCTTATGTATGGATTAATGGCTCCCATTTCTCATTGAGTTTGACACAACTGGTCTGCAGGAGTTAGAAATGCCCCAAGAGAGTTAGTGATTTATAAGTGCAGGACAGAAGAGATTTAAATGACAACTTCCTTGGGCCTGAATTAACTCATCAATAAAATGAGTGGATTGATCCTAAAGTCCCTCCCAGTTCTAAATCTATTGTCTAATAATATTAGGATGCAGGATGGGAGCACCAGAGAGAGACCAGATCTAGAGATCTGGGAGTCCTCTGCATAGAGACTATGATTAAACTTGTAGGAGCAAATCAGATCATTAAGAGAGTATAGAGAGAAGAGGGTCCAGGACAGACCTGTGGGGAGATATCTATAGTTGGGGTATTGTGGAAGAAACTGAAAAAAAACAAACAAACAACAAAACCAGTAGGAGAACCAAGAGGGAACAGTGCCACAAAAATCCAGAGGGAAAGAAATTCCAAGAGGTCATTATTAACCTACCATCCCCACAGCACACAGAAAGATTCAGAAGACGTTTCAGGGACTTCTGGGATTGCCAAATTCTATCCTTTTCCAATCTTGCCTCCACCTGCCTATCACAAGTTTCCTTTTCCAATAAACCTATATACACACTAAAGCCTGCTTGGACAATAGAAAGTTTAGTCTTTTCTGTTTGGTGTATTTACCAGAGAAAACAGATTTATCACCTAGGACTCCCCACTTCAGAAGGGAACTTGGAAACCCAGAATAAAAGAGACCCACCCTTCTTTTCCACAACCCCAGAGGAAGGGACAGGTCAGCTTCCCCACCTGAGATATGACCTTCTGGCTGGCAGCAGCTTGCAGAGTTACACCACAGTCAAACTCTCCCACAGGGTGCTGCCTGAAGAAAATCTCACCATTGAGGCCCAATGCCTGGGGGATCTTCAGCTGAGGAAAAAAGTCAGTGACATTTATTCTTCTGGAAAGGGAAAGACTCTGAGATGAGGCTGAAGCCCAGGAGGGAGTCACACAACCTTGGATACCTGAGTTGAATGGGTCAAATCCAAGCTCAGGCCATGACGGAAATCTCCTTCCATAGACCTGTTGTGGCGCCTTCCCTTCAGATGTAGAATGTCCTTCTGATCAACTTTCAAATCTGCCTCAACCTCCTGGTTACCCTGGGTACAGAAGTAAGATGTGGATGCCATTACAAACCACTCCTTTTCAAATGGATATTAAATGCATATACTATGTGTAGATATAGGTTTATGTATGTGTATATATACACACATGTACATATATGTACATGTGTACATACACATGTATGTGGTAAAAAAAAAACTTCTTTATCCATGCAAGTCAGCCTGTCTTCTGCAACTTACAGCCTTGAAGAGCTAGTTGCCTTGTGCCCTGAGAGGTTAAGTAAATTACCAGTATGTATCAAAGGTGGGACGTGAATGTGGCTTTTTATAACAAAGCGCTACCTCTCTGTTATGCACACATGCATGGGGGAGGATTATATGCTCATAAATCAGAGCTTGAAAGCTATTTCTAATCCAACTCCCTCATTTAACAAGTAAGGAAACTGAGGCCCAGAGGACTCAGTTACCTGCCCAAGATCCCATAGATAATAAGTATCACAACAAGATTTGAGCTCAGGTCCTTTGACTTCAAAAAAAAAAAAAAATGAAAGCACTCTTTCCACCAGAGAAGGAAACTGAGGCTCAGAGAGAGACCTAAGAACATGCCCAAAGTTACATGGCTAACATGCATGGTAGGACCAAGATTCAGATCCAGGTCCCCAGCCTCATTTCCACCACCACCGTAAGTTTAGACGCGGCCTGGCCAGCAAGAAGAGAGTATCATGGGTTCTCAGCAGGGATATAGTATAATGAAACCTTTGTTTTAGCAATGTTAACTGAAATTTTCTCACCAGCAAGTATCCTGTCTAGTGCACTTCTTTAAATAGACAAACCTTCCTTACCATCTCTCCTCACTGATAATTCTGGGATAAGCTCAAATGCCAGGAAACTTTGAGTCACAACTGGCTCAGGTTTCAAAAGCAAAGAGCTTCTCTCCCCTCCCTGTGCCCCAACCCGTGGCCCTGTCAAGGACTTCACTTACATTTTGTCGAATCCTGGTCACCACGCATGTGTCCACGCTCTTGGGAATGACCTTGTTGTTGTATGGATGAGTCAGAGTAACGCAGATCTATAAGGAATACATGGGCATCCATGTACTTACTGGCTTAAGGAGCTCACTGCCTCAGCTATCCCATCCTCCCCTGGTCCAGTCCAGTCTCCCTGGCCCACTCACGTAGGGGCGGTCAGCCTGGTAGCCCAGGGTCAGAGTCTGCAGGCATTCCTCCAGCCCATTCACCAAGACTTTGGTCTCCAACATGTAGTGCTTCTGGCTTTTGTCCACAGTAAACGTCTCCTGCAGAAGCAGGCTCTGAGGGATGGGCAATTTTAAGGGATGCCTAAGATTGGGGGGAGAGGGGAATTTTTTCTTAGCACCAGAGGAAAACAACAAGAAACAAACTTCTGGGTCGCTGCCACGGACTAGTTTAGAGTTACCATAGACCCTATTCCAAAGTGTCTCTTTGTATTCAATCCATTTAGAAGCAACTGGAGCTGGAAAGGCTCATGGGATCATAATAAGACAATCACAGTTTTAAAACTGGAAGGATTCTTAATGTAATCTATTCCATTTTACATTTCATTTTGCATCTAGTTCATTTTACAATTAAGGAAACTGAGGCCCAGAGAAGTGACTTGTCCAAGATCACATGGGTAGTGTCAGAAGCAGAGTTTGAACCTGGGAGTTTAGTCATCTAGACCAACTATTCACTTTACAGAGCATAGATTCATAGCTGAAAACAACAATGATACCTGTCATCTATATAATGTTTTCAAGTCTACAAGATGCTTTCTAACAGCAACCTGGGAGATAGGTACTATTATCCCCATTTTGCATATAAGGAAACTGAGACTCAAAGAGGTTAAGTGACTTATCCAAGGTCACACATATTTAGAGTCAGAAGTGAGACTTGAAGTCAGGACTTTGTCATCATCTATTCTAACTCACCCATTTTACAGATCACAGGTTCATAGATGGTAATGATGCTGATGGCATCATCATCATCATCATCATCATCATCATCATCATCATCATCATCATCGTCATCATCTCTAGCATCTATATAGTGCTTTAAGTACAAAATGCTTTGTACATATCCACATTTCTTGGATCCTGACAACAACCCTGGGACATAGGTGCCATTAGCCTCATTTTATATGTGAAGAAACTGTGATAGAGAGAGGTTAAGTGACTTCCATTAAACTGTAAGCTCCTTCAGGGGAGCTGTCTTTTTTTAAAATTTGCATTTGTATCTCTAATGTTTAGCGCAGAGTAAGTGTTCAATAAATGTTCACTGACAGACTATTGCCCAGAGTCGCATAGCTATTTGGGGTTGTTGTGTTTGTCCTTCGTTCTCCAAGAGGACCATGACATCAAGGTGATGACATGACTGGCAGTTGACTTTGATTTCAGTGAGGGAGGGCTGTGCAAGGTCACCAACCTCACCTTCTTCTCCTGAGCCATCTGGGTCCAGTGGCCTGATATTCTTCAGGGTGGCTGGAGATGGCCCAGGATGCAATAGCTATTAAGTGCCTGAGTAAGGACATGAACTCAGGTCCTCCTGACTCCAAGTCTAACACCCTGGGCCCTGCACCACCTGGTGAGAAGGGACTTCTTAAGCCATATAATCCAATGCCCTTATTTTAAACAACAAAACTGAGGTGAAGGGAAGTTAATTGGCTTGCCCAAAGTCATGCAGTCAATAAACAGGATCCTCAAAGAGAGAAAATGACTTGGCTACAGTCCACACGAATTCCATCAAAACACTCTTATGCAGCAGAGAAGACATAGATTCCAGGCACCAGGTCAAAGGCACCGAAAAGATTTAGAAACAAATTCTCTCAACGTTTTGCTCCACATCTCAGAGGAGGTCACAGTCCCCAAGAGCAGCCTCTGAGACACGTGACTGAGTCTATGACTCAAAGGGAACCTGGGATTATGCTGCATTGTTATGAGAACAAAAGAACCATATGGGGTAACCATGGAGGGTAGCTGGGGAAGGGTTCTATAATCCAGTAGCAGTGACCTTCTTGCATGTTCCTTACATAGAGGACCTCATTTCCAGAGTCCATGTCTTTTCACAGACATTTGCTTAGAATGTTCCTTTGCTTAGAATACTCTCCCTCCTCACCTCTGCACCTGCTTCCCTGGTTTCCTTCAGCTCAAATCCCACCTTCTGCCAGGGGCCTTTTCCCATATCCCTATTGCCTACTACTGATGCCTTTCCTTGGAAATGACATCCCATTTATACTATATAGATATAGACATAGACACAGACATAGACATCTTGCATGTACATAGTTGTCTGTGTGTTGTCTCCACTTAACTGTGGGTTGCAAGTTCCTTAAAGCCAAGGACTGTTTGTTATTTTCTTTTGTATTCCCATGCTTAACATTACTAGCACATAGTAATGTTTAATAAACATGGGCTGACTAAACGAAGGACTGCAAATATGGCTTAGCTACTGCCCCTGGCCCTCCACACAACTCCACTCTGCATTCTTGAAAAAAGCAACTCCCTCAGTGAGCTACTTCTCCTTCTTTTGTGGGAAAGCAAGGCAGGTTTCCTTGATTTTGTTTCCCAGACACCTCTTGAGGGGAGGATGGGTTGGGAAGGGAAATCAAGACTGGCTGCTGGCAATGTGTGGACCTGAGCTGGAGGCTTCCTCGTTTCTGGTACAGAAGACTCTCTCTCTTCAGCTCCTCCAACTGGCCCTCCAGGTGCAGTACAGTGGACTGGCTTTTGGAATCAGTCCACAGGGCCATTATTAACACAGTGGTCTTTGTGGGCTGCAAAGGAAAATACAAAGTCAAGGATTTAAGAATGAGAAGAGAAAGGGTCACAAATCTAGCCTGTACTGAGGGGAAGTAAGGGTCAAATAATTCAGGTGCTGATTATGCCTTAAACCCTTGAGGATCCCACATAGGAAGAACAGCTACCCCCATTCTATGACTTTCAGAGGTTGATATCATTTGTGTACATATATGTATAACTTTCATATACCTAATTATTTGCATGCAGTCTCTGCCATTAATTTGCAAGGTCCCCAAAGGAGGGACTATGTGTGTCTGTATGTATATGTTTATACATACATGTATGTGTATGCATGTGTATATGCATGTATACATATGTGACTATTGTGTGTGCCTAATTGTTTACATGTTGTCTTTACTGCTACAATGCAAGGTTCCCAAAAGAAGGACCATGTGTGTATATATCTGCATGTATGAATGGGGGCCATATCCAGTTGTTCTAATCTACATCTTGCCACTGGACCCAGATGGCTCCAGAGGAAAAAGTGAGGCTGGTGACTTCGCACAGTCCTGCCTCACTTAAATCCGATTCACTTGCAAGTCATGGAATCATCTTCCTGATGTCATGGTCCTCTTTGAGAATGAAGGACAAACAGTATGTATGAATGTATATGTACAAATATGTATGACTTTTATGTATACCTATTTGCATGTTGTCTCGTCCATTACAATGCAAAGGTTCCCAAAGGAGGGACTATATATGTATGCGTGTATATATGTATATACGCATGAATGTATATATGTGTGTATGTATGTACATAGTATATACCTATTTATTTACATGTTGTATCCCTATTTCACTGTGAGCCCCTTCAGGGCAGGGACTGTTGTTTTTATGTACATGTGTATGTATGTGTGCGTATGTGTGTGTGTATGTGTATCTTGCACACATCTAATTAGTTACATATGGTTTCCTCTATTACAAGGCAAAGTCCTTGAGGGTAGGGACTGTTTCTGCCTTTGTTTGTATCCCTAGCACTTAGCCTAGCACAGAATAAGAATTTAATGAATGCTTGTTTGGTTGATTGATGATGCTAACCCAGAGTCCCTGAACAGGACTGAGTCTGGCCTCCCAGGACCAGGTCTCAGGGTCAGCTGGGGAAAAGGAGCCAGTGCACAATGACCACCCCAAGGATTCTGCAGTTGAGTATCATATTTCCAGGTGGCAGAATTATTGGGCATCAGAAGAGTCTGTGACACTTCTGATTTCTGTAGGGCCTCAGGGCCCTACAGAAGAAGGACAGGGCTCTCTCAGCTTAATTCCATAAACAGAATTGGGGGACCATGTTCTTACCTGCTCTGTGTGTCTGTAAGCAGAAGTCAAGTTCAGTCCCTGCTTGGGACCCTTCAGCCAACAATGGAAGAGCTTCTTGTCTCGACGATTCTCTAGGTGAGCTTTGATCTGAACCAGGGGACTCCAGGTGGTCACCAGCTCACCCTGGCTTCGGAGAACACTCTGGTCCCAGGTAATCAATGTGGAGGCCTGTAAATGAGGCAAGTACATTGGTCTCCTTGTAGAGGAGAATGGCACCAACTTTCAGAGCCCAACTGGAAAAGGTTATTTCTCTTCTCTAGCATTAGGAGTGATGGGTAAAGAAGGCCAATCCAGCCTACACTATCAAGAAGCTGGAAACAAAGCACCAAGGAGAAAAAACCCCACTGGTCCCAAGTCAGGCACGAAACCAAAGACAGATTTGATGACCATGAGGAACCTCCCCTTAAACAAAGCTGGGCTGAGGCAATATTGTGAAGCAGATGAAGATTAGAATCTTTTCTGTCTTTCCATTCTTATCCCACTTTTCCCTCTGCCCATGTCCTATCCTTACAGGACCTTGCTCTGAGCTGGCCCTTGTAATATCCCCCAAGAGGCTACTTGATAAAGACTGAAAGTATTACCCTTCCCAAGAATATCTTCATTTATATAGTAAACTGGAATACTAAAAACCCTCATAGAAAGATCCAAAGAAAACTCTAATCATGGAAATCTCAGGCATTGGGAGTGGGTCAGTAAGGGCAAATGTTAACATGTATTGTCCTTTAAGGTTTGCAAAGAACTTCACAAATATGATCTCATTTTTACTCCCACAGTAAGCCTGGGAGGTAGGTGTTATTATTATCCCTATCTTACAGATAAGGAAACTGAGACTGAGAGAAGTGACTTTCCCAGAGTCACATAGCTAACAAGCATCTGAGGCAAAATTGGAACTTGGGGTTCCCTGCATCTAAGGCCAACACTTTACCCACTATGCCACTTGGAATGACTCAAACTACACCACATAGGAAGACTCTCCTTTTGGGACAATTGTTATAGGATGTACAATTCAAAAAAAAATCTCATAGTTATAAGAAACTTAAAGATCATTAGGTCTAGAGTGTTGGAGCTGGCATCTGAGGACCCTAGTTCAAATCAAATCAAAACCAATGAAAGAACAGAAATGGCATTTCCTCTTCCTATCACCAAAACCCAACTGCAGCTTGGGATAGACTCTGCATCAGAACAGCTTCAAGCAAGCAAAGGGAGGGGGAATGGGAGGCCTCTTCAAGGGAGATACTGTAAGGAGGCAGGGAGATTTTTTTTTCATTCTTGATCTCATACACACACACACACACACATACACACACAGACAGACAGACACATACACACACACACACACACACATATACACACACCCTCTGCACACAAGGACTCATAGGATAACAAAACTCTGGGATTTTAGAGAGAGAGAGGAAGCTTAAACATAGCTTTGGGTAATGGAAAGGGTTATAAAGAGTCAAGAGAGCCTGCTTTCCAATTTTACTTTGGATGCTTACTAATTGGGGGACCATGGACTTATCCTCTCTGAATTTTAGGTTCTGGATCTGTAAAATGGAAATAATACTATGTAACCTAGCCCCTTCACTAGATTCTTTAAAAGCTTTACAAGTTTTAAAGGGCTACGTATATAGGTCAGTCATCAGTATCTCGAGACCTAGAAGGATAAAGCAATTTGCTCAGAGTAAGTCAGCATAGTGCTATACTCAGTAAATGCATATGTATGTGTATATGTACACATGTACACACACATACACACACATACACACACACGTTTGATAGAATTCACTTGTAAATCCATTTGGCCCTGAAGATTTTTTCTTAGGGAGTTCATTGATGGCTTGTTCAATTTCTTTTTCTGAAATACGGTTATTTAAGTATTTTATTTCCTCTTCCATTAATCTGAGCAAGTAATATTTTTGGAAATATTCAACCGTTTCACCAAGATTGATGGATTTCATCAGGTTGATTACTGATGCAAAATCAGGGTCCCTGAATTATAATGAATCTAGCCTCCCAGGACCAGATTGCAAGACATTGACAAGGACCAGAGGCCAGATGACCAAGGAGAGACCTACGTATAAGGGTTCTGGCATGCTGAGCAAAGCAGGTACACACACATGTACGTACATACGTTTGATTTGTGTGTGTGTAAATCATGTCTCTATATATCTTAATTCAATAGGCATTTCTAAATATATAAGTATATTTATATATGTGTGTGTATTATATACACACATAAACATACACATACACATATATACACATATATACATATTAATTACATTGGTATAAAGGTATTTCTCGAGTGCTTATGATACACCTGACCACTGAAAGATGCCCTTGGACTCACTCTAAGGTAGGTGGTGGTTGGCGTGTAAATATGAATCTTCCCTTCTTTGTCTCGAATTTTGTCTTTGCATGACAGCTCCACTACCAGGTTCTTGATGGACAGGGCTTTTCCTGTTGTCAGCTCCCAAGCGGTCTGGTACATAGCACGGTGAGGTTGGTGCAGTCTGTGAGCCAGGGACAACTGCAGCCATGGGGTATCCAAGTTCAATGCGCCTATTTGAGGATGGGAAGAGAAAAGAGGGAGGGAAGGACATGACAAATGGAAGCCACAGGACCAGAAGCTTCTATAAATACTGAGTTCCTTTGTCAAGGGATAAAAAGTAAGGCAGAGAAGCTGCCCAGGTCCCAAACACTCCTAGAGTATTGGAATCAAGTGGAATCAACTTGGAATCAAGGAAGCTCTAAGCTCAAATCCTGCGTTAGATACTTATTAGCTGGGTAACCCAGGATAAGTCACTTAACCTCTGTCTGCCCCAATCTCCTCATCTGTAAAATGGGGATAATAGCATCTACTTCACAGAGTCATTGTGAGGATCAATGAAATTATATATATATATATACAGACAGACAGACAGACACATATGCAGGCACACATATATATTGCTTTGCTACTGTATCCAAATTCTACTTTCTGCTGAAGCTACAAACCTGATCAAGACAAGGGGCTGGGAAGGAGCAGGAACATGAGGCCACAGGAGTAAACTTTCAACATGATCTGGTAACAATAGCCTAATACCAATATTCTACCAGTGTTGTTAACTGACTGTGAGTCACAGAACGCTAGAGTCTCTGAAGAAGTAAAAGTGATTATCATCCAGACATTGATGGACGGGTATGAGTTGGCTGTAACATGTTACAAACAAGGACAAAAAACTGGAGAAAAACTGGAGAAAAGGATAACATCAAAGAAATGAATGAATGGAAAAAGAAGATGAGTTGGTCATATATTAAAAGAAAAGTACTGATTAAATAAATGAATAAAACCACTTACCATGTACCAAGCATTGTGTAAGTCTTAGAGATAGAAATACAAAATGAAAGACAGCCCTTGTTCTCCAGAAGCTTATGTTTTTAAGTAAACTTTTTTAAATGTAATTTAAATTTAATTTAATTTAAATTTAATTTTTTAACTTAACAAAATCTTTTTTCTCTCCCTTCTGCTCTTACCCTTCCATGGGAAAAAAAGCAAAACAAAACTCTAACAACAACCATACACAATCAAGGAAAAACAAATTCCTATGTTGGTGATGTCAATAGCTTATATTTTAATAAGGGAAATAGTACACATAGGGAAATGATGGTCAAGGATAAGTATTTTGGTTTGGAAAGTCACAAGGATAGTGAGTGGGACCAAAAAGTAGATTGATACATCCTATCCAGAAACAATGGCAGAGTTGATTTGATCATGGCTCATGGTTCTAGACTTAGAAGGGGAAAGGAAAGGAAAGGAAAATGACAATTTTTGGTGAGGAGACTACAGAGGAGATGGCTGGGCATTGGGAAGCAAAAGACAGTCGATGCGCACCACTGGTATCCTTGTAATATCAAGAGAAATTGAAGGTGGCCCCCAGATTGCTAAGAAGGCTCACTTGGCAAACTTATAGAAAAAATATGAGTAAGAGTCCCATTGAATGAGCAGGAATGGATATGTGGGGATGTGCATCATTAGAAGGATGATCCACATCAATGAGATCACAGATCCACTGGAATATTGGTTTTGGTTAGCTCCTATAAAGTTATTTCCTGAATGGTAGTAGGGATTTAAATGAAAAAAGGGTTGTACCTTCTCTGACTTGACCTTTCTTTTCAATTCATTCCCTTGAGAGTTTCCCCACATAGTGAGACTTATCATGGTATAATGGTAAGGGAAGTTGAAGATCTTCCTTGCCCCTTAATAGGCCCATGTGACCTGCTTTGAGCTTTGGCCCAGGTCACAGCTTGACCCACATGAAGCATATGGTGGGAGGAGCTTGCTGAATGGGTGGAACAGGAAGGGTGGAGCAGGGACAGAGAGTAAGGCAGAGCTGAGAGAGAGCCAGCAGAGCACAGCAGCTAGCATGAGTGAAAGAGGGAGTGATTTTTCCTAAGGGAACTTGTTAGTGAGCCTGATGGAAGGAAGGCTTGAGGATGGGGGTGCTGCCTTTATTGGTAATGTGTACAAACTTACATGGTGGAATTGACTTTCTGGTATCTGAATACATATTTTGGTTTCATCTTTGAGGAACAGCATTTATATTTTGCAAATTTACCCTGGAAATATGCATGCATATGCACAGAGGCTACTGCAGGTATCATACTGACCAGAAACTTAGCTGAGTGTTAGGAACACACAAAAAAAGCAAGAAATAATTCCTGCCTTCAAGGAATTGTTGAGTTGTTTTTCAATCATGTCCAACTTTGTGAATCCATTTGAGGTTTTCTTGGCAAGGATACTGGATTGGTTTGCCATTTCCTTCTCCAGCTCATTTTACAGGTGAGGAAACTGAGGCAAAGAGGGTTAAATGACTTTCTCAAGGTAACATAGCTAGTAAGTTTCTGAGGCCAGATTTGAACTCAGGAAGGTGAGTCTTCCTGACTCTAGACCTGGTAATCTATCCACTGCACCACTTAAACCTGAGGCACTGAGAAAGTGACTGATTTGCCCACGTTCATAAAGTTAGCATATGACAAAGGACTTGGACCCAACCGTTCAGCCACTTACACCACAGTGACAAGGCCTACAGTAATCTTGGCCAACTTTTTAGTCTGTATCAATATCCATTTTTCTTTAGGGGTGTGCTGAAGCCAGCTAGCTTGACCATCAAGAGCCGAATGTTAAATTTTAAGTGTGAGCATTTTAATCTCAAATCAGAGTTTGATTTATTGTTCTGTTGATTGTCTAGACTTATGAAAGTGATAGGAGAAATGCAGTGATGCAGATTAAACTTAAAAGTGCACTGTGGGCTTTGTTGTTAAACATTTATCAGCACTTTACTACCTTCCTTGAACACAACTGTAATTTCCATAGCTTTGTTCCTCTACCACTCCCTTTGCCCAACTAGAATAGAAGCCTCTAGTGGTCAAGAATTGTGTCTTACAGTTGTTTATATCCTGCTTTAGCATCTAGGACTACGCTGGTTCCCAAGAACTCATCCAATTATGACATTAACCTTCTTTGGGTCACCAATGGAGCCCTGTTGAGGTCTCTTCAGAAAGATGTCTCAGAGGGAGCCCCCTCATGCCAATTCTCCAAGGATGCCAAATGCTACCCCAAGAGACTGGGGCTGTCCAGCAACTGCTCACCTTCCCATTTCCATTGAAGACCTCGAGACATGTCCTTCCACTGAAATCCAGCCACGAAGGGCAGGCGACCATTATACTGCACCTTCAGATGAGTGCTGCTCTCCACGTGGCCCTGGGAGAAACTGGAATGTTGGAGCTGTGTTCGGTAATCCACTTGCCTCTCAGGCACCTGCAGCAGGAACTGGGAAAACAAAGGACATGTGGTGGCTGATGGCATCCTCAGCACTCCTCTGAAGGACAGGACCCATAGTGGTAATGAAATTATTGGATCATAGCTTTAAAGCAGAGGTTTATGACCTAGATGTATGAATTAAAAAAAAAAATTGATGAATGCATTTCAGTATAACTGGGTTGGTTTTTTTTTGGTTTTTTTGGCAATCTTACTTATTTATCTTACACATTTAAAACCATTATTCTGAGAAGGGGTGCATAGGCCTCATCAGACAGCAAAAAAAGACATAAAAAAGGTTAAGAACAAGGGTCCTTGTGCTCACTTTGACAGCACATATACTAAAACTGGAATGATACAGAGGACATTAACATGGCCCTTGCACAAGGGTGACATACATGTTTGTGAAGCATTCCATATATTTATAAATAAAAGAGTCTAAGGATAAAGTTATAAACACTAAAAAAAAAAAAAAAAAAAAAAAAAAGAACATGGGTCCTTAACTTTGGCAATTAGGGACCACCAAAAAAAGTTTTAAAGCTAGTAGGAACCTTAGAGGTCATCAAATCCAATCCTCTCATTTTTATAAATGAGGAAACTGAGGCCCAGAGAGGTTAAATGACTTGCTTGGGCTCACACATGCTAGTCAAGTGCTTGTGGTGGGATTTGAACCCAAGTCTTCCTGACTCCAGATCTAGCACTCATCTAGCATTTCTTCACCAAATCACACTATCTCTTTGTGATAGGGAACAAGTGCTCTCCGGCCATCAGCTCTGTTGGTCATCAAGTTTCCAGCCAGCAGGAATCCATATCACCATCTATGGTCCTGTCTGGAGGCAGGGGCTACACTAAATGATGGCTTGAATTCTCCAATAATTATAGGTCTCTGTGACTTAGACATATCTCAATTTCCCCTTCTATTCATTGTGCTTTGCCACCCCTACACTGCATTTCAACAGCCTCAGGAAGAGTCGGCAGGGCTTACCTCCATGAAGTAGTTACTCAGGGCTGGGCCAGAGTCATTCTTGAAAGTCTGACTAATTCGGAGCTTCCTTTTGTTGTTGAGCTCATCCCAGTGTTTCCCATAACTCACTTCCAACATGGAATGGAGGCGGGACATGCTCTCCTCATGCTGCAGTTGAACCTGGTGGACATAGATCCCACAACATTGACTCCCCAAGGTTAGACTAGCCCATTAAATATCATCTCTGTAAGGCTATGAGCTTCTGGGATACAGAGCCTTGTCTTATCAATACTTTGCATCTTCTCCAGCGCCTAGCACAGTTCTCTACACTAAGAGCTAGTTGAATCAACTCCATCTCCACGACTCTATACTACATAATACTTAATCAGACCTTTCTCCCTTTTCTTCTTATCTCCCTCTCTCCTCTGTCAGCCCATTTTTTTTTCAATTAATAAACATTTCTTTTTTCTTCCTCATACCTACCCATACATTGGAAGGGGAGGAAGGAAGAAAAAGAAAAGTCTCATAACAAATATGCATAACCAAGCAAAATAAGTTCATGAATCACTCCAATCCAGAAATGAACGTCGCATTGTTCATCTCTGTCAAGACCCACCTTTTTTTAAAGGAGGCCACTCCTTGAAAGAAGTTGAAAGCTTGGGAAATGGGGGTATGGAATAATAGAAAAAAATGGAGGGAGTAGGAACTAAAATAAAACTTCTTTGAGAATCAGACCACATCTGGAATATTGTATTCAATCGGCAACACCATTTAAGAGTATTGTAAGTTGAGGAGCTTGCAAGGAGGGCAATCAGGATGGTGAAAGATGTTGGGTCCATAATATACAAGGTCTAGTTGAAGGAACCAGGAGTTTAGTGAGGAACGATAAGACTATATTCAAGTATATGAATCTGAAAGGGAGGAGAGAGGGAATCTGTTCTGTTTGGCAGAAGACAGAGCCAGAGGCAATAGGTAGAAGTCACAAAATGGCAAATTTGGACTGGATGTCCAGAAAAACCTAAGTGGAATGATCCAGAAGTAGACTGGGCTTCCTTGAGAACTGGTTGGTTCCTTTTCAATGGAAGTATTCAAGCAGAGGAAGGATGATGACTTGTTGAGTAGATGAAAGTGAGGATTTCTTTTCTTTTGGATATGATTTGGACTCAATAGGTACTTGGGTCCCTTCTACCTCTAAATTTTGTGATTCTGTCAAAATATAAACTGAGATGATTTACACACCCTTTAGGGAACTTTACTTAATAATTAAGTACAAAGTTGGGAGAAAGAAGTTATGAGAACCCATAGAATCTCAGAACTGGAAGAAACTCAGAGGTCATCTAATCCACACTGGTGGATTTGGCTTTTGAGGACCTGCATTCAAAACCTAGTCTTACTACTTCTCAGTGACCTTGGGAAAGTCACTTAAAACTCTCTAGGATTTGGTTTCCTTAAACGTAAAATGAGGAGGTTAGATCAAATTATACGTAAGGCCTGCTCCAATGTCAAACCTAGGATTCTTTTGAACATTCCCTCTACAACATCTCTCACACATATTTATTCTTCTGCCAGAATACTTTCAAAGTCAGAGAACTTTTTGCTTGATCATAGAGATGGCCATTCCATTGTTGACTCCTTTAGGAAGCTGTTTCTTATGATTATCTTAGAAATCAACCTCCTTGGAACTTCCAACTCTTGGTCCTAGTTCTGCCTGTAGAGCTACACTGAAAACATCTCCTACCCCTTCCAATTCCTTTCCATTTCTAGAAGACAACTGTCATCTCTCCCCACTGCCACCCAAGCTTTCTCTTCTTCAAGGAAAACATTCCTAGTTCCTTCCATCGATCCTTTTATGTTATGGTTCCTAGAGCCCTCTTTTTCTTTGTGGCCCTTCCTCTGGATGTATTCCAGTTTGTCAATGTCCTTCCTAAAATGCTTTTCCCTTCACTAGATGTGAACACAAAGGTCCATGTTCTGGCCAGTAGAGCTTAGTGTCATGAGAGATCACTCACAAGAAGGGGAAACAAGTGGAGAGAAGGAGAACCCAGTCTTTTGGTCTCTCTCAGCAGCTAGGTAGGCAGCAGCAGCTGGCTGGGTAACCCAGCCAACCAAACAAGAAATAATGCTTTCTTTGTTTCCTGCAACTGCTGGGCACACCTAAACCTACTCTCCTTCAATTTAGTCTCTCTGGTGGGATCTGGCCAGGGAGGAGTTTTTGGACCGTAGTGAGGATCCTGAATCACTTAATAAATGCTCCTGGAATGACTGAATGAATGAATGTCAAGGGGCACAGAAAACGATTGTGTGGATTACTGTTGTAAAGAAGTCTGGCCTTAAACATTGGATTCATTTGACTTCCCTCCAAAGCAAATTATAAAGGAAGTTAGAGCTCCTATCTATGATATACGATCATGGCAACAACTGTGAATTAGGAAAATAGATCAATAGAACCCCCTTTATAGTCTCATTCCCAGGGCAACAGTAAAGGCAGACTAGAGCTTAATACAGACATCTATCCTACTCAGCCACCTACCTTGTGGTTGTACGTGGGCACCTGAGTGCAATGAAACTCGTGCCCAAGGTCCAGCTTGTACACCTCCAGGCGATTCTCCACTTTGAGCTTCTGGCCGGCATTGCATTCCTGCTGGAGGTGCTTGGCCTCTCCTATGCCGGTCAACACAGAAAGACCTGCCCTTCTCCTACCAGGCAAACACACAGCCCAGCTCCTGGGATAGGAGAGCACAGGATGCCCACAGCCCCAGAAAACTATCCCTTCTTTAATATTGAATGAGTCTCAAGAGAGGGTCATGACATGGTACAGTGGAAAGAGAGTTGGATTTGGAATCAGAGAAGATGTGTTCAAATCCTGGTTCTGCTGCATAAAGCCTTTGGCCAAATCACAACATTTATCTGGTGCCTCAGTTTCCTCATCTGTAAAATGTGAGAATTGGACTAGATGTTCACAAAGGTCTTCTCCAGCTCTAAATCTATGATCCTGTAATACCTCCATTGAAGTAGAGGTAACATTTCCACCTAGTTATGGGATGGAAATGACTTTTCCTTCTTAAGGCATATTGTCTGAGGTCAAAAAGTAATAGAATCAGATCCCAAATTTAAGTTTTTCTTACTCTAAGCCTAGGATTTGTGCATCTGTCTGTCTTGTCTGAATTTCAACTAATTTCAAGGTAGAAACTACAGCTCTGAGTTCACATCACTTTCTTTCAAGTGTCCTTTGCCTTCCTGCTACTGGAAGTCAAAACTTAAAGGGTAGCATCTTTGAGAGAGAACTACCATGCTTTTTTTCCTCTTAGTTACTGGCAGCAAAGAGGAAATTAGATATCAGAGACAGGAAAGGGTCTCATGCCCTATGTTATCAGTCAGTTTTCAGAAAGAAATACAGAAGTCCCCTTTCATTGAGGTAACAGAGAGCAGAGGGCAGATTACTGGTCTTGGAGTCAGGAAAGCTTGAGTTCAAATTCTACCTCAGATACTTATCAACTGACTATGCATGTGACTTTGGGCAAGTCATTTCATTTCTCTGTACCTCGGTTTCCTCATCTGTTAAATGAAAGAATTGGACTCAATGACCTCTAAGGTCCCATCTAGATCAAACTCTATGACCTATTTCTCAATAGAGAACTCAAAGAACATTAGCTTCCTGAATAGTTATGTTGCGCAACTGGTGTAGACAGGTCCAAGGCTCCAGTCCAACATTTCAGGGAAATGTGACACTGACAAAATGGTACAATACCTAGGAGCCCATATTTTATCCTTAGGGCATTGGTCCAGAGGCTCCCTCTTTGCTGCAACAGGCCAATAGCATGGAAACCCAGGATATCTGGCAGGTAAACCTCTCCTTCCAGTGCATACAACTGAAGTCCATCCTCTACCTTCTTCTCCAGGATTGCTGTAGAGAGAAAGGTCCACCAGGTGACTGGAAGAAGTAGAGTCAATCAGTGGAATACCAGGCCCAGGGGTGAAACAGTAGCCAAGGGCATGATCTCTGAATGGACTTAAGAAAAGGTAGGGGGAAGAGATATGGAAGACAGATCTGGGGCCAGTCAGAGGCGTAGAGAAAGAACAGGATTTGAGACTGAGGGAAGGATGGGAGGAATGAACTCAATGGCCTAGCTTTGTTCTCAGTGAACATCAAGAAAGATGGTGGCAGTCACTGGGAGTTAAGACACCTGGGTTCTTATTCCAAGCTCTGCCACCAATTAACTGCATGACCTTGAACAAATAACTCCATCCCTCTGAGTTTACATTTCCTCATCTGTGAAGTGAGGAAATTAGACTAGAAGATCTTTAAAGTCCCTTTCACCCCAAAACATTTTGCACTTCTATGAGGCTTGTGGCAGGGGTGGGGAACAGAATCAGAGTAGAGTGGGGGAAGGGGACTAGAAGGAAGAAGAAAGAATGGGAAGGAATTCACAATATACAAGGCTACAGGGACAGAGGCTTGTTCCTTCCTCCTTACCTGACAAGAAGGCTTTGTCCTTGAGCACATTCATCAGAGACACAGAGAATGTCATCTTCCTGCCCGCTTGTTTGGTGATGTTGCCCATGAGAATGACAGGGCTGCCTCGTCTGATCAGTTTTGCTTCCAGCTGAGTCTCGTATCTCTGTTCCCCCCTGGAGGTCTGCACGTCACTCAGCCCCTGAAATAAAGCACCTGTGTTCATGTCCCTTGTCCCTTTTTAAAAGTTAGACTATTAAATCTAATAGAAATGAAATACTAGGGGTTGAGGGGGATCTAATTAACTCTTCTTCTATATCCTAGTGCCCTTCTTGCTTCGCTTTTAAGAGATTCTCTCTCTGGGAGGGTTTTCTCAGAGATGATCGCATGGACTGAGTTCAGAGATGCAGAGGGCAAAAGGAAGCAGTGGGGGCAGACAGGGGCGGTGACCATTGACTCTAGACAGATACAAATGGACTCCCTAAGTAGAACTCCAATAATCCTGTGATTTCTGAAAAATAACAGTGTTCTGTCATGGAAAGAACATTGAATTGAAATGTAAAAGATTTGAATTTTCATGCCAATTGCCTCATTAACTTGTTTGATTTCTCTGAGCCTCAGTTTCCTCATTGGTCAGATGACATTTCTAGTTCAAACATTCTACAAGTCCATAACTGACAAAGATGATCAATTAATTAGGGTCTAATTATTAGGCAGGTCCCCAAGTTCATTAAATGGGAGGTTATTGTGGCTTTGAGACAAACCTTCCCTCTCCAGTCATCTTCCTGCCTAGATCAGAAATCATTATTCACCCCTTTTACCCCCAGAACTTCTGGCCTGGGGTTTCCTTTCCTAACTGATGGCTGCCTCAATCACCTTGAAATAAAGCACCCATGTTCATGTCCCTTTTTTAAACCTGGGCTATTAAATCTAACAGAAATGAAATGGTGGGGGTTGAGGGGGATTTAATTAACTCCTCTTCTGTGTCCTAGTGTCCTTCTTGCTTGGCTTTTAAGAGATTCTCTGTCTGGGAGAATTTTCTCTGAGATGATCATGTGATTGAGTTCAGAGATGCAAAAGGCAATAGAAAGTAGTGGGGGCAAAGTGAATAGCGATTTGAACCTCAAGTCAGAAAGATCTAAGTTCAAATCCAGCTTGACTAACTTGTTTGACCCCAGGCAAGTCACTTAACCTCTGTCTGCCTCAGTTGCTTCAACTGTAAAAGAGGGGTAATAACATTACCTTCCTCACAGTGTTATGTTATCAAATGAGATAGTATTTGTAAAGCACTCAGTACAGTGACTAGCACATGGTAGGCACTTTATAAATGCTTCTTCTCCTATTCCTATTATATCACCATCTTCATGCAGGTCTTGCCCATCTCTCCCTTCCCTTTTCAGTTCTGGAGCCATAATCAAGTCAACTCTGTCATTATTCCTGGAAAGGACATGACAATCTACTCCCCTCTGACTCTACTTACCATCCTTGTAATTTTCCAAACCAAAAACTTTCCTAGCCACCATTTCCCTATATACTTCCTCTATTAAAATTCAGGTTCCCTGAGGACAGGGCTTGTTTATTTTCATATTTGTATCCCTCGCACTTAACACAGTGCTAAGAACCCCTTGAGCACTTAATAAATGCTTTTTTCATACATTTATTCATTCATTCCTTAGACATCTGATCACTTCCCTTCCCAAAGGAGGAGAGAAGGTAATGTGGCAGATGTGTTTTCCAAAAAAATACTGTGTTAGCCCGAACTCCTGGGCCAGATATTGCTGAGCCCGGAAAATATCTGTGTAATAAGCATCTAAAAGTCCCCATTAGGAGAGAAAAACACGAGGTGGTAAACATTATGCAAATAATCTAGAGATAAGGGAAATGAAAGTGCTATCTGTCTCCTGCAGCAATTAGCCCATCTGATTCAACCTCCAAAACATGCCTTCCATCTGTCCTCTCCTCTATATTCCCACCATTTCCAACTAGTTCAAGTTCTCACATTTGGACTATTATAATACCTTCCTAAATGGATTGCCTTCCTCCCATCTCCCCCTGCTCCAATCTATTATTCTTATGCAGGCAGAAGAATTTTTTTAAAGAATCATGATTATATCACTCCTCTGCCCTATACTCTGCAATGGTTCCCATTGCCTACATCTGACACTCACTGTCTGTGTGACCTTGGACAACTCACCTTGAGTTTCAGTTTCCTCATTTGTAAAATGAAGTAGTTGGACTACATGGTTTCTGAGCTCCCTTTCAGCTCTAGAGCTATGATTCTGTGTATAAAACCCAAACTCCCAAATCTTGCATTTAAGGCTGTCTAGCATCTGACATCATTCAATTGTTCTATCAGGTAACTCCATGCATAAGACTACTGAATTAGAATCAGGGAGACCTGAATTCAAATCTGACCTCAGACACTTACTAGCTGTCTGACCCAAGGAAAGTCACTTAATCTCTCTTAACCTCAGTTTCTTAATCTGTAAAATGTGGATGATGACAGCATTTACCTCACAGGATTGTTGTGAAAATCAAAGGAGATATATATGAACTAGTATCATTATTGATCAGGTGAGTGGCACAGTGGGTAGAGTGCCAGGCCTAGAGTCAGGAAGATCTAAGTTCAAATCTGATCTCAGACACTTACTAGCTATGTGACCTGGGCAAATCACTTAACCCTGTTTGCCTCAGTTTCCTTCTCTGTAAAATAAGCTGGAGAAGGAAATGGCAAATCACTTCAGCATCTTTGCCAAGGAAGTCAGACACAACTGAAAATGACTCAATAACAAATTATTGTCATTACTTCTACTGCTACTACTACTACTACTACTACTACTACTACTACTACTACTCCCCCCTTCAGAGACTCTATGGTCATGCCACAAGCCATTGGATTCCTCAACATACCTTAAATGTTCATCATGTCATTTACTACTCATGGAATTTCAGTCTCTCCTCTGCTCCCTGAATTCCAAGGTCAATCAGAAATGCTACAACTTCCATAAAGCCTTCTCTAAGGTCTCCCTAGCCCTCCCAGTTCCATCCCCAGGTAGACATAATCTTGCCCCTCTTTCAATTCTAGTATACTTTATGTCTACTCTTCCCACACCACTCATTTATCACATTCTAATTTCTATTAGTTATTTGTGTAGCTCTCATCTCCTAGACTATAAACTCCTTGAAGGCAAAGACTACAATTTATTCATCTCTAGTATACTGCATATGCTAGTCACTTAGCAAGTCTCTCGATGTTGCTTTGTTACAACAGAAGTCTAACAATGAAATACATATGTAAAACTTTTTTTGGTAAAATCTATTGAATGTAACTGAATTGACTTTGGGGTCCACAGACAAACCTTGATGTAATAGACATCCTTGTCATCCAAGATTATTTCCAGGTGGCCAAAGCGGGTACTCTGAAGAGAATCGATTTTTCCTATTAGAAAAGAACATATGGATGAGTTGATGACCTGATGAAGGAAAGTAGGGCCAAAAAGAGTAAAGTTTTCATTTAGTTCTTTCAGATTCAAGCTTTTATTTCTGAGTATGAGACCCAGCCATGCAGTGAAATAAACTAGGCGCTGGGCCTAGGAATATTTAGCCAGACCCTGCACCAATTTTCCCTCCACAGCTTTAGCTGAGCCTATTACTGGGCAGTCTGAGACCTCTAAACTTTTCAATTCAAGCTGTATTTAAGCCAGAGGCAATGTCGGGAAAGGCAGCATAAAAATGTGTGTTTTAGGGGTTTTAGTTGACCACACAAGTCAACAGTGTGAAACTACATTAAAAAAAAAAAACTAATGTAATTGTGGACTGCATTAATATTATTCAATCTGTAAACATTTATTAAGCTCACTGCATGCCAGACACCTGTACTATGTGCTAGGAATACGTAAAAAAGGCAAACACAGGCACATAGGATCCAGGTCAGGGAAAGGGATAGTCTCATTGTACTTTCTGCGGATCAGATGGCACCTGAAGAGTTTAGTGTGGTCAGTTTATGGAGCCACATTTCAGAAGGAAATTGACAAACTACAGTAAGTCCAAAGGAAGAGGAGGATGGTTAGAATAATGAAAGATCTGGAAGCAAAGGTGAAAAAAGAATGGTTGTATGAACTAGGGATGTTTAAAATGCCTGTAGAAGAGAAGACTGTGGTCAGGGTGGAACATCACGGCATGATGTGTCTCCTACTCCCTGGGATTTATTTAAATGGTGATTTTATGCCAGGGATCTTGCAGCAAGTATCCCTGCATTTGGAGGGAAGTTAAGTTAGGTAGCTTGCTATCACCATATGTTTTCCATTATTTTTCTGATGCTTAGAAGAGCCTTACAACAATGTATGCTTAATATATGCTTATTGATGGAGATGATCTTTAAAGTTCTTCCTAGGTTTAAGGTTCCATGAAAAATTACAACATCGCACTGAGGAACCACCAATTGATTCAGTTACTGGACAAGGACGTACTAGCAAGTCATTCTACGGTCTCATTCTTTTGTACACATACCATCCACCTTGATTTTTTTCTTGGGATGAAGTAGCTTGATTCGGAGCTTCTTCTGAGGCAAACTGAAGCTGAAATCCACACCCACATCCCTGGGTCGTTCTGACTTTGGTGTGCCCATAAAGAAATGGATGGTGGCTTCTTCAGGGATCCAACTCTCCTTCTGGAAACACAGAAGGCTCCCTTATCCCTTGGAAATTCTTCCAAGAAGATTTTATAACCCCTCATCAAGGATGACCTTCCCTTTTAGGTACCAGGGCTCTAAATCTCCATCCCACCCTTAACCTCTTTTGACCTCTCCTCCAAAGAACCCAACTGCAAATCTCATGGAGTTTCATCTGAGTCTCCCCTAAGGCATTCTTGAAAAATCCATGCCATTTGGCAAAATTAAAAAAAAAAGTTTAGGTATTAATGGTTACACATGAAAATTATACAGAATTCTGCTGCAGAGTACTAACGTTAGAAGGCAACTTTGAGATCACCTCATCATAGATCCTCAGAATGTTAGATCTGGAAAGAACCTTCAAAGTCATTTAATCAGAGAAACACAGAATATGAGAGTTGAAAAGACCCTTAGAGATCATCTAGTTTAACTGTCTCATTTGACAGAGGACACTGAAGTCCATAAGGGTTAAAAAAAAGAAACTTACCCAAGGACACAGTGCAAGTTAAGGCCAGAGCTGGGATTAGAAACCAGGTCACCTAATTCCTATGCCTTTGTTCTTCCTGCTATACCCTGCTGTTTTCAACAGTTTTCACTCAGACAAGTGGCCCATCTGGGAGGCCAGGTTGAGACATATGTGAGCCACAGGTTGGTTTGTGGGAACAAATGGCATTGGACATGCTATTTTGGCTGAGACCCAACCACACTGAGGTGGCACTGATAGGTTCAAGATGGAGATTCAAGGGCATGGGGCAGAATCCTGTTCTGTTCTACCTGAGGAATATAAGTATAGGCAGCTTCCAGCAGGTACTGCTGTAGTCCTTTGTCCTGCTTCTTTAATGTCACTGCTGCAGCTATTGGCACAGCCAGAGAGAAAGGTTGACCCTGAGCTGGGTAAGACACTTCGGAACACATCTGCCAGCCCCAAATGTGAGATGCTGGGAAGACACAAGAAAGAAAGGCAGTTCAGCAATAGTAATATTACCCTATTGAGTAGTATATCCCAGTTCCAGGGTGATAGATAACCCATAGCTGCATCCTTGTCTTACTGCTGATTCTGGAATGTTGGAAAGATGGGCAAAGTCCTAAATAGGGACATGCACAAACATTCCCTCATCTCTCCCATACCTCTAGGCTTCTATTTCCAAGAAATGGGACTCCATTATCTTAAACACAGACTTAAGAGAATGAGCACTTGCTTCTTTGAAAAGAATGATGGAGTTAAAACACCTGAGTTTATATAGAAGACTGGAAAATCTGGAGATTGGCATTATTCTTCTTGAGATTTGTCATTTCTGTTTTGAATAACCCTCTATTTGAGGCCACTCTGAACCTTATAATACATATTTCCAGTAATTAGCATATATGTGGCACCATATCCACACTGTTTCCAAACCCATCCTTTTAGGGACCCAGGAACTGAGCAAACACGTACAGGACTTCCTAAACTTACAGTAATACTCCTCATAACATTACCCTGAACAAGGAGGAGCCACTTTAGGGTCTGGAGTCAGCTCCTTCACTTACATCCCTTATGGAATTTTCCCTCTCACAATGGAGTGATGAGATTAGCTGCTTACCTTCTTCTCCAGTGCAGGACCTCATCTTTGAAGGGCTGTTTAATCGTTCAATATTCATCACACCATCCACAGTTGTGAGATATACCTTAGAACTAAGGGGAAAATATAGCTAGTCCTGGATTCCTCTGCTTACCTACTAATCCAACTATTAACCCAACTTAACAACAATCCCAACAACTAACCGAAGCTACTGGATGAACCTGAGATTACGTCCATCTCTGATCTCACCACTTCATAAATAAAAGTCTAAGAGATAGTTAACAACTGGGACAAGCCATGTTCAAAGGGAAGATGGGACATGGAACTAAGATCAAGGTCTACTCCTTCATAAACATCTGGTGAAACATGGCCCTTTGCTCCTTAGACCTACCTGAAATTCACCAGTTCCATGGATTCCTCAGGTGTATTCAGGAACATCTTGAGCTCCTGTCCCCTTTTTACTGTGATTCCTCCATCAAGGCTAGTGGAACTTCTAATACCAGTCACCCACTTCACCCCTGCTTTTCCATGGAAGCCTGCCACACTCATCTGAGCTGCAATCTGTATTAAGGCACTGAAGTAAAATATATAGACAAGCTGTGATTGGTGAGCCAAGTATGGTAGAGATTTTTTAGGAGAAACAGTTAGGAGGAAAGCAGATGATGGAGTGATAGCCTGGAATCAAGAAGACCTGAGTTTACATCTTGCCTCAGACACCTCCAAGCTGTATGACTCTGAGAAAGTCACTGAAGCCTCAGTTTCCTCAGACTCAAAAATAAAGATAGTAATAGCACTGACTTCACAGGGTTGTTATGAAAATCAAATAGGATAGCATATGTGAAGTGCTTGCAAAGCTAGAAAAATGTTAGCCAGGGAGAGTGGAGCCAAGATGGTGGAGTAGAAGGACAGACCTGCTCTAGTTCTACCCCCATAGCCCATAAAATACCTGTAAAAAATGACTCTAAATAAATTCTAGAGCAGTAAAAGCCACAAAATAACAGAGTGAAAGAGATTTCTAGCCCAAGACAGCTTGGAAGGCTGATAGAAAAGGTCTATCACACCAGGTTCAGAGTGGAGTGCAGCCCAGCCTTGGCCATGTGGCACAGCAGGGACAGGATGGGAACAGGCTTCAGGGCATGGAATCATGGGCAGCAGCTGTGGTTCTCAGATTTCTCAACCCACAAATGCCAAAGACAGCTTTAAAGGTCAGTAAGAAAGCTTTTTCACCTAGGTGAGAGGGGGGCATGGGTCTGGCCCAAGCCCTGGCCCTAGGGCTGCAGAAGTCACTGCACCAGCATCCCCTTTTGAAGCCCTTGGACTAAAGACCCTGGGGGAATCAAACGGCTCATCTGATCTCAGCACTGAGTAGCAGTCCTGGGATGAGGAGTAATGCTGACCTGGCAAGCTGGTGATGGCTGTTGAGAGGGAACCCTACTTGCAGATCCTGGACAGAACAGAGTGTGGTTGCTCCAAGAACAGATTGCAGGCCAGGAGAGAAGTAAATTCCTCTTCCTTGATTGTGCCACCTTGGAGGAACTGAGAACTTACAGGTCTCTAAAGTATACCCTCCACTTGACAAAGGACTCAAAAGTCAAGTAACTGACTGGGGAAATGCCCCAAAAGGAGAAAAAATAAGAAAATAGAAGGTTACTTTCTTGATGAAAAGGTATTTTATTCCATCCTTTTGGACAAGGAAGAATAAAACATACCATCAGAGGAAGACATAAAAATCAAGGTTTCTACAGCCAAAACCTCCCCCAAAAATATGCAATGGTCTCAGGCCTTGGAAGAGTTCAAAAAGGATTTTGAAAATCAAGTAAGAGAGATGAAGGGAAAAATGGGAAGAGAAATGGGAGCGATGCAAGAAAATCATGAAAAGTGAGTCAACAGTTTGCTAAAGGAGATCCAAAAAAATGCTGAAGAAAATAACAGCTTCAAAAATAGACTAACCCAAATGGCAAAAGAAGTCCAAACAGCCAATGAGGAGAAGAATGCTTTATAAAACTGAATGGGCCAAATGGAAAAGGAGGTTCAAAAGTTCACTGAAGAAAATAGTTCTTTAAAAGTTAGAATGGAGCAGATGCAAGCTAATGACTTTATGAGAAACCAAGAAATTACAAAACAAAACTAAAAGAACGAAAAAATTGAACACAATGTGAAATATCTCATTGGAAAAATAACTGACCTGGAAAATAGATCCAGGAGAGATAATTTAAAAATTATTGGTCTACCTGAAAACCATGATGAAACAAAGAGCCTACATATCATCTTCCAAGAAATTATCAAGGAAAACTACCCTGATATTCTAGAACCAGAGGGTAAAATAGAAACAGAAAGAATTCACTAATCACCTCATGAAAGAGATCCCAAAGGGAAAACTCCTAGGAATATTGTAGCCAAATTCTAGAGTTCCCAGGTCAAGGAAAAGCTATTACAAGCAGTCAGAAAGAAACAATTCAAGTATTGTAGAAACATAATCAGAATAACACAAGATTTAGCAGCTTCTACACTAAAGGATCAAAGGGCTTTGATATCATATTCCAGAGGTCAAAGGAGATAGGATTAAAACCAAGAATCACCTACCCAGCAAAACTGAGTGTAATACTTCAGGAAAAAAAAATGGAATTTCAATGAAATAGAGGACTTCCAAGCATTCTTGTTGAAAAGACCAGAGCTGAATAGAAAATTTGATTTTCAAATATAAGAATCAAGAGAAACATGAAAAGGTAAACAGGAAAGAGAAGCCTTAAGGAACTCATTAAAGTTGAAGTGTTTACATTCCTACATGAAAAGATGTTATTTGTAGCTCCTGAGACCCTTTTCAATTTTAGGGTGGTTAGAGGGAACATATATATATATATATGTAGGTGGGTATGGGTATGTATGTACGTGGATATTATATATGTGTAGGTATGTATATGTACATGGGTGAATGTATATGTGTATGTATATGTATGTATGTATATGTATATATATATACATATACATACATACATATACATAGGCAGAAGGCACAGGGTGAGTTGAATATGAAGGGAGAATACTTAAAAAAATAAAATTTACTATTGAATGGAATGTACTAGGAGTAAAAGAAAGAGAAAGGTTGAAGTAGCAAATCACCTCACATAAAAGAGGGAAGAAAGAGCTTTTACAAGGGAGGGGAAGAGAGGGGGGAGATGAAAGAAAATAATTGAGCCATACTCTCATGGGATTTGGCTTAAGGAGGGAATAACACACTCAATTGGATATGGAAATCTAATTTACCCTGCAGGAAGGCAAGGGGGAAGAGGATAGGAGAGGGAAGATAATAGAAAGGTCAGCAAATTGGGGAAAGGGATAATCAGAAGTAAACACTATTGTGGGAGGACAGGTCACAGGACAGAATGGAATAAATGAACAGCAGGATAGGACAGAGGGAAATGTGCATAGCCTTTTACAGCACAACTATTATGGAAGTGCTTTGCATTGTTACACATGTATGACCTGTATTGAATTGCTTGTTTTCTCAATGAGGGTGGGTGAGGAGGGAGAGAATATGGAACTCAAAGCTTTAAGAATAAATGTTAAAAACTGTTTTAGCATGCAACTGGAAATTAAGCTATACAGGCAGTGGAGTATAGAAATCTATTCTGCCCTACAGGAAAATAGAGGGGAAGGGGGATGGAAGGAGGGTGGGTAATAGAAGGGAGGACAGACTGGAGGAAGGGGTAGATGAGGTGCATACTGTCCTGGGGTGGGGGATGGGGAGAGATGGGGAGAAAATCAAATTCTTATGGAAGCGAATGTTAAGAACTGAAAATAAATTATATATTAAAAAATAAAAATAAATGTTAGCCATTATTATTTGTGTCAGGAAAACTACAGCCCCTGAGTCATACCTTCTATCCATCCTCAGACATCTGTTTCGGTCCTTTCTCTATCCACTATGCCTTCTATAAGTGAACACAGACTTAAGATAGTTGGATTATGTTCCCAAAATACGGAAAATGCATACTTCGTTTTACATCAATATGTAAAGGATCTGCGAATTCATCCACATGGTAAGTCCCACTGCAACCCTTTTGCAACATATAAGTCAAATACAGAAATCAGAAAAGCTAAGTGATTTTTCCATGGTCATAGAGCAAGTAAGTATCCAAGGCAGGATTGTACACATAGTAGACAATACAATGTCTGTCCAGCGCTCTGCCAACCAAGACATTCTGCCTCTTTTCATTCTATATGTTCCCATTCATCTTTATAGGATCAGAAATCTAAAGCAGAGGCCATCTAGTCTAACCTACCACTTAGCATAGCACCTGGAACATAGTAAGTGCTTAATAAATGTTTACTGATTGATCAATGAAGCCCTTACATTTTTGGATAAGTAAATTGAGATCAAGAAAAGTTAAGGGATTTGCCCAAAGGCACAGGGACAGAAAGTGTCAGAGAAGAGACTCGAATCCAGATTCTCCATTGAGCTAATGCTCTTTCTTTTCTCCTATTTTGCCTCCCTAAATTTTATTGCAGTTGCTGTTTCAGTCATGTCCCACTTTTTGTGACCCCATTTGGGGTTTTCTTGGCAAAGTTTTGGAGCAGTTTAACATTTCCTTCTCCAGTTCAATTCTACAGATGAGGAACTGAGGCAAACAGAGTTAAGTGACTTACTCAGGGTCACACAGCTAATAAGTGTCTGAGGCCAGATTTGAACTCAGGAAAATGAGTCTTCCTGACTCCAGGCCTGACACTCTATTGACTGTGCCATTTAGCTGTCACTAAATGTCTTTAATATGTTTTCAAATAAACACACACACATACATATACATACATGCACACTCACACATTATATAATGAAATATATAAATGGGGAAACAACTTCAGCAAGGTTGGTTGTTTAAAGCTAAATTTAGAAATCAATGCTAAAGAATGCTAGACCTGCAATCAAGCTTTCTCCATTCCCACACAAATACAGTTTCCTGTAAAGAGCGCCAAACTTGGAGTCAAAGGACATATATAAAGTGTCATAAATACATAAATATCAAAGGACATTTCTCATCTGCACCAATTACTAGCTAGGGACTAACTTTGGGTAAATCATAATCTCTTAAAGTCTTAGTTTTCTCATCTAGAAAATGGGAATGATGATATTTTCACTACCATTTCAAAAATAAAATATAAACTCATCTGCGTGTCTTTTAAACCCCTCTACAACCTGGCCTCAACCTACCTTTCCAGTCTTATTGGACATTTCTTTCCATCCCAGATTCTGTGAAGCAGATAAACTGGTGTTGTCTCTATTTCTCACTCACATCAATCCATCTCCTATCTCCATGCCTTTGCGCTCGCTTTCTCCCATGCTTGGAACACACTTCCCCCACCTTTACTTCTGCCTCACAGAGTTCCTCTTTTCCTTTAGCATGCAGTTCAGGTACAGTCTTTGCATGGAACCTTTCCTGATTCCCCCAAATGCTATCTGTGTGTATGCCTGATACAGGGGCAGGGTGGGGATAGTGGCAGAGAGATAGGTACTCAAGAAGGGAGGGACACCATTCATTATTTGTCATTAACAAGAAGAAAGGGAGAAGGGGCTTTGAGATCTTCATCTGAGAGGCAGGGGCAGGAAGAGGGGGAGCAGGGTCAGGGAGGGTTCTGAGCATAGCCCTAATCTGAGCAGAAAATGAGCAGCAAGAGGTAGACAAGAGGGTAGACCATGTGTTCAGAATGCCTTCCCTCCCAAACTACCTTGTATTTAACTACTCTAAATACATTTTAATTCACTTTGTATTTATGCTGTATATATTTATATATGTATTATTTGTTGTCTCTTAATGTGGAGCCTCCCCTGCCCCAGTAGGGACTGATTTATTTTGTACTTCTGCTTGGTGTCTAGCACAAAGCCTGGCATGATGCTTACTACTGATTGATTGGTATCTACCTCTGGAGTTGTTATAAGGATCAAATGAAATAAGGTATAAGGTATGTAAGAACCATAACAGCTTACATAAATGTGAACTGTTTCTATAAAAGTCCTGAAGTTGTCCCCTGGCCCACATGGATGATTCCATTCAGCTCCCTGTCCTCTGTGGCAGGTGAGAGTCATGCCAGAGACATATCCCTGGAGAATTGGGGCTTCAGTACCTACACTCTGGACAGCTCTTGGTACCTTGGTTTGATATAGCCCTCCAAGGAGAAATCTGAAAACTGCTTGAAATCCACAGTCCCTCGGATCCGGATGTTGATGGCAGCTGAGGTATTCAAGGCTAATTGCACAGGGAGGCCTGACACAGTTGGAAAGGAGAGCTCTTCTGTTGCCAAACTCAGCCTCCTGTTAATCTGCACCTCCTGACCCTGCAGCCAAAAGGAGGGAATTAACAGCTCCTCCTCTCAACAATCTGCTTCCAAGCCTAGTGGCAGCTCTACCCAGCATATACCTTGAGGAGCTTGACTGTCAATTCCGCTAGGTTTAGGGAGTACCTCTTCATGTGACTTCTTACTGCTCCACAGTCCACAAAACTAAGCTCATTCCCAAAGATTTTCAGACTGAGACCACACTGCAGGTCCCTCCTCTTCCCCCACCTCTGAGTCACCTAAGCAAGTAAGAAATCAAAAAGTTAGAACTGGTAGGCACTGTAGAGATCATGTCATCCAACTCCCTTACTTCATATTATTTTACTTCATTTTATTTTCATAGAATCAAACGATCATAGATACATAGTTGTAAGAGACCTTAAATTTCATTGAGCTGACTCCTCTATTTTATTTTTAGATAACGCCTGTGACTTCATTGGTATAAGGAAACTCTCAGTGAAGAAGTCTCCTTCTCCAATGCAAACCAGGACCTCCTCAGGCTCAGATAGTTGCCAAGAGTGATATGTCACTCCAGCGATGGCACATAATGTCAGAGGCAAGATTTGAACCTAGAAATTCCTGACTTCAAGGTGGGCTGGCTACCCATTATGTCCTACCTCTTCCTCAACCCCTTCATTTTATGAAGGTAAACCAAGGCCCTGAGATGGGAAATCTTATTCAAAGTCATACAAGTAGATAGAAGAGGAACCAGGATTTAAATCCAGGTCCTCCAATTCCAAACCCACAATTGCACATTGTTTCCTCCCAAGTTTTATGCTCAAATGAGGTTTCATGAGAGGTTTAGGGTTGGCAGGTGATGAAATGATCATAGATTTAAGAGCTACAAAGGACTCTAGAAGCCATCCAGTCCACCCCCTCCTTTTACAGATGAGTTAGCGGAGACTCACACAGGTTAAGTGGCTTGACCAGGGTCATCCAGCTAGGAAATAGCTAAGGGACTATTTGAACCTAGACCTTCCTGACTCTTAGTTCAGTATACTACCCCAGAGAAAGAGAGCTGGATATGGGGGAAAGGGGGAAAGATGTAATGATTGAGGATAGAGGGAATCTAGATTAACCTTGGGGTAAGATTAGGGGCATAGCATGATCCCAAGCATTGTTCATATAAAAAGGGCAGGCACAGATTTTCCCTAGAGATTTGTTTTCTGTAAGTGGGAGAAAGTACACTATCTCACTGATATCTGAATGGCTCTGCCTGCTCTGGTCACTTCAAATGGAGTCATTATTTTCAAAAACTTGTTTCAGAGGTCCTGAAGGAAAGGTGTGTGCTGTATGTGTATGGATGAGAGAATGGTGTGGGTTTATAAATTCCCTTACCTTCTCCTGGAGTTCTTTCAGCTTACTGTGCCCCCAACTTGGGCACCCTGCCCTAACCAATCCTGATTTCTTATTGAATTCGTCTTCCAGTTCGGTGTCCGTATCTGGTTTGCTCTCACTTTTCTCATCACCATCCCAGAATGCTGCCATCACCGGCTGCCTACCAAACAGCCTGTAAGCCAGCTTTTCAGCATTTTCTAACCGGAGCCCAAGCTGAGAAAAGAAGCACATTCAGAAGAGGCAAAGAGGATTTTGCAGAATTGGAATAGAAACAATCTTGGAAAGCTGATGGGAAAGCTGCCATCATAACCTCCTGGTTCCATCAGGAGTCTGGAGAAAGGGGACAGATTTGGAAAGTATCCCAAGTCCAATGTGGAAGGAGACCTACCAACTTCAGGGGACTGAGTCAATTGAGATCTTCTCCTAGAACCATTGCACGGATGCTGCTAAGCATGTGTATTTATTTGACAAGCATTTATTAAGCACCTTCTATATGCCAAGTACTATGCTAGACCCTAGTGAGGCATAAAAAGAATGAAATAAAGTAAAAATAAATGAATGAATACATAAATAATTAAAGCAGTTCTTCCATGCCAAGAGCCCATAATAAATAAAACATTCATATAAAGTCCTTTCAATGGGCAAATGAATGTCATTAGCAAGTGAAGGAATTAACATAGGCTGCTGGTAAGGAACAAAACTTGAGCTGAACCCTAGGGAGCCTAAAATACACAAGTGAGGAGAGAGTAAATCCTCACAATCACAGAGTTGTAGTTGGAAAGGATCTTTAGATATGCAATTTTACATGCACAATTGATATAATATTGTTTGCCCTCTCAGTGGGAAAAGGAGCAGGGAGGAGGGAAAGAATATGGAACTCAAAAAAATTTTCAATGAATGTTTAAAATAAATAATACTTTAAAAAAAGAATGTAAGGAGGGATCCTTAGTATCTTTCTGCTGTGCCGGGTCTCCTCAGTGAGAACTTCCTAGATGTCTGTCCTGCTTTCCCCAGGAGATATTAAGAACAATGAAACAAGTACTGGTCTTACCTCCAGAATATTGGCAGCACGGCCCATGATGTGAGTGGTCAGGTTGGCCATAATGGAGCGGGGGACGAAGGAGGCTGGGGAGAATAGCAGAGTGGCCTCGAGGTTGGCACCCATACTGCTGGAGGCTGGAAGAGAAGAGATCAGGGTCATAGTTCACATCTCCCTTCTACAACAAAGCAGTCAACTTTGAAACTGGGTTTAATGGAATAATGACAGTCAGCCTTTCCATAAGTCCTGACAGTGAGAAGAGGAAGGTCTTTATTTCAGCCCTCTCTGCTTCTATCCTAGAGTAGAAAACAGATATCTAAGGAGATCATAGAGATAAAGGTTAGAGAACTAATAAAGGGAAAAGAAGGAAATGCAAGTCATTAATTTAATGCCTGTAGTATGTTAGCTGAGCTAATAGGGCACATAGTGTGGCTAATCAAAAAATACTAATAATCCCCAATTCCAACAAAAGGTCCCTGGTTCAAATGCAAGTGTGAGTTGTAGTACGGTATAGTGCGAAGAGAATTGCCTTGAAATCAGGAAGACCTAGTTCAAGTTGGCAGCATGATGAGGACAGATCATTTAACCTCTCAATGCTTCAAGAAAACTAAAAACGGGTGTTGATCTGTATTAACAGAGGGAGTTTTCTACTGGGAATACCCTACACTAATAAAATCCCAGGTCTGACCCAAAAGTAAAATGATTCCAAGAAGAAATGTTTCACAGAACCCGGTTCTTATGTTAGCCAATCTCATGAATGCATTCATTCCAAAAATGTTTATTGAGTACCCTCTAAACAAGTGCCTATATTAGGTGCTAAGGAAGATGCAGAGATAAATAAAATCTGGTACCTTCCCTTGTGAAATTTGCAGTCTACTAAGAGACACAAGATATAAACAAATAACTACCAGAAAAAATAGAATATGGTAAGTACATTCAAGAGACATGGAGGAGAGAGAAATGACTGGGTAGAAGAATTATCATTTATGTTGAACCTTGAAGGAGAAATAAAATTTCAACAGGCAGAAACTGATGAAAGATTCCAAGTATGAGCAAACTCAGCAAAGGGTGGAACGTATTCAGGAGACAATGAATAATAGTTCTATTTGGCTGAAGTGTACAGTCTGTAAGAGAGCAATATGAGATAAAGCTTAGGAAAAGGTGGTTGGGGCCAAGTTGTAAGGTTCCAAAATGGCAGGCTTCCATCAAACCTCTTCCAAGAATTGTTAACAAGGGGTAAAATGGTGATCTGATTGGGTTTGATCATACCTGAACGAAAGGTGATATCTGAATAGGAGGAATGTTTCCAAGTCTCAACTTCGAATTCTTGGCTGAGGATGTCATCAGGGAGGGAGTCCCGAAGGGAACGTTTGAGAGGGTCATCAGTCTCCAGCAGCTGAGAGAGATGGCTCCAGACAAAGGCTCCCACTAGAACCAGGAAGAGGCAGAATGAGGAACAGGATAATCCATGAGAAAGAGAGCAACATACTTACAAAGTCAAGTCTGGGCATCAGATATTGGGAAGAACATTGAGAAACTGGAGGTCATCCAGAGGATGGCAAAGCAAGATTGCCAGTATCCTTGAGATTGTGCCATATAATGATCAGGTGAAAGAACAAGGAATGTTTAGTCTGAAGAAGAAAAGCCTTAAAGGTGACAGGAGAAATATTTTAAGTTTTAGAAGAGCTCACATGTGCAACAAGAACTTGGCAGAAGCAGAAGTAATAAGTAGAAGTGGCAAAAAAAAACAAAGTTAGGCTCCATGTAAGGAAAAACATTTTAATAATTTGACTTGTCAAACAGTGGAATGGCCAGCCTTGGGAAATAGTGGGTTCCCTCTCGCTAGCTGTCATCAAAGCAAGGACTCCATGATGGACTGGTGAGATGCATTCAAATGTATTAGGAACATTGGAAAAATTCTTATTCACGGATGGGTGGAACTAAATAGCCTCTGAAATCCTTTTCAGCTCTGAAATTCTATGATTCTGATGAGAGATACCAAGCATCTCAGTACTCCCACTCCGGAAAAAAAAAAAGACTATATATCTCTACATGCCAGTGCTTCCCCAGTGACTTGTTTCCAAAGCCTGTGACCTTATCTGGGAAAATGAATGCCAAAGGACCTTTCTGAAACTTGGAAATTTACTTCATAATTAAGATTTTTGACACTGTTTTGTGTCAGTCCAGCCTTAGGGTAAAGAGACTCATGATCTCCAAAACATTTTATGGGAGAAGGATTCTCTTAGTTTGGGGGCTTGGGGGGAAATGTAGGAATCTGGCTATTGTGAGACTCAAATGAGATAATTTAGGATAAGAGTTAGAGTTGGAAGTGACCTCCAAGATCATCTAGGCTAATCCTCTAGATGACGTAGATGAGGAACCAAGGCCCAGAGAGATTATGCTATAAATGATTAGGGGAAAAAACCAAAACTATAAAGTACTGTACAAGTATAGGCAGAAAGTCAGGATACCAGTGATCTAGACTTAAAATCTGTGATCAAGGACAAGTCCCAACATCTCAGATTTTAATTTCCTCACCTATAAAAATGGGAGCTAAACTGTATGCTATATGTTCTCTCACAGTCTTTCTACCTGAAAGTCTATTACTTTTTCTTATGATTCTTACTTAAAATTATTATTACTTCAGTATCCATTTCCATTCACCAAGCACAGTCTACTCTATGGTCTTCATAGGTCTGGACAACCAGAGTCTGGGATGCCATTTTACATTCTAGAAATGCTGTTTTTCCAGTCTAGAACAGACTGGTTCTTCCCTCAAGCCCTGTGGAGTAGAACCAGTTACTGCCACTGACCTTGGGTAGACTTCTCTGCTGCCTGAGTTTCACGCACCAAGGCAAAAGCTTCCTCACTGGGGCATTTCATAAAGAAGTAGTAGGCAGTCATGCGGATCTCAGCATCTTCTTCTGTGGCTTGGTACAACTGGGCAAGCCCAGAGCGCTGACAAGCAAATGGTAAGGAACCAACACAATTTAGATTAATAGTAATGATATGAATGTTTCACATTTGTGGAGCACTCAGCAGTTTATAAATTCAATTCAGCAAACACATTTTAAGGCCCAAGATCAAACAGCTAGGAGCCAAAACTCATACCTGAACCTGGGGCTTACAGCTCAATGAGAACTGCTTCCCCCCTCTACAATACAGGTGCCAACAAGCCACAGCAACCATAAAAGAAGCTCACATTCACAGAGCAAGGGATCCTCCGAAAGGCCTGGATTGCAGCCAGTCGAATTTCAGGGGCATTGCTTTTCAAGGCTGCACAGGAGCTTAGGATGGGAGCGAGAGGGGCTGCTGCCAACCCTGCATTGCCAATGGCCTTCAACATGAGCTGGAGCTGAAACAAAATGGACAAGTGTGTTAGAGCATGGATCAGCCCCTGCCTGTTCCACAGAGTCATAACTAAGATGGAGTCACTGGACTTTTCCCTAGGATGGGAGTACTTCCTTCTCAAAGCAATCCTCCAACCAGGGAAGGGCAGGAGAAGGAGATGTCGGATCCTGGCAAGTTGGTCACAAGATAAGGAGGAGGCAGGGATGAAATCTGCTAAAGACATGCTCTTCTTCCAGACCAGATGCAGTATAAGGGTTGTGAAGTACCCAAATATTCAGTGGAGATGAGTTCCCCTGGACCACTTTTCACCCAAGAAAGGGAGCCCTAGTTTCTCTGGAGGAGGGAATATGTTCTCCAAATGCCATTTCACTCATGGAGAGGGGTACTGAAAGGACAAATGGCAGGCTAAGAAGAGGCCCTTCAAACCATTTTCTGCCCAAGGAAAGAGAATTTTGAAGGACCAGGCCTTCAGAGGACAAGGATTGAACTTCTCTGGGGCAGAGGGCATCCCCATCCACACTCTATTCTGTCCAAGGAGAAGGCTAGCACAGCCCCAGCACAAGCTACAAGCTAAGACGTGTTCCCAACTCCTCAGAACACTTTCTGACAGTTTGCCCACCACTCTGGTCATTGCCCTATTTTCTTACTTCCCCAGCCATTGTTATGTTAATCTTTCCCATCATACCTTGGTGTCAGTCCCTCCAGGTTCCAGAGCTCCTTACCCGGCCACTGTCTTTGGACCCTTGAGAGCCACAGTTCTCTCCTAAGGCTTCTTTAAGGATGTTCATTAATGAACTCACTCCTAGGAGGTGCTCACAGGTCCCACCTGCCATGCAGAGGCTGTGCACCAGGGCAGAGACGCTGAGGAAGGCACTCGAACTTACTGCTGGGGACTGCAGCAAAGGCTGGAAACAGAAACAGACTCCAACATCAGAACCCTGCTCCTCATACACAAGCACACAAAGACACAGATTTCAGACCAAAGTCAGGTAGGCTTCACAAGGCGTCAAGTGAAAAATAGTCAGGGGAATAGCCTGCCTACTATCTCTGCTCTGCTTGATGGGGCTTTTCTTTCCTGCCCTGAGGGAGAGCAATGAAGATGAAATTCTCTTCACATTATAGGATAGAGAGAGAGAGAGAGATTGTGTATACGTATTTATATAATTAATATGATATATTTATATATAAATTTTATATGTGACAGTGTATTAAATGATACGTACATAGTGTTCATATATGTAAAATACATATGACACATTATATCTCAGATATCTTTTAATATACATTATATTTTGTATAACAGTTTTTATTCTATATTTTTACATTTTAATATATCATACATTAAAGTATATAATGCATATGTATAAAACAATTTGCAAATGTTTAAAAAACCTTTCACTTTGCAAACCTTACAGTGCTATATGAATGTTACCTATTTTATTATCAGTAGTAGTAGCAATAGTAGTAGTAGTAGTAGTACTTCTGTCATTAATTTATCCATTCAACAAACTTTTGTTAAGCACCAACTGTGTTCCAGTTGGGATGTTAGGGATAAAAGAAAAGAAAACAACATTCCCTGCACTCAAGGAACATATAGTCTATTTGGGAAAACAACACATACCTAGAAAATGAATTCTAACATCTATACAACGTCATTTCCAGGGATAGGCACTAGCAGCTGGGTGTAGGAGAGAGGGAGTGGTCAGGATAGGCATCCTATAGGAGGAGATGGTTGAGCTGAGCTTGAAAGGAAAACAAGGAATTCTAAGGGGCAAAACAGAAGGAAGAAAGGCCTTCCAAGCTTGCTATGCAAAGCTATAGAGTCAGATGATGCAATGTCCGTGTACTAGGAACAGTAAGCAAGAATTTAGACTGGAACATAGAGTGTGTAATAGAAGATAATGGATAGTAAACCTGGAAAAAGAGGCTGGAGACAGATTGTGAAGTGTTTTAAAGCCAAGCAGAGGAGGTGGTACATCATCTTAGAAGAGGGAGCCATTGAAGCTTCTTGAGTGACGTGGTCAGAACTGTGCTTTGGGCATATCAATTTGGCACTTGTTTGTAAATCAGATTGGAGAGGGAAGAGACTAGAGGCTGGGAGTCCACAGTCCAGGGGAGGGGTAATGAGGGACCAAGCTAAGGTGGCAGTTCCTATACTTACCATAATCTACTTTGCATGACATATTTCTTGGCCGTATAGTGGAGTGAATTGAGTACTGACTCAGGGAAGCCAGGATTCAAATTCCACCCCAGACTTACACTAGCCATTTGACCATGAGCAAAAAATTTAACCTGTTCCAGAATCAGTTTTCTTAGCTTAAAATGGGAATAATCATACTCATAGGAGACAGGGTAATTCTGAGCACTCACTAAAGGAACCTATGTAAAGCACTTTGCATATCTCAGAGTGCTGTATAAGCAGCAGCTAGGTGGTACAGTGAACAGAGCACTGAAGACCTAAGTTCAAATCCATCCACTTATTTGATGTATGATCCTGGACAAGTTACTTAGCCCTTTTGCCTCTGTTTCCTTGATTGTAAAATGGGGATAATAATAGCACCTAACTCCCAGGGTGACTGAGAGGATAAAATGAGATGGTATTTCTACCTTAAGGCATTCTATAAATGCCAGATACTGTTATACGCTTTACAAATCCTTTCTTCTCCAGATTAAGCAATGCCAATTCCTTCACCAATCTCCGTGCAGTACTGTTTCGATTTCTCCCACCCCTTTCCCATCACCCCAATCATTGTGGTTGATTATCTTCCTCTGGACTTCCTCCAGTGTGAGTGTGTCCTTCCTAAAATGTAGTACCCAGAATGGAACACAATATTCCAAATACGATGTGGGACTTTCACCATTTCCCTGATTCTGGGAATTCCCTGGGCATTTTTGGTGCTTTTTGATTGTTTTCAGTTGTGTCTGACTCTTCATGACCAAATTTTGGGTTTACTTGGCAAAGATACTGGAATAGTTTGCCATTTCCTTCTCCAGGTTATTTTTTTTACAGATGAAAAAACTTTAATTTGTTGTTGTTGTAAAGTTGTGTCCAGCTCTTCTTGACTCTTTTTGGACTTTTCTTGGCCATGTACTGGAGTGGTTTGCTATTTCCTTCTCCAGTTCATTTTGCAGATGAGAAAACTGAGGCAAACAGGGTTAAGTGATTTGCTCAGGGTACTACAGCTAGCAAGTGTCTTAAGACTAGATTTGAACTCAGAAAGAGGAGTATTCCTGACTCCAGACCTGGTACTCTATCCACTGTGCCATCTAGCTTCCCCAATTCTGGGCACTAGTCCCCTCTTAATATTGTCAGATTTTTGGTTGCCATGTTGCACTGACATTCCATGCAGATTTTCAGAAATGATACTGAAAACTTCCTATTATAGGGGAACACAGCATGGCCTTCTTTCATTCACTTTGAGAGTGTCTCATAGACCACTGGCAGTGCAATTTAGTGATTATATTATTGGACTTGGAGTCAGAAATACTTAGATTTGAATTCTGCTGCAGATGCTTATTTACCTGTTTGACTCTATCTGTTTTCTCATCTGTAAAATGAGGGGGTTGGACTCAATGACCTCTAAATCTATGATCCTATGACTAAAAGGTAGAGGAGTTCTATGCAACCTGATGTGAAATGATTAAAATGCAAATTATATGCAAATACATGGAGAAATTGGTGCTATGAATTGGGGGATCAGCAATACTCAATTTTTTTTAGCCTATGACCCCAGGAATGTACAATTCCCTTCATGCACAGACTTCAAAAAATCAAAACAAAATTAGGAAATGCTAAGGGAGTGGGATATCTTTAAATAGGAAGATCTTTCCCATTCATTAATAGGCCCATGTGATCTGCTTACATCACATGGAGGTCTAAGTCACATGTGGCTTGCTGAACAGGTGGAACAGGAAGGGTAGAGCAGAGTTAGGAGGAAGTGAGAGCCATTGGGGCAAGGGAAAGAGAGGACATGCTCAAGCAGACAGTTAGGCTCCAGAGCCTTTGTTTGGGGTGTGGGGGGTTGGCTTGGGAATAGCTTTGTCCCCTGCAGTGATAACGTGTAATGACTTCTTGGCTACTATGATAGATCTGACTTTCTGGTTTAGGGAGCTGGCTTTCCGATGTCTGAATAAATGTTTTTTTTCTGCCTTCTATATGGAGAGTCAGTTATACTTTGGGATTGAGAACTATGCTGGCATATTTGTAGTCACCACCAATGCTGTGAATATTGCCTTGGTGATACAGGAGTCATTCTGTCCTTTCATCATTACAGTCATCATCCAATCTCTGAATGATTGTAGCTTTACACACAACACACACACACACACACACACACACACACAAATGAATGCACATTTTTATTTTCTAAATTGACATAAAATGGTCACTTATTCACCTCTCATGCCAGATATCAAATTTTCTGGATTCTCATCCTGACTCAGGTAAGCAGTCACAGCCCTAAAGTGACAAAATGTGAATGCTTCCTTTCCAATTCATATACCTAGCTTCCATCTGATTTATCTCAATTACTTGAACAAAAAACTTCATTTGAGAAGCTAATCCCACAAGATAGCTCCATATTGAATAATAATCCCCCTCAATTTTCTCTTTTATATTATAATTATAATAATTCTACACTTATTTTTTTCTTCTCTTAATGGATATTCCTTATGGTGAAGGAATTTCCCTTCCTAAACTCCCACTGGAAAACCTGCTTTCTTTGTCCTAGTAGGATGAGTTCCATACTATAATGTACTGAAGATGAGTTCTTTAGATAAACATCTGTATTCGAATCCTGGTTCTTCAAGAAGGTAAGCTTCTCAAGGGCAGTGGTGGTTTTCATTTTTGTATCTGTATCCTCAGGATTTAGCATTGTACTCGATATATAGGAAGAGTTTAGCAGGTACTTGTTGAATTAAACTGAGTTCTTAATTCAGTGTTATATGGCATTTTTAAGACTCACAAAGTGATTTCTCTATAACAATCTGGAAAAGTAAATAGGGACTATAAATTAATTAGTCAATGGGCTTTTATTAATCTCTTCTATGCTTCAGATACTGTGAGAGGACTAAAGATGGAAAGATAAAAATTAAAGACTCCTCAGCTTCAATAAGCTTATAACATTCTATCATATCATCTCAGAAAATATTTCCTGCTGCCCACAACTTTAGATATCCTCTCTTTACTCCCTATAATCCCTTGTTCCCCATTTTACTTGGCTAAAATAGCTGCTAATGGGTCCAGGCTCATGAGCTAGAGTTCAAAATATGCTTTGGGAACAGACACAGGATTAGAGGCAGTTCTCTGGAGTAATTAATCTTAACTATGTCCCTCAGAAGCCTGAACACATCCTGATGATGTAGCAGAGACAGAAAAATTTAAATTGGAGCTTCCTGTCCCCAGGTTTCCATTAGAACTCAACACCTCTCTAATACTCTGTCCAAGGTCCTGACCTCCAGTGAGACTCTTGAGGAGCCATGCAAACTTGAGGAAGAAGACATCTGGAGAGCGGGACAGATTGATGCTTTGGGAGTGGAGATGGAAACAAAGGCAGAAGGAGGTTATTGGAAGGAAAAGAAAAGGGGGTAAGCTTAGAAGTATACAATTAAATCATGAACAGGGAGGAAAATTGGACATCAAAATTATCAATTATGGCAACCTGCTGTCCAGTGTTTAGATATTGCTACACCCGTCTAGTATTCTGCCCTGTCAGGAATGTTCTCCACTCCTAAATTCCAGAGAAGTCTCCCATGCAAGTGACGAGGAAAGCCTTCTTCCCACACTCAGACCAAAGAGACAAGCCAGAGACCAGCCCCAATTCTATGGGTTCATCCTTCAAGATGTCACATTTAGCCAGGACAATGTCAGATCTTCTACAATCTTATCAAATGCTTACTGAAATCCACACATTATGAATCATTCAATAAGGTTCAAACTGATGTAGGTATGGCCTTATCCCAACTCCCAAATATGAATACATAGTTGTCAGGGCTGTGTAGCAGCAGGGATGGTGAGTCATTTCTGCAGAGGGAATTTAAAGATTTCATTCTGTTCTGGAGGACCTGGGTTCAAATCCCAGCTCTGCTATTTATTACTTGTGTGATATCACACAATATAATTTCTCTGGACCTCCTTTACTCATCTATAATATGAGAGGGTTGGTTGAGAAGCAGGATAGTAGAATGGATGGAGTAGTAGACGTAGAATTAGGAAAACCTGTGTTCCAATTCTGCTTCAGATATCTGTTAGCCATGTGACTTTGTATAAGTCATTAAACTTCTCTTGGCTTTAGTCCCCTCATCAAGGTCCTTTTACAGTTCTAAACCTATGATCCTATGGGAGCAGATCCTACTGCTTATATTTTTTTTAAAAAATAAGAGTAAACACAATAGCCAGATGAACTTAGGAGGTCTGGCTTTCAGATTGGTATCACAGGGATTCCTCTAGTCTGTCTTGTGTAGGTTGTCAGACTCATTTTTAGGGCCACTATGTACCTTCTTGAATAATCCATAGAGTTCCAGGGTCACATCTAGACAAAGGGGATGGAAGCTTACTCACCAACAGTAAAGGAATCATGCCAGTTGTGGGCTGAGGGACAAATGCCAAGGACCAGAGGAATGACTCTGCCTCATCATTTTCCACATCCCCAGATATGATAAGCTCCTTCATGAGGGCAACACAAGCCTCTGTTCCACAAGAGGGCAGGGCATCCACCAAGGGTTGCCTGAAATAGCCAAGAGCCAGTCAACAGTTATCATCAACATAAGCTATTCCCCCACCATGATATCTCCTTAAGAATCAGGGTGGTTTCAGGAAACAGGGGACCCTGGGAACATATCTAGATTTTGGCTATGCTTTTCTATCCAAACAGATGCTCATGAGAAGGCAACAAGGACTGAGAAAAAGTTTGTTTGCACATTAAGAAAACTATGAGTAAGTTGTTTACAATTAAACATTCAATTTTGTGAGCCTCTCCCTTCTGGGAACTATGAGATCCCATGATATTTCTAATGTTCTGTGTTGTCTGAGTCTAATGTGGAATAGTGAATAGAGTGGGCAGCTAGGTGATGCAGTGGATAAAAACCTGGGCTTGGACTCATCTTCCTGAGTTCCAATCTGGCCTCAGACAGTTAGCTATGTGATCCTGGGTAAATTAGCCTCAATTTTCTTATCTGTAAAAATGAGCTGGAGAAAGAAATGGAAAATCACTCCAGTATCTTTCTCAAGAGAACCCCAAATGGGGTCACAAAGAGTCAGATATGACTATAAAATGACTGAAAAACAAAACTAGTAGATAGAGTAGTGGCCTTAAGTCACAAAGACCTGAGTTCCAGTCCCCTCAGATATTAATTAGCTAAGCAACCATCGGTTATAAATATATAAAATGGGAGTCCATTCCAACTTTAAGTCTATGATCTTATGATCTGTGATTTCACTGGTATAAGGAAGATTCACCATATGGGATCTTCTGTAAATACAAATCATCTATACTTATAAACTAAGAATTGCCTGAGACATTGAGAAGTCCAGTGGCCTGTCCATAGCCACAGAGCTAGTATGTGTTAGAGGCAGGTCTTAAACTCAGGTCCTCTTGACTGCAAGACATACTCTTTGTACTCCACTTATACAGCCCATCAATTTTCAAAATACTTTCAGATACCTGAACTTATTTGATGTTCACAAGAATCCTTTGAGAATGGCAAGGGAGGCATTATTATTCCCATTTCTCAGATAAGGAAACTGAGGCTCATAGCAATAAAGTGATTTACTCAAGTTCATATAACTAGTAAGTGGCATAACTGGGGCTTGAACCCACCCAAATCTTATGATCCCAAGCCTAGTATTCTTTCAATCAAACTGCATCTACTTCAAGACACTGTGACCAGGCTTGGAGAGTTAGAAAACAAGCCTAGAAGCATAACCCTTGTTGAAATGTAGCTTTAGATAGTGGAAAATGAATGCAAAATTCTAGGATCTTGAGGTCACAGCATAGATGGGGATGAATCTCTCAGAAATCCCCTTTCTCCAAACACAAAAGGCAGCAGGACCTGAGGGTGAGCTTCTTAGACTCATTAGCACTGGCAAGTGTCAATCATGGGCCATTTTTCCAAGAAAGCAAGAGACAAACAGAGATGCTCCATTGTCAGCGATCAGAGGCAAAGCCTGAGACTTTGTGGGACTTTGGATAATGACAACAGCAAACACTGACATGACTGCATCCTGTTTGTATAGTCTTCCGAAGACCTTTGTCATTCATAGCACTAGAAGGACTTAGGTCTCTGAAATAAGAACTGTGGGAAGAGATGGAAAACTATCTGGAGGGGTTATATTCCTTGAAAAAATCAGATTAGATAAAAGCAGAGCAGTAGAGAAAAATGAATGTCCCAAGAGAGGCCACCAATGATCCACCATGGTACCCAATAGTACCCCCAAAAGGCTGCTATGACTGGAACTGGTATCATCTAAAGACCTCTAAGAAGGTAGAGGGACCAAGAGAAAGAAAGAACAAATTCTGAGCCTTGTTCTGTGTTAACCTTAGCCTGGTGGGCTTGGAAGGCAAGCCAGGTGGGGCCATCCAGTTCACCTATTCCCTCTTAATTTTCTTCCAGTGTTTGTGCTCTCTCTCCACCCATGGGTTCTACTTGCTGGCCAGAGAGTTCCTGTGTATACAGGTTCTGATGCTAGCAGAGTGACTCCCATGCCTAGGCATGTAGACATGTACCCTAACCCTGCTATCGCATTCCCCGCCTTCCTGAGTCCTTTCCCCAGGAATGGTACCCAAGATGTATTTGAATGCTAATTCCACCTCTGAGCAAGAGGGTCCTCTTCTGTGGGAAGGAACAATACCAGCCTTTATGTAGGTTGGCCCTTTGGATCTCTATTCTGAGACAGGACAGTGCTGGGGTCCGTGGGAAACTCAGGGTTGCCCTGCCTGGCTTGCCTTCCTGGCAAACTTCCCAAGACCCACACCAAAGTCTGAAGAGTGAGTCTCAGGTCAGTGTCACTCAGAGTAGACAAGCCGAGAGACAGATGGCGAGATGTTATTATCTATCCCTGTGGCATCCAAGTCACACATGAGGATGGGGCAGTTCCCAAATCACCCGGAAGAATCTCAAAGCCCAGACAAAATCATCCTGATCTTTCCCTACGTCCTTCACCCTGGGAAACAGCCTCTTACCAATTGTCTCTACACTTAAATGATGATCTTTGCCAGAGATCCATCAGAGCATCAGCAGACAAACCCCTCAGCTCAAACACCAGCTCCATGAAGAGTTCGGCAGTCTGGGAATAAAGTAGAAAAATGTGAGTCATCTGGAATGCTCACTTCATGTAAGGCTCCAAAATAGGGCAAGCCACCTCTCCCCACTTTCTGGACCTTGGTTTCCTCCTCTATAAAATGAGTCCTAGAAAGAAGGAAGGAAATAAAAACCCATCATGTACCAGACAATGTGCTAGGCAGTTTACAAATATTATCTCAGTTGATCTTCACAAAATACTGCCATTTTATTGTTGAAGAATATGTGGCAGACAGGGGTAAGTAATTTGCCCAGGGTCACACAGCTAGTGTCGAAGTCAAGATTATAATTCAGATCTGCCTAACTGCAGGCCCTGTGTCCAATTTATTCCCTATACCTCCTAGCTGCCCTAGGTCATTTTATTAATCCTCTGTTTCCAGTTAGAATCACAGATTAATTGTACTAAGGATCCAAAATAGGGCAAGTCATTTCCTCCAGATGGCACTACTCAGCTAGCTGGCATAGTAAATAGAGTTGGGCAATTGGAGTTTGATTCCTCCCTCAGACACTTAGTTGCTGTGACCCTGGGTAGGTTACTTAACCTGCCTACCTCAGTTCTCACATCTGTAAAATGAAAGAGTTGGACTTTACAGGGGCTTTCAGCTCTAAACTTTTGATCCTATGAATCTTCTAGGGTTTTACTTTGTCCTCTGTAAAATAGGACAGTTGGACTATCTGTTACCTAAGGTCCTTTCCAATTCCTAACACGATAATAATTAGATCAAGAGCCTCAGATAATTTCCCCCATTGCAAATTAAGCTTCAAAATAAGTCAGTCTCCTTCATTTTAACCTTACTTGGTTTCAATAAAAATCTGAAAACTACATCAACCATTATGAAAAAGTTTTATTTCTTACCCTTTGTCTGAAGTGTTTTGCCTATAGTCACTAACTGTATCTTCAAAATGCTTACAAAGAAATAGAATATCTAGAGAAGTAATCTCTGATCTCCAAAGGGAATTTAGGAAGCTTTCCTCATATCCTCCCATCCACAGTGTATACCTTTATTCCCCGATTTATCGCCTCAGCCATAGGTACAAACTAAATGGTCATCAGGGCTAAATAATATTTCACATTTTTATAACACTTTAAGGTTTACAAAGCTACCCTCTAAGATAGGTTATGAAAATACTGTATCCCTTTTACAGGTGAGAAAAGAGCATCAGAGAAAAATGACTTGCCAGGGATCACACAGCTGATAAATATTAGAAACCTGGACTTAAACCCAGACCCTTTCTGACTCCAGGTCTAATGATCTTTCCCCAATACCATGCTGCCTCCAAACTCCCTATTCCTGGGATGATTATCTGGGCCCCATGTGAGACCAATGTCATAACCTCCAGAAACACTGAGAGCTCCAAATGCCAGTATCCTATAACTCTGGTGTCCTAATGCTTTAGGTCTAGTTTCTGAGAATGAATCCCCTGTTGTAGGTACCTCCTATTGGCTAAGAAACTAGCGTCTCTCTGTGGCCCAGCCCAGCCCAGCCATTTTACTCACATTATGCTTTCTAGACAAGGCCTTGGGGTTGTCTTTTCACAGTTCCCCTCTGTGTCCCTGAACCTGAGGTTTGTCACTGGCCACTCCCAAAGGGCCTACATGTTTCTTCCTAGTGTCCTCTCCCCTTCCAGATCCCAGCTAGCTCCAATACTGGAGGTGCTAGGGGTTGGGGAACTTTATTGCATGAGTGGCATTTGCATGAAAGGTGCTCAGTTCTTGTGAGTGCTTGGCATTTTCTACAAGAATCCTTCATCTCAGACATGGCTCTCCATTTGCTGAGATTGCTGGGCAGAAAGCCAAGAGCTTGGGAAACTCAGGCATGTGTTTCCTGCTCACTGGTGATTTCCTTTCCATTAACATCTTTTAGTGTTTCCTGGGTTCTGAATAGATTTTTCCCTAAAAATAACTCAATTTTTCATATTCTGTTGTATGCCAAAAAATCTCTCACTCTCATTCCATATGCATTCCCACACAACATGCTGGGGCTTATGCTTTAAGGAAGCTAGGTGGTAAAGTACATAAAGAGATAGACTCGATTCACAAAGACTGGTTTAAATTCTCCTCTAGTCACTAACTAGCTGTGTAGCCCTGTGTAAGTCACTTCATCTCTCTTAACCTGGGTAGATTCACTTATGAAATTTTAATATTTGAATATTATATCATTACAAATGAAATTTAAAATTGGAATATTAAGAGCACCCTCCTAACAAGGCTGTTGCAAGGGTAAAATGAAGTAACATAGGTAAAACATTTTGCAAACTTTTAATGGCTATAGAAATGTTAGCTATCATCATCATCAATTAGTCTAAAACACCTAAGTGACTATTGCATGTCAAGCATTGGGTTAAGCACTGGGGATACAAAGAAAGGCCCTACTCTTAAGAAGATTACAGTCTAATGGGGAAGGGATAATACGAACAACAACAAATCACATATATACGAGATATATGTGTGTGTGCATGTACATACACACACACACACATATATATACAAAATATATACAAGATACACACACACATATACACAAGATACATATATATAGGATAATTTGGAAGTGATGGACAGAGGGAAGGCACTAGCATTAAGAGGGATCCAGAAAGTCTTCTTATACAAAGTGGGGCTTTGGCTGGGACTTGAAAGAAGCCAGAGAAGCCAGGAGGAGGAAATGAAGAGGGAGAGCATCCCAGGCATGGGGAAAAGCCAGGGAAAATGCTTGAAGTCTGGAGAGGGTAACTTGTGCAAGAAACAGCCAAGAGCAACTGGGAAATAAGACATACGGTCAATGAGCTATAGAAATCTATCTTGCCCTACAAGAAAGTAAGGGGGAAGGGATTAAGAGAGTGGGGTGATAGAAGGGAGGGCAGACTGGAGGAAGGGGTAATCAAAATGTATGACATCTCTGGTGGGGGGAGGGGAGAGATGGGGAGAAAATTTGCTGTTCAAAATCTTGTGGAAAAGAATGTTGAAAACTAAAAATAAATAATTTTTTAAAAAAGAAGAAATACCCAAGAGGCCACCATCACCAGATCAAGGAGCAAATGGGAGTAAGAAAGACCTGATTATGAAGGGCTCTGAATGTGAAACAGGATTTTGTATTTGATGCTAGAAGTGTTAGGAAACCCTTGAGATTTGTTGAGTAGGGTATGGGGAGGAGCAGTGTGTATGGTCAGGGTGACATTGTTAGAGGTATGCTTTAAGAACATCAGTTTGACAGCTAAGTAGAGAACGGAATGCAGTGGGGGAGAGATGGCTGCATGGAGACCAGCTAGCAAGTTCCCTGGCATGAGTCCCTTTCTGCTGAAGGAGTGTGTGACATTTTCCAAAGGATCATTTATTCCTCTTCCCTATACCAAAATTCCATGGATTATCAAGAGCTTTCTGGAAAGACCAATGCCTAATCTCAAACTATACCTCCTTTCTCAATGTCAAGCTTGTTTCTTTCCAAAAACTCATGATAGTTGGATCTAAAAAAAAAAAAAAAAAGCAAAAAAGCAAAAAAAAACTGGCATCTTTAGGCTATGAAGAATGAAATAGTTAATGTTTACTGAATGGAGTTGAATTTGTTAATGCTCAAATATTTCTCTCCAGCATTCCAAAGAAACAATTTCACTTCCCATCTCTCCTCTCCCCATGTTGCTTTACTTTGGTCCCACCTGCTTTCCCCCTCCTATTATTCCTCTCTCCACTTGCCTCACTCAGTCTACATTCTCAGAAGTTACACATCCATCTTGTGAAGTACCAGGCCAGAAAGATTCTTTCTTTTTTTAATACAAGTTTTGTTTTCTGATTAAAAAGACAAATCTTACCTCCCTCCCAGACAACTGTAAGGAATTTAAAGTCCAGAGACCAAAGGGACCGTATCCTAGGCAACCCTGTCAGCCTTCCCAAAACCCTCGAAAGGACAAGGTCATGACAGAAGCTTGTTACTGCTTGAGGTGGTTTCTGAAATGTCATTTTCAAATGTGCCCTGCTTCTCTCTGTCTCCCCAGCCCCACCCCCTCCTGTTCAACCTAGTTAGACCAGTCTTGTAGGGATCATTTCGTTTTGTTCTTTAGTCACTTTTCATTTGTATCTACTGAATTTCACTGCATAGTTGTTGCAGATTTTATGCCAAATTTTTACAAAAAAGTGTGTGATCATTATGTGAAGCTTTTTTTAATTGTGCTGGTATTACTTAAAAGTCACTTATTACTAAACTGTCTTTGGTGCAAGATTAGGATGCATGGAATACTCATGAATATACATTAAAATTAAAAACTGACAATGTACGTGCACTGAGAATTCTGGGCTCTCCGCTCACAACGCATGAAACATAAATGCATATGCCACTGGTGAATACACTGCTTTTTTGTTTACCTTTTAAGTAGTTTGACAAACATGTGATTATTACACCATGAAAGTTTATAAACCAATTTTTGGACTGAAAAGAAACAGGATGTGACAATTATGCAGTGAAATATGGTTAACTCTTTGTGACCCACCTTTAGGATTTTCTTGGCTAAGATATTAGAGTGGTTTATCATTTCCTTCTCCAGTTCATTTTACAGATGAGGAAATTAAGGTAAACAAGGTTAAGTGAGCCTGTGTGTTCTAGGGTTTGAGGGCAGATTTGAACTCATGGAGATGAGCCTTCTTAAATCCAAGCCCAGTGCTCTATACACAGAATCATCTAGCTGCCCTAGCAATCATTTACTTCCCTTTAAATGCACTGAGTCTCACAAAGAAAACAAAGTGACCTACCACTTGGCCATTTGCAGTTAACTGCCTCCACCTACTCTCAATCTAACTCTGGTACCAGAGGACCTACATGCAAATCCTACCTATAACACTATCTGTGTGACCTTGGGAAAGTCACTTTCCTCCTTTGAGCCTCAATTTTCCTCATCCATAAAATGAGAAGTTTGTGCAAGACAGCCTCTCAAGTCTCTTCCAACCCTAGGATCATAGATTTAGGGCTGGAAGGTATCTTATTGACCAGTGAGCCCAATCCCTTCATTTTACCAAGGAGGGAACTGAAATACAAAAGGTTAAAGGATTTGCCCAAGGTCACAAAGCTAGTAATTATCTGAAACTCAGGCTCATTGAGAGTAGATATCGTTTCAGTCCTTGTACGTGCAACTTCAGCACCTCAAACAGAGTCTAACCTATAGTAGATGCTTCCTAAATAACTGTTGATAGAGGTAGGATTTGAAACCAAGTCTTCCCAAGTCTCATGTTCCATCCACTACACCAAGCTGCCTTGTCGTAACCCTCTATCCATGATTCAGTAATGCTGTGAACCTGCTGAGACAACTTGACAGAAGCTTGCTCCATCACAAACAACAGAGAGGGAAAGGGGCGAGGAAGTAATAATTAAGTGCCAGGCGCAGGACTGAGAGCTTTATAATCACTATCTCCTTGGAGGAAGTGAGCCTACATTGCTATCAGAGATTAAAACTGCCTCAAAGGAGGAAAAATAATCCAACATCACATCAGAGCTAGAAAGATCCTTAGAGGTCATCTTGTTTAACATTTTCATTTTTGTTATTGATTAGTTGTTTCCATTGTGTCTGACTCCTCATGGCTCCATTTGGGGGTTTTCTTTCTCCAGTTCATTTTACAGAGGAGGAGACTGAGTTAGTGAGGTGAACAGGGTTAAGTGACTTGCCGAGGGTCACACAGCTAGTAAGTGTCTGAGGCCAGATTTGAACTCAGGAACATTTGTGGGTGCCTTTTGTTTGTTTGTTTTAAAGAGCATTGATGAAGCGCTTACATAGGTAGTAATTGGAAGGGCTGAGATGCCAATACAATACTTCCCCTGCCCCTCCAAATCCAGTGCCCTTCTGGTTGCCTCTCAGTAGTGAGGATCTTGGAAGAAATGATCAAGGAAAAAGAAGGCATTGTCTTCTTCAGAGGTCTTTAAGGAAAGTGGATTGTTCTCAGACTCCTTTACAACATTATTTATTGTCAAGGGAAATCATGACATAAACATGGGACAGCTGGGGCATTCGCAGATAGGAGTGGATTGCAACAACTTATAACACAATTAGTGAATGAAGCCAGAAGCATCCCACTGTGCCATAACATTACCTTTGAGGACCACTGCAATAAATAATTTGTAAGGTCCCTTTCAGCTCTATAACTTGTGAATGGATAGACAGACAGATATGTAAGCAGACTTTCAAACCTAGAATATTTTGCCTAGTTAGTGGCGGGGGAATGAGAATCTATATACCTGAAGGAGGGCTAGAGTTAGGTGAGTTTTAGGATTCCTGCTTTGAAAGAGGACAGTGGATTGAGATTGAAATGAGCTGAGGTATTTTAGGACTCTAAGGTGCATTTGGGGCTCCAAGGGCTGTGTTCATTTCCTTCAGGCAGGGAGAAGACTCTCTTGCAGATCTTTTGAGGTGTCTGCTTCCCCTACAAGTCTGCAAGAGACCTTTCTTCAATATGTCCCTGATTCTAGCTGGCTTCCTTAAAAACTCAGAGAAAATTTCCTTTTGGTAAAAGCAGGGCCAGATTACAATGAGACAGCAGAGAGAGACGTGGAAATAAGGTGTAGCCTTAGTTAAATGATTACTTTGTGCCAGGCCCTGAGCTCTATATAAGGAAGACTATTCTGGATCATAGAATGCCAGTCAGTAGGGATCTCAAAATTATTTTTGTTTAAGCTATACATAACAAATATTCCTTTTACAACACACTGGACAAATGGCCCCTTGACCTTTGCTCAAAGAACCCACTATTTCCCAAGACAGCTCATTCCCTTTCTAATCGTTGGGAAATTTGGGGGAGATCTGGATCAATTCTAGGCAAGAAGGTAGATTGGACCAGAATAGGAAAGGTAATTTTTCTGATCTAGGACTCTAAGAAAGAGTTTACCATTAGCTCTCATATTCTGGGTGACTCTCAGGATTAGCTGTCACATTTTATGCAAGCAATCTTTGTTATCTCATCCATAACAGAGGCTCCACTAGCTCTCCTCTTCCTGCAGCTAGAAGGATGGCTTGGCTTCGTTCCTAGGATAAAGACACTCTCCTTAGGGGACAGCAGTAACTACAGGCTGTCAGCAGACAGGGAGCATTGCCAGAGCCCTGGGTTGGAAACGCTCCAGACTGCAAACTCCAAAGTCATATCATCCTCTGCTTCCTTCCATTGACCCCGTCCTCCCAACACTTGCTTTTCTCCTATCACTACAAAGGAATCAGTCTGCCTTGAGCATCAGCCAACTCATGTCACTAGTTTTCAAAGTCACCTTTAAAACTGCATCCACATTTAATGATGCCAAGTGTCTAGAATTTAGAGGCATTTATATAATCCATTTTTTTCCCCAGGTAAATAAATATGTACTGCTAATCAAATGATTTGGGCAGCTAAGTGGTGCAGTGAATAGGGTCCTGCCCTGGGAGTCAGAATGACTCATCTTTTTGAGTTCATATCCAGCCTCAGACACTTCCTAGCTGTGTGACGCTGGGCCAGTTATTTAATCCTGTTGACCTCAGTTTCCTCATCTGTAAAACAAGCTGGAGAAGGAAATGTCAAACCACTGTAGCACCTTCATCAGGAAAACCCCAAAAGGGGTCACAGAGTCAAACATGACTGAAAAGTAACTGAACATCCACCACCAAATGATGATACCTTAGAGGAAACATGGAGTAGTAGCACATAAAGAGCTGGCCTTGGAGTCCAAAGGGCTTGGGCTTAAGTCCTGCCTCAGTTACTCTGGACAACTCACTTTAGCTCTAAGCAACTGTAGAAAATTACGTATTAAAAAGTAGTTGGTAGAGAGGATTTCCTCACTGGGAGTTTCCAGTCAATTAAATGAGAGGCTTGAATTCCCCACCCCCACCCCAAAATAAAAAAGCCCAGCTTATAGATCCAAGGAATCATAGGTTCAAACAACAGTCCAACCCCCTTCCTCTCTCAAATGGGAAAAATTAAGGCCCAGAAAGGTCATGATGATGATCTTGGCACTAGCTCTCCCGTCAAGAGACCTGGGTTCATTTCTGTCAGTAGCTCAATGACCCTGGTCAAGTCACATACTCTCCCTAGGCCCCAGTTCCCTCAGATGTAAAATGAGGAGTTTGGGATAGGTGTCTTCAGATCTGTGAGCCTCCTATCACACAGTAAGTTAGTGATAGAGCCTAGACTAAGTCTCAGAACTCCTGTTTCCCAGTCTCTTAATGTTTTCATTTAAATCCAGTTTGGTCTCTTGGTAGGTCTCCGAGGGTCAAGTTCACTTTCAGAGGCCATCCATTTAACAGGCTTAGGCATTTCATTTTGATCCACAAGCTGGAGAAGGGCCACGAGAGGAAGGCCCATGCCACAGGCTTGATGGCACAGAGAACAAACAGTCCATCCAAACTCCTCCCCTCTTCCTATGTATGAAATGAGGCTCCTGTCCAGGGAGACGTCTGGAGGAAATGAACACAGCCCTCCAAGCCCCAAATGAGCAGTCCCAGAATCCCAAAATACTTCGGCTCATTTCAACTACACTGCACTCTCTGAAGCCCCGTGGCCCCTTGAAAACGAAGCAAGTATTTATTTTGGAAACTTGATGTGTCAAGGATAAATAAACAGCTGTGTGTTTGAACTCTCTTAAGCAGATGTGTAGGATCAGAAAGGGAGTACAGAGCCCCTTTCTCTGCCCCGCACACTCCAGGTTTTGCAAGAGACAGTGCACAAAGTCAGTACCATGAATGACTATTTGTGATGAAAAGTTCATATAGTAACTACAGGAACTGTAGTAACATTCAGATTTCACTTGTAGGTTTGCTTCTAAAGCAGCCACACACACACACACACACACACACACACACACACACACTCATCTTATCCTCTTAACATGTATAAGAGCACCTATTATGATTATCTCCATTGTACAACTGAGGAAACTGATGTTGATAAGAGACTTGAGCTAGTAAGGAGAGCTTGAATTTCATTTTCCTGATCGTCAATCAGTCCTCTAACCACTCTGCTAGACTGACTCTCTAAAAACAGAGATGATACTTCATAATTACTCAGGTTCACCTTTACTTACCGTCATCTCCTTTGAGCTTCAGATTGCCTCTGGGAGGCAAGCAGGGCAGGCATCATTATCCCCATAGGACCTCATTGTACAGATGAGGAAACAGAGACCCAGGAACTTGACCAAGGTCACATAGCTAGTCTGAGGTAGGATTTGAACTCAGGTCTTCTCAATGCCAAATCTAGCATTCTATATTCTCTGCCATGCTGCCTTTCCTTTGCAGATGTCGAAGTGAAAACTGAGAGATGAAGTGACTTTTCCACTTCCACTTGGAGTTCTGCCTAGTTTTCTGGATCCAAAAGGTTTGCATGACACTTTACTCTTTCAAACACACATATGTTTCTTTGCATGACACCCCAAAGTCTACAATAACACAGTATGGCAGAGATGCTTTTATGGAAGGCAAGGCCTGAGAAATCCATGGCGGTCCATCTTAGTAGATAATAAAGAAGATTGGCAGCTAGATAACATAGTGGAAAGACTACTGGACCTGGAGTCAGGAAGACTCAAGTTCAAATTCAACTTCAGGTTTCTCCTAGTTATTTGACCCTGGGCAAGTCACTTCACCTTAGTCGGCTTTAGTTTCTTCATTTTTAAATTGGGAATTATGATGGTGATGGGGTCAGGAAGAATTGGACATGACTCAAATCACTGGACAACAATAGCACCTGTCTCCTAGAATTGTTAGAAGGATTAAGAGATATATTTATATAACATTTTGATAACCTTAAAGTACCATATACATTGCTATTCTATATTAATATATGATCATTATATATAACTATATTATATTATAAATTACATTATTTTATTGTAGTATTTTAAGGTTGACATTTTTATTATTTAAATTTGCAGCCATGTACAGTAGCAGCAGGGACTGCTAGGTGGCACATGGATAGAGCACTGGGCTTTGAATCAGGAAGACTCATTTTCCGGAGTTCAAATCCAGCCTCAGATACTTCCTAGCTGTGTGACCCTGGTCAAATCATGTAACCTTGTTGTTTGCCTCAGTTTCCTCATCTATAAAATGACCTGGAAAAAGAAATGGCAAGGTACTCCAGTACTTTGCCAAGAAAACCCTCAGTGTGGTCACAAAAAGTCGAACACAATTGAAAATGACTCATGGTAGCATCACCATAATAAACTTGCCATCAAAAAGTTGGGGTTTGGTTATCATGGAACAGACTTGCAAAGTACTTTTTATACCAACCACTTTCCTTTAGACAGGAAACGAAGACATAAAGCTGGGAAGAAGAAATACAGAGTGTTTTATCTTTTAGAATTCCTCCCATCTCCTCTTATGGGGCTACTGAGCCCTTATCTCTGCCTCTGGTCATTCAGAATGGGGGAGGAGAATCTGTTGGGTCCTTCTGGCTCAGAGGATGGATTGCCAGAAGCCAAAGATCTTAATAACAATAGCTAACATTTAAGATTTGCAGAGCACTTTGTATATAGTCTTATTTGATTCTCAGAACAACTTTGTGAGTTAGGGGCGCCATCCATCCAGGAAGCATGTGTTGAATGTCACCAGCTCTTTCAAACACCCTGGGATTGCTACAATTCTATTGCATCCTGCTCTGAGCTCTCCCCTCTTCACTTTAAACATGTGGGAGCGAGAAGGGAAATTAGGGACATGTGTTTCTGAGTTGGGTGGAGGGAAATCCTCAAAGCCTATGGTCAGGACTGAGCTACAGGATGCCTAAGCAGCTCTAGAGCCTTGCAGCTTCCTTTTAGTACTAGTCTAAACTTGGAAACTTTGAAGTTTGGGGATTTAGTTACCAACTCCACCTCCTTGTGGGCTACAGAGGATTTCCCTTTAGATTGATCTTAAGGAGTCTCACACCTTTACCCCCAATCAAGGGAATGCTGAACCAGCTCAAGAAATACTAAATGTTAATACTAAATATTCCATGTGAGCTTTATACCCCAGAAATCAGCAAATGCTACAAAAATCAGGGCTTGCTTTACTATTTTTATATTGTCCAGAGTCAGCTTCTAGACTCAAGAAGGGCAGCTAGGTGACACAGTGGATAGAGCATCAGACTTGGAGTCAGGAAGACCTGAGTTCAAATCTGGCTTCAGACACTTACTAGTTGTGTGACCCTGGGCAAGTCACTCAACCCTGTTTGCCTCAGTTTCCTCATCTATAAAACGACCTGAAGAAGTAAATAACAAATCATTCCAATATCTTGGCCAAGAAAACCCCAAATGGAAGAGTCAGACACAACTGAAAACAGCTAAACAGTAACAGACTCAAGAAAGTGATAGTGAACGGGTTAATAATGCAGATTAAATTAAATAATGAAGAAAAATTAAATAACATTGATATAAATGTCATATATACAATTTTTTCTGGAAAGGTAATTGTCAAGCATTTACTGGCATACTCCCACCCCCAAGTGACCCACAGAAGACTCTAGTTAAGACTACCAAAATCAGCTTACCTCAAAACTTGTGGCCTGAGCCAAGCACAGCTTCCTCACAGACTCAGCTACATCAGCTACCTGGGACTGGGCGGCCAGACCCTCCCACTCATACAGCAAACTGCTCACGTAAGACTTTCCATAATCTACTTTGAAGACAAAAAGCCCAGATGGGGGAGTTAATGTAACAGGTTGTTGGATACCACATTGTGACTTTCCCCATCATGGTTTCAATAAATAGTAAGTTGGTATAAGAAATTATTTGGGAAGAGTTTTCTGGAAGCCTCAGATGACACACAAAGGCCAACAGATGATACAGAAAAAGCTTAGAAACTCAGAAATGCAAAATATATGTAAAGTAGTATATGATATCAACACGCTTTATTGTTTAATACTATAATAATTCTGACTTCTTTTCTGGCACAAAGCATGGGCCAAAAAACCTAACCTGGGATTAGGGGCTTGGCAGCCCCACAACGTGGAAGTGACTGTAATTGGCCTGTAAGGACCCATTCCCAGTCTATGATTCTAAACCGAATGATTTGGTAGGGGAAGTATTGCTTCGAGCCAAATATCTCCTCTACAAAAAGGGGAGAAATGGGAAGAGAAGGAAAAGGGGAGGGAAGTAGAGAGGATAAGAGAGGGAAAAAAAACTGGGAGATCTTTTGAAATCACTATCAAGTACTGCAGAGTCTACTAAAGGGGCAAATTAGGGACCAAAGTCCAAACTTACAAATTTAGCGTAAAAAGTTTACTACACTGTGCTGTGATAAAGCTAGGTTTTCAAATATAGAAACAAAGGTGATTAGTTTCTGCTATCAAGAAGCTCACCTTCTAATAGGGCAAGGCAACAGATAAAGAGAAGTCATGGCCATGGAGGGATACTCTGGTTTGTAAAAATCACTGAGACAGTCCACAGAGCCAGAGAGTAGATTGTCATGATCTTTTTGGCGGCATTGAAAGTACTGACTTGATCAATTCAAGAAACATTAATTAAGTAGTTATTGGTGCAAGGATAAGATATGAAGGCAAAAAGAAATATTCCTTGGTCTCAAGTTCATATTTTTTGGCAGGATACAATAATGATGATGAAGATGAGGATGAGGATGATAACGATAGCTAACACTCAGCAGATAGAGCACTGGGTTTAGAACCAGAAAGATCTGAGTTCAAATCCTGCCCCAGATATTTACTAGCTGTGGGAACCTGGGCAAGTCCCTTACCCTCTCTCAGCCTCAGTTACCTCAACTAAAAAATAGGATAATAATAGCACCTCTCTCTCAAGCTCATTGGGAGGACCAAATGAGATAACATATGGATAGTACTTCACAAACCCTAAAGCATTGTATAAATAAGTGCTAGCTGTTATACTATAACACGTTAAAGTTTGCAAAGCACATGACACGTGATCTCATTTGATCCTCCCAACAACACTGAGAGGGAGGTACTAATATTATCCCCATTTTATGAATAAGTAAACTGAGGCAGGCTTTGAACTCAGGTCTCTATGACTGCAAGTCCAGTGCTCTAGAACTATCTCATAGCATGGGGGAAAACATGTTGGACTGGAAACCAGCAGACATGAGTTCAAAGCCACAGTATTTGTGTGACCTTGGCCAAGTCACTTAGCCTCTTGCTGCTTCAGTTTACTCATCTATGAAAAGGGGAGATTGGGCCAGATCACCTCCAATCATTCCTCTTAGCTCCAAATCTATGATCTTACCTATTCAAATAAGTAAGGCACAAAGCAATTTCAGGATTAATTAATCCCATACTTCCTGAGATATCTGAGAGGTAATGTGATATAAATGAAAGGGCACTAGACATAGTGTCAGTGGGCCTGGGTTCAAATCCTACCTTTCAGCATTCACTAGCTGTGTAAACCTGAGCAAATCACTTTCTTTCATCCTTTGGTTTCTTATTTGTAAAATGAGGATGAGAATATTTGTGAAGAGAAGGGAAGGACCTCCTAAGAGATTCATTTGACAAGGTAAACTCCTCCTAAGTATCTCATGGCTGGAATTATGCCTCAGACTACTTCTGTAAGCACCTTTGGGCCTAGAACATTTCTGAACAATTGCTGTTCATCCATCATTCTCAAAGAGGATCGATGACATTATGAGGGTAATGTCTTAACTTGCCTATGAATTGGATTTGAGTGAGGTTTGGATGCATGTGAACTGAATTTGAGTCATCAGCCTCAATCTTTCCTCCAGAGTCATCAGAGTCTGGAGTCCAAGATGACTGAAGATGGTCCACAATGCAGTGGGCATCCTTGGCCTTTCTAAATTAAGGTCTTTCCCAGGTCTTATTTTGTCTGAGCCCACACCCATTCAATGGCTAAGGACTAGGTAAGAAATGAGACAAAAGATGGCCATTTCTGAGTGCCTTGATACTCAACAAATGGAAGGAGGTGGATATGTCACTAGACTTGGACACAAAAAAAAACAATTTTAAATTATACCTCAGACCTTCACAAGCTGTGTGATCTTCAGCAAGTCACAACCTCTGTCTGTCTCAGTTTACTTAACTGTAAAATGAGGACAATAATAGCTCCTATCTCCAAGGGTTGGTATGAAGATCAAATGAAATACTGTGCAAAGTTCTCTGCAAAGTTGAAAGTGCTGTACAAATATTTATTATTATCATTATTAAATGCTTGTTGAATTGAATTAAAATTTAAAAAAAAGATAAGAATATCTTCATGAGTCTAATTTTCAGTAGAGACCTATGAGAGGCAGCATGGCACAGTGAGTAGAAGTTCAGCCTTGGAGTCAATAGGACCTAGATTCAAGGTGCACCTCTGACACATACTAACTCAGTGCCCTTAGGCACTGAGTGTTCCAAGCAAATCTCTCAGACTGAAAGTTATAAACAAGTTGATCATCTGTGTCCATGGAAACAGTTTGCACACTAGGAATTCCCTACACCAATAAAACCATATTAGCAGAATAAGAAGATATTTTAAAGCTAAATCCCATTTTTGGAATTATCACCTGAAACCCTTGTCACGTTCAACCCAAGGTGGTCTCAGCTTGTTCTCATTAACCACTGCAGACTGTGAAGTCTTCCTATTCACCTCCCTTCCCCTCTGGGGTTAAGCTATATTCTAACCATTTGTTAACTTACTGCTCAGCTGTCATTCTTCAATGGAGCCCACCCACTGAATGGGAGACCCAAAGCCATGCTCCCAAGGCTACACTGTGCTTCCATTCACACCCCTAGGGGGAAAGAAAGAAGCTGGTTTTTAAAGTCTCCATGGGAAGATTCGTAGCTCTATGCTGAAACTGACTCTTCCCCCAAAAAGGGAGTCTGACTCTTGCCTTATAACCAGCAAGGATGGAGGAGCTTCCAAATCCCAGATCCTTTGTGAACAAAGGCCAACATATTCATGGGCATTCCCACAAGACATAAGGAGAATGTTCTAGTTACTGAGACCAGGCTCTATGAAGATAAATAATCATTTTGCCAAGAAAAGGGAAGCCAGAGAGGTTTTCAATCCTATGAAGGCATCTCAGCAACATAGTACCTCTTTCTGTAGGGCACTAAACAAGAAAACATTGATTGAGATCTAGATAGAACCTCAGAGGCCATCTATTCCTACTCACTCATTTTTACAAATGAGGAAACTGAGGCCCAATGATTTGTCCAAGATCACAGAGATGGAAAGTAGTTAAACTCAAGTCCCCCAAGACTAAGTTGGGCAGGGATTGTGTTTTTGCTTGTTTTTGTATACATCCCCAGTGCTTAAGGGGATGCACAGTACCTTGCATAGATTAAGTACTTAATAAAATGCTTGTTCATAGACTAACTCTGGCCCCCAGAACTGGTATTCTTTCTACTACCCTCTACTGCCTCCTTGGTACTAGGGACTTAAATGAACTCAAACAAGAATCCCCTGTCATTTCCACCTATATAACCTTATCCATCAATCAAATTATAGTTCTGTCCACTGGAACAATGTCCAACCAACCTACTCTCTTTTTCTATTTTTTTATTTTTTTAACAGAACAGTGTTGCCTCCTCCCCTTCCCCAACCCCAGAGGGTTTTTTTTTTCTCTTTTCAGGATCAATATTCCAGTCTCCTTCAGCTGTTTTCCATCTGCCATGGCTTCCTGGCCACCTCCCACTGAATGCCCCCTCATCCATCAATGTCCCTTCTAAATTGTTGATTTGGGAGCTACATGTACAACCCTTTTTGTGTTCTGCTTTGTCTATAGAAATGCTCATCCTCTTTGGTGTTTTAGATTCAAAATTCAAAAATAAAATTTAAAATAAATCATGATGCCCAAAACTGAGCAAAATATCAATATGTTCTGTACCAGTCAGACCTAGAAGCCTAAGAAGGAATTCTCATGACTGACAGAAATTCATTTGAATGGGGTATCCTCAGGGGAGATAGAATAAGATAGGTCAGGAGTGACAGGGTTAGGCAGAATGAATTCATAAAGTACTAAGATAAAAGTAGAATCTTCTTTTCTGGATATTTTCAAAAACAGGTTGAATTTATCATCTGTCTGGAATGTCTCAGGGAAGTCCTGGACAGAGACAGAGGGAAAAACAATATTTCAAGATTTTTTTCTAGGTGAAGAATTATGGGATTCTAATACCCACACTCAACCTTCTCTGATGGAGCTACTTTTGTGGTCAAGGGCAGACAATCTGCCCCCTGTCTAGACGTAGCAGTTACCTTTGATGGACAGGGCCTGGGGCCTCACATGCAGGAGGCTCAGGGTGGAATGTGTCCTTGTCTGTACACCATTCCCCTTCTCAGAGAAGGGTCTGACTACATCAAACTCTGTGCAGGCTGTGTCCTCCAGCAGACCTTCCTGGAAACTCTGGTAGCATTCCAGCTTTGAAGCCAAGATCGGCTGTGGGGACTGAGAAGAGGAGAGAAAATATCTCAGAGACAACAACAAAGACTCCAACAGAATGTGGACTCTGACCCAAGACAGTGAGTCCGAACCTAGAGACCACTTTGGCCAAGTTGGTTTTGGTGAGAAAGGCTTCTCATCATTCTACCGTTACCATGTTTTGGGAGTATTGGGATCAATTCATCTATTGAATTCGGGGTAGGTGAGAGAGAAAAGAAAAAATAGGGGGAAAAGTCCTAAAGGAACAATTATAAAATTATAAAACAATTATGGGGATTGGTTTTGCTTGACTATACATGTTTGTCACAAGGGTTTGTTTTATCTCATTTTTCAGTTAGAGTGAATGGGAGGGAGAGAAAATAGATTTTTGTTCATTGAAATAAATTTATTTTAAAAAAACAGGCTGCATAAGTTGATATATGCATATGTATATAGAACCTACAGATGTATGTGCATCTTTAATTAGAAAGGAAACATGGCAGGGTAGAAAGAGCATGGAATGCAAATCAAGGGGGCTGGGTCCTAGTCCTGGTTCTGCCATATATCACTCTGTGGCTTTGGATAAGTTGCTTTAAGTCTCTAGACTTTAGTACCCTCATGTGTCACTGTGGGTCAATAGATAAGAACATTAGACTTGAAGTCATCATAGGACATGTGTTAAAATCCTGGCTTAGTCACTATCTATGTGGCTCTGGGAAAGAATTACCACCTTTTGGGACCTCAGTTTCTCCATCTGTAAAATGGGAGTCTAGACTAGATGACTTTAAGATTCCTTCCAACTCTGAAAATATAGCCCTAATAATTACAGAAGATGAAGTTGGATGGAGGTCTAGGGGCCTTTTTAGCTCCCTTGGTCTATGGTCCTGTGGTTCTGCCTACCCTTATGCTTTGTAGTCTTGAATGAGACCCAGGAGAACACTGTGGTTCATCTTGTGTGAAACACACCAGAATTTCTCCTCAGAAAATACTCCATGTTATAGGACCATTGGAATCTTGAATTAGCCTCCAGAGTTTGTCACATCTTATTCTTCATTAATTTAAGTTACAGAGGCATTGAGCAGATCAGTAACTGTGGAAATGAGAATTGGAACCAGATAGAGAAAACGGTTAAGTAGCTCTGTCCAAACAGTGACTGATTGCTGATTAAGCTCTAGATTCAATAGATGGATTTTGCAAGCTTGTGAGAAACAACACATTCCTTCTTGAAAAGTCTCAGGAGTCCAGGTTGAGACTACAACACAGGTCAATAATACTTACTGGCATTCCTGGAAGAACCTCTGACCGAAGAAAAGTAAACCCATGGTGTCGGAGGGAACACTGGTTTAAATCCTTTGTCTTCAGGAGTCGGGGACCTTTTCTCTCATATGTGGTAGGGCATTTTCCCAAGACATCAACCTAGAACCAAAGCCGTAGGCATATGAATGATATCAGAATTTCTCTCCCTTTCTCCCCATCTCCTTCTTTTATTTATTTTTCTCTCCCCCATCTCCTTTCTTCCTTCTTCCTCCTTCTCTCCTACCTCCAACACACACACACAGACACACACACACACACATGCACACACATGCACACACACATCCCTCCTCTACATCTTACCTGAATCTCTCAGTTAGACCCTAGACCCTTTAAGAAAAATCGTGTGGCTGGTCTTGCTCAGATAGGGAATCCAAACTAAAAATAGCGCTTTGTTTCTCTCGTTTCAACCAAACACACCCAAGCTTCTTAGTGCAATTAGCAGGCTTTGGGGAGCCAAGATATGCCATGCTATACTCTAGCCAAGAAGTACCCAAACTCACCTCATCAATGGTTTCTGGGATGGTAGTTCCAGGGCTGGTCTGAAGGAGACTCAAGATACCACGTTTGATGTTCACAACCCAGCTTGGATCTCCTTGTTGGGGGCAGATCTTTGGAATCTTCCCATCACGAAATACAAAGGAAAGTGGGAACTTTTCCAAAGTCATCCTATGTGGAACCAAGTAGAATTAAGCTGAGTCCCTCAATCCCAGTGAAGCAAACTGGGAATCATAGAATCATACATTTAGACCAGGAAGGGCTTTCAGAGGTGAAGGGCCCAGCAAACAGCAGGAGCTTAGCTTTTGTTTCTAATTCTTTTATACCATCCAAATTTTATACTTCTGATTTCCAGCCTTCTTCCCTACAGTGTCCCTTCCCATCATTCTTCCTTACCTCAATAGCTTCTGGGTCTGTTTCAGAGAAGTATGATACAGTAGAAAAAGCGGTGAATTTAGAAACAGGAGAACTTGATTTCAAATGCCATGTCCACTATTTATTACTTGGGCAAAGTGACCTTGGGCAAATCATTTAATTTCTTGGGGCCTTGGTTTCATTTTGTTTAAAATGAGGCTAGACTAGATGACTACAAAGGTCCCATCTTGCTCTCAATTTATGGTTTCATCCTATAATCTATGATCTATGTCTCTCCTGTTCTCATATCTTCAAGATCTCCCTCCCTGAAGCACACTTTTTTCCCAGCATTTTTCTGCAGTCTAGACCCTCTTGGACAGCGATCCTCACTGGGTCTCGGGTCACACGTCTTTGCCTGTGCTGGGGAAACACTAATGGAGTCTGACCACCCAGAACAGTGAGTGTCACTCTCTCGGCTTCAAGAAGCCCAATGTTTTCCATCCCGGTGACTTAGCATTTCTGATGAGGAGCTTTGGACAATAGACATCACCGCCCCGTTTGAGCGGTTCCTCCCCAAGCAAGCCTTTGAGCAGAGGATCCATCTGCCCCTTCAGCGTTCCCATATCCTCAGACAAAAGCTCTAACAAATGAATTTAAAATAAAAGAAAAAAAAAGAAAGCTGGAGAGATGAGGAGAGCCAGGGTTTAGTCGGCTCCATTTGACTCTCAGCTTTGAAGTAACTGTCTCCTAAAGAGTCCCATTCTTGGGGGAGGCCTGGGAAGCTGGTCAATAGGACAATACCAGGAGATTACTTGGATTGACCAAGACAATTAAGTGGCTTTTCTTGATGATGAGACAGAAGCAGTTCTCTAGAAAAATCTCATCTTTGGGAAGTTAGGAGATGAGAGAAAATGCAGAACTTTGGAATATCGGTTGCTCCATTTCCATGGTGGTGGTGGGACTTACCAGAAGTGAGCTTGACATTAATGGGATTGGAAAGGCAAGAAACTCAGTTGGGGGTGTGTATGTACATCTATCTGTATGTGTGTACATACATATATCTATACATATATACACAGTAGATGGATAGATGGATGGATGGATGGATGGATGATAGATAGATAGATAGATAGATAGATAGATAGATAGATAGATAGATAGATAGATAAAATACAGATATAAGAAACTGGTCAAATAGTCGATAATATTGTGGCACTATGCTGAGCACTGGTATATGAAGGAAGGCAAAGGACAGTTCCAACTCTCAAAGAGCTCACAGTCTCAAAGACATGAAAGGTTTAGTGGATAGAAAGCTGGCCTTGGAACCAAGAAGACCCAAGATCAAATCCTGCCTCTGACAAGGTGACCCTGGGAAAGTCATTTAACCTTGTGGTGTCCTGAGTAACTCCCTAAGTTCCAGGCAGTTGTCAAACCAAATCTACGGAGGGAATTTCCACATTGGGAATTCCCTCCATTACCAAAACCACAGGTTTAGAGGTATATAAGTAGCTGTCCAAGATCTGATCTACGCTGTACATTGAGTGCCTTTGTACTCCCCTTTTAGGAAAGACTGGAAATAAACCAAATCTAAGTTTTATATAATTCACCCTCCATCTCTAGGATGGGAGTACAGAGAGCAAGAGTTCGAAGGGGAAAATAAGAGCCAGATTTTTCACTTGGGATCAGGCTACCCTCAAACCACATGAGTAGGAATGCAGATTAAGGGGCTGCTTTATAGGGAGAAGCAGCTCTGTGCTAATGTAGACATTCACAACACACACACACAAACACACACACACACACACACACGGTTTCAACATTCAAGAAAAGATAGGGAACAAATTTCTTCCACCAGAGGAGAGGCAAACCCATTTCTCAGCACCCAGCTTCTTACTGTAGCTTCTTGACTTGTATGTGTGTTTGTCCTTCGTTGCCGAAGAAGACCATGCCATCAAAGAAATGATGACATGACTTGCACTTGACTTTGTTCTGAATGAGGGAGGGCCGTGCAGGTCACCAGCCTCACTTCTCCAGAGCCATCTGGATCCAGCGACCAGATATTCATCAGAATGACTGGAGATGACCCAGGATGAGGCAGTTGGGGTTAAGTGACTTGCCCAAGGTCACACAGCTAGTGAGTGTCAAGTGAGATTTGAACTCAGGTCCTCCTGATTCCTGCACTGGTGCTCTACCCACTGCACCACCTAGCTGCCCCTCTCACTTTATACTGTATTCACCAGGAGTGGGAGGCCACATGTGGCCTTGAGGTTAAAAGTTCCTCACCCCTGGTATTCACCAACCTTCATTAAGCATTTTTCTGCTTGGATTATGATGTTTCATGTAGATGGAAGTAAAAAGACAACCCTCATTCGTGTTTCAGGCGTTCACAAGGTCCTTAAGTAGTGCTGGGGGCCTCTCCACTAGTCTAAGTACCTGAACAGGGTTTTTCAAACCATTCAGGGGCATTAGTAATTTACAGAACCAATCTGGCCAGGATCCATGTTGGAACAGAGTTAGTCATTTCAACCCGGGTGAAAGCAATCTCGAGACTTGTTTCCTTACCTTAAACTCTCTGACTCCTTCATAGGCTCTTCTTTGGATTCCAGAGAAGACTTAACCCGGATGTCTTGGAGCTAAGATGAAAATGCTGCTAGTTATATTTTCTTGAGAGATATTAATATCATTCAATTTTCAAAGATAATTTATTTAGCTTTTAATTATCTCTGGTGACATGTCGAAAGAGTCAGCATGGTAGAATAAATAGAGCGCTGACTTCTGAGCCAGAAAGACCAAGATTCAAGCCCCATCTCTGACTGGTCTTGGTTGTGTGACTCTGGGCAAGTCATTTTCCCCTTTTAGGGTTCTAGGCAACACTCTTAAGACTCCAAATTATAGAGAAGTTGTCCACCTGCATTGGTAGAGGGAGTTCCTTCATCTGGGAGTCCCCATACCATTGAAACCACAGTTCTGATAACTATGATACTATCTACTATGCAAAGAGAGTCTTGTCTCTCTATCTCTACATCCATCTGCTTTGGGTAGGATGCTACTAGGAAAAAAAAGAACCAGGTTGGTGATCATAAGAGCATGAAACTGCCATGTTTTTTTTTTCTTGACCACAGTTTTTAAGAATATATAGCCATCAGAAAGAGCTTTTACAATGGAGGGGAAGAGGGGAAGGTAATAGGGAATAAATGAGCCTTACTTTCATCAGATTTGACTTCAGGAAAGAATAGCACACACACTCAATTGGATATGGAAGTTTATCTTACCCTACAGGAAAGCAAGGGGGAGGGGAATAATAGAAAGGACAGCAGATTGGGAGAAGGGGTAATCAGAAGCAAACACTTTTGTGGAGGGACAAGTCAAAGGAGAGAACAGAATAAATGGAAGGTGGGACAGGATAGAGGGAAATATAGTTAGTCTTTCACAACATGACTGTTAAGGAAGTGTTTTGCATAAATGACTACACAAGTGTAACCCATATTGAATTGCTTACCTTCTCAATGAGAATGGGTGGGGAGGGAAGAAGGGAGAACATGCGGAACTTAAAACTTTAAAAATGAATGTTAAAATTTGTTTTTACATGCAACTAGGAAATAAGATATATAGGCAATGGGGTATAGAAATCTATCTTGCTCTACAGGAAAATAGAAGGGATGGGGATAAGAGAGGGTAGAGGGATGATAGAAAGGAGGGCAGATTGGAGGAAGGGATAATCAGAATACATGCTGTACTGGGGTAGGGTAAGGGGGAGATAGGGAGAAAATTTGAAATTTAAAATTTTGTGGAAGTGAATATTGAAAACTGAAAATAAATAAATTTAATTAGAGAAAAGAAGATATATATGGTCATCTTGGGATGACTTTTGAAAAGCCATTCACATAAACATATCCCCAAAGGCCAAGGACCTAAAAGAAGCCAGACTTCTTTTCAACCCACCACACCAAGGACTAAGCATCTTCTAGTTACCAATGTCTGCCACCATCTGAAACATCCAGAGTCAGGATTCTCAAATTGGCAAAGCTACCAAAAGGATGATATTTGAAGAGCAGGGAGAAAAACCTCCCTCCTCTTCCCTACAAGGCAGAAAGCACCAGACTACAAATCAGGAGATCTGGATTCTAGTGCCAGCTAGGAAGAGAGATCCAATCTGTGATTTCATTGATATAGGGAGCTCTCAGATGACAGAGGTCACTCTACTAATGTACCTTCTAAAAAATAGAATTAAAGAGTTGCCTAGAGCATTGATAGGTTAAAAATGACTCACTCACAGTCACACAGCCAGTTATTAGAACAAGTCATTTAATCTCTTTGGGTTTCAGTCTCTTCATTTGTAGAACATGAAGTTTATAGCAGAGAATCTCCAAAGTAATTCTCATTCTAATGTTTTGTGGTTCTAAGTATTTCCAGTTAGTCATCTTTTTCTCATTCCTTTGAGTTTAAAGACAATATGAAGTCCTCCTTATTAAATTTATATCCAAGGAGTCTATTAAGAGAATTAGTTCCACAGAGGAGATCTGGAGAAATGGGACAGAAGACATGTAAGATTTGATAAGAAGGACAAGGCATGTCCTAGTTAGGAAATCATGACTGGGGGCTCTGAGCAGTCCAAGGTTAGAATGATGGCCCTGGATGACTACAGTTAGGAAATGAGGGTGGAAAGTACAGAAAATAGAAGAGGATCATGGAAAAAAAGGGAATGGGGGCTTCACTATCAACTATCACCTCTTCATTGGGCAACGTCCAAATGAAACTCTCTGGCCCTGACCTCTCTCTTTCAGCTCTAGTCTTACCTACATCTTTAACTTCCTGTGAAGCATTTTCATCTGGATATCCCAGAGACTCTTCAAATCTCAGACTCTACCCAGAACCAAGATCATCATTTTCCTTCTATCTGAGGAGGCAGCTACAGTAGAAGGTATACTCACTGGTTCTGAAGTCACAAGTTCTAGGTTCAAAATCTCTGCCTCTCTGCCACTTACTCCTTGTATGTTTTAGGGCCCTAGGTCTTGGTTTCCTCATCTATAAAATGCAGGGGTTGGATTTGATGACCTCTCAGATCCCTTACAGTTTTAAATCTATGATTTGGCACTTAGCACAGTGACTAGTACATAGAAAGCACTTAATAAATGTTTATCAACTATGATCTTCCCCAAAATTACTATCTGTGTGGCTTTAGGCAAATCACTTAAACTCCCTGGGCCTCAGTTTCCCCATCTATAAAATGAGGGAATTACATTAGACAGATTCTGAGATCCCTCATAGCTCCAGATCTATTATCCCATGACTCACTCTCTCTCTCTCTCTCTCTCTCTCTCTCTCTCTCTCCTCTCTCTCTCTCTCTCTCTCTCTCTCTCTCTCTCTCTCTCTCTCTTCTCTCTCTCTCTCTCTCTCTCTCTCTCTCTCTCTCTCTCTCTCTCTCTCTCTCTCTCTCTCTCTCCCCCTCCCTCCCTCAACAACCTTATTTCTCTCAATGGTTCTTGTACCTGTCATTCAGGCATGAAACTTTAGTCTGGCTAAATCCTTCCTGGACCACTTCATTCCTGAGGGATCTTACCTTTCTCTGGACTCTTCTGGTACATCCTCCTTGTTTGAGAACATTTTCCATATGCCCTTCCTTGAACTTTGAATCTTTCCCCCTTTGTTTTGCTATAGCTCTCATCTTGCCAAAAAGGAATTAAACCCTCAAAGGTAAATATCACAGCTTGTCCATATTTCTCTGTATTCCCTGGTAGATCTTATATAGGGCTCTGCACACAACAGGCACTCAAGAAATATTACTAATAAAATAAAACTTTTCCCAGTTCACAAGTTGGCTTCAGGTTAGTCCTGGATGTGTCATCCTGAGGAAGCTAGAAGAGACCAGGAGAAGTTTGGGGTCTGGTTGTTCCTCTGAACCTATGTGACCCATATATTAAAATATTATTTTATAATTCTTCCTTCCAGCAGAGCTTCTCTGGGTACATTTGGTGACCAGGGGAGAGGGGGGAGGTAACATGGTACAATGACTCTGGAGTTGGAAGATCTGGGTTTGAATCCTGTCTTGGACACTTACTGCTTGTGTGACCTGAGGCAAGTCACTTAACTTCCCTGAGCTTCAGTTTCCTCATTTGTAAATGAAGGTGATGGAATAGATGGCTTCGGAGGTCCTTTACATCCCTAGAACTATGATCTTCTGATGTCAAGAATTTCTGTGGGTCTATTAAGAGTTTCTGCTTTCTGTAGTTGAGCTGTGTCTCTAACATGTAAAGAACAAGCCTCAGAAGTGACCGTTTCTGCCTGCCCTGTTGGTTTTAGTGTAACCCTCCTGGGAGGATACTGAGGATACTCACCCATAGTACCATGTGGCACCTGCTGATAACATCCAGGATCACCAGACCCTCAAGCCCAAGACTGCTCTTTTGGGTCCCACTGCCCTGCAGAGAGGTACCACTGCTGGTGGAATAGCGATAGCTGTATCGGGTACCTTTGGAGAAGTACAACACACCAGGACCTAGGGAACAGGAGAGGGGCAGCTGCCAACTGGAATGGAATCCTAAGCAGACCAGCCCATAGCCTCGGCAAACTCACCCACAGTATGTAAATCATGCAACATAGCATATAGGTCCAGAAATCAGAAAAGACATCTAATTCAATTCTCTCATTTTTTACAAGTGAGAAAACTGAGGAACAGAGAGATTAAGTAAGGTACTAAATGTTACACATGTAGTATATGGCAGAGCCAGCATTTGAACTTGGGTCTTGTAAATTCCAAGGTCAGCCCTCCAGAGATTATTCCTCTCTGGACCTCCATCTGTCCAATTCAATTCAATAAAACATTAAGTGTCTATTTTGCTTAAGGAGAAATGTAGCCATGGTGTAGACTCTGGTCCAGAGACACAGGTTGGATTACTATAAGCAAATCACTCAAGTTATCCATGCTCCAACTCTATAAAGACTACTTGTTTGCAGAGAAATTGCCAATCAGCATTGGGGAAAAAAGGCTCCTAGATAATAGCTTCTCACATGGATCAAATTACAAAGTAAAAAAAATTTTAAAAAAAACCGTCCTAGATATTATAAAGGGAAAGTTAAAAAGCAATATTGTGCCTGCCATCAAGTTGCTTTTAGTCTAATTGAGGGTTGGAGGGAGGAGAGGATGAGACATAGCAATAGACTGATCAACAGCTATTAAGGGCTTACTATGTACTAGGTGAGGCAGCTAGGCAGCTTCGTGGATGGAGCTCTGGACTTGGAGTCAGGAAGACCCGAGTTCAAATTCAACCTCAGACACTTTAGCTGTGTGACTCTAGGCAAGTCACTTAACCTCTGTTTGCCTTGTAGAAAGAAATGGCAAACCATGCTAGTATCTTTGCCAAGAAAACCCCATGGACAGTATGGTCCGCAGGGTCCCAAAGAGTTGGACATCACTGAATCATAATGACAACACTTGATTATAAAAATACTTGGGGGTGAGGGGTGGGGAGAGCAGAGGGCAAGGTAGGTGGCAGAGTGGATAGAATCCTGGCCCTGGAGTCAAGAGGACCTGAGTTCAAATCCATCCTCAGATACTTACTAGGTGCATGACCCTGGGCAAGTCTCGGAACCTCTCCTTGCCTTCAATCCTCATCTGTAAAATGAATTGGAGAAGGAAACGGCAAACCACAAACCAATATCTTTGTCCAAAAAAATCCAAATGGGTTCATAGAGAGTCCTGAAACAACTCCACAACAACTAATAAGACTACCTAGCTGAAGGGCAAACTTGAGCTACTGAGACTCATACAAGTCAGTTGAGTAGACAGGTAGATAAAACACTTTATTAAGCACTTAATGTCAATAGCCACAAAGCATATCATAATCTCTCAGCTTCGGATTCCTCCTCTGTAAAATGGGTATACTAATAATCCATATTTCACAGAGTTGTCATTGTTGTGTGCTTGTCATTCATTTTTGAAGAGGACCGTGACATCAAGATGATGACATGACTTACAGTTGACTTTATTTTAAGTGAGGGAGCGCTGTGCAAGGTCACCAACCTCATTTTCTTCTCCTGAGCCATCTGAGTCCAGTGACCAGATATTCATCAAGATGACTAGAGATGGTCCAGGAAACAATGGGAGACCTTTGTCCTTTTAGACTACTCACTTAAAGTGAGGTAAAGCCCATTCAGGGCCTCACCTTTTTAAGAAGTGAGTTAAGAGTTGGCCCCTTTAATTAAAAAGAAAACAAAACAAGAAAAAAACAAAAAAGCTGGGAGGGGAAGACTATCAGGGTTGCTGTTCCAAAGACAAACAGTTACCATTGACCTGTACTCTAAATTCACTCAAAGCCAGGATGGCCATTAAATGGAGTCTGGGCATGTATGGCCAATGTATGAGCTTCAGGGTGAACTGGGGAGAAGGAAGGAAGGAAGGAAGGAAGGAAGGAAGGAAGGAAGGAAGGAAGGAAGGAAGGAAGGAAGGAAGGAAGGAAGGAGGAAGGAAGGAAGGAAGGAGGGAGGGAGGGAAGGAATCTAGGCAGTAAACCCCAAGTTAACTGGAAATTACCTCCCTTTGGAGAGAAGGAGAGGGAGAGCTGAGTTACCCAACTGGCTGGGTCCCCATCCAGGCAGCTTGGTCTATTCATAGATTGTGTTTGTCTTTCGTTTTCGAAGAGGACCATGACATCAGGGAAATGATGACATAACTTGCCCTCCCAGCTTTGAATTTAGAGTGAAGGGCAATGGTAACAGTTTCCCTTTGGAACAGCAACCCTGAGGGTCTTCCCCTCCCAACTTGATTTATTTTTTTATTTTTGTCTTGTTTTGTTTTCTTTTTAGTTAACTAATTTAAGTAAATTTAATTAAAATTTAATTTTAATTCTAAAATAAAGTTAATTTTAAAAAATTCTTTTTAATTAAAGGACCAACCCTTAAGTCACTTCTTAAAGTGGCAAGGCCTATTCCCTGAATGGGCATTACCTTACTTCAAGTGAGTACCTGAAAAGACTTTAGCCTAAAAGGGCAAGGGTCTCCCATTACACCCTGGGCCATCTCCAGTCAAACTGATGGATATCTGGACACTGGATCCAGACGGCTCAAGAGGAGAAAGTGAGGTTGGTGACTGTACACAACCCTCCCTCTCTCAAATCAAAGTCAATTGTCAAGAAGATCCAATGAGATATTACATGTTATATATATATATGGTTAGACTCAAGAGACTAGACACATTTGACTTCTGATCCTGTCTCAGACATATACTAGCAACGTGATGCTAGGTTAACCTGGCCCCTTCTTTCTTTTCCAGTCTTCTCATGTTTTCCTCCCCTCCATGTAGTTTATGGTCCAGCCACATTGACGTATTTCCTATTTCTCCCAACATGACACATCTTCCGTCTCCATACTTTTGCTCTGACTGTGCCCTCTGCTTGGAATGCTCTCCCTCATCACCTCTCCTTCTTGACATCCATTGCTTTCTTGAATAATCAATTAAATATTACCTTCTTTTGAAGACCTCAATCTCCCCAACCACTTAAGCCTTACCACATCTCAATTTTGTCCATTAAGATTTCACTGTATCTTGGGTCAGTCTAAAAAATTAAATCAGGATTTGGGGGGCGTTTTATGGAAGTCATAAGTGACACGCAAAGGTGAGTAGATGACACAGAAAAATTTAGAAACTCAGAAATGGATAAAATAGATGTATAGTATTATATAATATCAACATATTTTATCTTCTAATACTGTAAGCACACTATAAAAGAAAACAAATTCAGACTTCTTCTCTGGTATGAAAATTTTCTCCAAGTCATTTTACAGAAGAAGACTGTGAGGCAAACAGGCTTAGGTGACTTGCCCAGGGTCACACAGTTAGCAGGTATTTGAGGCCAGATTTGAACTCAGGAAGTTGTCTTCCTGACTCCATGTCCAGCACTCTATCCCCTGTGCCACTTGGTTGTCCATAACAAGTGCTTAATAAATGCTTGATGTTGCTGATTAACTTCTCAGCTTCCCCATCTATAACATGAAAATAATCGCAGCACCTACCTCACAAGGTTATTGTGACTTTCAAAAACCATGGAGGGTATCCCCAAAATCTTAGTGAAGTTCTGAGCCATTAAAGATGTAAGCTAAGACCCTAGGGATTCCTTTTATGTGAAGTCCTTTGCAAATCTTAAAGCACCATGCCCATGTAAGCTATGGCTATGCTGGTTCTATCACACCTGGTTAAGTATTTGCAGAATTCGCAACTACCAAGGATAAGGCAAAGCCCTTAAAAGAAGCTGAAAAGGCTATGGTATATGTGTCTAATGGGAGTATTCTTGAGTAGCAAAAAGGCATGACCATGAGGAATTTAGAGAAACATGGAAAGATTTGTATAAATTGGTACAGATCAAAATAACAGATCCAAAGGAGTATTATCTACAACAGCCACCACAAAGGAAATGAAAAGACTACAAAAAAGAAGCCAAGCTTGGGATGATTGTAAAACCAGTCACAGTTTTGGAGAGAGAACAGAGAGTGGAGCTCTTCTCGACAGAGGGTCCAGAGGACTACTGGGGCAGAATGTTGTATATAACGTCGGATACTATCATTCTGTCAGGCTTTGTTGCTGTTTAGTTGTGTCCAATTCCTCATGGCCCCATGTGGGGTTCTCTTGGCAACGATACCAGAGTGATTTGCCATTTCCTTCTCCAGCTCATTTTTCAGGTGAAAAAACTGAGGCAAATGGGGTTAAGTGACTCTTCCAGGGGCACACAGATGTAAGTATCTGAGGCTGGATCTGAATGTAGAAACCTGAGTCTTCTTGACTCCAAGCCTGGCATTCTGTTTGTTGTGCCACTTAGCTGCCCCTCTTTTAAGGAGATATTTTTGTTTGATTGCTTTTTGTCTAGTGCAAGGAGGGCTTCAAAGTGGGGTGGGGGTCGGAGGTCAGAGGAGGAAGAACAGGTGGGTTTTTTTCCTTCAAAAATGACCACAAGTCCAGGAGACTGATGATTATTCACAGTACCCATCTCACGAAACATGCATTGGACAGAATGGACCTAGCCAATGCAGGAGTTTGTATTTCTTGACTATGTATATTTGTTATAAAGGTTTTTGGCTCTGGTGATTTGTTTTGTTTTTTTATTATGGTGGGGGGGGGGGGAAATAAATGCTGTTCATTGCAAAAAAAAAAATTGAACTACAAAAAAGAAAATAAATGATTGTTAATTTTTGAAAAAATAAATTAAAATTTAAAAGAAATAACTGTGATATAAAGACATAAATAAAATACATAAAAAGAAACAACCAGATGGCCAGAATGGGACATATATTGATCAGAATAAACATGGCCAGTGATGAAATCTGTTTTGCTCAATTATGCTTTTTGTTATAAAGGTGATTTTTTTCCTCTTTAACAGCAGAAAAGAAAAAATAAATGCTTGTTAATTGCAAAAAATAAAAAACATTAAACTTTGAAAAAGAAAATAAGTAATTATTAATTTTTTAAAAAACAAAATTAATTTTAAAAGAAATAAATGTGATAGAAAGACATCAATCGCATACATTTTGAAAAGAAACAGCCAGAAAGCCTGGATGGGTGTCACCAGTCCATCACAGGTTTTCTTTCTGCCCTTTCACTTATTGTTCAAATTCTTTAGGAATAGAAGGGGTGTAGAGTAGATGGAGACTGCTGTTCCTCAAGCTCAGCGGCCGTGGCTACTCTCAAGGTTATCTCCAAGGCACCTCTAGCAGAGCCACTGCCACTGGCAGGTACCCCTCCCAGACCTGCAAACTACTGAGTGGATGTTAAGTGAGATAACATTTGTAAAGCACTTAGTCCAGTGCCTGCCACACAGTAAGCTCTTAATAATGTTAGTGACAATCATCATCATCCTCATCACTTATTAAACTGAGAAAGAGAGGGAGAAGAGGCGAGGATGGAAACCTCAAACTGCCAAGCCTGCTGGGAACACCCACGAGTTAACTTCACGGTCCAGCGTATCTCACTCACCAGCACACTCTGTCCTACAGGAAGCTTCCTGCCCTGGATTCTCTGGAGTTTCTGGAATAATAAACAAAATTTGTAGGAGGTGTAGCCCAACTACAAAGCATGCTTGTGAAACTTCAGGTCCAGCCCCCCATGCCTTTGGCTTGCAGAGAACTTGAAATACCACCTCCAGGTGCTGTGAGGCTTCAAGGGGCTGTTGGCCAGTGGCCTGTCACCTCATTCTTCCACTCCCCATTTACGATAGAACCATAGCCCTCCTGTCTCCTGCTGAAGCAAGTGTTTTTGACTCGGGTAGACTCAACTCTCCCTAGTTACCTGACATTTGGAGGCAATTGCCCCTGTGCTCCTTTGGCAAGAGAACTGGGTCTAGAACCAGAAGACCTCAGTTAGTTACTGTGTGGCCTTGTCCACATCTCTAACATGTGTTTCCTCATCTATAAAATTAGAGGAGTTGGCCAGGATGGTCCCTCAGGTCCTTTCTACCCCTAACTTATGGTCCTATGATGGCGATCCTTTGGGTGTTGAGTGAGTGTAAAGAGGGTATTAGTTCAACCTTGTTCCTCTAATGGAGGAAAAGGAAAAAAAAAAAAGGATAGACATAGACTCTTCACTCTCAAATTAGCCAGAATCTAGGCTTCTCTATCTTATTGATGACTTAACGTTTTCTCTTCTGCCCACCCTGTAGGAATGGACCTACACCGGGAAGTGAAGGAACCCAATGGAACTAATTCTTGAGATTGTTTAATTTTTAATGTGAGCATTTACCACCTCAGAAACCAGCAAATGCTACAAATCAGAGCTGGATTTTATTGTTCTGTTAGTGGTCTAGACTTAAGAAATCAATGGAGAAAATATGAATATGCAGACAGACTCAACTTAAAAGTGTGCCCTGCATTTTCTGAGAGCAGACTGATCAGCATGTACCAGACCACCCCTGGACCCAACTATTAAACAGAAATCACTTGGCACTTGAAGCTCAAGCTTTTTTCTCTTCTGTCCCCTTTTCATCTGGCTAAACCCAAGCCACATAGACACTTGTGAAACATATTCCATTCTCCAACGATAGGACTATAACTATAATGGGACCACTAGAGTTTTGTGCCAGAGTGGAAAATGAAGAGGAAATTAACAATATGGCCGCTTGATACACTCCCTTCCCTGCCATCTAGATGCCCTACTAGATTGTCCTTCACACATCTAGCGCTCACACACCCAAGTGAATCTACTCGTATCTCTGCAAGTTGGCCCAAGTGCAACAACATTGCTCTTTATAATTTTGCCAAGAAGTAACCAAAATTTCATAAAACAAGGGGCAATATTATAAATAGTGGCTGGATTTTACAGGGATTTTTGTGCTTTCTGTAGTTTCAGTTCCACCTCCAAGAAGAAAATGACTGTCTATGAGTATTTAAAAATACCAAGTTGAGTTCCTAAAAAGGTATTTTTGCTTGTTAATTGGGAAAAAAAGGAAAAGAAAAAGCATTTTATAAAGGAGAACTCCTCCCCCTTTGATCATAAAAAGCCTTTAAAGTAATCAAGAACAACAGGATTTCTGATACTTATTCTGAAAGTTTTGACCCTCTTTGATCCAAATCTAAGTTGTTTTTTTAAAGCAGAGCTAATGTTTAATTAATTGTCAGAAGGGTAAAGTCACATTTCAACCCCATATAGTTTCACCCATCTGACTTCCCTTTGAAATAATATATTCTTTCCCCAAGACACCTTAGATGGGAGCCCATGTGCCAAATTAAACAGTTTTATGAAAGGGCCAGCTTTAAGTTTTCAGTAGCATAAAAGTATACATTTACCCCCTTTTCCCCCATTTAATCATATCTGCTCTGCCACCCAGCATCCCTGATGAGGTGATCCCACAAGAATTCTCCTGTGAATTCTGAAAAAAAGCAAAATCTTCTTCCCTTAAGGTAATGAAGCCTGACAAGCTACAGGAATTCTCAAAGCAGTCCCTCTGTCCTCATTCCATTCTGATGAACTTTTTTAAAAAAATCTAAAACAAGGGAAGCAATTACAGATCAGTCCTTCAGTAATCATATTTAGCAAATCAAAACTAACCAACACAAAGTTTTTTGTGGGTTGTTTTTTAAATTCCTTTCCCGAGACTAAATCTTCCAGTCATATCTTACTCTCTTTCAAACTTCTGAAATAGACATCACCTGCATGCACAGACCTAACAAATCAAATCTAATTATACAGTTCAATTCTTTCAAACATAATTTCTGCATTAGATATTTCCACTAAGGTGACCAGGATAAATAATCTACTTTCTTCCAAAGCTTGACACCTATCAGAGGGACAGTTTGATATCTTCAAAAACACAGTTTCCAAACATAGTAATCCAGGAATCGTTTCATTGCCCTAGATTTTAGTGACTGGCACTGGGAAATACTTTTCCTAAAGTTTCCCCAAACTCCACCTCATTTCCCTGTTTCCCTAGATAATGCTGCTGACTGAAGATGAGAGTCTGGTTCTCTGACATTACCAGTAAAGGGCTATCCCTTTACTTTCCCTCTCTCCTTCCATTCACAAGCCTTTGATGTGAAACAGTAAGACTTGAGGAGGAGGAGGAGGAGGAGGAGGAGGCAGAGGGCAAGAGACACTCCAACTATGGAAAACCCTTCTGCCCTGCAGAATGTGCTCTCCCAGAGGAAGGTAGGACCATGGAAGCAACATCATTTGGAAGCAGGGTAGAGGGCGGGGAGAGAATACCCAGAATTGCAGCTGCTTTAAGTGATAATTTACTTACTCCCTGTAGCTGCTGCCACCACAGTGCAGAGTAAGACGAAAGCCGCGAGCCCCATGACCATCAGGATCGCCTCAGCCCAAAGTTAACCAAACATCAGCTCCACTTCTCAAAGGCAGCTCTGAGCTGGGCAGCACTGAAAGGACACTTTCTTTACAAGCTAGCAATGCACTGCTTCATTTCTTAGCCAGAGGGGTGTGGGGAGGGGAGGGGAAGGGGCTTCAGGAGGAAACTTGCCAGCCAATCAGAACCCTGTGATAAAGTTATAAGATCCTCATCTGAAAGGAAGGGGGAAAAAAGGTACTGACCAATGAGAAAAATCCCCCTTTCCTAACCTGGAAAAAGAGAGGGTTTTGCCTCCTCTTGCCTGGCAAGACTCACAGCCCTTAATGGAACTACTAACCCACTGGGAATGAAAGGCAAGCATTTCCCCTTCCCCAGGCCTCATTTGGGGAAGGGGCAAAGCAGAAAAAAAGAAGGCAGCTATGCAGAGGGAATCATGGGAACATTTAGAACTGGAAGGGATCTTAGAGACCCATGAATCCAACCCTCTCATTCTACAGATGAGGAAACTGAGGCCAAAGAGGTTAACTGACTTGCCCATGGTTATACTAAGCAGAGAAACAAGAACCAGCTGAACTAATATTGGATTTGAAGTGTCTACCATTGATTCGAAGGAGGGGACAATGGGGAGGGACAAACATTTGTTGCTGCTGCCCAGCTGCTTTTTCAGCTGTGTCTGACTCTTCTTGACCCCCTTGGGGATTTTCTTGGCAAAGACACTAGAGAGGTTTGCCATTTCCTTCTCCAGCTTGCTTAACAGAAGAAAAAATGGAGCCAAACAGGGTTAAGTGCCTTGCCCAGGGTCTCACAGCTAGTAAGCGTCTGAGGCAGGATTTTAACTCCAGTTTTCTTGACTCTAGGGTAGCTAGGAGATGCAGTGGATAGAACATTGCACTTCCAATTAGGATGAGTCATCTGTACCCTATCCATTATACTACACTATCTCTTCTAGCTAGATGGGAATGAAAGAGTTCCTCACTTCAGACTCAGGACGTAGTAAACAAATCTGCCATCTCCAATGATATTTTCCTCTACCTCAGAAGTCATTGAACCCAAGTCAAGATCTGTCATGCTTGTAAAGGGTGTCTTGGGAGAGCTCTATACTTTAAAAAACAAAAACCAACCAACCAACCAACAAACAAACAAAAAACTCTGGTTCTTTGTGATATCCTCAGTCCCTCACATAAAGACTCATTTCCCTGCAGCCCACTATCCTTTCTTCTCTGCACCTTACTTACCTCTGTCTTCCGCATTCCCAGAATTCTGATTTTCAGACTCACGTCCCAGAATGTGAAACATTCCCAGGACCAAAAGTAATGGTCTTTCAATCAAACCTTGGGGCATTTCATGAGTTGCTAGTACCTGGAAGGAGAAGGGACTCCTAATTGGGGGAGAGAATGCTGAGGTAGCTCAGTGTATCTGGTAAGGAACAGGATTGCTGCAAAAGTTTCTTAGAAGAGAGATATCAATCATTCTAAGGATTCTTCAGAAAAACCACAAGGGGAGAAAGACAGAATTTGGAAGCTGCAAAGATGTAAAGGAAGCTGTCTTTGCAACAGGTCTTCAGCAAGTCTGCGGCTTCCAAAACCTTTCATTCTCTCTGTTGTTGTCTTTCATTCTCGAAGAGGATCATGACATCAGGGAGGTGACACCATGACATGCAAGTGAATTGGATTTGAGTGAGGACTGTGTAAAATCACCAGCCTTACTTTCTCCTCTGGAGCCATCTGGGTCCAGTGGCCAAATATAGATCAGAATTTCTGGAGATGACCCTGGATGCAGTGGCAGACCTTAGCCTTTTTAAGCTAAGGTCTTTTCATTCTCTCTACATTTGTTTTGAAAAATCTCTGGTACCAATTGTCACCAAGTATGCAGAAACAACTCAACATGCTCTCCCTCACTTAGGAGTCACTTCTTCCAGATACCAGAACCCCAAGAAACACCCCAGGCTTGTTTGGAAGCCCATTTATATGTCTTGTTGTAGATGTTATGAAAGATATGCAGGAGAATAAGACACAGTCCATGCTTTCAAGGAACTTACAGGACAGTTACAGAGATGGAACATATTCATCTGAAACTCAGTGTAGGAATAAGAGTAACAGGAAATTAATAGATAAGTATTTTTATATCATTTACTGGAAGCCTTCCCCAACATCTCTTAATTCTAGTACCTTTCCTCTGTTAACTATTTCCTATTTATCCTATATATAGCTTTCTTTGTATATACAGCTAACCTTTGCACATCTCAACTTCCTCTATTACAGTTTCACAAGTTGGCATAAGAAATTAAATAGAAATTTTTGGGGGTGTTTCAAAGAAGCTGCAGAAGACACATGGAGGCCAGCAGATGACACAGAAAAAGTTTAGAAGTTCAAAAATGCGTAAGATATATGTATAGTATTGTATAATATCAATGTATATTATCTTTTAATACCATAATAATTCAGACTTCTTCTCTGATACAAAGAGAGGGCCAAAAACTTTTACACAGATTTTTTAGATTGCAGTGGTGCATTAACCTTAACCTCCACCATGTGGATGAAATAACTGTATTTGTTTACAAATTGTCTCTCCCATTAGATTATAAGCTCCTTGAAGGCAGGGACTGTCTTTTGCCTCCATTTGTATCCCCAGTACTTGGCATAGTGCCTGGCATATAATAGGAACTTTATAAGTATTTTTTGATTGATTCATTGATTGATTACAGAGAAAATTACTGGTGGGCTGAACAGTCAAGGAAGAGTTAAAAGAGGAGGAAAACGTTAAAAGTAGATCTTGAAGACCACAGCAGATAGAGTTGTTAACTTGCCTTCAAAGACCCCTGCTCACTCTCTGGGATCATATCCTGCCTTTGATATCTGCTACTGATGTGAATTTGGAAAAATCACTTGACTTTCTGTGGCTTCAGTTTCTTCATGTGTAAAATGTTGCCTGTGGCATCCCTTTCAGTCCTTGGCCCTATGACCCTTCTATTTAGTCTTGCCTTCATCTCAGACCAAGACTATATTTCCTCATTTTCTTCCCAGCCACGATGGTCAGAGAGATGAATCTGGAGGAACGTTTTTCTTCATGGTTATTGGCATAGTGACTTATCCTGTAAGATGACTGTTACCTGTGAGGCCTGCCATTGAAGTGTGCACAGTGCCAGCATCATGATTCCATTTACCTTAGCAGATGGAAAAAAAAAGTCAGTTATTTCCTTGAAGCTGCTTTTATTGGAGGCCAACCTAACCAGACAGTTCCCAAGGGCTTCAAGTCTTGTAAATACCCAGAACATCATAAACAAGATTCTTAGCCAAGATGTTTTTCCATAGTACATATACTTATTTTACCCCCAAAATTCCATTTTCCCCAAATTAATTGGCCTTTTGAAAATGGTAAGCATCTGGCTAGATTATCTTCAGACAGAACTGGCCCATTAAGCTCTATAAGTACATGGGGCTTTTTGCAATGCTAATTACCATCATACTGAGGCTCAAAGCTTTGGGCACAAAAACAGCCTGCTCATTATCATGACAGCCACTTGGGTGCCACCAAGAATAGAAAAAAATATGAATCTTCACCCAAGAAAAAGAACTGACCAGTAGGGGGTACTGTAAGCCTCTGTAGATTTTCCATGAGATGCAGGACAGTATAAGCTTTGTACCTGTCTTTCATAAACCTAGCTACCTGTTGCTGATCCTTACAGATTGAAAAAACTCATATATTTTTTGAAGGGGAGGAAGGACATTTTGTGTTCATCTTCTTACTCACATGTATAAAATTGGAATTGTTCCCTTAGCAAATAACTCCAAACTTAGTTTCACAACTAAGGACCACACACTGGTGTGTTTGCATAGCTCTGGGGAGAAATGTTTTCATTAGACTATACTGGCTTGCCTTTGGAAAAAGCTAGTCAACATGTAGAAGGGTGTATGTTCATTTATGTACTTTTATCTTCCCCAGAATCACTCATCTTACTCAGCAGGAGGGGAAATAAAAGAAGGTGAATGATTGCAGCCCCTTTGAAGAGACTGATGGAAGTTTTCTCCTTCCTCTGCCCCAGAGCATGAAGGTCCAATTTTTTTTTCCTTTGCCTTCATTTTCTGCCAAATGATCATTCTACAACAAAGATCTCTCTCTCTCTCTCTCTCTCTCTCTCTCTTTCTCTCTCTCTCTCTCTCTCTCTCTCTCTCCTTCCTTCATTCCTTTCTTTTTCCTTCTTATAACCTGTGATTTCACTCTCAGAGTTGTTCTTTCTGAAACAAAGAATGAGCAGTAACTTTCTGACACTAGCTAGTCTTGGGTCTATGCTCTGCTAAGGAGAATTTAAAAAAATCAGGGAAGGCAGTTTGCAGACCTCCTCTATTCCTAAAAACAAAAAGCCCTTCACACAATTAAAATGGTGTTGTCCTTTCTTCCCAACTTAAACATTCATGAAGGGACAGAGATGCTTTCTTTGGGTGGTGGAGGGAAGGGAGGATATGAAGAAACCAGCTAACGAAGAAATCCAGTTGAATCTTGGATAAACAGAAAGCAAAAGAATAATCAGAATTCCTTGGTATATGTTACTCTTTGACTGTATAAGGTACCAAAGGACCATGGCATAAGGTTTATTTGACATTCTCTCATGTTACAGTCATTTCTTTTTCTTTTATTTCTTTCAATAAATCCTCAGAATGGAAATAGATTCACAAAAGGGTTGTGAGCTGCTTTGCATAGTGGAATGAGAGATGGAAATCAAAGTTGGCAGACGTCCATTCAAATTCCTGACTCACTAGCTGTGTAATTTTGGGGAAGTCACTTGTACATCTCTAAAAGGCAGTCGAAGTAATTGCATTACATTTAAAAGAGACATTGAGAGGAATTGTGCACCTCTTAGAGGAAGCTTTGTGCTGCAGGAGGCTGAATGTCATAAATTAGGGACAGGAAAACCTGAGTTTAAGTCCTGATTCCAAAACTTATTAGTCATGTAACTAACCTCTCTAGATTTTCTTGTCTGTTAAGAAAAAAAGGGTCGGGGAGGGGGACATACTAACACCTACCTCATTTCTATGACAAATAACAACGTATGAAAAGTGCTTTATAAACCTTAATATGTTGCATAAATGCCATTATTATTTTGCTCATGTAAATGAGTTTTTATAATTAGAACAGTTTTGCTTTCTATTTATCCAAGATTCAAGTCCATTTATCATTAACTGGTTTCTTCATATCCTCCCTTCCCTCCACCACCCAAAGAAAGCATCTCTGTCCCTTCATGAATGTTTAAGTTGGGAAGAAAGGACAACACTATTTTAAATGTGTGAAGGGTTTTTTGTTTTTTTGGAATAGAGGAGGTCTGAAAATTATAACACGGAGTTCACCACCTACTGTCTCCATATGTTGGCATTCCTGCTGATAAAATCCATCAATACTGATCCTTCCTCAGGTAAGGCAAGGCTAGCACCTTGTAGCTGGCACCTTAGGACTATAAACCTTAGGACTATATATATATAACTTGGTCTTATGGCATTATATTATTTAAATTTTATCCTATATATCAAAAATCACCCTCACCAACTCCTAGGAGCAAATATTCATCCAATGCACGTAACATCATTTTATTTTCCACTGATAATTGATTTTGCTGATTTTTTTTCTTCTTCTTCCCCCCAAAAAATCATTATTGAAAGGGACAGCTGTCTGGGAGAGGGAGAGGAGATGCAAGGGGAAATGTAGTTGACATAAAGATGAAACATATCCATTAAAATATTTTAAAAATATTTTAATACATCCATTTTAATGCCAGGAAATTCCATTCCTCATGGAAACATAGGTATTTTTGTGATGTCAATTAATCAAGATGCATGTATTTCGATAAAAGACTAGTAACCTCTGTGTGGGCATACAACAAAACAGGCTTTGTTGAGAATTCCTTGGCATTGAAAAACTTCAGAACACGTATCAATGGAAAGACCAATAATGGTTTCAGAGGCCTGACGGTGAAGCATGCATGCCTCCTGCCTCTTGTAAGCAGTCAGAATATCATAAACCAGAATGTTACTTACTTTTTTTTTATGGTCCATAACGTGATAGATTATACCACGACAATGCAGAATGAGGTGTAAATTTTCAGCCCATGGCCAATGTGCTGTTTGGTTGCTTTGGAGTTTTTTTTATATTTAGTTCTTAGAAGGGAGGGCTCTATTGGGAGTAGGGGAGTCATGGGGAAGTGACAGCAATATAAAAGAAAAGTACATGAATAAAACATTTTAAAAGGAAAACCGTCTTGGCCATTGAATACCACCCAATACAAATGAGGCATTGCAAATTCTTCTATGAAGTATACTTTGTCATGTTGCATTCTATGTGTGGAAAAGGAGAGAAAAGACTGTGCAGAGTTCAATGGAACATAGCAAATGACGAGTGATCTTCCAATGAATTGCCTTTATTAAAGGAGCAAGCTATTTATCAATTTCATCTATCCAAACACTGATTCTCATTTTTTCTCCTTTATGTTCAATCACTAAACAGCAGATACACATCAAATAATTAAGAAAATAAGTACCCGTTTTAATATAATGAAGGAATGATGCCATCAGCAAACAATGAGTACTGGCTACGTGCTGTCAACCATGCTAAACAAGTAAGCAACAAATATTTATTAAGTAAGCATTAGGGAGCAAAGAAAGGCAAAAAATAGCCCCTGTCTTCAAAAAACTAGCATCCTAGTGTGGTAACAAACATAAAAATAATTATGTACATGCAAAATATATATAGAGAGAGTAAAAAAAAGATATATACAGAGTAGATGGAAGGCAATCTCTGAGAAGAAAGCACTAGAAGATGGAGGAACTGGGAAAGGTTTCTGGCAGAAGGCAAGATTTGAGCTCAGTCTTGAAGGAAGTTGGCTAAACAAAAGGGGGGGTGGGGTCAGGACACGATGACAAGGAGCTGTAAAAATCAAGAGATGCTGTGTTAGGTCAGAGCAAAACACTTCACTGGACCTGACATAAATCATGTGGAGGGAAGATGTGAGGTGGCTACTAATTACTGGCAGTCAAAGACCTGATGGTCATGGTGGTGAGATGGTAAAACATGAGACTACTTTCAGTCAAATACTGAATAGCACTTCTGACCACAAGCTTCTGAGAACTAAGTTAGGGAGGGAGCTAAATTTGGATCGACTGTCTTCCTGTGAAGTTGTTGTACAAATTTATTTATGCATTTGAAAATTGAAAGAGATACTGTATCTACTTTATTACACATCAAATCATTTGTGCCAGATTTAGAATAGTATCAGTATTACCAGGTGTCAAACTGGGAGTGAAGGGACTGTTTGGAACACTGAAAAGAGAGAGGCATCTCAGTAATTCTGATCATGGCAAGGACCAACCACAGTTCCAGAAAATGTATGACGAAACATTCTATCCACTTCCTAACATGGAAGTGATGGACTCAAAGGGTAGAATGAAACATTTTTTTCATACATAGCCAATGTGGAAATTTGTTTAGCTTAACTATATATACTTTTACAAGAATTTTTCTTTTCTTTTTTAATGGGGAGGGGGAGGATAGAGAAAATCTATTTTTTTTCCTTTTTAAAAGTTTTAATAAAACCTTTCATTTTTTTTAATTTAACTTTTAACATTCATTTTCACAAAATTTTGGGTTACAAATTTTCTCCCCTTTTATCCCCTCCCCCCCCAAACACCAAGCATTCTAATTGCCCCTATGACCAATCTGCTCTCTCTTCTATCATCCCTCTCTGCCCTTGTCTCCATCTTCTCTTTTGTCCTGTAGGGCCAGATAGCTTTCTATACCCCTTTACCTGTATTTCTTATTTCCTAGTGGCAAGAACATTACTCGACAGTTGATCCTAACACTTTGAGTTCCAACTTCTTTACCTCCCTCCCTCTCCACCCCTTCCCTTTGGAAGGCAAGCAATTCAATATAGGCCAAATCTGTGTAGTTTTGCAAATGACTTCCATAATAGTTGTGTTGTATAGGACTAACTATATTTCCCTCCATCCTATCCTGTCCCCCATTACTTCTATTCTCTTTTGATCCTATCCCTCCCCATGAGTGTCGACCTCGAATTGCATTCTCCTCCCCATGCCCTCCCTTCTATCATCTCCCCCACCCTGCTTATCCCCTTATCCCCCACTTTCCTGTATTGTAAGATAGGTTTTCATACCAAAATGAGTGTGCATTTTATTCTTTCCTTTAGTGGAATGTGATGAGAGTAAACTTAATGTTTTTCTCTCACCTCCCCTCTTTATCCCTCCACTAATAAGTCTTTTGCTTGCCTCTTTTATGAGAGATAATTTGCCCCATTCCATTTCTCCCTTTCTCCTCCCAATATATTTCTCTCTCACTGCTTGATTTCATTTTTTTAAGATATGATCCCATCCTCTTCAATTCACTCTGTGCACTCTGTCTCTATGTGTGTGTGCATGTGTGTGTGTGTAATCCCACCCAGTACCCAGATACTGAAAAGTTTCAAGAGTTACAAATATTGTCTTTCCATGTAGGAATACAAACAGTTCAACTCTAGTAAGTCCCTTATGACTTCTCCTTGCTGTTCACCTTTTCATGGTTCTCTTCATTCTTGTGTTTGGAAGTCAAATTTTCTTTTCAGCTCTGGTCTTTTCATCAAGAATGCTTGAAAATCCTCTATTTCATTGAAAGACCAATTTTTCCCCTGAAGTATTATACTCAGTTTTGCTGGGTAGGTGATTCTTGGTTTTAGTCCTAGTTCCTTTGACTTCTGGAATATCCTATTCCATGCCCTTCGATCCCTTAATGTAGAAGCTGCTAGATCTTGTGTTATCCTGATTGTATTTCCACAATACTTGAATTGTTTCTTTCTAGCTGCTTGCAATATTTTCTCTTTGACCTGGGAACTCTGGAATTTGGCCACAATGTTCCTAGGAGTTTCTCTTTTTGGATCTCTTTCAGGTGGTGTTCTGTAGATTCCTTGAATATTTATTTTGCCCTCTGGTTCTAGAATCTCAGCGCAGTTTTCCTTGATAATTTCATGAAAGATGATGTCTAGGCTCTTCTTTTGATCATGGCTTTCAGGTAGTCCCATAATTTTTAAATTGTCTCTCCTGGATCTATTTTCCAGGTCAGTTGTTTTTCCAATGAGATATTTCACATTATCTTCCATTTTTCCATTCTTCTGGCTTTGTTCTGTGATTTCTTGGTTTCTCATAAAGTCCTTAGCCTCCATCTGTGCCATTCTAATTTTGAAAGAACTATTTTCTTCAGTGAGCTTTTGAATCTCCTTTTCCATTTGGCTAATTCTGCTTTTGAAAGCATTCTTCTCCTCATTGGCTTTTTGAACCTCTTTTGTCAATTGAGTTAGGCTAGTTTTCAAGGTGTTATTTTCTTCAACATTTTTTTGGGTCTCCTTTAGCAGGGAGCTGATTTGCTGTTCATGCATTGACTTCATGTCTCTCATTTCTCTTCCCAGCTTTTCCTCCACCTCTCTAACTTGATTTTCAAAATTCTTTTTGAGCTCTTCCATGGCCTGAGCCCATTGGGTGGGCTGGGATGCAGAAGCCTTGATTTCTGTGTCTTTGCCTGATGGTAAGCATTGTTCTTCCTCATCAGAAAGGAAGGGAGGAAATGCCTGTTCACCAAGAAAGTAACCTTCTATAGTCCTATTTCTTTTCCCTTTTCTGGGCATTTTCCCAGCCAGTGACTTGACCTCTGAATATTTTCCTCACACCCACCTCGCCTCCTGATCCTCCCAGCCAGCGTTTGAGGTCTGAGATTCAAATGCTGCTTCCAGCCTCAGGGCTTTAGGCGGGGGCAGGGCTGCTATTCAGTGTGAGATTAAGTTCAGATGCTCAGGTGAGGGCAGGGCCACCTCACGGGCTCAGTTCCCTCAGGGAGTTTATGCACAGACCTTCAACAATGGATCCAGGTTCCTGCCTGTTTGCGGAGCCCCGGTCTGCCGCCGCCCCTCAGCTTCTGTCTCCCGAGGGGGCCTGAGCCATGGTGGCACCCCACTCCCCCCTCGACCCGCCAAAGAGACTCTCTCACCGACCCCCGTCACCTGTGGGTGGAGGGATTTGTGCGGCCGCTGGAGATCCCGTCCCTGAAGCCCGCTTGGATCTTTTCCTCTTGGTGCCGCGGCCGCGGCAGGGCTGTACTCAGCTCCCAGTCCCGGCGCCTAGTCAGCAGCGCGAAGGACCTTTTGCGAGAGGTTTGCAGGTCTCTCCGGAACAGAAATCTCCCTCGCTCCAATGTTCTGTGGCCTCTGGGTGCAGAATTCGCCATGAGTTACTTCTTTGTAGTTGTTCTATGGGTTGTGGGTTCGGAGCTATGTGTATGTGCGTCTCTCTACTCCGCCATCTTGGCTCCACCCCCGAGAAAATCTATTTTTATTCATTGAAAAATGTTTTTAAAAATTTTTACAAAGAAGTGACATTCAACTTTTCACTGAAACAGGCAACTATTAATGTGAAAATCATCATCAGAAACAAAATGCATTTGCTACACACAAATAACCTACTTCCCTAGTGGGAAGCAGTGCCAGAAGCTTAATGGTCTAAGGTCAAACAAACTGAGTCATTTATACACACAACTGACCCACTATGGCAGGAATAAGGAGTAGGGCACCCAAGGAGTGGAAGAAAAGTAATGCTCAGTGGAGTTGAGTTAAGGCTAAGGGAATTGCTCATGTTAACTTGGAATCACACACACACACACACACACACACACACACACACACATTGTAGAAGCTTGGACAGCACATATAAAGTTAAGAGTTGATTTGATCCAGGTAATAAGATGGAAGAGGAAAAAAAGAGGTAAAAAACAAAAGCTCTACACAGGAAGTTAAATTAATGCAATCAAGCACAGCTTCAGAGAAGAAGGCGGGAAAACACATAATCATTGACCTATCATCTTACTCCCAGTTCTTAGAAGTAGTTGAAACTCTGAAAAAGTTAGAACTGGCAATGGTTAGAAACATCACAGAATAGATCACAAGGCAGCTAGATGGCTCAGTAGGAGTAAAGAAGACTCATCTTCCAGAGCTCAAATCTGGCCTCAGATAGTTACTAGCTTTGTGACTCTAGGCAAGTGACCTAACCTTGTTTTCCTCAGTTTCCTCATCTGTAAAATGAGCTGGAGAAAGAAATGGCAAACTATTCCAGTATCTTTGCCAAGAAAACCCCAAATGGGTCAAAAGTTGGAGAAAACAACTGAACAAGAACAAGAATAGCTAGAAAAATAAAAACCTCTTTGGATCCAGTGGGATAATGGGCTATATTTTAATGGCAAGTTAAATGTTTTCACAGGCAGTTAGGCAGCACAGTGGATAGAGTGCTGTATCTGCAGTCAGGAAGTCCTGAGTTCAAATTCAACCTTAAACATTTAAAAGCTATGTCACCCTGGGCAAGTAAGTTAACTTCTATTTGCCTCAGTTTCCTCAACAGTGAATTGAGAATAAGGATAACAGCTCCCTCTGAGGGAGGTGTTCTGAGGCTCAAATGAGGTATTTGTAAAGCATTTAGCAAGCACAGTGCCTAGCACGTACATAGATGTTTAGTAAACGCTTGTTTCTTTCCTTCTAGAAGCTACTGCTTTAACTTATCACTACAATTTGTGCATTATGCAATATTAAGAGCTCAGCCATGAAAACAAAAGAATTTCTTCCTCTCCCCATAGAGTCAATGAAACCTTTTCTAGTATTTTAATTTTAGACATCAATAATGTCATAAAAATGTTTTATACAAACACATTTGTATATAACACAAAATACTCTGTTGTGGTATTAGGTATAGACCAAGAACCATTATAGCTTCTCTTCATCTGTAATTTATCACCAGAGGCTGGGAATATGAGTGATAATTGATGTTGGTTGGTAAAAACCTGATGGACTCTGCACAAGTGCCCTCTACGCATGATCCTTCTCCCAGAAACCCCATTTAAATCTCCTCCCTTACCACCACCACCCCAACCCTTTACCCTAGAAATCTTACCCTTTTTTGTCACAGAGACCTTTGACAGTCTGGAGAAACCTACAGACCCCTTCTTGGAATGTTTATAAATGCAAAATAAAATACATAGCATTCGAAAGGGAACTATGTTGAAAATTATCAAAAAATTTTAACCAATTTACAGACCCCAGCTTTATACTTTCTGACCTAAACTGAGACAGCTAACTTCTCAATGGCTTTCACAAAGCACCCACCTCCCAGCAAGTCAACCCCATGCATACACTTCATTGACAGGCCACTGGAATCTTTTGAACCCTAGGCCAAAAAACTTTCCCCATCCCTGAACTGTGTTTTTCTGTACACACAGAAAGACAGGACTTCCCAATACAGTGTAGAATCTCAATTCAAAACCTGTTATCTATTATTTACCTAAGTTTGGGCAAGTTGTTTACCATCTCTGACTCTCATTTCAATGAATGTTTACTATGTGCTAGGCACTGTGCAAAGCACTAGGGATACAAATACAAAAGAGACAGTTCTGGCCCTCAAAGGGTTTATATTCTAACAGGGAAGACAACACATGTTCAGAAGAGGGGACGGTTAGTGGAGCTGTAGGGCAATTGATTAACCTATCATTTTTCTCATCTGTAAAAACAAAGGGATGGGGTTAGATGACCTCTAAGTTCCTCCACACTCTACATCTGTCAAGCTGTGATGGAAATTTTCCTATTTCTATTTTTTAAAATGTTTCCTTTTGCCAAAAGTCCTTATTGAAGGTCTTGAGTTGAAGTTGACAGTCTCCTATAGTGATTCTGGATCCAAACAAAGAATATGCAATTACATTATAAATACCAGGGAATGAAAATGCTAGAGTAGATTATATTTTTGTCATTTTCATACCTGAGATACACAATTTGATAATACCATAGATTTAGAGCTGGAAGGAACCTAGACTTAAAACCCCAAAGGCAACGGGGTGAGGATTAATCGTAAATCTTCTTGGCACACTTGCCAATCTTTCTGACTAACCCTCAAGGTGTTTGTTTTAAAATCAGATGGCCAAACACTTAGAATACAGGTGTGTACCTGGGTCCAGACTTGTAGGAAAATAACTGCTTATTGGAAACAAAGTCATTCTTGAGAACTCCCTCCCAGTGTAACACTACAAAAAGCCAACATTCCTTAAATTTAGGAATGAAGCCAAGTTGGGATTGTGATGACATCATTCAAGTGCTTTCATTTTATGTTGCTTCAGTCCAACAAATGTTTAATGACCCTCAGCAACATTCAGGACCTGACTATGCTAAGCTAGGCACGAAGGAAAGCTTTGCTGTTGTTGCCATTAAGTCATTTAATTGTGTCCAACTCTTCATGACTCCATGGACCCATGCCCTTCCATCCTCCACTCTCTCCCAAGGTCCATCCAAGCTCCTGCTTGTTACTTCCATGACACCATCTATCCAGCTCACTTTTTACTGTCTCCTTCTCCTTTTGCCTTTAATCTTTCCTCACATCAGGGTCTTTTTCAATGAATCCTGTCTTCTTATCATGTTGCCAAAGTATTTAAGGTTCAGCATCTGTCCTTCCAATAATAGTCTGAATTAATAAGTATCTATTGACCAATTTGACTTCCATGCTGCCCAAGGAACTCTTAAAAATCTTCTCCAGCACAATTCAAAAGTGTCATTTCTGCAGCACTCAGCTTTCCGTATAGTCCAATACTCACACCATACATTACTACTGGAAAAACCATAGGTTTGGTTATATGGACCTTCATCAGCAAGGTGATGTCGCTGCTTTTTAAGTAGACTGTCCAGATTCACCATAACTTTCCTTCCAAGGAGCAAGTGTCTTTTAATTTCATGACTCCATTCAATGTCTGCAGCGATATTTGAGCCCAAGAATATAAAATCTGACTGACACGATTTCTTCTCTTTTCCCTCTATCTGCCAGGAAGTAATAGGACAAAATGCCATGATAATAATTATTACAAACAAAATATTGTATATAGATATATAATTATGATATAATATACATTACATAAATAAAATAGAATTATAAATAAAAATTATAGCACTTATGTAGCACTTTAAGGTTGCGAAGCACTTTATAAATATTATCTCATTTGATCTTCACAATATCCTTGGAAGGTAGGTGCTATTATCATCCCCATTTTATAGATAAGAAAAATGAGGAAGCAGAAAATAAGTGACTGGCCAAGAATCACACAGCTAATAAGTGCCTGAGACCTGTTCTGAACTCAGATCACTGCAACTGTAATCAGGAAAACCTATGTCCTATGTCACCTCGCTGAGAGAGAGGAGCTTGCCTTCAAAGAGCTTATACTCCAGCAGAGAAGTAAAGCTTTTACACAACTAAAGACTCCAGAGGAATCATTTCCAGTCAAGGAGAGTCAAGAAAGGGCACCTGGAGGAAGCAGTTATTCAGATGAAGGACAGGCAGCATGTCAGCTAACAGATAGGGAAGAGGGAAAACTTTCCAGACAAAAGAAACAGGATAAAAAAAAAGCATGGGGGCTAGGAACTCCAGGATTACAGAAGGCATAACATTAGAGACGGATAAAAGGGCATCTGATGATTAGTACAAGGCACAAATATGAGTTGTAGCTAGAAAATAAACTGAATTCCTGTTAAGGATATTGGACTTTGTTCAATAAGCAATGAGGAACCATAAAACTGGATGTTCTGGAGTGGAATAAGTACAAGTAAATGAAATCATAAAAGAAGAGTGTGGCTACGATATAGTCTCAGTCATCACTGAATCTTGCCATAAATTTCAATCATAAAAATTCATTTATTTTATTCCTTAGAGAGAGAGAAAAAAAACCCATCAAGAACTCCCCAAATTATTTATAGGCATTTTATAATCACCACCTGAAGGAACAGGAACATATGCTTAGTGGCAGGAGAACACCTGGGGAATATAATCAGGTACTTAAGATACACAGAACTCCACAAGGCAGGAGCAATACATATTTATGAAAAAAGCAGTTTTCAATGTCAGCATAAGGAACTCCAAAAATAGGATGATCCAGGATCTGTTAGTCACTGTTACGTGGTGAAAAGATGCATTTCTTTAACCCCAACAATTTCTTGAGCCCCAACATCTGGATGTCCAGCAATGTTCTCTATGTTTCCTTCTTTGTGTTTCTATGGGACAGGACCCAGGCACCCTGAACCATGCCTGTTACAGACTGAGTGCTTCGTAAATGCTTGGCAAAATTTTAGAATCATCTTTCTAAGAGCTTTAGAAGAACATATGAACTCAGCAAACTTCTTCTTCTAAGGGCACAAGGGGATTAGGGGAATCAATACACCAAGAATAATATGCCAGGATCTGAATAACATTTTTAAATTCTCCAAAAGCTTTGAGTGTTTTTCCTCTAAAAAACATTACTTGGAAAAAAATTGTAATATTCTCTTTCTCTTTCATATATAACTCTAGATGTGACTTTCAATTCATTCATTTTCCTACCTAAAATAAAAACCTAACCAGAGGTGATTATTTTCAGACATTTCTAGTAACATAAACAGAGAGATAACATCAGCAGAATTCAAAATACAAACTTCTTTGAAAATAATATGCTCATGTTGAGGTTCATTTGTAATATTCACACAGTGAAGGAGTTTTCAGTGCACTAAATTGTAACTGTATTTTAACCCTCTATGCAAAAAGTTGTCCCTGAAAAGAGGACTACAGTATAGCAAGAGAATAGCTTTTCTAAATGACTCTGTAACAAACTGAAGAGTGTGTATGTTCAGGATGCTAACTCAAAAGGTCCCTGTCGCTATGGAACTGATTTTCCCTTGGCAAATGCCATAGACTACAAGAATATAATGTGAATAGTTACAGCAAAAATTGAACACCTCCCAAAGAAAGTGAATGAGATGCAAATAGATACCTATGTAATAATTTTAAAAATACTACAACTACGCAACTTTGTATAGGTGTTCTGGTACTTGTGACCTGAAAAGAACTGAAATCTTTCTTTAGGATACAAGTATATTTAAAACTCTTTAAACTATTAAATTCACTTCTTGCAAATTACCTCACCCAAGTATTTCCAAACATACGAAAAATTAATAAATATGAACTTTGCACAAGATAATGGAATGTCCTAAAACGTGCCGGATTTTATTTTTTAATTACATACATTATACATTTTGCCATCTACAAAGTGCATTTCCATGCACAATGCAAAGTGCCTGCATTACAGAATTTGCATATATTAATTTCAACAATAGCCTGAGACCATTTTACATACCACTTGAACAAAACTGCTAGAAACACACCATCTTGAGTTCCACACAACAAAGGAAGAATTCTAAACGCACCTGGTATTAGTAAGCAGTGGTTTTTAAGATTATAAATTATAAATTTTTTCATGACAACATAAGCTGCATCGAGATGATGTTCCTTAATTTCCTGAACCCTTCCATATGACTGTATACTTAGGTAAAAGTAAATGAATGGTTAAGAATGTATAGGTATATCTCAGTTAACCATCAAATACATGATATTTTGTTGGAAGTATAATCATACTTTTCCTCTATTTTCTGTATATTTTGTTTAAAAGAATTCTAGTTTGAGTTTTGGTGCCATTGAGAGAAAATACAAGTTCAAATAAGTAGACTTGATTCACTGACTGAATGCCTCTCATAATCGTTTATCTGGACTTTAAGAATACACTGTTGGACATTAGGCTAGTCTGCACTCTTTAATCACTAAATATATTCTACCATCATGTGCCTAATAAAGATTTGGGGTTCTTGTGTTGGGTTGATTTTTTTTTTTTGAAGCAACAGTTACAACATAACATGAAACCTTTCCTAAACCCACAAAGGAGTCTTTTATAAAATGCTCACTAAGTAAATCAAAGACTTAAAAAAGGCCAAAGTACTGTAAATAAAAGCCAAAGTACTTCAAGAGAGCTATATACCTTTTAACAATCTCATTTTGGAAACAAAATGGGATTTTACCCACACTTAAAGAGAATAAACCATCCTAATTATCAGTACTGTAACTATCACAAATTTTAACCAACAGATAGCTTTCATCCAACATTTTAGGGCTGCTGTTTAGACACATTATCCACATATTTCCTTAGCTTTCACTGAATACTGAATGAGGGAATTTTGAAACCAGATCCCTGTTTATATGTTGATTTCAAACACAATACAATTCTTAACCAAGAGGGTTCTCAGCTGGATAACTGAGTCTTAACAGTTATGCCTTACAATGTGTTGAAATGAATTTGATTTGTGAAACTAAGAGTAAATTCAAGATTCCTCTGAACAAGGTCAGGTTCACAAGGTCTCCTTCAATATGCAGGCTTTTGGTAAAGAGGTTCCAAAAATAAGATCTATCTATAAATCAAAGCCATGCTTTCACATATTTTATTCAAAAAACAGAATCCAAAAGTGTTGAATTTTTTAAAATGTTATTGCAGAGGTTGTTGAGAGCTGCGATGAGCCAAATTAAAGGCAGTAGGATTGTGTTTTTGATTTGTGTATTTGTTTTTAGTATAAAGAGATGCCACACTGGCATATGTAAGAATGATATTATTCATAGATGTCATTCAAGATGGGCTGATAAGCATTCCCTTTGAAGTCATTTACAAAGAGAAGTCAATCCAAAAGTAAGTTTCTTTCAAAAAATCTTCAGTTGCCAGAAAATTAATGGGTCAGAGGGACCCATCCATTTCATGTACTGAAGGTCTGGCCACTCAACTATAACTGAGGAAATAGAAAATTATAAAGAAGAAATTCTACTTCTGACAAGCTCTCATGAACTCAAAGAAATGTATCTGGTAGCAAGCACCTTGTGTTAAGAATTACTAGATTTACCCCCCTCCCCTTTTATAAAACAATAAAAAAAGTTAAAGTGAATTTTTGTGCTCATAAAAAGTCCCTAATTAAATGGTATCTGAGACTAGCATCTCCTAAGGTCTCTAAACCAAGATTTTGCCCCATGGAAGGGCAAACTGTAGGCACTATGGATTGGTCCAGGCTCTTTCTGGTCAGTTCAGTCTCAAAACCAAGGCAGCCCATGACTTCTGTGTCAAGACCATCAGCAAAGGTGCTAACAGAGAAGGCAGGAGGCGCCTGCCAATCAATAATCACCTAATGAAATCTTAAATAAGCCAGCAATCAGTCAAAGACAGGGATGACTTTGGTTCATACTTAGGCAGACTACACTTAAACCAATGTTCTATAGGTGAAATGTCTCTGTATGTCCTTACAAGTCCGTCAAACACCACGTTCGTAGGTTTGGAGGTTGTTGGGGGTTTGGTTTGTTTGTATTTTCTCCTTTAAATGGACCACTGGAAAAATCTGACCACCGAAAGGCAGACCATCACCAGTGGTAGGCTTGGTGAAGTTTCTGAAGGACTTGAAAAGCCATCAAACCTTTTTAGGCAGATTCATCACATTTGCCTTGGTCCTACAAACGCTTATAGGTACCAAGAAGAGCTTTGCAATTTGGACAATAGTGATCAACATCCTGAAGGGCATCCACACAAAACGGAATGAAACAGCAGCCAGCTATACATCTGAAAGAAAAGAAAAGGAAAAAAAGTCTTGATTAACCAACCCAGGGATTCTTCCTACAAATTGTCTCAGATATAAACTATAATAACCAGAGACTGCCTCTATCTCAGTTTCTCTGTGGAGACCTAAAAGAGCATTACTTGTAAAACAAAGGTTCTTAACTTTGCTTGTGTTATGGATAACTTTAGCAGTCTAGTGCAGCCTACGACCCCTTCAGAAGGGTCATTTTGAGAGAATAATGTTTTTGAATTCATGAATATATAGGAATACAAAAGAAACCAACTGTAATGAAGTATAATTTTATGCACACATACATAAAACCAAGCCTTGGGTTGAGTCCCTACATAAAAAAGGGCTCAATAACGTTTTATGATATTGACAATGTAAAAGAAATCCACAAATAATTCTGGAGAGAGTGGAATTTTTCCTACTAATGTAAATTGCACATTCTGTTCAATTTACATAGCCTCAGAGAATTGATTGGGGTACTGAGGTGAATTAAGTAGTCTGACCAAAGTGAAAAAGCCAGTAAGTGTTAGAAGTAGGTGTTGAACATAGATCTACCTAACTTTTAGATCATCTCTCTACCTGTTATGTCAAACTGCCTCTCAAAATCCCTTCTAAAAATCTTATATAATTTACTGGTGGACTATTACTAAAAAGAGACAAGACCTGTAAGCCAATTCAACCCAACAAGTATTTATAAATGCCCACTACTTACAAGGCCCTGCCCTCAGGGCCCTAATATTCTAATTATAGCCCTTACCAGAAACACTAAAGCAAAACTCTGCTAGCATAAGCATTTTAAAAGGTGATATTAAGTTGGATTAGAAAGAAATTGGTTAGTATCACCAAGAAGCACTATTGGTTTGGAGGTAAAACAATCAAAAATCTTTGGTCTGAGTCCATGCTCACCTACTTTGATCTACTTGTGCCTACTTGATGTAAGATTCTGAGCAAGGTATTCTCTTGAGTCTCAATTACTTCATTTATAAAATGGGAAGAATACTTGTAGTTCCTATCTGAAAGGGCAGTCAGAAGACTTAAGGAGAATAGGAGAGCAAAACACTTTGTAACATTAAGAAGCTATAATCTTCGTTATAGCCACTACCAATTAGGAATTATGTTTCTGATTTACTGCAATAATCTGGAATCGGACCCGCCCAAAAATTTCTCTTAATGAAGATTAGTTTTCACATGCATTTATCATTTTTCTTAAGGAGATAATTTAGCTAATGAACTTGTCAAAGTTAAAACTGAATATGTGGGGCCATTGTTTTGCATTTTCTGAGATTAAAACAGTCTTTGATGCTGAGGCTCAAAAGGGATGTTTAGCATTTTCTCCCTAAGGAATTCAAAACATGCGATCAACAGTGTGGAGTCAGTGGGTGGAAGCAATAGTGGACCAAGGACCAGGAAATCTAGCCTTAGTCCTTAGTGTGTGTGTGTGTGTGTGTGTGTGTGTGTGTGTGTGTGTGTGTGTGTGTGTGTGTGTGTGTGTGTGTGTGTGTGTGACAGAGACAGACAGACAGAGACAGAGACGGAGAGAGACAGAGAAACTGAGAGACTAAGAGAGACATTGTGTGACAGAGAGACAGATACTGACAGAGACAGAAAGAGACAAGAGATAAAGGGAGAGGTTGAGACAAAGACAGAGACATCTTATGTACATTACTACGTCTCCTCTTGGAGGTGGGTAAGGGAATATTCTTCACATCCTTTACCTGCCTCAAAAATAGTGAAGAAAAGTGATTGTTTAGGGCTCTGAAGGAAAGGTATAAGGACTATTCATTTACAGGAAGAAAAACTGAAACATGAGGTAGCTAAGTATTTGAATGGCTCAAGGTCACTCGAGTTTCACATATAGCCAAGAATTAAATGATGCTCCCTGCTTTGGGAGTGGGTCAAAATAATGACTTTTCCAAACACTCTCACAAACCAGTAATGACTACGAATTTAACCACACCACCCCAAGTCCAGACGGATTTCATGCATCCACCTTAGTTGATAAGAGAAAAAAACTTAAATTTATAATAGTGCAAGATGTTTTGAAGAGATTGATAGAAAAGTATTTTTAATATAAATCTGCATCCCCAAACCTTCCATTGTGTTGAAAGGTAATGTGATATAATAGATAACAAACTGGCCTCAGAGTCAGAAAGAAAGTCCAGCCAGGGATACTAATAGTTACAGACAGGTAAGTGGTATAGCAATCTCTAATTTCAATTGCTAGTTTCCTCATAGGGAGTTCCCTTACACCAATTAAATCACAGATTCAGCCATACAAGATGTCCCAACAGTTGGTAAATTAAAAAAAAAAAACTTTAATAGCTTCAAACTGCACTAAAAATTTTTGGACACCCTGTATATTTAAGTGAATACTGGTATTCATGCCACACCAAAAAAACCAACCCAAATTCCAAGTTAAAGAAAAATTCTCTATGGCAAGGGTTCTTAAGTTGTGTGTGTGTGTGTGTGTGTGTGTGTGTGTGTGTGTGTGTGTGTGTGTGTGTGTGTGTGTGTATGTGAGATATGGTCCCTTTGCCAGTTTCATGAAGCCTATGGATCCCTTCTCAGAATGATTTTTTTAAATGCATAAGATTTAATACATAGAACTACAAAAGAAACCAGTTATTTTGAAACAGTTATCAGTATATTGAATATAGCTATCTATTTTTTTTAAATGTCACAGATCCCAGATGAAGAACCCTTGCTCTAAGGATAATACTCAGCATAACAGAAACTACTATAAAACTTGTTGGCAAATGTAGTTGAATAATTTTACCAAGAAAGCAAAAGAATTTATGAAATCTAGACTTCCTGATTATTTCTTATCTGAAGAGGAATAAATGTGATATATATACATATAGCAGGGGTGACCAGAAGAACTCCAGACAAATATGTCCCTGAACACAGGGACAGAAAATTCTCCCTTGTCCAGCTGCATGGAGGTAGTACCCCAGACAGACACCTTCAGGTTTCTCCTGCTTACCCCTACCAGAATGTCAAATCATATTCTTAGGATAAGATACAAGAAGTTTATCAACTCACCCCAGTAAGCAAAGGCTTCCACAAGAAAGCCAAGTTAGGGCTCCTGCATTATAGGACAGATTGGTCACTATCATCTTGTTACATGAAGGACAGCACATCTGGATGGGACGGTCAAAAAAGGAGACAGGCTGCTGCACGTACACCGTCTGAACTGCAACTGATTAGAAAGAGAGAGCAGTGCTTCTTAGATCATCATTATTAAAATTAATAGTTTAATTTGTTTGCCATTCACATTATAAAGCAATATGTCAAACCGCTATCTCATTTCCTTCTCAGCAATTCTATGAGATAGGTAGGGCAAAAATTATTAGTAGCCCCATTTTGGAGATAAGGAAGCTTGGCTGAGAAGGATAAAGTTACTTGCCATATGGTCAGGGAAGAAGGAGGCCATCTCAAACTCATGGCATTTGACTCCTACAACTTCTCATAAAGAGGCAATGAACACAATAGATGGTGAAAAAAGTGGATGAATAATCAAAATAACAGTCATAACATCAAAGACCAAGAGCTGAAAAGGATCTCAGCAACTATGACTCTCATCTCCCCATTTTACTGACAAGTATAATGAGACCCAGGGAAGTAGAGTTGCTAACAGTCATATTGTCAATGAGCATTATTTAATCTATAATCTTGCTGGCCCTAAGGGACAATTCTGGAAATTTAAGTGTGTCCAGTAGGTGGTAAAATAAGAAAAACAACATTTTAAGAAGCTTTATAGAAATACAATTCATTCTTCCATTTTTTGCTCCTCCTATACAGTCAATTGGTAATTACTAAAAGGCAAACCAGTGGACTAAGTAAGAAACCAAGCACATTTATCAACATTCACCTAAATGATCAAGTTACAGCTCAAATATCACCAAAACCCACTTACAGACCACTCAGCAGCTCATGGCCCTTTGGGTCGGAGCTGAGAAAAGGTAATGGGAATGTTAAAATGCTGGTAGTTTTTTCCTAAACTGGGAAGCAGGCAGAAAAGAAAAATGTATATACTCTTGGTTTTCATTTCTAACTTTTAATCAAATAAAAGTCTCTGAAGAAAAATCCATCTTCTCCCCTCTCTCCAACCCAAGAGGACCAAGCTTCTCTTTCTGGTTTTTAGTAGCACAGTAAATGTTTTGTATCTAACACCAATCACTGTCAGGAAATTCTTTCCTATGATGTTGAGTTGACTGGTATTTCAATATCCAATGTATGTGGTAGAGACATAGGATCACAGCACCATAGGATCAGAGATTAGAAGTTGGAGGAGACCTCAAAAACTCCTAAAACTAAAAGATCCAAATAATAATGGAAATAAAATCTCCCTGCAGGAAAGAAAAAGAAATTATTCAAAAACTATCCTTTTTGATATTTAGGATAATGGTATAACAAAGAAAGAATTGGAAGGGACCTCAGATGTCACAAGATAATAATTTTTTTTAAATTTAATAGAGAACTATTTGGCAATAATACAGGATTTACATAATTTTTAAAAGTATCACACAGAGAAAAAAAAGTACATAAAGGCAACAGTTGTGGCCTAAAATAACATAAAATTATTTTCCTGTTCCTTTCAAGGATGGAGTGTGGTATAGTGGTTAGAGGGCCAGCCTGGTATCAGGAAGACCTAGGTTTAGCTCATTCCTCTAAATACATACTAGTTGTCAGATGAGTCACTGAAACCTCTCTGTGCCCCCAGGCAATTCTCGAAAATTAAAAACTGCCAATCTGGATCTGTGGAGGGTGTTTCTATACTGGACATTTCCTACACAGGTCTGCTCCCCTTCTGACACACACCCCCCAAAAGAATTCATTTCAGCCTCAAGAGATAGACAAGGGAGGTTAAAAATAACACAGCTAGAGGGCTCTAAGCATTAACTAATTACATACCTAAGACAGCCCAGATGAGATGGCAGGTATAGAAGCAGAAGAGGAGGGGGGACAAAGCAAATTTTGTCCGTGTGTACAGCAATGCATGCTGGTTCCAAGGGCTCCAGCTCACTCATTCTTAGGCCACAACTGCTCCCACCCCTGTTTTTTTTTCTTCAGTTTCCATGGCCACATATAACCACAATTCGTGGTGGCCCCTCCAACTGCCATCCCCACCCTGAAAATTATCCTGGGTTTACCAACAGCAGGTTAGGTCCTGTGATGGGCTGTGAAATCAGCCTGATTTACAGTATAAAGAGAGATACTCAATCTACCCTATTTCATATACTCTGACAGTATATAAATACAGAGTCAACAGGACCCTAATGATAAAGTCCGAGTAAACCCATAAAGTTAAACAAAATATCCATGGACAGAACCAAAGAGATCAGATTCTTTAAGGAAATAGTTGTTTCTAACATTCCAGGATAGATGATCTCTCCCTCTCCCCCCAAAAAACTTGCATATTTATTTTGTATATATACCTTTACTTATTAATGAATATATTACAATGCCCTCCAGTAGAATATAAACTCCTTGAGGGCAGGGAATATTCTTACTTTGGTAAATGTCTGGCACATTTTGTTGTTATTGTTTCATCGTATCTGACTCTTCTCAATCTCCATTTAGGTTTGGTTTTTGGCAAACACACTGGAATGGTCTGCCATTTCCTTCTCCAGCTTCATTTTACAGATGAGGAAACTGAGGCGAGCTGGTGACTTGCCCAGGGTCACACAGGTAGCAAGTCTCTGAGACCAAATTTGAACACAGGAAGATAAGTCTCTATCCACTGCACCATCTACATGCCCTATGTCTGTCTGGCACATAGCAAGGTGCTCAGTAAATTGATTGATTGACAGATTAGCTAATTGATAGATCCTAGGTTAAGTCACTTAGCCCTGTTAGCCTCATCTGTAAAATGGTCTGGAGAAGGATATGGTCAACCACTCTAGCATCTTCGCCAAGAAAACCCCAAATGGGGCCATGAAAAGTCAAACGCTACTGAAAATGACTAAAACTAACAAAAAAGCCTGAAGAAAGAAACCATATGGCTAAGGAAAGGGTTATAAACAACCAGGTTAAGTCAATCACTTACTTGCATTAGGATTTGGAACTGGCAAAGGCTGAGAATAGTATGCAGGAGGATTCATACCCTTCCCGTCTGCACCTGGCACTACTCCTGGTATAGATCCAGGGGGAGGAGTAGGAAAATGACTGTTGATAGCCATTGTCTCTTCATAGGAAGGAGGAGCGTTTGGAGCTGATGCTCCTGGAATGTTATGTGGTCCTGGAGCTGACATTTTATCTAAAATAAAATTAGAAAAAGTTATTCTTCTACTCAACAACCATTTGTTTCATGCTATGGTGCAAGGCTCTGTACTTAGCATTACTCAGACCCACCACCACTACTCCACCATTTGTCTACAATTACCGCCGCAATTTCACTCTTCCTCTCCTTCCATCGTAGTCTGGCTTCTGAGCTCAACCCTCAAATGAAATTGCTATCTCCTGAGTTATTAATGGTCTCTTAATTACCAGATCCCTTTCTCAGTCCTCATGTCTCCCCTGCATCTTAGTGATGGCTGACTACTCTCTGAAGAAAGGGTTCTTAACCTGTTATAGGTGGGAAATTTAAGGGAATGGATGAGAAAAAAAATTACACCATGATTTTTACTAACGTCTAACTGAAATTTAGCATTTCCTTCATTATGAATATAAATAATCAGCAGGAGTATCGCCAACACCTCTGACTTTATCATCAAAGGAAATTACAGATGTTTCCATATCCTATTATAGCTGAAAACTGATTGAATAGCCAACCTGACATTCACGTTACCTTGCCAAAGACCACCCCATAGTTTAATGTGCTGATTCAAGCTAAGACTATCTTTAAACTTTAATTTGCCTATATTTAAATATAGGGTCTTGTTATTTAATGCATGAATAAAGAAGCATTTGTCACTACACCATAATTTTAAAAATATTTTTATAACTATTTCAATATAATTCAGCTATCTAGGTAGTGCAGTTGAGACATTACAGGGGCTACCCTCAGGAAGACCTGTGTTCAAATCTGACCTCAGACAGTTACTATCAGTGTGACCCCGGGCAAGTCACTTAACCTGTTTTCCTCAGTTTCCTCAGTTTTAAAATGAGGATAATAATGAGCACCTGCCTCCCAATGTTGTTGTAAGGACCAAATGAGATGCGTTGTAGAGCTCTTAACACAGTGCCTAACACATAGTAGGAACTATATAAATGTTAGCTATTTACCTTGTAATCTTATGTATTTCATTTTAGGCATCTAAAATCACTATTCTGAGACCAAAAAAAAAAAAGGTTAGGACCCCCTACAGGAAAGTCTCCCAGGGAAATATTGTTTCCTCACTGAGTTTTTGTGACATTGCCCTTTCTGTATGTTTTCTTATCCAACAACTCTTCTCAGTCTCCTTCCCTGTATCTTCCTCTAGAACCACTTCCCTTCCCATAGGTTCCCAAGGCTCTATCCTGGGGCCAAGGGACAAACACTCTCAGTGACTTGGCCAGCTCCAATTCAATTATCATCTAAGTGGATGCTTCAAAGATGTAGAGATGTATAGCCCTGGTCTGTTTCCTGGATTCATCTCCCTCATCACCAGTGGCTTATCAGATACAACTAAAGACAATAAAATCAGACTTTTCTAGTTCTATGTCCCAGAGGCATCTCAGATTCATTACCTGCCCAACAGAATTCATTCTCTTTTTCCCTACAAACTCATCTCTCTCTTCTGGCTGTCCTTATTTCTGTCAAGGGCATGATTTACAACCTTGAAGTTATCCTTGACTCCTCCCTATCACATCAAATATCCACCCACTGAGTCACCAAGTCTCCCCCCAAGTATCTCTTGCATCCCTTGCTCTCAGTTTATACAATTGCCACCCCAGTTCAGGCTCTCCTCACCTCTTGGCTGGATTATTGCAATAGGTCTCCCTCTCAAATCTTACCCTACCTCCACACTGCTACTAAGTGATTTTCCTAAATCAAAGATCTTATCATGCCGCTCTCCTGCTCAATCAATTGGGAATAGGGAAAAGGATTGGATCTGTGATTTCACTGATAATAGGGGAATTCCTAGACAAGGAAACTCCCTCTTCCAATGCAAGTCAGCACATTCCCTGAAATTTGCAGTTTTAACGAGTTCCTAGAGCTCACTGCTGTTGCTTGTCTCAAAGAAATTATCAGGAAGGCAATGTCTTGACTTGCAAGTGAATGGGATTTAAGCTTGGCAGAGTTGTGCAAAATCAAGAGCCTCTGTCTCTCTTCCAGAGTCATCAGAGTCCAAAGGCAAGATATAGGTCAGTCAAGATGGCTGTTGGTGGACCCCAATGCAGTGGGAGACCTTGGCCTTTTTAAGCTAAGGTCTTTCTCAGGTCCCAGTCTGTCTGAGGCAAAGCCCATTCAGTAGTTAAAAGATAAGTAAGAATTGAGACCAAAAAATGGCCCAGTTTGCCTTCACAGAAGAGTCAACCCTAGAGCACTGAGATTTGATTGACCCAGGGTAAGACAGCCAGTATGTCAGAAGCAATACTTGAAACTAGGTCTTCTGGGTTCAGAGACCTGCTCTCTATCCACTACACCTTAATTAACAAGTATTTATTAATTTACCTGTCCTATGTCACTCACTGTCCTTCACAAAAAAGGCAACAGTTCCTTCTTTCAAAGAGCTTATGAAAGCCCTGGTGGTACACACACACACACACACACACACACACACACACACACACACACACACACACACACACACACACACAGCCTTTAGGATCAAATACAAACTCCTCTACTTGGCATTTGAAATTCTTTACAAGTCAGTTCCTGTTGGTCTGTCTTTCCAGGCTTAGAATATACTATTCCTCTTCACTGACTCTATGGTCCAAACAGGTCTTCTTACTGTTCCTTCACATATGACACCCACAACTCTGTAACCTTTACACAATCTGTCCATGCTTGTTTTCACATTCTCTCTCTTATCTCTGCACTTCTAAAAATCTCTATTTTCCATCTAAGCTCAGTTTTGATACCACCCTTAGGAGGCCTCTCCCGATCCTTAAAGCAGTCACATGCCTTCCCCCTCAAATTACATTGTCTTTTAGTTTGCATATATTTGTAAGTATTCATGCTGTCATCTCATACGTATAAATGTGTCAGTTCACAGCGTAATGTAAATGCCCTGACGCCAAGGACAACTTATTTTTGTGTTCCCTCGGGATTAACCAGGTATTTATTCTAGTTTATCTAGATTATTCTAGGCACTTAATTAATACGTGATTACTGAGTAATGGACTAGCAATTTCTGAGAATAACTTGAGTTCAGTCTTGCCTTCAGAGATGAGACGGCTCAAGTGATGATTTGATGTCCCTCCCCCAGACCTGTGGATATGAAAAAGATAGATGGAATAAATGACCCACATTAACCAACATCTAGCCCAAAAGGCCAAGGGGAAATACCAACCAAAACTTTATATAAATATCTTTTTCTTCGCTTCAGTAATAAACCAATATTTAAACTTTCTTTAAAATATTTAGGAACTTCTAGCTCCACTGAATTTCCCATTTATGCTACTCCAACGTCTTTATTTAGTAAACAAAATGAAAAGGAAGTAATTTTTTATTATATAAAAATTTTCTCAATTTTTAAAAGGAAATACAAATGCATCCAGCACACACATTCCTTTTTTGAGGAAGAGGGGAAACATTTTCTTTTTTTTCAAACAAACCAGGTGGCTAGAATTACAATTTGTAAACAGAGTGTGTTCTTGTCCAAGACTTTGTTAGCTGAACCATAAAGCAGCTTGATTAGTAGACAGTACCATCCTTTGTGTGCCTTAAAAAAAAAAATGGGCAGGGCATACCTGGTTAGAATTATTCAGTACCTGCTTCCAGCAGAAGTCAATAAAAGAATGTGTGAGAGATTCCATGGTCATGGGGCCCTGTTTCACTTTATATAGACAGTTATTTTAATCTACATTTTCTCTCATTTTCCAATATCTGGCTACCACCACCCTGTGTCCACTGGCTCCCAGATGGGGCAAAGGGTGGCATATCATATGACCATGACTATAAGAAAGTCTTTTTAACGTCAAATCATTATCAACTTCCTATGACACATGAGTGGAAAGATGCAAAAAGGGAAGAAGCCAGTTAGAGGATGTTAGTCACACAGGCCATGGTCTTTAACTGGAAGAATCAAAGAATTCATTACACAGAAATTAGCTGAAGTCTAGTTACAGGTGGCACTAAAAACTCCTCAACAATTGCTTCTATCACTTCCTTTTTGGTGCTTATATTTTCAACAAAGTCATCACTGTGATTCTTTGAAGTAATTTACATCCTTTGCTGAACTTCAAGGACTCAGGGCTTCTCCCATATACACACACACTTTTTTTTTTAATTAAACTATGAGTCAGAGAGATTTGTTGAAGAGACTTACTATTAACATTCAATGTTTAAAATTACAAGATTGGACAATCAGAAGCTGAAAGGACAGAATGAAGGAGGAGAAGATCTTTTACAAATGTACCACCTTTACCACTGGGGAATGGATAAACAAATTATGACACATGAATGTAGTAGAATTCTACTGTGCCATTAGAAATGACGAAAATAGAGAATTAAGAAGTATGGGAAGCCTTATGTAAAACAATTCAGTGTAGCAGAACAACAAAAACCACACACACACACATATATGTATATATACATATGTAAATGAAAATATATATATGTAAATGAAAACACCAGTGTAATACAGAGGTAGAGTTAGGAAGACTTGAGGTACACTACTACCCCATCAGATACTTACTAACTGTAACCCTGGAGAAAGTCATTTAACTTTTCGGAGCCCCATTTTCCTCATCTGTAAAATCAGAAGTAAAAGACCACTAAGGTCCCTTCCAAAGTTTAAATCTACAATCCTATGACAAACAAGGATGGGAAAATCAATAACAACTAAACACTGTATCATTATAATACCAAACTTTGCTTTTGTTGAGAAACCTCTCCCCCCACCTTTTGTACAAAGGTGAAAGAGAATGAATGAGGAATGTTGCACATACAGACACAGATGAGGTGTACATTGGTTCTGCTAAACCGCTTTCTGTCCCTTCTTGAATCTTACGTTACAAAGCATGTGTGTGTGTGTGTGTGTGTGTGTGCGCGCACGTGTATGTGTGTGTGTGTGTGTGTGTGTGTGTGTTGCCAGCAAAGAATATATTTGGAAATGATTACCAAGTTATCAATAAAAATAAGATTTTTAAATGTACCACTCATTTTAAGGCAAACAGACACATATCAGGATGAAAGTAAATCCTGTGTGCCAAAAGTGGTTAAAATATAACTTTTTCAGCTTTCCAGCTCTCTAAACAGCAATGACTTTATGTTGTCCTTATTTATATGGCTAAATGAAAAATGAAGAGCTAATGAGGGAAAGGTTCTCTAGATCAGTTTTTAAAATCTTTACTTCTTGTTACATAAACTCAGAGTATCTATCACATTTTACTGACCAAAGAATTAGGACCCCATCTGCAGGAATTTTAAGATATGGTTTCTGAAGACATTTAAAGGCTAATAATTCAATATTTGTGTTTTTGCCATTATCATGGGAAAGTAAGAGTTCAGAAGGGTCCACATACCCTACTGGTAACTGAAACTTTGTTTTCCTAAGGAATGTAGAACTTTCTCTTTGCCTACAAGCAGGAAAAGCTGCTTTTACTTGAACTAAAGGTCTTTATTCTAGCCCATACAAACCGATCTTTGTCCAGGAAGTCCTATAACCAGCCTCCTTTCTCATCCCACCTGAAACCAAGGATAGCAATAATAACATCCAAGGCTCTGCCTGTGATTCAGAGCTTCTACCTAAAACTGCATGAAAAGCAGAGAATCCACCACCATCAACACATCCTACCACAAGAATTTCAACAGTATACATATTAAATACTTAATATAGCTAAAATCTATGGAAAGTTTTCTGAGTTGAACAGAAATTGCAATGCAGGAGTCAAGTTTAAACTTCTCATTGGCCTTTTGTTAGGATGGAAATGACCTTAAATGGAAGACTTTTCTTCTTAAATTTTTTATTAAAATATTTTATTTCCCTCCCCAATTACATACAAATAAATGGAAGACATTTCTAAAGAAGGAATTGGACATTTTGGTCACAGACCAAAGACAGCAGGGTCTCAGTCACCACAGAAACAAGAAGCTTTGAGGTTGATGTCTCATTCTCAAGTTGTTTGATTTTGTTATTAAGTTAGGCCGCCCAGAAGGGCACCAGGAATGAATTGTCCATTTTAAGTAATGCTTTTGCTCAATTTCCCACCCTCTTTTCACCTTTCTGCCAAAGTATGCTAAAAGCAGGAAGTTTTGTTTTCGTTATCTTGGTAGCATTATTTTATTAGCTATTTCCTATATATTCTAAAAAGCAGCTAAGGAATCTTTGAGCAAATTTAAATTGTTTGTATTTTTAAATCTGACCCTTAGCAACAGAAATAGAAAGTAAGAGAAATTCATGGTAAACAGTGCGGCATCATGGAACACAGGAAAATGTAAGACTTGGTAAGACCTTTATTGAAATTCATACTGACTGGGCAGGAATGCAGTCACAGAACCTTGCTTCTAATCCTAACTCATCTTACTAACTAGCTATGTGACTAAGCCATTTCCCTCACTTTTCTGAGCCTCAATTTCCACTTCTGTAACGATTGGCCAAATGATTTTTAAAGATCCCTTTTAGCTCTAAAATTATGATTCCTAAGTCTCAACATTTAGCCCAGTGATAATTTTCTTAAATTTTGATTCTTATGGCAAGCTACAAATAGCTGCTTACCTGAATACTACAGATATAGTCACAGTAATTTTAATAATCCTTCTTTTATCCAGCACTACTGGGGAATGAGGTGTTCTGGTTGGCTATTTTCCCCCAATAACTGAAGCTAACACATTTAAGCATTTTGAAATATAGTTTATTCTTCCCTTACCTTATTAAATAAAAATGTATTAAACATAATTTCACCTTTCGTTGACTTTTGATTAATCATAACAAACCAGTCAATGTACTGTATTATGCTATAATACAGCAACGCCCTTAGGAGCTAATAAAAGGGGGGAACAATGTCCAGCGGTTGTCCCTTGGCTGTAATCTTCCCCAATTACCATTCTTCACTTGGTGATTCTTTGTCTCTTTAATGACAAATTTTCTACTCAAACCTGAGTAGACATATTTGTCAATGGAAAGAGTGTTAGAAATTCAACATTGTGCCACTCTACCATTACTTTTCATTGTGTTAATTTCGGCATCTGTCCTTCCCATCATGCCACGTTGAACAGTTTCTTATCTGCTTGCTATTATAACCCAGGAACAATTGAAGATGCCTAATGAATACAAATTTGTAAATATTATTAATATTATGCATAATCCTAGATCAATAATATAAGGCCTAAAAGTTACTTTATTCCCTTACTAGGGAGTCAAGTGTATGTATGTGCTTTCTGACAACTATGCTCCTCATTTAACAGATTCTAGGGATAGGAGATAGCCAGTGAAGTGGGGAAACAGTTAACAAACCTTATTTCTAAGTTCAGAGTTACATTCCAATGGATAGAAATGCCAAAAGTCCAATTTCTGGCCTTGCGGTATCTAGACCATCTTTTTCAAGACCAGTGATTCATCTCACATGCCACACACATGATCAAATATGTCATCTGATTAGTATCTATAACTAAAATATATTTTAAAAAATACTGCTGTTTGCAGTGCTGCCTCACACTGTGAAGGCATGACAAAATTTACAATGGATAATCTTTTCTCTAGTTATTATTTGAGTTTAATGGTCACTAGATTTGTAATACATTTTTAAAAGATATATAAGCGCAAGAATCAACCACTGACTTAATTTGTGTATGCATAAATCATTACTATTTTTTCACTAATATCTCAAATGGTCTAGCTGTACTTTCAGCCTTGTGGGACCACATGTAAAGCACCATCGAGAGACATGATGTAGTGCCCCAGACTTCAAATCAGAAGACCTGGTTCAAATACCAGCCCAGTCCCATCAGTAAAATAGAGATAATGAGATACTATCTATCCGCAATGGTTGTTTTTTTTTTTTTGGGGGGGGGGGGGGGAGTACAAAGTGTTACCAAAGTCTTAGAGCAGTTTTAATTAATTAATAATTTAATAACTTATAACACGAGAACATCCTATATTTTGTAAAGTTTAAAGCACTCTACAACTGGAAGACATATTACATTTATTACATATATTATATTTTTACATTACATTATTACATTTGAGATGTCACATCACAGTGACAAACAAATTGCCCAGAAGAAGGCAATAGGTAGATTTTAAACCTTGTCATATGAAAACTGTATAAGGAGTTCTTTCCAGGTTAATATTAGTCTACTAGCTTCCAGTTTTCTTACTATCTTAGCCCACCCATTTGTGACTCTTCCCTTCCCATACGCTCTGCCGTCCGGTGACATTGGCCTCCCTGCTCCTTCAGGAACAAGACACTTCATTTCCCAACTCTTAACTAGCTGTTCCCTATGCTGGGAATTCTCTCCCTCCTGTCTTTTCTGACTTCCTTCAAGTCCTAGCTAAATTCCTGGTCTTTAAGAAAGAAAGCCTTAACCCCAAATCACTCTGACTCTCATTGATTAGCCAACAAAAGGTCCCAGACTAAGCTCTACTAAGTCATCATTTGGGTCCCATTTCTTGGGTGTTGCCTCAGTCATACTGAGACTTGTTAAAGACCTCACCTAGAAAAGGCCATGATCCCTCACTGCATCCTGGTCTATCTCCAGTCATCCTGCTCTATATCTGGCCACTGGACCCAGATAGCTCTGAAAGAGAAAGTGAGGCTGGTGACTTTGCACAACCCTCCCTCACTTAAATCTAATTCACTTGCATGTCATGGCATCATGGTCCTCTTTGAGAATGGAAAACAAACAACATTAACAGCTTCCTACAAGAAGCCTTTCTCAATCCTGTAATCTTAGCCCCCTCCTTCTGAGATTATCTCCAATTTACCCTGTATATATCCTATCTGTATATAATTGCTTGCATGTAGTCTTCCCCATTAGACTATGAGCTCCTTGAGAGCAAGGGCTATTTTGACCTTTGTTTCTCCAAGGCTTAGCAAAGTGCTGATCTATAGTAGGCACCTAATAAATGAGTGTTGACTTGATTCAACTCAGCTCACCCTACACTGATGGAATTATTCAATCAGTCCCGTATCTACTAGGCTAATGTATCAAACAACTTCCATTATTTCATACCTTACTATAAAAACACCATCACTCCATACTCCGTATAGTACCATTACAACTTCTACCATTCCACTTTGCCAGAAGGATAGCAAGATACACTATCAAATGTTTTGCCTTGTCTTTCCTGAAATCCAGGTATATATATATTTAGAATGATTTTCATGACCTACCAGTCTATGAATTCTGTTGTTACAGAAGTTCTGAAATTAGTGTAAAGTTAGACTTGAGGACCTCAAAGGTTATGTTAAAATTCTATTGAGTTTACAACTACCATGTTTATTTATGAATTTTCCCTTGTGTCATGTGAAATACTCCCTACATATCTAAAAATTCCACTGCTTAGAATATACCCTGGAAGCATATAAATAATTTAAAAGGGCTATGCAAATATTTTTATAGCTCCAATACCAAAAAATAGAGGTAAATGTCCACCAGGAGGGGAATGTTTAAACTTGCGGCATGTTAATGTAATTGAATGCTATAAAGCAATTAAATTATGAAGAATACAAAGAAATCTGGAAGGACCTTTATGAAATAAAAGTAAAAAAGGAACTAAAGAACAAAATAGATGCTAACTACAAGCATAAAATGGGGTCTTAACTTTTTGTGTGTGTCACGGACTTCTCTGGCAGTGAGGTGAACCTATGAGTTCCTTTTTAGAAAGTTTTAAAATGCATGAAATAAAGTACATAGGATTTCAAAGCAAACGAATTCTATTGAAATACTTATTAAAAAAAAGTTTAAGTCTAGGGACTCCCAAAACAATAAGGCAGATTTCCATTATCAAAACATTTCTTTTTAAGTCTGGGGACTCTCAAGACGAGGCAGAATTACAAACAATAATATGTTTTTACCTTGTAGTGATAGACACTAATTAAAGGACATATTTTATGTGTATGTGCAGAACATGGGAATTACCATTGGTCTTGAAAAGAAGGGATTACATAGTATTATATTATACCATAAGGTAACAAATTAGATTAAGAATTCCTGATATAAAAGAAAATGAGAATAAATGAACAAAGAATTCTGATGACTCCTTCCAGGGCCTCACCAAAAAGTTGTTAAGGGTATTTTATGTCCGGCAATTAATTTAAATGTAAATCCTCAGGAAGTTTCAGTCGTCTCATATATTTAGAACTGAAGTAAGACTTCAAAGACTTGGAACTTCAACCTCTCATCTTACAAGCAAGGAAAGTGAGGCCCCACAGAGGGATACTGAGGCACTAAGTGGCAGAGCTGGGATTTGAACCCTGGACCTCTAGTGCTAAATCCCACAATCTCTCCAATGTACCCAATTAGTTGGACAGGTGTTTAATATTGTTTTTAATGAATTCTTTAATTAAAAATCAAAATCTGCTCTCTAAAACATCATTACAGTCAGAGTTATCTTCTCTGTGAGAACTAATTTTGTCCTTACCTGGGCAGACAGGGCTTTAAAGGTCCACACAGGATGATTTGCCACTGACTGGAGGAGGAGCTAAGGAGAACTAGCTCATAACCACTTTCCCAACCTCACCCCAGCTGCTTTTCACCTCACTCTTTCGAGGTTGCCCTCTATTTTCCCTTAACAAAAAAAGAAGCTGTTGACTTCTTTTAGAGGGGAGAACTCTTAACAGTGAGTTGGAAACTTCATTTTTTTTTTGCCCTTACCCTGAAAATGGAAGAGAAGTGAAGAGTGCCAGTGTAAACTTCTTTAAACTATTTCCCAGTTTTCTCTGTCTCCTTCAAAACATTCTAGAAAGCTCCCCTTAAAGCCACCTTTCTACTGAAGGAAGGTCAATGTGTTCAATCTGAATTCCAAATAACTTTGTCATTAAAGGCTAGGTAATTCTGGGTGACTCACTCTTCTCTAGTAAATGGCAATCAAGCGCTTACAGATCACAGAAGGTGGCTGTGTGCCAGGACTCAGGTGCTTACAAGTTTAGAATGAAACTCGGTGGATGGAAAGGGGAAGCAAAGAGAGGTTGACACTGGGTGACTAATGAGGAAGGTGGTGGCTCAATGGAGAGAGTTCTAAACCTTGAATCAGGAGGACCTAAGCTCAAGTTGAGCCTCAGACAATTACTACATGTGTACCCTGTCCACTTCACTCAATCTCAGTTTCTTCAACTGTAATAAGTAGATTACTTATCGCACCTACCTCCCAGGGTTGTTGGGAGGATCAAGTTAGATAATATTTGCAAAAGCTCTTAGCATAGTTGCTGGCACATAGTAGGAACTACATAAATATGTACTCCTTTACCACTAATACTCTTCTGGAGAAAGAAATTATATTTTGTATCATAATGCTTACAGACGACTATTAACACATTCTCATATCAACACTCGGTAAAAGACTGATTACAGAATCAAGTTGGCATTTCGAAAATGACAGAAACCCAAGCTCCACTCAGCTGTTGGATTTCTTGGCCAAAAGAGAAAAATTTGCAAACCTGGAGAAAAGCCATCTAGTTAGAAATCTCTAATGCCTTCTAAACACCCCATCTATGAGGGAGAAGTTAATGGGAAAACACAGAAACCTTAAAAATATCAATGATCCCACTCATTTTGAAACCTCCAGGTTCTGACTTATTTTTGGGACTTCAGGGAAGTCATGTAAACTCTCTGGGACTTAATTCCTCATCTATAAAATGAGGAAAAGCTAGACTAGATGGCCCCCAAAGGGCCCTCCTGGCTCTAAAGCTATGATCTTAAGCTCCAAGCTCAGGATAAAGGAAAAATAGTCAAGAGGCATAAGGAGCCAGAGTGTAATTACAGGAAAACCTGATTGAGCCCCCTCCTTTAGAGGTCACTCCCCAGAACTCATCCTGTGGAGCCCTGTCCATTAATGGAAGGTGGCAGCCCAGTCAGTCCCCTTGGCCTATGAGTCTTGACAGATAGAATGGTTATTTTAAATACACTTTGGAGTGGATACTGTGGCAAATCCCTTATGAAGAAAAAAGTCCTTTGGAAATCCAGGTGTTTGCTCCCTGATTCACTTGTTTTGTAAGTTTTGATGTTCATAAATTAGATCACACTAACTAACACTTCCCTTGGTTCTGCCACGAAGAGGCAAAACTTCAAGTTAACAGGAAATGCTCTCTCTTCTGGGACTAAAAGCATTCAAGCTAACAGTGGCTGGATCACTGAGAAAAGATTAGACTAAGTGAAATCAGATGGGGGAGAGGTGCCATGATGAGTGAGATAATGTGGTCATTGGAGGAAGTAAAAGAGAGAACTAATCTAACTTCAGACCTAATGTGGGGATGGGTCAAGCTTTTGCTGGAAGTGAGAAACTAATTACATTAAGTGAGTGTGTGTGTGTGTGTGTGTGTGTGTGTGTGTGTGTGTGTGTGTGAGAGAGAGAGAGAGAGAGAAAGAGAGAGATATCATATTTTTGTTGTTCAGTTGTTTTCAGTCCTGTACAACTCTTTATAACCCCATTTGGGGTTTTCTTGGCACAGATATTGGAGTGGTTTGCCATTTCCTTCTCTACCTCATTTTACAGATGAGGAAAGCAAGGCAAACAAAGCTAAGTGACTTGCCCAGGGTCACACAGCTAGTAAGTGTCTGAGGACAGATTTGAACTTAGGATGTTGAATCTTCCTAACTCCAGGCCTGACACACTACCTGAGTCACCTGGCTCTGTGTAGGTATGTGTTATGGTATGGTATGGTATGGTATGGTATGGTATGGTATGGTATGGTATGGTATGGTATGGTATGGTACGGCACAGTAGGGATGGGATGGGATGTATGGATATATGGATGTATGTTGGATTCTTGTATGAAATTTTTCCAAATCATCCCAAGTGATAGTGGCACAACTGACAGATCACAGGGTCTGGAGTCAGTAAGATCTGAGTTCAAATTCAGCCTCTGACACTTAATGTTTGGCCCTGGGCAAGTTCCTTAACTGCTGTATGCCTCAGTTTCTTCAACTGTAAAATGGGATACAAAAAAAAGCAGCACTGGCCTTGCAGGGTTGTCGTGAGGATCAATCAGATAATATTTACAAACTGCTTAGCACAGCATCTGGTAAACAGTAAGCACAGGTTGCCTCCATTCCTCCAATTCCCCAGAATTACCTTGTATTTACTTTGTATGCAGTTTGTATTTTCTTACATATATAACTGTTGCATCTCTTGATACAATGTAGTTTTCTTGAGGGGAGAACCAGTTTATTTTTTTGATTTTATATTCACAGTGACTGGTCCATAGTAGGGGCTTAATAAATAAATGTTTGCTGATTGATAATGAAAAGTGTTTTGCAAACCATTAACTATTTTGCTCTCCTACAATGTCTTGGTCAGCTCAAAGAAACATTTCAACTAAAAGGATTTATACGTTCAATGCCAGAACATCGTCACTAAATTAGCTCCAGAATTTCAATAGGTTCACAGGTCTTTCTGCCCCTAGAACTGCCTTCATTAATTTTCTACAAGATTCCACAGCAAATATAACTCTAAATGGTTCATTCTAGGATATCCAGGCTGGAGATAAAAAGTCTAGACTGTGTTAGGGAGGAAACAAATTTTAAAAAAAGAAACCAGGAAATGCAGAGGCGTTCAAAAAATGAAGAGAAAAAAAAGATACAAATCATAATCTCCCAGAACCTTAGGAGCTGGTCATTTTTGGTTTTTGCTGAAAAGTCTGGGTAGTGCCTGTTTAATCTACCTTATTCATCCCTCAATTTTGTCCTTTTTTGTGTAATATTCTACCTATTTCTACTCCAATAGATGAAAGGGGGGAAAAGAAAACTCAATTTTGTTTCTTAAAAGAAAAAAATAACCAAATTGCTTCCCTAGTCTGAAACTACCTGATTGACGTCAGAAAGCATGTGTCTCTTTGTATGCAATCCATTTATGAGCGTAAACTCCTTGTTTTATAGATGAGGACACATGACTCCCATAGAAGTTAAATGACTTGGTCAAGGTCCTATTGAAACTAGATGGGAGGACAGGACATTGAAGCAAAGTCCTCTGATTCCACCATCATTCTGCCTTACATGGAATATGGTTCCTCCTGATCTCCTCCACATCTTAGAATCCCTGCTTCTATCAAAACTCAGCTCATGTCACCTTGTACTTGAAGTTTTCCCTAATTCCCCCAGCTTCCAAGCCTTCCCTCCCTAAACTACTCTCATTTGATTTTGTATGGACTCCATACATACTTATATATACATGCTATTTCCCCCATAACAATGTAAATGCCTCCAGGCTAAGGACTGCTTCACTCTAATCTTTGTATTTGCACCAAAGCTTGGTTCATAGGCACCACTTAATAAATGTTGTTTGATTGATTACAAAACAGTAATTATTTAAGTCTTGATAACTCATGGCAGACAAAATGAAACATGGGGCTCATCTTGTCAAAAAAATGTCATTTGCATTTTTAAAAATTTTACCTACAGCTTCATTCCATAAAATACTGATAAATTTTCATGGGGACTTACCATTCTTTCTCCCCACCCCCACCCCTCCAGAAGCAAGCACCATGATTCCCCCACTACCACTACCCACTTCAAACATCTTTTTGATGAAATTATGGCCAAAAAATTGATAAATGGTCAAAGGATATGAACAGTTTTCAGAGGAAGAAATTCAAGATATCTATAGTCATATGAAAAAATGTTCTAAATCACTATTGATTAGAGAAATGCAAATCAAAACAACTCTGAGGTATATCATACCTGTCAGATTGGCTAACCTGACAAAAATTATAAACTTTAAATTTATAAATTACAAATGCTGGAGAAGATGTGGGAAAATTGGAACCCTAATGCATTGTTGGTGGAGTTGTGAACTGATCCAACCATTTTGGAGAGCAATTTGTAACTATGTCCAAAGGGCAATCAAACTGTGCATACCCTTCAACTCTGCAATACAACTTCTATGACTGTATCCCAAAGAGATCATACAAATGGGAAAAGGACCCACATGTACAAAAATATTTATAGCAGCTCTTTTTTGTGGTGGCAAAGAACTAGAAATCAAAAGAATTCCCCTCAGTTGGGGAATGGCTGAACAAGTTGTGGTATATGAATGTAATGGAATACTATAAGAAATTGTGCTATAAGAAATGATATAAATATAAGAAAAATCTGGAGAACATTATACACAGTAACACCCACAGTATGTGAGGACTGTTTTTGATGGACTTAGCCCTTCACAGAAATGCAAGGACCTAAAACATTTTCAAAGGACTCATGATCCCATCCACATCCAGAGAAAGAGTTATGAAGTCAGAACACAGAATGAAGCAGTCTATTTTCTCTTTTGTTATGTTTTGTATTGTTTTCTCATGGTTTCTCCCATTCATTTTAATTCTTCTATGCAGCATGACTAATGTGAAAATATGTTTAATAGGAATGTATGTGTAGAGCCCATATATAAGATTACACACCATCTTGGAGAAGGAGGGGAAGAAAATCTGGAACTTATGGAAGCGATTGTTGAAAATTGAAAACAAATTAATAAATTTTGGGGGGGAAAAGAAATGATGAGCAGGTGGACTTCAGAGAAACCAGAAATGACTTATATGAACTGATGTTGAGTGAGGGGAGCAGGACGAAAACATTGTATACAGTTTCAGCCACACTGTTTGATAACTAACTTTGATAGACTTGGCTCTCCTTAGCAATGCAAAGTTCTAAGACATCTCGAAAAGGCTCATGATGGGAAATGTTATCCACATCCAGAGAAAGAATTATGGCATCTGAGTGCAGATTAAAGCCTACTGTTTGCTCTCTCTCTCCTTTTTTGTTTTGTTTTGTTTCTTCTTTCTCATGGATCATTCCATTGGTTCTAATTCTTCTTTGCAACATGACTAATGTAAAAATATGTTTGATGTGAATGTATATGTAGAGCCTAGATCAGACTGCATACCATCTTGGGGAGGGGAGAGGGGAGGAAGGGGGAGAAAATTTGAAACTCAAAAGCTTGTGGAACAGAATGTTAACTAAAAATAAATTTTTAAAATTTTTAAAAAATAAAAAAAAAGAAATTATGGGTAAAACCATGAGGAAGACAGGAGATGGCAAAGGGTCTGGTCAGCATACAAAGTATATAACCATTGCCTTTGAGAAAGATTCAAGAGAACCTCAACCCCAAATAGGCAACAAGCAAACCACTTGGGTGTGAAACCTTCATTATTCTCTGAGGACTCTGGAGGGACAACTTCTCTATCAAAGATAGTTTAACAATATAACTTTCAAGAGAAACAAATATGGCTAAAATGAACACTGATGGGGGCCTATGGATGTAGAATATTGCTTATACTATCAGCCTCCAGTGACCACTTTACAGCTGGATTTACAGCTGGAAAGAATCTTAGAAGATATCTACTCTAAGACTCCTCATTTTACAGAGAAGGAAACTGAAAACTGGAGTCTATGCCTTGGCTAGTTTTGCTAACCTGAATTTTCCCCCCTTATTTAAATTCTCTGTTATGAGGGATATGCTTGGTAGACAGAGATGGAGAAAAGGTTACAGTGTAAAATAAAGATGAAATAGAAATAAAATAAACAATAAAAATTAAAACTTCAAATTAGTTCCTTTTCTGTCACACTGAATAGCCATTTTATAATGATGATATTAGCAACTGGCATTTAGATAGTGCTCTAAAGTTTGCAAAATCTTTACAAATATCTCATTTGATCCTCAAAACAACCCTGGGATATGGGTACTATCATCATTCCCATTTTACAGATGAGGAAGCTGAGGCAAGTGGAGGTTAAGTGACTTGTACAGGGTTACACAGCCAGTAAACATCTGAGGTCGGATCTGAACACAGGTCTTCCTGACTCCAGGGCCAGTGTTCTGGCCTTGCCACTTAGCTGCCTTAAATAAAAGACAAAGGCAAGAAAGAAATTGGCAGAACAGCATGAAATATGTCAAAAGACAAGACAGATCCACTTTAAAAAAAACAGAGAGTAGATATTGGGGAGTTGGGACAAATAAGACTGGCTAGCTTGCGTAGTCACATGATGGGGACAGGAAAAGAAAACTGGAATTGATTTAGTGGAAGAATAGTCATTCATCCATTTGGGACTTTTCTCAAGTCTTCCATTTACATAACCAGGAGCCAAAGAATACCTTAATAAAAACCACCTAAACTCTTGCCAAGCATGCCAGTGCAGCCTCTGAAAATAAGGTGTAGATCTTAAGATTCCAGAGTACCAGGAAGATGCCACCCACCTGAGAAAACCACCCCAACAGTTCTAAGTCAATGTAAACACTTATCAAAATTAGAACAGGCTTGAGTCCAAAGGCATCTTCCCCAGACAGCTCAAAATTTATATGAAAGCAAAACAGAAAAATTGGAGGATCTAGAAACCTCTGGGATGATTATTCTAGATAACTGAGATATCCAGAGAACTGAATGTTTACCCCATTTAAGATCAATTAATCAAAACAAAAACAAAACAAGCCTTATTTCACATAAGAAAAATGAGGCCATAGAAAAAATAGACAGTGATTGGAAGGTACTAACAACTGCTTCAAGAGGCAGTCTAGAATAATAAACAGGCAAGAGGCCCAACCTTGGAGTCAGGAAAATCTGGGTTCAGGTCCTGCCTCCCACGTTCCACTCATACATACTGATTCTCTGATCACAAGCCACTTGCAGGGTTCCAGGCACATACTAAATGCTAATAATACTTGTTGACTGACATTCTCTCACAGCCCAAAGCAATTCTGAACTTGTAAATGAAGTAAGACTTATCAGCCTAGATTGGTAGAAGGAGGTTACATACTGGAAGCTTATGACAAAAATCAAGGATTCACTCTTGTCCCTGGTCAAATTTTTTTTGAACAAACTATTTGATGGCCTTCAGGTTTGAAAGGATCATCTATCTGCAACTAAACAGAAGAAATATTTTCTACAAAATTCCTGACAGGCTGTCACAGAGATACAATAAGGTAGTGATAGGAGTTCTCTAATTATTGATTAGAGGGTTCTGCCCACCCAAAGCAAAGGAGTTAATATTTTATTGACTTATCTTAATAATGATTTCCTCTTTCAAAAGGTGGCAGAAGTAATGAAGGCAGAAGTAAAAAAACAATTTTACTCTGCATCAGTTGCTGGAGTAAAAATTATGAGAAGCTTAGGGAGGGATGAGGAAAGGATTGCGCACTCTATCAGTCAGCATTAAAGATGCAAGGTACAGAACCTGAGTTCAATATCAGCTATGATGCTGCTAATTTGACCTTTGACAGGTTACTTAAAACTTCTGAACATCAATAAATAAGGGAGATTAAATAAAGGGTTCCCTTCAAGCTCTCCACTTATTATCCTATAAAATGGAAGAGAGTCGCCATTGCTAGATAGTGAACAGATAACCTAAAGACTGCAGATTGAAGCATATTTTCTTCTCTTTTTTGGTTAAAAACAGGGCTAATGCAGGAAATTATTTTGCATGACCATACACATTTGTGATGGGATTTGTTTTTCATGACTTCTCAGTTGGTAAAGAAGAGGGAGGGAGAAGGGAGATAATTTGGAAGTGAAAATAAGAAAGAAATTTTTTTTAAGTAAATAAGAGGAAAGCCAGGAATAGTTTTGACAGGCACTCTGGGTTTAAGAAAAACAGGATTCAAAGAGTTCAGAAGGATAGAGTGGATCCCAGGAACTGTAGTGGAAGTTAGCCCAGGAGAGATAAGCTCTCAAGAATTAAATTCTAAAGACATAAAAGGAGATAATTCTGATTAAAGGAAATGGAGAGTTATCTAAAAAGAACCAGTCCAGTCTCCATCTCTGCCTGCTAGACATATTCACTAATGTCCCATAGGCAACTCAAACTTAATGTATGCACAACATAACTCATCTTCCTCCCTTTAAACCCACTTTCCACCCAACATTCCTATTTCTGTAAAGGGCACGATCATTCTTACAATTACTAAGGGTGAATAGTCAATCAATAATATGTCAAGTACCTACCATCATGTGTCATGTACTGTGTTACACACTTGAAATTCAAAGACCAAAGACAGGTCCAAGACAGGTCTCAAGGATCTTAGTCTTAACGGGAAAATGAACATGCAAATAACTAGGTATGAACCAGCTAGGAAAAATTGGAAATAATCAACAGAGAGAAGGCACTAAAATGCTCAGGACTTGCATAACCTGTTGATAATGTGGAATCCATCTTCAATTCTCCACTCTCTGTCACTGTCCATCAACCCATGATATCTATCCGTTGCCAAGTCTTCTCAACACTTCAGCATATGTTGTCTTACACCATAACCACCCTACTCCAGGCCATTATCACTATTTATCTTGCCTTCCATAACAACTTTCAATTTGGTCTCTCTGCCTTGTCTACCCCCTCTCTAATCCATCTTTCACCCAGCTGCCAAACTGATATTGTGAAAGCACCTATAAAATCAAAACACTCTCCCACTCAAAACCCTCTGGTGGCTCACAGCATCTAGGATAAAACATAAACTCCAATGTTTGGCAATCAAAGCCCTTCACAATCTGGCTCCAGTCTCGCTTTTCAGAATGATTATATATTACTCATCTCACCCACCATACCCTCCAGTGAAATTAGCCTTACTTGCTATTCTCTGTACATGACATTCCAGTTCCCCCTTTTTTGCCTTTGCATAGACAATCCCTTGCTAGGTCTGGAATGCTTTCTCACCTCATCTATACCTTTTGGAATATCTTTGCTCCCTTTCAAAACTCAGCTCCAGCTTCTCCTCAAAGAGACTTTTCAAATTCTCCCAGATGTTAGTGCCATCCAAGTATATGTATCTGGCATTTATTTGTAAACATGCTGTAATCTCATCTTGGGTTTTTTCTACTTTTTCCATGCTTCTCCTTCATGGTCCTCTCATTCTCCTTATTGTGAATGCAGTACCACCTTTCCCTCTCATACCTGCTATGGGTCTGGAGATCAGTTAATCCAAATTTTACAATTGTGCAAAAAATAAGAGGAAATAGATTCCCTCTAGAAGGCTTAGAGGCTGTCCTAGAACTTAAATACAGGAACTTTTAGTCCTTGGACTTTGTACCATCTTCTAGGGCCTTTTAGGCCTTTTTTCCTTTCCTTCCTTGTTCTCCATTATGTTCTCCATAGGTCTGGCAGCCAGTAGCTAAGATGCAAATATTACTGCATCATCAATTACCGTGTTCAGTTATTACTGAATTCACATCTTGGAGAGGTGGGTAGAAATAAACGAGAAGATCAAAATTTTTAAAACACTGAAGGTACTAAGGGAAGGACAAAGAAACATACCACCTCTTCATAGGAACAAACTAGGGGAGAATACTGAACACTAACAGACAAGATTTCTGGGTTATATGCTTTAGTTTACTTGCTTTCTTTATCACAAGGGGAAACTGCGATTGGGCAGCTAGGTGCTGAAATAGATAGAGCACTGGGCTTAGAATCAGGAAAAGTCATCTTCCTGAGTTCAAATCTGGCCTTAGACACTTATTAGCTGTGTTACCCTGAACAAGTCACTGAACCCTGTTTGCTTCAGTTCCTCATGTGTAAAATGAGCTGGAGAAGGAAATAGCAAATCACTCCAGTATCTTTGCCAAGAAAACCCCAAATGGGGTCACAATGACTCAGATACAACTGACTCACAAAGATAAAAATCATCAACCAATTTTTTTGTTAAAAAAAATGTAAAAGGCTGCCATACATTGTGGATAATACTTATATATAGCAATTTGAATAGAAGGCTCAAAGCTGTTAGTCTGAAATTATACTAAACACTATTACTTATTCACTCTCTGATTTATCCAATCTAATTTCCTTACCCCTTCAAGTTTTCACTGAGGAATCAAGCACTTGGTTATATATTATATTGTTCTATAAGCGTCTCATAGGACATTTTTTTCTCTAAATAATTTCTTAGTTTCCTCCAGGGCAGGGACTTCTTTCTGTTGTTTGACACATTAGTGATGACTTCAAAAAATCCTATCATAGATCATAAATTCAGAACTGAAAGGGACATCGGAGGTCTTCTAGTCAAAAAATTTTAGAGATGAAAATGCGGAGAATTAACCAAGTCAAATGAGTTGCCCAAACAGTAAGTGAGCAGTGCTGAGCTAAAACCCATTCTCTGACTCCAAATCCAGAGGCCCTTTCCATCACACTAGGCTGATTCCTTGGACTTCTGGGAAATCTTTGTCATACTTTTGATGGCAGTTTTAGAAATTAATTCCTGCTAAAGCAGAAAGAAAGAGACAGAGAGAAAGACAAAGAGAGAGAGAGAGAAAGAGAGAGAGAGAGAGAGAGAAGGAGGAGGAGGAGGAGAAAGAGAAGAAGAAGAAACTTCAAAGATGACTGAGTTGAAAAAATGTCAGAGATTTTCAGAGGAGAAAACACGTTAGCTTTTCAGTTTAAAAAACAACCCCCTTCTGTCTTCCCTCTTCCCCTCAAAAAATTACAGTCTGAAATAGTAATTCCTGGAGTCACACACATTATTTTAAGTTCCTGGTGGCGATACATATCTCTGTCTATATCTACTATCTATGTATCTATATGTGTGTATAGAAATTTTAATGAAATCTTTCCAAATGCATAACTGTTTATGTAAATATTGGTTCTCTAGACTAAGCCACGAATATAAAAGTATGTCACATAGGAGAGAGTATGACATAGCTTTTTAACTGCCACCTAAATCTTCAAGATCAATTTTGAGAAACTAAAAAGGAAAACTCTAATTGTCACATCCCTAACAAATGAGACACACCAGCACAAAAGACTATTAAGGAGTTGGTCAGTAAATGTCATACCACAGAAAATTTGCTTCAGAAGTTTCCTTATCTCTAAAATGAAAAGTTTGCAAAGGAGATCAAAGACAAGGAAAGGTCTCACCCATGTGAAAACATAACTTTCTAGCGGCACTCTTTGTGGCAGAGAAAAAAAGGGAAATAAAGCGAGTAGCCATAATATAATGGCAGATTACTTGCCCTGTTAGAAATGATAAATATAAAGAATTCAGAGAAACCTGGAGGACTTGTATGAACTGATGTAGAATGAAATGTGCCAAGTCAGAATAATTTATAGTGACCACAAAAAGTGCAAAGAAAAAACCCAACACTGAAATAATAATACAACTCTGATCAATTCAGTCACCAATTTTGACTTCAAAGGACTGAGGGTGAAGCATCTCTCACTCCTGTTTACAGAGAGGTAGAATGAGGCACATACTGGCAGGCATAGCCAGCAGTTGGTTTTACTAAGCTACCACTTCCTTGTTATGAGAATTCAATGTGGAAAAAGGTAGGTAGCGTCATTGAGAAGGGACAGTATTGCTTTGCAAAACCATCAGTAAGACATATAAAATTTATTTTTTTTAATTAGGAGGTTGAATTAAATGATCTGCTTGGTCCCTTCCAGTTCTAAGGTTCTGTAAGGCATACTTTAATTCCTTAAGGAAATTGAGTAACTGTACTACAATCCATTAAGTCCTTGAAAAGAATGAACCAAGGTAACTAAATGAGGGAGAGCGCCCCTTCCCCCCCCCAAAAAAATCTACTTCGTAGTTCTACTCTTTAAAATGTGTTTATTAGGCTTTACTTCCCAGTTTATCAAGCTTCTTCAATAATGCATGTATTAAAAGTCAGATCCTATTCAAGGAATTCAAAGACTGTTCACATTCTCTGGTTGAAATGAGATTTTGTTATACTGACTTCATTCTGAAACAGAGGAAGCACTGCCTAGAAATTTTAGTCATACAGAGATTTTGTAATGGTGGCTCATCGTAATGGAATTTGACTTCTGTATGATACCAGTGTCACACTGTTGAAAGAGGACTTGCGGGATACACAATAAAGGACCTTTGTTCAAATTCCTGCTCCCAGCCCCCTGTGGGACATCAAGCTAATCACTTAACCTCTCTGGCCCTGTTTCCATATTTATAAAGTAAAGGAGGTGGGGGGTGTTAGTATAGATGACCTTGGAGGTACATTCCAATTCTGGATCTGTTACAAGTAGTTTCCTAAACAAGTATTCTCCGGAAGGAAGTTAGAACCAAAGGAGAATTGCCAGGAGTATCCATCTCTATAAAGAAAAAAACAGCTAGAATAATTTATCTGACATCCTTCTCTTAAAGACCCTATTTACCCTACTGCCTCTTCAAGTGTAACTATGTAAAAATAATTCCAAAATGCACAGTAGAATATTTGAGAAAATCCAAAATTCAAATTAAGGGTCATTTCTGAGTCTGATACTTCCCACAGATCAGAGATCAAGTTACAAAAGTCTGAATCTTCGATTTTAAAACATAGTAACTATAACCTATCACAATTTGTGTAATGGAAAAAGACCTCCATTGAGTATCTAAAGACACCCTGGATAAATCCGAGGGGGCAATTTCTCATCAAACCACGCTACCACAAATCACTGTTTCCATAGGAAATAATAGGTTTTGACAGAAAGTGTACCATGAACCAAATTAATGGCACTGCACCGTCTACCAGCAATATTACGAGCATACATACATTTCAGTTCAATCTTCCTGACACAATTAATAACTGCCAACATGAATACTTTTCCATCTATAGACAATGATTTTTATCTGCACTAAATTTTAGTGTACATTTTGTTATTGTATGAGATTGATCCTATAAAAGTAACTTCAGCTTTCTTTGGGCATGTAGGTGGTGCAGAGAAGAGCCCAGGGTCTGAGAACCTGCAGCTTGAGGCCATATATGGCAGGTTCCCCAACTCTGGAAAAGACCCTGGAGTCAGGAAACCCCAAGTTCACATCTGGCCTCAGACATGTACTAGCTGTAAGACTCTAAGCAAGTCACTTAACCACTAGCAGCCTCAGTTTCCTCAACTGTAAAACGGGGATAGGAATAATATCACTTCCCTCATAGGGCAGTTGTGAGTATCAGATGAGGTAATATTTGTAAAGCACTTAGCACAGTGCCTGGCACATAGAGGGTGCTGAATAAAAGTTTCTTTTCTCCCTAAACTCCCTCTCCAAAAGGAATAATTTCATCTCAGCAGTGCAGAAGACAACATATTTGTGCCTTTCTCATCCTACATAATTCTTGTCCATGCCCTTCCATAAATCCTCCACAAAGTAGAAGCCTTCTCCTAAGTGTTTATTTTTAAGAAAATAAAATACTTTAGATATATTAGTCTAATATTCAGGTTGTCTATTTCTTATTCTCACTCTATGACCCAGCTTACCTTCTTTTCCATTATTGTAGGTGATATGTCCCAGGCTACTCTTACCTATCTCCCCTTCTGGAAGCACTTTGAATTTTGTGTTGAGTAAACAAAAGAAGTTAGTGACAGAAGTTAGTTAGTCAAGGTCTATGTAAATTCTATTGCTGTTCTGTTTGTAACATTCAACTTTTGTCAGCAAGAGAACCCCACTTGCAGACATCCCTACCACTCAACTTGTTTGGCTGGGGCTTATTTCTGGGAGTTCACTCAGATGAATGGCCTTTGCTGCCCTGGTAAGGATATTTCATGAGCAGGGCAAGAACTATGTCAACAAATGAGTAAAGCTCATTTGAAAAGATCAGTTTGGTGCATGGTGGTTTCCAAGAGGACGCAAAGAACTCATACCCACAACAGCCCAGTGAAGCCATTCAGCCAGGAGTTCCTTTGTTGTTGGTTTAGTCATGTCTGACTTTTCATGATCCCATTAGGGGTTTTCTTGGCAAAGATACTAGAGAGGTTTACATTTCCTTCTCTCGCTTATTTTACAGATGAAGAAACTGAGGCAAACAGGGTAAGTTATTTGCCCAGGGTCACACAGCTCTAGCAAGGGTCTGAGGCCAAATCTGAACTCAAATCTTCCTGACTCCAAGCCACATAGCTGTCCCCACCCCCATGATTCCCTATGGTTCTTCAAAACACTGGGTCTTGAATCCCATCTGATACAAACATGACTGTGCCCCTGGGGACTAAGGAAATGGTTGCACAAGAACTTCAGATGAAGATCAGCTAAGAGACCACCAACTCAGTCAAGTCAACAAGCTGGCATCTGTGCATCTATCCTATGATGCCACATGAGCAGTGTCCTTGCATTTAGTCAGTTTTCCAATACCATTAGCAGGGCAGAATTAACATGCAAGTTATACATCACACATAGATATACACAGCTACATCTATGGGATGAAAGGACTCCATACCTGTGAGTTCATTGTTATATAGAGCTCCTGGTGAAGAATACCATTTCACAGTCTTGGAGAATTGCCTTGAGGCATTGAAAGGCTGAATGACTTTTCCAGGGTAACAAGCAGTAACTGTTGCAATAGCTAGCAGCTGTTGGATGGATAAGGCACTAGACTTGAAATCAGGAAAACTTCTCCATGAGCTCAAATCCAACCTCAGACACTTACTAGCTGTGTCATCCTGGGCAAGTTACTCAACCCTGCTGGCCTCAGTTTCCTCCTCTGTAAAATGAGCTAGAAAAGGATTTCACTCCAATATCTTTGCCAAGAAAACCTCAAATGGGGTCATGAAGAGTTGGATGTCACTGATGTATCTCAACAATAACAAACATTAACATAGTACTTTTAAGGTATGAAAAGCACTTTACAATCATTATCTCATTTGATCATCTCACCTTGGAAGGCAGACACTGTGATTATCCCTGTTTTACAGAAGAGGAAACTACGGAAAATGGAGGTTAAGTGACTTGCCTAGGGTTACATAGCTAGTGTCTGAAGATGGTTTTAAACTTGGGACTTCTTGACTCTAGACCCAGAACTCTATCCACTGCAATAGCTAGCAGACACAAATAAATCCAGTATGTGTCAAAGACAGGACTCAAACTCAGACCTTCCAGACTTGAGGTGACCTCTCTATCCACTCCAACTTTACCTTTATTTCTTTGAGTCAAGACCATTGAATGAACACATATGCTATATACACGTGTATAGGAAAAATATACATGTACAAAATAATTCATAAGAATACTACTCATGATATATATAGATATAGGTGTGTGTGTGTGTGTGTGTGTGTGTGTGTGTGTGTGTGTGTGTGTATACTCATCGAGGGCAAGAATTGTTTGATCTTTTTTCCTTGTATTGCCAGTCCCCAGAACAGGGCCTGGAATGTAATAGGTGCCTAAAAAGTGAGTTCATTGGTTGCATCTGTATATCTTCATACATACATCTTTTAAAGTCTCTAATAAACGATTTAGGGATTCTGGAAGTCCATTTATTCACCACTGTCAATATGAAAGTTTTAATTCAAAGCTAATCAACAGGGACAAATCACCCACAATTTTTATTCTTCATAGACTATGTTTCCTTTAAGTCATCCCAGCAATGGTATTATGTAATTTATGGCCAAATTATATGACCAGGGGAATATTAGTGCTAAAAAGATGGGATTTGGTGGCAGGCAGCAACTCAGGACTGTTTAAAAAAAATAACCATTCAATTTTCCCAAAAGGATTTAGCCAGCTTTCCTCTTCCTCCCTATTCAATTCTTAATACTACTCATTCTGCACCTACAACATTTGCCCAAGGTGTATGTACCAGCTGGCTGAACTTAATAGTTGGGGAATGGAAACCAAAGTACTGAAATTAAACTCATTTAGAATACAAGTTCTTTGGGATTTTGCAGCTTTGAAAAAAATAATTAGCTTTTATTCTATAAACCAAAATGAATAAAAATATTTCCACAATTGTTCCTACTTGAGAAAATATGTAAATATTTTAAATAAATGCAAATATGTGTGTGTGTGTGTGTGTGTGTGTGTGTGTGTGTGTGTGTGTGTGTGTGTGTGTGTGTGTAGAGAGAGAGAGAGAGAGAGAGCTTCTTCCCTTAGGAGTGCTAATATAAAGAACCTCAAGAAAACAACAAGGTATCCTATAAATCGGATATTACATTTATAATGCTTAGGGGGTTAACTCTTCATCTGCCAGAGATTGAAGGAAAATTTCTCCCAAAGAGGAATCCACAAATAACTTTCTTGTTTCCTTTCCTCTCTATCCATGGAATTAATTCCTATGCAATCTAAATCATTCCATTTAAACAATCTTCAAGCAAAGACTAATTTAATCAAACTTAGTGCTCCTTCCAAAAACAATAAAAAAAAAAATGTGTCTTAAAACCAGAAACCATCCAACAATTCCAAACTAGATACTGACAATTCAATTCATAAGATTTAGAGCTGGAAGGACCTTACAGACCAACATTCTCATATTAGAAATGAAAAAGGTCTAGTGACTTGTCCAGGGTCACACAGCCTGTTAAGTGTCATAGATTAGATTTTCACTCAGGTCTTTCTGACTCCAAGCTTATTTGCTCTACGCACTGGAACACCTCACTACCCAAATTCAAATACTTATTAAGTACCTCTTAATAACATGCTGAATAGTCTCTTGTTCAAGCATCTCCAAATAACTAAGTAGAAAATTTCCAAGTCAGGAAGATGGCTTACCACTAACACTGAGAGAGTCACCTGTTCCATTTTTGCCATTTGTTTTACACAGAAGTCACAGTTTGAAGTCTCCAATTGTTTTTATGGGGGCAAGTACAGAAGCATTTTTTCGGTTACTATAGTGATAATATTCTATCTTCTTACAATCAAATGAAGCAGAACTCCGGCTCCCAGGCAGCTATGCCAAAAAGCTCTAGGTACTACACATGGAGATAACCCTGATAAGAAGGGGAGGAAGCACTTTGAATTACTTGAAGATAAACTTAAAAGAAACTACCCTTTGCTCAGCTGTTTTAACCTGATTGGTCTTTTGACTCTTTGAAGTTCCATATCCTGCTTGGTCTAACTTTTGTTATTGTTGTTGTTAATGTTGTTTCTTCTTTTGCAAAACATTTTCACTATGACTTTTTCTTGGTTTTCTTTACCAGAGTTTGACATGGTGCATTTTCTGGGGGGTTGAGGAAGAGGAATGCTGGATGAGCTAGACAAAAATGCTTCTTCTCACTTCACCATCCTGATTCTGCCCTCTCGGGAATACCTTCCAAATGTGTTTCATCAGCGCGGATCAAGACTCATCTATCTTCTCCAAGAAGCTTTACTTGACCAGCCTGACCTCAAAGGAAATATTCCCTTAGTTTTTGTTCTCAACATTCTATTTAGTTTGAATTACTATATCACTCTCTGCCTTTTACTCTGTTGAAGCTCTGTCTTCCTTTTTCTCCAACTAAAGTGTAAGTTCCCCAAGAGTAAATATATATGTATCTATATCTATATCTATATCTATATATATATTATGTTTCTCATGTCTAGATAGGGGAGTGCAGATCACACAAGAGGTGGTCAAGAAATGCCTAATGAATAAAGTCATCTAGGACTTGGAGTCAGTAAAGAAATGGATTTGATTTCCAACTTCAATATTACAACAAGAGGCATGATGAAGTACCTACTGCATGCTTAAGGCACTAGGATTATAAAGACAAAACAGAAAAAACAAAACAAAACAAAACAAAACCAGAGAGTTTACGTTCTCTTTCTACTGGGGGAAATATACACAAATAAATACAGCATAATTTTAAGTGGGAAAGCACATTGAAATCCAGATGACAAGGAAAGGCGTCATCAATTGCCTCCTGAATTTTATTCCAAAAACCTCAAGTAAGAAGGGAGATTGTTCCAGAGATGGGGGACGGTCCATACAAAGATATGGAGAAGAAAGGGAACTGGCTTAGTTGTCAAGTAGTTTGTGAAGGGATCAATCTGGAAAGATGGGTTGGACATCATCATAGAGTATATGAAAGACTATCTTGTGGAAAGAGAAAATTCATTTAACCATCCACATCTTCATTCCTCCAGTACTCCTTCCTGAATCTCCAGACTCCACCATGGGAGTACTTTTATCTCTATCCCTTTTAAGATTGCTCTTATGTGCTTGCTACCTCCCTCCATTAGAATGTACACTCCTTGAAGTTAGGAAATGTCTTTCTATGTGTCTATGCATTCTCAGAATTGAGCACAGTGTCTGACACATTGCACAAATGTTTGTAGATTCCTGCTGTTTGTCCTTCATTCTCAAAGAGGACCGTGACATCAGGGAGGTGACGCCATGACACAGAAGTGAATTAGATATACATGAGGGAAGACTGTGCAAAGTCACCAGCCTTACTTTCTCCTCCAGAGCCAACTGAGTCCAGTGGCCAGATATGGATCAGGCCAATTGGAGATGGCCCAGGATGCAGTGGGGGAGCTTGGCCTTCTCAAGCTAAAGGTATTTAATGCTCACAGTTTGACCGAGGTAGAGCCCATTCAATGATTAAGGCTTAATAAAAAATGAGGCAAAGAATGCCTCTTTTAAAAAATAACATAAAATGGATCTGGGAGGGGGAGAACTTCAGGGTTTTAGGCCAGAACAGAAACAACTGTTATTTACATTCCTTCTGAGCCCCTAACCAAAAACTTAACGAGTAGCTTTAGGAAGTAACTGACTCCCCTCAACAGGTCTTTAAGCAAAAATGAGCAACCACTTGGGGCAAATGTTGAAGAAATTCTTGGCCAGGAAATTCTTGCTTCTTCCTTTTAGGTCCCCTACAGGTCTTCTATCTGTACCTTGGACACCGGAGATGACATTTCAATAATTCTGTTAATACTATCTCCACTATTTATTATATAAGCTGTACCTACACAACCAATCTGAACTTCCATTGGATGGTGTGAAAGCTAGGATTTGAATTCAAGTCTTCCGACTACTAAGCTCAACTCATCAAATTCTCCCAGTCCTCTTTCCTAGGTCCCTCCTCACCTCTTATACTCATAATCCACATCCCAGATTCCCAATATAGGAAACCCAAGAATACTCAGGCCCTGAAGGGGATTTGATGATGACTCAAGGATGTTCACTGGTTATTGATTCTAGCAGTGTCCAAGAACCCAGCTTTGGGAAATTTCAATTCCCTCTGACAACAGAAAGAGGAGAGAATAAGAAATGGAAGGAGCGTAGGCAGGCAAACTCTTTACCCCATCCATCAAATCCCACACCTGCAGCTCTAGCAAGGTTTTATAGTAGGGAATTCTTAATTAATCAGTACAAGTCAAGAGGTAGGATTTATATCAGATCCCTGGCCTCCTCTTCAATACGCCACACTATATCTCTACTTCCAACCTGAACAGTCACACAAAGATTCTCAACTATCAACTTTAAATCCTATAAATCCCCCAGAAACAGCTGGTGGCAAAGTGGCCAGCATACTTGCACTGGTCCTGGAGTCAGGAAGACTTGAGGTCAAATTTGACTTCAATGGGCAAGTCACTTAATTTCTGTTTGCTTCAGTGTTGTCAGCTGTAAAATGAAAAGAAAAGCATGGACCAAAGCTTAACACAGTGTCTGGCACATAGTAGGAGTTATATAAGTGCCCATGACCTCCCTCATTTTACAGATAAGGAAACTGAGTCCCTCAATAATTTATTGATTTGCCCCAAAATTGAAACCATATAACGAAATGAAAACTTAATACTTATCTTAAATGTTTGGATTAAAGCTATTAATTGTACTCCATGTTGCTATCTTCCATCCCAGTGAATTTATTGTTTTACTAATAACGCATGCCTAGGAAATAATAATTTAAAACTGCCAACTTGCAAGAAAAGCAACTTGGCCCAAGATGAGGAGGGTTGAGGTTAGGGGGTAGGAGGCAGGGACTATGAAAGATGAAGTAGTCTTACCACAATCTAAAGCAAGCCATTACTTTTCAGTAACGTGTCTCGGGGGATTTTTACAGTTGATATAATTCAGGCAAAACTTTAGTTTCAAGTTTCAAGTGAGAGAACATAAACTCAACTGCCTAAAAGAAATCTATCTACCTAGGAAGGTTAGCAGCTGAATCTTCCTGGCAACATTTTTGCAAAGAAAACACCAACTTTAGAAGTCGAGATGACTTCAAGAAACCTTGAATTTCCCAATAATAATTTTAAAAGGTAAATGAACTCAATCCCATTAAAAAAACATGCAGTGGCAAAGTATAAATAATCCTATAGCCTAAAAGAAAACCAGCTTCAGCACAGACTTAATGAGAAATAGTTGTAGTTTTAAACTAAGACCAAACCCCACATATTTGCACAATTATTTTTACAATAAACCTGGATCCCTTTTGGATGTTTCCCAATGTCTAATTAGTATGAATTCCATTGGACCAGACATGTTAAATCAGAAGTTCTTAAACTTTTTTGTATATGTCATGGACATCTTTGGCCATCTGGTTGAGACAAAGTATGGAGCCCTTCTCAGCATGTATTTAAACGCATAAGATGAAATACAGAGGAGTACATAGGAAATCAATCATACTTAAAACTGTTATTCAAAAATTCTACGTTCTTGGAAACAAGAGTAAAAATCTCAGGTCTAAAAGAAATCGTTAATGTTATAATGGGATAATATTTGTAAAGTGTTTAGTACAGTGCCTGGCACATAATATTTGCTTAATAAATGATTTGCTTCCTTTCCCTGTTTCCTTATGTGGGAACTTCACCCCAGTGATATATGGAATTCCCTGCTGAGAAAACACGTTAGACAATGCTGGTGGTGAGGAGAGGGGCAGAGAGGCTAAGTGACTTGCCCAGGATCACACAGGCTTGGAGACATGGCCATCCCATGTGCTCTAGATTATGAAACAACAAATTAACATTTTAGTCTAGATATGGAAACAGGAAACTGTAAGGTGCTGAAAGAAGTCAGTAACCAAAGCGAATGGACAGTAAGCAGATCTTCAACATGCTTTTATTTCAGGAATGTGAATACTTCCACCTTCTCACTTCAGGAGCTAAGAACTACATATCTAGTAATAACGTTATCATAATAACAACATTTTTATGGAACTTTAAGATTTGGAAAGCACTTTACAAACATCATTTCATTTGATGTTCATGAAATCCCTGGGAGGTAGGTGCTATTATTAGCCCCATTTTACAGATAAGGAGACTGAGGCAGAGGGTGGTTAAGTGACTTGCCCAGGGTCACACATTTAGAGCATGTCTGAGGCTATATTTGAACTCAGGTCTTCCTGTCTCAAGGTTCAAATGAAGGGAAGTAGTAATGTGTTCGTCATATGATGTCGAACAGAGGTGAACAAACATCTGTCTCCTCATATTTGAATGACTGAGTGAAGGAGCAGTGTGGCAACTGCGCCCATGAAAGTATCCACAAACTGTTTCCAAAAAGAGCCATGAGTCCTTCTTTGGGATCTGGAGGCTACCACAGTAGGGTTTTTTTTTTTCTGACTTTGAACACATAGCTTGAGTTTTCCTTCTGGCTCTGCCTCCAAGTCTCTGACCTCACTCAAATCACTGGACTCCCCTGGGAAATAAAAATAGAAACCTCCTCCAGTTATTGCAAACTGGACCAGTGACTTCACATGCCTTTGCAAATAGTCTGGCCAGTCCCTCTGGCAAGCAGCGACACAGTTACCAAGCTCGTCCACGACACTCATCCTGCCCCAACCGCGGGACATCTGCTACACCTCAGCTCCAGCTCCTAAGTTCCTTCAGTTACCTACCGAGAACTTCCCCCTCCTGATCAGTTCAAAGCTTCTAGACCCTTTCCTTTCCATTCCATTCCGGTACACAGGCCGGGATGGGGGGATGGGGGGCGGGGGGGGGGGGAGGGAGGGGCGGGAGGGATTGTCAGTCCATATCCTAGAGGCAAGTTCCCTCCCTTTGGCTGGCCTCCTTCAGATCCAGAACAGGGTGGTCCAACGCGGTGCGAACCTGTTGGCACTTCAGCTCGTACGAACTTCCTTTCGGAGCCGCACAACCAAAGAGCCTAAGGAAGGACCAAGTCCCGAACCACCTGAAGCTGCCCCCAAGTCCCGGAGGACGTGTGGGTGGTGTTTTCTTCTCCCCTTTAACTCGCCCAGAAGGATTGCCCTGGGAGGAGGGAAGATGCCTGCCTGCCTGCCCTCCTTAAACTGAGCCAGCGTGGGAGGAAGGACTCAACTTCTGCCCACTCGGGGACTTCCAGTCCTGGGTTCTAAGCACGTCTGAAACCAGAACATTAGGGACGGAGAGACCATCGAGGTATGCCCCGAGGTCTCCCAGATTTTTTTTTTTAAACGAACCCGACCCCAACACAGTCAGCTCCTGGTAAGCGAGGAGCCATCCAGGGAGAAGGTGCCGAGGAAAGAAAGGCGGCGGCGGGGCCCCGGGCTGGCCGCAGCCCGCCCCCTCCCCTCGGGCCAGGCTCCGATCCAGGACCAGTCTGAAGGTGGCCATCACACCCTCTGCCCCTCCCTGAACCCCCGTCCCCTGCCTCGAAACTCACCAAGACGAGCTCTCGGTCCTCCTCACCCCCCACCCACCGCAGTCTGGGTTCGAGGAGGCCCGCACTTACCAGCGCCTAGCGAGCCGAGCCGAGCCGTGCCGAGCCGGAGGTCTGAGCTCGCCGGGGCAGGCGAGGGGGCGGGTCTGAGAGGACCGGGGCGGGCAGCGCAGTTCGACAGGCTTCCGGCTTCTCCCCGCCTCCTGGCCCGGCTCCGGAGAGCTGCAGCCCCGTCCCGTCCTTTCCCGTCCCGTCCCGCCTAGTCTCGCTCTCCGCCCCCTTCCCTTCCCTGCCCAGCCCCTTCCTCTTGTGGCTAAAGGCTCCCTGGTCCTGCTCGTTAGCCGGTGGCTTCCCTCTGGCCGTCCTGTCCAGTTGCTGAAGAGCCCTTTAGCCTCTCCATCCTCTGATTCAGAAACTCTCGGAGTTGGAAGGAGCCTTAAAAATCGTCCAGTCCAGACCTTTTTTAGGTCATGGCCCCCTTTCCAGTCTGGTAAAGCCCTCCTCAGAATCAGAAATGCATGAAATCCATAGGATTACAAAAGAATCCAAAGGTTGGCGAAAATACAGATGTAATTTTTTTTGGCCACGTTCACTGTGCCTTAGAAATCTATCCGCGCCCCACCGCCTTAAGTCCACCGACTCCAGGTTAAGTACCTTTGATCTGGTCCAACTTTCTCATTTTACAGAGGAGGAAACTGAGGCCCAGAGAGAATTAGTCACGTTCCCAGGCTCACAGTTATTTTGGGACACAACTAGATACTAGGACTCGGGGTCACCTAACTCCCAATACATCAGATATCGCACTGCTCTTTTCTCCCTCAAATTTCCTCCCTTTTTGGTCCAGTTTTGCCTTCATTTCCTTCCCCAGTTACACTCTTCTCATCCCCTGTCTGCCCTTCCCAGATTTCAGTCTCCACCCGATTACTTCTTTCTCACACGCTTTGGTGTGGTCCTTCTACAGTCTAACTTCTCCCTGTTCGTTCTCTCAAGAGGAGCCAATGACCACTTCCCCCAGGGGAATTCACTGAGCTGATTATACGCAATCTTTCTTCTGTCCTCTTTGCCCTTTCTAGAATGACCTATTATCGTTGTTGTTCAGTGGTGTCCAACCCATCCCCAACCCCTTTGGGATTTTCTTGGCAGAGATACAGGAGTGGTTTGCCATTTCCTTCTTCAGCTTGTTTTTATAGATAAGGAAACTAAGACAGAGTTAAATGACTTGCCCAGGGTCACACAGTTAGTAAGTATCTGAAACAGGATTTGAACTCAGGTCCTCCTGACTCCAGGACGGGCACTCTATCCACTGGGACAGACCTAGCTGAACCAATGATTTATGTCTGCTCCCATTTTCCATGAATTCTGAGTCACAAATGTCAATGGAAAGCAGTAACTCAAAATCTTATCTCCACCACTAACTTTCTATGCAAAGTTCCTCCACAACTTCCTCCAATTTTCCTTTAATAAACATCAGAGAACTCCATTTTACAATTGGGGAAAGGGAAGCTAGTAGTTGTGAAATGACCTATCCAAGGTCACAGAATAAGTCAGTGACAAATCCTGGACTAGAACCCCAGTCTCATGACTCCCACTCCCAGAGTCCTTCCACCAAAATCACCATGACAACCCAACTCAGTGCAGCAAAACTAGAAGTTTTAAAAGGGGCTATATATCAGTCTGGCAAAGTTTGTGAAAAATTCATCAATAAATCTATGATCTCATCAGAATGGATTGCAACACAGCAAGTATGTTTTATCCTGTTATACTTCTCCATTTCTTTCCATAACACCTCCATAAAGAATCTACCCAACAATGCTTTTCCTCTGATGAGTTAAAAGGTGTGTGCTTATGTGTGTATGAATAAACATTGGACCTGCGATTTCATCAATATAGGGAATGTCTGGTCGTCATCTATGTGTATATATCTATATGGATAGGTACTATATCTATGATTTCATCGGTATAAGGAACTCCCAAGTGAGGAAACTCCCTCTACCAATGCAGATTGGTAACTTCTCTACAATTTATAGTCTTAGAAAATTGTCTAGACCTAAAGCACTGAGATTAAATGATTTGCCCATGGTCTCAAAGCTATACGTGTCAGAGGCAGAGCATGAACCTGGATCTTCTTCACTCCAACGCTGACCTTCTCTGCATTATACCCTGATGTCACTCATCTTCGTCTCTGTAAACTTTCAATAAGTACAGCACTTTAGCAATATATTATTACTTAGAACCAGACCATATGTTTCCTCCATGATAACTGGTTCACTGTCACCTTTCAACTGAAGGGCTCTTTGGCAGACAAAAAGAGACCATATCATTAAGCTATCCCTGAACAGAGTCCTGTACCAGTAAGTAAGAGACTTGGAGGTGGGGATAGGAAAGAAACCAAAATAGTAAAGCAAAAACCAAACTCGTTTGATTTTTTAATATGATGTAGTAAAAATATATCATATGCCTAATTTTCCATGTGTCTTAAAAATTCACTTTTTCTCACAGTTTTTCTTTATCTCCTTTCCCTTGATTCATTGAACATAACAGACATTTAACTCGAGTTTAAGCAATAATCTTTATTTTTTTCAAATGTTTAAAGTTACTAGTAGGACCTTGAGGTTACTTATTAGAATAGTTTTAAACTTATAATCTTCTTTCCTCTCTTAATTTATTTTCTTCCTTTCTTAATTTTCTTCTTTCTTTTTTCCTCTTTCCTTCCAACTTTCCCTCTTCCCTACATTTCTTCTCTCTTCCCTTCTCAATTCCTTCCTTGCTTTCTTAATTCTTTCTTCCTTCCTTTCTTTTTTGTAAAAATTCCGAGGTAAAAAACACCACTTGGATTTCCAACCAGCAGCTTCCCAGCAGGGCACAAAAAAATAATGCCACTTGTTTCATGTGCTACCCTGTTATAACCCTGCAGGAGGAAAAACATACTGACTAACTCCTAGTACACAGGAAACTGAACTCTTGCTACTGCCAAGTCTAGGGAGATTCCAGCTCTCAGTTGACTTCATAGGGGATTTGGAAGTGTATTTGCTATCCTTGGTTACATATGGTATCACATGAACCAGTCTTGAAAGTGGAGCCCTGATTTCAGCTAATTTTTTCTCCCCTCTGGGCGTACATAATCAGACTTGAGCACTATAAGTAGTTGCCAGAGCCAGCCTCTGTAAGTGAACTCTTCCTCTTCACCAAGGCAACTTAGTGGTGCATATATTTATCACTGAACAATGTTCTCTTTTTTCCAAGGCTTCTGAGATCATGCCCTGAAATGGAGATGCAATTGTTTGCCGAGAAAGACATACAAACAGAGCGCTTCTGTGCTAAGCCAGAGAGCCTTGCCTGCAAGCAGGCAATTACCTACAGCTAATTTAATTGTCTGAAGATGGTGACCCTCTGTAATCAGAACAGCAGCCCCTGCCTGGCGGGCAAAGTTAAATCTCGGGGACTTTTCCAGACTGCCTTCTGTGTTTTAGTCTTGTTTTTCATATAAAAGCATGAAAGAGCATCAGCTATGTGTATCCAGTTCTCACCATGGTTCCTGCCTTCACAAGAAGATAAACTGCTCACCCCAAAATAGGATTTAGCCTTTAGCTTGCTTCCCCAAACTTAGAATACCACTCTTCCTTTTAACAGCCAAAGGAGAAGTCATGAAAAATGAGACTGCAGAAAAAGACAACTTCCTTTGTTGTTGTCAGACTTCTCAGAAGAACTGTACACAGATGTCCCCCAGGCTTCCTGGGTCACACTTTCCAGTTCCAGAGATACACTAAGACCAAGGTAATTTGAGTTAGGAATTCAGAATTACCCTTCATGTCTGCAAACAGGTTTGCCACCATTACTTGGCTAATCTTAGCATGTCACTGTCTCCACACCCATCTCAGGGATAGATCTGACCCCAAAGATCACCCAATACTATTTGCTTGGTCTCCAAGCATGAGGTTCTAAGACTCTGAGTTCTGTTTCCATTCACTGGAATCCTTGACAGGTCTTTGACTCTCTCTGATCTCTGTACCTCTCTTTCCCACCTTGGTGTCCTCCCCTTGGTTCCTAGCAAGGACCAGTACTTTGCTAATCCTTCATCAATCAAAGGGACTTCCTTGTCTCTGTCTCCCAGGGCTTTTCTCAATCCCCATACTGCCTGCATGAATTGTTATGTTTCCTGGAATTTGAACCTGAACAATAATGTTTATCCATCAGCAAGCTATGTCCACAACACTTGGCACCAGCTGTTTCAATTATGATTTCCCAATCCTTGCCAAGAAGGAGACGGTCTTGGGGAGGGGCAAGGGGCAGAAAGGGAAAAGAGGGAAAGAGCATACTTGAGTGTGGTATAAAAGTCCTGGACTGCACAATTTGAAGAAGAAACCATGTGTCAATTGAATCTGTGTTCGTATGTGAAATCTTACAAACCACCATGTCGATAAACTGACATAACAGACCAGGCTAAATTGTTCCATGAATAGCATTTTCATTCTGACTGTAGTGACCTTATCAGGACAATGCATAATGGCCAAAATGAAGTGGAGGTTCTTCTTTCTGGAAGCAGGCACTGTGCACTTGTTTCCTTACATCTGCTTTATTGTTGTTCAGTCTTTCAGTCATGTTCAATGACCCCATTTGGGGTTTTTGTGGCAGAGACACTGGTGTGAGTGGTTTGCTATTTTCTTCTCCAGGTCATTTTACAGATGAGGAAATGGATGCAAACAACATTAAGCGACTTGCCCAGGGTCACACAGCTAGTAAGTGTCTGAGGTGAGATTTTAACTCAGGTAAATGAGTTCCTGACTCCAAACTGGCACTCCATTCACTGCATCACCTAGATGCCCTACAAGTGCTTAATGCATTACTTTTCATAACACTTTCACATCTATTATCTCAATTGATCTGCAGGACAATCCAGGGAGGTGGTAAGTGGTTATTAGTGGCTAACTGAAAGCAAAAAAAAGGCAGCTTTTACCTAAGAGCAGAGCTAGGGGCAATGAGTGGAGGGGCTACAAAGAGGCAGATTTGCCTTTGGTATTGGTGAAGGGATTTCCTAGTACCTACTGCTAACCAAAAGTCTTGGCACTAAGCCTGGAATGTGCTCCTCTCTTCCAACCAGTCATTTAGAAGCCCCTAATTCCTATCAAATCTCAGTTCAAATACCACCTCCTACCTGAGACCTTACCTGGTAGGACCAAATGCTATTGCCTTTCCCAAAAAACTCACCTTGCATTAATTTTGTACATAGTACACACACACACACACACACACACACACACACACACACACACACATTTTTTTTACACATAAATATATGTATTTCTGTATAGAGATATCATCTCCTCCAATAGAATGAAAGCTTCTGGAGGGCAGGAATTTTTTCATTTTTGTCTTTGTACCTTCACACATGTAGGGGGATGGGGATGTATTTCTGGCCAATATTCAACTGCAAAACCTGCTTGCTTCAGTGAGTCATTTTGATGGGTGACAAGCCTCCATCTCTTTATAAATGTCTTTAACCAACACCACATCACACCCATCAGACTGGCTAATATGACAAAACAGGAAGATGATAAATGTTGGAGAAGATGTGGGAGAGTTGGAACACTAATTCATTGTTGGTGGAGGTGTGAGCTGATCCAACCATTCTGGAGAGCAATTTGGAACTATGCCCAAAGAATTACAAAAATGTGCATACCTTTTGACCCAGCAATACAACTTCTATGGCTGTATTCCAAAGAGATCATAAAAATGGGAAAAAGTCCCATGTGGACAAAAATATTTGTAGCAGCTCTTTTGTGGTAGCCTAGAACTGGAAATCAAGGGAATGCCCATCAATTGAGGAATGACTGAACAAGTTGTGGTATATGAATGTAATAGAATATTATTGTGCTATAAGAAATGATGAATAGTCAGACTTCAGAAAAAGCTGAAAAGACTTATATGAACTGAGTGAAATGAGCAGAACCAGGAGAACATTACACACAGTAACAGCCACAGTGTGTGAAGACTGTTTCTGATAGACTTAGCCCTTCACAGCAATGCAAGGATCTAAAACATTCCCAAAGGACTCTTGAGGCAAAATGCCATCCACATCCAGAAAAAGAACTATGAAACTGGAATAGGAATGAAGCAGACTATTTTCTCTTGTGTTATGTTGTTTTTTTCATTTGGTTTTTCTCACGTCTTCTCCCATTTGTTTTAATTCTTCTATACAACATAACTAATGTGAAAATGTGTTTAATAAGAATGCAAGTGTAGAACCCATATAAGATTGCGTGCCATCTCGAGAGGGAGGGAAGAAGGAGGGAGAGAAAATTTTAAACTTATGGAAGTAATTGTTGAAAACTGAAAACAAATAAACTAATTAAATTTTAAAAAATAAATGTCTCTAACCAAAATAGAATGATTTGATGCTTGGTTGAGGTTCAAACTAGAATAGTCCAGATCACTTAAGGAGCACCTTTATGTGGTTTCTTTTTTTTTTTTAATTGTTATTCAATTTTATTCTATTTTATTTTTAATTCCAAATTCTCCCCCTCTCACCTTGCCACCCCCACCCATGAGGAGACAAGAGAAACAAAACTGATACCAATATGTATGATCAAATATAATAAATTCCCACATTAACACCATCTAAAAAAGAAAATAAAGAAAAAAAATGCTTCTATCTGCACTCTGATGCAGCTCTTTTACATAGAGGTGAATAGTGCACTTCACCCTGTTTGGATGTGTGGATGGTCTTTATATGGTTTCAATGACTTTCCATGTCTCCAGGGTCCGGCACATAGTAGGAATTTAATGATGTTAATAATATTATAACAATAACAACAGCACATATTTACATAACACTTCATAATTTGCAAACACCTTATATAACATTTACATCTCATTTGACCCTCATAGCAATCCTATAAGGTAGGTACTATTATTAGCTTCATTCTGCAGGTAACATAATTGAGAATTAAACAGCTTGCCAAGGATCACACAGATAATAAGGATGTAAGTGGGATTTGAACCAAGTCTCTCTGACTCCCAGGCCCAGTACTCTACAACACCAAGAGCTATGAACTCTGGACATTTTCACTGGCTATCTATCCGCCTGCCTGGAATGTTCTCCCTTCTCATCTTTGTTTCCTAGCTTTCCTGACTTCCTTCAAGTCCCAGTTACAATCTCACCTACTACAAGAAGTTTTTCCTGATCTCCCTTAATGCTAATGCCTTCCCTCTGTGATTGTCTCCAATTTATCCTGTATATATCTTGTTTGTTCATAGTATGCTTGTATGTAATATTTCCCATTAGACTGAGAGGTCTGTGAGAGCAGAAACTGTCTGTTCTCTTTCTTTATATTCTCAGCACTTAGCTTTGTGCCTGGCACATATTAATCATTTGGTAAATATTTGTTGCCTGACTGGAAGACCACTCAACTTTTACGAATTGGACTGGATGAACTCTAAGGTCTCATCTAACTCTGTAGGGTACAAGTATTCTAATTCTCTGGATGGGAACACTGAGACAAAGAGAGATGAATTTATTTTCCTGAGGTTATACAGTGTTAGGGATGAAGCTGGGTTGCAACCCAGATTTCTTAACTCCTGGTATGGTTCTCTTTCCACTAGACTACCCTGTTATAAGATCATCATTTTAGAGATGGAAATGACTTTCAAAGTTATCTATTCCCAAATGCTTGGCACAATGCCTGACACAAGAAAGCATTGTATGAGTGCTAGCTGTTATTATTATTGGATGAGGAAACTGAGAATGAGAAAGGATAATTGACTTTCCCAGAGTCACACAGCTAATAAATAACTGAGGTGGGATTTGAACTAAGGTCTTCCCTATTCTTAAGTCCAATACTGTGGCCAAATATGCCACCTATCTTCCTGATGGTAATATGTGACAGGGCTACGATTTGCTCCTAGGTCCTCTCATTCCAAATCTAGCCCTGTTTCCACTACATCCACATATTGTTAGTTTAAAAAGATCCCCTTTAAATAGAAACACAGGAAAGAAAGGGATCTTGGGAGGTCATTGGTCTGATTCATTCTTTACCTTCAAGTAAGACTCTGTGGATATTGGCAAGTTAACTGTATTAGCTTTCTTGATAATGCCATTGTTGGGAATATACCCACAAAGTAGTTTGTCAAAAACAAAGACAACCCAAAAAGAGCCAGCTGTTCAAAGATTTTCCTAGCAGCGTTCTTGCTAACTGCAAAAAACTGGAAGCAATTTAAGTGCCCAACAATAAGAGAATGGTTACATAAATTGTGGTACATTAATGTAATAGAATCCTATGGTGCCATTAAAGACTAAAAATTATGAGGCAGACAAAGAAATCTGGAAAGACCGTTATGCAAAGAGTGGGGAAAGCAGAACTAGAAAAATGGGATCTATACTAAAGATGATCAAATAACAGGAAAATGAATGAGAATTTGGTAAATTAGAATTAGATACTAAGCAAGTTGAAGTGAAGGTACCTGGGTAATAACATTCATTAGTTATTGGTTAATCTTCCAAACTTCTCTGACCACCTAGTCTTCCTCCACCTGCCTGTGGATAGTTCCAGATTTGAAGAAATCAAAGATGGTCAAAGGTCCTGCCTATACAAAAATATAATTTATAGCAGTGCTTAAGAGTAGACAGTACAGCATTGTTTAGTTGGTGGACAGATTTTGACAAAGCTTGAAAAACATCAAGTTGCTGATCTTGGAGAGACTTTTCACTCGTTCTTTTCCTCTTGACAATATCTGTCATCTGTTTTTCTTTCATATCTTCTTTTTACCTCCAAAAATCAATGGAGTCTTTAGAAAAGGAAACATACCTTAAAATATTATTTTGGTTTAAAAAATTCGGTTGTTGCGTTTTCATTTAGAGAAGTTGTGACCAAAAAAATTAATTATTGATAAGATGACAGGATCAGAGTCAGAGATAGAGTTACAGTCCATCAGAGTCAGTTAGAGGCTGCCTAGATTCTAATCCAAGCTTCTCATTTTACAGATGAGGAAACTGAGTCCAGCGGAGTGAAATAATTTGCCCAAGATCACACAGGTAGTGAGTAGCAGTCAGGCTTCAAACCTAGAACCTCTGACTCCCAATCCAGCTCTGATGCTACTGTACCACTCAGCCTCCCCTTGATTACCAGGTATTTGAGCAGTTCCCTCACTAAACATCCATTCTAGATGTAAATTGATTTTATTTTTAAAATTGCTGCCTGATAGGCAGGCTCTAACTCCAACAACCTTGTAACATATGTGACCCAGACTTCCACCAGCCAAACACTGGAGGTCAGGAAATTCAGAATAATAAAGGAAAAGAAACTTATTCTCCTCCTCCAGGAAATTATCAGAATTTTAGGGGATTCAAATCAGTCATCAGGGTCCTTTGAACCAGATTAAAGGTAACTCATATCCCTGTAGGAATTACCCTATTTAAAGAAGTGGTTTTCATTTCTTCTTGGGAACTGAAAAGGGGCTCCCTAAATTTCACTAAAGCATTTCAACCTGAAAATGAAGATGAGCCCTTTTTTGGTTTTTGGGTGGTCTTTTTTCTTTTAAGAAATGATTTTTTTGATGGGCTGACTTGTGCAACGTGAAAGTGGTCAGCAGGCTATAACAGGAAACTCACTCAGAAAAAAATGCTTATTCAGAGGCGCAGAGAACATGTGACACTTTTCACAGAAGAGGAAGAGAGATGTAATTTGTTTAGAACAAATTCAGCAAGACGGATCCATGAGCAAACAAAGGTGAAAGCAGGAATATATCCATTCCAGCTCAAGCATGAACAGCCTCTGTATGTGTACACAAACCCAGGGTTCTGCCTTTCCTTTCAAACTGAAAAGCTGCTGCTTGCTTCCTAAGGGACTAAAATCTCACAGATTTGCTCTGTTAGGGCTGTGGAAGAAAAAAATAGCTTGAGTTTCCCTACTTATCTCCCTTTGACTGCATTTTGATAAAATCTTTGTGTTCTGATGACTTGTAGTGGCAAGAGCCCTGAATTTAGAGCTGGAAAACCTGAGGTTGAAGTATATCTTTGCTACTTAGTACTTGTAGGACTCTGAGCAAGTCAGTCCCCTCCAGCCAGAATTTTCCTCATCTTTAATGAGGCAATTGGCCTCAGTGCCCTCAGAGGTCCCTTCCAGCTTTAGAGCAATGATTCTCTCATTACCATTTTCCTTAGGATTCCTTTTAATCCCCTTTCCTCCTCCCATACTCACACCCACTCTCTCTCTGTCTCTGTCTCTCTCTGTCTCTGTCTCTGTCTCTCTGTGTCTCTGTCTCTGTGTCTCTGTCTCCGTCTCTCTCTCTCTCTGTCTCTCTCTTTCTCTCTCTGTCTTTCTCTCTCTCAGCTCTAATGTGACAAAAAATTTACAAATACTGCTGGTTTCCTGATATCCAAGCTCTCTGCGTGTTCTATCCATAGAGGGACAATGTTCCTTTCTGCTTAAGGCCAACAGGTCAAAAAAAAAAAGGAGAATATTATGTAGAAGATAAAATAAATACGGATGGGTATCTCACTGATTCTGTGTGTGTGTGAGTGTGTGTGCGTGCACGCACATGTTGTTTTACTCAGCTGGACTTTGTGTCTGTAAATGCAGTAGTTTGTCAGTCATAGGGTTCAAAGTTGCTAAGAGAGCCTGGTAAACCTTTGACCCTGTGTGACTCAACCGCATTCATGAGGATAATTCAAGAAGTCAATTTCCAAACCTTCTTTATGTATTCATAGATGGAGAGATGAAAGGGATCTTAGTGGGTCATGGGATCATAGATTTAGAACTAGACGTGAACTTAAATAGAATCATAGGATAGATCATCTAGTCCCACCCTTTCATTTTACTTGTCGTGAAAGATGGTAAATGAAAGCCTAGTCCTTAGAGTACGGGTACATTTTCCCTTCTTAGTGGTTTATGCCCAGCCTACCTGATTTCAATGCAATCTATGGAACATTTAAGAAAGAATTTCTGTCCAGAAGTGACTGGAGGGGAAGAGGAGAGGAGCGAATTCTATGGGATGGTCTTCTGGTCATATAATAATAACTAATGACTCAGAGGCCAAAATAAAACTAAGCATGCACATAAGAAATTCCAGCAGATTGTCTCCCCTGTGCCTTTTAGGTGGCTTTCATAGGGGGATCGCTGTGAGCCACTAGGCAAGGGAGGGGAAGGCTGCCTTATCTGTCACATGGCCACTGTGTGTCTCTGAGCACATGGTATCTCTGTTTCTGTTGTATTTCTGCCTTCCTGATCTTCTGGGAATGAGTAAATGGAGACATAATGGCCCAGATTACAACTTTGTAAACCTCAAAAGGTAAAAAGAGCCATCAGAGGTCCCTTCAGCAATAGGGATGGTTAGCAAAGACCATAAGAGTTGGTAGAGTAAATAACTGAGTCTGATAAGGATCCAGCTCTGAGGACCAACCCAGTTTGACCTTTCATCTGAGCCACTGAGTCCTTCAAGGAAAGCTCAGCTGAGCAAAGAACAATTCACTCACTGAACAACGTCATGCCTAGAAGTGAATTTAGTGAGCACTCTATAAAGGGAGAAAAGGACTCCCAGGCCAGTTACTCTCCTGCCCCATATGTTCCCTACATTTGTGCTTCATGTTTGAGTCCTCTCTTCCCAGGGAAGAGTGAATGTAAGATGGCGTGATAGACTTGAACTCACTCTTCCCAGGGGAGAATGCTCCCCTGGTTTGGGGGATGAGAATTGAATGAGATTGAATGACTTGCGCAAGGGTCCTACAGACACTAAGAACCAAACCTGGAATTTGAACTCAAGTCCTCTGGCTCCAAATGCAGCTCACTTTTCACTGTACCACTGTCCCACAATCCTAATGGAATTGGGAATAGGGAATCCAATACCCTAGTGGAACAGAGAGGTCTCAGATCAGAAGGAGGAAGTGTGACACAATGAAAAGAGCATTGAACTTGAAGTCACAGGATCTTAGTTCAAATTCTGTCACTTACTACCTATATGATCTTGGGCTAATCACTTAGCCCACTGGGCCTCAGTTTCCCAATCTATTAAATTAAGACATTGGACTAGCTGACCTCTAGGTTCCCTTTCAATGCTCAAGCTATAATCCTGTGATTCATTTAACTGTATCATTGACCATTGCAAGGAATGTTTTCCCTTCAGAGCTACAGTCTGTCCATCCTGTGCAATTCTCATTCATGTCTTCTTATGAGTTTGTCCATGGAGGGCAGGGGAAGGAAGACCTGCCATGGTCTCTTTATGTTGCCTGGATATTATCAATGAAGCACACAAGTGATCCTTCTTTCTTGCTACTAATGGGCTCACTTTTTGTTTTTTATGACATCTATTTACAATTCTTCATGATCCTTTGTCTGCAATGAGTTGTGACCTGCCAGCACCTACCATTTACTTCTCCATTGTTCTTTGAATGGTCTTCATCCTCAGCTGTTCAGAGATTGCCAGGATCTGTGACTTGCAATCATACAAAACTGAAGGAAGGCTATCAGTGTTGAAAAGATAGATATTAATAAGTGGCTATATCCTTTAACATAAATCATCCAAATCCATCTTCTACATCATAGTCTGTCAACTCCTAGACTACTGATTCCCATCCTTTGTTCTTCAGCATACAAATAATTAACTCAAGAATATTATGAAATTCCCAGATTGATGTTGACTTTACTTCATTTTCATTTGAAAAATGATGAAAGTAAGAGATAACATGGTGGATGGCAAGCCCATGCCATGGTTAATCAAACAATCTCAAGAGACCCAAAGAAAGACTTCCAACATGTTCTCCTCAACCTCTCTTAGAGAATCTATGGGAGGATGTAGAAAAGAGCCACATGGACAAAGATGGCATGGGTGGGTTTCTATGTGCATTATTGGAGGGAATATGAATATCCATGAGATCATAGAGCCTTAGAAGTACTGAAAACCTTAAAAGTTCATATTATGCCCCACAGCATATTTTCTTTTAAGACATTTCCAAAATGGCAAATATTTTAAAACCAAGTGAATGGCAGTAGGTGATAATTCTGAAAAAATCAAGAGTATCTTTCAGGACCTTCTTCTCTTTAAGTCATGTTGTATAAGACTGAAGTCAATGTTAAACATTAACACATATAGTTGCCTAATAAAAACTGATCTTTTTTAAGACTTGGTTTCCTCATCTATAAAATAAGGGAGTTACATGGAATGAGCTGGAAGAGTTCAGTGCTAAAATTCTAAGAAACAGTACTATATAACGGACAGAGGAATAGTTTGATACTTATCAGCTGGGTGATGATGAGTAAGTAGATTAACTTCTCTGACCTTCAGTATCTCTATCTGTAAAATAGGTATAACACGTATACTGCCTAAAAATCATACAGAGTTGTTATGAGGTTAAAATGAGATAGTGTATGTATCTTTGCTAACCTTAAGTACCAACTATCATATTATTCTGTTAAAATTCTTTTGGCGGAAGTTATGGCGATCTCCCTCACTATCTAAAGAAGTATCTGGCAGAATGTAAGAGAACTTTGAAGAACTAGGAGACTTGGGTTCCAGTTCTGGCTCTGCTTCTAATTATTTGACCTTTTTAAAAGGTGTTTTTTAGCTCTCTGACTCTTTTTAAAATTATATTTTTTTTTATTCAGCAAAAATTTACCTTTCGCTGCCACCCCAAATCCCCATCTAACTGAGAATATGAGAAAAACAAAATCCATGACAAATATGTATCTTCAATTAAAACAAATTTCCATGTTGGCCATGTCCAAAAAAAATTTGTCCCATCCTGCATTCTGAGTTCTTTACTTCCCTATCAGGATGTGGGTACCATGATTTGCCATTAGAAGTCTGTAATCATGACTTGGTCATTATACTGATCAGAGTTCCCAATTCTTTCAAAGTTTCTTGTCTTTGTCAAATTTTTATCATTGTATAAATTTTTCCCCTGATTGTACTCACTTCACTCTGCATCATGTCAGACAAGTCTTACCAGATTTCTCTGAAACTATGTCCTTCATCATTTCTCTTAGCACAATAGTATTCCATCACATTAATATACTATAACTCATTCAGTCATTCCCCAAGTGATAGGTGCATCCTCAGATTCCCATTCTTTGAGCTAAAAATAATTTTGTACATCTTTAGTTTAACTCTAGATCATCTAGGTGGTGCAGTGGATAGAGTGCCAGGCCTGAAGTCAGGAAGACTCATCTTCATGAGTTCAACTCTGTCCTCAGACACTCAATACCTGTGTGACTCTAGGTAAGTCACTTAATCTTGTTTGCCTCAGTTTTTGTGTGTAAAATGAGCTGGAGAAGGAAGCGACAAACCACTCCAGTATCTCTGCGAAAAGAAAGAACCAAATGGAGTCACAAAGACTCAGAAATGACTGAACAACAACAAAACACTTTGACTATGATTCTTGATGGTTAATGAGATGGAGCTGTTTTCCAAGACATGCCCACAGTATCCTTTAGTGATGTGAAGATCAGGAGTCACCTGGTTGACATTAATAAGATTAACAAGGTTAAAGAATGAGAACTTGGCCATGGCATTGAAGCTTTCTCCTTATGCAGGATATAAACAAACCCATATTTGAGACTCCAGGGCCAGCACTCTATCCACTGCTACACATAGCTGCCATGGAAGTCTATGACCAAGTCAAATGGGGTAAGAGGACATGTAGTTACAGAATTACTAGAACAAACTTTTGGGACAGAAGAGGGAAGTTTCCTGGATAACACAAGAAACTGAAGAAAAATGAGCCATATTCTGATATCCCCAGGGAACTCACCACTTGGGGGCATGAGTCAAAAAGAAACTTTAGTAAGTCCATAAGATTGAACTTGATTAGTGCAAACCCAAACTTAAGTTCTGGAATTAGAGGGGTAATTGCCTTCACTTCCCAAAATAGCTTTTCCTAGTGGATTCTTAGATACTTTTCTTAGGTAAGGCAGAATATAGGTTAAAGAATACCACAAACCTGTGAGGTGGTGCAATGGGCAGAACACTGGACCTGTCATTGGAAAGACTTGTGTTCAAATCTGCCTTCAGAGACTTCCTAGCTATGTGACCCTAGGAAAGTCACTTAACTTCTGCCTGCCTCATATTCTCCATCTGTTAAATAGGGATAATAATAGCACCTCTCTGCTAGGGTTGTTGTGAGAACCAAAGAAGATGTTAGTAAAGCAATTTGTAAAGCATATCTCCACATTGTCCTTCTATCCTTCTGCTCTCCCTTCCTTCCAGACTCAAAATTCTCATTATTGTTATAACTTATTACAAACTAGAGTGATGGGAGGGATGTCAGACAATAAAGTTAAGAGCTTCATCTCTTGAATGCTATGTTTAAAATATACAAATTAACTGGAAGGGAGAGAAGTGATAGGGAATTGAGGAAGGGAAGTCATATGACAATGACAGTAATACGGTAACGGAAAGTAATTTTGAAAGAATTATGAAACTCTACTCAGCATGACCAACCACAACTCTAAAAGACTACTGTTATCCCTTCCACATAAGACTACCTATTTTTCTTAATTAAAGGGGCCATCTCTTGACTCACTTCTTAAAGAGGTTTTTTTCATTGAATGGGTGCTACCTCACTCAAAGTGAAAACCTGAACAGATCTTAGCCTAAAAGGGCCAGGGTCTCCTATTGCATCCTGGGCCAACTCCAGTCATCCTGATGAATACCAGGCCACTGGCCTCACATGGCTCTGGAGGCAAAAGTGAGTCTGGTGACCTTGCACAGCCTCCCTTCACTCAAATCAAACTCAACTTCAAGTCATGTCATCATCTCCCCAATGTCATGATCCTCTTCCAATGAAGGACAAAGCTTTCCATCACAGTTTCAACATATCAAGTTTATGATCTGCTTGGAGTCACAGTCAGTCTGAGTTTCAGTCTGCTTCAATGTATCAGCATAATAAATTAAATGGGAATTTGGGAGGGAAGTTTTGTGGAAGCCCCAGATGGAGTTCAAAGGCCAGCAGATGGCACAGAGTCTATGACCAAACACTTAACCCAAATTTTACAATAAGCTGCTGTAAATACCCCAAAAAAGAAAAAATTCCGTTTTCTCTGGTACAAAGGGAGGGCCAAAAAATTTTACTCAGATTTTCCAAACTGTGGAGGTTCTGTGCCCCAACCTCTGCGAAGTTGGGGCAATGGCCAAACATGCTACTCACTTCCTGACAGAAAGGCAAAAGACTCAAAGTGCAGAATAAGACACTTTTTGTTTTGAATATGGCCAGTGTAAAGATTTGTTTTGATTGACAAGATCTCTCTCCTTAAAACATGTGGATACATCCTACATGAAGCCTTCCTAATCTCCCACTGATCTCAACTGTTATTGCCTCCCCTGTGAATGACCTTCTTTGAAATTTATCCAGCTATATTTTGTATCCCCTATTAGAATGGCAGATTCCTGAGGGTAAAATCTGTCTCACTTTTATATTTGTAGCCCCAGTACCTAGTTCTACGCCTGGCATACAGTAGGCATAAAATTAATGCTAACTGGTTAATTGGACAGAAGTACTGAGAGGCAAAAGATGAGATGGTAGGGAATACTCCATACTTCACAATTTTGCTAAGTATTAGCCCTGTCCTGACAGCTAGGTGGTGCAATGGATAGAGCACCAGTGCAGGAGTCCAGGAGGACTTGAGTTCAAATCTCACCTCAGACACTTGACACTCACTAGCTCTGTGATCTTGGGCAAGTCACTGAACCCCAATTGCCTCATCTTGGGTCATTTCCAGTCATCCTGATGAATATGTGGTCACTGGATTCAGATGACTCTGGGGGAGAAGTGAGGCTGGTGACCTGCACAGCCCTCCCTCACTCAAAACAAAATCAAGTGCAAGTCATGTCATCATTTCTCTGATGTCATGGTCTTCTTTGGCAACGAAGGACGAACTTACGCAGCCCTGTCCTAATCAGCTGATCACCATGGAAAGTGTGATTGCTTTTGTCTGAGTTAATGACACCCCACCTCACTCCAAGAACACTCACCAATATGAAGAACTAACAAATCTTTGGAAATGACATTTACATAATAATTTCAGTTCAATTTTTGTCTTTTGTCAAGTCCCACATTTTCTTGGGAGAAATGAGTTCCGGGTGAAGGAATTTCTTTTAACATTATAATTGACAGCTTTACTATTTGTTATGTTAAGATCCCAGTCAGTATTAGTCAGAGGCTGGATCTGAACCCAGTTCACCCTGTATCTGATGCATTCTATCCACTACTCCCTGTTATCTTTCATCTTTTTTTTTTTTTGCTGCCTCTCATTTCAATGAATTTATTAATTTATATTATTGAGGGACTAGGTGATTGCTTCAAGTTAAATATCTAAATAGACGGGGGGGAGGGAAGGGAGCCTCAATTTTTCCATAAAAAAATTGAAGTTTGAATTCTTATGCCCAAAATGGAGAAAAACTTTGCTTTTTCAACAGCCTAGTTTAAAGATGTCTAAAGGTGATGGGCTACTGTCTATTACCTGTGAATATGATCTAAGGCTCAGCACAATGCTTGGCACATAGTAGGTACTTAATAAATGCTTATTGACTGTTAATTGATTGAAAGACTTACATGTGAAAACTTGTGTAAAGAACATCATTAAGAACACATCTGACCCTTAAAGGTGGGTCAAGAGTAAAGGATAATAAATGGAAAGTCTGAGTGCTGCCGGAGTACATAGCAACCATGAAAAGTATCATTGGAAGGTTCCAGCACATCATTGGGTGGTTCCTTCATTAAGGAGTATTTACAAGTATGATCAAGAATTGCACAAGAAAGCATTAAAGGGATTCTCCTACACTGATGAGATTAAGGATCCAAGGAAGTATTGAAATACTCTAACGATAGTTTTGTTGTGGTTGCTCTTCAGCCAACTGCCAACTGCATTTATCAAACAAGAGTGAAGCTTGTGATCACCTCTGGCTAAATTTGCTTAAAGACTCAAGACTGTTGTTGTTCAGTCATGTTGACTCTTCCTGACCCCATTTGGGGCTTTCCTGGCAAAGATACTGGAGTGATTTGCCCTTTCTTTCAGATGAGGAAACTGAGGCAAACAGAGTTAAGTGACTCACCCAGGGTCATAAAGTAAGAATCTGAGGTCAGATTTGAACTCAGGAAGATGAGTCTTCCTGATTTAAGCACAGTGCTCAATCTACTGTGCTACCTAGCCGTCCCTCTGACCCTACAACTGAATTTCACTAACCTGTTTTCTTTCTTTCTGAAGCCTTCTCTACTTATGATTCAAGATAATCAAGAAAGAAGTTCCCCTTTTTAGGGAAATACCATTAGATTGTAAACTTTTGAAGAGCAAGGACTGTCTTTTGCCTCTCTTTGTATCCTTAGCACTTAGCACAATGCCTGGCACATAGTAAGTGCTTCGTCAATGCTAATTCTGACAGTCCCATGCTAGATCCTCATCTCCCAAATGTGTTGAAACTTCCTTGGGAATCAAAAGCCTAAAGTAGTTCACCCAATCATTTTTTAAAGAGACAGGATAGTTTTCTTCTGGATTTCCTCTGAATTACCCAGTCCAGACTCCAATCAGCCTGTTGCTTCACTTGCATGCCTGTCTTCTCTGACATAATGTAGCCATAGTTCATAATTTGATTACTATTAAATTATCTTCTAGGATTAGAATCCCCTTTGGTCACAGTCCTTCACATAGCCCAGAGAATTATTCTCAGCGTACTCCCCACTGACTAGAACCCTTTCCAGAGAGAAAGTACACATATTTCTTTGCTATTCCCTGAACAAGACAGCATCTCCCAATTTAAGGCTTTTTTCACTGGCTGATCCCTGTGCCTGGAATATTCTCTCCCTCCATTTCCTCTTCCTGGCTTCCCTGAAGTCTCACCTAAAATCCTTCCTTCTGTGAGAAGCCTTTCCCAGTTCCCCGGAATACTCTGTTGATTATTTCCAAGTCACCCTGTAACTATATTGTTTGTACAGAGTTTGCTTGTTGTTTCACCCTTTTGACTAAAAATTCCTTGAGGGTAAGAATTGTTTTTACCTTTCTTTGTTGCCCTGGTGCTTGGCATATGTTGCATAATCATGTCTGACTTTTCATGACTGAGTGCTACTGTCCATAGGGTTTTCTTGGCAAAGATACTGGGTGGTTTGGCATTTCCTTCTCCAGGGGATTATGGCAAACAGAGGTTAAGTGACTTGGTCAGCCTCACATAGCTAGTAAATGTCTGAAGCTAGATTTGAACTCAGGTTTTCCTGAGTCCAGACTCAGGGCTCTATCTATTGAACCACCTAGCTTGGCACATAGTAAGCGTTTAACAAGGAAATCCTTGTGGAGTGTGCCTTGTTGACTAAAAACACTGGACTTGTACTCGGGAGACTCAGGTATGAATCCCAGCTTGGACACTTATAAGCCATGTGACCATGGGCAAGTCTCAACCTATGGCAGGCTCAATCATTTTGTAAAATGGAAATAATACCTGCACTGCCAACAGCAATCAATAACAAGCATTTATGAAGTGCCTACTATGTGTCTATCTCTGGGATTACAAAGACAAAAACAAAATAATCCTTGCCTTCATGGAGTTTATGTTGTCTTGTGGGGAAACAACATAGAGAAGTATAAGGTAAAAAATATAATATAAAATATATATTATACTCTATATACTATACTACATAGGCTATATTATATATATGTAATATACATTATATATTACATATACATAATATAAAATATGGTGAATAATTACAAAGTAATTGGAGGGGGGTTAAGTCCCAATGAGTCAAGAGGAATCAGGAAAAGCCTGAGCCTTGATTAAAACTAGGGATTTTAAAAGCCAAAGATGAAGAAGAACAAACATTCCAGGCATGGGAAAGAGAAGCACCCAACCACAGAGACAGAAAATGGAAAAACAGAGAGGGGGAAGGAAGAGAAAGAGAGCAAACATTTGGTAAACACCTACTATGTGCTAAGCATTTTACAAAATTACCCCATTTGACCTTCACAGTAACCCTGTGAGGAAGGTGTTATTATTATCCCCATTTTACAGTTGAAGAAACTGTATCACTTACAGAGAGTGACACAACTAAAAAGTTTCTGAGGCTAGATTTGAACTCAGGTCTTCTTGACTGCAGGTCCAGTGTTCTATCCCCTGTGCCATCTAGCTGCCTCCATAAAGCTGTAAGAAACCTAGTTTGACTATACCATACATGAAGTACAGCAATGTGTAATAAAGCTGGAAAGATAGGTTTGGGGGGGTGGGGGTGGAGTTGGGACAGCTAGCTTTCTCAGTGGATAGAGTACAAGGTCTGGAGTCAGGAGGACCTGAGTTCAAATCCTTCTTCAGACCCTGGGCAAGTCATTTAACCCTGTTTGTTTCCGTTTCCTCATCTGTAAGATGAGCTGGAGAAGGAAATGGCAAACCACTCCAGTATCTTTGCCAAGAAAACCCCAGATGGGGTCACAAAGAGTTGGACACAACTGAAAAACAATTGAATAACATTATAGGTGTGGCAACATTATCTGTGGAAAAAGTCCACCTCAGACCTGAAAGTGCTAAATAAATGTGAGTATTTTCTCTAGAGCTGGCAAAAACTTTGAATCATGCCTGAGCTTGTTGGGATTTCTAAGATGCCCTAAGGGCTTAAACCTGTATCATCCTGGAAAAAATCATTCAACAAGTCTTTATTACAGCATCTACCATGAGCCCAGCTCTGTGATAGGCACTGAAGTAGGATGTGAGGGAAGTTGAAGGCATAGTCCTTGCCCTCCAGGACTTCATAATCTATGTGAGGAAGAAAGGTGTTCATAGGACTCAGTAATTAACAGTATAAAATAGAATGTGATTGAAGGACAAGATAAATGGTAGCCTAGTGATGAGGTTGGGCAGTTTGGTGTGCAATAGATGATAGAACCTCAGACACTTACTAGCTGTGTGACCCTGGGCGAGTCACTTAACCCTGTTGGTTTCAGTTTCCTCAGCTGTAAAATGAGCTAGAGAAGGAAATGGCAACTGCTTCAGTATCTCTGCCAAGAAAAACTCAAAGGCGGTCACAGGAGAATGAACTCAAGGACAACAAAGTGATGAGGGTCTTCATCATTTTTGTGTTATGGATGTCTTTGGTAACCTAGTGAAACCTAGAGTCTTACTAGCTGTTTCACCCTGGGCAAGTCACTTAACACCGTTATGGACATGTTTTCAGAATAGTTTTTAGATGCATAAAATAAAACACATACAGTTACCAAGGAAGTCAATTACATTGAAGTAAAGATGGAATTTTTTCTCATCCAATTTAATCGACCCCATGAAATCTCTCCATGCATCCTTTTGGTTCTAGTATAATGGAAAGGCCTGAGTTTGGAGTTAGGAGAGATTTCAGTTCAAATTCTACCTCTGACCCTAGCCAAATAGAAGAGTCAAAAACCTTCTCTGAACCCTACTTCCCTTGACTGAAAATTGGCACTTCAACACTTTCTCAATCTTTAAATTGGGGATGATATTTTATATATATATATATATATATATATATATATATATATATATATATATATATATATATATATATATATATATATATAATCCTACCTATTTCACCATTTCTCATGACATTCGAATGAGATAATGTCCATTAACTGCCTTGAAATTCTGTTCAGTGGTGTGCAATTCTTCATGACCCCATTTGGGGTTTCCTTGACAAAGATTCTAGAGTGGTTAGCCATTTCCTTCTCCAGCTCATTTTACAGATGAGGGAATTGAGGCAAACTGTGTTAAGTGACTTGCCCACACGGCTAGTAAGTGTCTGAGACTAGATTTGAACTTAGGTCTTACAAGACTTCAGGTCTAGTGCTCTATTTACTGCATACCCATCTGCCTTAGGAAACCTTGATAACCCTATAAAAATGCCAGCTATGCCAATGCTAAATTGGTTAGAAAATAAGCTGTACAAAGAAAGAAATTGCTGTGGGACAATAAGGACATTCAGAGGAGGGAAAGAATATTCGGTGAGGATACAGCATTGGTTCAGGAGAGCCCGCCTTTCCTATGCCAGCATTGGTCATGCTGATCAAAAGCCAAAGGGAAGAGCCAGGTAACTCCTCCTAATCTGGTTTTTTGTATATAGGCTATGTCAGTGGCCAGATCCTTTGGTCCTCATACCTAATTAAGCCTCAAGAACAGCTTTAATACCTTTTAAGAAAAAACAGCCTAGACTTCATGGAGCAAGGTCTTAGGCTATTGCTCCCATCACAATACGATAAGCTTTTACCATATCCATATGAAGGAGAGGCTGTACACAAAACCACTCAAGCTGTCTCTTTCAAAAGTTAAAAAGCAAATAAAGAATAACAGCTACCATTTACTCAGTAATTTGTGGTTTGCAAAGTCCTTTGTATATGATATCTCAGTACGATATTACAGCAAACCTGTAAGGTAGGTGCCATTATTATGCCCATTATATAGATAAGGAAACTGGGATTGAGAGAAGTTGTGGCTTGCCCAGGGTCAGATAGCTAGTTACTATTAGAGGCAGGATTTAAACTCTGGTCTTCCAACTCTAGCCACAGTGTCACTTAGTTTCCTTTTAAATATCATTGCTACTCACTAAGCTTGAATTTCCAGAGTTGTCACATCTTTTCATAACAACCTAGTGTAAGACTGACAAGAAAACTGACATAATCTGATAATTCATTTTTCATTAGAAGACAATGAGTTGTTTGTGTTCATCCTTCATTGCCGAAGAAGACCATGCCATCAGAGAAATGATGACATGACTTGCACTTGACTTTGTTCTGAGTGAGGGAGGGCTGTGCAGGTCTCCAGCCTTACTTCTCCTCCAAAGCCATCTGAATCCAGTGACCAGATATTCATCAGAATGACTGGAGATGACTCAAGATGAGGCAATTAGGGTTAAGTGACTTGCCCAAGGTCACACAGCTAATGAGTGTGAAGTGTCTGAGGTGAGATTTGAACTCAGGTCCTCCCGACTCCTGCTCTATCCATTGCACCATCTAGCTGCCCCAATGAGTTAATTATTGCCTAAAGCTCTCAACCACTTTGGGAGAACAACTCTTTTTCTTCAAGTCATGTTTTCTTCACAAACAGCAACTGGACCCAAGACACTCCTTCTAAGTTTTAAGGAATTTTTTCCTCTACTTCATTTTTTTTTTACTTTAGTTCATTTTTTAAAATTTTAAATAAATTTACTGATAGTTTTGATTTTATATCACCTACATTTCTTGATGCCTCTACTCTCTCTCCCTTCCAGAGAACCATACCTAATAACAAAAAATTTAAAAGAGAAAAAATACAGTTCAGCAAAAACTGATCCACATTTTAAAAGTTTGACATCATATGTAGTATATTCTATACCCATAGTCCCTTAGCTCTTTAAAATAGGGGACAGTTGTCTGTTCATATCCTTTCTCTTGAATCAAACTTGGTCATTACAAATGTGTGCATATTCAGTTTAATTGTCACACTACAGTTGGATTGTTTTGTTTATATTACATTTCTTTCAGTTTACATCGCTGTCATCATTACATCTATTGTTTTCCTAGTTCTGTTTACTTAACCTTGCATCAGTTCCTACATCTACTTCTGTTTTTCTATATTATTAAATTCATTGTTTCTTGTAGCAGACTAATACTCCATTACATTCATGTACCATAACTTTTGTAGCTTATCTTCCAGTTGATGGATATAGTCTTTGTTTCTTATTTTTTGCTATATAAAAAGTGTTATAACTATAGTGTTTATCACATCTTTTTATTTATCATCACCTCTATGAGCATATGCCTAGCAGTAGAATCTTTGGGTCAAAATGTGCAAATATTTTAGTTACTTTCCTCTTATAATACTAAATTGCTTTAGAAAATGTTTAGACAAATTCATAACTCTACCAACCCTATATTAGTAAGTCTGCCTTTCCACAACTCCAACACTGACTCCTCTCATCATTGCCAATTTTGTGAATGTAAAGTGAAACCTTAGTTGTTTTGATTTCTATTTCTCTCATAACTACAAATGGGAACATTTTTTCATAGGATTATTAATATCTTGTTCTTATTTTGAGAACTGTTCATATCCTTTGACTAATTATCTAGCAAGAAATGACTCTGTAATATATATTTCTATTAATTGTATGTATATCTCACATATTAGGCCCTTATCAGATATATTTGAAACAAAGATTTTTTTTTCCCATTCTACTCCTTTCCTTTTTATTCTAGTGGCATTAATTTTATTCATGTAATTGCTTTTCAGTTTTATTTATAACTTTAAGGTTAGAGATGTGGTATGTTCTAGTCTACATTCTCTAATCAGGTGAGGGGTTTGGACCAAGTTCAGTATTGGGGAGCTTAGTCTCTAATGAAAGGGCAGTTAATCTCCCTGTTCTCACACTTGGTGTTACTAAATTCTCATTTTGACACCTTGGGATAATATTACTCATTGCTTGGGTTGTGACTTACATCTAGGGTTTCCCCAAAAAGAGGGAGGTAGAAAAGATACTCAACCACCTCCAAGAGATATTGTTTACCTAAGATCAGAAAAGAATAAACACAAAAAAGATAGCCTAAACAGAGGCTCAGGCTTGTCAAGCAGGACATGTGCTTTAGATACCATGTATTCACAACTTTATGGAGATTGAAACAAAAGCTCTCACCGCATACCCTTCATCATAAGCATCAAGAAACAGTCCTGATATGATTCATAGACTGAAAGGTAGAGGGAAGCTGAAGGGGCTAGTCATTCCCTTTTATATATACCCTAAATCATCAGTTCTTCTAGCTCCAAATACAAGAAAGGGATTTTTTTGTCATCTCAAAACACAATTCTTGAATCACATATGACTGGGAGTGAGTCCCAAGACTCCCACCTGGTCAATCACAACCAGGAATGGATATTCTGAGCAAGTGCTATGGTATAGTCCTCATAGGCCAATTTAAACTCCCTTTATTTGTAATCTAAATCACTTCTGTTTTCTTCCATAACCACCTCTATCTCTTGTTTTCTTAAGATGCATTTCATTTAATCTTCTGGCTGAGAATCTCTCCCTCACTCTGCCCTGTAACTGAGAAGCCACTGTCTGTATTATGGAAATAATCTATTATCTATTCAGGCTTCTTGAAGGTGGGCCTAAGATCTAGTCTTCCTTTAAGAAATCAAGGTATAGCCCTTCCCAGGTGCCCTGAGGGAATTACAGGGGCAATGTATGCTAAGTGGGTTAAATCACTACTATTGCCTTCACTACCCTCCACTTAGGACTTAATGGAACCAGTCCTTGCTCAAGAGCTTCAAGAATGTGGTACCACCAAGATCACTGACCTTGCTGCTACCTGGAAGCCTGAAACCATCATCAAGGGGACAACCCTTGTGGTGAAGAGAGGGAGGGAAGGAACAAGCACTTATTTATTAACTACCTAATATTTGCCATGTACTGTGCTAAGCATTTTATAGATATTATCTCAATTGAGAAGCCCAATATTCCTGCCACCATCAACATCAACCACTAACCAATTATCAACAATGGTCAGGTAAAGCTGTCAGAAAGAAAGCACCCTCAGGGTTTAGAACCTCCTTCTAGCTCAGCCCCTTCAGCCCCTGCACCCACTGCCTCTGAAGGTGCTGAAGTCTCCATCTTCTCATCAACCATAGCTCCTGAAGATTCAGAAAAGAAAGTTCCCACCATCAAAGCTCTTGTCCCTGACAGATGACATCAAAAATAAAAATGGTGTTATCAATTAAACTGCTACTAAGGAAGATTCATTACTATCACGAGGATTGCTGCTTCACTTAAGAACCACGGGGCCTTTTCATCAGACTTGTTTCTGGAATAATAATAGCTAGCTAGCATTTAAAAAGTGGTTTAAGGTTTACAAATTGCTTTACATGTGTAATGGAGCGTTGGGTAATGGGAGCACTCATAGAAAGCTGTACCTACTGAGGGGAGGTTTGTAAGCTTGCCTCTGGAAGGGTTTGATGATGGCTAATAGAAGGCCCTGTTCTCTACTCTGAAATGTGTGTCAGCATTCTATGGGTGTTTCTGATCTACTAACCACATGGGAAAAAAGATGGACTTCTGATTGGCTGCTGACCCAGAACAGGGAGGGTGCACAAGATTTCCTTGGGAAAATAACTGTTATGGACTTGTGGGTGGAGATGACCTTTCTCACCTAAAATTTGCATAAAGGCTTACTCTCACCACCCTGGTGTTGCTGAAAGAAATATGCCAGCATTAATGGTATGTGACTCTGCCCCCCTCATGCCAAAAGCACCCAGTCCTATTACAGTCTGTGTCTCTATTATGTCTGTTCTTTTCTGTCTTAAGTGAAGAATTGCTGGAGCTGGAATAGACTTTACCATGACCTTGTGAGTTTTAAGTGGTCAGGAGAGCCATCAGAGGTCTGTCCCACAGTCCAGAATACAGCACAACCTAGAAGAGTAACTAGAACCCTTTCTGACGACGAATGGACCCTAGAGCCAATATGCTGCAAGAAGCAGCTCTGTCCATTGGTCATGCCAAATTTGGAAATGAACTAGGTGGGTTTATCTTTAAGATTGAATCTACTCCTAGGATAGTGCTGCTCTTGTTATATCTTCTTAATAAATAACCCCTTATAAAAGTTAATTGATGTTAATTGACTAAATGATACTGAAGTGTTAAATGATATTCAATATTAGAGAGAGTACACTGGAAGAGGAACTCTAGCTAATGGCATTAGAAAGACACTCCCAACGTCTCCGCGGTACCTCTAGGATACTAAAAATGAGAAATAGTTAGCCTTGCTTTGGGGGACCTGACTCAACAATGTAAGTGAGGGTTGAGCTAAGAACCCTCTGAGGATAAGCTTAAAATAAACTCATATGTTATCTGTCTTACTTGGTCCTCATAACAGCCCTATGAGGTAAGTGCTATTATCTACTCCATTTTAACAGATGAGGAAACTGAGGATGAAAGTGCTTAAGTTAGTTGCCCAGAATCACACTTAGTATCTGAGGCAGGATTCCAGCTCAGGTTTTCTTGACTTCCAGTCCAGCCTTCTCTCTACTTCAGCACCTGTATTTCTTATCTCTTACTATTAAAATGTACAACTAGTAATGCTTAATAACTGCTTTTCAATTTGTTCATCAACAGAAATGCTTCCACTTTCCCAAGAACCATTTTGTCAGGAAGCAGCTGGCCACTGATAAATGAGCACATTCCCCTTGAAATACGATACGCCTTTCACTAACAGCAGAGAGACAATCATTTCTGGTTTGATAAAAGCTAATACAACTGACAGTAACTGGCCAAGGGATCTGACAGCCCACCACCACTGGTTCCAGAACGGGTGGAGAACCACAGCTGAGACATCTGGAAATGGCACCTTTCTTAACTGCTAGAAGAGGAAGAAAATAAAGGAAAGGAAACACCCACTATTAAGCCAATCATAGAACAGGCCTGAAGCAAAAAATATTAGCCAGAAGGGAGGAAGGGGATACATCCTCCCCAGCCCCCATCAAAAACTGAAAGCTGAAATAGCTCTTCTTTTCTTACATTTGTACAAAGGTCTCTCATGCTGGGGGGAAAAGCCCTCTAGGCGAAAGAAATCATGCCTATCCACATTTCCCTAAGAAAGAAATGCCTGTTTTCTTTTATAACCTGCCTTCCCAGGCTCTCTGCCAAGAATGTGAAAGGTACTCACCACTAAGCTTCTAAAATATATGTGCATATGTAGGTTAAGGCTGGAAGCCGGAGGACAAGCTACAGCACTCCAACCGGAAATATTTAATCTTCAACAATAATTAGAGGTATACTTCTTTCCACTTTTCAGTAGAGCTAGTTGGGTCTCTGAATTTTGATGTGCACACCAGCAGATGTCAGTTCAGCCCTAGAAATCAAAAACCCTCCTGTTCATTATGCTTTTAAAAAACATGGTAACAAAATTTTCTTAGCGATCATATTTCTTTACTCAAGTCTTTGATTTATTTTAAATGAGGATGTTTTAAACTCATGATATCCTAGGGTCACAGAGACAAATGGAAATAATCAAGCTTCTACCCCCAATCATCTGTGTGAAAGAGAATGCGTCTTGCCATCCAACATCTGTTTGGGAATAGCTCTTAGGCCAAACAGCTAATTAAAAGTCAAGTTCCCAATGAATTTTGGCTGCTACAAAATTGTGACAGATTAATCAACATGAAGAAAAAGAGGCCTGATGAAATAAATAAATGGTAAGCAAACAGTATCTTTCATTTCTTCAGCTATAACTCTTAAATGCTCCCTGGTCCAAGTTCATCTGAATTTGGATACCTGACTTGGACAAGTGCCTAAAAAGGCAAAGAGGAAATAAAAGTCATTGTACTTGAAGAACTTGGAGGATTTTCAAATTGACAAGCAAATTGCATTGTAGACAAACAGTTGCCAGTGAAGATGGGGGAGACCTGTAAATTAGATAAATTTGAGAAAGGCTCACAATGTCTTGATTTATGGCACTGTCTTTTCTGCCACAAATGATTCTGATCAAGGCAGCTCGCAATGACCAATGAAATTTGGCTTCCCATCTATCTTGTCCACATCCTTATATAAATTTTCCACAAAAGGGTCTGTCAAAAACACAAATGAGTCATATCAACATGGATGAGCTCATATAACCATCAAAATATGGAATTTGCTCAGAACTCATCTGGGGAGCAATTTACGTTTAATCCCCAACGGCATAAACAACAGTGGCGTTAATTGAAATTTATGCTAGTGGGATGATCTTTCCTTAGAGCTAGGTATTGACTTATCTGGTCCTGGGATTGTAATTAGGGTAGGTAAAAATGGGCTTTGGCCCAGGTCATCAAAACCATGAGGATCTTTTATTTTTTTTATTTTTTTTATTTTTTAATGTTTAACAATCACTGCCATACAATTGAGATTTTATCCCCCCCACACCCACCCCCCACTACCCCCCTCCCTCCCCACGACTGCATACAATTCTGTATAGATTCTACATATACTTTCCTATTGAGTATATTTTCACTATAGTCATGCTATGTAGTCAGACTAAAATAAATGAAAGAAATCGTATAACAAATCAGAACATGATACACAAACACATACACATACACAAACATGATCTGCTACATTTTGTGAGCGACTTCCATATTTCTTTCTCTGAGTGTGGAAGGCATTTTGCCTTGAGAACCACCTTTGGGATTTTTTTTTTTTATAAGAAGTTTTTGCGTTATTACAAAAATCCAAGTCTACCAGAAAAAACTCTCACACACTGTGGTCGTTGCTGTGCACAAAGTTCTCCTGGTTCTGCTCCTTTCACTCAGCATCAGGTCATATAAGTCCTTCCAGGCCTCTCTGAAGTCTTCTTGTTCATCATTTCTTATGGCACAATAGTACTCCATTACATTCATATACCATAATTTATTCAGCCATTCCCCAATTGATGGACATCCCCTTGACTTCCAGTTTTTGGCAACTACATAGAGTGCTGCTATAAATATTTTTGTACATGTGGGACCCTTTCCCATTTTTATGATCTCTTGGGGATATAGTCCTAGTAGGGATATTGCTGGGTCAAAGGGTATGCACATTTTTGTAGCCCTTTGGGCATAGTTCCAAATTGCTCTCCAGAATGGTTGGATGCGCTCGCAGCTCCACCAACAATGAATTAGTGTTCCAACTCTCCCACATCCTCTCCAGCATTTATCATTTTCTTGTTCTGTCATGTTTGCCAATCTTATAGGTGTGCTGTGGTACCTCAGAGTTGTTTTGATTTGCATCTCTCTAATCAATAGTGATTTAGAGCATTTTTCATATGATTATAGATATCTTTAATTTCTTCCTCTGAAAATTGCCTGTTCATATCCTTTGACCATTTATCAATTGGGGAACCCATGAGGATCTTGACAGCGTTTGTACAGCATTCTTCAACAGCACAGACCTGGGTTGCAGTTTCTTAATTCTTTTTCCAGGAGGATGGTTTTCATTATTAAATTCAGGAGACAAATATCCCCTCCAAAAAATCTTCAGCAGGATTTTGGTTACCCAATCCTCTCCATCAGGCTGAGGCTTCTCATGCCTGATGTGAATAGATAGGAAAGGAAGCATGTGCAATGGGGAGACAAATGTGTTATGCAACCTAGAGGCAGAGGTCCTGTGGGAGCTGTTGTTCTGACCTCCTTGTAAGACAGACCTTGCAGCTTCAGGAACCTTCTAATTCTCAGTCAGTTCCCAAAGGACAATAGGACAAGGGAAAAATACAGAGAGAGAGAGAGACAATGGAAAATTACCTGGAAAAACAGGGTAGATGAGTTTTCTGGATAGTACTAGTCTATCTCAAACAGACAGTGAAGATGGACGATAAGCTTGCTTCAGAATTAAACAGATGGAGGACAGCAGGCTGGATGACCTGTAAGCAATCATCTAGTTCTTTTAATGATCCTAAGGGGCAGCTAGATGATGCAGTGGCCTAGAGTCAGAAAGAACTGAGTTCAAATCTAACCTCGGACACTTACTAGCTATGGTGTCTAGACAAGTCACTTAACCCTGTTTGCTTCAATTTCCTCATCTGTAAAATGAGTTAGAGAAGGAAATGGCAAACTACTCCTATATCTTTGCCAAGAAAACCCCAACTGGGGCCAGAATAGTTGGACGTGACTAAAATGACTGAAAAACAACAACAGTCCTGAGTTTTTCCTTGAAAGAAAGACCCTCCCTTTCAAAAAAAAAAAAAAAACTATTGTATTTTTTCCCAATTAACAAGCATTTATTTTCTCTTTCTATGCCCTCTATTTAAAAAAAAATCCTCATAGTTAATATGCATAGTCAGGCAAAATAAAATCCCCTATTAACCATGAGACACCCTTTTAAAAATTTTTAACAATATTTTATTGGTGACATTGTATGACTTGGGGTTATGGTATATTATAGACTAAGGAATTGAAGTTGAGAGTCATCCAAAGGGCAATCATCAATCAATAAATATTTATTCAAGTGAGGTGTATGGATATCTCTGGTGTGAGGACTGCAGAGTCCTTTTCAGGGCTACTTATTCACGTTTGGTGTCCATCTGCCACCCAACTCTCACCTGTGGCTCCAAGAAGCTGTAGTATGCACAGCGACCACACCCTGTAAAATCATCTCAGCAAACAGGCTAAACCAGGTCGAGGGTAATCAAGGGGCCTCAAATCCAAAACCCTCAAACCTTCCACTCCAAATATTCATATGAACTATTTGTGCCCAACCTGTGGTAGAGCCTTCTAAGCTCATATGGGGTCAGCCACACTGATCAGCCATAGTCGGACACACTGTGTGTAATGATGTCATTTTCGTCCTATTCAAGAATGAAGGACAACAGCCAATTTATTAATACACCTACTATGTGTCAATCTCTTTGTTATGCTGGGGATACAAGGACAAAATGAAATAGTTCCCATCTTCAAACAACCTACATTTTAATAGAGCAAGCAGCATTTACATATATAAGAACGTACAAAATCATAGATATATGGTAGGTATGATGAAACTATAATATGTTATCAATCAAGAATTATGCAAGGGAAGATTATGGAAGTATAAACAGAAAATGATGAAACAAAAAAAAAAAGCAAGTCCAGTCATGTGATAAGAGAGAGGGAAAACTGATAAACAGCCATCATGTCGCACTGGTATACTTGAGATATCAAAAGAACTACAGGTCAGGGGTGCAATAGATAGAGTGCTGGGCCTGGAGTCGGGAATACTTGAGTTCAAATCCTACCCAAGAAAACTACTAGCTGTGTGATCCTTTAGAAGTGTCTTAACTTCTGCCTCAGTTTCCTCATGTGTGAAATAGGGGGTACCTATCACCTATCTCCCAGGGTTATTGAGAGGATTAAATGAGACAGAATTTGTAAAGCTCTTTGCAACCTTAAAGGATTGTATAAATAAATGCTAGCTATTATTTTTATGTTGGGTGGACATGGACAAGAGTCACCCAGGATAAGTCTGAAAGAGTAGAGGGAGTATCCACAAATTAATGAGATGAGAGAAGCTACTCAGAACTAATCAGGGAAGCAATTTGTATCTTGACCCTGTGAATTTAAAGAAATTAATTAATGGCATTAATTAAACTCTCCATGCTGGTGGTATTATCCTTCCTCAGAACTGGACGTTGACTTACCTGGTACTAGAAATTTAACTAGGTCGAAGCAATTGAAACTTTGGACCAGGGTACCAGCATTTGATGGATCCTGAAAGCACTTGGTCTCCTCTGAAGCCTAAGAAATGAATTTAGCATCTGATTAGCAAGAATCTTTAGTTGGAAGCCAAAGTCATGACTTCCATCATGTTCCCTGGTAGTTACAGCCCAAGGGAACTCTTCCCTTGTCCTACACCATCCGGCCCTTATTAAATATTCTACCTTTGGTTGCTGTGTCTGTCTCTTCATGACCCCATTTGGGATTTTTTTTGGCAAAGTTACTGGAGAAATTTGTCATTTTCTTCTCCAGCTCATTTTTTATAGATGAGGAAATTGAGACAAACAGGGTTAAGTGACTTGCCCAAAGCCACATAGCTAGTAAGTGCCTGAGGCCAGATTCAAACTCAGGAAGATCAGACTTTCTGACCTCAAGTTCAGCATTCAATCAACTGTACCACCTAACTGTCCAAACAACAACATAAGATGATGATTTCCCTTATGTCTCCTAGTAGCTGCAACCCAAGTGAACTCTACCGTTGTTCTATCCCACCCTGCTCCATTCCCTTCCCTAGGCTGAAATTTTAACTTTGAGCTTTAACATAGTGACTTCTCTGTGTCCCATATTCTCTTCCCACATCCTTTGTTGGTCGTTCCCCCAAATGAATTTTTCTTTTTAAAAATTATTTTCAGGGGCTGTTTTGTACTGCTTATCCCAGGTATGCTTTGTGTCCTTTGCCCAAGGTTCCAAAATTGCTAGTTATGCCTCTGTCTGGTTCTGGTAGCTCTCCCCTCTCTCCCTCTCTGCTACATTTTGTATTCTCTGCATGGCTTTTAATATTCTCCTCAAAACAGAGGACAGAGGCTGAAAGGAAGCAAGATTTTCAATAATAATTGAGGCCTGTAATTTGAATAATTTTAGTTCAGAATGAACCTCTATCTAAGCAAATGCTATTAAAAGATGGTCTCCAGACCAAAGACTTCATTTTTTTTTCTTTTTCAGCTTTGAGATCCTATTTCTACTGTCCCGATATATTTTGGTTCTAAAGATTCATTTCTGAGAGACATAAAGAAGTAATTGTTGTTATTGTTCAATCATGTTTGACTTTTCATGACCCTATGGAACACACTGTCCGTGTTTTCTTGGCAAAGATACTGGAGTGGTTTGCCATTTTTTTCCTCCAGTCGATTCCAGTAAATAGAGGTTAAGTGATTTGCCCAAGGTCACAGAGCTAGTTGCTTGGGGCCTGATTTAAACTCTGGTCTTCCTGACTCTGGGCCCAGAGCTCTATCCACTGTGCCACCTAGCTGCCTCTAAAGAAGTAATTAGACTCTCATAAAAGCTACCTGGTTATTGGCAGAGGCTAAGAGAGAATTAAGATGAGCTATAATTGTTATTAGTCAGTTTGGGATCTAATTTAACCTAGTAGAATTGCTCATAGAGGACAGAAGACCACACAAACTCTCAAACATGGATAGACTCAATGTAATTATCCTGCGATTTGGGGCAATGGGGTCAACCTGTTCTTTGTCCTTTGTTTCAAAGAGGACCAATAACATCAGAGTGTTATCTCGACTTTGAGAGTAAATTGGATTTAAGTGAGGCAGAGTTGCTCAGTCATCAGTCTTACTCTCTCTTCCAGAGTGATCAAAGTCCAGCGGCAGGGCAAAAATCAGATGGCCCAGGTTACAGTGAATGATCTTGGCATCTTCAATGCCTGACTAAACTCTAAACACTTCACAGTACCTACTACTTTAGTGGCCCTTCTTGGCTGTTGGAACAAATTGTTCTCATCTGTCCATACCACCAGGAGAAGTGTTCACATGCTTGGGGTAGACATCCCTTCAACTCGCCAACAGATTTGAGGTCAGTTGGTAACCCTCAATCTAGTTATCCAGGAGAAAATTTATCAGGGTGTGGTCACTGCACATGCTACAGCTTTCTGGAGCCACAGGTGACAAATGAGTGACTGAAGGACATCAAAAGTGAATGAGCTGAGTCCTGAAAAGGACTCAGCAAGTCCTCAGACCAGACGTGCTAGTCCTCCCTGAACACTCCATATGCCCCATGTGGCCATCCAAACAATATCTCAAACCCTTCGACCATCTTTGCCCTCCATTTTCTAGGTAATTTGAATATGAACAGGTTTTTAGGCTCAAATAATTCAGATACTGCAATTGTGGCTGTGTAGACCTTACCTAGAAGTAGATCAGAGTAAGGATAGCAACATGAGGGGCATTGGGTGGAAGGTCCAAAAGAGAATCCAGGAAGCAATGTGGTATATTAGAAAAAGAAAAAAAGGCACTAGACTGAGAATCAGGGAATTTATATTAAGGCTGGAATTAGTATGGGGTGACAAGGGCTTTTCCCCAGAACCTGTACACTTCTTCCTCCTAGGGGTTGTACTGTTAACAAGAGTTCCAGTTCAAGGCTGCTATCTATACACCCCTCACTCAATTACCTCCATAAAAGCCCCATCTTGGACCCATCTTCCCACCAGGATGGTATAGAATGCTTCTTTTTTTTTTTCAGTCAGTTAACAAGAATTTATTAAGCACTTACTTTGTGATACTTTGTGTCAGGCACTGTACTCATAAACTGGGGATACAAAGAAAGGATGAAGCATGGTAGCTGCCCTCAAGGAGCTGACATCTTTTTATTTTTTTTAAGGATAATGACTTTAATTTTTTTTAACATTCACTTTTATAAGATTTTGAGTTCCAAATTTTTTTCTCCCTCTCCCTCTCTCAAGATGGCAAGCAATCTGATATAGGCCATACATGTACAATCATATTAAACATATTTCCATATTAGTCTTGCTATGAAAGAAGAATCAGAACAAAAGGGAAAGACCACAAGAAAGAAAAAACAAAAAAGAGAGAAAATAGTATGCTTTGATCTGCATTCAGATTCCATAGTTCTTTCTCTGGATGTGGATAGCATTTTCCATCATGAGTCCTTTGGAACTGTCTTAAATCCTTGTATTGCTGAGAAGAGTTAGTCTATCAAAGCTGTTCATTGCACAATGTTGCTGTTACTGTGTCCAATGTTCTGGTTCTGCTCATTTCACTCAGCATCCGTTCATATAAGTTTTTCCAGGTTTTTCTGAAATCCCCTTGCTCATCATTTCTTATAGAATAATAGTATGAAATGTTTCTTATCCTTACACCCTTCCAAAGAGCTGCCTGGCCTCAGAACTCACTTTTCCTTGATCAGCAGCAAGTATAGCGTGTACCAGTTACTGCCATCCCTCTTCCACTGCCCCTATTCATTGGAAACTCAGTCCTGGTTCTTCTCAGTACCTATCCTCTTCTGCCCTGCCTTCCTGCAACCTTGCCCTCTGCAACTGTGGTCCAGTGAGAAATGCATTAGATTTGGAAACAGAAGTAAGAGATTTGAATTCTAGCAATACACAAATACTCTGGACCTCAGATTCCACATCTATAAAAGGATAAAGATGGATGACATCAGAGGTGTCAGACACACTGCCCCATGCACCCACAATGCTGCTGAGTGTAGCCCAACCCATATTAAAATGTAATTGGGAAATATTTAACAAAATAAATAAAAATACAATAAAATATATGGTTACATTTTCAAATTAAGTCAATATATGGCATTTAGGGATTATTACGTACAGGACTGGTGATCCCTATTTCTTTTTTAGTTTGATATCACTCAAGTGCTGGGGATACAAAAAAAAAAAAAGCAAAAGACAGTCTCTCCTCTCAAGAGCCTATTATACCTCCTTTTTCTAAACCAGCTCTCTTCTCCCAACTCTTTTTAGTCCTTAATGGAGCTCTAGTAGTTTTTATTTTAATTGTGGAAATAATCTCTGAGGGTTCTGTCTAGCACTAAATCTACAACCCCTCCTCTCTTGTCATCAAAATTCTCTTCAATCATAGTAATAAAAATGAATATTTAGAGAAATTCTAGTTAAAACAACTCTGAAACACCACCTTGCAGAAATCAGATTGACCAATATGGCAAAAGGAAAATGATAAATGTTGGAGAGGATGTGGAAAAATTGGAACACTAATGCACTATTGGTGGAGTTGAGAATTGATCCAGCCATTTTGAAGAGCAATTTGGAGCTATGCCCAAAGGACAGTCAAATTGTGCTTACCCTTTGAGCCAGCAATACCACTACTAGGTCTGTATCCCAAAGAGATCACAAGAAAGGGAAAAGGACTATAGAAATATTTATAATAGCCCTATTGATGGTGGCAAAATCTTGGAAACTGAGAGGATGCCCATCAATTGGTGAATGGCTGAAGAATGGCATATGAATGCAATGAGATACTAATGTGCAATAAGAAACGATGATCAACTAGACTTCAGAAAACCCAGAATGATGAGCAAACCGATACAAAGGGAAACGAGAAGAACCAGGAAAACACTGTACACAGTATCAGCAACATTGTATCAAAACATTGTATATAAACATTGATCAACTAGGAATGACTTAGCTTTTCTCAGAAATACAAAGATACAAGGCAAGTACAAAAGACTCATGAAGGAAAATGCTATCTATATCCAGATAAAGAACTAATGGATCCTGAATGCAAATTGAAGCATATTTTTCTCACTCACTTTATTCTTTTTCATGTTTTTTTTATTTTAATCTGTTTCTTCTTCCGCAACTGTGATGAATATGGAACAATGTTTTACATGATAGCATATGTATAAACTATATCAAACTGCCTACCATTTTCAGAAGAGGACAGGGGAGGGAGAGAGAAAAATGTGGAATTCAAAATCTTGTAAGAATGAAGTCTAAAAATTTTATTGATATGTAAATATAGGGAAAATAAAATACTATTGAAAGCAAAAAGGGGAGCTAATGTTTATATAGAGCTTACTATGTGCTAGGCATTATGTTAAGTACTTTATAATTATTATCTCATTTGAGCCTCACTACAACCCTGGGAGGTAAATGGTGTTATTATTTCCACTTTACAGATGAGGAAACTGAAACAAACAGATATTAAGTGACTTATCCAGAGTCACATAGCTAGTAAGTGTCTGAGGCTAGATTTGAACTCATATTTTTCTGACTTGAGGACTTGGTATTCTAATAACTATAATGCTTAACTGCCTTTTCTTCTCACAATCCTGCCATCTTCTAGAGCTCACTGAAACCTACCTTTCTCCTTAAGACACCCCATTTCTTGGCATTTTCTCCAAAGCTGGCTACCACTTCCCTGAAACCCCCTAACACACAGGGCCATGAGGAGGAGTTAGCACATGCCTTAGTCCCCACTTCCACTTTCAGATCCATCACCCAGCAACCATCCTAGTTTGAATGCAGATTGAAGCATACTATTTTCACTTTATTTTTTTTCATGATTTTTACCCTTTTGTTCTGTTTCTTCTTTCACAACATGACTAATATGGAAATATGTTTTACATAATTGCATATATATAATCTGTGTCAAATTGCTTACCATCTTGGGGGAAGAATGAGAGGAAGAAAGGGAGAAAATTTGGAACTGAAAATTTTGTAAAAAATGAATATTAAAAATGGTCTTTACATGTAATTAGAAAAAATAAAATGCTATTAAGAAAGTTTACTCCACCCTAAGATCTTTTTTGCTCTTACCTAGGGGCCTCCAGGTCATTCTCTCTTCTCCCCCAATAAATTCAGTCCCTGACTCAAAGTCTTCTCCGCTTCAACCCCTGCCTCTATAAAATACCTTGGTCTCACTCGTCTTCCTCAATCTCCTTTCCAGGTCTTCTCAACCATGCACTATCTAAAGATCCCTTGCCAAGCTCATTCACCCAAATTTACCACAGTGGCCAAAATTCTTAGTCATGACATAGGATTTTGGCTCCATGTTTTATCACTAACTTGTTATGAGACCTTTACTAAGTCATGCAGCCTTTCTGGTCCTCAGTTTCCTTATTTGTCAAATGAAGGGTTTGAATTTGAAGGCTCCTCATGGCTCTAACTTGTTGAATCCATAAGACAATGACTTAGATTTGCAAAATGCCTTATTACTATCATTTGTTTTCATGTCTAAATATATCCTGCCCTTCTCCCCTATCCAGAAAGCTGTTTGTAACAAAGAATAAGAAAGAGAGAAATAAAAGCAGTTCAGCAAAACTAATATATCAACTGATTCTGACAGAATATACTATGTTCCGCACCTACAGTCCACTACCCCTGCAAAAAACGATAGGAGCCCTAGAAAAATGACAATTGTTTGAAGAGAATCTCATGTGCAAAGGAATTTCCATCCTATTTAGGGAAGAGACTGGGAACTGGGGTTCTAAGTAAAATACAAAGCCTTATGCTTTAGAGACAGCAGCAGATGATGTCATATACCCTGGGGGCTGAGCCTGAGTCTCTGCTTGCACACTTTCGCAGCTGGATACATCTGGTAGGGGTATAACTAGGACTAACAATTGAGAAGGGAAACCCAGATTGCTCATGTAAGACATAAAATAAAGAATCTGTCTAACTGTTATTCAAAACTGGAGCAGCTATGGATTCCTTCCTGTTGGGGAAGTGGGGAGAAATCCCAGGGAATCTTCCGTTCTTTTCATATTTATAGGCAGTTGTTCAGTATAGCCTGAAATCAGATAGCTTGGGAGGTGGAGGTGGAAAGAACTCGGACGGGTGGAAGCTTGGGGTCGGGGTAAGGCTAGAGCAAGCAAAGACTAGAGGGGCCCAAGAAAAAGGTATTACTAATATTTATTCCTAAAACTCTCTGTTGAGTGGGGCTGTGTGTGTGTGTGTGTGTGTGTGTGTGTGTCCCCAAGCAAGCAATTCAATGCAGATGAAACGAATTCTCTTTATAGAAATTCTCTTTCTTCCTGTTTGCAGAAAAAAAAAAACCAAAAGAATGTCTCCTGTGGGTTGTTTTTTCCCCTAGTTTCAAAATTGTTCTTTAAAGACCCTTGAACTCCACCAACCCTGTTTCCACAATTAAAATAGAAAACACTAGAGCTCCATTAAGGACAAAAAGAGTTGGGAGAAGAGAGGTGGATTGGAGAAAGGAGTTATGATAGGATCTAGAGAGCAGGGACTGTCTTTTGCTTTTTTTTTTTTTTTTGTATTCTCAGCACTTAAGCACAGTAGCTGGAACACAGTAAATGCTTAACAATGCTTACTGACTCACTGGGAATCCATCACCTCCTAAAGTAATCCATTCCCTTTTGGGATAGCAATAATCTAGTGTTTGGTTGCTTTGAGACAGTATCTGTCTGTCTATAATCTCTGCCTATTACTCCTAACTATGCCCCTTGCTGCCATACAAAGCTAGGCTAACGTCTCTTACACTTGACAACCCTGCAAATACTTGAAAACAGCTATCATTTCCCTCTAAAGTCTTTTTAATTGCTCCTTCTTCCAAGCTAAATGTCTTATTCCACTATAACATCTTGAGGTCTACTTTCCAATTTATCAATGATGTTCCTAAAATGTGGAAGTTAAACACAATATTTCGCCTATGATCTGATGTAGCAGTAAGCACCCTGGCATAGACGGGAGGACCTGCTGCACAGGTTCTTAGATCTGATTTTCTAAATGGAAAGCAACTTTTGAGGGGTCAACAATCACCTTAATCAAGCACAATAGAGAAAATACAAGCAGGACAAACAGACAGGGCTTCCAGCTGTATGACCGTAGGCAATGCATACATCATTGCCAGCGAGAAAAGCACCAACATCTGGGTTTTCAAAGCCAGAGGCTTCTTAAAATGGCTGCCCAGCATCTCATCTGGCACATGAACCTTCTTCCAAAAACTACCACAAAGCAACACCTTACTCCAGATTATATGCACTCTTTTCCAGAGCCGGAGGGCATGACCCCTTGTGACCCAGTGCCTCACCAACAATCAGCAAAAAGTGTGAGCCCCCATACAAAATAAGTCTCCCCCAATTAAGCCTCCCTCAGTAACCCCGCCTGAGTCCTATCAATGGGTGGGAAAAATTTGTTAACTCCCATTATATCTGACCAGGGCATGTTATAGCAGGACTATCAAAAAACTTATCCTGGATGTTATTACTCTCTTGATGCAATGTAACATCACATTAGCTTTATTACATGCCATTGCTTACCATTGCCTCATGGTGAACTTACATGCCACAGAATCACCAGATCTTTTTCATATGGATTACTATCTAACCAGACTTTTTTTTTGAGAGAAGTGATTATTTCATATTAATAACCATTTACTATTGGGAAGATCCAGGATTTTTTCCCTTCATATTTCCTCATCCTCTACTAAGTCAAATCAACCTCTGAAGAACAAGGCTAATAATGAAATTAGATTTAACTTTCTCCTCAAACTTGTTCAGATCCCACCCAAGTGGGGAAGCCCATTGTTCTACTCAGGCTTCAGCTGGGGTAATGGTTAGATTCTTTGTCTAGATCAGAGGTTCCCAAACATATTTGACCTATTATCCTCTTTAAAAAATTACTCAGTGCCTCCCCTGGAAATCTACTTTCTTTAACTCTTTAATTTTTTTTAAAATTCACATCATTTCAAAAATATATGTTTTTTAAAATGATGCATCATAAATTTAATAATTTCTTGTAAATTTATGTAGTTTTTCCTGCATTGAAATTTTGATATGTAACCAAATAGTATTGTATTGTAAACAAATCATTACAGGCATATATTACTGGCAATGCATGCTGGGCTTCCCAACAATATGCTACATGCTTGTTTGCCAACACTTGCTTGTTAAGAACTGTCAGTGAACTTGACCACTAATCAACTTGATTTTGTGTGTTTATTTAGAAAACAGCATAATCACTATGACTTTAATGCTGTTACACAACAGATGAAACATGTACAAATGGATTTTCAAAATTTTCTTCTCTTCTTTCCTTATGTTTCCATTGGCTCCTTATTTTTAGTCATTGCCGCCAATTGCACCCAAGGCTATTACAGTATCACCCACTTTGAGAACCTCTGGTAGATTGTCCAAGGTTGGAGGTAGTCTGGAAATAAGAGTGACGTAAATCAATCATCTTCCCCATTCCCTCATTAGAATATGTCCTCCTTTCATTATAATATTCATTCTCATTAACTATTAACCAATCAGAGTTGATTGCTACCTGTTGGGAAGACCTACTCTTCCAAGGACATACAAGTGTTAAGAAGCCCTTATGATCCATTTTTGGTTCACAGAGATGACCAAATGACCATCCTCTTTATTAATTATTCACTAGCCATAATTAATAAAATGATTAATTACTCAGAAATTATGTCTCAAACTTTTTGTACATCTTACTATCTTGTATTTCTGAAACCGGGCTTTGAAATCCACATGTAGGATGTTATTTTTCTCCCTTTGATTTTCATCTTATTAAAATCAGCCAGATGTTCCACCATGTCTGGAAGTTTTTGGATGCTAAGTTAGTCTCTTTCCAAGATAGCTGTTATATGTAAATTTGAAAAATATGCTGTCTATAACTTTATCCAAGTCATTGCTAAAATGGTAAGTGAAAGGTTCAGATGACAAATCTTGGATGAAATTCCTTTGAGTTGACATTGATTGCTTATTGCTTAGGGTTCAGCCTTTCCACCAGTTGTGAATCCATCTAACTGTATTATCAATTAGCCCACATCTTTCCATCTTTTCCACAAGAGTAGCATGAGAGACTGCCGCATTCTCCTGATCTACCAACCTAGTAACTCTTTAACCTAGTAACCTTGTTGAAACAGGTAATGATGCTAGTTCTGCATGACCAATTCTTGATGGAGCCATGTTGGCTCTTTGTGATTACTGCTTTCTTTTTCAGATGTGCATTAGCCATCCTTTTAATAATACACTCAAGAATTTTGCCAGGAATCAAAGTCAAGCTCATTGGTCTGTACTTTTCAGAAGACTCTATTTCCTACTCTTTTCTGGAAAATCAATTCAACACTCTTACCCAAAGTCTTTCAAAGATCATTTCTAACAACTCAGCAAGTACATCTGGTGATTATTTCATGAATATAGATAAAATTTAATCTTCCCTGCTGACTTTTGTTTATCTGGGACAGCTAGATATTTTCTTACCATCTCCCTACTTATCTTCACAGATCCCCCAACTTTTAGAGTACCCAGCTAGTCCAAGTAATATTTAAATGGAATCCCCACAATAGCATACACACCTGACAAATGGTTATCCAGTATATATTTAAAGATCTCCAGTGAAAAAACACTTCCCTGACAACCCAATCTTTGGTTAGCTCTAATTATTAGAAAGATTTTCCTTACATTGAGTATAAATTTGTCCCTTTTCAACTTCCATTGCTTCTGATTCTACCCTTGGGGACCAAACTGTACATGCCTAATCCCTTTTCCAGTGACAGTCATCCAAACACATAAACATGGTTCTCAAATCCCTTCCTTCCCTCCCCCAGTCTTCTCTTCTCCACTTGGGTATTAATTTCCTATTAGCCATTTTTGTTTTATCCTTTACAGTCCAAGGATCATTCACTCTCCTCAGCAAAGAAACAAGAGAAAAAAATAAGAGTTGGGTAGTTCTACCTTTGACTTGTTATCTATTTTCATCACCACATCTATCCTGAGCAGAGACTGTCAACTTCTCACAGAGTTTGTTCTAAAAAAGAGATAAACAGATCAGCTCATGTTCACAATTTTAATTTCTTTCACAAGCTGGCAACATGCATTGCATAGGAGTTATGTCCAAAAATGGCTTAATTGGGGAGTTGGGGACACAAAGTTATATGCCCTTTGAAGAGTAGATGTGCCCAAGGGGTGCCAATCAACTCTGATTGGTCAACACACTAGAAGGTGAGCTAAAATAAAATGAGGGTGAAGTAGCAACCATACTAGCACATAGGGTGGGCAGCTAGCACAGGTACTTTGATCTGTTTTTCTAAAGGAAAGGCAGCTTCAAAGGGGTCAATAAAATCTTATTTTAATTAAACAATGCAGACAGATAAGTAGAAAGAAGTGAATATTCAAAAGGAATCCAATAGACAGCTTTCCAACTGTCTTAACAGAATAATACAGCCATCTACATATACTACTAGACCAGGAGAGTACCAACATCTGAGTAGTTAGGGGGCTTTTAACAAACAACTACCCAGAGTTTGGTCCAGGAATCAAAAGGTACTTCTCATGAGTGAGCCCCCAAAGCAAAATGCCAACTACTCAGAATATACAACAAAGACTCACTCAGCCCCTGATTGATTCAGAGCCAGAAGGCATGAAACCTACATGACTCAGCACAGCTGTGAATTATCAGGGTTCAAAGGAGATTAATCCTTCAGATGTTTACAATTTAATCTAAGCCTAGGAAACTAACTCCAAAACAAAAACCTCAACAACAAAAAATCCCAATTTGCTTACACTTACAGAGGGTCTGTGGATATGTGACTTAGGTCACTTAATCTTGGTCAAAGAGACACCAATTTCCATATCACTTTTCTTGACAATAGAAAGGAATTAACATTTTCCTAGACCTATTGGAGCAACACAATGAGCAGGAATGGAACCATTAGATTAGATAAAGGGGTATGGGGAAGCTCTGAGTCTCCAAAATAATGATTACTAAGGAAAATCATTTTTCCCATTCCCCCATCTAGTTCTAATGAGAGGTGTAGCCTTCTCAATGAATCACTAACTGATATGGTCAACACTTCATCAAAGGGTTTGGGGACTTAAAATGGGTAACAACATGGAAAGAGGGAAAGGGGAAAAAGTGATCAACATACTGACAAAGCCAAGGGGGCAGTCCTTTTAGTAAGTAAATAGACTATAGAGGTACAGATACAAAGACACAAAAGGAAAAAGTAAACAATAAATAAATTGTCCTTTTAAGGCTCAGAAACCTCATGTCATACAGCTGTCTGGTGTTTGGGACATCATCTGATAAAGTTTTCTGGTCAGAGTGTGTTTTAAGCAGTCGCCAACAGACTGTCCTCTTCAAGACTCCTTGTAGCAATCCTCTTTCTGTTAAAATCTCCCACAAAGTTGATCCTAACACAATTTAAAATTACCTTGCCAATAAACATGTCAAATAACGAAAGTTAACTCAACCCTTACGTCTCTATTATTATAAAATAAAAATGGGAACCTTGGCCAGTTGTCATGTTGATATATCTAAGAAATTCAAATTTTAAAAAAAAGAAACAGAAAAATTAGAACCAAGTTTTTATACTTTATAATAATTCATTATACATTCCCCCATCAGGAGGATGAGATTTCACTAAGGAATTAATGACACATTCCAACATATACATAAATACATTAAGTAATCAATTTTAAAACAATACATATCAAGTAAGTTATTTATAATAAAACAATTCCAACTTTTAGTCATGTTCAAATAAATAATCCTAATTAAAGTGAATGCTTCTTTTCAGGCATTCACAATATAGATACAAACCATTCTTCTACTCAAATTAATTAATTGTACTAAATAAAAGAATTATATCCTGGTTTCACAAGTCCTTGACCTAATCATCCCATACTATTATGAGGAATTTAAGAACCTTAACTTATACAGGAATATACAACTAGTAACAGTTGTCCAGGTTAAATATTTAATTAGTTAGTTATTTGGGGCAAAATCTAGGCCAAATACAGTCATCTCAGATGTTCTGGTATCAGCCTACTATTTAATAGGTTTAATATTATGCTTACCAAATTTTTTGATTATAGAAATTTGCCATAAAAGAATAGGGACATAACTATGGCAAGGGAACAATATTTCCCTAACTTCATGTCAATTCTAGACAGAAGTTATGTAGATGGCCAGTTGCATTGAGCCAAGCTTAAAGTCATCCAGGTGGGATGTTCATATTGGGAAAATTGAATCAGGAGAATCCTACCTCAGCTCATGTGGAATAGTTGTTTTCCCAAATTTCCCCATGAGAACACCCTCTGCAGTTCATAGATGCTGTTCGCAGATCCCCCACAGGGTTACTGGCAACATGGATCAGTGGCTGAATAGCATTTCTTGATAATCATAGGTGGAGTCAGACTCAGAATAACGTCAATTAACAATCCCATAAGGTCTTGAATAGCAAGTTCCAATAATCTGACTTTCAGGTATGTGCCTATCATCATGGAGAACTACTACTGCTCTCAGAATCCCTCAAACAAAGGAAACATCTTTAAAATGAGCCCTAAGCAGTTTGCATACATTCCTACATATGTATTAGTTCCTGATTAAATAAGAACCATAAGCAAAATCAAATTTCCCATTAAGATAATATGATAGCTCATAAGTTACTACTCAATAAATTTGCATCTATTTCTCAAGTTTATTATCATTGTCTAACCATACGCAATCTAAAACAATAATACACTTCAGGAATTGAATTCTTTACATATGATAAATGCAAACACTAATTTTAACCCTTGCTAGGCCATGGAATGAATTCAGATCTAAATGGCAAGATCTTTCCCATTTCCAGCTTGTTATTTCCCATTGAGCTACTAACTCTTGTTTCTCTGAAAGTACCCACAACACAGGGTCAGATAGAATGACCTAACAGCTTCCTAACCCATTCATTTTTTTTCTAACAGTACAACTCTTAATCAAACAACATCTAGATTATAAAAGAAATAACTTTTCTAACAACATAGGTGATACAATTGCTGCCAAATTACACAATATGAGAAAAATTTCAAAATATAGCAATGCCATAAACAATGATCATGTATTTAAATTTGAAACAAAACCAACTAATTATCAATCAGTTGGCCTTAGTCAGGTGTGCTTCCAAATTGCTTTACACAAAAAATCATTCATCTTATCACCATTGGCATGCTGATCGCATTTAAAAGTTCATGTAAAGTTACCAAGTATGAAACAATTACATTTAATTTAAACAGTTAATATTCAGATAGCATTTGTCCTATGACAATCAGCGTACCAAGCACTTTACAATCATGTGATCCTCTCAACATCTCTGGGAACTGGGTTCCATTATTATCCCCTTACAGAACAGTAAACTGAGGTAAACAGAACTTTCTTGGGGCCATACAGTTAATAAATTTCTTAATGCTAAATAACATTACATTTTGTGTGTGCTTAATCCTGATGGAGCACTCTCAGATATCGTTCTTGTTCCTTCAGGACAGATTTTGACTTAAATCAAATCTGGATTTATAATCACTAATGATAAACATCTTAATTTTTAAAAGTCCAATACTCTTGGTCCTTTAAAAGAAAATATCCACAAATTCATATCTTCCCTTAAAAAGACATGTGGTGACAAATCGAAGCTCTTAATTGCCTTTCCTCTACTTTCTTAAAAACCTGAAGTCCTGTCTCCTTAGAGACTTATGAGTTAAAGAGTTGCCCTAAACGTTCCAGCTCCCCATTCTCAATCTCCTGGGAATTTCAGGCTGTATATACTAGGAAATGAATAGAAAGTTTTACAAACAGTTTGAAATCACCTGTTATCATCAAGTTAGCTAAAGGATTTGGCCCAGGCAAAAAGATCTAAGGAATTTGATTTAATGACAGGGTAGTTTCCCCAGGCAGAAAACTGCAGAGCTTCTAGAATTAACAATAATTACTTGAATAGTACAAGGAAATATTTTAAGACTTTATATAATAATCTCAAATCACAGTAACCAATATCTTTACCATAATCAATATTTATATAGTGTTAAGATTTAGTAAGGCCTTCCTACAAATTTATCCTGAAAGGCAGGTGAACATAATTCCTTCTAACTTCTGGGACAGTCTCACTCTGCTTTTTCAGTTTTATAACTTGTTATTTAACTTTATTCTTGTATCCCAACTTGGCCAGTGTTGGAACCTAAAAAAAAAAGTCTAAAGTCTAAATCTCCCACTGAAAAGCCTAAGGTGAGAGTTATTTCCCAATGGTCTCTCTAATTACAGACCTTAGAAGTTCTTCTGGCTGCATTTTAAAACTTTCACCACAAACATGAAACTTACAAACACAGATATGCAGAATGACAAGACAGAGTGTGCAGAAATCTAACTTCTTGTTGGCTTTTTAGATTTAAATTGTTTTTAAGATAAACCAATCTAGAATTAGAATTTTAGATTTTTTTTAGAATTAGAATTAGACTGGTCAAAATGCAGAGTAATTTGCGTTTGAGATATGTTAATCTGGACCTTTCAGAGGAGCCCCAGTGGGGCCAACATAATTCAGGATTGTCTTTAGTCAATTGACACCAGCACTGGCAATATTTATGATCATCAGATTGATAATGAGGGAGCAATTTTGTTAGCTGGATCCTCAGTTTTGGATTTTGACCCATAGCCAGATTACAGAGGATATCCTTTCAGTATCTTGAGGCCTCCACCCAGCAGACCTGTCTAGAGGTCTCTGCCTCCAGAGACACTTGGAGAGAAAAACAGACTGCAACCTAATATGGGGAGTCCAATAGATAAGGAGCAGGGATTTGGGGGAATAAGGTTTACCCACCCTTCAGGGCTGCAACTACAGGAGAAAAGAGTCCTGTGGGCACCCAACCCCAGTGCTGTGGAGGGGGGCGGGGATAGGGAGGGGAACAGCCTCCAAATCCCAGTCCAAATCTGAGACACATGGTACCCTATCACAGAGTTTGTTCTAAGAAAGAGACAAACTAATTAGGTCATGCACACTTTTTTAATTTTTCTCACAAACTGTCTACATGCATTGTATGGGAGATATAGTCCAGAACTGGCTCAATTTGGGGATTAAGGGCATAGAGTTAAATGCCCTTCTGATGGGGTACAGATTCTGGGAACCTCCTTGAACTCTCCTTGAATCTTCCCACTTAATCTGCCTTTTCATACCCAAATCTCTTACCCTTAATTTAGCTTGGCCCTCTGATAAGGTTCAGACTCTGGGAGCCTCCTTGGGCTCCCCTTGAATCTTCCCACTTGGTCTGGCCTTTCTTACTCAAATCTAATCTTCCCATTTGTTCCGGCAGTCTCAGGAAGCCCATGGGCTTTTCATTATCATTTCAGGTCTCTGTTGCACTCCCCACCCTTGATCCCATCAACCCCATACCCGTACTGCCCCTATCAAGATCTCTGGATTGCCCCACCTGCTTCCCACCCAAACCCTCCCTAGTCTGATATCTCCTGATAGCCTCCAGCTGTTTCCAGCCTTTGACCCTCCTTGGACTTCTCCTCAGGACCCTTCCTAAACCCCTCCTCCCATCACCCTGGACCACCAGACCACCCCCAAGATCCCTCCTATACTCTTTTCTGTATTTAAGCCCCACCTTGCCTCCATGAAGGGGCTCAGATGCCATCCAGCTCAGACTCTGTCTAGCTGGGATTGTGTCTGGCCCGCTTGTGAATACAAGCGTTACAAAAGCTTAGGCTCCTTAAGAGGCAACTCAATTAGGCGAATCCTTAATAAACTTTGTTTTATTTGGCTTTAAGAAGGCTTGAGTCGAATTCAATCGAGCACTACCCGGACCGTCGGTATTTTGGGGTTCCCGATCACCCCTAAACCTCATCATCTCCATTGTCTGTTACCTCTGGATTGCTCTGCCTTCTTCCCACCCCAGCACTCCATTGTCTGCGAGAGGAGGTTATCCTCAAGCAGGTCAAGAATGCCTCCATTGTCCATCGCTATAAAGGTATAGAAAATAGATTGTCCTGCCACAATCACAGAGGGGTCTCTCTTAGTCATTGTTGTCAAGATTCTTGCTAGAGTCTTCCTTAATAAACTGATCCTTCACCTGGAAGATGGTCATCTACCTGAGAGCCAGTGTGGCTTCAGAAAGGGCCAGGGAACAGTCTATATGATGTTTGCTGCCCAACAACTCCAGGAGAAATGCCAGGAGCAGAACAGAGGTCTGTACACAAGGCCTGACCAAAGCCTTGGTATCTGACCAATGCCTTTGACTCTGTTAGTATGAGGGCTTATGGAAAATTATATCAAAATTTGGCTGCCCAGAGAAGTTCATCAATATTGTACGTCAATTTCACGATGACATGTTTGCCTGGGTTCTGGATAATGGACAAAGCTCTCGTGCGTTCCCAGTCATCAATGGAGTGAAACAGGGCTGTGTGCTTGCTCCCATGCTTTTTAGCATGATGTTTTCAGCCATGTTGTCAAATGCTGTCAATGAAGCATCAAGTTCAGCTACCGTAAATTCTTCAATTTGAAAAGGCTATAAGCCAATACCACAGTGGAGGGAGTGTCGGTGCTTGATTTTCTGTTTGCAGAAGAAATGATGCCTCTGAAGCTGAGATGCAACAAAGTATGGATCAACTCTCTGCTGCCTGTGCTCATTTTGGCCTAATAATTAGCATCAAGAAAACATAGGTGCTTCATCAGCCACCACCACATTATCCATACATGGAACCATCAGGTACAACAAATGGAGAAGTTTTGAATGCTGTGGATAAGTTCACTTATCTTGGATGGTGTACTTTTCAGGAATGTATACGTTGACAATGAGGTTGATGCACACATTGCCAGAACTAGATAAGTTTAGAAGGCTCCAAAGAAAAGTATTGTAGAGAAGTATAAGACTAACTACCAAATTGAAGGTCTACAGGGCCATTGTGCTGACCTCATTGTTGTAGGCCTGTGAAACATGGACAGTCTACCAGCACTATGCCAGGAAACTCAATCACTTCCATTTGAACTGTCTTAGGAAGATTCTGAAGATCACCTGGCAGGATAAGTTACTAGACACTGAGGTCCTTGCTTGAACTAAACTGCCAAGCATTCAAACTATGCTTCAGAGAGCAACTCTGATGGGTTGGCCACTTGTTCCAGTGCAAAATATATGCTTGTCAAAAAGACTATTTTATGGAGAACTCACATGAGGCAGGCGAGCACATGGTGGTCAGAAGAAGCGATACAAGGACACTCTCAAGGTCTCTCTCAAGAACTTTGGATTTGATTGTGGGACATGGGAGACAATGGCACAGGACCACTTAGCATGGCATGCCCACATCAAAAAGGGTGCTGTGTTCTATGAGCAAAGCAGAATTGAGATGGCACAAAGGAAAAGTAGGATATGCAAATTTGGAGTATCCACCCCAAATGTTCCCATGGACTATCTGTGCCCAATCTATGGTAGAGCATTCTGAGCTTTTATTGGTCTGATCAGCCACAGTTGGACACGCTGAAACTTGACTTTATCATGGTGATGTCATTTTTGTCCTCATCCAGAATGAAGAACAACCATCTCCCCATTGCTTCCAGCAGTTTCCCACCCTTGATCCATCAGAATCCCACTTTCTTAATCCTGATCCAGTTCCATTAAGATCCTCCTTGAACCTCTCTTCAAGATCCTCCCTAAACCCCTCCTCCCATCACCTCATACTACTAGACCACCCCCAGATCCCTCTCACAGTCTTTCTCTATATAAGATCCTTCTTGTCTCCACGAAGGTACTAAGTTTCTATCTAGCTCAGATTCAGTGTAGCCCAGATTCTAACTATTACTTGTCAATAAAAGCATCACAAATGGTGAAGCTTCTTAAGAGTTAGCCCAATATGGTGAATCTTTAATAAACTTTGTTTTACTTTGGCTAAAAGTTTGAATCCAATTCATTCGGGCAGGACCCAAGAGGTAGGTATTTTGGGGTCCCAAACACCCAAAACCTCAACATTATGGTTCCCCAACCTCAACACTTCAAACAGTAGGTGTTCCCAATCAACTTCCACTGGTCAACACACTGGGAGGTGGGCTATATTAGAATGAAGGTCTTGGGTACATGATTTCAGTCACTTAATCCTGGTCAAAGAGACATCAATTTCCATGTCACCTGTTTTGACAATAGGGAGGAATTAACATCTTCCCAGGCCTGTCTGGGCAACACTTCGAGCAGGAATGGAGCCATTAGATTAGATAAAGGGGAATGGGGAAGCTCTGAGTCTCCAAAATTATGATTAGTAAGGAAAATAATTTTTCATGAAATCCTCCTATCCCTTCTTTGATCTTCTTTCCTAACATATTGTAGTCCCTCCCACGAGCTTCCAGAGGTTGACATTGTTCCTGAACTCCATCCCCTTAGCTACCTATCTCCTTCCCCATGTATTGTTACCAATTCCCTCCCTTCAGAGTGCTAGCTCATTAGTCCCTGGAAGTTTTCAAGAAGGTCTACATTCAATCACATAAAAACAAGTGAAAAACAAAACCTGTTTTAGTTATTCTTAGATTTCATTACCTTCCTCAGACCATTCCAGACATTAGTATCCCAGATGCTTTTCTTATAATTCAACAAGCTTTTAGTTTCATCCTTTGTTAAATGCCCTAGCTCCATCTTCTGTGCATGTCTTTAAAAAAAAAAATTAAAGCTGTTAGGTGAGAGAATTTCCTGTGCATCCAGAGAAATCCCTTCAGAGACCTCCTAAAGAGTTCTCTTTTTCTTTCTTATTGAAATTTCTTCTGTTTTTATCTTCAGAACATTTTTCTTAGGGACTTACTGTCTCTTTTATTGTAGCATGAATTCAGCACTAGTCTTAGAGCCAATAGGACCTGGGTTTGAATCTCAGTTCTACTATATAACACCTGTCTGATCTTAGCTAAGTCTTTTAGCCTCAATGAGTTCTTGTTTCCTGACCTGCAAAATGAGAAGCTGAACAAGATAATCTCTCCCATCCCTCAGAGATTCCTAGTCTTGCCCAACTTCCTGCAGGCCCCAGGCTACTTTGCCTTCTTCTTCCTTTTTTAGTCAATAGGAATGTCATACCAATTACAGAAGTTAGCCCTCGGTTAACAGTGAGCATGCCCCTCTGGTTACATCCCCAACCAGCCTTCCTGCATACATTTTTCATCCTGTAAGCAGCTGTTCTAAACATGCAGAGACTGCAGGGCTTTCTATGGAGACCGAGAAGCAAAGGAGAGGTGGTCATTCCTCAAAACCAGTTGTCAGTGAAGAAAGGCCTATTTCCCACTGGTATTCCTCCAGGGTTTCTTCCCTCCTCATTTTGCCTGAATTCACCATGGTCCTCCCCAAGCAGCTGCTGAGCAAATGGCACCTCATGGAAAGGAAAGGATTTAACAAGTACATGAAGGAAGTGGGAGTGTGGATGGCCATGAAGAAAATGGCTGGAATGGCCACATCAGACGTTTATATTTCTGAAAATGGGGGTGTAACTACCATTAAGACTGAAAGCATTGTAAAAACTACATAATTCTCTTTTAAACTTGGTGGGAAATGTGATGAAAACACAGTCAATGGCAAGAAAACTCAGTCCCATTGTACCCTTGAAAATGGCATATTGGTCTAGCACCAGATGGGAAGGAACACACAATAACAAGAAAAAGAAAAAATGGAAAACTATTGGTGGATTGTGTTATGAACAATGTGACTTGTTACATTGAGAAGGCCAGACCTTAGAAGTTTCACAAAACATTTGACAAGATAGTGCACATGAAAAACCAATTTAGAATTCTAACTCAGACCAATCAAAAACTCAGTTATAATCCTATTTTGTCTTTTAGCTAATTTCAAAAATATCCTTCCCAGATCCTTCCCAGAGACCCCTTCTAGATCTCTGGCCCCCCTTCTAGATCTTTGACCCCTTTCCCCCAGAACCTCTGACATGCTGGGATATTTTCACATCTTCTGTCCTGGGTGCCATACCTTAATGTTCACTTGAGGTTCCAAGTGGAACCTAATACAGACTTCAAAATTCATAAGGGATTCCCCAATTGATAAATGGTCAAAGGATATGAACAGGCAATTTTCAGAGGAAGAAATTAAAGATATCTATAATCATATAAAAATGCTCTAAATCACTTTTGATTAGAGAGATGCAAATCAAAACAACTCTGAGGTACCATATCATACCTATAAAATTGCAAACATGACAGAACAGGAGAATGATAAATGTTGGAGAGGATGTGGGAGAGTTGGAACACTGATTCATTGTTGGTGGAGCTGTGAGCTGATCCAACCATTCTGGAGAGCAATTTGGAACTATGCCCACAGGGCTACAAAAATGTGCATACCCTTTGACCCAACATTATTGCTTTTAGGACTATATCCCAAAGAGATTATAAAAATGGGAAAAGGTCCCACATGTACAAAAATATTTATAGCAGCACTGCTTGTAGTTGCCAAAAACTAGAAATCAAGGGGATGTCCTTCAGTTGGGGAATGGCTGAATAAATTATGATATATGAATGCAATGGAGTACTGTTGCGCCATAAGAAATGATGAACAAGAAGACTTCAGAGAGGCCTGAAAGGACTTGTATGATCTGATGCTGAGCAAAAGGAGCAGAACCAGGAGAACTTTGTGTGTAGCAATGACCACAGAGTGCGAGAGTTTTTTCTGGTAGACTTGGAACTTCATAACACAGCAAGAACTTAAAAAAAAAAATTCCCAATGGTCTTCTAAGGCAAAATGCCTTCCATACTCAGAGAAAGAACTATGGAATTCATTCGCAGAATGTAGCAGATCATGTTTGTGTGTGTGTGTGTGTGTGTGTGTGTGTGTGTGTGTGTGTGTGTGTGTGTGTGTGTGTATTGTTATGTTTTGATTTGTTATATGATTTCTTCCATTTATTTTAGTTTGTCTACACAGCATGACTATAGTGAAAACATATTCAATAGGAAAGTATATGTAGATCCTATATAGAAATGTGTACTGTCTTGGGGAGGGAGGGGGGCGGGGAATCTAAGTCTTATGGTAGTGATTGTACAATGTTAAAATACATAAATAAATGAATGGATAAATAAATAAGTAAATAAAGATTCATCAGGGAATAATCCTTTCTTTTCCTCTTCAGCTCAGGACACTATCTTTTAAAATGTCTCTATTTTCCACAACAGAAAAATCCAGTCTGTTGGAAGGGGCAAAAAGCCCCACTGTGTCCCCTTCCTTTTCCAAAATTCCTTGGTTTTTCAGCTCCCCAGTTTCCACCTTTACACTTATATCCTCCTTGTTCAGATTTTTTACTCATTATCTCATTTACATTAGTCATCATAATCCTAGCCTTTAGTCTGTGCTTTTCTTCCTCTCTTTTCACAAATACTTTCTGTGACCTCTTCATTAGTTCCTCCAATGACTTATCACTCTAGTCTTCTATCTTTAGCATTTTCTTTCTTATATCAGGTCATGCCTTAGTCACAAAGTGCACTTTTAAGAGTTCTTCTGCCATTGTGGACTCAGGGTCCACCCCCAAGCATTTAGTTATCTGATCTCTCAGCCTCTGTAAAAAGACTGAGGATGTCTTCTCTTTAGTCTGCTCTGTTGTGAAGGCCTTAGAGCTAACTTTCTGTGCTTTGTTTTCTGGTGTAGTCTTCCAGTACTTTAGCATTTTTCCTAAGGGATTATCTGGAATTATACTCACAAGAGAATCCCTTACCTTTTGTGTAGGAGAATCTTACCCTTTACTTCCTTAATTCCCCATTCTAACCTCCCTCTGAGACTTTAGACAGACTGTTCGACTCCTGCTTTCCCCTTGAGGGAAAACAGAACCACAGACTAAGGCACCATGTTCACTTCATACCAATCCAGATACATCTCAGTCACACACACAGTCTTAGCCCCATAGAATGGTCTCAACCATCAAGGTAATATTTAGTCCAATTTCCTTACCTTGATCTGTGCACAGTTTATCTGACTGCCCCAGGCACCTATTTATTTTCTTTCTTTTTCTTTCTCCTCTAACTTTTTTTTTCTTTCTTGACAGTAGCCTCTTTAATTAATCTGTTCCTGTGATTCTTAACAGTCTTTGAGCGAGAATGTGGAAGAACAAGAACCATTCAAAATCAATGGGATGCATCTTTCTTGTCCTCCAGCACTTACGTCTCAAGATGTTTTCAGATCCCAGACAAGCCCCCAAGTTGTTAGAAATAATCATCTTGTCAAGAATTCTACCTGTCCATGAGTGAATTTAGAAAAAGAAAAAGATTTTAATTTCATGTTACTTCTGATGGGTGACTTGGCCTTTAACCCCTTCTGGAAAAGGGTCACTTCATAGGCACAAGCACACACCTCAAGACAATTATAAAACTCTTATTATCATCATGATTCAAGTTTCCCACCCTACATCCCATTGGTCAGCATTCCAGGGTTCACAGCCTGACAACACCTAAATCCCACCCCCTCGTGGATCTATACCCCCTGATTACATCTTCTCATTTCCACATCTCAATTCCTCCCCCCCTTTTTATCCTCATGTACTTTATTCTTTACTTAATTAAGGAAATACTAAGCCAAAAAAAGACTTTTAGTCTCCTCCCCATTTGTCTGCATCAGATAGCATGAGAAAAGAGAAGAGTGTAATTTCATTGATATAAAAAATCCTAGGTAACAAAACTTCTCCTAATAACCATCTATGACTCTACTGAAATTTATGGTCTCACTGAGTTTCCTGGGACAGGTTCCTTAACCTGAGAGGTTAAGGGACTTGTCTACAATCAGGTAGACATATTTTCTTAAATTTCCTTTTTTTTTGGACATAACTGATGCTAGAATATATTTTGTTCGACAATATATCTTTGTAATGAGGTTTTTTTCCTTAGTGAGTATGGGAAAAAGAAATGGGAGGGAGGAAAGTAAGAAATGAAGATAAAATAAAATTGAATCTGAAAAATAAAAGCAAAGCAAAATCAGAATCACACAGACAGTATACTGCGTCAGAGCTAAGACTTAGACCTAGGCTTTCCCAACTTAGAGGTTACCATGGCATTTGAGATAAGACTTTAATATTTGTATTTGTTCATTTTTTCCTGCCTTAGGAGCGGAAAGTTTGCTAAATGTAGTGATGTGTATGATGTGCTACACATTGGCCATGCCATGGGGAGATTTCCCAGATTAAATAATGAGTTAACCTGGTCTTGTACAATGGACCAATGCACTTGATCATAAGTAAGAGTCCAGCTGGACAAATTCCAAAGTCTACATCAGAGCTTGTGTTCTGGGAGTGAAGACTATCTTCATCTGAGGCTTTGAGATAGCTGGATGCACCAAGCCTTAATCGAATCATCATGGACCACATTAGGTCTGGGAAAGCTGAGATGAAATTAAATTAGATTAAATTAGAAAGATTAGTTGCTACTTGGTCTAGGACTAGGTAAAATTCCTTTATCAGTTCATCAATAAGCATTTTATCTGTCAGAAACTGATTTTACACTTCCTGTTATCTTGCTTTGATGAATTATTTCTACATTTAGATATACTCCTTCATCTTGTATACAAACCCTGGAAAACACAGTCTTTTTGTCTGTGAAATGTATGGGGGAAGAGAAGGCAATAGGCATTTGTCTTGTACCTAATGCATGTCAGGCACTGTACTAAGTGCTTTTACAAATATTGTCCCATTTGATCCTCAACAACAATTCTGTTATTATCCCCATTTTCTTGTTGAGGTGTTGAAGGCCAGAGTGGAGTGTGGTTGACAAGATCAGGATAGACCTTCGGGGAAACTGTTCTCTGAGACTGTGCTCATTATCATCTGGAATCCTCTCCATGCCCCCCAGATGTTGCTGTCTCTGTGAGACAAACAAAAGAATTACAGAAAACAAGGGATATGTAAAACAGATGCCCTCTAGGCTCACAGTCTTTAAGATAAGACTGATTAAATCACTAGGGCAGGAGACATGCAGAATGTCACGCAGGCTTGCAGTTTATGTCTATAAATACCCTGACCCTCAGATTAATAAACAGAGTTGGTCTATCTTCTTCTGCCTCCCGTGTCTTTCTTCTTCACCACATCACCAAGCCATGTAGGGATACAGGCCTTCCGCTACATTGAGGCAAACAGAGGTGAAGTGACTTGCCTAGGGTCATACAGTTAATACTAAACTGAGGCTAGATTTGAACTCAGGTCTTCCTGACTCCAGACTCAGAGCTCTATCTACTATATCACCTAGTTGCCTCGGAGACCCCATTCTTGGTGAAGGAAAAGAAGGAAGAGATACCAGATCAGGCATTTAGTTTACAATGGTTGTAATCAGGACACATTGGGAGATGTCATTAGGATTCTCTGAGATCACAGATCCGAACTCAGGGAAGTAAGCTACCTCAGGAATTTAAGACAGTGGACAAAGTCCTCGACCTGGAGTGAGGAAGGCCTGGGTTCAAATCAGGCTTCAAACATTTACTAGTTGTGTAACCCTGGGCAAGTCACTATCTGCCTTAGTGTATCATCTATAAAATGGGGATAATACTAATACCTGCCTCCCAGAATGGACACAAGAATAAAATTAGAAAATAATTGTGAAGTGCTTTACAAAACTTAAAATGCTTTATAGATGCTAGTTATTGTTGTATAGGTCCAGGAAACTCAGCCTTGAGTTTTGGCTCAGTGAGGTGGAAAGACTGGAAAGTAGTCAAAGATAAAAGCCCTAGGGCTAAAGTTCAGGTCCCTGGATCAGCTTCAAGAGAAGACCCAGGTAACCAGGAAACTGAGGAAACCAAGTCTGAGTCAGAGGAGCCTACCGCCCACAGCAGGATCCTTCATACATTGCAATTATGGAAGGTGATGAATTTCAATAATATTCATTTTAATAAGCATTTATTAAGAATGTACTATGTGCCAGAGTCTGTGCTAGAGATATAAACATTAAGCAATATTGACAGTTCTCACTTGAAGTAAATTCATATTATGCAAATTCAACTTTAGATAAAGAATTCTGAAAGAAATCTGATTCCAAGAAAATTACAAAATTCCTGACACAAATCAGGTGCTGTACAATATGATGCGGGTAGCGTACACAGTGGTGGGAAGCTGAGAAACATCTCTAAGTCAATTTCCCGTGTCTTCAGACAGTGATACTGTTCCTTTGCTTGTGTTCAATAGTGATCCTTATATTTTCACCATGGCTGGCAGAAAACATGTTCAGTGAACCATCTCACAAGCATGAAGCATTAGACATGTAGATGAAAAGCAAAACAGAAAATATGAAGGCAAACTTGTCATTGATTGCACATGAATCTAGTCTTGGGGTGATCACTATGAACACCATAGTGAAGGGGATACTGCTCAAATAAAGCATTCAAAATGCAGTGTTTGCATGAAGATGAACTATCTGTTGAAACAAAGAGACAGTGCTAGTCTAGAGACAGAGAAAATATTATTTTGTGGGTGGAAGACCAGACTAAGAATATTCCTTTGGGTTTGACAGATTCAAACCAAAACTCTTAGAAGATTTAAAGGTAAAGCAACCAGAGGCAACACAGGTATTTCAGCAAGCAGTGGTTGGTTCACACGGTTTAAAAATCATGCAGGATTTTATGTGTGTGAGGGGAGGATGCTAGTGCAGATATTGAAGTAGCGACAAAGTTTTCAGAGTTCCAGTAAAAAAAAAAATAGATGAAGGTCCCTACTTACCAAAGCACATCTGTAATGTAGATGGAAACCTCCCTATTTTATCAAAGAATACCATCTCAAACTTACGTTTCTGGCAGAAGAAAAAATTATGCTGGGGGGGAACAAAGCTTCAGAAAACAGTTACTCTTCTGCTTAGAGGGAATGCATCTGGGACTTGCAAATTAAAACCTGTTTTTGTGCGTCACTCAGAAAATCTCAGAACATTGAAAGGAATTAGCAGCATTTCATTAACCCTAAGGCTTAGATAACCCTTATCATCTTTGAGCAATGGCTTGCACATTACTTTATTCTTGAAGTCCAAAAGTTTTGTCACAAGAATGACATTTCTTTCAAGATTCTACTTATTTTGTATAATTCCCAGATCACCTTCCCTATCTGGATTATTTTAATGAAAATGTAAAAATTATCTACCTTTCCCCTATCACTACCTTATTATTACAACCTATGGATCAGGGAGTGATGCTGAATTTCAAGGAGTATTATTTCCTTACCACATCTGCCCAGGTAACTGCAGCTTTGAATGAAGTTAAGAACTTGACATTGAGAAACTTCTGGAAGTCCTATAATGTTTACCATGCAGTCCAGAATATTGTTAAGGCATGAGAAGATGTAACAGAAACATGTATGAAGAGTTTGAGAAAAAGTGTGCCCAAAGTTCATTCCTGATACTCCTGGATTTGACAAAAATGAAAGGTTTGAAAAAGTAACTAACAAATTTGTAAAATTAGCACAAGAATAGAAGCTGGAAATGGATAAGAATGATGTGGAGGAATTAATTGAGTCTCATGGAAAAGAACTGTTCAATGAGGATCTGATTGAGCTAACTGTAAAAACTGAGAAGAAAGAAAAGGAAGGTTCGGAACTTGAGGTCGAACCAAAAAGCTTCACAACAAAACAATTGGCAGAAGATTTCATTGTTTGAGTGAATCTTTTTCTTGTATTGAAAAGATGAATCCAAATACTTCAAGATTTTTTAAAGTTCAAAGATTAGTTGAGGATAATATTGCTTGTGTTTGTTATACATATGAGGGGAAAAAAGAGCTCCAACATCTCTTGATAGCTTCATTAAAAAACAGGTGCACAGCCAACCACTAGTGATAAAGGCTAGGTGTTGTGGTTGGGGGGGTGAACACCTTTGTTAACTTTGCTGTGCAGTATTAGTCATATCTTACCATGAAATTTACCTTTTATTTCATAATTTTGTTTATTATCATGGTACAGTATTTAATATTTTGGCATTTTAGTACACTTAGTACATATTATTTTATGTATGCCTTCATTATATAGGCTAAGTGAAGTGGTTGGGTAGGGACAAGTTTGTATTATGTAAAAATCACTTAATGTGAAGGTCTGCAGAGCTATCCACATACCTGTAAAGTGAGAGCTCTCTGTGTCGGTCCTCAATGATTTTTCCCATAAAAAGGGGAGAGAAAATGTACATAAATAACTAAATGTCAAATTAGCATATAACAAGAGAAATCCATACATAAGAGCATGAGAAGTAGAGGAAGGGGTTAGGGATCATTTCTAAGGAGAGGGGAGGAAGGAGATCAGGGAAGGTTGCATAGAAGTGGGATGTGGGCTGGACTTTCAAAGAGAGGAAGGATTTCAACAGTCTGGGATGGGTGGAGGTGTCGAGCAAAGGTACAAGGATAAAAGATGACCAGGTGCAAATGAAGACACTGAATGATTTAGTTTGGCAAGAGGCCATGAAGACCTGAATCACAGAGGTGGAAAGATGAGGAAAATTCTTGCTGAGGCGGAATTGACAAGGGCTTGGTGGTTAATTGAGCGTGGGGCAAAGAGAACGAGAAGAGTGAAAAATGTTTCGGTGGCTTTGAACTCATGTGACTAAAAGGATAGTGCTACCATCAACAAAAAATATATTAGGAGGAAGAACTGGTTTGAGGGTGCGAAAGGATAAGACAGGGAGCACAGGTTTGGACATGCTAAGTTTGAGGTGAAATATTTGAGTACAGATAGCCAGCAGGGCATTTGAAATAGAGGATTCTAGCTCAGGAAAATTGATGTAGATTTGACTGTCATCTCACGGAAACAATGGGAGAAAATTCTGCCGTGGAATATAAGCTTCTTGAGGACAAGGACTGTTCCATCTTTCATCTTTCTATCCCCTAGAGGGCAACACAGCATAGTATACAGAAAGACAATTGGGGAATCGGACCAGGGTTTAAGTCCTTACTCTGATACATACTAGCTGTACAACCTTGGGCACATCTCTTAATTTCCTGGGACCTAGGAAATTCTTTATGGCTATAAATTGTTGAGTGATAATCTGCTATATGTATGTACAATGGTAAGACAACTAGATCTAACCAGAGCCAGTCACATACAACTGGGCACAAGACCCTCTTGATAACAGGGCAAATTTAAACCTGACAGCAGTACCATAGGTGAAGAGCAAACTTTGCTTTTAGGGTTATAACTTACCTACTTTCCTTCAGATTGTGGAAGGCATAAAGAGGAGTGGGATTTTAAAATTTAAATTTATTTTTAATATTTTTAATTTTTAAAAAAATTGTGCATATGAGGGTGAGTTTTGTTTTCCTTATGTCTACCCTTCCATTGATTCTGGAAAGAAAACAAAAAAAAAAGAGCATTTAATGGCATTGAAACTGTCCCCAGAGTAGGGTACACGGTCACAAAGCATGTCTGTTTTGATTCACATTCTTTCACTATTGGGGAACTCTTGCCAACCTCAACCAAGGACTGCATTTTACTTTTACTCGGGGGCTGCTGGGGGTTCCCATAGACCAGAAGTTCTTAATCTGAGCTTGATGAACTTTAAGTATGTGTGTATACATATATATATGTATATGTATGCATGTATGTATATTATATATGTGGGGGGGGTTGTGTGTGGGTGTATTTCAACATAATGTGCTTCCTTTATAATCCTATGTATTTATTCTGGAAAGGGATGCACAGGCTTCGAGAAACTGCCAAAGCGATCTACAATACAAAAAAAATTAAGAACCTATACATAATTTTATTGGTCCTACTTTCCTGTTATCCTGTTTGGATACTAAACTATGTTTGGGTGAAGAACAGCCATTCTAAAGTGACCTGTCCTCAGATGACCCAAGGAGTATGGCAAACAGGCCTGGAGTCCATCTGGTCAGTTCTTTCACTTCTAAACAGAGTGGAAAACAGGGTGGCATCAGAGAAGTCCAAGCGTCATTCTTCAATGGTTTCTTTATCCAGTTTCTTCTGTGCTCCCTTATATTAAAATTAGGACCAGTTCAAAATCCAGATGTGCCCTCAAAGGAACAATTTATGAGGACTGAATAAAAGTTTACTTTTCTCTTTACTGCTCTTTCCCCAATTCAATGAGGTCATCCTGATCCAATTCTATATAACTATTGTCAAATGGAATAGGCCAGACCTAACTCAAGCTGGACTGGTAACTCAAGTTCAAGATGAGAATGGAATGAGATACTTGTAGTCTAACAGTTACCAAAGAAGGTTTACTTAGTTTACTTATTTATCAAGGATACAGCATTGATTCAGGTGATCAAGGCTTCCTGGCATCTGTGCTGCCCATGCTGATCCATTGATCAGAAGGAAGGGCAGGTAGTCTTGCTCTAGATTTTGTACTTGGGGAACTAAAAAGCTGAGCTTTAAATCCCCATAACCAATTAAGCCAGAAGGATGGTTTTAATACTTAGGAGCATAGATTTAGAACTGAAAAGACCCATCTAGGTCAAACTCCCTTCATTTTACAATTAAGGCCCAGAGGGATTGTGACCTGATCAGAGTCATAGAAGTAATAAATAACAGTCACCATTCTAACTTATATCGTCTTATATCTAAATCCAATATACCCTTTCTATTGTACGCTTCCACTAAAGCACACTGGCATCTCTGAGGGGGAATTACCTTAGCCTTCCAGTGGTAGGGCTTTAAGATATTACTCCTACCACATCTGACATTCAAGACTTTCCAATCTAATGGCATACTATCCTTGCAGTCCTTCCCTCATAATACCTCATATTTTCAAATTTTCTATATCCTCTTCCATCAGGCCATGTACTTTCCCACCTTCGTGCCTTTGCTCCCTCTGTTTCCTATATGTGGAATGTTCTCTTCCTCTCTCTTCAACTATTGAATCCCTACCCATCCTTTTTTAAGTTGAGGATTTTTTTTACCAGTTAACAAGAATTTATATTTTCTTTCTTTCTTTTTTCTCCCCCTACCCAAAAAGAAAATAAAAAGGAAAGTCTTATAACAAATATGCACAATCAAGTGAATTATTTGAATTCTCTTATTGGTCATGTCCAGATACGTATGTGTCATTGTACATTTTGAGTCCATCACCTCTGTTGTAGGAGAGAGGTAGCAGGATTCATCTTTAGTCCTATGGAATTATGGCTTGTCATTACACTGAGCAGAGTTTTTCAATCTTTTAAAGTTGTGTCTTCACAATGTTGTTGTCATTGAATAAACTGTTCTTGTGGTTTTGCTCTCTTTACTATACTTCATTTGATACAAGTCTTCCTAGTCCATTCACACCAACTCAACATGCCTTCACTCCTACTCATCGACTGCTGAATAAATTTGGAGAAAGCCATGAAATTATAATAACTAGGTACACTACAAATATAGGTTACATAATTTCAACTGGACGCTCACTGCAGTAAGATCTTTTCACACCTCCATAACTGATTCACTATCATATAAGGGCTTTTCCAAATCTTTTCAAATCTTCCATCCCTAGCTGAGAACCTTTCTTCATATTTCACTAAAATGACTGAGGTCATTCATGAATTCTCTCTTCTCCCCTCCTCATCTCATATCACTCAGACACGTTCTGTCACTATCTCCTAATTTACCCCTGTCCCACGTGAAGAGATGGCCCTCTTTGCCAAGGGCAGCCATCCTGTGTGCACATTCCAACCTGTCTTCTCCAGTAGCTTGTCCCTAATAGTATTCCAACAATCTCACTTATCTTCAGTCTCTCCTTGTCTACTGGCTGCTTTCCCACTCCCTATAAACATGTCCACATCTCCCCCCACCTTCAAAAAACTCTCTCTTGATCCATTCATCTCTGCTATCATTCCATGTCTCTCTTCCCTTTTGTGGTTAAATTCCTTGAGAAGACCATCTACGGTGGGTCCCTCCACTTCCTTTCTTCTTGTTGTCTTTCTTAATTTTCTACATTCTGATTTCTGACTTTCTCATCTAACCACAACTCTCTCCAAAGTTACCAAGAATCTCTTATATGTCAAATCTAATGGCCTTTTCTCAATCCTCATCCTTAACTCTTCACCCTTTGACACTGTCAAACACCATCTTCTCCAGGATATTCTCTTCTCTCTAGGTTTCTGGGACACATCTATCTTGGTTCTTCTCCCTGTCTGGTCACACCTTCTCAGTCTCCTTTGTTGCATCTTCATCTAAGTCATACCCACTAATTCATGTCCTGGGCCCTCTTCTCTTCTCCCTCTGCACTATTTCACTTGATCTCATCATCTTTCATGGATTAAATTGTCATCTCTATGCTGATGATTCTCCAGTCTTATCCTCTATCCTGACCACCAGTCTTGTACCTCCAACTACCTATTTGATATCTAGAACTAGATGTCCTGCAGACATCTTAAACTCAGAAAACTGAACTCATTATCTTCTCCCTTTCCCCAAACCTTCCACTCATTCAAACTTCCCACTGCTGTCAGGAACACCATTATCCTCCTAGTCACCCAGGCTCAAACCCTAGTTGTCATCCTGGATTCCTCACCATCTCTCAACCCCATATCCAATCCATTTCCAGGGCTGGTTGATTTAATGTTTGCAACATCTCTCATATATGCTACCCTTTTCTCCTCTGACACTGACACTGCCTTGGCGTAGGACCTCATGACCTCACACCTGGACTATTGCAATAGCCAGCTGATTTGTCTCCCTGCCTCAATTCTCTTCCCATTCTAGGCCATCCTCCACTTAAATGACAAATTGATTCTCCTAAAGATCAGGTCTGACCACAGCATCCCCTGTTCAATAAAACTCCAGGACCTCTGTCATTCAGTCTTTCCCAAATTGCTCCTATCTTGACCCTTTCATAACTTGCCTCTATCTTTCCAGTCTTCTTATACTTTACTCACATTTACTCTATGATACAGACTACTCAGTGGAATGACAAATACTGAAGCTGAGGCTTAAGTACTTTGGCCACATAATGAAAAGACAAGGCTCATTGGCAAAGACCCTAATGTTGGGAAAGATTGAAGACAAAAGGAGAAGGGGATGACAGAGGATGAGATGGACAAATAGTGTCATGGAAGCAATGAGCATGAGCTTGGATAGACTTCAGGAGATGGTGGAGGATAGAAGTACCTGGCATGCTATGGTCCAGGGGGTCACGACTGAACAAATGAGCAACAGAGCTCTTTGATCCAATAATCCTTGCCACTTTGCTGCTCCTCAAACAGAGCACTCCATTTCTTGACTCTGCATTTTCACTGGCTGTTCCCTATGCCTGGAATTCTTTGCCTCCTTAACTCTGCCTCCTGACTTCCCTAGCTTCTTTCAAGTCCCAGCCAAAATCACACCTGATGCAAAAACCTTTCCTAAATCCCTTTCATTCTAGTGCCTTCCCTCTGTTGAGGATCTTCATTTTATCCCACACTGTACATATCTTTTCAGTAATTAGTTATCCACATGTTGTCTCTCCCATTAGACTGTGAGTTCCTTGAGAATAGATTGTCTTTTGCCTTTTTTTGTATCTCCTTCTTTTAGCACAGTGCTTGGCACATACTAGATGTTTAGTAAATGCTTATTAACTGATAACTCATCCCTCAAAATACATTTCAAATGCCTTTTCTTCAAGGAATTCTTCCCTGATTTTCTCATTTCTCTCAAATGACTTCATATCATACTTTGTTTTGGAATTATCTGACACACCTAACACATAATATTGTCCATTATACTTATTTGTATCTGTATCTTATCTCCTTTCTGTAGGCTCCACCAGGGAGGATCTTATCCAAACTTCTTATCTTTTCTAATAACTGGCACAATACTCTATATACTATAGATGAATGAACATGTTCTAAGTGCCTACTGGGGATACAAAGAGAAACGTAAGACAGTCTTTGCTCTCAAGTTGTTTATATTCTAATTGGTAAGATAATACATAAGGAAGTTTTCAACTGCAAGCAGATGGAAAGGTCCCATAGTCCTTAGGGTTCAGTGGCAAAGTGGGTAGTAACTCTTCTTCCTTAATGTCAGTTTCACTGATAAAATCATATCGGTTTCTGATTTTTGACTATTTGACAGCATCAAAAACTTTGGTGACCAGAATCTTCTTCTCTGGGTCTTCAGCAGCTGTGGCTATATACTAGAATTTGCCAGGCTGCCTCTCCATGGAGATGCTTCTGAGTATACTGCGTGGGAAGTATTGCCATTCCCAAAGTTGTTGTTGCATTCAGGGTCTCCAACAGGGTGGATGGGAGAAAGTGATCAATGTGGTGGTAGTGATTTGACTATCTAGCACCCAGGGTACCAAGCGGCTTTGGCTAGGCTGGTAAGTGCCAGTTGGTTGGTAGTTGTTGGGTTGGCTGGCCCCCTCACCACAAGGGTTGCCTCCCAGATTGTGGCTATGAGGGACTGGAAGCAGAACCAGTGGTTTGGGGGTGGGCTATTACAGCCAGGTTTCCTATACTTCATTTTGCCACTTGGTGGCATTTGATCAGCAATTGTTAATGGCTATGATGCGGAATTTGTTTGGGTCCCTTCACAATCATTGAATTTTCTCCCTCTATGCTAACTTTAGTGGCTGGACTGAAGACAGGTGTAGAGGTGTGAAGTATATCACTATTCTTGAGCTATTAGCATTATTACTATTTTTATGTTTAGCTCTTGAGCTAGATGCTTAATGAGTGCTTCTTGAATGGATAGATGAATGAATGAAAAAATAAAAGAATACATGGAGAGATAGAAGACAGAATCACATCCACAGGTCAGGGTGGGGATTCATTTGGAAAAGAATCAAACCTCATCCTCTAAGACCAGAGATAAAGAAGATGAAATAGAGAAATATAGAGTAAGAGATTATGAGAGTCTTCCTTGACCACTCAAGCCCACAGTGATCTCTACCTCTTCCATTTCCCCTAAAGCTTTTACTGTCTGTATCAACCATTTGGCACCTGACATAGGCTGCTTTGAATTCTCAATTCTTTGTTCATGTGGATATGTCTTATCTCCCAAAGTAAAAGGTGATAACTCTGAGGTCAGGATCTATGATCTCAGATTTGTGTGAGCATTCTGTCAGCACCTAACACAGTGCTGGACACATGAGAATTCCCCTGTAAGTATTTGTTATTTGGTAGAGATTATGAGAATAAAAATTCATCTTACAATTTGAAAAATTGCATCAAGTCAAATAGGAAGCACCTACCTCTTTATCCATTAGATTCTTAGCTTGAAAGGTCATTAAGGCTGGGCTCTGAATTGAATTAAAAGATTGGATCACTTCATTATGAAACTCTCTTAGATCAGCAAATGAGATCAAGGGCCCTTCTTCACATTTCCCAGGACAGCAATTCAGCTTTCACTAGACCTGCTTTCTAGGCCACCGATCTGGGGCAGCTGAGCCTCCAGCAGTCAAAGGGCTGCCCTGGTTATACCACAGAAAGAGCTTCTGTCATTTATATCTGACTGAAGTCCAAAGAAGGACTTAGACTAAAATCCCAAGTCACTCTTTCTGTTTCATTCTTTTAACCAGTCATTTTTGATCCCTGTGGTTTATCTGCTGCTAAGTTTTTCCACTGCTCACGTAAACGTGTTCTATCTATGTTTTCCCTTCTTTTCCTTTAAATACTCAAGTTATTTACTAAGTGACTAATGAAGTGGGAAAAGCACTGACCCTGTAGCCAGAGATCACAGATTCATTAAACAACACTGCCACTGACGTGACCCTGTACATTTGAAAGCAGGTAGGTAGTGTAATGTATAGAGTGCCTCAGTTTCCTCATCTGTAAAATAAAGGTAATAATAGTAGTGACTGCTTAGGGTGGTTCTGAGGCTCAAATACTTAATATATATGAAACATTTTTTCAAACCTTAAAGTATTTCATAAATGCTAGCAATTATTATTTTTGGGGTGTTAGCTTCATCTATAAAATGACGATTGGGCTAGATGACCCTTAAGGTCCCATCAATATTAATCCTATGTACTAGGTGATGGAATTACAAAAAAACAGAAGTTTTTTTTTCTTTTCTGCCTTCAAGAAGCTTAGATTGTACAGGGGTGAGGGAGGAAAATAAAGTTTGTGGAGACAGAGACATAGCACCTGGACAAAGCAGAACAGTCTCAGAAAACTTTCTTTAAAAAACAATTTTAGGGACAGCAAGGTGGCACAGTACATCAAGTTGTGGGCTTGGAATTAGGAAGACTCATCTTCCTGAGTTCAAATCCAGCCTCAGACACTAGCTGGGCAAGTTACAACCCTGACTGCCTCCAAAACCAAACAAAAACAAGTTTAAGTTGATCTTTTAGTTTTTAATTTTAAATCTTTATTTTCAGTTTTAAATTCTCTCCCTCTCCTCCCTCCCCCACCTATTGAGAAGGTAAGAAATAAAATTTTTTGTTTTGACAGGGCTGGGAACTGGACCTGTGATATAAGGAACTCCCAGATGAGAGACTCCCTCTACCAGTACAACCTCTCTACAACTTCAAGGGTGGCCCAGCAGACCGAATGGTTAAGTGACTTGTTCAGTCACACATTGAGAATACCAGAGTCAGGACTTAAACCCATGTCTTCCTGATTTCAAGACCATCTCTCAGTATACTACATCATGATGGCTCCCTTTGTTTTTACATTACCTTCCTTTCCAAAAATACATTTTTTTCTCTCTCCTTGAGTTACTCTTTGTAACAAAGAGTTTTTAAAAAGACAAATTAAAAAAGCAATACAGCAAAGCTATATGCAATATTTTATGCCAGTTACCCAATTCTGCAAAGAAGGGGGGAGGTGTATCTTCTCAATCCTTCCCTTGTGCCAGGCTTGGTTGATCATTTTAATTACACAAAGTTCAGTTTTCTTTTTTTCCATTTGCTTTTTTGAAGTCATTGTGCTTTATTTTCCCTGTTTTGCTTATTACACTCTATATTATTTCATAGTAAGGTTTCCTGTTCACCTTGGAATTCTTTCTTACCTCTTCCCCTCTCCCCATTTCTGACTTGAGCTGGCTCACCCCTCCTTAGGCAATAAGGTTGTTCTCTGCCCTTAGTCTGGAGCCTACCATATTGGTGTTGAACTTAGTGCAGAGACCCAGTTGGTTTAGCCCTAATGAAGTTCAGACCTCCCAAACTCAAGCATTCCACTAGCCTCAGCCTCCCTGGAAGCAGAGGTGCAGGGCATTTGTTATCACATCAGGCCTAGTACTCATTTCTTACTACAGTTATATCTCATTACATTAATATACCACAATTTTTAGACATTCTTCAACTGATAGTCATCAGCAAACCCTTTTAATAAGCAACTAGTGAGTTTTTCATTTTTTTAAAAATTATAATGAACAATAATCTATTTTCTTGTCCTCTTCCATTATTAAAAAAAAAGAAACACAAAAACATTGTAACAATTATACATAGTCCAGTGAAACAAATTCCCATATTGGCCATGTCCAAAAAGTATATGTACCTCTCTATCAGGAAATGAGTAAGTATCACGCTTTATCATTGTTAAGTAGTGTCTTTTTTAAATCCTTCAACTGAGAGAAAAAAGTCCTGAAAAAAGGATTACATTTGGTCTCCTGACTCCTACCAACATTCTGAAAGTATGTAGAATTTCAGAAGCCACAAGCTAAAAACTTGCAGACCATCCTCCCTTTAATCCCTGCTACTCCAGCCTTATTCAATAAAATCCAATGAGTGTTGAATCTCTAGGGAAGGGGAAATAGATATTACCTAGATAATTAGAACCCACAGATAATCCTCTAAATCTCATTTACTCATTAGTTTCAAGCCCCTCCCTTCCCAATATTTTGAACTAGAGTTTCCCCTAAGTACTCAAATCCTATTCTCCTGGAGTACCAAAGAAGATGCTAAAAACTACTGTTAGTGACAATCTGTGGTTTGAGATAAATCCCAAACCTGATTTAGTCATTAATTTCATCCTCCTTCTCCTCAAACTTTGATATAGAGGTTCTCTGCTTATTATGGAGTTGGCCTTTCAGTACTGAACTACTAAGAACCGCCATTCCATGGAAAAATTCAGGGGAGGGGTTGAGTTATATTTTTAGCAGTACTAATTGATTGGCACTCTCCCCAGCTCTGCTCCCTCATCTCTTCTCCCCTACCGTCAACATCACACATTTACTGGACTGGGTTAAAGATGTAGTCTATGGTTTTTTGATAGACACAAAAGAACCAGCCATGTCTAAGAATCACACCCTCACTAGCACTAACTCAATCCAACCACACAACAGTTATAGATAGACATTTGACCAATCCAAGTTTTACCTTTTCTTTTTGCTCTTAGAAGTAGAATTGTCAGCAGAATGTTTCAAAAGAATGGTGAAAAAAAGGAAACTAAGGAGATAAGTACAAATCTCTCAAAATTCAAATTAAAATAATATATTTTACATGACGACAATGTCAAATTTTCAAAAACACCAGACTTGGTTTTGACCACAGATAATGAATCAAACTTGAGGAAAATAATTGATTAAGTGCCTACTATATGGTATTATTGTTTAGCTCTTCATAAATGTCTGATTTAATTCTCACAACAACCCTGGGAGGGAGAGGCTATTGTAATTCCCATTTTATAGATGAGAAAACTGAGGCCAAAAGAGGTTAAACTATTTGCTAGAGTCACACAGTTCATAAGTATTTGAGGTTAGATTTCAACTTAGGTTTTTCTTAACCCTAAGTCCAGCAATCTATCCACTGTGACACCAAGAGTATGGCAGGGAGGTGGAGGACTACTGAGGCAGCAGATTCGGTGATGATATTCAATGTCTTTTGTAACCAGCAGAATATTGGTGTCATTTGGCAGGAATCAGTGATTTTCCTTCCCTGTAGTCAGCCCCAGGAAAAACTGATAAGGAAGAAAAATTACTCTTGTCACCTCAACCTATGTCCCACCAACTTTCAAGTCAAGAAGTATTCAATAAGTTCTTTCTACGTGCCAAGGACTGTGCTAAGCCCTATCACTTTCTTTTCTTAGAGGTCCCTTCCTCCCTCAACCCCTCACCACCCAAATTCCCATATTTCTACTTTTCTCAATTCAATAAACATTTGGTTTTTTTAAAATAGTTACGAATATCTTTTGTTTTATATCATTTTTATTTCTGAATATGTTCTTTCAACCTCCCCTCCTCAGCAAACCATGCTTTATAATTTAAAAAGAAGTATTTTTAAAAAGAGAAATAAACATTTAAAAATTAAAAGTTCAGGAAAATTAGCCAACACATTAATGGCATCCAACATTATATCCAATGTTCTACACCCATACTCCCCTATCATGCCAAAAATAAAAAATAAAAAGAGAGAGAAGTGCATTTTCTTCTCTTAAAATGTATTATTTTTGATTTTCGCAGTTAAGGAGCATTTTTAAATTAATCTGTCACTTCTACTCCCACCCACATCGAGCAATTTTTTTTAAAACCTGAAAAAGAAAGCTTTTAATAGACAACTGCATAATCTAGCAAAACCAATCCCCACATTAACTAAGTTCAAGAAAACATTTCTCTTTTCTCTGTTTCATCTTCCTTCCTTTGGACTCATGGTTTCTTCGTTGCATTTATGAGAGTTCTAATGCCCTTTACAATTCTCCGTAATGTCGCTATATTGTACAAATTGTGCTAGCTGTGTTCCCTTTTCTCTCTCTCACTTCATAAAGGTCTTTTTGGTGCATTTTCTCATTCCTTCGGGTAGGGCAAGCTTGGTAACACTAATTACACTGAGGTCAACAAGAAGCATTTTTTAGGGACCTACTATGTGGCAGGTTCATGGCAGGTAATACAAATACTTCTAGCCCCTGCTCTGAAGGTAAGGGCATTCTACTGCTCTTAGCAATCTTTCAGCAGAATATTTTTACCTTATTCACCAGACTTGGCTCAGAATAACCTTTGGCTATTTCCAAAAATCAAATCTATTCTCAGGGGACAGAGATTTGCCACCAAATAATAGAATTCATTAGAGTCTTTCAAAGGTCCCTCACATCTCACTTATTATCATTACATTTTGAGTGTCCCATCCCTTTTTTATATGGCTAAAATGTGATCAGTACTAAGTCAAACATTAATGGGGGGAGGGAAAGTTAAGAACCAAATGTGAACAGATACTGGTCTCATTTTCAGTTTTATGGCTTTTTAAAATAAATTTGCAAAGGAGTCAACATCTGTAAAGCATTTAGCGCAGTGCCTGGCAATAGGCACTTAAAAGCTTGTTCCCTTTTAAAGTAATATGTACACTCAACATTTTGTTAAAATGGACTGTAATTTTGTTCTATATTTGAGAAAGTATATCCAGATAACAAAGAGATGGGAAAGAAGGATATAGTGGGATAGAGTATTAGACTGAAAGCTGAGAAGCCAAAGTCCTAGTCCCAACTGTATTCTCTGTATTCATAAAACCTGACTCACCACCAATATATGCAATAAACTATAATTATGTCTGTTTATCACATTTCATCCACAAAATTGAAATTGCCCGGACTCTGAGTGAACGATATTGAACATAATAGGGATGTGAAGCCTTGGATCAGGAAGCCAGCCAAACAGCTCAGGTCTTAGGTGGACTTAATCCATAAAACAGCTGTTCCCATCACAGCTAACCATACACTTCTTCCTAGTTGCCAGGGTCCTACAACACAGAGATGTTTATATAAAAGAGGCTATCTCCAGCATGAGGCAATTCAATCCAGCCCAGTAAATATTGATAAAGTGTCCATCCCATATGAGGCACTGTGCTATGGGCAAGCTCAAATACGGACAGTCAGCAAGTGCCCTTTGAGCACCTGATAGTAATGGGTTCGTCACAGACAAAGGTGCCCGCCTCGACACAGAAGTGGAAGATCCCACCCCAGTCCCTGAGGATAAAGGAGGGAAGGAAGGAAATAAGCAACTATTAAGCACCTACTATGTGCTGCACTAAGCAGTTTTTACAAATATAATTTTCATGATGATCCTGGGAAGCACGTGATGGTATTACCCTCATTTTACAATTGAGGTAGACAGAGACTAGGTGTTTTTCTCACAGTCACACAATTAGTAAGTGTCTGAAGCAAGATCTAAACTCAGGTCTTCTTAATTCTAGGCTGAGTACTCTAGTCACTGTACCACCTAGCTTGACCTGGGAAGATGCCATCCAAGAAAATTGGGGTAGATAGTTGTATTTTTAAAGGTTTTTGTTATCAGAATTATTACAAAAATTATTAATTAATATTAATAATTAATTAATAATTAGAATTATTAATAAAAGTTTTATTTTTACTTTAGAGTCTACCTTCAAGTATCAGCAAATTCACTGTCTAAGAATGGGCAGGATAGAGTGGAAATAAGTACTGGCAAAAACTTATTTAATGAGAGAAGTTGGATTCAGATCCTACCTCTGACTCTTACTGCCTGTGCGATTTGGGGCAATTTCATTCATTTTCATGGGTCTTAGTTTCTTCATCTGGTAAAGAAGTGGTTGCATTGGAAGTCCTGTGATCCCTTCCTGTTCTGGATCTATGTTCTAGCATCACATCCGAAGAATGCCCATATTCTTTGCAGTATGACATGCAGGGTATGCCATCGATGACTTTCTGCTTGCTAGGAATCTACAGTCTATTGAAAACATTGGGTTTTTGGCAGAGTGGATTGATTTTCTGTAGGATGATTAAGAAATATTGGGAAAAGTAATGATGGCTGATAGATACTTTAATAATACTTTGAGGTTTGCAAAGCACTTCACATACTCTAACTTGGGTCTAAAGCTTCCCTGCAATATAGACAGCTAAGTGGTTCAGTGAACAGAGTGCTGGACCTGGAGTTAGGAAGATTCATCTTCCTGAGTTCAAATCCAGCCTCATAGACTTACTAGCTATGTAAGCCTGGGCAAGTCACTTAACCCTGTTGGCCTCAGTTTCTTCATCTGTAAAATGAGTAAGAGGAGGAAATGGCAAACAATTACAGTATCTTTGCCAAGAAAACTCCAATTGGGGTCACAAAGAATCAGACATAACTGACACAATTGAACAACAATGTATTATAATCTCCATTTTATAGATGGGAAATCTGAGGATAATTATTTTGCCCATGGTCTGACAGTAAGCGTCAGAAGCAGAATTTGAATCAAAATTTTTTTGCCTCCAGGTGTAACACTATGCCTCTTAGCCTAAGGGAAAAATAATAAAATAAAAACAACAGTCAATAATTCAGTGGTTATTAAAATTCACTAAATGCATAATTCCAACTTTGATTTACCAATGCCACTTTTAAAAAGCAATATTAAGACATTCTAGTCACTTGGAACTTGTTTTCTTCCTTTTGGGTTAGCTTTTAAGTTTGATAGGTGATTAACTAATAGCAAGAATTAATTTTTAATAAGCATATTATTCCCATGCAACTCTGGAATCACATGTTATTTGGGTTCAATTTGTGTATGCTGCAAATATGTGGCTTAACAGTCCTTCTAATGATTACTACTCAACAAATCAATTCGATTCAATTCCATAAACATTTACTAAGTACCTACGACGATGCAGGCACTCTGCTAAGTGCTGGAGATACAAAAAGAGGCAAAAGATAGTCCTTGTCCTCAAGGAGCTTATAATCTAACAGGAAAGACAATATGCGATTAAATATATACAAACCAAGTTATATACAGGATAAACTGGAAATAATTAAAAGAGGGAAAGCATTGGAATTAAGAGAGGCTAGGGAAGGCTTGTTATAGAAGGTGGGATTTTAGCTGGAACTTAAAGGAAATCTTGGAAGTCAGTAAGTAAAGAAGAGGAGAGAGAGTGTTTCTGGCATGGGAAACAGTCGGAGAAAATGTCCAGAGCCAAGAGATGGAATTTCTTGTTTTTAGGACAGCCAGGAGGCCAATGTCACTGAACTGAAGAGTACATGTCAGGGAGTAAGGTGTAAGAACCAGAAAGGTGGGAGGGGGCTAGTTTATGAAGGTTTTTAAATGTCAAACAGAGCATTTTGTATTTGCTCATTGTGAATAAAGGAGCCACTGAATTTATTGATGAGGGTATGTGTGATATGATCAGATCTATGCTTTAGGAAAATCACTTTGGTGACTGAATTGGAGCGGGGAGAGACTTGAGGCAGACAGATACACCAGCAGGCTATTGTAATAACCTAGGTGTGAGGAGATGATGGCCTGCACTGGAGTGGTGGCAGCGACAGAGGAGAGAAGGGGATATATGTGGATGATGTTGCAAAGGTGAAATCAACAGCTTGGACACAGGGACTGAAAGATAGTGAGAAAGTCAGGATGACTCCTAGGTTGTAAGCCTGAAGGACTGAGAGGCTGGCGTTGCCCTCAACATTAATAGGGAAGGTAAGGGGAAAGGAAAGGATTGAGTCATAAATCAAATTTGTAACTCAGTTGTGTCCAACTCTTTGGGGCCCCGTTTGGGGTTTTCTTGGCAAAGATACTGAAATGGTTTCCCATTTTCTTGTCCAGTTAATTTTATAGATAAGGAAACTGAGACCAATAGGGTTAAGTGATTTTCCCAAAGTCACACACCCAGTAAGTGCCTGAGGCCGGATTTGAATTCAGGAAGATGAGTCTTCCAGCACTCTATGTACCTCACCATCTAGCTGCATAAGTCAAATGGCAAAGTTTTTAATTGGAACAGAATAGCAAAGTAAATAACAAGAAAAATTATGCAGTCACAATTATTCTCAGTCTCTCTACAAAAATAAATACGATCTCCACAGCCTCAAGATCATGGAAAAAGAAACAAGTCCAAGGAAAACTTAGTGATGTCTCCCTTATTTTATGGCTGGGAAAACCTCTCCTGCCTAAATTCTCACAGATCTGTCTCCCAGCAGCCAGATGTGCCTGCTGACTTCTCCTCTCTTCCTCCTAAAGTTTCATGGCATAATCCAATAATTTCCTCACTCCAGTTGCTTCCCCTGCTTCTTAAGCAGTCATCAACAGAACCTATGTCCTCTGACCTCTCAGCCTCTTAAATAACCATCTCTTGCTTCTTCACTAGGATACTGCTCTCAGGCTTCTTAGAGGCCATCTGCTGAAATTTTCTCCTGTCACTGCTACTTGCTTCCCTTATTGCTGCTACTTCTGGTGAATAACTTTGCTAGTTTTGAGTGATGATACCCAGTTTGGCCTTGGGACCAATCAACACATTTTCAGGTCTGGATTTAATTAACCTTAAAGTTGCTTCACAGAAGGGTTGCTCAGGCAGCTGTTTTCTCTTCCCTGTCCAGAGAAGGTTCCCAGACCCGACTCTTAACTGAGTTAGGGTAAATGAATTCCTTTTACATCTTCCCAGATTCAGCCTGTAGGTTGCAAGAAAGTTCTGATTCAGGCCCAGGCTAGTCCCCTGGGAGTTCAGTTTAGATTCCTGGAATAAAATGAAACGCTCACAGAAGATCCAACAGTTAACAAAAATAGATTTACTTAGCCATAGAAAGGGAAGGATATTCAACAAGGTCATGAAATGATTCAATTGTGGGCAGGTTCTATGGCTCTGCCCAGCCCAGCTGGGCAAACTTTAGGAGTTCCTCATGCTTTTTTATACTCAAAAAAAGCTTAAAGTCAATAACCAAGACTTTAGTTCCCCGAGGCAATCAAGTCTCAAGGACAGTTTTAACACCTCACATGGAAAATAACTAGCCCAGACCAAGTGATAGGGGACTCTAGTCTTCTTCAGGAATGAGTTAGACTAGATGGCCCCTGAGGACCCTTCTAACTCTGAAATTCTGTAATTCACACCTTAATGCCTTTTCTTTAGGGATAAGGACTAGACCTGTGATTTAACTGGTATAGGAAACTCCCAGGTAAGCAAATGCCCTCTACCAAGGCAATTACTTGCATGCCATCTGTAGTCTTACAGAGTTAGCCTAGAATACCAAGAGGATGAGTGCTTGCCCAGTATGTGGCAGACACAGGTCTGGAATTCAAGTTTTACTAGCTTTGTGGCCAGGCTGACACGCTACATCTTATACCTTTTGGTTTTTTTTGTGCCTTCTCAATTCCCATCATCCCCTAAACACTGTTATGCAAATCATGAGGACCAATAAACTCCCAGAAGGAAATGGCAGGGGAAAGGGGCAAAAGCCAGAAGACTTTGTTAGCATTCCAGCCTTTACAATAAAGTTCAGGACTCCCTTTCACATATAATCTAAATTTAAATTTAGATTATTTAATTCTAATCTAAAAATAATATGAATAGAATACTTTGTAAACTCCCAGGGGAACATTTCATAAAGGGAGCATAAATGACTGTGTAAGCATTATACAGGTTTCAGAGAATTTAACAAATACAATGCAGCAAACTTTCAGCTGAGTGTACAAAGATATATAGAACAGAGGCCTTGTTCTCAAGGAGCTCGGATGTCTAATACTTGGATACAATGTAAACAAAGACGTGGAAACATAGAGGACTGCCAAGTAGCCCGATTCTGCTGGGTGTTTGGTACATGAAACAGGAAATAGTGTAAGCTAAAGCTAGAAAAGTGGGATGACACCAGACTGTGGTGGTTGCAACGTTATTAATTAAAATAATGTTTCTAAAGGACTTTGAAAAACTTGAAGTACCAAATACATGTTAACTATGATTATACATGACCTTGATTGTCAGGCAAAGAAGTCTGAACTTTACTTATGAGGGAATAAAAAGCTACTGACGATTCTTGAGCAGGGGCAAGAAATGGTCAGCTCCATATAATAATATGACCAAATGACACATATTGGATGAGGGAGAGAGTGGAGGGAGACAGGAAGATTTATTAGCAACCTATTTCAATAGTTCAGGTAGGAAACAATGAAAACCTGTACTGGGATGATTATTTCGTTACTGTTCAGTAGTGAACTCTACATGACTCTATTTGGGCTTTTTTGGGCAGATATTGGAGTGGTTTGCCATTTCCTTCTCCAGCGTGTCCCTATTTTACAGCCAAGGAATTGAGACAAATAGGAGTTAAGTGGTTTGCCCAGGGTCATAGAGCTAGTAAGCATCTAAGGCCTTATTTGAACTCAAGTCTTCCTGATTCCAGTGCTCTATCCACTGTGCCACCTAGTTGTGATGACGGCAGTGGCAAGGAATGAATTTGAAAAATAGTGTAGGGGTAGACTCAACCAGACTTGGTAACTGATTATCAACATACTCAGTAACACACAACAGCGTGTACAGAGAATAAACGAGAGTACCAACACACTCTCATTACCATTGGCTTATCCCCTGAAGGATGAGCCACACCCATTCTCTGTGCATATGCATCCAAGGAGTGTAAAATTGAATACCCGAAGTGAGAGAACGTGGCTTCCTGATTCCTCTGCTTACTACTTATCTGACTATGGGCAAATCATTTATCCTCAGTGAGCCTCAGTTTTCCCATCTGTAAATGAAAAAGTTGGATGAAGTTTAGGCCCCTTTCAGTTCTAAAATTCCATGGGGCTCAGAGGTAAGAGTGGAAACATAGAAACAAGTAAACAAATATAAGGGAAAGTGAAAGAAGTGAAATGGAGGGACCTAGAAGAAAACACGAGAAATTTTACAAGGAACTGATCACTTTTACCTGGGCAATCAAGGAAGGCTTTCAAGGAGAAGGAAGCAGTGAGTTCCGTTTTAAAGGAAGGGAGTGATTTTCACAAATGGAGATACAGGAAGGGTATATACATTCCAGGCAAGAGGAGCAAGTTTGAGCAAAGGCATGGAGACTAGAGGAATGGCCAAGCACAGTCCAGTTTGGTTAAAAGGTAGAATACATGTAGAGCTCCAAGATGGGTTGGACAAGTGGTTTGGAGTGAGATTGTGAAGAGCCTTTAGGGAAAGCAGCCAACACAATGGGTAGGTAAAAGTGAACTATCTTTGTGTAAATGCCATGTGGTAAAGGAAGGGGAGAGGGAAGGTGGAGAAGCCAAAAGACTAGGGTTAAAACCCTGCTCTGCCCTTGAAAAAGCTATGTTTGCTGAACAAATCACTTAAATTCTGTCTCTCTCAGTTTTTCATGGAGTAATGCTCATAAAGAAACTCAGATATGAAAAATAACTATCCCTTTATCATCTATCATGAATCCATTTAGAATCTACCTATTTGTGGAATTTTCTTGGTCCTTGCAGTGGCCAAATGGCCCAGACCTAAAGGAAACTGGCATACTACAAAGGAAGTTAGGAAGCAGGAAAGGAAAAATGTTAATGGAAGAAATGAACTTCACAGCTCAGCCACTCTGATGTCATCAGACATCAACCAGGGCACTGATAAGTGTGGGAAGAGATACAGAAAGATCTGTAGACTGTTGGATTATCTCAATCTATCTTCAAGTTAATTTCTGACTCATCAATTCCTCCCTGGAAAGGGGCAGGGAGGGCAGGATTCTCCAAAGACTCCACCCAGGGCAGACACCTTTGAACAAAGACAATCAATGAACCATCATCTCCAGAGGAATCTTCTACGCAGGGCTGGCAGCATTCCAATTGGAAAGTTGAGGAAGACAACTTCTCCCATTCTTATATCTTCAGTGTCTTTCTTTCCTTTATTAAAAAAAAAAAAACAAAATAGTTGCAGTTTAACAAATAATTGGAGGATGGATCTAATACACTCAACTTGTTCACACCAAAGTGTCAATGACTAATAAAGCTTAGTCCCTCACAGTAGCAATCTTCCTCCCCTTTCAGGTTTATATCTTTAATTGTGGGTCCAAATCTTAAGCCAAAGGAATAAAACTTTTAGGAATCATAACTTTAGAGTGGACCTTAGATGTAGTCTATCAAATGAGATCATATTTGACCATATATATTAGCACAGTACCTGGCACAGAGAAGGAACCATGTATATAATTATTCCCTTCTCTCTTTCTTTGCTCATAGATGAGTAAACTAAGGCCCAGAAAAGTTAATTGACTGGTCCTAGAGCTCTAGCTGGAAGAGACCTTGGAGAAATCTAACTCAAATCCCCTCATTTTACAAGTGAGAAAACTAAGGCCCACATAAGCTATGGGACTTGACCCACAAATAGTAAGTGTCAAAGCCAGAAATCACACACAGTTCATATGACAGGCTAGAGCTCTTTTCAAAAGGAAGAGGTATATTAGTGTGAGAAGAATACTGACTTTGCTTTACTAGTTCTGTATCCCAAAGAGATCAAAGAAAAGGGGAAAGGATCTATTTGCACTAAAATATTTATAGCAATTCTTTTTGTGGTGGCCAAGAATTGGAAATTGAGGGAATACTCATCATTTGGGGTATGGCTGAACAAGTTGTGGTATATGAATGTAATGGAATACTCTTGTGTTATAAGAAATGATGAGCAGAGTGGTTTCAGAAAAACATGGGAAGACTTATATGAACTGATGCAAAGTGAAGTAAGCAGAATCAGGAGAACATCCTACATAATAACAGCAATATTGTATGAAAAGCAATAAAAAAGACCTAACTATTCTCTGATCAAGGCAATTCCAAAGAATCCATGATAAAAAATGCTATCCACTTCCAGAGAAAAAACTGTTGAACTCTGAATGCAGATTGAAGCATACTTTTTAAAATCTTATTTATCTTGGGGTTTTTTTTGTCTATGTTTTCTTTAGTGACACAGTTAATACGGAAATATGTTTTGCATGACTTCACATGTATAATTAATATCAAATTGCTTGCCTTCTCAATGAGGGTGGAGAGTCATAAGAGGGAGAGGGAGAATTTGGAACTCAGAATTCTTAAAAAATGAATGTTATATTTTTTACATGTAATTGGAAAATACATATACACACATACATATATATGTATATATGTGTGTAGATAGATATAGATATACACACATATACGTATATGAACATTAGCTTGGCTTGAATTCCACCTCTGCTGCTTACTATCCATGTGACCTCAAATGCATCACTAGATATTCCCTGGGCCTCAATTTTATCACTTGCCAAATAAGGGTTGGTTGGGTTAACTGGCCTCTGAGGTCCCTTCTAGCTCTACTCTAGGATGCTATGATCCATCATACCACATCACCTTCTCTAGAAGAAGAATCTCAGTCTTAGCCAATGAGTGAGAGAAGTCTTCAGCAAGAGCTACAGATGTTTACTGAACAAGATGCAGTGCTAGATGCTTCAGCTTCCAAAGGGAATAGAAGCATCCCTACTCATAAGAGCTTAGTTGAGAATACAAGATGCTTGCATTGTACAAATAATACAAAACTATAAACTCCAAATGTTGAATGAGTGGTGCAAACAATTAGGGCTGTAGAGGGAGGGAGTGACTGCTGGGCTTACAGAATGCAAAAGGGGTGCTGAGCTGGGCCCTGAATGATGGGTTGAATTTGGATAGAAGACATATTTGAGATGAGGAGGATACTCTAGGCAGGTCCAACTGCATAATCCTTTGACATATAGATTTTAAAATGCAGCTTATACATTATATATGTATATTGTATAGAACATACACATACATGTACATATGAGATGATGAGTAAAAAGTAGAAAGATGAGGACTGTGGAAAGCCTTGAAGGCAAAACTAGAGCTTTTAGGCTTCATTCAGTATGCATCACAAAACAGTAATAGCATACACCACACACATTAATTGCACTTTTTGGTTTACTTTTGGTGTTTAATTGCACTATCAGGATAGTGGATGGAATGCTGGACCCGGAGTCAGGAAGACTCATTTTCCTGAGTTCCAATCTGTCCTCACTGGCTATATGATCCTGGGCAAGATGGAAAAATATAATATAGAGAGATATAGATATGCATATACATACACACACTACATAGATATATGTATATGTATGCAGAAAGATCTCTATATATCTTTCTTTATATCTCTATAATGTATGTATTACATACTATATACATGTATATAATGTGTAATACACGCATATTTGTTGTTCAGTTATTTCAGTGACATTCAACTCTTCATGACCACATTTGGGGTTTTCTTGGCAAAGATGCTAGAGTGGTTTGTTGTTTCCTTCTCCAGCTCATTTTACAGATGAGGAAACTGAGGTAAACAGGATTAAATGATTTGCCCAGGGTCACATAGCAAGTAAGTGTCTGAGGCTGGATTTGAACTCAAGTCCTCCTGACTCCAGGGCCAATACTCTATCCACTATACCACCTAGCTGCTCTAGAGTGGCTTTTCAATGTTGCAGCCACAAAAGGCTTGTGAATAGGCCAGGCAGCTGGATATTATGCTTCCATATGAGTCTGACTCCATGTCTACTGTTGCTATTCAGTCATTTCAGCTGTGTCTGACTCTGTGACCCCATTTTGGGTTTTCTTTTGCTGGAGTGATTTACCATTTCCTTCTCCAGGCCATCTTACAGATGAGGAAACTAAGACAAACAAGGCTAAGTGATTTTCCCAGGGTCCCACAGCTATTGTCTGAGGCCAGATATACAAAGATGAGTCTTCCTGACTCTAGACCCATCCCTCTATCCACTGCACCATCCAGCTGCCTTACTGCATTTATTAAATATAGCTTCTATTTCCCAGTTATACCACTGGGTAACAGCTGCTAAACTCTCACCTTCTTTGGTTCACATGACAATAAAACATCATTGTGTAAAATGGCCAGACCTGTTTCTGGGAGACGTATAAATGACAAGAGGAAATCCAAAGATAGGGAGGGTGGCATTAATAATTGCATAATCCCTCAGAACATTTGGTCATCATAAAAATGTTGACACAATAATCACAAGGCAAGCCATCCCTCCATCCAGGGATGCTTATCTCAATGTGAGTAATCAGGGGGAATGGTCAGATGAAATGACCTTTCTAATGGCTGCTCTATCTAATTGTGAAGGTTCTGATGAAATGCTCAGTGCTGCTGGAACAGACAGAGGTATTCACTCATTGATCTCCCGTTCTTTTTTTTTTCTAATCAGACCCAGAGCACAGAAAATAATAGGTTCACAATCCTTTTATAAGTCTTTGCCCTTTTAAAGACATTACACTGAAAAGCAGGACCCATCAGTGCTGTAGGGGAGGAGGAATACATTTGAGAATGGTGGAAAGAAAAGAAAAAAGAAAAAAGCCTCATTTTTATGGATAGGCTATCCCCATCTGATTCCTCCTGGGTAAAATGAAGGAACTCAACTAGATGATCTCTAAGCTTTCTTGGAACTCTTAACCCACTCTGACCCTTTGATCATACTACTAATAACAGAGGAATTTGTATCATGCTTTAAAGTTGTTGTTCATATGCCCAAAGGGCTACAAAAATATGCATACCCTTTGACCCAGCAATATCGCTTCTAGGACTATATCCCCAAGAGATCATAAAAATGGGAAAGGGTCCCACATGTACAAAAATATTTATAGCAGCACTATTTGTGGTGGCCAAAAACTGGAAATCAAGGGGATGTCCATCAACTGGGGAATGGCTGAATAAGTTATGGTATATGAATGTAATGGAATACTATTACGCCATAAGAAATGATGAACAAGAAGACTTCAGAGAGGCCTGGAAGGACTTCTATGATCTGATGCTGAGTGAAAGGAGCAGAACCAGGAGAACTTAGTGCACAGCAACAACCACAGTGTGTGAGAGTTTTTTCTGGTAGACTTGGAACTTCATTGCAATGCAAGGACTTAAAAAAAATTCCCAATGGTCTTTTATGGTAAAATGCCTTCCACATTCAGAGAAACAGCTATGGAATTCAATCGCAGAATGTAGCAGATCATTTTCTTTTGTATGCTATTTTGGTTTGTTACATGATTTCTCCCATTCATTTCAATTCTTCTATACAGCATGACAGGATAGAGGAGAGAGCAGATAGGTCACAGGGGCAATTAGAAAGCTTGGGTCTGGGGGGGCGGGAAGGGATAAAAGGGGAGAAAATTTGTAACCCAAAATTGTGTGAAAATAAATGTTAAAAGTTAAATAAAAAAAAATAAATAAAAAAAATAAAAAAAATATACAGCATGACTATGGTAAAAATGTACTTAATAGGAATGTATGTGTAGAACCTATATAAAATTGCATGCCATCTCAGGGGGGAGGAAGAGAAAAAAAATCTAAGTTATATGATGGTGATTGTAGAACACTGAAAATAAATAAAATTAATAAAATTAAAAAAATAAAATTAAAATAAAGTTGCTGTTCTGTTTTATCTAATTCTTCATGATCACATTTGGGGTTTTCTTGGCACAGATACTAGAATAGTTTGCTATTTCCTTCTCCAGCTCATCTTACACATGAGGAAACTGAGGCAAACAGGGTTTAGTGACTTGCCCAGGATCACACAACATCTGAGGCTGCAGGTGATCTCAGATCTTCCTGACCCCAGGCCCAGTGCTCTATCTACTGCCTGCCCAACTTTAATATTAGCAAATCATTTTACAAGTGTAAGGGAGGTTAAATGAGATAATGGATGTAAAGCACTTTGCAAACTTCAAAGTGCTATATAAATGCCTATCACCTTCATCATCATCATCTTCATCATTAGCCTCTAGTCCCCAGGCCTCCAGGTTGGTGATGATGTCATTCCCTAAGACTTCTACTGCGCTTCCTGCTGACCTCAAGCTATGTTTATAGCACTCTAAAGGAGTGCTGGGAGATGTTTAACAGCCAGGCTTGGAGGGGAGAGGGGAAAATCTATGCACACACTTTTCAGTTTAATCTGCATCATGAGCACATTCTTAGGTCTAGACAATCAATGAAACAAGAAATCAAACCCTGCTTTACAGCAGTTGATGATTTCTGAAGCATAAATGCTCACAATGAGAATTTAATCGTGTTTTCCCAAGTTAGAGCTGGCTCCAGAACATTCTTGTTTGTACCGTGGACAGAGCTATTGTGCCCGGTTTTGGCCAAGGGACCTAAGGTCTCTGGACCGCTCTAGCTCGTGAGGCTGATTCTGAGGTTGGAACGTCTATCATGGTGATCGATCACTCTTCATTCCCCTATGCTCAGGAAAGGAAACACAAAGCGCAAAAGGCTACCACGAATCCCTCAAACCAGCAACCGCTCACATAGTTGAGCTCAGGCTCTAGCTGCCACAGAGGAGCAGTAGCTATGCTCAAGGTTCAGGAAAGAATCCTGACCTCCCCCACCCCCTAGCTCCAGTACAGTCCCTCCCCTGCCACCAGCACAAGGTTGAAGGACCAATAAGGGGACTGATTTGTCACCCCAAAATGCTGGAGTCCTGTAGTGATGAACCAGCACAGGTGGTCAGCTAAAAGTGAGCAGGAAAGTGTCGTTCATACTTGATTTTAATTCTTACAGTAAAACTGTGAGGAATGTCCTATTCTTATCCCCCATTTTACAGATGAGCAAACTGAGGACAAGACACTGAATGATTTGCCCATGGTCATGAAGTTAGTGTCAGAAGCAAGATATCAACCTAGGTCTCTCCTGACTCCAAGTCCAGCTCTTGGATTAAGTAAGCTCACAAAGGCAAGGTTGACTTTCTAGGAGTTAAGACGGTTTCAGGATGATAGAGAAGACAACACCTTTCCAAAAGATCTCCTCTCTCTGACTTCCCTTTAGAGCTTCCTACTATGCTTCATCCCTGGAAGGCACTCCCTCCTCAGCCTCCACCTCTTAGAATCCTTAGTTTCCTTCAAAGCTCAATTAATATGCCATCTCCTACAGGAAACTTTTCTGATCTCTCCCCAAACCAGCTGCTAGTGCCTCCCCACACAAAAATTCCCTTCCCTTTCTTGCCTTTCTTCCCGTCCCTCCTCTTCCCTTCCCTTCCTCTCTTTTCCTTTCCTTTCTTATATACTTTTATGTGAACATGCTGTCTCCCCTGATAGAACATAAGCTCCTAGACTGCAAGAATTTAGGTTTTTTGGTATTTTTTATTCCTAGCATCTTGTCCTGTGCCTGACATATAGTGTTTAATAAATTGTTTTTGGTTAATTAATTAATTAGTTTTATGTAGACCAATATGTAATTTGGACAGCTAGCTGGCATGGTGGATGGATCACTTGGTTTGGAATCAGGACGACCTGAGCTCAAATATGGCCTCAGACACTTATTAACTGTGTGACCCTGGGCAAGTCATTTAACCCCAATTACCTCACACACGGAAAGGAAAGGAAAGGAAGGGAAGGGAAGGGAAAGGAAAGGAAAGGAAAGGAAAGGAAAGGAAAGGAAAGGAAAGGAAAGGAAAGGAAAGGAAAGGAAAGGAAAGGAAAGGAAAGGAAAGGAAAGGAAAGGAAAGGAAAGGAAAGGAAAGGAAAGGAAAGGAAAGGAAAGGAAAGGAAAGGAAAGGAAAGGAAAAGAAGACTGAACAATAACAAAAAAAAAAAATATGCAATCCTCCCCAACAGGATGAACACAGTTAAATTACCAGTCATTTAAACCTTGGGCAGCTAGGTGGCACAGTGAATAGATATATGCCAGACCTAACGTTAGGAAGACCTAAGTTCCAGGATGGCATCAGATACTTAATTGCTGTGTGGTTGTGGGTAAGTCACTTAACTCAGTTCCCTCATCTGTAAAATGAGCTGGAGAAGGAAATGGCAAACCACTCCAGTATCTTGGCCAAGAAAACACCAAATGGGCTCATAAAGAGTCAGACATGACTGAAAACAGTTGAACAACATCAACATTTAAACCTTGGTGGGACAGAAGGCTACCACTGAAGCCCATCTAAAGTAACTTCATCGTGCTGAAGCATGGAAGTCACTCTGGGTGTTAGAAAGTTATGCCAGTGGAACAGTGAACTCTTGGCAGATTCTGCCATTGGAAAAAAGCCTCATATGCACACCTGAAGACAGACTGTGTGTCCAGATGCTTAGATCCAGATTAGCTAAATTCAGAAAGGATCATCATTCTCAGATGACTGGCCACCAGGAGTTGGATTTCTTTGGTCATAGCAACTCATGAAAAACCATTTATTAAATATCCAATGGAGGAATGAAATCATGGATCATTTGGAATTCTGAAGGCATAAAAGAAAGATTTGAGGGTAGAATTGGATGGGAGATGTGTGGCTTCAGGAACAAGCCTGACACTGAGGGCTGAGGAAGACCTTGAAGATTTAGAACAGACCTGCCCATGTTGGCAGTAGGTAGGGGCCAGAATTAAAACAGGCTAAACTTCTTTGGGCCACAGATAGGTTAGACTAGAGAAAGACTGACAATGGCTGGTTGCCACAGGTGATGTGACAAACGGGAGAGTGTGCAGTAGCAATCCTATTTTTTTCATGGGTTGCCTGAAATCCTTTAGCAGGCCCACATGCCTTATGTTGTGCATATATATCTTCCTTCCCTTCCCTTCCCTTCCCTTCTGGTCACTGGATTCAGGTGGTTCTGGAGGAGAAATGAGGCTAGTAACCTACACAGCCCTCCCTCACTCAAAACAAAACCAAGTGTCATCATTTCTCTGATGGCATAGTCTTCTTTGGCAGTAAAGGACACAATAATCTATATAGACCTGATCTAGAGAGTGACTTGAGGTAGGATCAAAGTGAGCATAGCACGAACAACTCACAAAATAGATGTATTCAAGCAAGGGTTTTAGAATAAGTGAGTTTGAGGGTAGGAAGATGAACAGCTTATTGCCCAGTAAGCCCGATGACAGCATGGTACATTGGTAATGAATACATATTTCTGAACTGCAGTTTCAGGGTGGAGAGGAGCACTTGTGGTCAGTCAAAGGGAGCAGGGGACTTGGTTACAGGTTCAGTGTCAAGAGGAACACTAGTGGTTGCAGCTGCAGAAGAGCAGGGGTCTTTCCTGGGTAAAGACCAGAGCAGAGACCAGGACAGCAGTGAACACTCCTCTTCCTAGATCACACCTCCTTGCTTGCAGACTTCCAGAAATAGCTCTGAAAACAGCAGGACAAAAAGCTTGGGACAATGCCTCCCCAACTCCAGGTGAGCAGAGTTTAATTTTATCATAAAACTCAAAGTCAAGAAGTACATTGGGAAAATTAGCAAACAACAAAAAGAATTTGACCATAAAAAGCTACTATGGTGGCAGGGAAGATCAAAATACAAACTCAGCAGAAGACAACAATAAGAAAACAGCTATAATCAAAGCCTCAGAGAAAAATGTTAATTGTACCCAAATCCAAAAAGAATTCCTGGAAGAGTTAAAGAAAGAGATGACTGGTGATGAAAGTGATGCAAGAAAATTATGAAAAGAGAATTAAGACTGGGTAAAAGAGGCATATAAAATACTGAAAGAAAAAAAAACCTTAAAAAGTGGAATTGGCCCAATGGTAAAAGAGGCACACAACTTCACTATAGAGAAGAACTCCTTTAAAAGAAGAATTAGCTAAACGAAAAAGGAGGCACAGAAATTTACTGAAGAATTCTTAAAAAGTAGAATTGGACAAATGGAAAAAGAGGTACGAAAACTCACTGAAGAAAGTAATTTCTTAAAAATTAGAATTGAACAAGTGGAAGCTAGTGACTCCATGAGATATCAAGAAACAATAAAACAAAGTCAAAAGAATGAAAAGATAGAAGAAAATGTGAAATACCTCATTGGAAACACAACTGACCTATAAAATAGAATGAGGAGAAATAATTTAAGAATTATTGAACTACCTGAAAGCCACGAGCAAAAAAAGAACCTCGATATCATTTTTTAAGAAATTATCAAGGAAAACTGCCCTGATATCTTAGATCAGAAGGATAAATTAGAAATGGAAAGAATCTGCCAATCACCTCCTGGAAAAAAGCCCAAAATAAAAATGCCTGGGAATATTATAGCCAAATTTCAGAGCTTTCAGATCAAGGAGAAAATATTACAAGCATTCAGAAAGAAACTATTCTAATGTTGTGGAGCCCCAGTCAGGATCAGACTAGATTTAGCAGCTGCCACATTAAAGGATTGTAGGGCCTGGAAGATGACAGGCAAAAGAGAAGGCAAGGGAACTAGTATTACAACAAAGAATAACCTACCAAGCAAAATTAAGCATAACCCCTTGGGGGGGAAATGGATATTTAATGAAATCGAGGACTTTCAAACATTCCTGATGAAAAGACCAGAGCTGAATAGAAAAACTGACATTCAGACACAAGATTCAAGAGAAACATAAAAAGTTAACATGAAAGAGAAATCACAAGAGACTTAATAAAGTTAAACAGTTTACATTCCTATATGGGAAGATAACACATGTAATTCCTAAGAACTTTATCATTATTAAGGCAGTTAGAAGCAGTCAAAATAGACAGAGGGCACATGGGTGAGTCAATTATGTTGGAATGATCTCAAAATTGAGGGATCAAAATTGAAGCACTGATGGGGGAAGGGAGAAGCAGAATAGGGAAAATTATCTCACAAAAAAGTCACAAAAGGAAGAGCTTTTACAGAGAAAGGAGAAATGGGTGTAGATGGTAGGCAATGTTTTTTTGTTTTTTCTCATCTCATCAGGATTGGCTCAAAGAGGGAAGAATATAGATATAGACAGATATCTATATCTAGATAGACAGCTAGATAGATGATTGGTAGATACATAGATAATAGATTGATGATAGAAAATGGATAGATAACAGATAGATAGAAAGATAGATAGATAGATAGATAGATAGATAGATAGATAGATAGATAGATAGATAGATAGCAAAAGCTAGGAGTAAAGAATCAATATCCCAGAGAGACACAGCTTCTGGGGAGGAGCTGATCCTTAATTTGAACTGCAAAGATCTTAGATCTAGATAGAACTGGAAGAGACCTTAGAGGACATCTCATCCCACCCCCTCATTTTACTTCTGAGAAAACTGAGGCCCAGAGTGGTGAAGTGACTTGTCAAAGGTCACACAAATAGTGACAGAATCAAGATTTTTAACTCAGGCCTGGTACTTTCAAGTTCTGTACTGCAAATCAGAAGAGATGCACATCTCTGATGATGAGAGGATTTCACAGATATCTTTGCTTCAAATGGGAGGTCCAATCTGAGGGGTCCCAAGAAGAGAATCTTGATGCCCATTGTTATGGGACTCTCTCCTCACTGGTGAAGATAAATACCCCAGTGGAACAGAAGGGGAGGAATGGAGTTGATGAGAGGAGGAGGAAGGAGATCACCAAGCTCTTGGAGTCTTTTCAGTTTCTCTGGGCTCTGCAGTTGCTTCAGGATCTTCTAACTGCCAACTTTAAGAGAGAAGATGAATGAGGCCAACATCACTTCAAGTTGCTAAATGACTTTGGGAAGAAACTGATATAGGAGGAGCCCAGGGTTTCCATCATGTCCCTATCCCTAGGCTGCTAGACTAAAGACTTTGGGGAATTTCCCTTTTGCGTAAGATCTGCAACTCACTTTCTTTTGGTTGAGTGGAGTTATCTAGCTTCCAATGAGAAAGATCCTTCATTCTGTATTATCCACTAAAGGAGTGGGCAATCTGTGGCTCAAGACCATACATGGCCCCATAGGTCCTCAAGTGTGGCCTTTTTGCCAAATCTGATTCAGTCGAAGGGACATTACTTTAATTGTTTACCAAGTTATGAAGTTCACTTGCACAACCATGAAAATACTGACAAAGATGTATCCATCCTGTTTTATTCAAGTTCTGTGTCCAAACCTAGCCTGTGTAGAATGCCTTGATGCTTTGGAAAGTCCCCCAATTTATTTTTGTACTTCCAGACCATTCTTTCTTGTCCCATGTGAGCAGGCAACCATCTTATGACATTTAGTCAATGGAAATGCCCCAAGCTTCCCCCAACCTGTGACCTCCTGTTACTATGTCATTTTTGGCCCTCAAGAGTAAGGTCTATCAACTAATGAGATTCTGTATTTTGCCATGCCTCTTTGCATATTGGTGTATCAAACTCTACAAAAACAAGATACTAGATAGAAGAAGGGGGCATCTCAGATCATAAGGAAGATCTGAGGTCCACTTCATTAAAGGAAACCATGACCCTTTAATAACATGCCATTGACTCAGAGCTCTGCCTCAGTCTCTTTTATTTTAGGTTGGACAATTTTAATCTCCATATTATGTGAGCTATATGTATGCTATATGTATGTTCATTGTGAACTGGTATTTGATGGGAAAGGGGTCAAGTCTGGGATATAGACTTTGGGGTCTTCCTTTTCCCCATTAAGAAACAGCTATCAAAAGTTTAGCTTGAACCTGAAAACCGCAATCCCTAAAATAACAATATTTAAGGAAATGGAGAGATATAATTCTAACCCAGTATCCCTTTCTCTAAGGAAAGGAGAATGGCCAAGCTTCCAGCCTTAAAATCCTGCTTGTCCTCCTGACAGGAACTGAAGTCTTTCTTGGAGAAAAACAGAGGAAGAAGAGGTTAGAGACACATCTCCCCTCAAGTCACACAATGACATCTCCATGCAATCTTTGGGGACACAATCTTCGTTACTTAAGCAAGAGATAAGGGGCAGGACAGATATTCAGAAGTATCTAGAACCAAAGGAGCCTTAAGCAGGTCTACCCTCTGTCTTTGTATTACCAATTTGTACATACAGTTATCCCTTCTACATCACAGCAGTTCAGAGAGTAACAACCCCACAATCTGGGAAATCCACATAAAAGTCCCTTCAGACCAGAGAAGAAATTGTGTATATTTATAGTATTAAAAGGTAAAATATGCAAGACAATTCCAAAAGACTCATCATGGAAAATGCTAACCACATCCAGACAAAGAACTATGTAGCTATAGAGAAACATATCCAAACTTAATTGTAGCCTGGGGGAAAAAAGAGCAAAGTAAAAGAGTGCACAACAAAGAACAAAAGGAAACTTACACGGAAACAAAGAAAAGATAGTTCTCAACCCAATGTTTGTTATTGGTCATGCAGGCTTTCTTGAAGTGAAAATTGTTACATATTTTGAATCTTGTCTTTATGTTCTGCTATGCACAACTTGCTCTTTTTTTCTTTCTTACTTTGTATTTAAGTTTATGATATACTTTTGTTTCTTTTTTTCTACTCTATATTTGTATTTGGGCCTTTGAGTCTTAAATAACTAAAATAAAATAAAAATAATCCCTCATCAAAAAAAGAACTGTGGAGTCTGAATGTAGACTGAAGTATTCTATTTTCACTTTCTTATTTTTGGTTTTTCCTTTCTTGTAGCTTTTTTCCTTTGGTTCTGCTTTTCTTTCACAACATGACTAATGTGGAAATATGTTTAACATGACTGTACATGTATAACCTATATCAGATTATTTGCTGTCTTGGGGAGGGGGGAGGAGAGGGAGAGAGGAAAAAATATGAAACTCAAAATTTTACAAAAATGAATGTTGAAAACTATCTTTATATGTAATTGGGGAAAAAATAAAGTACTATTAAGAAAAAAGGTAAAATATGTTGATATAATATTATATATATATATTTTATGCATTTCTGAATTTCTAAACTTTTTCTGTGTCATTGCTGGCTTTCCCATGTCATCTGCAGCTTCTGCAAAACTCCCCAAAAGTTCCCATCTAATTTCTTATGCTGATCTGCCATATATCAACATTGCTAAGGGCAAAGTCTCAATGTGGAAAGGCTAACTGTAGTGCCTCTGAAGTACCATAACCCGTTCCACAAATCAATTACACTCAGAACACCTTTGTGGGATAAGGGGGGAAGAATGCAGTCTTTTTTTGGTGGTGTTCCCCATCTTCCTGAGTTCAAATCTAGCCTTAGACACTTACTAATTGTGTGACTCTAGGCAAGTCACTTAACCCTGTTTGCCTCAGTTTCCTCATCTGTAAAATGAGCTGGAGAGGAAATGGCAAAGTGCTCCAGTATCTTTGCCAGGAAAACCCCAAATGGGTTCACATGACTGAAATAACTGAGCAGCAGCTGTTTGTAGCCTGATTAAGTTCTCAGGCCCATAGAGAAAGTGGCTGAGATTCATGATGTCTGGGTTCTAATAATAGCTGACATTTTATCATTCTTTAAAGTTTGCAAATAATTTTACAGACAATATTTCATCTGATGTTCATGACAACTCTGTGGGGTAAATCCTACATGGGTCGATCTTATATTGTGGGTAAATAGAGTGAACTTTGAGTCAAGAAAACACTTATTAACTGTGTGAACTGGGCAAGTTATTTAAACTCCCTCAGCCTGTTTCCTCATCTATAAAATGGAGATAATGACATTTGTGGCATCTTTCTCCCAGGGTTTGTTGTAAGGTTCAAATGAGGTAATATACGTAAAGCACTTTGTAAACCTTCAAATAGGGCTAACTAGATAGTACAGTTATTAATGGGCCAGGCCTGGTGTCAGAAAGATCTGAGTTCAAATTTGGCCTCAGATAGCAGCTAGGTGATCCTGGGCAACTCTGTTTGCCTCAGTTTCCTCATCTGTAAAATGAGCTGGATAGAAAATGACAAATCACTCCAGTATCTTTGCCAAGGAAACCCCAAATGGGATCACAACGAGTTGGACACGACTGAAAATGACTAAACAAGAATAGTAAATCTTCAGCTCCTGCAAAAATGTTAGCTGTTGGGGCAGCTAGGTGGTGCAGTAGCTAGAGCACTGGCCCTGCAGTCAGAAGGACCTGAGGTCAAACGCTGCCTCAGACACTTGACATTTACTAACTGTGTGATCCCAGGTAAGTCACTTAACGCTGATTGCCTTGCAAAAAAAAAAAAATAAGATAAAATGAATTTTTAAATGTTGGCTACTATTACCTTCTCCATTTTTCCAGTTGAGGAAACTGAAATTGAGGAAACTGAAGTGAATTGCCCAGTGTGAGACAGTATTAAAAACACATCTTCCAGATTTTTTTCACTATGACAATCCAAGCCCCACCTTAGCCACTAACAACTGTATGATATCACTGCCTATTTCTAGGAGCTATTTTCCATCTGTAAAATGCAAGAAATAGTTTTTAACATAAGTCTGTATAATTCTAAGAAAAGAGCGGTTTAATTATCTCAAAAACCCAAGAAAGCAGAACGAAGATTTTTATTTCTGGGAGTCTATTGGATAAGGGTTTGTTTTTTCCTCTAGTGAATCATAGATGACGTATGAGATCAAACTGTTTTCTTAACCTCATCTCAGCATGAATTTTCTGTGGGCAGACACTGCTTTTAAATATAGAATTCCTCAAATTCCATGGGAATTCTCCCAACTTCTGGCCTGCATTCCAAACCACCCCCACTCTGAACCTCAGGAAAACAATAGCTTGCTCTCAGGAACTGGGGCTATTTGATTTGAATCAAATTAATTGTGTAATGTTTGGAATGCTGGCAAAGCTTCCTAGCAATTTAATCTATCTATCACAACCAGTCCATCACCTACTGTGGGCTCTGATCCAAGGTTATATATGTGACAGGGCTGTAGGCTTAGAGATACAGGTTAACCTAGTACTTCTTCCTCTCAGTCCACAGAAAATAGGAAAACATCTGATTCAAACATTTCAGCCAAATTTGACATCTTTCTTCTTTTTTTTTCTTTTGGGTCCAGACCAAAAATTTGACCCGTATAAGAAACTCTGAGTAGGGCAGCCTCTTCCATCAACACAGGTCAGCAACTCATCCATAACTTTTAGAGTTGCCTGGAAAGCTGAGAGGTTAACTACCTTGCCCATGATCACACAGCAAGTAAGTCAGAGGCAAATTTGAACACAGGTCTTCCTGATTTCCTGGTTTATTTTGCTTTAAAATCGTGTGGCTGCTAGCTCTCTTCTGAGGAGGCTTAAGAGATTTAAACTTAAAAAGGATCTCATTTCTCTCCAGTCACTCCAGCTGCAGAACTTCCATCATATGATACATACTGTCTTCTAGAATAAAAACAACCAGCAAAACATAAAGACCCTCTGCCCATTTTTTTCTTTCCTAGATTAAAATGCCCTCTGAGTATTGCTATGAAAGATTGTTACTCTCAGCTGGTATTTCATTTTGAGAAGTTCTTGCTAACAAAGAGGTCCAGGGACTGATGACAACAACTGGTTGTCCCTGAGAAATTACATGCAACTTTCGCCCTCATCTTTTACTTTATTCAATAACCAATCCTTTTTTTAAGAGGCTCATTATATGAAAAGGATCTTAGAGATCATTTCTAACTGAGAAAACTGAGACTCAGGGATTAAGTGACTTGCCAAACACCAGATGGGTAGTAGGAAGGAAGGCGAGGATTTGTTCCCATGTTCTCTGATTCCAAATCCAGTGCTATTTCTCAAAACCCTCATGGTAGCTCTTGAATACTATGCAGCTACGTAAGAAAGGAGATAGAGGAGTCTGGAAGACTACAGTTCAAATCTGACATCAGACCCCAGTCAAGTCACTTAACTTCGGTCTGCCTCAGTTTCCTCAATGTAAAATGGGAAAATAATAGCACCTGCCTCCCATGGTGGTTGTAAGAATCAAAAGAGATAAAATTTGTGAAGTAATTTGCAAACCTTAAAGCACTTACATAAACACTAGCTATTATAACTGGCATGGATCCGAAGACTAGACTCAGAAGGGAACTCAGAAGACAGCTAGTCTAAGCTCTCATTTTACAGGGCTGTAAAGTGACTTGTCCAAAGCAAGTAAGTCTTATACGCCCACATAGGCAGTACATATCAAGGGAGAATTAGAACCTAGGTTCTCTGACTCAAGGAACAGTGTTCTATCCATTGTGTCAAGCTTCCTTCTGAATGAGTCTACAATTGCAAAGGGAATTGACCAAAGTCATAGTACCCGTCTGTCAGAAGCAGGGCTAAAGAAAGTCATAGCAAAAGAATCTATGATTTCTCTCTCTCTCTCTCTCTCTCTCTCTCTCTCTCTCTCTCTCTCTCTCTCTCTCTCTCTCTCTCTGTCTGTCTCAGGCACTCACTAGCTGTGTGACCCTGGGCAAGTCACTTAATCCTGTTTGTCTCAGTTTCCTCATTTCTAAAACGAGCTATAAAAGGAAATGGCAAACCACTTCTGTATCTTTGCCAAGAAAACCCCAAAATGGGTCACAAAGAATTGGATACAACTGAACAACAACTAAAGAGAACAACTCCATTAGGAGCTAGTTTCTTCCTGGATTGCTGGTCCCTGACTGGACCATCTGCTAGTCAGCAAGTTCACTGTTTCAATAGGTTAGTGGGACCTGGCTACTCATTTCTTGGCCAATAGCTGGCCTGATTCAATCCAATAAAGAAAAAGTTTTTATACTTCATAAAAGGCGTAAACATGTCTTTACAATGCATTTACCCCAACTTGTTACCAGGTTGAGAAAAATGCAACCAATAAACCAGGTTGAGGGTAACCAACAGTCCTACAACCCATGGGTGAGTTAGGGGGATGTTTGCCCCAGGCATGTTTGCCCTGAGGAATGGGCAGATGAGAACAGTTTCTTCCAATAACCTTGAAGGCAGTTGAAGCAGACATGATGGAGCACTTAGAGCTTGGTCAGATATCAAAGACTCCCAGGTCATCCACTGCCTCCCAGACTAGCCAGTCATCCTGATATCTGTCCTGCCACTGGACTTTGATGATTCTGGAAGAGGGAATGAAGCTGATGTAACTCTGCCTCACTTAAATCTAATTCATGCACAATTCAAGACATCATCCATGATTTCATCACTCGAAACAGTCAAGTGCAAGTCATGTCATCATTTCTCTGATGGCATGGTCTTCTTTGGCAACAAAGGATGAACACACGCACGCTTTGGATCCTCTTCAAAATGAAGGGCAAACAAATAGCTTTTTGTCACCCTACTACTATTTGAGATTAAATCCCTGGTTTCCTGGGTTGGAGGGTTTGTTCAGACAGCAACTCTCAACAACACCACCAAAACAAGAATTAAACTCTAAGTGCCAAGCACATAGAAATTAAATAGTTCCTGCCCTCAAGAGGCTTATATTCTATCAAGGGAAACTGTGTGTGTATATGTATATGTATATGTATATGTATATGTATATGTATATGTGTGTGCATATATGTGTGTATACATGTATGTATATGTGTGTGCATATATGTGTATGTATTGTGCAGAGCAGCTAGGTGGCATCATAGATAGAGCCAGATGGAGTCAGAAAGACTCTCTTCCTGAATTCAAATCTGATATTTACTATTAGCTGTGTGATCCTGGGCAAGTTACTTAACCCTGTTTGCCTCAGTTTCCTCATCTGTAAAATGAGCTAAAGAAGGAAATGTCAAACTGCTCCAGTATCTTTACCAAAAAAACCCCAAGTGGGGTCACAAAGAGTTAGACATAACTGAACAGCAACGACAATATATAGTGTTGAATGCGGTCATCAGACTGATCCGACCCCACTGACCCTATAGTTGGAGCAGGTTCAAATCAGTTGGAGTTGGTCTTGTGATATTTCTGGAAACTCCCTTTGCTTCACCTGGAGCCCTCTGTTCTAACCAGATGTCACCATTCCTTGGATCTCCCCAGCCTTCTCCATGGACTTTCCATTGTTGTGTATGATTTATGTTACAACTTCAGAGGCTCTGCCTTCCATGAGACTGCCTCCCAGTCGAAATGTATTTTAACCCTGACTCCGGCTCCTCCCCAGCATTTCACTACTTCAGTACTGTGCTGTGATCCAAATTTCAAATCCCTTGCCTCAATTAAAGACCCTTGTTGTTGCTACTTTGAAAACCATCTTTATTTTAGGTTGAATATATGTATGGTTATGGATATAGATATAGATGTGCACACATGTATGCATGTGTCTATATACACAAACATATATGTGCACATATGTACATGTATGCAAAGTATGTTTGTATACAAAATAAATACATGGTAAAACTTTTAAGGGTAGACACTAGCAACTGGGGGGATGAGGGAAGGCTTTAAACAGAAGGTAGGGCTTAAGCAGAGTTTTGAGGGGAAAAAAAGAGGTTCTAAAAGGTGAGAGGGAGAAGGGATTGATTTTAGGAATAAAGGATAACCCAGACAAATACATAGAGACAGGAAATAGAATGTCCTGCCATGAAGAGTAGTAAGAAGGCTAATTTGGCTGGATCTCAGGGCGTGGAGAGTAATATATAATAAGATTGGAAAAGTGAATTGAGTCTAGGTTGTGAAAAGCTCTTAAAACCCAAATATAGGGAAGTTTACATTTGATCCTAGAGGTAATAAGGAGTCATTGGAATTTATTGAGTAGGAGACCAATATGATTAGCTAGAACTGTAACTTTAGAAAAAAACACCTTCACTGCTACGTATAGGATGGATTGGAAAGGGGAGAAGCAGAGAGCCCAAGTAGGAGACTATTGCAATTGTCCAGCTCTTCATGAGCCCATTTGTAGGTTTACTTGGCAAAAATACTGAAGTACTTTGCCATTTCCTTTTTTACCTCATGGAAACTGAGGCAAGAGGCAAGAAGGGCCTGTACTAGGGTGGTGGCTGTGTGTGTTGAGAGAAAGGAATGAATAGGAGAGATATTGTGGAGGTAGACACTACAAAATTTGGCACCTAGTTGGCTGTGTAGACTGACAGAATGTGAAGAGTCAAGGATAACACAACTTTGAATACAGGTCCAGGCAAAGACTATTAGATCCAGAAGACACCTTAGGGATCCATCTAGTTCAGTTCCTTTATTTTACAGATGAAAAACTAGAGGTGCAGGGGGATGAAAAAGTATTCAGACTCTACCACAGAGGGGATGTATGGCCTTAGTGGGGCAAATTGCCCAGTTCCATAAAGAATGAGAGTTGGGGGTGGATTCTTCATCCCTTTTGGAAAAGAATCCCCCAGGCCGCCTAACACCCTTTTATAAATTCTCATTTTAGCCTTTGTTTGAAAAGAAAGGATTATTCACCCAACCAGCCCAGTCCCCAAAAGAATAGGAGCTTTATCCTCTGGCAAACATTTGCCCTGAGTGACAATCTCCCACACCAGTAAGAGAATGTTTCCTTTCTCCACCTCCCACCCCCCTCTTTTTTTCACTCTAGTCTGTTATTTGAGAGGGAAAACAGAAAGAATTTGCTGAGCTCCCAGGGTCTTCTGGATTGTGTTGTTTGTGACTGAGGTCTTCTAAGGGAGGTGAATACACTGTGATTATTGAGGTCGCCTCCGAAAATAGTCAACAGCTTTAAATGTTCTTAGAAGCTAAATTGGACAGATGAGAACAGCATTTACTTTCAACAGAAAACACTGTTCAATCGACCCAGAAATAATTGGTCAGTGGGCCTGTTTTAGGTATTACTTTTTGTGTTGTTTGCTAAATAAGGATAAATTTAATTCTCCTCAGCAGACGTTCTTTCCTCCTCCTACTCCCTGGAGTTAGAGGAGAGTAAATTGAAGGGGCTAAAACATGAAAGAAACTCATAAACTTATTATGATTTTTAACTAAAAAAACAAAAAACAAATATTTAACTCTTTGCCCTCTGGGTTGGACTTAAGACAGGCACACACAGAGAAAGAGTGTATTGATTAATATGTCCCCAGTATGCTAGGTGCTAGGGATAAAATATTAGAAATCGGATAGTCTCTATCCTCTAACAGCTATTACATTCTAGTAGGGAAAGACAACATAGAGGGGAACTGTAAAATGGTGGGGACAGGGTGTATCCACTGGGTAGGTCATTGGTCCTCTCCAAGAACTAAGGATGAACAGCGAGGAGGGATATGGAACAATCTAGAGAGTGACTTGAGATGGGAATGAAGTGAGCACAGCCCAAACCACTCACAAGTTACCTATTCAAGCAAAGAATCACCTAAGGAAAGAGCAGACTCCAGGGCGGAGTCATCACAGGTGATGGAAGCAGGAGATGGGGCCGTCTGCAGACCTAATGATGGAGTGATTGTGATAGAGTTATGGGATCTGAACCTCTAAAAGGAAAAGACCATTTCTTTGAAACCAACCCAGTCCCGGAATTTTCCCCTACATTTCAGTAGCCCAGATCACCACCCAAGGCATCTGGCTCACCCCAGCCCACCTTGATTATTTCATTAGTTTACTTGATACTCCTTAATCTCATCCAGGCTCCTTCTCTGTTACCTCTGGACCAACCCAGGTGACTTGCCATTCCTTAAACCCATCCAAATTTTCTCACAATCTTTTTCTGTATAAAAGTACCAATCTTATCCCCATTAAATAGTGCAGATTTCTAGAATCTCTCCCTCTTCTGTTGGTAACACAACAAACCTTGTCTCGACTCAAAGAAGGCTTTAGTGGTTGAATTCTTTCAAAGCAGGCCCACCCTATACACTTGCGTTTTGGGTTCCCAGCACCCCAACCCACAATAATAGGAACTGAGCCCAAAGACCCTATCTCTGGCAGTAACTCATGAGCGAGCCCTAGGGAAGCAAACTATTTCTCCCTGTTACAAGAATAGACTGACTTCTCTAGAATTTCCCTTACGTAAACAGGACAGAAACATTTAGTACTCACTCCCTCAGTTACCAAATATATTCCAGAAGTCAAGATATACATCCACTCCTGATGCTATTTTGTCTAAGCAGGATATTGACTGTTGGTTAACTTACTAAAATCACACCCCTTAGTAGAACACCTGCCTAGTTCCCCCGCTCCCTTCTCATAGTGAATTCTAGGTAAACAGCCTGGCCACTAAATATAAAATTGCATGGTTACATGTTCCTTCAAGAACTCACCACTGCTTAATCCTGCCCCCCCCAACCACCTAATTATCATAATTGGCACATCATTCACTGACCTTTTTCTATATAAGCTTTAGTATCACCCCCATTAGGTTGTGAGTTCCCTAAGGAGCTCCCTCAGCTTTATAAGCATCACAATAAACTTTTGCTACTTGACTAGAAGATGGATTGAGTCTTCAAATTCTTTCCAGAAGATACCATGACACCCTGACATTTTGGGGAGTCCCCATAAACACATAAAAGGCATTTAACTCTTTACCTGAACTGAACTTTAAAGGATGGTCTTATACCCAACTCCTCCTAACTCCCAACTGCCTATATGAATCCTTAGCTACCTCACACCTCAACTAACATAAATGCTACTTTCTGTTGTTGTTGAATCATGGGCAACTCTTCATGACCTCATTTGGGGTTTTCTTGTAAAATACTCTAGAGTGGTTTGCCATTTCCTTCTCCAGCTCATTTTGCAGATGAGGAAACTGAGGCAAGAGGGGTTAAGTTGACTTGCCCAGGGTCTTGTAGCTAGTAAGCGTCTGAGGGTGGATTTGAACTCAGGAAGATGAATCTTACTGACTCAAAGTCAAGCATTCTATCCACTGAACCACCTAGCCACCACCTCGTACAGGCAGCCTTTCCTGATTCCCTAGTTAGAGCTTTCTCCATCATCCAATAATGATATACACATATATATATTTATCTATTTAACCCTTGTATCTTCTCAGCAGAATGTAATGCTTTGCAGTCAGGGGTTGAGTTTTATTTTTGCCCTTTTAAAAAGTTGTCTTTGTTTTCTCAAGCTTACTCTCTGGAATTTAGCTTCAGACACCTATCCTCCATCCCCCTCACAGCTCATGTGTCCATCCAGAATACAGCTGTAGTTCTAGGTACCAGAATACAGCTGTAGTTCTAGGTATCTCCTCTACTGTTCGATATTCTCACTCAGACTCTTTTGGCCCCTGCTCTCTCCATGCTTTGTCTGCGGTTCCATTTCTCAGCAGACTTTCTATAAGTTCTTGCCTGGGCAACCATTGGAAGTCTCTTGCTTTGCTTCTGTGGCTCCTACATGAGAAGACGTTGCAGAGTTAATAATGATGACTGTGACAGCTAACACTTAAATAGTATTCACTATATACCAAGCACCGTGCTAAGAACTCCACAATTATTATCTCATGTGACCCTCACAACAACCCTGGGAGATAGATGCTATTATTAGGAAACTGAGACAAACAGAGGTTAAGTGATTTGCCTAGAGTCACACAGCAGATAAGTGTCTGAGGCTGGATTTGAACTCAGGTCTTCCTGACTCCAGAGTTAATTGAAGTTAGCCTGTTCTGAGTTCGGCCAGTCTTTGCTCAACCAATCCATTCCTCTAACATCTTTACTAGAGTGAGGAAGACACTCTGCTTGCCTACTGATGACATTCTGGAGGCTGAGCCCACCTAGTGAAAGTCAGCTGACAGAGGCGCAGAGATCAGGCCTCTCCTCAGAAGAGCTGCTCCAGATGATTCCTGGCCAATCCTCCTTAGGTTTTTATTTCCTTAAAAACAGTTATAATTTTGTTGTTTATCGTCCCCCACCATAAGCATTAGCTGTGCTGACAGACTGCCCTGGATTCTTAGACTTCTGCCCACCCTGAAGCAGTCTGACTTCCTCAGGTTGGGCTACAAATCTTTCCACCAACCTCTGGGGTAGCATAGCCATATATAAGGGCAGCTAGGTGGTGCAGTGGATAAGAGCACTGGTGCAGGAGTCAGGAGGACCTGAGTTCAAATCTCACCTCAGACACTTGATGCTCGCTAGCTGTGTGACCTTGGGCAAGTCACTTAACCCCAATTGTGCCTCATCCTAGGTCATCTCCAGTCATCTTGAGGAATATGTGGATACTGGATTCAGGTGGCTCTGAAGTGAGGCTGGTGACCTGCACAGCCCTCCCTCACTCAAAATCAAGTGCAAGTCATGTCATTATTTCTCTGATGGCATGGTCTTCTTTGGCAACGAAAGACAAACACACACAGCCATATATATCCCAAAGCTTGAGCTTTCCTGCTTTGTGCTGAATGATAATAACAGCTAATTAACATCTCTATAAGTCTTTAAGTTTTGCAAAGCAATTTATAAGCTATCTCATTAGAACCTCACCACAACCTGTGAGAAAGGTGCTATTATCCTCATTTTACAGATGAGGAAACTGAGATTGAGAGAGGTTAAAGTGATTTGTATAGGGTCTGTGGAAACAAAACCACCTTGACTGAACTGCCCAGTTCAGACTCACTGCTGCAGACTCACTAATAAAATCTGACTCAACTATATCCATCCTGCTTAATTGTTCTCATTGTTTTTGTTTGGCCTTCCTTCTTGAAGAGGAAAGATGACATCAGGAGGGTAATATCTTGACTTGAAAGTGAATTGGAGTTAAGTGAGGCAGAGCTATGAAAAGTCCTGCTTAAGCTAAATACTCAAAGCCCTTCTGCACATAGTACTCTCTAGCTGTCCTGCACTCCAACAAAGGCTGCACCCAACATGCACCTGGGGACTTCCTAGCTTTCTTATCTACATCCCATTGGTCCATTCAAATGCTACAGAATGCTGCTGATGGACTACATAGTCTAAGCAGATCTAAAAAAAGCTGTAAGAGACACTTCTACATCAGGAAATTGAAATTGCTGTTAGTAAGCAGTCTTTCATGGCACGCTAATACATAGTGCGTGAGATTCTCCCTGGGCTCTCAAGAAACTCAGGATAAGAAATCCCCCAATAAGTCACACAGCTAGTCTGAGAAAGAACTGAAAGTTATATCCTTCTGACCTCAAATCCAGTGTGCTCCATTCACTGAGCCAACAAACTGAATAATCTCACTAAATTTAGCAAATGCCTTTCTTATCTGAAATCCAGGTGATTTTAGCATCTGCTGCCTACAGGACAAGAACGGCAACTTACACCTGAAATTTCACAGGAAGTGCTTGATAAACGTTTGTTTAAATAAACTGAATTCAGTAACACTAGAGGTGAGGCTGACATTGACTCTTTAGCCAGGAGGAATTCCTCAGCCCCTCAGATGCCCACAAGTAATTGTTGCATGTTAGATATTTTTAGATTTTTTTTTTAATTGCCTTTTCTTTTCTGATAGAGCAATCATAGTAGGAAGTGCCCCTTTGATGAGAGGAGAGGGTGAGGCCATGTCCAGCATTCCTGACAGATAGCCCAGGAAAAAATAATTTGGGACTTTTACATCAGTTCTAAGTTCATTTCAAATTCATATCAGTGCAGTGGCTTGGAGCTGCAAATCACTCCACTGTATATTATAGCCCCAATAACCCTCATAAAAGGTGACAGGAGAGAGGATTAATTACCACCAGTTCCATTAAAAGCAGAAGTCTCTTTTAGTTTTGTCCAAGATCTACCCAGTGGTGAATTCTGATGGGAAGCCATTACCAAGGACATTTGGCAGGTAAGAGATTAATGTTCCAGATAAGTAAGACTCTCAGACATCATACTAGTGATCTTATCTTCAGATCACAGATTGAAGGACCCAAATGACTCCAATTTGTAACCATAAAAACAAATTCCCAACTACCTTTCTCTGTCCTTTCTTCAAAGTATGAGTAGAACTCAATAAATCTCCCTCTTACCCATGAAACAGCATTGGTTTAATAAAGTTCATTCCTGGGTACCTTAGGTTGGGGAATAAATCAAAGTCAAATATAAAGAGGTGAGACAACTGTGGGCATATATGTACGAAGTCAATTTCTGGAAGAATTATCTGGAAAGCCAGCCTGCTGAATTAGGCATTCTTAATCATAAAAACTCAAAACCATCTTAAACTTTTGCAAAACTCAGTTTTTTCAGGAGTGCCCTCCAGAAGTACCATGCTTAAAAATAATCTGTATCTTGGCAAAGATGAAAAAAGATGGAAATAGTAAATGTTGAATGGTTTGTGGAAAGACAGGCACTAATACACTATTGGTGGAGTTGTGAATTGGTTCAACCATTCTGAAAAGCAATTTTGAATTATGCTAAGAGAGTGACTAGGAATAGTGGGAAGGAATGATGGAAGGAAGGGAGTGTGTGTGTGTGTGTGTGTGTGTGTGTGTATGTGTGTGTGTATGTAACCTACTATGCCAGGCATTCTGCTATGTACTTTTTTTAAAGTATTTTATTTTTAATTTATGGGATAAAACAAGAATTTCTATAACACTATATAATAAAAAATGATTGCACATGAAATTGAAATTCTATTATGTAAAATTTGCTATTCCATTTACATAAATAATAAATTTATGTATATATACTTATATATTTTCTTTCTGTCTCTCCCCCCACTAAGTACTGTTATAAATATTATCTCATTTCCTTACAGCAACCCTCTAAGGTAGGTATTGTTATTATTCACATTTTACAATCATGGAAACTGAGGCAAACATCAAGTGACTTGCCTAGGGTCATACAGCTAGTAAAGATCTGAGGCTGGATTTAAATTCAAGGTGCTCCTAACTCCAGGTTCAGTACTTTAACCATTGAGCCACCAGCTGCCTCAAAGGGGCATGGACTATAAAATGTACATTTGGCTCAGAGACACCATTTGTATGCTGTATGTATGCCATATACTCCTATTAGTATGTGACCCCCATGAAACCAGGAATCATATTTTGTTTAAATTTCATTTCTCCTCTGAGAAAAAAGAAAAAGAGGTGGTGGACCCACAATGGAAAAGTAGAAGCAGAGACTTGCTAGAGTTCTTTCCCCAAGCCCAGACAAGTACCTGTAAAAAATGACGCTAAACAAATTCCGGAGCTGTAGAACCCACAGAATGATGAAATGCAGCAAATCTCCAGCCTAAGACAATCTGGACAGGAAGCGTCTTTCACACCATGCTGGGAGCAGAGCACAGTCCAGCATGGGCTGCTTTGGCACAGACAGGACCTAAGCAGGGCTTGGAGAGAGGGAGAGACTGAATCTCTGGCACCTGCCATGGTTTCCAGACTTCACAACCACAAAACACTAAGGACAAATTGGAAGGTCAGTGGAAAAAACTTGTGGGACCTGTGTGAGAGAGTAGAGCGGTCGGGTCTAAGCCCCAGGGTGGCTGAGGGGGTGAAGAAGCCCACAGCAGCAGTAGCAGGGGCAGAAGCAGCAGCTGTTTTTGGAGGTCTAGGTCTAGATTGTGGGGGGATCAAGCGACTGACAGTACACCTTTCACCCCCCACTAGAAGAAGAGAAATACCTTAACAAAAAACTCAAAAGTCGAGTAAATGACTGGGGAAATGATCAAAAAGAATCCAACTATAGAATCTTACTTTGGTGACAAGGAAGACCAAAATATACAAACAGAAGAAGACAAAGCTCCTGCATCCAAAACTTACAAGAAAAATACGAATTGGTGTCAGGCCAGAGAAGAACTTAAAAAGGATTTTTAAAATCAAGTAAGAGAAATAGAGGAAAAATTGAGAAGACAAATGAGAGCTATGCAAGAAAATCTTTATGAAAAATGAGTCAACTACTTGCTAAAGGGAAACCCAAAAATGCTGAAGAAAATAACGCTTCACAAAATAGACTAACTCAAATGGCAAAAAAGATCCAAAAAGCCAATGAGGAGAAGAATGCCTTAAAAAGCAGAATTGGCCAAATGGAAAAGGAGGTCCAAAAGCTCACTGAAGAAAATAATTCCTTAAAGATTAGAATGGAGCAGATGGAAGCTAATGACTTTATGAAAAATCAAGAAATTATAAAACAAAACCAAAGGAATGAAAAAATAGCAGACAATGTGAAATATCTCATTGGAAAAGTAACTGACCTAGAAAACAGATCCAGGAGAGATAATTTAAAAATTATTGAACTACCTGAAAGCCATGATCAAAAAAAGACCCTAGATAACATCTTTCAAGAAATTATCAAAGAAAACTACCCTGATATTCTAGAACCAGAGGGTAAAATAGATATTGAAAAAAAAAACAAGAAAAAAAGAAGAAGAGAGCTCTGAAAAAGAGAGATTTCAAAATAAATATTAAATGGAGAATCAGATTTCTTTATTGGACTCCAGGGGAAAAAAAAAGTCTAGAAAAACTTTTGAAGCCTGACTGATAAAAGATGTTCAGCATTCCCGATGCAGATTTTTGCTATAATTTTGAAAATCAGAGAACTTTCTGGGAAAACAAGGGCCAGGTAGCTGAAATAAGTTTAAAAAAATAATATGAGAGTTAACTAGGCACCTTTTTATATCTAAGTCATAGAATTATAGAATTTGAGAGGTGGAAGAACCATCAATCCAATCCATTCACAAAAAGAATCTTCACCATATCATATTCAACAAATGGTATTCCAGCCTTTCTTTGAAGATATCCTAGGAGGGGGAGTCCATCAATTTTCCAGCCAAGTCATTCCATTTTTAGATAGCTCTAACTGTTAGGAAGATTTTCCTGACATCAAACCTAAATTGGCTTCTTAGTGATTTCCACCCATTTCTCCTGGTTCTGACCTCTGGGGTCAAACAGAATAAGTCTGGGTGACTTCTTATGACAGACCTTGAAGTACTGGGAGGCAGCTATCATACTTCTCTGAGCTTTCTCTTCTCCAGGATAAACATTCCCAATTCCTTCAAGTGATTCTCTTATGTTCTTCACCTTTGCAGCTGTCTGCCTCAGTCCATCAGCTGCTTATTGCCTGGTTCCCAGAATTGAACATAGTACCAGATGCAGTCCAACAAGAGCAGTGTACAGGAATACCCTTACACTCCTATTCCTGAAAGCTACATCACTCTTAAAGCGGTCTAAAATCAAATTAGGTTTTTGTTGACTGCCATATCACATCATGGGATCAACACTGAGTTTGTAGTTCACTAAAAAGCCCCAATTTATTTTCTTATCAACTGCTCTATATCCATGACTCCCCCATCTTACACTTATGAAGTTGAATTTTTACCCTTACGTTCAAGGCTTGAATGTTCTATGAAGGGCAATACCATCCTCTAAGTCTCTCAGGCTGGCAACCTAAGAATTTTCCTGGATTCCTCAACATCTCTCACCCCCCATATCCCATTTGTTGCCAAAGTCTGTCAATTTCACCTTTGCCATATCTCTTGAATATGTTCTGTTCTCTCCTCTGACACTGCCACCACCTCATGCCTGGATTATTGCACTAGCCTATTGGTGGGTCTCTCCATACTCCAGTCCATTCTCCACTCAACCACTAAAATGATTTTCCTGAAAAGGAAGCTCTCCCCTATCACCCCACTCCGTAAACTCCAGTGGCTCCCCCTATAGCCTCTGGGATCAAATGCTAAAATGATCTGTTTGGCATTCAAAGTCCGTCATAACCTACTTGCCTCTTACCTTTCCATTCTTCTTATACCTTACTCCCTGACATACTCTTCAATCCACTGACAGTGGTCTCCTGGGCTGTATTGCCCAGCACTCAGCACAGTGACTCACACAGAGTAGGTGCTTAATAAATATTTATTAATTAATTGATATTCAGCCTACTGCTCCAGTCTACCAAGATATTTTAGATTCTCTGTCATCCAGTGTGCTATCCCCTTCACCTATATATCATAGACAAATTTTATGAGCATATCATCTATATCTTTATCCAAGTCATTGTTAGAAATGTTAAATGCCACAGGGTCAACGACGGACTCCTGGAGCAATCCACTGGAGCCAAGTCTACATTAAACCACTAACAACTCCTCTTTGAGTCCAGCCATCCAGTCAGCTAGGAGAGCATATTATTTTCTTACTCCCTATCTCTCCATCTTCTCCACAAGAATGGCATAAGGTACTTTATCAAAAGCTTTGCCAAAGTCTAGGTAAACTATATATATATAGCATTCCTCTCCCCTATTAGTTTAGTAATCATATCAAAAAAGGAAACGAGGTTATTCTGGCAAGACCTGTTCTGGCTCTTTTTAATCACCACTTCCCTTTCCAAACGTTTGACAACCATCTCTTTAATGGTCCATTGTAGAATTTTCCCAGGAATCAAAGCCAAGCTCATTGGCCTATAGTTTGAAGACTCTTTTCCTTTTACTATTTTGAAAATCAGAACCACATTTACCCTTCTCCAATATCATGGTATCACTCCAGTTTTTTGAAGAAAGGAGGGGAGAGGGAAAGAGAAAAGAGAAGAGAGGGAAAAGGAAAATAGGAATGAAGGACACAAAGGAAGGCTCAAGAGGGAGAAGAGGAGAGGAGCTGAGTATGATTTTCTGTCTCTTAGCAATTCCTTACTCTCCATCCTAGACCTCTCCTGCTAGATCATAGATAACAATTCCAAACACAAAAATCTCCCAGCATATTTCCTGGCGCTGGCATCTTAAAGATGCATAGGATAAGAGAGAGCTCCTGTCTAATCTGGTTCTAATATACACTCTCTTACAACCCAGCATCACTTCAGCCAAGGCAATCTTCCCATCATCCTTGAGGAGGAGGAGAGAAGAAGCCAGACAGGGGGAGCAAAGAACTTCCTGCTATGCTCAGTGGAAAGCGCCCTCTTTTGGCTTCCTTTCCAGCTCCTCTTGGCAATCTTGGCAAGCCCCCTCCAGCTGCTATTTTAGATCTTATTTAAGGCTTTTATTTATTAGCTCTGAAGCAAGAAACAATGAAGGCAACCTCCATGATCTCTTAATGTTTACCTGGCCCTTGGGAATCCAGTGAAAAAACAATCTCTCCTTCAATAAATAAAAATAAACAAGGCTCAGGGGCTTTCTGGCCGTTGGTGGTCTTCTGTGTTTGTTTGCTAGTTTGTTAGAAGGAAAAAAAGTGAGAGAAAATATAACTTTTTAAAAGTCTGTTGCCTTCTCTATTTTCTTTTTGAACATATTTTTACCCTGTCAGGCTATCTTACCAGTTATCACCAGTTTCCTGTGGATTTCTTTTCCATTTACATTCAAATGTTATTCACTGAGTAACTGTGCATCACATAGGAGAACAAGACTCCAATGAAGGATTCTCCCAGAGCCTCCCCCAGCAACCAGGGACCCTGGAATGCCAGACAGCTTTTCTATTCACTGAATTCAAATGGCTTAGTGATTCCAGCTGTTTCTTTAGGATTGAAACTCTGATATGAAAATAGAGAGCACCCAATCCCTTGCAGCTAAGATTCCCCCTAGGGAGCATGGAAGAGGAAAGAGAAAGATACCAGATGCTCTGCCTCTACTGTGTTGGTGGACAGAGCACTACTGGCTTCTTTCTTCTCAAACACTAAAAGCATTGGGTTTAGACTCTCTCTGGAATCACTTCCAAGTGTTTGACATTCACCTATTCAGGGGGAAAACACTTCTTTTTTTTGTAGGAATCAAGATAGAATTTCTTTTGGTCTTTTGTCTATTATAGGCAGTTTGGATTGTTTTCCTCTGAGTCTTGAAATGAAACATAATGTCCCTCATGTATCCACCCAGCTTTATTGCAGTGAGAATCGGAGTCATCCATGCTATCTCACTGGGTCCCCCTTGTGACATATATTCATGATTACAAACGCAATTCACAACCACTAAGCAGTGCATCGACCAACCATTTATTAAGCATTTATTAAGTACCTAGTATATGCCAATTACTGGGGGCATGAAGAAAAAAATTAAGTTTCTGTCCTAAAAAAGCTCACATTCTGTCTGAGGAGTAAAAAACCATATACATACATACATACACACATATATACACGTGTATATATACACACACATATGTACATGTGTGTACATGTAGGCTGAATATATAGATATGTAGATTCATATTAATAATGATGATAATAGCTAGCATTTACACATACTTTCAGTTTTGCAAAGCATTTTGCATTTTATCCTCACAACAACCCTGGGAAGAAGGTGACATTGTTATCCCTATTTTATAGATGAGGAAACTAAGGCAGACAAAAGTGACTTCATACATACAAAACAAATGGTGAGTGTTTTGGGGTGGGAACCTACTGATAACTTGGTTGGGGGAAGGGATTTCACTAGCGGTTTTATTAGGGATAGAGGAAAGACTTTATGTAGAAGAGGAAGCAAATTGTCCATAAGGGGATCTAACCCGTGACTTAAACCAGCTTATTCTTGTGCACTAATCAGCATCAGCATCATCTTTTGCCTACATAAAGATTTTTAAGTTTTTAGAAGTTTATATATGCATATGTATATATATTCATATTTAGTGTTTCATTTGATCTTCATAAAACCTGTAAGGTTAGTGGGAATAGATGTTATTATCAGAGGGAAGGAAACTGAAGTCCAGAAAAGAGAAATGACTTGCCCAAGGTCACATAGTCAGTGATTAACAGTCAGGGTTCAAACCCAGGCTTTATGATTCCTCATCCAGTGCTCTTCTCATGAGAACCTATATCCTAAAACAATATGATATGTTGGCCATTAGGTATAATTAGAGGCAATTAGGCTCAATGTTAGGGAAAAGTTCTAACAATCTGATCTATCCCCAAGTGGAACAGGCTGCCTTGGCAGGTAAAGGGTACATCCTCCCTAGACATCTTGAAGCAATTATCAGATGACCACTTGTTGAGGTGATTTTGTTTTACTTTTCCCCTTAATTGACAAATTTTAATTTGCCATTATGTGGTACATAAACAAATCATTTAATAATGGAAACCAATTAAAATTTTAATCAAAAGTTTAACTGGTGAATAACAATGAATAATTTACTTCATTAACTTGTTTCTTTTTTCCCATTTAATAGTATTTTTTTCCAGTTACATTCAAAGATTGTTTTCAACATTCACTTTTATAAGATATTTGAGTTCCAAATTTTTTTCTCCCTGCCTCCTGTCCCCCTTCCCCAAGAGGGCATGCAATCTGATATAGGTTGTACATGTACAATCACATTAAATGTATTTCTACATTGGTCATATTGTGAAAGAAGAATCAGAACAAAAGGGAAAAATCACGAGAAAGAAAAAATAAAAACAAAAAAAGAGAAAATAGTCTGCTTTGCCCTGCATTCAGATCCATAGTTCTTTCTCTGGACATGGACAGTATTTCCATCGAGTCCTTTGGAACTGTCTTTGCATTGCATTGCTGAGAAGAGCTAAGTCCATCGGAGTTGGTCACTGCACAGTGTTGAGGTTGCTGTGTACAGTGTTCTCCTGGCTCTGCTCACTTCATTCAGCATTAGTTCTTGTGAGTCTTGCCATGTTTTTCTGAAATCCACCTGCTCATCATTTCTTGTAGCACAGTAGTATTCCATAACATTCATATAACACAATTTGTTCAGCCATTCCCCAATGGATGGGCATGCTCTCAATTTCTAAGTCTTCATTGCCACAAAAAGAGCAACCATAAATATTTTTGTACTTGTGGGTCCTTTTCCTGTTTTTATGATCTCTTTGGGATACAGACCTAGTGGTGGTATTGCTGGATCAAAGAGTATGCACAATTTTATGTCCCTTTGGGCATAGCTCCAAATTGCTCTCCAGAATGGTTATATCAGTTCACAACTCCACCAACAGTGCATTAGTGTTCCAGTTTTCTATTGGGGATATTTTAGAAGGAATTCTTCTCAGGCATGGGTTAGACTAACCCAGCTCTGAAGTTTTATGAGTTATCTTGCCAAGATATCACCAGATGTGACTAAGCCAGCACAATATTGCCTAGATGCAAAGTGGAATTGAGTGCGTTGGGAAGTGTTAGGTCAGACAGTGAAGTGACAAAGTGGAGAGAGTGCTGGACCTAAAGTTAGGAAGACTTGAGTTCAAATCTAAGCTTAGGTGTGACTGTTTGACCCTGGGCAAGTCATGCAATCTGCCTGCCTCAGTTTCCTCATATGTAAAATGTGGACAATAATAACACCTATCTCCCAGAATTGTGAGCATTAAATGAGATAATAAAAATAAAGTGCTTTTCAAATGTTAAAGCGCTATGTAAATGCGAAGTATCATCATTGTCATTATTTCACCCTTACAAAAGGTCTTCGAGAGAAAGCTGCCTGACTCCAGGGTGTCATAGAAAGGATTCTTGTTCAGATACAGGTTGGATTAGATGGTTTCTGAAGTTCCTTCCATCTCTGGTTCTGTGAAATCTTTTTGAAATTTTATTTTGCTTTTCCCTTCTTAACCAGGAAACGCAAGCACAATTGATTGGCATATATTTGTTTTAGGGCTGGGTCTTCCTACGTTGACCAAGCCAGTGCAGCTGCCCCTCATAGGCCTGAGCCCATTACTAACTGGCAAGGAAGCTTCATTTCCAACCTGGGTCAGTTATCCCCTCCTTAGGCAGCCTGGTGGTCCCCTGACACTCACCATACTGGACCTAGATTTAGGACAGCCAATTGGCTTTAACCCTAATTCCCCTCAGAATTCCTAAACTCAAGTAATCCACCAGCCTTCCATAGTGCTAGCAGTAAGCATAACTTCAACTTTACTTTATGAAATTAAGTCAACATTATCAACATTTATGAGTGTACTGAATTATAACACAGTGTGCCTTAGGGGCTGCTGAGGCATAGCACCATTTACCACCATATTAAATGTTTCCATTTTCCTATGCTCTTTTGCTCTTGTGTCTGCTCTTTGTGGTTTTTTCCTTATCTCTTCCCTCATCACCAGGATGTCAATTATCATTTCCTGCTGCTGCCAATGTGCCCACCCTTAGCCACATTTTCTTTTCCCTTTTTAAATTTTGTTGCTTCCTATCTTCTATGTGAAAGGTTGGGGAATACAGATACTGCTCATTTGAATTATGCATAAAACCTAAACAAAAACTGAGAAATTCTCCAATGACATTTTAAAATAATATCTCTCATGCTTTCCTTATGGAAAAGATGGAGAGAGAAGGGTTAGATAATAGTAAGGTTAGAACTCAGGACTAAATAAATGATCAAGCCCTTTGAAAATAATAATCTTAGAGAGAGAACTCTAATGGAGTTAGAGTTCTCTAGGGCACTCTATCTTCTTAGATGAACATGTCTATCAAATCCACAAATGACAAAACATGGAGACAATCATCAAAACCTGAGATGACAGAATCCCTAAAGACCTCAATAAATTAGAATGATTGGTTAAACTGAATGAGAAGAAATTTAACATAAATATAAAAACATATTTAGATTCCAAACAATTAATTTGTAAATATACCAGGAGTAGCATGGCTAGACAACTGTTCATGTAAAAGAGTTTTTAGTGGATTACAAATTCAAAATGAATAAACTATGTGATATGGCAGGCATTAAAAAATAAAGGCATCCAGAATGAGAGAGAAAAAATTCCCATTGTATTCTCCTCTGGTTAGACCACATCTGGCATATTGTTTTCACCTCTATGTGCCATATTTTAAGAACAAAATTTTCAAACTGCAGTGCAACCAGAGGAGGAAAATCAGGATAGTAAGAGAACTAGGTCCCATTTTATCAAGGATAGATGGAAGGAGGTAGGAATATTTAACCTGGAGAGGATCCAACTTAGAAGGGACATGGTAATCATTTTCTGATACATGAAGTACTGTCCTATGAAACAAGGATTAGGCTTTTTCCACTGGGACTCAGAAGGGAAGATGAGTATCAGTGGGTAAAAATTGCAGAGAATTAGATTTAGGGTCAACATAAGAAAAAACGCACTAAAAATTAGAGTTGTTCAAAGGTAGAACAGATTGAAAGTTTTCAAGTGGAAGCCAGTGAACCACTTGTCTAGGATGTAGAGGAAGGAATTTCAATTCAGTTATTGGGCTTTCTGACTCCTGAGGTCCCTTCTAATTCTGAAATTCTATGATTTTATGAACTTAGCACACTAAGAGACACTAGTTATAGCCCTGTCTTGCTATGAAAGTACCCTCCTGCTGAAGAACGGTTAGATATTGCTTTGTCCTCATAAAGAATTTATCTGATAGGAGTTGTGCTTATACTCCTTCCTGTCAGAAACAGAGCCCAGAGAAGGTTTCGAAGAGCACAGTAAAGAGAAGGAAGAAATGTTTGGACAGTAAATGGTGACACTGATCATTGTTTTTAGCATTATCAAAAATATAATGATATAAAGACAGGGAGGTCACTGGTTCTGATGCTCCCTGAAGTGCAAGACAAACACTCACCAATTCCATTGAGTCATTTTCAGTCTTCTTAAGTGAAATTCCCACAGTAATTTATGTAAACCACCAAGACTGTAATGGATATAAAGAAGTTGAAACATACATTTTTCCCATCTTGCAAGGCTCATCATTAATTGTTTGGACCCTTTAGGCTTTATCTATTGCATTTTGCAATATCATAGTCTAAGGTTTTTTCTCTCTTTTATGAACGTTGCTACCAAATCTTGCGTGATCCTGACTATAATCTTGATATTAATTATTTTCCCCTAGATGCCTACAATATTTTAACTTTGACTTGGAAGCTTTGCATTTTTGCAGTGACATTTTCTGGGAGTTTTTATGTTTGGATTTCTTTTAGTAGGTGGCCAGTGAATTCTATCTATTTTCATTTTGCCCTTTGGATCTAGTAAATTAGCTCTCTACACAATTTTAATCTACGATTTCTTAAAATATGGTTTCTAGGACTTTTTTGATCGTGGTTTTCAAGGGGGTCTAATGATTTTTAAGTTGTATCTTCTTGATTAGTTTTCCTGGTCAGTTGTCTCTCTACCTTACACTTTCTTCTATTTTTTCAATCTTTTGGTTTTGTTCTAATATATCATAGAGTAATTAATATCTGTTGATTCTAATTTTTGGAGAGTTAGCAATTTGGGTAAGAGTTTCTACCTTCTGCTCTAAGCTATTTATTCTCCTTACAAATTTTTCCTATAGAACTCTTTTGGGATTTTTATATATCTTGTTTCATTTCTCCCAGGTACCCTTGCAGTCCTTATGGTCAAGCCATTTTATTTCTCAAGCTCTACTTGTACTTGCTTGGGAATTATTGTCTTCTTTCAAGCTTACCTCTTGAGCATCATGACCCATAATATTTTTTCATAGTGTTCACTGTTTTCTGTTTACTCACATCTTTAGCCACAGTTCCTGTTTATTCCAGGGTCATATACTTCCCCATCTCCAAGTTGTGTATAGAGTAGTCAGACCCTATATGGTTCTGACCTTAATTTCTTGTATTCCTGCCAATGGTTTCTATCTTTCCCGGTGTGCCCATGCTAGCAGTCCTGGTAGGCTGAAGGGTCTTCAACCAGAGCTTTCTAGCTGCCTTTCCCAGTCAGGGATAATAGACTCTCAACCTATTCACCTGAGTTCTTATTTACTCCCCTGGTAGGACCTTTTTTCTAGAATCAATGACTTTGAAGGATGAGGGTAGGGAGGGTACGTGTGTGTGTATGTACATAGTCCTGTCCTGGATGAAGAAACTTGCTAATGTTTCTCTTTGGATTATTTAACCATTATTCAAACTGGTACTTTTTTAGATCCTTAACAGCACACACACACACACACACACACACACACACACACACACACACAGAGCTGGATGTCTCTTTGACTTTTTGCAGTATCATTTGAACCAGAAATCTCTCCTCTTCCTTTTGTAATAAGAGCATTACTACAATAAAAATCCCTTGCATAAATATAGTGCTTTGTACTTCTCAGTTACTTCCTAACCATTCAGTTATTTGCTCCTCATAGCAGCCGTGTGAAAGGTAGACTGGGTAACGTGAAATATCTGGTCTGGGGCCTTAGCATCCACAGACTTCAGATTCCCACTTTCGTTAGAATCAGCCAAAGGTATTTTGCCTTAGACCCCATGATTTTTTCTTATTACCGTCTTTTAAATCTCCCTGATTTCTAAACACCAATTGAGGCACTGAAGTATTTGAATTTCAAGGAGCCTGGAGCCTGGTTGGCACGTTGGGTTTAGAGATCCGCCCTTACCTGACACCTAGGTAGCTGCTTCCCTCCTTCTATTGCTACCTCCATAACTGAATGACCAGATCTGGCATCTAATTCCTTTTTCTTTTCTACCTGTCACTGTCATACATTCCCAGGAATGAGAGCATTTCCTAGGGAATATTGAATAGGATCACTGAATCACAGACATAGAGTTGGAAGGGATCTCAAAGATTATCTAATTCAACATCCCTCGTTTTTTACAGGTGAGAAAACTGAGACCCAGGGAGGTTAAGTGATTTGTCCAAATTCACACAGGTAACAAGGGTCAGAGGTAGGATGTGAATCCAATGCTCTGACACTTTATTGCTTTTTGAACTGGAATCTAAAAACACAGATTCAGAAATAATATACTAGGCTACAGTAATTAAAGAGTGGGTCACTAGATGGTGCAATGGCTAGAACACTGAGTTTAGAACCCAGAAGGCTCATCTTTCTGAGTTCAAATCTGACCTCAGATTTGTTTGCCTCAGTTTCCTCATCTGTAAAATGAGCTGGAGAAGGATATGGCTAACCACTCCAGTACCTTTGCCAAGAAAATGCCAAATGGGGTTAGAAAGAGTCAGATACAACTGAACAACAACTCAGTAATTTGAAATATGAACAAAAGAAGACTATCCAGATGGAATGGAACCCAAGCTTCTTAACCCAATATTTATTTTTTTAAATCACAAATGTCTTTTGTTTTTAAATCATATTTCTTTCTGAACATATCCTTCCACTACCCAGAAAGCTATGACTTGTAACAGGAAATTTAAAAAGAAAGGAAAAACAAAAATAGCTCAGTAAAACCAATCTATCCATCAACTAAGTCTGACAGTGTCTACAACATTCCACTTCCTTGATCCTCCGCTTCTGTAATGAAGACAGAAGGCTCACTTTCTCAACTCTTCTCCAGAGCCAAGTTTCTGGGAGTTTAAAAATGGTTATACAGTGCTCACTTTGTGTGTGTGTGCGCGCGCACGCACACAGGAGTGTGCCAATGAACATCTTTAGCTTGACCTTCCCCATTCTTTTAGGACAGAAGCACATGTAATATTTAGTCCCTTCTTGGTCCCTGAAGAATGACATGGTTTCCCTTAAAGCACCTGGCCACTTGATTGGTGCACATTTGGGCACGCTGGATTAAGGCCATCGGACTGTTCTCCAACCCCAGGCTCACTTTCAGTCAATAGGAAGACTGACTGTTGGCACAGGCTTTGGGTGCTCTGCCTGTGGGGCACCTATCACTCATTAAATATTAACACTTCCTCTGCCCGAACAGAAAGGGGATATTAAAAGAAGTATCCCACAAAGTTAAGGTATTTGCCATCATTTTGGTGATACTACAATATTACTCCAAATATACTCACATATAAGTACAGATGTCACCTGCAGCTTATTATTATCTCTATTTCACAGATGAGGAAAATGAGGGCTACAGAGGAAAAGTGACCTGACTGAAAGTCCTCTTGTCTAGTTAGTGGCAGAGTTGGGACTACAATCCAGGCTACCTGACTCCTAGATTTTCCACCGATATCGTATTATCACCTCTTCCTGCTTGGCATGATATAGACTGCAGGGGTGGGGAACCTACAGCCTCAAGGTCACTTGTGGCCCTCTATGTCCTCTAATGTGGCCCTTTGACTCAATCCAAACTTCAAATTCCCTTAATAAAAGGATTCAGTCAAAAGGCCACCCTTGAGGACCTAGAGGGCCACATGTGGCCTCAGGGCTACAGGATCCCCACCCCTGGACTATAGAGGAGCAAGCCTGGATTTGGAATAACGGTTGAAGAGCTAGAGGGCAGATTAGAGTGATCATCAATGCCAAATCCTCTCATTTAACAGAAGAGGAAACTTGAGTGACTTTCCCCAAAGCTTATGGGTAGAAAGTGGTGGAGGTGGGAGTCAAACCTGGGTCTTGCCACTATATCCCACTGTTTCAGGAACTCTGGCTCTGTCATTTAACAGCCACGTGTGGGCTTTCCTTACTTGTTTCCATCCAAAGTCAGATAAAGAGAGCACCTCCTTACCGTACCATCTGCCTCTTCTTCGAGATTATCCAAAGATGATTCCCAGTCAGGCAAAAGTCATCAGATAAGAGAACTGCTCCTGCCATACAGCCCCATGTGTCACTGTGGAAATCATTGCCTGGAGCTGTCCTTCCTGATAACGCTGCTCACCTATTTCCGTTCAATTGAAGAGGACCTAGCAACCAGGGCAGGGGCTGACACCAAATTAGACCCTGGGGTGAAGTCACTCAGTGGCTCTTTTATACCCAACAGCTGTGCCGAGAGGCATGGAACTCTGCCAAGGGAAGCTGATCCAAGAAGAATGGAGAGGGCTAGTTTCTTATTCAGAGGGAAAGGATATAAAGGGAATAAGACAGTCAAAGGTCAGGGGCCATAGGAAGGCCAATAGGAGCCTGTTTCCTTCACCATTTAATTAGCAACAGGAAAGGGACTTCCGGAACCTGGTGTTTACAAAGCAGCTGGATGTTTTTCCGTTAACCCAAGCCCATGAGGATATATCCCTACCAAGGACGTGACCTAAAGGCAGAGCCAGTCCTTAGAACAGGGGTTCTTAACCTGGATTCCATGAACTTGTATACATAACTCTATTTCAACACGATTGGTTTCCTATGAAATCCTATGCAATTTTTTATGCATTGCTAAACATTCCAAGAAGGGATCTATAGGTTTTATCAGACTGCCAGATGTGCCCATCATGCGCACACACATGCACACACACATACACAGACACACATTATGTGGCTTAGAAGTAACAAGGTGCAGAGAAAAGAACATTGCCCTTGGAGTTAGAAAAGCTGAGTCCGTTACCTGTGTAACTTTGGACAAATCCAAGACTCCTCCCCCTGTACCTCTGTCTCTTCAATTGTAAAATAAGGAGATTAAACTAAATGGGAAGGGAAATGGAAGGAATAAGCATTTATAAAGTGCCCACCTCATGCCAGGCACCATACTAAGCACTTTACAAATATTATCTGATTTGATCCTCACAATAACCTTGTAAGATAGATACTGCTAATATCTCTGTTTTATAGTAGAGGACACAGGTAGACAGAGGTTGAGTGACTTGACCATGGTCACATAGCTAGTAAGTATCTGAGGCTGGATTTCAACTCAGGTCTTCCTGACTCTGGGCCCAGCACTCTGTTTCAAATGGAACTCTGAGATCCCTTTCAGCTCTAAATCCATGATCCTATGACTAGACGAACTCCAAGGTCCCTTATCTAGAGGTAGCTAGATGCCACACTGGATCTGCCAATTGACCAGAAAGAATGTTGTCACCACCACCACCACCATCATCATACTCCTCATCTTGGAAAAATACTCATATGACTCACTGCTGAGATCTGTACAAGAATCCTTAAACTTCTCATTTCTAAAATATAGAGAGAACTAAATCAAATTTATGAGAATACAAGTCATTCCCCAATTGATAAATGGTCAAAGGATATGAACAGGCAGTTTTCAGATGAAAAAATTAAAGCTATCTACAATTACATGAAAAAATGCTCTAAATCACCATGATTACAGAAATGCAAACTAAAACAACTCCGAGGTACCACATCACACCTATCAGGTTGGCTAACATGACAAATAAGAAAATTATAAATGTTGGAGAAGATATGGGAAAATTGGAACACTAACGCATTATTGATGGAATTGTGAACTGATTCAACCATTATGAAGAACTCTGACTAGAGGGCCATAAAACTGTGCATACCCGTTTATCTAGCAATACCACTACTAGTTCTGTATCCCAAAGAGATCATAAAAACAAGGAAAGGACCCACATGTACAAAAATATTTATAGTAGCTCTTTTTGTGGTGACAAAGAAATGGAAGGGATGCCCATGAGTTGGGAAATGGCTGAATAAGTTGTTGTATATGAATGTAATGGAATCCTATAGTTCCATAAGAAATGAGGAGCAAGTATATTTCAGAAAAACATGGCAAGATTTACATGAACTAATGCTGAGTGAAATGAACAGAACCAGAACATTGTACACAGTAACAACAACATTGTTAGATAACTAACTTTGACAGACTTAGCTCTTCTCAGCAATACAATGGTTCAAGACAGTTCCAAAAGACTCATGATGGAAAATGCTATCCACATCCGGAGAAAGAACTATGGAGTCTGAATGAAGATTGAAGGATATTATTTTCTCTCTTTTTTTTGTTTTTTTTCTTTCTTGTGGTTTTTCTCTTCTATTCTGATTCCTCTTTCACAACATAACTAATGTGGAAATATGTTTTATATGATTGTACATATATTACTTATATCAGATTGCATGCTGTCTTGGGAAAAGAGGAGGGAAGGGAGGGGAATAAATTTAGAACTCAAAAATCTTATGAAAGTGAATCCTGACAATTAAAAATTAATTAATTAATTTTTAAAAAAGAATCCTTAAGTTTATTAAAGGGAAGTCAAGGATGTTCCAGGTACCAGGTGACCCTGGCTGTGTGCAACAGCTATATTGAGTGTAAGCTGAATAAACGTAAACTGCAAATAGTATGTTCACAAAATAGTACTTTAAAGTTTATGATCACTGTCTCACATGACCCTTGTAACAACCCTATGAGGAAATTGAGTTTTTTCTCTCTTAAAAAATAATCTTCATTACCCCGTACCATGCCCTCAAGCACTCATCTTAAATCTTTCCTTTCTTAGCCAAACTCCTAGAAAATGCTTTCTATACCTCTTTACCTCTCCTTTTTTTCTTAATTACTTCTCAACCTTTTACATTCTGGTTCTGACATCATTACATTGCTTGGCACACAGTAAGCCCTTAAATAAATGCTCTTTCTTTCATTCATACTCAACGGAAACCAGGCTCTCCAAATTTGCCAATTAACCCTTAACTGACAAATCTTATGGTCATTCCTCAGTCCTCATCCTCTTGGCCTGTCTTCAGCTTTTGGCTCTGTTGACCATCCTATCCCCCTGAATACTCTCTCTACCATGGTTTTTGTGACACTTTCCCCTCCACGTTCTCCTCCCATCTATCTTACTACTCCTCAGTCTTCACTGTTAGTTCATCATGCATCCCAAAACCATAACTATACCCAAATGCTAAGTTCAAGGCCCTCTATCCTTTTCTCTCTACATGAATACACTTAGTGACCTCATCAGCTCTCTCATGGATTTAATTATTTTCCCTATGAAGATAATTCCCAGATGTGTGTGTGTGTATATATATATATATATATGTATATATGTGTGTATATATATACACGCATGTGTGTGTGCATATATGTATGTACATATATGTGTGCGTACACATGAATGTGTGTACATGTGTGTGTGGATATAGATATATAAATATAGATCCAGTCTGTTTCTCTCTTGAGCACAACCACCATATCAACAATAGCCCATTGTACCTTTCAAACTGTATCATCCTGATCTATATCTGGCCACTAGACCCAGATGGCTCCAGAGGAGAAAGTGAGGTTGCTGACTTTGCACAGCCCTCCCTCACTTAAATCCAGTTCACTTACAAGTCATGGCATCACCTTCCTGATGTTATGGTCCTCTTTGAGAAGGAAGAACAAGCAATAACAATGACCTATACGTATCACAAACTCAATATATCCAAAACAGAACCCATCAACTTTCCCCCGAAGTTCATCTCTCTTGTGAACTTGCCTATTTCTGTCCAGGACATCACAATTCTTTTAGTTTCCTGGATTCATATCCTTGAAGTTGTAATTGAGTCCTTACTTGTTCATCTGAATATGTGGTTATATGCCAAGTCTTGCCATTTCGGTCTCCACATCTCTTGCATTCATCTCCTTATCACTGCGCAGAAAGTCCCCACATTAGTTTAGGCCACCATTACTTTTCACTGTACTGATGCAGCAGCTTCCCAATTGACTTCTCTAACTAAATTCTCTTTCTATTCCAATTCATTCTATATATTACTATCAAAATTATTTTCCTTAAGCACAGGCCTGACCATGCTACTCCCTTACTTCATAAATTTCAGTGGCTCCCCATTTCTTCCAGAATCAAATATAAATTCCCATTGGGCTTTTAAAAACACACCTCTTAAGCCTCACTCTATATTTCTTCCTATTCCACATTCCACAGTCTACACAAACTGGCCTTCTTTCTCACACATGGCACACTAACTCTAATTCCCATGCCTTCTCACTGGTTCTACCTCATGAACTGAATGTTCTTTTTCTTCACTTTTGCCTAGTAAAACCTTGCTACATTCAAGACTTAACCCAAATCAGGGGAGGAGTAATCAGAAGCAAACATATCTGAGGTGGATCAGTGTCAGAGGACAGAATAGAATAAATGGGGAGGGGGATAGGATGGAGGAAAATATAGTTAGTCTTTTACAACATGACTCTTATGGAAGTGTTTTGCATGACTACACATGTATAACCTATATCAAATTGTGTCTTCTTGGTGGATGGGTGGGGAGGGAGGAAGGGAGAGAATGTGGAACTCAAAGTTTTAAAAATGAATGTTAAAAATTGTTTTTACATGCAACTGGGAAATAAGATATACAAGTAATGGGGTATAGAAATCTATCTTGGCCTATGAGAAAATAGAAGTGAAAGGGATAAGAGAAGAGGAGGAGATGATAGAAGGGAGGGCAGATTGGGGGAAGTGGTAATGCATGCTGTCTTGGGGTGAGTGGAAAGGAGAGATGGGGAGAAAATTTGGAACTCAAAATCTTGTGGAAGTGAATGTTGAAAACTAAACATTAATTAATTAAGACAAAAAAAAGACAACCCAAGGACCACTTTCTATATGAAGCTTCTCTTAATACCCTCAATTGCTAGTGCCTGTCATCTATAACTACTTGTATTTATCTTGTATTTATTCTCTGTGAGTGTACATACATATGTATATTTGTATATCAACATACAGACATATATATACATGTGTTTCCTCCCCTGATAGAAGGTAAGATTCTTGAGAGCAGGAACTATTTCCTTTTCATCTTTTTATACCCTTTGTCCAGCATAATGCCTGTCACATAGTTGGTACCTAAGAACCGCTTGTTGACTGGTTGAAGGTGGCTCAAATATTAAATGAGTTGCCTGTGGTCACCTAGCTCATAAATTTGAGGCCAGTGTTGGAACCTGGGACTCCTGACTCCAAATCCAGAACTCTGTCTTGTGCCTCCTATAACATTAGCGGGGCATCATTTTTAGAAGATACCCCTAATCTTTTTGTAAGATAAAAAATCTTTTTGAAACATGAAGAAATGACACTTCTACTTATGTCACTTATTATTTTTTCACTGTTTGTGTTTTTGATTACATCTTCCTTAAAGTAGTCTCACTTTAATGCCTAATCCTTGATGTTATAATAATTGAGGAAAACTTCCAAGTTTGTCTCAAAACTGTTCCTCGCTGACCCTTCCAAGACCAAACGCTGGACCTAATGCATTGGGGGTTAACCCATCACAGTGTTTCTTGTGTTCTAAGGATAGTCACTGAAATAGATGAACACCTAGAGAATATATTAATAATTAAATACAAAACATGGAAGAGATAAATAGATGAAATTAAATATTTATATTGAAGTGAAAGGTAGAAAAGAAACTGATAAATGAGAAGTCATAGGTGCTATATAAAGATAACATAATAAAATAGTAGTTCATTTTTCTGGAAGGAAAATATTTGTTTTAAAGTTTAAAGAAGACACAGAGAAATTGGAAAAGGTCCCAGGGAGACATCTTTACATGTTTAGACAACCAGGGAAAAAAGAAATAAAAAATGGAAGGAAGGGAGGGAGGGAAGGAAGGAAGGAAGGAAAGATGGAAGGAAGGAAGGAAAGATGGATGGAAGGAAGGAAGGAAAGATGGAAGGAAGGAAGAAAGGAAGGAAGGAAGACAAAGAGGGAAAGGAGAGAGAGAGATCCACAGACATGAGAGATTAAAAAGCACAGAATAAGACATATGTAGCCAAATCATTAAAAAAAAAATGACAAGAACATTTTTTAAAATGGAAGATGGAAGAATGTCTAAGTTAAAATATAAGCACAAGACAACAGATTATGCAGAAAAGGATGCCCCAGGGAGAAATCATATGATCTAATGCATGTGATGATAGTACATTATGGGCAGGACTATAGACCTAATCCTTTAGGGTTGTGAGTGTCTGTGTATGTGTGTGTGAGAGACAGAGAGAGACACAGAGAGAGAAAAAGAGAGAACTAGAGAGATGGAGAGGGCAAGGGGGCAAGGGAGAGAGGGAGATAATAATGATAAAATGATTATAAGTGAAAAGTTGAGATTTTTATGGGGTAGTGAATTAATCAGCTTGCAGATTTCCAGTCCAATGAGAGAGCAATGGCCCTCTCTTCTACCTTGTTCAGGAAAACTTTTTGATTCCAGAATTTCTTCTAGACTGCTGAACCCATAGGCTTTTCCCATTCTCACAGTAAAAGAGCCCAAGCCCTTCTTTGATCACCTGCTCTCGTTAACAGGTAACATTTCTTCACCTCTCCATTTAATCCCTACCAGTGAAGTTTAAATCAGGCAACAAATATTTATTTATTAAATTCCTGCTGTGTGCCAGATGCTGTGCTAAGTGCTGAGGATACAAAGAAAGGCAAAAACATGGTGTCTGCCCTCAAGGAGCTCACATTTGAGTGGAGGGAAAGCATACAAATAACTATGTTACACATGAAATAACTATATATAAGATAATAGTAATCGCTATAATTTATAAAGTTCTTTAAACATACTATCTTATTTGATCCTCAGAACAAACCTAGGAAGTCAGTGCTATTGTTTCCCCCATTTTACAGATGAGGAAACTGAGTCAGACAAAGAAAAGTGCATTCAATATTTTGGGGTCACAGCTAGTAAGTGTCTGAGACTGGATTTGAATTCAGGTCTTTCTGACTCCAGGATCAGTGCTCTATCTAAGGAGCCACTGACGGAAGGTAATTTTACAAGGAAAGGACAGGGCTCAGGAAGTCCTCCTACAGATGTTAAGATTTGAGCTGAATCTAGAAGGACACCAAGTTAACCAGGAGGCAGAAGCGAGGAAGGAAAAAAGTCTAGGTGTAGAATGCAGATAGGGTGTGGTATGAGACGAGCAGAGTAGGCCAATTTGGCTAAATCATAAAGTACAAAGAAGGGGTATAAAATGTAAGAAGATTGGAATGGTAGGAAGGGGCCAGTTTCTAAAGGGTTTTAAATGCCTAGGAGAGGATTTTATATTTGATTCTGTAGGAAATAGGGAGTCGCTGTAGTGTGCTGAGGATGCAGATGACAGTCAGACCTTTAGGAAAATCACTTTGGCTGCTAAGTGGACTGGAAGATGTATTGGAGTGGGGCAAGACTTGAAACTAGAAGACCAGTTTGAAGGCTGTTGAAACAGTCCAAGTGAGGGGTGATGAGAGCTTCTTTTAGGGTGGTGGCTGTGTGAGTGGAGAAAATAGGAAGTATGTGAGAGATACTGTGAATGTAGAAATGCAAGGTTTGGCAATATCTGATGTGTGAAGCAAGTGAGGAAGAAGGATTTCATCAAGGTTGAGAGATTGGGTGGTTGAGAGAATGGTGGTGCCATTGACGGTCATAGGAAAGCTTGAAAGGGGTTCATTTTCTCCTTGTAGAAGGAGAGATCTGCTTGTCAGCTTTCTTATTACATCATGCACTTCCCCACAAGGAAAAGGGCCTTTACGTAAGAAGGTGAAGACCCCTGATGACTCCTTAAGAATTGTTCCTATTGTTGTGGGGTGGATATATCCTGAGCCACTCATATGCTTTCACTTAATGACCTTGAACACACACTTGCGAGATCAAGTCAAGTAAGGGTTATAGCCAGCAGGTGGAATGTTTGTCTTGAACAGGAATCAAACCCATGACCTTGGCCTCATGTTTTAAGCAACTGAGATAATTGGCGCTAAGAAGGAGAGAGAAGGGAGCAGATTTGGGCAGTCACTCTTCCTTATCCAGGAGCTGATCTGAGCATTGCTGAGAGAGAACAAGAGGAGGAGAGAAGGAGGGGGAGAGAAAGAGGAAAGAATGAAAGAAAAAGAGGAGGGAGGAAGGGGGAAAGGGGAGAAAAAGGAATGGAGGAAGTGGAAAAAAGGAAGGAAAAAGAAGAGAAATGTGGTTCCTCCCACTGGTTCTAATTCTTCTTTACAACATGACTAATATGAAAATAAGTTTGATATGAATGTATATGTAGAACCTATACCATATTTCATGCCATCTTGAGGAGAGGGGAGAGGAGAGAGGGAAAGAACATTTAGAACTCAAAATCTTATGGAAGTGAATGTTGAAAACTAAAAATAAATTAATTTTTAAAAAATTTTTAAGATTTTCTATAACAGTATAAAAAGATGGTTACACATGAAACTGCAAATCTATTATGTACAACTTTCTATTTCTTTTAAATATATAACAAAGTTATCATGTAAAAAATGAAAAAGAGAGAGGAGGGGAAAAGAGAAAGAGGGATAAAAGAAGGAGGAAAGAGGGAGGGAGAGAGAAAAGAGGGAAAGAGAAAAGAAAGATGGAAAGAAAGGAAAGAGAGGAAGGAGGAACAAGGGAGAGAGGAAAGGAAAGAGAGGGAGGGAGAGAAAGACTGACTTTAGCTTTCCCAGGACCCTGAGTACATTTATTGGAATTTAAATATTATCAAACCTCCTGGAAATAACACAGAATTCTGGGAAAACCAAGGAAACCAACGTACAATAAGCCCCAGGTAACTGTCCTTTATTCTTCATGGCAATACTACCTTTGTGATGTTGCTAAGAAGTAAAGCCAACAGGGACAATTCCACACAAAGGAATTTTGTACTAACGGGGTTAACAGTTACAAAGCACATAAAAATGTAAGGGGAGGAGACCACATTTTCTCCTTTCTACCAATACAATTGGTTGGCTGAGTTCTTCGTGTTAGCTAACTGTCGCCAGTCAGTGTCAGTTTTAATTGGTTGTTCTGCTAGTTCTGGTTAGCATGATGGAAACAGACAAATCAACCAACCAACGACAAGGAGCAGAAGAATGCTAGCTATATTCTCTCCCTCTCTCCCCACTCACAACCCCCACCACTGATTGATTCAACACAAAGGCCAGAAGTCAGAAGACAGGTATGCTAATACTCCAGAAACACCAACAAGCAGCAGACACCAAGACATCTTCACATTGTTTCTTGGGTCTGCTCATAAGTAACTGGAGACATTCATCACTACCCTCAGCCTCTCTGATTGAAGGGCAGAGCCATGAAATTCAACATCTCAAACCTAGGAGGTCAGTACTGTAGTTTTCCTCATTTTACAGATGAGAAAACTGAAGCAAAGATATTGCATTCAATGACTATTCCCTCATTTTCCACATAGTTACACAAGTTAGGATTTTTTTCTGACTTCTCCCCCATCCCCCCTTCCCATCTACTCCCTTGTCAGCTTTTGTTTGTATATTGACTTCCCTCAGTAGATTCTAAGCTCCTTGAGAGCAGGGACTATCTTTTTCATATTTGTACCCACAATGCCTGACAAATAGCACTGACTTAATGTTTGTGGACTTGGAGATTGGGGGTGGGAGAGGTAGGTTTCTGGCTGTAGTCTAGACATCTCCAAAGGGACATGGGAAATGCCTCCGTTTATTTTGTCTTGAATGGTGCTATCTCTAAGGCAAATGTTTAGGAGAAAGTCTCTGAATGGCAATCTTGAGGTATGATTTAAGGGGAATCATATTCTACAGTATATCTCACAAAATGCCTCTTGTGTATTATGATGAGGAGTCAAACTTTGTCCTGGAGGCTCAGTGACTGAGATGAGAGAGGGTCTCACATTTCTAGCTGCTACTGAACATTGAAGAGAGGAAATTATCTCAGAAGGTGCTTGAGTACAATGCCTGGCCCATAATGAATGTTTAATGAATGCTTGTTGACTTGACTTGATTTTTAGCTAGGTAGCTTATGTTAGGATTATAGGCACAGAATCATCACAAGCCAACTCCCTTGTGAAACTTTCTTAGCCTGTACTCCAGATCAAGCTCTGTACCACAACTCTACATCCACAAGACATTCCTAAGGAAAGCACCACACATCATAGACTCCTTCCCAGGATGATAGAACATACACAGAGAAGAGGAACCCAAGGGTTCTCAGGAACCATCTTTATCCTCCTGTGGTCCAAGCTGCTACAGCCATACTACCTTGTGGGGCCATTTGACTTGACTCTCTCTTTTGCAGTTTATTGTTATACGTCTGTAGCATTGCAAGGAGTTGGAGACTCACTCATCACTACCCTCTGCCCCTATGATTGTAGCTATGTTCTCATCATGACCCCATTTGGAGTTTTCTTGGCAAAGATACTTGAGTGACTTGTCGTTTTCTTCTCGTTTTACAGATGAGGAAAGTTATGACTTGCGCAGTCACACAGCTAGAAAGTGTGCACAGCCAGATTTGAACTCAGGTCTTCCAGACTCCAAGACTTGTTCTCTATCTATGGAGTCACCTATCTGCGAAGACATCATTGTCTCTTTATGCTTAAATACAGAATGCAGCACAACAGAGCTGAAATACACAAATGCTTCCCTTCCCCAAAGCTTGGCTATGTTCCCTTCCCCATCATGCTAACAGTGGAAGAGAATGGATGCAGGAGGTTCCTAAGATTCTCTATTTGGAATGATCCCAAGAGTCTTAAGTTTCCAGAAGCCTCTGCTGAAGAAATGAGTTATATGGAGTGGGAGAAGGAAGTGCCTCAGCCCCCCTAGACCAAGCTATCAGGGTTAGAGTATCAGGCTAACAGCAAGAAATCCAGAGTGAGAAAACCTGTGCTCTAATGCCAACTGTGCTACTTAGTGGCACTGATGCTTAGTGGCATGTAATTTTGAGCAAGTAACTCATTCTTTTCAATGGAAATCTAATCATGGAAATCATGAGTTGGAGTTCTATTTCTAACACTTCCTAGCCATGCATGAACCATGGGTTAAGTCACTTAAACTCTATGAAGATTCATTTTCCTCACCTGTAAAACAGGGACAACGAGACCTGTAGGACCTGTTTCAAATGAGACATGTATGTAAAGTGCTTTGCAGACCTTAAAATGCTATGAGTTGGCTGTCATTTTTATAGCAATTTTCTGGTTTTCTTGAAGTTATCCCATATATGTCAGGGGTTCTGAATCTGTTGATGTCATGGCGCCCCTTTAGCTGTCCAGTGAAGCTCTTTATAGAATATATGTTTTCACATACATAGGATTACAAAGGAAACTACTTAGATTGAAATAAAGATGTAATTATTTTCCTATCCAAGTTTACCAACTCCCTGAAATGAGGATAATGGACCCCAGATTCGGAACCCCTGAAATATTCATATACCCCCACAAATAAGGCTGGTCTTAGTATACCTCTCTCTTGCAAAAAACCACAACACACCCCAAACCAAAAGCCAGGACTGCTAGCAGCTCTCTGTGAAATAAACCAGTCTTATTGATTAGAGGGTTGCAAATCAAAACAACTCTGAGGTACCACATTACACCTATAAGATTGGCAAACATGACAGAACAAGAAAATGATAAATGCTGGAGAGGATGTGGGAGAGTTGGAACACTAATTCATTGTTGGTGGAGCTGCGAGCGCATCCAACCATTCTGGAGAGCAATTTGGAACTATGCCCAAAGGGCTACAAAAATGTGCATACCCTTTGACCCAGCAATATCCCTACTAGGACTATATCCCCAAGAGATCATAAAAATGGGAAAGGGTCCCACATGTACAAAAATATTTATAGCAGCACTCTATGTAGTTGCCAAAAACTGGAAGTCAAGGGGATGTCCATCAATTGGGGAATGGCTGAATAAATTATGGTATATGAATGTAATGGAGTACTATTGTGCCATAAGAAATGATGAACAAGAAGACTTCAGAGAGGCCTGGAAGGACTTATATGACCTGATGCTGAGTGAAAGGAGCAGAACCAGGAGAACTTTGTGCACAGCAACGACCACAGTGTGTGAGAGTTTTTTCTGGTAGACTTGGATTTTTGTAATAACGCAAAAACTTCTTATAAAAAAAAAAAAAATCCCAAAGGTGGTTCTCAAGGCAAAATGCCTTCCACACTCAGAGAAATAAATATGGAAGTCGCTCACAAAATGTAGCAGATCATGTTTATGTATGTGTATGTGTTTGTGTATCATGTTCTGATTTGTTATACGATTTCTTTCATTTATTTTAGTCTGACTACATAGCATGACTATAGTGAAAATATACTCAATAGGAAAGTATATGTAGAATCTATACAGAATTGTATGCAGTCGTGGGGAGGGAGGGGGGTAGCGGGAGGTAGGTAGGGGGGGATAAAATCTCAATTGTATGGCAGTGATTGTTAAACATTAAAAAATAAAAAAATAAAAAAAATAAAAAAATAAAAAAAAGAAATAAACCAGTCTTCTTAGCAGCTTGGTCTAACTAAAAATGGGAATCTCTTTTTGGAACCTCTCTCCCCAGGAGAAGTGAGTTGCTTCGTACCAATGTGACACATCTATATTTACAGTGCCTACGGCAGCAGAAGTGGTGACAACAAAACAAGTGAATTGGTAATAAAGTCTGACCTAGAAACAATCGACCATCTAGTAACATCTCTGGTGCCAGATGGAGATCTCTTTTTTTTGTTTTAGTTTCATGAACACAAAAGAAATGGCAACTGAAGCTAAGTGACATTCTACCTCCTTTCCCATTCCCCCCAGCTCCAGGCTCAGAACCCAGAAACAAGACAGGAAGTTTGCTTGGGTCCTAAAAAAGTGAAAACTACAAGATTTTACTATAAGATATGTAGCTTATCTCATAATGGAATAAAAAAAAGAGGATTGAATTCTGAGACTGTCCCAAGAGCCAGGATTCTGACAAGGTGGAGAATGGTTAGAGAAAAGAGATTGCTGTTCAATTATGCCTGTTTTCACATTGCTTTAGGCATAGCCCCCTTGCTGATCACTGACCTTGATGCCAAGATGGTAACAGATCATTCCAGGGGAAGGCTTGGCTGCCAGCCCTCTCTGGCTCTAAGGAGCTGTCACTCCCTCCCATGGCTTTGGCTGATGCTTTCCCTCTGCATCAGCCTAGATTGTCAGGGAGCTACTTGGATACTGCATATCAAAATAAGTCTCATGCCCAAAAACCTGGGAGACTTCAGCAGTAGGGGACATTGGGAAGAAAGAGACAGGACTGATCTTATCCACATAGAAAATGTCATCAGCCTCCACTCTCAAAAGCTCCGTAGGATCAAAGACACCTATATGTTTTTCCAAGAATTTCCATAATACTTCTTATTTCAATCCTACACCTTACATGTGGATTGTACACATTACATCTCAGCTCTGCAAGAGGGCTCTGAAAACAGTAAGTAAAAAAAGGTCATTCTAGAAATGTTTCATGTGACCGAAAACCTCCACGCTGACTGTGATAAGCTACCATGGCTTCTCATCTGCCTCAAATAATCTAGGTCTGAAACCTGAGGCTTTCCCCCCTCTTTCACAGTATTCTTAAGACCACCAGATCTGGGAAGTGCTATAGGTTTCAGTAATAAACCCACCAAATACGGGAACCTAATACCTCAGCGGTTAGTTTAAGCTTCGCCTGCCTACCATAGATACTGCTGACTGGGCCAGAAAAAGTAAATTTGCACCGTGGGAAAGGGAAACTGCCATCAATGGGGCATAAATTTCATTAATTTTTGGTTTGGCAGACTCACTGGTGGGTGAGATTCTCCCTAGGCTCTCTGGAGACCAGGCTGAGAAACTCCCCAAAATGCAGAATCAGGAGTCTGGAGAACTGGGACATGTCCTGGCTCTGACATTACACCTAATTGTGTGACTGTGAGAACATTGTTTAGCTTTTCTGAGCCATCTGGAGAAAGAAGGAGTTATATATGTCAGGTCCTCTTCAATTATTGTAGCTTTCTGTAGATCCCGATCTATTCCTAGATACCTGGACTGTTGCAATAAGCTCCTACTCAGATTCTAGGTTTACACACACACACACACACACACACACACACACACACACACACACACACACATCCATCCTTCCTCCAATACTATCACCATAATAACATTGCTAAAGCACAAACATGATCAAGTTATTTACCATATTCAAAAGTTTCAGGGAGGATCTCCTGGATAAAATGCAAACTCTTCAGCTTGGCACATTTAAAGCCCTTTAGCATCTGGCTGGAAAAAGATTTGACAAGTTCTCCTGGGATGGAGGAGGGATATCTAGATACACAGCATGATTTGAATAATTTCCATACCAAGCTTATGTTAAGACAGTGAGCTTTTACAAAGAATATTTTTGCTTCAAAAGGTACAATCACAAATATACACACGTACTCCCCCAACATGTGGGAGGTGTAATCCGTCTCCTTTCTTAGCACCATCTCATTGTCAAAGGAGAGGAAAAGAATTAGATTCCTAGTTTAGCTTAGTCCTCATAGAGCACAGTCCCAACTGCAATTCCAAAATGCCACTCAGACTCAAGTCCCATGCCCCTTGGTTTTTTAGGGTTTCCATGCCAGATGAGCTGCCTTTACCACTCTGACTTCAATCCTGCCTCCAAGGTCACTCACCAAAGCTCAAACTCCTGAGACAAACAACACAGAACAGAAACAAACACTCCCATTTCTTGGAACTGAGGGTAAAGGAGGGCAGAGGAAAGGCGAGTCCCCACTCCAGTTCAGCATGGCATTCATGCTGGGGGTAGCACATAAGAATAGCCAAAAAAAGACAAAAGGGGCACTCTCAGTTCTTGCCAGTTTTAAAGACCCAGGCAGCCACTCATAAGCAGACTTTCCCACCTATTTCATAAGGGAAGCATTGGACAACATGCTAAGCAAACTGAGCATGTTTTGTGATGTGTTGTGGCAGCACCGTCTCAAAGAATTCAGTCAGACCACCTATAATCCAAGTCCAGGCATCTACTGGGGATTGACACCCTTCAGAAACCGGCAAGGTTCCAAGAGAAACCAGCAACTTAGGAAGACAACACAGGCAAATTTATAGAGTAATGATGCTGATCACACAAAAGAAATAATGAATATTAAGAAGGCAGGAGAGGTTGTTAAGGGATTATGGAATAGTGTAGGGGTCTTTTCCATGGTTTGTTGGTCATTTATTCTGGTTGTGCTGCTTTCTGATTGGCTAGCTAGTGTGGTCCTGTCTGGTCAAGATGGATAGTTAGGAATTATGATCCTACCTCGGGCTAAATGGATGATGTGATTGTGGTTGAGTATGAGAACACACCTGTTCAAATAAGTGAATTGGGTCTGGGGGCAGTGGTTAGCTAGGGGTTGTGGCTAGCTAGAAATCAGGACATGCCTGCTATTCATTGGGGTCCAGAAGATAGTTAAAAAGTTGGGGCTGGGGGGCAGTTTTATTAGGATTCCATCAAAAAGGTTTCTCAGAATGGAGAAATTTTTGACCAAACAAGAAATAGAGAACATTATGAAATGCAAAATGGATAATTTTGATTACATTAAATTGAAAAGTTTTTGCACAAACAAACCCAATACAACCAAGATTAGGAGAGAAGCAGAAAACTGCAAACGAATTTTTGCAACCAGTGTCTGTGATAAAGGTCTCATTTCTAAAATATATAGAGAACTGAGTCAAATTTACAAGAATACAAGTCATTCCCCAATTCATAAATGGTCAAAGGATATGAGCATGCAGTTTTCAGAGGAAGAAATTAAAGATATCTATAGTCATATGAAAAATTGCTCTAAATCACTATTGATTAGAGAGATGCAAATCAAAATAACTCTGAGGTACCATATCACACCTATTAGATTGGCTAACATGACAAAACAGGGAGATGATAAATGTTGGAGAAGATGTGAGAAAGTTGGAACACTAATTCATGTTGGTGGAGCTGTGAGCTGATCCAACCATTAGCAATTTGGAACTATGTCCAAAGGGCTACAAAAATGTGCATACCCTTTGACTCAGCAATACAGCTTCTAGGACTATATCCCAAATAGATCACAAAAATGGGAAAGGATCCCACATGTACAAAAATATTTATAGTAGCTCTTTTCGTGGTGGCCAAAAACTGGAAATCAAGAGGATTCCCATCAATTGGGGAATGGCTGAACAAGTTGTGGCATATGAATGTAATGGAATACTATTGTGCTATGAGAAACAATGAACAGAAAGACTTCAGAGAGGCCTGAAAGGACTTATATGAACTGATGCTGAGTGAAAGGAGCAGAACCAGGAGAACTTCATACACAGCAACAACCACAGTATGCAAGGAATTTTTCTGGTAGACAATCCTTCACAGCAATGCAAGGACCTAAAAAATTCCCAATGGACTCTTGAGGCAAAATACCTTCCACATCCAGAGAAAGAACTATGGAACTGGATTGCAGAATGAAGCAGACCATTTTGTCTCGTGTTATGTTTTATTTTTGTTTTGTTTTATGGTTTCTCCCATTCATTTTAATTCTTCTAGGCAACATGACTAAGGTGAAAATGTATTTAATAGGAATGTATGTGTAGAACCTATATAAGATTGCATGCCATCTCAGAGAGATGAGGGGGAGGGGGAAAAAATCTGAGACATATGGAAGTGATTGTAGAAAAGTGAAAACAAATAAAATAATTTTTAAAAAAAGGTTTGTCAGAAAAGCCCCCTCACACCTATCTTTGAGATCCTGAATTCACTCTGTTCCTCCACTATCACCATGGACCAGGAATCTTATTGCTGTTCCCCACCTGTCCAGAGATTTGCTTTTCCCCCCAGCTCCCACAAAAACCACAGACTAGGGCTCCTCAAGTATCATTGCAATTATATCTTCCCCTATCAAAACCTTCTCTCCCACCATGTCAAGACAAGGTGGATTTCAGTAAAATTAATACTAAGGTATAAATAGCATATGCACCTTAGCTTTTTCTCTATTCACACAGTAATCACCCTGTTTCAGGACCTTTATTTCACTTAATAGACTTCTAGTTTGTCTCCTGGAATCCATTGTCCTCTCCCCCTCCCCACTCTTCCAATCCATCCTCTCCACAGCAGCCAAATCGATATTCCTAAAGCACAGGACGGCTCACATCACCACTTCTCTATTTAAGGAAGATAAAATGCTCATCTTTCTGGCTGACTTTTCAGCCTACTTCTTCAAGATTATTGCATAATAATTTTCATATACTCTAAATTCCAGTCAAATTGGCCTAATAGCTATTTGCAACACTCCACATTTCATCCCCATTGGCTGGGTCTTTGCACAAACTATCTTCCAGGTCTAGAATGTGCTCCTTCCTCTCCTCTGCATTGTGGAATCCCTTCCTTCAAGACTTATCCCAGGTTCTGTTTCCTACAAAAAGTCTATCTGGATCCCCCAGTTAGTCTCTAGTACCCACCCCTCCCACCCACAAAAAAAATAATACTTTGCATCTACTTTGTACATCACATATAAACCTTCTGTGTACCAGTTGCTTTCCTTAAATACAGTTTTCTCCACCTTTTGGGAGTCATAGGTCCCTTGGACAGTCTTGTTGCAGCCTATGGATCCCTTCTCAGAATAATAGTTTTAAATGCATGAAATCATAAGACTCACAAAGGAAACAAATTATATTGAAATATAGTTATAATTTTTTTAATTCACAGAAGATAAGGTAAGAACTACTGAAGTCAGGGGCTCTTGTTGGTTTTGGCTTGGTTTTCTCTACTGCACTGGCAAATACTCGTTGGAAGAAAAACAAATTGTAAAGGAGTCATTTGGAAATTTTTCTAAACAATTTGATAATAGAGCATGAATTAGTTACCTAATCAAGCTAATAACATAATACAGACCATTGTTAGTGGATGGTTCAAATTAAAATTCCTCAATCAACCTGTTGAAATTATAGGGCGTGGGCCACTGACAGGCCTGGAGAACTGGCAGCTAGCTGACTGAATGATCCGGGGGACCTTTAAAGAGCAAGAGTTAGCCCTAAGGAGGGTTGTTTCTCCTCCATCTGGAGGAGACTACATTCCTTCCCTTCCCCATCTGCAGCTCACTCTCACAGCTGCTATCATCAAATTTTAAACACTCTTATAATTCCATCAGACTGTTAGAGGAACTTATTGAATTTGATCAGTCGAGTCAACAAGCATTTATTAAACACTTACTCATAAGCTAAGCTACAGAGAATAGATTGCCCAGCCTGGAGTCTGGAAGATATCTTCCTGAATTAAGATCTGGACTTAGTTACTAACTGTGTGACCCTAGCAAGTCACTCAACTTTGTCTCACTTTCCTCATCTGTAAAATAAGCCTCAGTTTCCTCATCTGTAAAATGAGCTGGAGGAGGAAATGGCAAACTACTCTGGGTTTCTTTGCTAAGAAAATCTCAAAAGGGATCGTGAAAAGTTGAAGAGTCAGGCGTGATTGGAAATGACTGAACAGCAATGACAAAATATGCTAAGCATTGCGGGAAGGGCTGGGGATACAAAGCAAGGGGAATGATACCCCAATCTCTTCTCTCAAGGAGCCCACAGTCTAATGAGGGAGGTAACATGTAAGCAACTACATGTAAAAAAGATGCAGTTAAGATAAAATGTTGATTATCAATAGAGGAAAGACCCTAGCACTAAGGGAGACCAGGAAAACCTTCTTGCAAAAGATGGGATTTTAACCGTGAGTTGAAGCAAAACAGGGGATTTCTCCTTGGGGATGGGTCTGGACACAATAAGCACATTCTCTCGGTCTATAAGGATAATGCCACCGTACTTCTGTCCTTTGCACACCCAACTGAACACAGAGAAGGGAATGAATTCTGCAATAATGGCTGGTACAGCTAGGGCCAGTCCTGCGTCCAGAGTTCTCTGACTGCTCAAAGCTCTTGAGAAGACCCATATTAATCTCACAGGGTTGTGATTAAAGTGTATAAAGCACTGAATCATCTATTCTTTCCCTTCATCAAACCCCACAGAATCTATTCTCTAGTGTGTGAGGATAAGTAGTAATGGAACAATGTGGGGAAAATTCACTTATGTGGAGCATCTCTAAAAGGGCTAAAAGAGGTATTACCATATCTATGTAGGTGTATCTGTAATATGTCATCTGAAGGTAAGCTTGAAAGTAAATAGGATACACCCCTAACCAGATTATTAATTATACAGTGTTTATACAAACATTGTCATCTGGAAACCTCTCCTTGTTTCAATTGAGGTCACCTCAGTTTTTGCTGCCATTACAGTCTGTCTGCCAGAGCTCCCTGTTTGAATTTCAAAAGCAGACAGAAACTACATGGTTTTATAGAGACAGGAATTTACCTTCTGTTTATATCTTCCTCAGATGACAGTTCTGTAAGGGGGACCCCTCTAGCCAATTTTTTCTGTAGTCTTTCCAATTTACTGAGCACAATGTATCCTTATCTCATTTGCTACTCAGAACAACTCTGATAAGTAGACAGTATATCATTATCATACAAAGGCAGCATTGTGTAGTGGATACACTATGGACTTGGATACCATGTTGGACTTGAAATCAGGACGATCTGAATCCAAATCTTACCTGTGATACTAACTAGACAACCTCAGACAAATTACTTAACATTTCTAAACCTCAATTTTTTTCATCTGTAAAATGAGGCAATTGGATTCAATGTCCTCTAAGATTCTTTCCTGTCCCAAATCTATGGTCCTGTGAATGGAAAAGCTGAGCCCCAGTAACCTGGCTCTAACCTTTTCCCTTTTATGTTGTTCAGTCATTTTATTGGGCCTGACTCTTCATGACCCCACTTGGGATTTTCTTAACAAAGACACTGGAGTGGTTTGCCATTTCCTTCTCCAGCTCATTTTACAGATGAGGAAACTGAGGCAAGTAGGGTTAAATGACTTGCCCAGTAAGTATCTGAGGCTGGGTGTGAACTTAGGAAGACTCATCTTCCTGATTCTAGGCCTGGAGCTCTTTCCACTGTACCACCTAGTGTCCGGTCCCCCACCCCCCTTATTTTTAAAGGCAAGACTCAATTGCATAGAAGAATGAATGGCAGAATAGCCTAATGGAGAGACAGGTCTGGAGTCACAAAGACTTGGGTTCATATTCCACCTTACTTACTGACTGTGTGATCCTTGCAAATCACAAGGCTGGGAAACTCTAGAGCAAAGGACTTCTTTAGCATGCTGCTGTTTGTGTGATCTTGGGCAAGTGACCCCACTTCTGAGGGCCCAAGTCTCCTCCTCTTAAAAAAAAAGGGGGGAGAGGGCATAGGCTAGATGACCTTTCAAGTCCCAGGCAGCTCTGACATTCTATAACTGCTAGGATTTCAAGAACACATATGGTTCACTAAAGACTGCAGGAAGATGCTTCTTGCATTAGCAAAAAGGCTGCAGCCCCAGTTAAGTTGTTTCTTCCTCTTTTGCCTTGGGCAGAAGTATAGGGCTGTCTCAAGCTGTCTCCTTCATGTAAAGGCAGCAAAAAGATGAGGTACATTCCTATTTCCAACCCCTCAGTTTCACTGCAAAGGTCCTTTCTAAACAATGCAACTTCCCCTAAACAAAACTCAACCATTAGCCACCAGTTTCCTTTTTTGGGAGGACCTTTAGCCCAGTTAACCCTGAGGTACTCTGCTGGTCAAACAAAACAATTCTGATCCCCGTTCCCCCTTACCATCATAGGCCATGTAACCACTCATGCCTCTGTGAGCCTGATTTGGTATCAGGCCCCAGTCATGATCAACCCCGATGAAGCGTCAGGAGAAGAGAGATCTGATCCCACTCTGTGCTGGTTCTGTCAAGTCCTGAAATAAATCAAATCCATGAGTTGAGGAATAAAGCATCTTTAATGATGGGAGAGGGGTGGATGTCCCACAAGTGCTGAGCACCATGGATTTCCCAACTCCAAGATCCATGCAAAAGCTTCTGATACCTTTAGGAAAAGAGGAGAGGAGGTAGTCATGAGGCAGCAAGGCCCAGTCATGAGACACCAGTGGTCCTTGACAGTCCTGGTAAGGAAAATCCTTTTCGTTCTGGCTGTTTTACCTGCCATGCCATGAATTCTAACAGAAGGAGGCAAGGACTTTAGAAACTGAGCTCCAGACTCATCTAGGTTCCTTTACGAGGCAAAATCTCTAGGTGGGGAGGAATTAGAATATGGTTCAGATCTACCAGATCAGAGAGTAAATATCTTAAGAGTGGGAATGTAAAGACATTACTGAAATCCTAACATTACTAGGATCATTAAGGGAGCAGTACTCCATATGTAGTATGGTATTAACAATTTTCAGTCATTACATCAACAATCTTCTGTCAGCTCCTGTATATCGTCCCCTCCTTCCCATGGCCAAATCTCTGGTAATATACTTGCTGCCTTGCTTTACATACCTCCTGAATCCTCACTTTGTATGGCACGGTGGCCCCAGAGCCACCTTCTTAATAGTCATGAAGAAGTTTCCTTGACATGACTGACCTCTGGTGCTAAGCTTATAAAACCTTTCCTAAGACAGGGGTCGAACCTTCCAGCAGCCGCACTTGCCTCTCAAAATTAGTCTTAGAGATCCTAGAAAGCACAGGATAGGAGGATAAACTTTATCCCAAAGACAAAGACTCCCAGTTTCTTTAATGGACTGGGACTAGTGGCCTCTGTCCCTTGGTTGCCCCACCCTCCTCTTAACCAGAACCTGAAAGAGGACTGTCCTTTTATCTCTCATTTTGCCTCTTCATGCGTCTTTCTTCCCTTCACCCCATTCACCCCCATTTCCTTCACATATTTCCATGACCCCTACTGTTCTTGGATTGTTGCGATGGCTAGCCTGTCTCTACTCTTAAAAAAAGCTCATATCCAAAGAAACACCGCCTGCTCTCCCCACCTCCTCCAACACACAAACACAACCTCATTCTTTATCTCTTTCTCTGAATAATTTCTTCCTCTGGTATGGTTTGGCCCTTCCCCCAAGGCCTCTTCCTCTAACTGCTAAGATGGATGTCCTTCCTCTCTCTCTCAGACTGTTTCTCTCTTTTCCATCTACGTGTCTTTTTCCCATGGTCTTCTTTGAGAATGAAGGACAAACCACAAGCTGTGAGCAGTCCTAGATGCTTGAATGGAGAGCAGGATGATCAGTTCCAGTTGGGCAACTCCTCTCCTCCCCTCCTCTTCCCTTTCATTCCCTCTCCTCTCCTCTCCTTACCTGAGGTTGTTCTGCCCTAAGGATAGCCAAAAGCTACCTAGTTAACTTGGGATTTACTGGCTAGATTTTCTCAAAGACCAAGCCTTAAACCCAATTCACTCTTGATCTCAAGCACTGGACAACAATCAACAATAGGTCTCTGCCCTGAACACCACTTAATGGTTATTTTGGGGCCCTCCTGACCCAGAGTGAATGTAAATAGTATTTTTTTTCTTTTGGTCAGCAACCCTGAGGATCTACCTCTCCCAGTTTGATTTTTTTTTTTTATTGACTCACTTCTTAAAGAAGCCTGTTCACTGAATGAGTAGTTAGCTCACTCAAAGTGAGAACCTAAAAAGCCTGTAGCTTAAAAGTGCCAGCATGTCCCACTACATCCTGAGTCAATATCCAGTCGTCCTGGTCGATATCTGGCCACTGGACCCAGATGGCTCTGGAGGAGAAAGTGAGGCTGGTGACTTTGCACAGTCCTCCCTCACTCAAATTAAAGTCAATAGCAAGTCATGTTATCATCTCCCTGATGTCACGGTCCTCCTCAACAAAGAAGGACAAACCACAGCACAACCACACACACAAGTCTCTTTCCCTCTTAATACTTTGTCTTCTGTTCTTCTGCATCTATATTTGTTACTCATTCTCCAATTTTTCCTGACTCTTGTGTTTTTGTTTTTGTTTCTTCTTGTGACTGGATCTCCATATGTTGCCCAAGCTGGGAATAGCCATTCACAGATCCTGTCCTACAAGGATAATCACAGGAGCTGACTTTGCTAACTTTCTAATCTTGTTGATTGAGTTCAGTCCTTAGTTAGGGAGCCGGACCCTTCTGGAGAACTTACTACATGGGGTCGGACAGTGCAGACACCTGATGGACTGTAGCCCTCCTGTAGCCAGTGGACAATATGTGGGGCCTGCACTCAGGAAAACTCATCTTTCTGAGTTCAAATCTAGCCTCAGACATTTACTAGTTGTGTGATTGTGGGCAAGTCATTGTTTGCCTCAGTTTCCTCATCTGTAAAGTGATCTGGAGAAGGAAATGGCAAACTACTGTAATATCTTTGCCAAGAAAACCCCAAATGAGGTCATGAAGAGTTGGGCATGACTGGGAAAGGACAGATTGAAGCTCAAAATTCTAGAACTTAAGTGTAATTCATCAGTCTCAGCCTCATGAGCAACAGGGATTAAGGCAGCTACATGACATGGGGAAGGAGTGCAGGAATTAGAGTTAGAAGATCTGAGTTGAAAACCTGACTCAGATACTATTATTTATAGGAGACTTTTTGCTTTAATGTGGGGCTGAAGTGGAGGAAGCCAGAAGAGACTGCCTAGTGTGCTCAATAGGACATAGGTATCCAGGTGGTGCAGTGGGTAGTGTTCTGGGTCTGGAGTCAGGAAGACCTAAGTTTAAATCCCAACACAGATACTTAGTAGCTAGGTGGCTTTGGGCAAGTCACTCAACCTCATTCCACCTCAGTTTCCTCTTGTAAAATAGGATAATAGTACCTATCTCCCAGGGTTGTAAGGCTCAAATGAGATGATAGCATATATAGTGCTTTGACACTATCTAAATTATAATTATCATAATTATAGTCATGTGCCACCATATCCAGTCTCTTCTAATACTTTTCAAGGTTTGTTAAAAAAAAAAAAAGAAGGGAGCCATATAAGAGACTCAGAACAATTAAGAGAAAAGTCACTTAAAAGAAACAAAGTCTGTGTTCTAACCCTTTCTTCTAACCTGCAGATTAAATTTAGAGGCATAGAATTGTAGAAACAAGAAAATTTAGAAAAGCAATATCAAACATGGGCCCCAACACTCCCCAGTGCCCCCAACTAGATTAAAATGTAATCCTGAAATATTGAACCAAATAAATTTTAAAATACAATAAAACATAGATAATGTTAATATGTGGTTTTCTAAGTCAATATGAAGCTGCAGAGATCCTTAGGTATTATTTAGTGGCCTCTGTTTCTATTTGAGTTTGACGTCACTGAAGTTCAGCACTTCTTAAACTGTGGGTCACAATGCAATAGGGTCATGAAAAATTTGGCAGCAGTAAAAGGTTTCTGAATATGAAATGACCAAAAATTAATTCAAAATCAAACACGAAATGAATCTGAGTTGCTCCTGGCAGCACTTGCCCATGCTGTATTGAAAAACTTCACTCACTGCAGCCTTGGTTCTGAACACAAAGTATGCGCATTTTGTACTGCACATGCCCTCAGGCCACACAACACCTCCAAAGAAGGTGTCAGTGAGCGGACAGAGTTTGAGAAGCCCGGTAGCAGATAACTAAAATTTTAAGTTGCAGAAAAGGTTCCAATCTGTATATTGTCTCTTCTGTTAGATTTAAGCTTCTCAATTGAGGACAGGGACTTTCTTTTGTCTCTTTTAGTATCCCCAATGCTTAACACAGTGTCTGGCATATTGTAGGTGGTTAATAAATGTTAACTGAGTGATTGATTAGGAGAGGGAATTTCCTCACCTAGGAGTTCCTTATACAGATCAAATCACAGATCTAGTCACTATCCCTATTCTCAACAGTGGAGACAGCTATGGTACAAGACATGGGTAGCTAGGTGGCAAAGTGGATAGAGTGTAGGGCCTGAAGTCAGGAAGACCTGAGTTTAGACAAGTTTAGACAGCAGTCTGTGTGACCCTAGGCAAGTCACTTAACCCTGTTTGCCTCAATATCCTATGAAATAAACCGGAGAAGGGAATGGCAAAGCACTCCAGTATCCTTGCCAAGAAAACCTCAAATGGGGTTACCAAGAATCAGATGTGCCTGAAGTGAATGAACAACAACAAACGGTGCAAGACCATAGCTAAAAGATCTGTTCTAATCCCAGCTCTGTTCTCAATGTGACTTTGGAACAGTTATTTCCCCTCTCTGAGCCCCAGGGTCCTCATTTGTAAAATCAAGAGTTTGGGCTAGGTGACCTTTAAGGTTCCCTTCTAGCTCTGAACCTATGAGCTTAGACAGACAGGTACAAAGAGACAGAAACAAACATTTTACAGATTTACAACACCTTCTGGATGCCCAAACGTAGAATTCTCAGTTTGGCTGGCTCCTTTTCACAGGGTCTCTGTTTCCAACAGGTTGGAATATTGAAAAAGGCTCAAAAGGAGCCTTTTCACTTGCCTTCTCCAAACCATTTTGTCTTTCAACCTGCTGTAAGACTGTTCTGATTTATGTCACTCCCCTGTTCAAAACACTTCAGGGGCTCCCTTTTATTCCAAGTAGTAAACAGGCTCAGTAACTCCTCAATCCTTTAGCTACAATCATGGGGGGAGGGGGGCATCCCAGTCATCCTGATGAATATCTGGTTGCTGGATTCGGATGACTCCAGAGAAGTGAGGCTGGTGACCTTGCACAGCCCTCCCTCACTCACAACAAAGTCAAGTGCAAGTCATGTCATCATTTGTCTGACGGCATGGTCTTCTTTGGCAACAAAGGACAAACACGACAATCGTAGGATTTAAAGTGGGAAGAGAGAGTTCTTAGAGGTCATCTAGTCCAACCCCTTCATTTTACAAATGAGGAAACTAAGGCGCAGAAAGTAAGTGACGTGGTGCTGTAAATAGCCTGCTTGTAGACTCAGGCATCTCCTGATCCCACATCTCGTCCTCTTGCTTCAAGAATACAGCTGCCTCAAGGCCTGCCTAGTGGCTACAGATCCTTTAATGGTCGCTGATTTTCACAGGTCTGGAAAATGTGGCTGTACCTATATCTTCCACTCACATAAAAAAAAAAAAATTTAAACATCTAGCTTTCCGGAAATCTAAACAGTAGCTGAACAATCTTAGTTGGAGTCTTGGGAGAACAACTGGACTCTTGGGATGCCTAAATCTTCCTCCTTGCAAAGCCCAGAAACACAGCTGCAGGCCTACACCTCTTACAGCTAATTAATTGTTTCAATAATTGCAGGCCTTCATTATTCTGTAAAGAGCTCGATGGTGACAATTCCTCCTCATTGGCCCTCCCTTCCTCGTTCTTTCTCTTTGGTCCAGGCTCTTTTGCCTTCTTTCTTTGCTCTCTGAGACCCCCTGCAGGCTCACAGTGGAAGGGCATTTAAGGGGAACTCTTGATTTGCTGTGCAGCTCAACTCCACTGGAATCACACCTCAGTTGATATTTATTATGGACCTGTTATGAGAGGAGCATTGAGCTAGACTTGGAAGAGATACAAAGACTAGACACCTGCCTTCACGTACCCCCAAACCAGTAGGGGGTTAGGCACTGACAGATAAAGATAACACCCTTTTTTTGGGACTCCACCTCTGTTTTGACTAGTATATGGAACTCTCAAGGTAGAAACTTCCTCTTCTAATACAAATCAGCATCTGCTCTGCAGTTTGTGATCTTAGAGAGTCTATGGGGTACTGAAAGGTTGTGTGACTTGCAAGGGAAGGGAGAGAGAGGGAGAGAGAGAGAGGAAGGAAGGAAGGAAGGAAGAAAGGAAGGAAGGAAGGAAGGAAGGAAGGAAGGAAGGAAGGAAGGAAGGAAGGAAGGAAGGAAGGAAGGAAGGAAGGAAAGAAGGAAGGAAGGAAGGAAGGGAGGGAGGGAGGGAGGGAGGAAGGAAGAGGGCTAAAGGCAAGGTTTAAAGGGTCTATCTAAGGTGCAGGGATGGGGAACCTGTGGCCTCAAGGCCACATGTGGCCCTCTAGGTTCTCAAGTTCATCTCTTTGACTGAATCCAAACTCACAGAACAAATCTCCTGAATAAAAGGATTTGTTCTGCAAAACTTGGACTCAGTCAAAAGACCATACCCAAAGAACTAGAAGACCACAGGTTCCGTACCCCTGGTTCTAAGCATAGTAGTTAGCTAAACAAGTGTTATCTTCTCACCCCACAGTCCTATCTCATGTACCCAATCTTGTACCAGCACTTAAAAAAAGAGGGAGGCAAAATCATCGAGTCAACAAAGCTTACTGCTATTAGCCAATCTGACCCATTGAATGCTCACAGACCAAGGCAGATGAAATAGCAAGATACAGTGGAGAGAATCCTGCATCTGGGGTCAAGAGAACCAGATTCTAGCCTACGGTGCAGTACTATTTCCTTATATCTGGTACCACATTTTGTATAACCACTCCCCATTCAGTGGGTATCAATTTTGTTTCTAATTCTTTTCTGCTAGCTGAGTGGCTGAGCTAACATAACCCAGTGATACATTAATTGGCATGTTATTTGTAGAGTGGATACTATTAGATTACTATATTATCCCTTTCCCAGAAACATAACTGTATCTCACTTGTGGTTCTTCCTGGGAACTGCACTCAGATGGAAGACAGAAATGTAGGAGAGTATCTTTAGTGTTTCTCCTAGGTAAAGAAAAATGACAAACAATGCAAGGAGATAGGGAGAAAAATCGACAATATAAACTCTTGGGGAACTCGATCTAATTGGAGAAACAGAATTACACCAATAAAACAAGATGACAGTATTTGTGTACCAAGATGCTGACAAATATTAGATTGCTTGCCACAGAGTCACAAAAATAAAAAAAAAATAGACTTTTGTATGGCACTTTTAAGGCTTGTGAAATGCTTCATGTATATTATCAAATTTGATCCTCACACAACCAAGCAGATAGTAACAAGAGCCATTATTTATTCTGTGCAGATTGTGTAGGGTTTGATGACTCAGAGGGAGCGTAGATAGCAACTGTTTCTGTTCTGGTCAGAAACTCAGATAATCTTCCCCCCTCAGACTGATTCTTTTAATGAAGACAAACTAGGCCATCTTTTGCTTCAATTCTTACATAACCTTTCATTACTGAATAGGCATTGCCTCAGACAAACTGAGATCAGGGAAAAACCCAAGCTTAAAAAGGCCAAGGTCTGCCACTGCATCCAGGACCAGTTGTCTTGGTCTATGTCTTGCCATTGGACTCAGAAGACTGGAGGAGAGAGTGAGGCTTGTGACTTTGCACAGCCCTGCCTCACTTAACTCCAATTCACTTGCAAGTCAAGATTTCACCTTCCTGATGTCATTGGTCCTCTTTGAGAATGAAGGAGGAACCGACAACAGTAACAACAGAAGGGTTGCATAGCCCTTACAAATATAATTTCATTTAATCCTTACAACAACCTTAAGAGCCAGGTGCCATTATTATCCCATTATCCAGAGGAAGAAACGGAGACTTAGTGACTTGCCCAGGGTCACACAGCTACTAAGTATCTGAAGCCGTGTTCCTACCTCCAGGTCCAGCGCCCTATCCACTATGCTATCTGGTTACCTCTTGTGTGTGTTCATCCTTCATTGCCAAAGAAGACCATGTCATCAGAGAAATAGTGACATGACTTGCACTTGACTGTTTTGAGTGAGGGAGGGCTGTGCAGGTCACCAGCCTCACTTCTCTTTCCAGAGTCATCTGAATCCAGTGACCAGATATTCATCAGGATGACTGGAGATGACCCAGGATGAGGCAATTGGGGTTAAGTGACTTGCCCAAGGTCACACAGCTAGTGAGTGTCAAGTGTCTGAGGTGAGATTTGAACTCAGGTTCTCCTGACTCCTGCACTCGTGCTCTATCCACTACAACACCTAGCTGCCCCAACAACCTCAGGTAACTTGTTGGACATACTGAATTTTGAGATGCTCAACTGAGTTCCATATCACTGTATAAAATCTTACATGCCATTAGGCCTGCAAGTTTTTACATGGTGAGATTTTACATGGTGAGTTGCTAAGGGTTCTCTATTACTCTAAAATCAGCTGTGCATCCAGCTCAAAGTATTATAATACAATATGTGTTTAACTTTGGAAAGGAGTATAACAAGTTTCTGACTTTTAGGCAAAAGCAGGGGGAGGTTAAAGAGATTGTACACATACCACCATGTCTTGCATAGATCTTTTTTGGCTGGCAAAAACTTTTGACAAGGGTCAGTCAGTACTACTAGTAATAACTGCATGCCAATTAAAATCAGCCCATGTGCCAAATTCCCTACCAGTTTTTCCTAGTAAGAATGGTCTGAATGACTGGATGCAAACAAATGACTTATTGAATCTAGCGTCTCTTCCTTACCTATTGGACCCCTCTCTCTGAGAGAGAAAGGAACTTTAATAGCTATCTAGAGTCTATTCCTCCTCGAGATGTTTGAAGCTGAACAGCATTTATTCTGTCTTGACATTTTCTCAGTACAATCACTTAGTTTTTAACCCTTTTTGCAGGTAACTTCCTAAGTCTCAATTTCTTCCTCTGTAAAATGAGGTGACTGAACTACTTCTAAGACTCCTCCTAACTCTGAGATTCTATAACTCCATGGTCTCATGATAAGGCCTCTCTCTGCTCCTTCCAAATCTATAAGTACCTTTCCATGTTTTCTGAGAAATTCCATGAGATACCACATCCTTGTTATCAGGTTCTCTGTCCTCTCTTTTCACAAATTCCTTTCTGAAGCAGACCCCTAGAGATGATAGTGGAGGAAAAAGAATTATTCCAAAGAATACAAAGGCATAAACTGAAACCTGAATTTTTATCATGACACAGGGTGAAAGGAAGAGTGTAGGAAAAGATTCATCTAACCTGTCTAAGCCTCAGTTTCTTTATCTGTAAAATAAGGAGGTTGGACCAAAAGATCTCCAATATTCTTTTAAGTTCTAAACACTGTAATCTTTTGAGATTTAAGAACCAAAATCAAGAATAAGACTGGGGGATGACAGGGGTATGTATGTTATGTGTTAGAGATGGAGGGCCAAGGAAGGGAGAGGGGAAGTGGAAGGCAATTTCAAATTCATATTGTTTTCTCACAGTACGAGCATGTGTATGTAGCATTTCTGTACATGCATGAAGTTCTACCAGGGATGACATTACAGGCTTTAAACCTTACTTGCTGATATTTGGGCAGCAACAACACCTACTTTGTGACCAATGCTTTGGAATCTCAGAAGACAGAGAAGATGCAAATGATTATAATAAGGATATTATTTCCCAGTTGAAAAAACAGTTACCTCATAAGAACTAAGGAAGTAGCATGGCCAGGAGAAAGAGATAGTAGAGATGAGGTTAACTGGGGTAGATTTCCTGGAGGAAGGGATTTTTAATTTATTCATGCATTCATTTAGAAAATACGTATTGAGGACCTGTTAGGTGCAAAGCATATAGTGAGAAAAACACAGAGAAGAGTATGGCAAAGACCTTGACCCTAAGGAGTTTGCAATCTGGTAATAAAGGTATGGCATGTATGCTAATAACTGTAACCTGAATTAATAAGAAAAGCAAAAAGTAAGAATTCTAATGAGGAGGAAGTCACTTTATTTAAGACCCTTTGAGGGCAGGAACATTCAAGGTGATCCTTGAATGATAGATGTGAACTGGAAAAAGGGAACTGAGGAAAAGAACATTCCAGAAATAAGAAAGAGCATGAACATGGGCACATCAGCTTAGGAAAGCTTATGTAGAGTAGCTTGTTAGTGTAGGATAATGGGGAGGAAGTAGATTGGGGGGGAAATCACAGAAGGTCTTGAATGTCTGACTAAAGAATCTGGATCATAGATTCATAGCTGGAAGGGACCTTAGAAGTTTATTCAGTAGGCAATGGGGAAGCCATTGAAAGGTTTTAAGCAAAGGAAGGAAGTAAAGAAGCATTTATTAAGGGGTATGTGGCAGGGACTGGCTACGTGCTTAACAAACACTGACTCATTTGATTCTCATAAAAACTCTGGGAGATAGATGCTATTATTATCCACACTTTATAGATAAAGAAATGGAGGGAGTCAGAACTTAAGTGACTTACCCTGAGTCACACAATCAGTAAGTGTCTGAGGCCAGATTTGAACTCATGTCTTTTTGATTCCAGGTCCAACATTATCCACTGTGCCTCCTAACTGCACACAGAGAAGGGCATGTGCTCTGGCAAGATTTGAAAGGATGTTGTGTGATAGGATAGATTGTTAGAGAAGAGGCAAAAACATTTAACAGCTTTTTGCAATTGTCCAGGTGAGAGGTCATAAGTGGCTGATCTAGGGCCATGTCCGTACGAATGAATCAATTCAAAAGATCTTATTACATTCAGAGTACTGTACCATATATAAAGACAGATGTGAAGAAAAATTTTAAATGGTCCTGCATTTAGTAAGCTTAAAATCTAACAAGGATGGAAAACATGCAGTCTCCAGGCCACCTGTGGCCTTCTAGGTCTTTGGGTGTGGTCTTTTCACTGAGTCCAAGTTTTACAGAACAAATCCTTTTATTAAGGGGATTTGTTCTGTGGAGTTTGGATTCCGTCAAAGGGCTGCACTTGAGGACCTAGAGGGCCATATGTGGCTTCAAGGCTGCAGGTTCCCCACCCCTGTCTAGTAGGATGGAGCAGCTAGGTGGTTCAGTGGATAGAGCACAGGCCCTGGAGTCAGGACATGAGTTCAAATCTAGCCTCAAATGCTTACTAGCTGTATAACCTGGGCAAGTCACTCAACCCCAATTCCCTTCCCCCCCAAAAAAAACAGTCTAATAGAGGGAAGTAAGACAAGAATTACAAATAAGAGGAATGACAATTTTTATATGGTGGGTGAGAGTGAAATCACTTCCAACAAAAGGAATAAGGGAGAGTTCATGGACATGGCATTTTAGAGGGCCTTGGATGGAAGCATAGGATGCCACAGAAGCTCCGAGCTAGTAGAGATCCCAGAGGCCCACGACTCTACCCTGTATTTAAATAGCAATTTCTCTGTTAATAATAATAATAGTTATAGCACATAAAGGTTTGCAGAGCACTTTACATGCTAATTCATTTGGTCCTCGCAAGAACCCTTGTGAAACAGGTGTTGTCCCCATTTTACAGATAAGGACATTGAGGCTAAGAGGGGTTAAATGACTTGCCCAGGGTCACACAGCTAATAAATGACCAAAGACAGGAATTAACTCAGGTCTTCTTGGGTTCTTTACAATATCCCTAACAACTCACCCAACTTTTGCTTGAAGAACAACCCACTATGCCCCAAAGCAGTCAGTTCTGCTTTTGGACAGCTCTTATTATTAGCAGATTTTGTTTCCTAACACTGAGCCTAAATCTGCTTCTAGTCTTCCCTTCTTTGGCCAAATAGAATGTCTCTAATCCCTCTTCCTTTTACAAATATTTAAAGATAGCTATCATGTTCCCCACCAGTCTTCTCTCCAGACTAGTACCCCTAGTACATTGAGCAGATCTTTATTTGGCATGCTTTCAAGGTCCCTCACCTACTGGTCACTGTTTTCACCAATCACTTTCTAAAATGTAATGTCCAACCTTGAACATAATATTCTAGATGTGATGGAATCAGACAAGAGTACGTAGCAGCAACATTACTTCCCTTGCTCTGGACAGTGTTATTTTTCTTAACATAGTCTACAGTCACATCAGACTTTTTATTCTTGTGTCATGCCGTTAACCAATGTTAAATTTGCATTGCACTAAAATTTTCACATTTTTTTCACACAAACTTTCACACATCTAGCCATATTCTACAAGTCTTGTATTTCTACATCCTGTGTCTATAAAGTTGATTTTTAAAAACTCAGAGCATAGGACTTTATACTTACCTGTATTAAATGTGTTTGCCTTCAAACTATCACTTTACCCTGCCAAAATCTTCTTGGATCCTGGGACGGGCAACAGGGTAGAGAAAAAAGAAAGAAAAAAAAGAAATGTACATGATAATTTTGTTGTATATTTGAAAAGAATATCAAGCTGTGCATTGTAGATTTGAGGGTTCATGTGCAAGCATCTTTTTCATTGTACTATGTTATGGAAATACTTGTTTTATTCCATAAACTAAAAATAAAATTTAATAATGAAAAAATCTTGACTCCACCATCCATTATGTTAGTTATCCTTTGCAATTTCATTGACAAGCATGCATTTTAGACATTCAATCAAGTCACAAATAAAAGTGTCAAACAGCACAGGGCCACAGAAGGATCCCTAGTGTACTCTACTAGGTACCTTTCCCCAAGCTGATACTAGTTAATTAATAAATACTCTTTGGTTCAATCATTCAACCAACTATAGAGCTACCACATTGTATTATTAGTAAATAAAGGATGGAGGACTGCTTATTGCAGATGTCGTAGAAAGGTAGATTGAATTAAGCAGCTTCTGAAGTCCCTTTCAGCTCAGTGATTCTATGACATCTTACCTTTTCTTTAAGGCCAACCTCATATGCCCCTTCCTCCATGAATGCTCCCTAGCTAGAAGTGATTTATCCATTATCTGCCTCTTGTATGAATTATATTCTGATTTCTAGTATGTTTTTAGTTTGTTCGCAGGGATAGCAAGAGACTTTGTCATACACTTTGTTGAAATATATGAGAAACAAAGAGAGATACAGACAGAGAGAGACAGAGGGAGAATCAATCTTTGGAACTGCTCTGCTCTACTGGTATAGAAACTTTGACATTAAAGAAAATTGGGTTAATCTGAAGTGACCTACTTTTGATGAAGTCATACCAGCTTGGGGATCACCATTTCCCTTTCTAAATGGTCATCACTTTAATAATGTAAAATACCAGCTTCAAAAGTCCCTCCCACAGAGACTATGGGGTCCTGATTTGACCATGCCATATTTTAGCTGTACCTTTAAGAAGCAGAATAAAATTTCAGAGGTATAATTTAACTTTCATCCAGAGAGAGTTAACTGTCATGGCTGGAGAGAAGACTATGTGAGGAAAAGAGAAAAGCCTGAGGGAACTTCTCTCCTTAGAAACTGAATGAGTTAACTATCAAGGAGACATAATCCACAGAGATATTGGGAGACAACTGCATTTAATTCATTTTCTGGGAAGATGTCATGAGATTAGAGACTTGAATTATTTTTCTGAGAGAACTGTATTTCTAGTATCCGTGGTAAAAATCATCATTTGCAGATAATAGAAGTGACTGTAATCTTTCTCATAGCTAATCATTGTTGAAATATTTAAATGTCTTTCTATTGTTTGTTACACTGATAATAAATTGTATAGCCAGTAGCACTGGGGTTATTTAAACTTGTGCCTGGAATGTTCTTCCTCCTTATCTCCACCTCCTAGTTTCCTAGTCTGATACAATTGTAGACTGCATTACCTTCTGCAAGAAGGCTTTCCCAGTCTTCCTTATTTATTCTGAATATATCTTGTTTGTGCAGAGTTGTTTGCAGGTTGTCTTCCCCCTAAGACTATAAACTCCTTGAGAGAAGGTACTGTTTTGTTTTGGTTTTTGTTTTGTCTTTCTGTTTTTGCTTTGTAGCGCTTAGCACAGGGACTAGTAAATAGCTAGCTGACTGCCTAACAGGCCAATGAAATGGGAAGTTTAAGAGAGAAGAGTGAAAACCTTTAGGAAAAGAACTTTCTTTGGTTTATGGGTAGATATGGGTTAGGGCTCAGAGCTAGTTGGCTGTTGCCCTATGTTCTTGAATGACACCACTGTGATAGAGTACAGTTACCACTGTCTGCCCGTGGCTGACCAGACCAGTACTAGCTCAGAATGCTCTACCACAAGTAGGGCACAAGTAGTCCATATGAACATTTGGTGTGGATTCCCTAAATTTGTGCAAACACAATCGAGCAAAACAAATTCTCATATTGGCCATGACCTAAAATGGATGTCTCATTCTGCACATTTAGTTCATGACCTTTCTGTCAGCGTTTTTCACCATCAATCTTGTGCAATCATGGTTGAATGTTGCACTGATAAGAGTTCATAATAAAGCTTCTTCTAGATTTTTTTTACAACATGGTTACTATGTTACAAAGTGTTTTTCTGGTTCTATCCATTTCACTCTGCTACAGTTCAAAGAAGTCTTCCCAGGTTTCTCTGAAGCTATCCCTTTCTTCCCTTTTTATAGCATGATACTAATTCATTGCTTTCATATACCATAATTCATCTAACCATTTTATAGTTAATGGTACCCCCATTAATTTCTAGTTCTATGTACCACAAAAACAGGTGTTAAACATATTTTTGAACACATAGAATTTTTTTTCCTTTCTTTGATCTTTGAGCCACATTTTGAAGGCAGGACTGTTTGACAGAGAAAGAAATAGAACTGCTTAAAATGAGTCACGGTCCTTGTGAAAAGATTTTGAAGGTGAGAATAAGCAATTCGTGTGTGAGGGATAGAGAGCAGCTTATTTTAGCAGAGGCAAAAAATCTGTGTAGGGGGATAATGAGAGATTAGGTTGGAGAATATGAGAGTGAGTGATCTGTTTTCAGAGACGTCAGAGACGAACATTGGACTGAAAAATCTGACTTTGCCACTAAATAGCCAGTCACCATTAACAAGTCACCTCTCACCTCCGGAAACTAGGTATCAAAGTGGATAGAATGATAGGCCTGGAGTCATGAAGCCATGAGTTCAAATCTGACTTCAGACACTTACTAACTGTGTGACCCTAAGAAATCACTTAACCTCCATCTGCCTCAGTCTCCTCCACTGTAAATGGGTAATAATAGCATTTACTTCCCAGAGTTGTGTTATTCTTTGATTGTGCAGTCATGTTCAGCTCTTTATGACCCTATGGACCATAGCATGCCAATATTTTCTATGGGGTTTTCTTGGCAAAGATACTGGAGTACTTTGCCATTTCCTTCTCCAGTGGATTAAGGCAAACAGAAGTGAAGTGACTTGCCCAGGGTCACATAGCTAGTGTCTGTGACTGGATTTAAATTCAGGGCTTCTTAACTTCAGGCTCAGTATTCCATCCACTGGGCCATCTAGCTGCCTCTCACAGAGTTGCAGTGAGGATCAAATGAGGTAATATTAGCAAGGCGTTTGCCTCAGTGTTTGGCACATAGCAGGTGCTTAATAATTGCTTATTCCCTCCCATGGTCTCTCAGAGCAAACCACTTCCCTATTTTGAATCTGGTTACTGTCTCTTCATTTTGCTTCTTTGACCCATGGGAAAGGGAGTCGGACACTTTTCTCACAAGCAGATATTGCTGGTTGACATTCTCTCATTGATACACTTTCTGCCCTGTTTCATGCAACTGCCAGAGTATGGTGAGTATCGATACACACTCAGGCCATGGCACTGGCTCACAAACTGTCCTCTGCCCCACACCAAAGGGAAAGAGTGGGGTGTGAAGGTGAGATGGAGCCAGAAATACTTCATATGCTCATGCGTCAACTCTTAACTGCAGCTCTTGGTGTGCACTGAGAATATCTAAATGAAAAATGCAATGTGCTAAAGCCAGCAGTATGCATGAGAACTCAGCTGAAGGAAGGGAAAGCTACTTTTAGCAGACACTGGCATGGTCTGTCTAGCCCATAGCTGGAAGGAAACCCTCCCAGAAGGGAAACCCAATGTCACATCTCCTTGCAGCAGGGCCCTTGCTGCATCTGCTACTCAGCCCATGGGCTATTCCTGGAAAGGATTAGACACAGTGACTGTAATCATCTTCATTTAGCTTCTTCCTGGTTTACTTATCAAAAACTTCAGCCCTCAGAAAAATTACCTGTGCTAAGCCTCACACTCAGGTCTTGTGGGTAGTGACCATTAGGACCTGTCTCAATCAGCAAAGTCTCTTGGACTCCCAAAGATTCTACGCTATCCACATACATTCCTTACAAGTGCTATTTAGCTGGGTGAAGGGAGGAGGGAGAGAAAGAGAGAGACAGAGACATAGACAGAGACAGAGACAGACAGATTTGTCACGTTGGAAGTGATCAGAAAAGGTCCCTTGGACCCTAAGGAATCCTTTAGATCTTTTGAAATCCAAAAGTAACCCTGGTTTGTTTCTTTTTTCCCTGTAGTTCTCATTCTAGGAATGCAGATGCCAATTCTGTTAAAGAGATGGAAATTATTAGGCGAGCAGAAACATCTTCATTAACCACCTACATCAATTCTAGACCCTTGATGGGAATTTATGAGACTATTACTCCATCAATTACTGCTAAGTAGTATGGCTAAGCAGAAAGACACCAGTGGGAGGAGGGAGAGCACCAGGAATAAATCAACAAATTTCAGAGCTGGGAGAAACCTTAGACACCATCTATTTCAACATTCTCATTTTTGCCAAAGAAGAAACTCTGCCCCTAAGAGATGAAGTGACCTACCTAAAGTCACAATAGGAGTTAGTAACAGAATCATGACTGGAGCCCAAGTGTCCGTATTCCCAGCCCAGTGGTTTTTGTTTCTGTTCACCCTTTTCCCCACTAACTAACTGTTGTCTGTGGCCAACTTGCCATACCCCTCTCCTATCTCCCCCTGCTCCCAGCCCCAACTCTGGGCTCATGTAGATTGGATTTGATCCTGGCTCTCTGACCCTCAAGAGTGTCAATTTCTTTCTTTGGCCTGAGCCCCCACCCTGGAGTTTCCCTTTAGGAAAATCTCCAAAATAAAGCTTAGGTATGACATATCTGGATTTCCCCAAATAAGGGTAACAAGGTTCTTGACTTCCACATAGGCACTCAATGTATTAGTATTGTACATGTGGCTGTCATTATTTCATCCTCCACAGAAAATGCATTAAACATAAAGTACACACAGGAAAAATATAGAAAGCCCAAGAAGGGAAACACATTTTGGGACATAAGGAGAAGGCTACTGAACAAACAGTTCACCTTCACATCTGCTTCCTCTAAACAACTCAGGGCAAAAGTGGGGTTGGCAAAATCCAAGGCTCTTAATTCATCATGGCAGGTTTCTGACCTTTTGAGTGATCCTGTTAGAAACTTTCTACCTTTTCCAAGAAGCATGCTGCTAAATAAATCTTACCCTCGTAGGTCAGTACGTAAATGATAAAAATCAGAAACTCTGGATCTTTTGGAAACACAATTGGGATTACCCAATCCGAAGTATGGGAAAGACCATTTTCATTAGCCTAACTTTTAAGTCACATGCAAACACATATCTACAACTGCCATATGTTACTGTAGGAACACCTTCATTACCCTGACCATTGCAGTCTTGCAGCATGTAGAACATGCATTCTTGAGACTTCTAGTCTCTGATCTGTACCCAAAGAAAGGAATGGAAAGACAAGAGAGGAGGAGAAATCCTCTTTCATTCCTTGGAACAGTCTGATCTTATAGTACTATCAAGAGAAAGCACGCAAGAGCCTAAGGTCTTTCACTGATCGATTTTGTAGGGGGAGGGGCAGCTATTTCTAAATGAACGCATGGACCCAGACTTTAACTGAAGCCTCAGTCTCTGGGAACCAATCAGAGAACTTCCCTCTGTCCTTTCCATAAGGTGCCAGGGCATATGTCTACTTCCATGAGGAGTGCCTTTCATACGAGTTTTCATGCCTTATTATCTCATCAAACTGAGAAGGGGACTCATCAAATTGATCAGGGGCTGCCCTAATCAATTTCATTTACACCACATTAAACAATTACCAGTCATTAACAACCCAGAAGGAATTAGTCCATTAGATCAATCCATTGCCTGGCAAGATCCTCACAGAATGCAATGTTGAGCAAGAGAGTGTTAATGTTAAGTGTGCCAAGTATGAGGGGTATAGGCCACAATATGCTCAAAAATGTTCAACGGGTTACAAAAATGTGCATACCCATTGACACAGCAATATCACTTCTAGGGCTGTATCCCAAAGAGATCATAAAAATGGGAAAAGGTCCCATATGTACAAAAATATTTATAGCAGCTCTTTTTGTGGTGGCCAAGAACTGAAAATCAAGGGGATGCCCATCAACTGGGGAATGGATGAACAAGTTGTGGTATATGAATGTAATAGAATACTACTGTGCTATAAGAAATAACGAACAGTCGAACTTCAGAAAAACCTGGAAAGACTTATATGAACTGATGCTGAGTGAAATGAGCAGAACCAGGAGAACATTATACACAGTAATAGTCACAGTATGCAAGGACTGTTTATGTTAGACTCAGCCCTTACAGCAATGCAAGGACCTAAAATATTCTCAAAGGACTCTTGAGGCAAAATGTCACCCACATCCAGAGAAAGAACTATGGATCAGAACGAAGAATGAAGCAGACTGTTTTCTCTTGTGTTATGTTTTGGTTTGGTTTTTCTGATGGTTTCTGCCATTTGTTTTAATTCTTCAATGCAACATGACTAATGTGAAAATGTGTTTAATAAGAATGCAAGTGTAGAACCCACATAAGATTGCATGCCGTTTTGGGGAGAGAGCAGGGGGAAATTTAAAACTTATCGAAGTGATTGTTGAAAACTGAAAACAAATTAATTAAATTTTTAAAAAAATCAAGTAAAGAAAAAGAAAATGTTTGACAACTAGCTCTCTGGAAAAGGAAAATAAAAACATATACCTGGGAGACACTTTTAAGTTTACTCTGCATTATTAACATTTTCTTCTTGCTATACCACCAACAAAACAATAAATCAAGCCCTAAATTGTAGTTTGTCAGATTTCCCTAAGTGTAAATGATCATATTGAAAATTTAACCATCATCTGGGAGCAGGTTAGAGCTGACTCTAGCACATCCCTGAACATATATGTGGATGAGATGGAAGGAAGTAGTGAGAGGAAGTGTTCTGGGGAAGAAAAAAGATATTCATGGTAATGAAAAGGAGAAGATGGAAGGATATTGGAAGGGACATGAAGAGTCCTTTAAAAACGTAATTCACCATTTCCCCTAGGATTCCAGATTAATGAAAAATGAAGAAAGAAAGGGTTTCCATTCTGCTCTCCAAAATACATTTATATTTTAAAAAGAAATTTTTATATTCAGAACATAAGGACCAACAAAGCCAAATTAAAAAATAAGATTGTATATGGAACCATGAATCTCTATTTCATATTTACTTTTTCTAAAGTATATAATAAATTCCATGTTATTTTCAACATTGTCCACTTTCTACTTTCTTCTGAAGTTTCTCCTTTTTTCTTCTCTCTCTCTGTCTCTGTCTCTCTGTTTCTCTGTTGTGTGTGTATGTATGTGCGTGTGTGTGTGTGTGATTGTGATCCTTTCTCCTCTGCAATTAAAAAGAAAGAAAGGGGAAAAAATATCTTGAAATAAGTAAGTATAATCAAGCAAAACTAATCCAAATAGTGGCCATGTCAAAAAAAAAAGTATGTCTCTTTCTGCACCCTAAGTCCATCACCTCTATCAAAAAGTGGACAGCATGGTTCACTGCAGATCTTCTACAGACTTGGTTGTTCCCATTGCTTTGATTAGAATTAAATCTTTTAAGACTCTAACATACATTTCCAGTTGGGGCTAACACCTTAGGAAGAAACCTAGCTCCATTAGGACTGTGACAATATGGGGGAAATCAGGAAGATATAATCACAGTTGGATGTCTTAACTTGTTCTGCCTGACTGAACTTGGTATGGGCTTATTATGATCTTTTGACACATTTGCCAAGTAAATAAGAAATAAGAGGTCCCTGAACTGGTCTTGGCTGCCTGGCTCAAAACTGTTCTCTTCAAATCAGAGCCAGGGTCAGAACTGGAGGCAAGCTAGGCTATCACAGTATGGCACAACACACAAAGGAAGAATAACAGAAGATTTTTTTAAATATCAATTTTTACAAACGCGTATTTTCTCATGTTTTATTTTGACACAACAATCATTCCTAGATAATTTTCCCCATCCCCACCTGAAAGTCTCAGTTATGCTGGACAGCACCTGGAACCTTCAGTTCTTACAGTTTATCATTCCTTAAGAGAACAGAAAGAAGCATATTTTTTCTTATTTATTTATTATTAGTTTTCAGCATTCACTTTTATAAGATTTTGACTTCTAAATTTTCCCCCTCCTCAAGACGGCATGCAATCTGACATAGGCCATACAAGTACAATCGTATTGAATATATTCTACATTGATCAAAGAAGAATTAGAACCAAAGGGGAAAACTACAAGAAAGAAAAAGGTAAAAATAGCAAGCTTTCATCTGCATTCTGACTCCACAGTTCTTTCTCTGGATGTGGATAGCATTTTCCATCATGAGTCTTTTAGAATTATTTTAGACCCTTGTACTGCTAAGAGCGAAGTCTATCAAAGTTGGTCCTTGCATAATCTAACTGTTTCTGTGCACAGTGTTTTCCTGGTTCTGCTCAAAAAAGTATATTTTAATCTTCTACATCTGGAACTGGCATTGAATGCTGGTTTTTTTAGTTGGAAGAAAATTCTGTTCTCTGTTTTGTGATAAGTAAAATCACACATGTTGCAGTGAAGACCTTTGTCATTTGGTGGACAATAAGTAACAGAGCTGTAATTTTCCAATTCAGAGGCATGTCATTTTGAAATACAACATATAAAATTACCTGTCCATTACTCTTCCTGAAGCCAGGGTCCCCTTCCCTAATCCACACCTATGAAACCAACAGCTGGATCCCACCAAAGTTCATTTCTTAAACTTTTTGCCAATGTCTTAGCACCCCTCAATACCTACCATCCCATGCTGCCACCCAACCCCAGTCTTAATGAGAAGAGTTTCAACGAATGGAACATGCAAAGTACAGTCAGAACTGAGTTCTTTCCTCCCCCCCCCCCTTACCCTAGGGAAAACTAAACCCTCTCTCCCATATCACCCTCTAACTTTCCCCTCTGAATCAATTACAGTTGTAATAGCCCAACTGCCCTTTCTCCCTGGGAAGGCTGAGAATAGATAGGCATCTGTCCAAGCCTAGTCTCTGCCTTAGCCACTTCCTTTCTTTGCTATTGATTTTTCAGGCTACTCAGCAGCCTTTTAAAATCCAATACAACATATTCCAGCCAGCAGCCCTCCTGCAGCAGCCTCTTCCAACCCCCACTACTCCCCACCTCAAGCCCATCCATCAGCATGATTTTGCTAGAGGATCAATTTCCTCTCTCATCTCATGCCATACATCAACAAGTTCCCCCAAGTGAAATCCATCCTCCTGGCCCAACCACAACCAGCACTGACAATCAACCTCTATCTCTCCCACACTGGGCCCATTTGCCTTCTGGCTTCATTTGTTCCTCCCCCCTCCCCCACCACACCCCCCCCTCCCCCACCCACCCACCCCCGCCCCAGGACCACTCCTTCTTCTTTAAAAAAAAATTTTTTTTTTAAAGCACTATTTAAACTGGGCAATAATCTTCTTCCTCTCTCAAATACCTCCTCCCCCAGACCCTGCAGCTGTGGGGAGGGAACCCCAGGGGAGCCAGCAAGTTGCAAAAATACCTCATCACAGCCTTTACCTTAATTCTCACCTTTTTCCCCTTCCCCCTCCCCAAGCAGGTCAAGAGACAGCCCAATACACGAGATCAACCCCTAGCCAGAATGGTGGTTGGATCTAGGCTAGAAGTCAGGAAATCAAGGTTTGAGCTCCAGCTATATCACACATTAGTCGCAATGACCCTGGGTAAGCAATTTCACTTTTCTGAACCTCAGTTTCTTCATCTAAGGTACAGGACTAGGATATAGGACTATATAATTCCTAATGTCTCTACATTTATAATTTATAATATAAGTTATCTGCAAGACTAAATTCTTTTTTGAGACAATGGGGGTTCAGTGATTTGTCCAGGGCCTTGAAGCTATTAAGTGTCTAAGGACAGATTTGAACTCAGACTCGACTCCATGTTCTGTCTACCACACCACCCAACTGCTCCTGCAGAACTGAAGTCTAAAACTAATTTTGGAATTCATTCATTTACTAAACATTTGCTGAGTATGTAGGCACCACTGGCAATACAAACACTTCTAATGCTGATTCTGAATTCTAAGGTCCTCTCTGCTAAGGGTAGGTTGAGTTCTAGCAAGAAAGGCTGATTCCCCTCACTGATCTATCCCAGTTACCCAATACCAGTCAATTACAACCCAGTTTGAACTGATATGAATTCTTTTCATTTCACAGTCCTGGCAACTGAGAGCTATGGATCTTCCAGGGAAACAGAACCTTACAGGACATCATCTTATCTGTTGTATCCCAACAATGTCCTTTGAGCTTTTATTCAAACTTTTCCTCTTATTTGCTTATCCTCTGATACTGGTGTCCAGGAAACCTTTTGCCCTTAGCTTTCCTACCAATAGGGGGCAGCATTGCAAAGAAGTCTAACAAAGCTTGGTCCTAGTCTAACCTGGGGACCAGGGTTCTTGAATGCCAAGAATTTGGGCTAGTCTGGGATACGCTGTCCAGCAAATCCTTATACTGAAAGAGATCAGGTCAAACCTAAAAGGCTGTGACAAGAATGAATGCTAATAAAAATAGAAATTATGACACTAAATCAAGTCCCATTCTCAGCCCCAAAACCAGACCATTAGCAAAGTAGTGTCTTTAACGAGACATTTATTAGGATTGCCTGGGCTAAGAAAAGCAGGCAAAAACATGGCCCATTTGGGCCAAGGGAGATCAACAGTTGACCTGTCAGTCTTGTAATCTTTGGCTAAATGTTTAAATTAAAGTCAGGATCAGAAATTTGCACTCTGTAAACATATTTCATTCTATGCCTTTTGTTTTACCTCCAATGGTTTCCTACTCTAGCACCCCCCTCCAAGGGCTTCCCAAATTCTTACTGGCAGGCCAGATCCCCAAAAGGCAGTTGACTGCTTTTCCCATCAAGCTTCTAGCATTAAGGAATACTGAGGAGCTGCAGTTTCTAACCCTATTGCTCCAGAACCTCCATCCAGTGAGCTCCCCCCAATTTCAATCAATCAATTGACATCAATTGCTTTTACAAAAAGGTGTTTACTAGATGTGGGAAAATTGGAACACTAATGCATTGTTGGTGGAGTTGTTAATGGATTCAACCATTCTGGGGAGCAATTTGGAACTATGCCCAAAAGGCTATTAAACTTGTGTATACCCTTTGATCTAGCAATACCACTACTAGGTCTATATTCCAAAAAGATCATAAAAAGTGGAATAGAATCTACATGTACAAAAATATTTGTAGCAGCTCTTTTTGTGGTGGCAAAGAATTGGAAATTGAAGGGATGTCCATCCGTTGGGGAATCGCTGAACAAGTTCTGGTGTATCATTGTGATGGGATACCATTGTTCCATAAGAAAGGCAGATTTCAGAAAAACCTGGGCTTATATGAACTAATACAAAGCTAAGTGAGCAGATCCAGGAGAACACTGTACACAGTAACAGCAATAATGTACAATGGCCAACTATGAATGACTTAGCTCTTCTCACCAGTGCAATGATCTAAGACAACTCCTAAAGACCCATGATCGAAAATGCTTTCTAAATCCAGAGAAAGAAACTGTGGAGTCTGAATGCATAGCAAAGTACACTGTTTTCTCTTTTTTTCTTTCTCATGATTTTTCTCTTTTGTTCTGATTCTACTTTCACAACACAACTAATGTGGAAATATGTTTAATATGGTTGGACATGTATAACCTGTATCAGATTGCTTGCCATCTTGGGGAGAGGGGAGAGAAGGGAAGGGGAGAGAAAAAATTTGGAACTCAAAATCTTATAAAAGTGAATGTTGAAAAATATATTTACATGTAATTGGAAAAAATAAAATACTAGTATGTGGAAAAATAAAAGAGAAGAAAGAAAAAACACAAAAGTATTTACTAATAGAAAGAACAATGACCTCCTCCGAACGGGAGCTAGGGACATTCATTCTCTCTCTCTCTCTCTCTCTCTCTCTCACACACACACACACACACACACACACACACACGAGTCCTGCAAAAACTAACTTAAAATACAAAAGTAATAAGTCTCACATAATGAACACTTATGGCTAAGCGATGCTTCACAAATCCTGACCCTGGGAGTCCTTTTTTCTCTGCAGTCCTAAACCAAATTCATTTCAAAGAGAGGCATCAGGAGTCAGAGAGCTACTCTCTTACTTAGCTGGACTGGTTCGTTCTAAAATGCAGTGTCTTAGTTGACACTGGGACCAGGTCAAGTAAGTCAATCATATTTTGCACTGGTCCCTCCCTGGACTAAGTTGTTGCTCTCAACAGCTCCAGGACTCCACTTATTTGATGGCTCTCCCAGTCTCACCAGCTACCTCAGAGCTCCCATCTTATAATATTCATTCTCCCAAAGTGAGAAAAGAATAAACACAAAAGAAATAGCCACCATGTGCACATGGCAGTCCCGCGGTAGTAAATGCAGCTTGCCACTAACCTCCTGCCATGCAGCAGCTCACTTTAGACTTCCTTACATAAGGCAACTAAAGAGGTAAGAATGAGAGAGTCTGTTAGGAACTTTCAGATTTTAAGCCACTCCTACATTATCAATCCTTCTGGAGCCTCAGTCAGATGATTTCTTCTTCACTCCATAGAATCAACCCTTCCCTCACTTATGATTGGGGGGGGGGGGGGCAGAGTAGTTCCTCATGTTGAATTGAAAATAGGCAGAATATATTGTGAATGATCTGAAATGGAGGGGGGTGGGAAAGAAGGGTTTCATCATAAAGAATGCCCAGAAACAAGTCCAATCCAAGCTTCCAATGGTTTTCCCTAGAACGCCGGTGACACAAAGCAACACAAAGCATGACACAAAGTGTGTGTGTAGTGAAGGGGGAGGGGGCATTGGTTGGGTAAGATGTTGGTGTGGCACCTTACCTAGCCTCATCTGAATAGGAAAAGGGAATTTTTCACACTCCAACCAGGTTGGCAGTCTTTCTACCACCACCAGAGGCCAACTGAGATGGTGACCCCTGCCTTTCCAAACCAGTTAGGGAGGGAGAAAGTGGAGAGCTAGAATAGATAAAAGAGTGGGAACTCAAGAGAAGAAAAGACTGAGACAGCTGTAGGTCTCTCTCATTGGTACCTTCTCATCTGGACCATCCTCTCAGAGTACTCCCTTTAAATGTAAAGCTAATAAACCCCAATTGACTGCCTAGTGTAACTGAAGGGGTGAGTAAATACAGCTCAGATGGGTACCAGCCTCTTGTCTCAGAAACCCATCCTCACCCACAGGGAGTGAGGAGTAGACTTTCATATGCCCAAGAAATGGGGAATATTTAGAATTTGTCCCAGAACACCAATTAACATCATTTCCTCTCCCCTCCCCCTCCCCCCATCTTTGCCTTTGTCCAGGGATCTAGATTGCTGAATGGATACTGGGATTAAGCAGGTGGGGAAAAGGGCAGGAAGGAAGAAACTGAAGTCAGATTCCTGGCAGGAAATAAGTGAATTTCATGACTCTTGAGTCATGGAAAATGACTTGCAAAATGATACTCCCTACCTGCAAATTTGCCACTTGTAGGGAACAAATGTCACTGTGAATCACGAGGCTCAAAACGCCACTATCTGTGGGGAGGATGTCAAGAGGTAGATTTCATTTAAGAGCAAATGATTCAGGGGACCGTTGTATTAACTATTGGCAGTGTTGTTACCTATCCACGTATTTGTCTAGGGTCCTTCAGAGGGTTGACTTTACTGTTAGAAAAAAGAAGGCAGTTCAATTCAACAAGTATTTATTAAATCCTTATTATGAGGCAGCTAAGAGCTGGCAATACAAAGACAGAAAAGAAGATACATCCTTATACTTCAAGAGTTTGCCTTCTACTAAGGAAAAATAACACATATATAAAATGTATATTTGAAACAAATACAAAGTAACTAGGTAAAGGTGGGGAGCACTAAGAACTAGGGAAGTGAAGAATTTTGTAGAACTGGTGCTTGAGAATCTTGAAGGGAACTAGGAATTACATAATGTGAAAGAGGGATGTTTAGGCATGGAGGAAAGTCTTGGATGCCAGAGAGGAAATACCCATAACCGTGATTTATCCTCCCCCAATTCAGCACTCATCTTTGCAGGTTGAGTTCCTATGGGAGTTACAACTTCAGGTTCTAGGAGGTCATGAGCCCCCATCAGTGTATTTCTCATTAACAGACAAAGCAAAGGCAACTACTAAGAAGATATAGTAAAAATAATAACTATAAAACATCCCTTCATAAACCTGAGGAGTTCTTCTTAATTAATTTATACAGAATATGTCATGTGGGTCCAAAGAATATAATGGTAGTGAAGTAAACATGTAGGCAACACTCATAACAGAGGGAACTCACAACTCCAAAACATAGGGTCTCAATACTCTTTTTCTCTCTACAATTTTCTTTGCAACCAAAGATCATTAGAGATAACTCATGAATTCATAGCTAGCTCTCTTCTTTACTTCCAGAGGTTCTGCTCCTTAAAACTGCTTCAGGTTTCTAGTTTTTCTTTTTTGTATCCCTGTCAATTTGGATTGGGAGTTGGGGAGGGAGGAGTGGATATGTGAGATCTCAAGCATTCATAGCATAGATCAACTGAGTCAACTGTATACATCTGGGACTGATTTTGTACAAATTAAGAAGCTTTTTAAATATCTTTGTTTTAAGAAATACTTCTATACTCTTAGCACTAAAACTATCCTTTATATTTATTGTTTTTTTTTTTATTAATTTTTTTATTTTTTTAATGTTTAACAATCACTGCCATACAATTGCGATTTTATCCCTCCCCACCCACCCCCCACTACCTCCCTCCCTCCCCACGACTGCATACAATTCTGTATAGATTCTACATATACTTTCCTATTGAGTATATTTTCACTATAGTCATGCTATGTAGTCAGACTAAGATAAATGAAAGGATCCGTATAACAAATCAGAACATGATACACAAACAGATACACATACACAAACATGATCTGCTACATTATGTGAGTGACTTTCATATTTCTCTCTCTGAGTGTGGAAGGCATTTTGCCTTGAAGTCCACCACTGGGATTTTTTTTTTTTTTCAGAAGTTCTTGTGTTATTACAAAAATCTAAGTCTACCAGAAAAAACTCTCACACACTGTGGTTGTTGCTGTGCATAAAGTTCTCCTGGTTCTGCTCCTTTCACTCAGCATCAGGTCATATAAGTCCTTCCAGGCCTCTCTGAAGTCTTCTTGTTCATCATTTCTTATGGCACAATAGTACTCCATTACATTCATATACCATAATTTATTCAGCCATTCCCCAATTGATGGACATCCCCTTGACTTCCAGTTTTTGGCAACTACATAGAGTGCTGCTATAAATATTTTTGTACATGTGGGACCCTTTCCCATTTTTATGATCTCTTGGGGATATAGTCCTAGTAGGGATATTGCTGGGTCAAAGGGTATGCACATTTTTGTAGCCCTTTGGGCATAGTTCCAAATTGCTCTCCAGAATGGTTGGATGCGCTCGCAGCTCCACCAACAATGAATTAGTGTTCCAACTCTCCCACATCCTCTCCAGCATTTATCATTTTCTTGTTCTGTCATGTTTGCCAATCTTATAGGTGTGATGTGGTACCTCAGAGTTGTTTTGATTTGCATCTCTCTAACCAATAGTGATTTAGAGCATTTTTTCATATGATTATAGATAGCTTTAATTTCTTCCTCTGAAAATTGCCTGTTCATATCCTTTGACCATTTATCAATTGGGGAATGACTTGTATGATTATACATTTGGGTCAGTTCTCTATATATTCTAGAAATGAGGCCTTTATCCCCGAGCTTAGCTGTAAAAATTTTTTCCCAATTTACTACATCCCTCCGGATTTTGGTTGCATTGGGTTTGGTTGTGCAAAAACTTCTCAGTTTAATGTACTCAAAGTTATCCATTTTGCATTTCATAATGCATTCTATCTCTCCTTTAGTAAAGAATTCTTCCCTTCTCCATAGATCTGATAAATACACTATTCCTTGCTTCTCCAGTTTGTTCATGGTATCAATCTTTATACCTAAATCATGTACCCATTTGGACTTTATTCTTGTGTACGGTGTCAGGTATGGGTCTATGCCTAATTTCCGCCACACTGTTATCCAGTTTTCCCAGCAATTTTTGTCAAACAATGGGTTCTTATCCCAGAAGCTGGGGTCCTTGGGTTTATCAAACAGAAGGTTGCTATATTCCTTGCCTACTGCATCTTGAGTGCCAAGTCTATTCCACTTGTCTACCTCTCTGTTTCTTAGCCAATACCAAGTGGTTTTGATAATTGCTGCTTTATAGTACAGTTTAAGGTCTGGTAGCGCTAGGCCACCTTCCCAAGCATTTCTTTTCATTAGTCCCTTTGATATTCTGGACCTTTTGTTTTTCCAAATGAATTTTGATATTATTTTATCCAGCTCTAGAAAGTAATTGTCTGATAGTTTAATTGGTATGGCACTAAATAAGTATATTAATTTGGGTAGAATTGTCATTTTTATTATATTAGCACGGCCTACCCATGAGCAACTAATGTTTTTCCACTTACTTAAATCTGACTTTATTTGTGCAAAAAGTGTCTTGTAATTGTGTTCATATAGTCCCTGGGTTTGTTTTGGCAGGTAGACTCCTAAGTATTTTATACTGTCTACCCTAACTTTAAATGGGATTTCTCTTTCTATCTCTTGCTGTTGAACTTTGTTGCTAATATATAGGAATGCAGAGGATTTGTGTGGGTTTATTTTGTACCCTGCAACTTTGCCAAAGTTGTTTATTAATTCAAGTAATTTTTTACTTGAATCTCTGGGATTCTCTAGGTAAATCATCATATCATCTGCAAAGAGTGATAACTTAGTTTCTTCTTTGGCTATTCTAATTCCTTGAATATCTTTATCTTGTCTAATTGCTACAGCTAACATTTCTAGTACCATATTGAATAATAGTGGTGATAATGGACAACCTTGTTTCACCCCTGATCTTATTGGGAATGCATCTAGCTTATCCCCATTGCATATAATGCTTGCTGAAGGTTTTAGATAGATACTGCTTATTATTTTATGGAAAGTTCCCTTTATTCCTACGTTCTCCAATGTTTTTAGTAGGAATGGATGTTGTATTTTGTCAAAAGCTTTTTCTGCATCTATTGAGATAATCATGTGGTTTTTGTTAGCTTTGTTGTTGATGTGGTCGATAATGCTAATAGTTTTCCTAATATTGAACCAGCCCTGTAGTCCTGGTATGAATCCTACCTGATCATAATGTATTAATCTCGTGATAAGATGCTGTATTCGTTTTGCTAAAATCTTATTTAAAATTTTTGCATCTATATTCATTAGGGAAATTGGTCTATAATTTTCTTTCTCTGTTTTGTCTCTTCCTGGTTTGGGTATCAAAACCATATTTGTATCATAGAAAGAATTTGGGAGGACTCCTTCTTCCCCAATTTTCAAGAATAGTGTATGTAGTATTGGAATTAACTGTTCTTTAAATGTTTGATAGAATTCATTTGTGAATCCATCTGGCCCTGGAGATTTTTTCCTAGGGAGTTCATTGATGGCTTGTTCAATTTCTTTTTCTGAGATGGGGTTGTTTAAGTATTCAACTTCCTCTTCTGTTAATCTGGGCAATTTGTATTTTTTAAAATATTCATCCATCTCGTTTAGATTGTCGAATTTGTGGGCATAAAGTTGGGCAAAGTAGTTTCTAATTATTGTTTTAATTTCCTCCTCATTGGAGGTGAGTTCACCCCTTTCATTTTTAATGTTAGTAATTTGGTTTTCTTCTTTCTTTTTTTTGATCAGATTAACCAAAGGTTTATCAATTTTATTAGTTTTTTCATAAAACCAACTATTGGTTTTATTTATTAATTCAATAGTTTTCTTTATTTCAATTTTATTAATCTCTCCTTTGGTTTTCAGTATTTCTAATTTGGTATTTACTTGGGGATTTTCAATTTGTTCTTTTTCTAGCTTTTTCAACTGCAAGCCTAAGTCATTGATCTCCTCTTTCTCTATTTTATTTATGTAAGCATTCAGAGATATAAAACTTCCCCTAATAACTGCTTTTGCAGTGTCCCATAAGTTTTGGTACGTTGTCTCACTATTGTCATTCTCTTGAATGAAGTTGTTGATTGTTTCTATGATTTCTTCTTTAACCCAATCCTTCTTTAGAATTAGATTATTTAGTTTCCAATTGATTTTTGGTTTCTCTTTCCATGGCCTTTTATTACATGTAATTTTTATTGCATTATGATCTGAAAAGGATGCATTGATTATCTCTACCTTTCTGCACTGGATTGTGAGATTTTTATGTCCTAGTACATGGTCAATTTTTGTAAATGTTCCATGTACCGCTGAGAAAAAGGTATATTCCTTTCTATTCCCATTTAATTTTCTCCAAAGATCTATCATATCTACCTTATCCAGAGTTTTATTTACCTCCTTAACCTCTTTCTTGTTTATTTTAAGGTTGGATTTATCGAGTTCAGAGAGGGGGAGGTTGAGGTCCCCCACTAGTATAGTTTTGCTATCAATTTCTTCCTTCAACTCCCCCAACCTCTCCTCTAAGAATCTGGATGCTATACCACTTGGAGCATACATGTTTAGTAATGATATTGCTTCATTGTCTATGGTGCCTTTTAGTAGGATATAGTTTCCATCCTTATCCCTTTTGATTAGATCTATTTCTGCTTTTGCTTTGTCTGAGATTAGGATTGCTACTCCTGCCTTTCTTACATGAGCTGAAGCACAATATATTCTGCTCCATCCTTTGACCTTTATCCTATGTGTATCCCCCCGTTTCAAATGTGTTTCTTGTAAGCAGCATATTGTTGGATTATGGCTTTTAATCCATTCTGCTATCCGTCTCCGTTTTATGGGAGAGTTCATCCCATTCACATTCACAGTTATGATTACAATCTGTGTATTTCCCTCCACCCTCTTTCCCACCATTTGTGCTTTTAACTCTCCCGTCTCCCTTCCCCTCCTCAATAGTATTCACTTTTCTCCCCCTATATTTATTGTTAATAAAGTCTCTATCATATTTAGTTCTTGCTATTACTTCCTCTGTATTAGAGATTTAATACCTCCACATGTAATTTGGGGTAAACTTGAGAATTTTATAAATTCCATTTCCTTTAAATTCATATTTTTAACCTAAAATGGTTTGTTTATAAAGAAAATCTTGGACTTTTTGTAGTTTGTTTCCTCCTGCAAACTTTTTTTAAAAGTTACTATTTTGGATAATGGTCATTAAAATATCATGTTCTCTATTTTCTTTCAAGAAACAATTTGTTCTTAAGTGATTGTGCCAGTACATCCATCTTATAATAGGTATAAGGTCATCCAACAGATCATTGTGGTGTGGTGGGAACCCTGGTCTGGAAAGCTATGACAGCAGAGCTCAAATCCCAGTGGCTTCAGTAAGAATTGTGACATTCCCCAAGGAGGGACCTGTCTCTTAATTGTCCAGCCTCACCGAGCTCAGAGAGGCTTGTTCCCAGAAAGCAGGCCACCAGGTGATAGTTTTATCTTTGTGATGAATGTTTCTGGCCACAAAAACTCATGAAGATGCATCTATCAAGGTGTAACCTGTCTCTGTGGATGGAGGATTTGTCCTGATGAAATCAGGGATCCATTAAGTGCTACCCTAGAAATCAAGAAGGATGCATTTAATGAATCAGAAGCTAATATGTTGCTCTACAAATTTATTGGTTTGATATTTTAAATGAAGGTTGTGTTCAGAAAGATAAGAGCCCCATACATCAATCCATCCAATATGCCCATTCCAGGGGGTTTGCTTTTACTAGTGTCTATATGCAACAAGACTTTGGTCACATGAAATTTCTAAATAGCTAATTATAAGAGGAATGATTTTTTTTTTTTAAACTGAGTATGTACTCTGGGTCTGCCTGGACATGTGAATTGCTAATTAATTTGTGAAGTTATGAAATGAGGCAGGCACACACTGAGAAAGACGACAGCGGCAGCAGGAAGTGAGGCTGAAATCACACTTTGATAGGGCACAAAAAATATATCAGCAAACAGCACAGAAGATACAGAGACTAGCAGCAAAGGGGGTATATAGAGGCAGACTGCGTGGGAACAGGCAGCTATGGGGAAAATGATGGGGTGGGAGAAAGGCATAGACAATCACTTACATAATCAGGGATTAGAGTTGGGAGCCCTCCGCCCCATGGACCCAGATGAAGATGGAAAAATGCTGGGGGAAGGGGGGAAGGAGAGAGGGAGGGGAGGAGGGGAACTGCTATAGTATAAGGTCTCATTTTTATAGATTTTGGGGAAAACAGACTAACTGTCATCTGTGCTACTTGGAGTTAGTTCATTAACATATCCAAATAACCTCAAAGCTGTTGGTAAAACTTTAACGTTAACCTCATTGGTCATCTCCAGGTTATCAGTAACGTTTGGCATTCTGCTGGCCTTGTTGCAGAGATCTGGAACTTAGCTGAGATTTACGGAGCATATAACCGAAAGGCTCTGACAGCAAATCCTGGATGACTTTCCCTGATTCAGAATATATTACCAGGATATTTTTGGTTAATAAATGATGTAATTTGTAAATTATGCTCCTTTGATCTTTGCAATAGTTTGTACTTGACTTCTAAGTTCCCCTTACTTCCTGCTACCGCTACTTAATTCTGGGCGCTTACAAACTTTGTTACTACACAGATTAGGAGCAGGTTGGGGTAGTCAGGTAGACCAGAACAAGATACAATTTTAATACAACAATACAATTTAATATAACATGCAAGCTGACCATTTTTTCCATCACTCTAACCATCAATGAGTTTTACCTTTGATTAGAGATTGATTAGAGATTAGAGATCCAGTAAAAGCAGTGCAGTGTAGTGGAAAGACTTCTTCAATTGTAACCTCGTTTTGAATTTTCTTGGCAAAGATACTGGAGTGGTTTGCCATTTCCTTCTCCAATTCATTTTACAAATGAGGAAACTAAGGCAAACAAGGCTGAGTGACTTGACCAGGGTCACATAGCTAGTAAGTGTCTGAGGTTAGATTTAAACTCAGATCTTCCTGACTCCAGGCCTGGTACAATATTCACTTTTTTCACCTATTTGTTCACCTTCAGGGCAAATGTTCCCACCAACTACAAATATGGTTTTTAAAACCACAAAAACAGGTTTTTAAAAGCAGTTGTGTTGGGGTAATGGATAGATCATTAGATTTGGGGTCCAGAATACCTGTTTTAATCTTGTATCAGATGCTTCCTATCTGTGTGACCCAAGCAAGTCATTAAACCTCTCTCAGCCTCAGTTTCCTCGCCTATAAAATAGGAATACCATTAATATCACCTATGCCACAAGGTGGCTGTGAGGTTCAAATGGAATAATATAGATAAAGCATTTTTTAAATTTTAAAGATCCATAGATGGATGGATGGATAGACAGAGAGAGAGATTAGATAGATAGATAGACAGACCAGATAGATAGATAGATAGATAGATAGATAGATAGATAGATAGATAGATAGATAGATAGATAGACAGATAGATAGGCAGGCAAGTATAGATATCATTATCATTATTATTATTAAGGGTATTGAAGAGAATCCCTTGTCCCTACCCCATCCCTACATTTATCTTGTAAGACCTTCCAATGTTAAAAACTCTCTAATTAAACACGTATTCCTTCTGCTTGATGCTTTTGCTTCTGTTAAAAATTCAAGAGGTGACAAATTAAGCCTTAATAGTCATTCCTATTTCAGGGACTGTCAAATCTGTTAGAGAAATTCAGCTTTTCATAGTGAAGAGAGGAGGGAGAGCATGAAAACATTTTCTACCCCCAGCTGAGCAGGGGAGAGGGGGGAAGAAAAGGTGGAGATGGGCAAAGAATACAGAGGGCCATGGGGCCCTGGAAGACAAATTTTGCTGACATCACAGTTTTCCATAGGGTCCCATTAGTCTCCCTTTCCATTCCTAGCAATATCAGTTTCTTGGAAGGCCTCAAAGATACATGCACATAGCACAAGGGGCTAGGAACCAGAGGAGCTGAAAACTGGAAGTCTATCTCACTCCTTTATACAGAATGAAAATCAAAATCTTTCCTGATGGGAAAAATATATAGTTACTCTCAGATTCTGGATGTTCTTCTGGATTATTTAGTCAAATTCCTTGCTGAAACAGGAAGTCATTTATCCAATGGCTTTTCAGATAGATAGGTAGATAGATAGATAGATAGATAGATAGATAGATAGATAGATAGATAGATAGATGGATGGATGGATGGATGATGAATGAGTGGCTGGATAGATGGGTGGGTTAGTAGATAGATGGGTGGGTGAGTAGATAGATGGATGAGGGGTGAATGGATGGGTAGATGGATGGATGGATGGGTGGGTGGGGGAATGGATGGGTGGGTGGATGGATGAATGAATGGGAGAGAGAGAGAGAGAGAGAGAGAGATCATTATAGAAACATTATTATTCCTCTACACTCTTCTTTTATCCATCCCAATTCCTTCAGCCTCTTCTTATAAACAAAGGACTGTTTCTGGGCCCCTCTTCTTAGTTTCTTAGTTAGACTCATGGCAGCTTCCAACTTGACCATGGTCACATAGAGAGTCACTTGCTTTTCCAATGTCGTTTCAAACCTTAGCTTGTCCAGCCCCATCAGAGAATTCTATCCCCAAATGCCATTTCTGTTTCTCCCTTCCTCAAATCTGTAAGGCATGACTTTGGGAAACATCACTCAGAATCAAGAGATCCTGACTCATTTGTCCCTTCAGGGCTGTAAGATCCTGAAATAAACCCAATTAGGGAGAAAGATTGAAGTAATATAAGAAGGAAAGGATGATCACAATTTATCCCTTGTGTGTTCAGACTCATTTGTGGAAGAAACACAAGATAAGGAGTCACAGGACCTAGAACAGACTTGTGGCTTTACTACCTACTGTTCTACTCTGGGCAAATCACTTTGGCTCTCTGAGCCTCATTTGTAAAATGAGGGGTTTGGACTAAATGACATCTAAGATAACTTCTACCTCTCAATCAAATTCTATGATCCCTGAACTCAGGCTGGGTCAGGATCTTTGTTACCAAAGGCCAAGCTCTTTCCTCTAAGATGGGAAATCCAGGGGGATGGATTCTGCACCTAAGGGTAAATCAATGAATTTGCTCTGTTTGCCACTGGATGGAGTGATAGGAAAGGGCAGTGACCTAAGTCCCTCTTGACTCTGTCCAGTGACTCAGCATTCTGGGAATGGGCCTGGTTCTGGGGAAATCCCAGTATGCCTGAAATGAGAAAGAGGGTGGGCAGAAAACAGAGGAAAAACAGAGGCCAATGTGGTGATACTAACACCCTCTCAATCTGGAATCTACTGTCAAACAAACCCAGTTCAACCCTTACCCTGTCCCAAGTAGCCTAAAAATATCATTATTTGGAGGGGCAGAGGAGCAGTGGGGGGAGTATTGAATTCAGCACAAATAAATAAAAAGTCTCCCTCCTAGGGTGGCCAACTCATGCCTTTAGTCTAGGAGTTCTTAACCTGGGGACATAGAACATATTACTTTGTGTTGTTTGTTTTTTAATTTAGTTATTTGTACTTTTCTATAATCAATTTCCTTTGTAATCCTATGGATTTTACTTTATTCATTTAAAATCATTATTCTGTCAAGGAGCCCATATGCTCCACCAGACTGCCAAAGGGGTCCACGACACAAACAAGGTTAAGAATCTCTGATGGCCTGATTTGTTTGGTTTCTTGGTCCCTTCAGTTTCAGGTTGAAAGTAAGATGTCTACAACTACTCAAACTGTCACTTCTTGGTTTAAGTCCCTTGGCTGTTGGTAGCCAAAGGTGTACCTCTGAGAATGAGGTACCACTGGGGCAGCTAGGTGGCTCAGTGGATAGAGCTGCAGGGCCTGGAATCAGGAAATTTGATCTCCCATGATTACTAGCTGTGTGGCCCTGGGTAAGTCATTTAACCCTGTTTGCCTCAGTTTCCTCATCTGTAAAAGGAGCTGGAGAAGGAAATAGCTAAACCACTCCAGTATGTTTGCCAAGAAAAACCCTAAATAGGGTTACAAAGAGTCAGATACAACTGGACAACATCAACCCAGGGGGCCTTCAGCTTGGGAGTTGCCCTGATCCTTGACATATAAATACATACATATAGGTAGATAGATAGATGGATGGATGGATAGATAGATAGATAGATAGATAGATAGATAGATAGATAGATAGATAGATAGATAGATAGATAGATAGATAGATAGATATAGAAATAGATATATCTGTTCCTTACTAGATGTGTGATTCTGGGCAAAGTCACTTAACCTTCACTTGTCTCAATCTTCTTATTTATAAAATGGGGAAAATAATAGTACCTACAGTTTTCTTTTGTATATATGTATATACATACATACATATATGAGAACTGGGTTGCCTTTGTGACTTCTCTAAAGGGAATTAGTTATTCTCCATTTTCCAAGAGTAGTTCTGCTGGGTTTCTACTCTAGAGAACATTAAGCCTTCATGCCATGGTATCTCCTACACACACCATATGCTTTCCCGCTTTATCTTCCTCCATTAGACTGTAATCTCATTGAGGGTGAGGACTATCTTTTCCTTATTTGTATCCCCAGGATTTAGCAGAGTGTCTGGCACATAGCCATGTTTTTTCAGTTGTGATCCCATTTGGGGTTATCTTGGTAAAGCTACTTGCCATTTCCTTTTCCAGCTTACTTTACAGTGAGGAAACTAAGGTCAGTGAGGTTAAGTGACTTACCCAAGGTCACACAGTTAATAAGCAGCACAGAGTTGACTCTTAATAAATGTTTAATAAATTAAATTGAATTGTGGGAGTAAGGCAGAGCACGTACCCAGAGTCCTTAGTTTTCAGTGGGGAGAAAGAAGTGGGAGAGAGCAAAACCAGTTCAGTCCCAAATCCGATGATATGGCACCATTAGAAAGAGGAAGTGACCCTGTCTTGCTAACTTAAACAGATGTGCTTAAGACTTCGGTTCAGTGCAAACACGAGAAAGAAAAAAATAGCAGGTGTTTTCATTAAAGGGGACTCTAAGGGCTGGGAAAGCTCTTATCAATCCCCAGGAGCATTTGTGGGGAGGGGATCAAAGTTTAGACCTAGAGAAAAAGCATATCCATTCCATTTCAGTGACCCCAAAATGAAAGTTGAAGATAAGGCTGGAAGGGTCAGTGTTTACTTTCTCTAAGAGCAAGGAGAAGGATTAGAGGGATGAAGTCTGTGAACTTAGGGCAGGTACGGTATGGGGCTCACTCTGGGGAAGGGGAGGAGGGGTCAGCTCTTTCCCTAGTCCCCTTCACTATCGTGAGTGAGTAGCAGTTAGGTCAATTTACCTACAGTGAGAAAGACCTAAGGTAAATTGTGACCTCAGGTCCTTACCAGCTGTGTGATTCTGGGCAAAGTCACTTCACCTCCATCTGTCTCAGTTTTCTTATTTGTAAAATGAGGAAAATAATAGCACCTATAGTTTTCTTATCTATAAAATGGGGGTGGGGAGGAGAATAACAGCTGCCTTAGGGGTTTGTTGTGAGATAACATAGGTAAAGTGCTTTTTCCCAAACCTTAAAGCACTCTGCTATATTAATGCTAGCTGAATATCACATATATATCTCATTATTGTCTGTGATGCTTATGATCACGTGATTTTTGTTGTGCCCAAATGGTTTTGTTAAAGGAAGGGATACAAACCATGTTCCAAGCCTGCTCCTCTGTGCAAAGTCTCTTCCTGTTTATGGGAGACAGTGGGGTAAGAGGCAAGAAGCCTGTCCTTGCCTGACTTCTAGGAATGGCAGTCCTTTCGAAGATTTGCAGAGAAGGAAAAAAATAATCAAGCCCCCAGATCAGGCCAATGAATCAGGGCTAGGTTCGGCTACCACCCCCTCACTCCCTCCCACAGCTCCCTAAGGAGCAAGCTCTCCTAAAGAATCTTTAGCATTTTGAGGGAGCTGGGGGAGGGGAGAAGGGGACTCTCAGAAGCTGGTGGAACCTAGACTGGGACTTTCCAAAGGGCAGCCTCCTTGGAGAAAACAGACACCTATTATCAGAGTAGAGCAGACTATGCTGCTGAATCTTTGGGAGCGGGTGCACAGGCAAGAGTATCTGCTTCCATACAGACTATATCTTAAAGAAAGCTTTTTTCTGCAGGGTCCCACTGGGGATGGTTTTCTGAGGAGACTATCAACTTTCTTTTTTGTTTCTGTGGTTAAATTTATTTATTTATTTTTACTTTTCAACATTCACTTTTATAAGATTTTGAATTCTAAATTTATCTCCCTCCCCATCTCTCCTCCCCAAGAAGGCATGCAGTCTGATCTATGCTATATGTGTACAATCATATGAAACATATTTCCACATTAGTCATATTATGAAAGAAGAATCAGAGCAAAAGGAAAGAGCCATGAGAAAAAAAAGAGAAAATGGTATTCGACTTCGACTGCATTCAAACTTCATAGTTCTTTCTCTAGATTTGGACAGCATTGTCCATCATGAATCCCTTGGAGTTGTCTTATACCCTTGCATTGCTGAGAAGAGCTAAGTCTATCAAAGTTCGTCATCGCACGATGTTCCTGCTACTGTGTACATGTTCTCCGGGTTCTGTTCATTTCACTCAGCATCAGCTCATATAAGTTTTTCCAGGATTTTCTGAAATCTGCCTGCTCATCATTTCTTATGGGACACTAGTATTCCATTACAGTCATGTATCACAACTTGTTCTACTATTCCCCAGCTGCTGGGCATTCCCTCGATTTCCAATTCTTTGCCACCTCAAAAAGAGCTGCTATAAATATTTTTGTTACATGTGGATCCTTTTCCAATTTTTATGTTCTCTTTGGGATTCAGACCTAGTAGAGGGATTGCTGGATCAAAAGGTATGCAGTTTTAGAGCCCTTTGGGCATAGTTCCAAATTACTCTCCAGAATATCAACCTTCTACTTTTGCTTTGTAACCGTGAAGAGGGAGTTGAAGACTATACAGCCTGTTTCCCTTCCTTTGTCAGTCCAACTCTCCCTCTAAAAAGTCCTAAAGCTGGCTTTAACATTCATTGAATATGTAACCTTGAGCAAATGGTCATACTTTTCTGAACCTCATCTTTATACAGAGACTCAAACCTTGAGAAGCTTGTTACCGGCTACTTATATATAATAAAGGAAGGAATGAGACCTGGCTCATTGAGAGCCATTATTTCACACCCTTTCGTTTAACTTAGTCCTGTCTTAAATTCCATGCCACGCTATGAAGGATCTTGGGGGATTGATTGGGAGGTTGAGATAATCAGCAGCCCTTACTGGTTTGTTGAAATGGTGACCCCTGGAAAGATTACTCATAGTGAAAAAAAAAGGAAGTAAGCCAAAATTAAAAGGGCTTTCTTACCCTAACTTAGAGACTTGGGGCAGAGATGCTGCCTTGTTCATAGTGAGCATAAAGAAATAAGATTTAAACATAAATGCAGCACTTGGAGGCCCTGCTTAATTAGCTCTTCTGTGTTTCAGAACTTCACTTCTAGAGGGGAAGAATCTTTTTCTGGAGGGAAAAATCTAATCACACCTATGGCTCTGGGAAATGAGCAGTTTTCCTTTCTTTATCAGAAAGAAAGGTGTCTGAAGGTTGTTCCTTAATATGACACCAGACATGTGAAGAGTCTGTCTCTCTACTGAATCTTAAGCCTCTGGATTCTATAGTAAAAGACAGGTGATAGAAGACATTCTTTCTCTTGTGGGGAACAAGTAGCATCTCAGCTGAAGTCAGAAGCTAGAAAGAGAGAGAACCTTTACCAACATATGCCCAACAAAGCCACAGCTGGAAACAACCCCAAAATGAACATCATAGAACATCATATCCCAAAGCAGAGCACCACCTGGCAGGGCTACCTGCCAAATGAGATCAGTGGAGATCAACCCCAGCCATAGCAATAGGATGACATCACTTAGACAATATGGCAGCCCAGAATTGTTGGAGGTACAATTTCTCTTTATATACTTTCAACCTGGTCACATGTGCTCCCTACATCTGTGCTCCTTTATGATTGTTCCTTAAGCATATCAAATCTTTCCATCGAGGGTATGCATATCTATGGAACAGCATGTCCCAGGTTTGTAGAGGAAATGTTCTATTGCCCCTTTTCCTATGTTATTTTATTAAATGCCTTTTCTATGAATAAATTGTGTTCTCTGACTGATTGATAAAAGTAAACACGTTGGTGGGGACTCCTGAAGTAGAGTTATGAGAGGATGTGGACCCACGAGGTACCTTGTATCTGGAATACCTTTTTTGATAGACATAAATATGAGAGTGGGATATTCCAGATTTGGCATCTGCAAAATGAAGGGGTTGGCCTAGATTCTCTCTGAAGTCTAGCTCTCTCTGATTGTTGTGAGTCATTGTGTATATGGGTCCATGTTTACATACTTGTGAGTGTTCCCCACATGAGCCTATGGTTGCCTTGCTTCTGTGTGGGTGGGGGTTGGTGAAGCAGAAATAGCAGGGGAGAAAACAGGTCAACAAAATCATTTCTATAAATAAGAACCCAACTCTCTTGACAGCTGGAACCCACATATCATTGGCTGGTATTCCTTCTCATTTTCTTTGTGTGGGTACAAGCCTGGGAGTGAGCAGTGGAACTAAAAACCTACTTCCAGGGAAATAATTCGAGTAGTGCTCCAGACAGACAAGAGCAGAGACTGAAACAGGGCAGAGAAGAAAGGATGAAAGTCCTTGGAGATGTGAAGCCACTCACCAAGGATCTCCAGGTTGGGCCATCTAAGCCAGCCCATCCCCATATACTCAATAAGTGACCTTTCAGTCTTTGCTTGAAGGGCTTCTGTGAGGGTGAACTCACAGCCTTCAAAGGTACCACTTTGTGGCTGAGTTGTTTCAGTCATGTCCAACTCTTTTGTGATCCCATTTTGGGTTTTCTTGGCAGAGAAACTGGAGTGGTTTGCCATTTCCTTCTCCAGCTCATTTTATGGATGAGGAAACTGAGGCAAACAGAGTTAAGTGATTTGCCCCAAGTCACACAGCTAGTGTCTGAGGCCAGATTTGAACTCGGGAAGATGAGTCTTTCTGCTTCCAGAGTTGGCATGCTATCTACCATGCCACCTAGCTAGCTACCCCTGTTCCACGTCAGGGCACTTCTATATGGTGGAAGTTCTTCATTACATCTGTCTCTGGGCAACCTCCTCCCATTGCTCCAATATCTGTCCTATAAAGAGTCAAGCAGAACAAAGCTAATCCCTCTTCCCTGTGACAGATCTACCAATACTTGAAGATACCTATCATGTCTTAACTCTGTCTTCTTTTCTCTGGGTAAATCAATCACAGTTCTGCATATGGCATTACCTAATGGTCTTTACCATCCTGGTTACTTTAGTCTGAATACTCTTTAATGGATCAATGGCCTTTCTTAAATATAGCTCTGAAGTACTGAGTACAATGCTCCAGGATGTGGTCTGACCAGGGCAGAGGACAGCAGGGCTGTGACACCCTTGGCCAGGTCCAGGACCCCAAAAGAAGAGTCTCTTGGCTCCACATCAATCATATTCTCCCACACACCCTGTCGGCTGGGACCAAGTCACTGATCTGGCCCAAGAATGTGTGGTCGGGGCTGCTGACCACCTCAAGAGATGGTTCAGTCTCAAGCAGCATGACTTAGTTTCTTCAGGTTATCTGAATCAGCTGGTGTCCAGATGCCTGATTTCAGAGGGAATCACATTCCACCTGTCAGAGGAGTGAATGCAAAACAAAATGGCATGTTTTCCTGGGGAGGGGCCAGGACCAGCTGGCTGCTGTGTTTCCATTATTAAAGTGGCCTCTCCCTCCCACCTCCCACCTCCAACCTCCAGCAGCTGAGGGAAGAAAGTGTCTCCAGCAGGCGACTGACATTCCAGAGCACCCAGAGGCCAAAGAGGGTTGGAAGCCCACTTCCTATCAGCCTTACCAAGGCTGTAGGGTGATTTTGAAACAGAGAATAAAAGTGGAGAATAAAATGCCTTGGCTTTCAAGCAATGGAAGGGATGAAAATAGCTTGTTATATAAACTAATGAACTTACTTGATTTCACAACAATAATGATAATATTTATGTAGCATGTCCTATGTGCCAGGCTCTGTGCTAAGCACGTTATAATTATTTCATTTGAGTCTCATAACAACTTGGGAGGCAAGTATTATCTCCATTTGACAGATAGGGAAACTGAGGCAAACAGAAATTAAGTGACTTACCCAGGGTTACATAACTAGTAAGTATCTCAAGTCAAACAGTGGATAGAACACCAGTTCTGGAGTCAGGAAGATTTGATTTGAAATCCAGCCTTGGACATTTGTCAGCTGTGTGACCCTGGGTAAGCCACTTTACCCTTATTTGCCTCAGTTTCTCATCTATAAAATGGGCACACACTGGAAAAGGAAATGGCAAACAAATCCAATGTCTTTGCCAAGAAAACCCCAAATGGAGTCCTGAAGAGTCAGAATCAACTGAGCAAGGACAGCACGACAGAAAAGCTAGTATTATCTAAGTCTGCATAGACAGCAGTAGCATCAGAGCGAGGGAGGTGACCGTCCCACAGGATTCTGCCGTGTCAGGCCACGTCTAGGATACCATATTGATTTCTGGCACCATAATATAGGAGAAATATAGCTAAGCTGAACTATATCTACAAGAGGCCAACCAGGATGGAACAGAGCTGCAGCTTGGCTGAAGGAACTGGGGACATTTAGCCTACAGTTTTAGTGAGGCATGAGAGTCGTCTTTGGAGTACTCACAGGGGTTGTGTTGGTCCTTCGTTGCCGAAGAACACCATGACATCAGAGAAGTAATGACATGACTTGCACTTGACTTTGTTTTGAGTGAGGGAGGGCTGTGCAGGTCACCAGCCTCACTTCTCCCCCAGAGCCATCTGGATCCAGTGACCAGAGATATTCATCAGGATGGCTAGAGATGGCCCAGGATGCAATGGGAGATGCAGTTAGGTTAACTGGCTAAACTTTTCTTTCTTTCTCTTCTTTCCTTCCTTCCTTCCTTTCTTTTTCTTTCTTTCACAAAACCTTAAATCCAGTTCACTCTGAAGCTGATAGATTGGACTACAATAGGTCCCTGCCCAAGTTCCACTTAATGGCTGTATTTTGGACCCTCCAGGCTTAGAGTGAATGTCAATGGTAAGTGTTTCTCTTTGGAACAGCAACCCTGAGGGTCTTCCCTCTCGGCTTGATTTTTTTCTCTTTTTTTTTTTTTTTGACTCATTTCTTAAAGAGGCCTAGTCACTGAATAGATGTTACTTCACTCTAAGTGACTACCTGAAAAGGTCTTAGCCTAAAAGGGCCAGGGTCTTCCATTGCATCCTGGACCATCTCCAGCCATCCTGATGAATATCTCTGGTCACTGGATCCAAATGGCTCTGGAGGAGAAAATGAAGGTGGTGACCTTGCACATTCCTCCCTCACTCAATCAAAGCAAGTCATGTCATCATTTCCCTGATGTCATGGTCCTCTTTGAAAATGAAGGACAAACACAACAACTCTGTGCCAGACACTGAGGTAAGCACTTTCTAAGTATTATCTCATTTAGTCCTCACAACAACCCTGGAAGGTAGGTGCTATTATGATTCCCCATTTTATAGTTGGGGAAACTAAGCCAGAGAGAGGTTAAATGATTTGCCCAGGGTCATACAGTTAGTAAATGTCTGAGACTGGATTTGAATTCAGGTCTTTCTGACCCCAGGCCCAGAGCTCCACCCATTGAGCCACCTACTTGATTCACAGTTTAGTACAATTGTGTACAATTCACAAATGGGCACCATTTCCTGAACTTTCAAAGGTGGTAAATATGGAAGAAACCTACCAAGGAAATTTACAAGGGAGTGGGAAAACTATTAATAATTTTATCAGTGACAGGGATGAAGAAATTGTCAATCATTTGTCTCCTCCTTTTATTATACTCTCACGGGCTGATATGGATAACTCTTGCAGTCCTCAAGGCTGGATTTACCACTCCTCCAACTCTGGACTTCCAGCCCCTCCCTGTGGAGTTGATCTCATGTGTTCTGGTCCTCTGAATGTGGCTGCAGCACTGGCTTCTCCAGCACAACAGACCATGGTCCATGAAGTCAGGCTGCTCCAATTTGATGCTAGGTTCATGGCTGCTCAAAAATGTCTCCATACTCCCATTTCCTTGTGAGTCCCTATTTCCTTCTTTCCAAATCACCCTCATCAATCTTCTGTCTTTTCTCAGTTCATGAAGAATTACCTATTCTCCAAAAGTCTTGTTTTTCTTAATACATTACAGAAAAGCTCCCACCCAGTGAATGCTAGAGGTCCCGGTATACCCAGGGTCTCTGATTGACTCAAGAGAGTAGCCCTTGGCCAAAATAAGGACCCTAGGTGAATTTAGCTGATGATCAGCCCAGGATTCTTGAAGTATCATACTAAGGAATGGGCAGAAAGAGGGTCAAGGTTAGTTGGGGGTGGGAACCAACTTAAAACTGTACAAAGATCCATTTGTAGCTCTGGCAAATAAGGAATTAGGCAGACCAGGATTATTAGGTTTCAGAAATGAATGAGTCTGGGAGCCATAGGGTCACAGTAGCCATAAGGAAAGACAACCAAGTCTCAGGGAGCAAGACAGGCCAGGATCCAGATTTCCAACAGGGCAGGTAGGGGAAGATGATTTATATAGGACTTTAGAGTTTAAAGTGTTTCACACTTTTATCTCATTTGATGTCATCTATAATAAAAAATGCACAAATGAGACAGATTCTGGGGCAGAGTTTACTCACTGAGATAGTTTCAATATACTTCCTACCTATGCAGGAAGTGGTCTCTCAGTGGGTATGTGAAGCTGGATCTGAGCCAACAAAAGTGTGAGAAAAATAGTTATGATTGTCTAAGAGAAGTAAGAGGGGGTTACCAATTACTACTGGTCCTTATACAACACTTCATTCTCACCTGCCCTTTAAAAGTTTTCAAAATTCACTATGACCTCCAGATCTTTTTCAGATTAACTGCTGCTGAGTAGTTCATATAAGAAAATAAGATAAAATAAATAATAAGTCTTTAAAGAATGGGTAAGTAGGCAGCATAGTACAGAGGAATGAGCACTGTATTTCAATTAAGAGAATATGGGTTTGATTTCCAGCTCTGTCATTTGCTTACTCTCTTTGGTGTGGTTTGGTTCATCTGTAAATTGAAGGGGGTTAGACTAGATGGCCTCAAGGGTTCTTTCTGGCTAAATCTATGATCCTATGATCTGGACAGCATACTAAAAAGCAGAGACATCACCTCGTCAACTATGTAGTCAAAGCTACAGTTTTTCCAATAGCAAGATATGGCTGTAAGAGTTGGACTCTAAAGAAAGCTGAGCATTGCAGAATCGATGCTTTTGAATTGTGATACTGAAGAAGACTTTCGAGAGCCCCTTGGACAGCAAGGAGATCAAATCAGTCAGTACTTAAAGAAATTAATTCAGACTTCGCTGAAAGGTCAAATACTGAAGTTGAAGTTTAAAGAATTTGGTCCCATAACAAGAACACAGGACTGTGGGGAAGAAAACACCCTGATGGTGGGAAAGAATGAAGGCAAAAACAGAAAGGGGGATGGCAGAGGATGAACTGGATAGATGGTGCCATATGGAAGCAACAAATATGGACAGATTTCAAGAGATAGTGGAGGACAGAATGACTGAACAACAACAAAGATGATGATAGGAAGGAGTTTTATCTCCTTCTTGACTATATTCCAAAGGTTACAGAATAAATGACTACTGAGCAAGGGAAATGTCATTGTACAAAAGTCTTCCTGCTCCCAGTATTGCATGATAATAATAGGATAGGATGGGATTCTGGAGAGCAATTTGGAACAGTGCCCCAAGCACTGTAAAACTGCGTACCCTTTGATCTAGCAGTACCACTAAGAGGTCTGTATCCCAGAGAGATTAAAAAAAAAAAAAAAGGTAGGCGGAGGAGCTATTTGTGCAAAAATATCTACAGCAGCTCTTTCTGCAGTGGCTAAGGATTGGAAATTGAGAGAATGCCCATCAATTGGGGAAGTGGCTAAACAAGCTGCGGTGTAGGATTGTCATGGAATATTATTGTGCTATAAGACATGACAAGCAGGATGATTTCAGAAAAACCTGGAAAGACTTCCATGAACCGATGCAAAATGAAGTGAACAGAACAAGAGAATGCTGTACACTGCAATAGCAATATTTACAATGAAGAGCTACGAATGACTGCTCTCAACAGCACAAGGATTCAAGGTAATCCCAACGATCCAAGACTCATGATGAACCATGCTGTCTGCTTCCAGAGAAGCAACTGAAGCTGAAAGCAGATCGAAGCATACTATTTTTCCCTTCCTTCCTTCCTTTCCTTCTTCCTTCCTTCTTGCCTTTTCTCCTTCCTTCTTTTCTTCCCTCCCTTCCTCCTTCTCTTCTTCCTTCCTTCCTTTCTTTCTCTTCCTTCCTTTTTCTTTTTCTCTCTTTCTTTCTTTCTCTTTCTCTCTCTTTCTTTCTCTCTTTCTTTCTTTCTCTCTTTCTTTCTTTCTCTCTTTCTTTTTTCTTTCTTTCTTTGTCTTCCTGTACAAAGTGGCTAATATGAAAATGTTTTACATGATTGTACTTGTATAACCTATAGCAGATTGCTTATCATCTAGGGGAGAAGGAAAGGGGAAGGATGGAGTGATAGAATTTGGAACCCAAAATATTTTTAAATGTTTTTAAAATTGTTTTAACATAATTGGGGAAAAAATAAAATGTTATTTTAAAGAATAGGATAGGATGGGGACTGGACCTGTGATTTCATTACTATCCGGAACTCCCAGGTCAGGAAACTTCTTCTATCACTGCAGAGGGAGGAGGGAGGGGAGAGGAAAGAGGGAGGGGAGGGGAGGAGGGGAGGTGGGGAGAAGAGAGGAGGAGGGGAGGAAAGGGGAGGAAAGGGGGGGAGGGAACAGGAAGGGGAGGGGGGAGGGGAGGAGGGAGAAGGGGAGGGTAAGAGGGCAGGAGAGGGGAAGGGATGGAAGAAGGTGGGAGGGGAGGGAGAAGGGGAGGGGAGGAGAAAATTTGGAAATCAATCTTTTGAATTCCAAAAATTTTTTTAAAAGAATGTTAAAATTAATGAATAAAATTTTTAATTTAATCTGACCATAGAAAAAGAATCTGTAGATACCTACAGAAACAAATAGACACACAGGTGCAGATACACACATAAGTACAAACATGAACACATACACAAACCAAAAAAAACCCATAAACGCGTTAGATACAAATTAATCTTTGATGGGTTTTGCTGGAACAGGCAACCTAGAGTTTTCCCAATGGAAGATCAAAGCCCAAGAGATTTGAGAAACAACAATTCTCAAATTCACTGCTCTCCTTGCAGTCACCCCACTTTGCCTGTCACTTTCTAATACTCTGTTGACCATTTGCAATCACTGAACCCTGGTCCCATCCCTGCAGGGAAGGTTCTGTGGGATTCTGCCTTCCTGGGCAGTAAGTTGGTTTTTCTGCAGCAGCAGACTCAATCCTGCCACCTGCCTCCATAGTCACGCCTGCTAGACTTCCTCTCCCACCCCCTTCCTTTTTCTCTGAGATCGCAGTTGCCTTTCCTTTTTGAATGACATGATTACCCTCTTTCAGCCACTCTCAATCAGTTTTCCTCTCATTTTTTTTCAGCCTCGCTCATTATCTTCCCCATACTCCCCAGCACCATCTAGGATGCAGTCAGGGCTGCTGAGACTGAGAGAAGGAAAAGAGAAATAACTCCCAGACATCTCAGCTGTCAGGAGAGCCTATGGGGGAAGAGGAGGGGGGTGCTTATTTACTGAGTCCTGACTGACTAATGCCAGCTTCAGTTTAAAGACCAGGAGAGGCAAGGAAAGGCAGTAAATTTCCAGGATCGCCTCACTTAAGGATTTAGGAAGAAATAGTTTGGCTGACTGTCCCATGAACTCCAATGAGACACATCTGGATAAGTTGAAAACATGATGTTTTTTTCTTCTTTCGATTTCAGGGGGTCATTGCTTCTTGGACTTTACCCCGGGACATACTTCGGATTCTCTGACTCCCCCCCCCCCCCTAGAGCTGTAACTCGGGGTGGGGTGACTAAGGCTCCGAATTTGGAGGCATTGATTATACTTGGCATTCCTTAATAATCTAGAAATGACAGAGCTAAGCACCTAGCTAGCAAGGAGAATGAGTTAATATAGGAAGCTCAAGAATGACAGATTTCAATCTGAAAGGAATTTTAGAGGCCATCTCTTCTAAGGTGAATCTGGGACCTAGAAAGGATAGTAATTTGCCTCGAGGTAAGAAGTAGCAGAGTGAGGATTTGAACTCAAGTCTGCTCACTTCAAATCTAGCACTAAGTACCAAATGTTGAGCTGGAGTAAGTTCTTTCCCTGCCCCCATTCTGTCCCCACCCCCCATCCCCACCCCCATCCCCATTGCCACCCAGAGCCACAACCCTCCTCCCTCTTCTGGGGAGTGTACCTTTGCCAGTGGAATAAAGTCTCTCCCCTCTTCAACCCAAGTCTGGCTTTGCGCCACTTGCCTCAGGCACAGTTTGTGGTACTTGTAAGAGAGGGGGGGAACCTCCTAGTTACAGCAGGGTCCTCACTTTCTCTGCATTTAAGCTAGGACTGAATAACATGCAGATCCCCAAAGCTGTCTGAGGCCCCACAGCAAACAGAGGCAACCCACCCAATACCAGTAAAAATCAATTCGGAGCAAAACAGCTCAGATGGGGGAGAAGGTGGTAACCAGGAAGCGTTAGCTGGCTTGGCAGCTAGAGTGTTGTGGCCAGAAAAATTCAGATGAGAAAAAGGGACTTCCTAAGAAGCTTGTGCGACAACCAGCTAGGAGGTAGCAATAGTTGGTAAGGAAGCAGCGTAGAAGACATTCACAGGGAAAAACCCTGAATTTGGAGCCAGAGGCCCTCGGCTTGAATTTTAAACCCACCCCCTTGAGCAGTCACTTGCTCTCTTGGGACTTGAGGAAGATGGATCACCTCTAAGCCCCATTCCTGCTCAAAGTTCTATGATTCTACAATACTATGACATCCACCTGGCCGAAGCACCTGTTAGCATGGTTTGCTATTGACTTTCCCGGCTGCAAAGGGGACAAAGAAAACTTTACATGGAACTTTTCTGTATCATTTTATATCACTCCCCTTCACATACTTTCTATTCCAGTCAAACTGGCCCATTAGCTGCTCCCTACATATAAAATCACATCTCCCAACTCCATGCTTTTGCAAATGTGATTCACCCCAATCCTGGCCAGAATGAACTTTTTCCTTGACCTGCCTCAGAGAATACTTACTTTCCTTCAAAGTTAGGTCAGAGCTACCTCCTTCATGAAGCCTTTATTGAAGGCCGCAGGAACTGTGCTCTGTACTCTCCTTGGAATTACATGCTGTATGTCCCTGCCCCCAAGCAGAATGTAAGCTTCTTCTTCTTTTAAAATTTATTTATTTATTTTAGTTTGCAACATTCAGTTCCACAAGCTTTTGAGTTCCAAATTTTCTTCCCCTCTCTCTCCTTCCCCTACTCCCCTCCCCAAGAAGACATGCAATCTGATATAGGTTCTCTATATATTCACATTAAACATATTTTCACATTAGTCATGTTGCAAAGAATTAGAACCAATGGAATGAGGTACAAGAAAGAAGAAATGAAAAGAGAGAACCGAGAGTCTGCTTCAATCTGCATTCAGACTCCGTAATTCTGTCTCTGGATGTGGACAGCATTTTCCATCATGAGTCTTTTGGAATGGTCTTAGAATCTTGCATTACTGAGAAGAGCCAAGTCTATCAAAGCTAGTCATAGAACATGTTGCCGTAACTGTGTACAATGTTCTCCTGGTTCTGCTCCCCTCACTCAGCATCAGTTCATATATGTCTTTCCAGGTTTTTCTGAAGTCGGCCTGCTCATCATTTCTTATAGCACAATAGTGTTCCATTACATTCATATACCACAACTGTTCAACCATTCCCCAATAAAATATAAGCTTTCTTGAGGGCAGGGATTTTTTTAGATGTTTTCTGTTTTATTTGGGGTTTTTTTGTAACCCCAGCATTTAGTGTCTTGCCCATATTAAACAGTTTACAAATATTTGTTGAATTGAATTGAACAGGACTGAACAAGTCCAACTGTAGCAGGACCAAGATGGCCCCAGTAAGCCTTGGGTCCCTTCATATCCAAACTTCCCTTTTTTTAAAACTGTTTTTATTTTCAAAGATTAAAGTGGTATTCTCTGTATTATCCCTGGCTCAACCCTTTTTCCTCTTCCCTTCCCTATCACAATAGTGTCTACTTAACAGCAGGGAACATACTTACATTTCTTCTATGAATGTAGACACCCATACAATGTTCTCTCAGTACAGTGGGGAGGATGAACTGATAATATAGCTCAAAACTCTTTCTAAAAGACAGGATGGCATGATAAGAACATTGAACTGGGAGCTCTGACTTTGCCACTAACTAGCTGGGTGACCATAAACAAGTCACACCTTGCCCCCTACAGCTAAAATATCACAGAGGATAGGTCACTGGCCCTAGAGTCAGGAAGACCCAAGTTCAAATCTGGCCTCAGACACTTTCTATCTGTGTGACCATGGGTAAGTCACTTAACCTGTCTGCCTTAAATTGTAAAATGGGGAATATAATAACAAAACCCGCCTCATAGGAATGTTGTAAGGATCCCATGAGATATTTTAAAATGCCTGGCACATGGTAGATACATAATAAATGTTCGTTTCCTTCCTTCCTCTTCTGGCCCTTGCTTTTCTCAATTAGCAAGTTAGAATAGATGGTTATTGAGGTGCTCTCTGGATGATAATTCTATGACTGTGCTCTCTAGGGCTGTCCCAACCCTTTTGTTATTATGGAATTTATTTATTGGACCAAATGTTATGTAAAACAAATGGGTCAGAGTTGAAATAATGGAGTGTCTCTCGGTTCCAGTTTTAGAAGTTCACAAAAGGTCCTCCAACACCCTCCAGCCAAGTGCCTGAAATTCCCAACATTCTTTTAGGTTAAGGTCCTCAGTCTACAGAAGGCTTCTGCTAAAATACAGATGTCATCTGGGAGGGATAATGTGTTAAAAGCCTGGACTGGTTTAAACGGAGTTCTTAATTTTTTTTTTTTACATCATGGATCCCCTCCAACAGCTCTTGATTCAATAGATCACAGACTTATAACTAGAAACAATATCAGAAGCCAGTTAGTCTAGTACTCTCCCTTTACTGAGGCCCAGATAGGTTAAGTGAATTGCACCACACTACACCACCCAGGTAGCAAGTCAATGGAGGCCACTTGATCTCATCTTTGATTCCAGAGGCAATTCTTCTAACCTTGAGGAATCTCTCTGTTGGGCATATAGAAGTTGGAGTACTATACCCACTCCCTGTTCTGCACCTAGCATGTAGCTTGGACCCAGTTCAATCCTGGGAACTTGCTTCGAATACAGGGGTTCTTACCTCTATTTTGGGTCATGGATCCCTTTGAGAGTCTGGTGAAGCCTATGGACCCTTTCTCAGAATAATGTTAAATGCATGAAATAAAATATCTACAATTACAAAAGAAACTAATTATGGTAAAATATTATCAAAATCATTTTTTTTAATGTTCACAGATTTCAAGTTAAGAATGTCTTAGATTAAAATTAACTAGTTTGGCCCTCAGCTAGGGGACACGACTATTTCATTTTACTGGAGACTGGCTAGAAGGACAGATTGGGCTAGTCTTTTACTGGGCAGGGTGCAGCAGAGCACTGACAGGAGGGAAGGAAACATGAAAGACAAGCTGTGCTGATAACAATAGTCAACCATTGATGGGGGCTTAAAATTTTTTCCCCTCTACTTTTAATGTAACTGACAATAATTTGTGAGAAGTAGTAGCTGATCCATTGGGGATCCAACTGGCCAGTTCCATTTGGGCAATGGTCCTTCCTTCTTTTCTTCTGTCCTTCCTTCCTCCTCTCCCTTTGTCCATATGGGGAATCATACCCTTACATGGAGGTGCTCCGCCAAAAGGAATATAAATTTTGATCATTGAAACCTCACAAGATAGCTTGGGATTGGGGGGCTGGATTTTTTTTTCTCTTCCTTATTTATTTATTCTAACTTTTTTTTTAACTGGGACAATTAGCTCTTTTGTCTCATGTAGTTTCATTTATGATTTCTTGAAATGCAACACTGGAAAACCAGGCTGTGATAAAGCCTGTTGGGATTCAAATGGAACTATTTGACCTTACCTTAAACCCAAATCATTCTGGCTTTAATTTATTGGCCAATAATAGGTCCCAGTCCAAGTCTTACTTGGTCATTGTTTGGGTTTGATGACTCAGAATGAGTGTAAAAAGCACTTCTTTCTATTCTGGCCAGAAACCTGAGGGTCTTTCCCTCTCAGTTTTGTTTTGTTTTTTGAATAAGCAAACTAGGCCATCTTTTGCCTCATTTCTTACCTAGTCTTAAATCACTGAATGGGTGTTGCCTCAGACAAATTGAGACCTGGGAAAGATCTTAGCTAAAAAGGCCAAGGTCTCCCACTGTATCTAGGGTCATTTCCAGTCATCCTGACCTATGCCTTGCCACTAGACTCAGACAACCCTGGGGGAAAGAGTGAGGTTGATGACTTTGCATACCTCTGACTCACTTAAATCCAATTTATTTGCAAGTCAAGACATCAGTCTCCTGATGTCTTTGGGTCATCTTTGAAAATGAAGGACAAACAACCATGTAGCTGAGTAACTACAGCCAACAAATAACATAGCTGCTTAGGACTGATATGAGGCAGTGAGGACCCAGTTGGAATCAAATAACATAAATGTATATTGACCAGTCAGCATGATTGTGTGACTTTCACCAGTAGTGTTCACCAGCAAGGAAGCAAACAAGAACAAAAAAGGCAGATGGTAGAGAACAGCTAGGTGCTGAAGTAGATAGACCATCAGGTCTGGAGTCAAGAAGACCTGAATTCAAATCTGACCTCAGACACTTACCAGCTGTGTTACCTTGGGTAAGTCACTTAACCCTGTTTACCTCAGTTTTCTCATCTGTAAAATGAGCTGGGGAAGGAAATGGCAAGCTACTCCAGTATCTTTGCCAAGAAAACCACAAAGAGAAAAACCGCAATGAGTCAGACATGACTGAAACAACTGAACAACCCTAACAAAAGATGGTGAACAGAAAGTTTAGTAAAGTTTAGCAGCAACAGGACAAAAGCCAAGGGATTCAAGGACAGAAGAGAATGCAGAGTTGAATTCACCCTAGAATCAAGGCTGTGATAGGGAGAAAACAAGGCAAGTATGGGGCGATAAAATAGGAAAATGAGGAGAGGACTGAAAGTCAGAGTGAAGACAGAATCAGTTTAGGATGAATGTGGCAGAGGGAGGTCCTGAAAGAGAGAATCAAAAAGGAAATTTTCAGACTTTAAGGTCATGGAGATAGCATGGTTTTTGATGATAGTGAGAACCAAGATGGTGACCAATCCTGGAGACTAGCTGGAGAATTGTTAAGGTTTAAGTCATAGCAGTTGAGTAGGTGATAAACCCAGGGAAGGCTGAGGAGACATTAATGTGCATATTAAAGTTTTTGGTCTGATTCTAAGGATTAGGATTGTGTGGGATGGCTCAGGTCCCTACATAAATCAATTACTCAGAGGCCTCTCAAAGTGATGACAGAAAAGTGATTTATTCGATTCTCGAGAAGCGGGGCTTACCTGTAGGAGTAGGAAAGCCGAAGACAAAGAACAGGACAGTGATTTATATAGACCCTAAGGCAAGTCCCTCCTCCCCCCACTGACCATTATCCTCATTAGCGGAGAATATGGTCTTACATTCTAGACACGAAATCTAACCAATCCCTTTTGAAATGAAGACATCGAGGAATTATGTAAGTTTTGTCCAATCATTGAGACCCTAATACACTACACAGTTTTATATCCTTATATGGAACTATTCTATTCTAAAAATATTGTAACCTTGAGCCTTTAGGCCTTACCTCACCCCTGGGAGAAAAATTACAATCTGAGGAGTCTTCACTAAGTCTATCCCACTCAGGATGAAGAAGAAGACCAACTGTGAACCAGGTACTAAAGTCCTTGAGAAAGGAAGAACAAATGACCTAAAGGCTGATAAGTAATCACACCAGTGATATAAATGGATGAAGTGAATCCTAAAGGAGAAGCCACACAGCACTGGTGCCCAAGGGAAGGTGTGAATGTGGTGGTGAGGTTAAACAAAGGTCTCATCAGAATAGGGAAACCAGAGGATGACAAAATTTAGAAGATAGGGACAGCACTGTTTGGGGTTTTTCCAAAGTGCCACACACTCCCAGGGGTTGTGCCCCTAAGTCCCTTACTCAATCAATCAAAAGCATCTATTAAGGACTTGTTATGTACCAGGCACTGTACTGAGCATTGAAAATGTGTCTTTAAAATGTTTAACCATAACAAGAGTACAATCCTACACTTGGAATAATTAATAATAATACTAAGTTGTATAAGTCTAAGTGGAGGTCTCATAGCTGGATAATATTCATGCAAAAAAGACCTGAGTATTGGAAGGGACTGCAAACTCAGTATGAGTCAGCAATGTGTAGTAGTCAGAAAAAAGCCCATGCGATCTTAGGCTGTATTAACAATCAATCCATCAGCACCACCTCCCTGATCAGTCCTTCAGGAGATAGAATTCTCAGGGTGCTTTGAATCCAGCAGCTGTTTCCCCCAGCCTCCCCCACCACTGCCTGCCCAACAATGGCCAGTCCCTTCCAGAGCATGGAAAGCTCCTTCTCCTAGCAGCTGCAACCAGATGAGCAACTTGCTCCTTACCCCAGGTACAGAAATTCCTCATTGATAGCAAAGAATAAACCAACTCTTTCTCCTGGCCTTGTGTGTCTGGGGGCACAAGGAGAAGGAACATCCAGTACTGCACAGAGGGTAGCCAGGGATACGGTATCTTCCAGAGGGAGCCAGATTTCAGTGAGTGCCAGGAGACAGAAAGGGTATGAGATGACAAGATCTGGGAAGAAAATGAATTTGTGAACAATAAGGGCTTCCGCAGGTCACAAAGGCATGAAAGGCCAGAAAAGGGAAAGTCAAAGTGATAGGGATAAAAATATCAGGAAAGGTAGCAGGGGATACTAATTTTCCTGTAGACAGTGTCTGAATCACAGGGAAAAGTAGGGCAGAAAGTAGAAGTTTGGGACCCATATGCTGGGGAAAGAACCAGTTCATCAGGAACCCTATCATCCAGCAGCTCATGATGACTGAGCATGGTAGTTAGGTGGGGACAGTGGCAACTACTTCCATACCTCATCTCCTAAATAAATACTTAGGAAATAGGGTTGTACTCATCTGATAAAAGTAGTTCTTTCCAGACATCCAGGACAGTATAAAACTGGTATTCAGGTATTCAAGTCTATACTGATTTCACATCTATTACCAGCCTCATAGTCTCATCCAAAGATGTTGGATCCAAAGGTATACCCAGAAGATAATCTGTATATGGAACAAATAATCAAGTCTTGGTTATCAGGTCCTGTGAATGCAAGTGATCTAGTACTTTGGATACCCACAGGGCTTGGGGACTGTACTGAATGTGTCCATTGTTGGTGTAACCCTTGACCCAAAGTCCATTGGCATGGGACTCTCTCCTCATCGGTAGAGATAAATGTCCTTCCCTATGTGATGGGCAGATGGAGTCATAGAGAAATCAAGGGAGCTCCAGTCTTCTTCAGTTCCCTTTGGGGACTCATTTAGCTTTGACTCTTTTCCAGACGTTTCAAGCACCAAGTTATATCAGGCATTTTTTGGCTTCTAGCTTCAAGAGAGAAGATGAAAGAGACCAACCCCACTTAAGGGTGCTGAAGGAAAAGACTCTGGGAAGACATGAATGGTGCTGGCAGACTTCATCATTTCTCTGTTCCCAATTTGCTACTTCAAGTAGACTTCAGGGAGTATCCTCTTGGGTGAGATCCAAGACACTCTCTCTTGGTTGAGCTGAGTTATCTTGATCCCAATGGGAGAATTCCTTCATTCTGAATTGTCTGGTGTATATTCTCCTTTATGTACCTTCCCTTATTTCTGTTTTGCCAAGATTTGGATAAATGAGTTGCTTTGTTATTCGCTGTGTGTATTCATTATGGAACTGTTGAGGTCTGAGGGGTGCCTGAAATACCAACACGCTGGGTCTTGCTCTAATGAATTCAACTCCAGCCTTCTTAAAGTCAAAGAAAAACAAAGTTTATTAAAGATTCACCATATTGGGTTGAGTCTTAAGGAGCCTAAGCATTTGTAACACTTGTATTCACAAGCAAACCAGATAGAATCTCAGCTAGACAGAGTCTGAGCTGGATTGAATCTGAGCACCATCATGGAGGCAACATGGAACTTAAATATAGAAAAGACTGTAGGAGGGATCTGGAGGGTGGTCTGGTAGTTTAGGGTGATGGGAGGAAGGGTTTAGGGAGGGTCTTAAGGAGAAGTCCAAGGAGGATCTCCATGGGATTGGGGTGACTGGTCAAGGGTTGGAAACAGCTGGAGGTAATCAGGACATATCAGACAATGGAGGGTTTGGGTGGGAAGCAGGTGAGGCAATCCAGAAATCTTGATAGGAATGACCAGTACCCTGGGGTGAAGACAGATTCAATCTAGGGAGGATCTTGATAAGAGTGGTCAGCAGCCTGGGGAATGGGATTTTGATACGATCAAGGGTGGGGAGTGCAACAGAGATCTGGGCACAGCAATAATGAAAAGCCCGTGGGCCTCCTGAGACTGCCAGATCAAATGGGAAGATTAGATTTGAGTAAGAAAGGCCAGATTAAGTGGGAAGATTCAAGGGGAGTTCAAGAAGATTCCCAGAGTCTGAACCCCATCAGAACTAGTATTTGGTAGGAAAGGGGTCAAGCCTTGGATATAGAACTTGGGGTGTCCCCCTCAAAATGAAAGGTGATCAGAAGTTAGATGACCCCAATCATATTTCATAGATGAACAGTATTTAATTGAGCAAATAGATATATTCCAAATCTGGTACCCTGTCTGTCTGAGCAGGGCAGAGCAGTCCCCCTCCTGGCCCCAACATCCTGTTTCCCTTTCTAGCAAAGAGAAAAACAATCCCCTGGAGAAGGATGGAGGGAGAAGAGATAATAGCCAGTCTGCTTTTAAACCACATAATGACAGCCTTCTCCTTGTCCCTGGTGGGTCCCTCTCTATACTTTGGGTCTTCTGCTACATCTGTTTATCCCTTTCATTCAGGCCTTTCAATGTCTCTTTATCCTGAGTCTCAAAGTTCAGGATGACTTGTGGATCTTAGATGTCAGTCATAGCACATAACAAATTTCCATATTTCTTGCTACTCTCCTATACCCGTCCTCTGTTCAAGCAAAATTAACTAACTCGTCACCTCCCAATCATACTTTGCACATTCTTACCTCCCTGATTTTACATACATCATTTGCCCCTCTGGAATGTTCTCCTTATTCTCCTTTTCCTACCCAAATTGATTCTTTTGTTAAAGCCTAGTTTAAGTTGCATCTTAGTAAACGCCCTTTGAACCCAAACACCTCAAATTTTTGTGAGTTTTTCCTTCCTTCATTGCAACTATTAGAAATGACCATCATTTCATGTATATAAAACTTATCATTCAACTACCTACTATGTTCATAAGAGAAAGGTACAGTCTCTCAGGCCTTTTCGTATGCATATATACAATCTTTGGTGCCTCACCCAAGACATTACAAGGAGTAGAGACTTTGATGTTTGTTCTGAAATTAAATTATAATGTGGTCTCATTTAAAGTGAGATGTGTTCTTCTATTAGGATAATAGTGGTAAATCAGAAATTGATGCAAAATACATTTGATATCTGTCATTACAGAGATATGCTTTGAAACATGGATCAGGAAAACCTGAGTTCAAATCCAGCTTTGGATGCTTAGTAGCTCTGTGACCCAACCCAGTCACTTCACTATTGCTTGCCTCAGTTTCCTTATCTGTAAAATGGGATAAGAATAACACCTACCTCCCAGAGTGGTTGCGAGTATCCAATGACATAGTAGCTGTAAAACACTTAGCACACAGTAAGTACTATATAATTGTTAAGATAGTACTATGCTCTCTCATTCAATATGGAGGGAGAAAAATGACTTGGGAGCAACTGCATGACTGCAGGAAAGGGTAGCCAGTACCATCCTCACCCCTGCAGTTTAGCAGGAGCAAGTTAGAAATTGAAAGGAATTTTCCCACCTTAACCCAATACTAAGCAGGCCTGATGGCTAAGGCAGATACAAAACTGTTATTAAAAAAAAAAAAAACAGACTTGACATAAGAGCTTTTGTAGAGTAGGTAAGAATATGAATCTGCAGAGACAGCAAGGTAGCAGAGTACAGAGTAGATAGAACACTGGGCCTTGACCTGAGTTCAAATCTAGTCTCACTAGCTGTGCAATTCTGGGAGTATTACATATCCTGTTTGCCTCACTTTCTTCCCATGTAAAATGGGGATCATGATAGCACCTACCATGCAGGGTTTTGCAAGGGTCAAATGAGATAATATTTATCAAGAGTTCAACAGAGTGCCTGACATATAGGAGGCACATACTTATTTCCTTCTTCTCACAAGGAGATAGCCCAGGGCTGTTTCACAAAAGATGCATGGCCACTTCCTCGTGAGACAGTGACCACAGAGTAGCTACAACTCAATGGAGAACCAACATATGGCAGCAGAGCAGAAAAGATGGTCCAGCAGATGGACAGCAGCAGATGCAACTCAGTGGAGCAAGCGGCTTACAGATAAGTGGAGAAATTAGACCAGAAAATTACATCATCAAACTAACAGATAATATGAGACACTCTTTGGAGAAAAAAGCAAGTGTCAGATTCTGAGGTAAAAAAGTATTCCATCTGTACTAGATATCTAGGAGTGTACTGGTTAGCTGAGTTCTCTGGGCACATATATGTTTCCTATAGGTGTTCCCATTCCTTCCTGTGGAACTTGTGAAAGAGTGTTCCCTTGTAGGAATGGAGGAGAGATGGTGTTTTGTTGTTAATTAACTTGCTATTTTGTTTTAATTTAATGGGTTTATTTTTTGCATTGGATTAATGTGTTGCTTGCCTTAGTCTGGTAAAAGAAAAACTTCAGTGGCAGCTCATCAGCTGTAGTTTTGAGTCATGATAATCCAAAGCCTTACAGATTTCAGGGGACAAAATTTGGAGTGGCCATAGATAATGTGCAAATGAAGGAACTAAAGCCTAGAGAAGTAAAGGCTCGCTTGAGTTATTGGCAGAATTAAGGTTAACCAAGGCTTTCAGCTCAATTCTCTTTCCACTACGCCATACCATCATAGCCCATAATCCTCCAATATGATGGATTCAGAAGTTTAAGGAGTTCCTGTTTTATCTCTAGCTTGAGTTTGAAATTATTTTCCTCCCGACATATTTCCTGCAAATTAATAATAGTCTTGTTTATGCTTGAATTTTCCTGTCCATGGACAGGATAAATCCTGGATGCCAACAGTTATTTCCTGACAATTTAGGGAGTATGTACTGGGAACAATAGCCTAATCCCCCCACCCTCACGCAAGTTGGGCTAGTTTTTCCTTATGAGGCATTGAAACTATCCTCAAGATTTAATGGGCTCAGGGCACTAAAGGCTCAGACAGTCATGGGCAGCTCTAGACTCTCTCTGATGCTTGACTGAGAAGGGAGCCTTCCTCAACTGAGCCAACTCAGAATATCTTCAATGCATATTCTCCTTCTATGGCAAAATCAATCTCTATGTTAACTGCGGAATGACATGTCTCATCCTATGCCAATTACAAACATAAACTGCTAGAGGACTGGCCTAAGTCAAGCCCAGCCCAGAACAACTCAGTTATAGGTAGCTTCAGAAACAGAATTGACTGTGCAGTGGATGGGCAGATTATGTCCCTTGGAAATGTGTATGGACCTTGTCAGAGGGCAGTTTATCTCTCTGGATATCTGGGGTCAGATCACAGATTATCTTTCATTTTAATTGGCTTGGCATCGTGTCCTTCTTTCTTTATGAGGATTTCCTGAAGGTTTTGCATCCATCCTCCCCATCATTCTCCTGACATCATTCTCATCTCTCCCTTTATTATTGATCTCGCTTCTCCCCCATTCCCTGTTGCCCTGGTTACTAACTGCAAAAAGAAGAAAATAAGTCAATAAACGATTTGCATTTGTAGAAGTGAAGAGACATAGAAGTCTGCTGCTGCAGAGTCAGGATGGAGGGTAGATTTAGGGACTGCCTTCTCCAGAGGAGCAATGACCATGAACCACAGACGAACAAAGACTCTTGGGAAACTCCAGTGATGACCGAGCATCAGGATAATCCACATTCCCAATGAGATAGGAAGTTTACATGGTGGTAGAGAGAAAGGGAACTGAATGGGACAGCTCTGAGATAATAAAGCCTAGGACAGGAGCTAGAAAAGAAAGAGATGAGACCCAGAGACTCCAGGGTCAGAATATGAACAGGGATTCTCTAGAGGACTACAGAGGATGGCATCACTGGCAGGGCAAGGGAAAGGGTCATGATGGTCATTTATTAAATACTTCACACTAGACAGTGTGTGTTCATCCTTCGTTGCCAAAGAAGGCCATGCCATCAGAGAAATGATGGCATGACTTGCACTTGACTTTGTTTTGAGTGAGGGAGGGCTGTGTAGGTCACCAACCTCACTTCTCCTCCAGAGCCATCTGAATCCAGTGACCAGATATTCATCAAGATGACTGGAGATGGCCCAGGATGAGGCAATTGGGGTTAAGTGACTTGTCCAAGGTCACACAGCTAGTGAGTGCCAAGTGTCTGAGGTGAGATTTGAACTCAGGTCCTCCTGACTCTTGCACTGGTGCTCTATCCACTGAGCTGCCTAGCTGTCCTCTGCAGAAGCAGGGCCTTTGGAAGGATAGTGCTTAGGCTCCCAGAGGAGCTGTCATTTCCACACACCTCCCCCCATTCACATCTCCCTACCCCACCCCCCTTCCCAACCTGTTTTCTTCTCCTGGGCCCACCTCTCTGAGGGGTCTCAGTTGTGGGATCCTGGCACTCAATGCAAAGGAGTGAGTCATCCTCATATGCAGAAGTTGGTACAGAGAGCGTCATCCTGCAGCCCCAGAGAGGAACAGGGAGGGAGGCAGAAGGGTTTGGGGTGGGGTGGTGGGTGACGCTCACTGTAACACAGCATCCTCTGTGACTCAGAGAACCTTGTTTACCATCAGGGAAATAACCCAATGCAACCCTCCCAGCTTTAAATCTCCCTGGTTCCTACTTCATGAAGTTAAGCTAAATTTTTTATGGACAAGAAAACATGGGCAGTGGCATCAGAACTCAGCAGAAGAGGAGTTAGTGGGCCAAATGCCTACAAATTTCTACCGTGACCACCCTCTCCAAGTCCAATCCTGGGACATGCTCTACATGAAGCCAAACCGACCTATGTACTGTTCCCCAAACACAGCATTCCATCTCCAAGTCTTTGCATGTGTCTGCTAGGTCTGGAAGGCATTCCTTCTTCATCTCCATCTCTTAGAATCCCTACCACCCTTTAAAGTTAAGCTCAAATGTTACCTCCTACACAAGGTTTTTCCTGATCCTCCTGTTAGTACCCTCTTAGCCCAACTTATTACATATCTATACTGCAGTGGCTTAGCTGTGTATATTGTTTCACCTTAGTAGTGTATAAAGTCCTTAGGTCAAAAGAAACAACACAAGAACACTGAAGAACTTTGGAATCAATAGTGAGACAGGGGAGACACTGGCACAAGAACTCCCAGCATGGAATGCACTCGTCAAAGAAAGCTCTATGCTCTCTGAGCAAAGCAGAATTGCAGTAGCTCAAAAGCAATGTGAGATGTGCAAATTTAGAGACATCTCCGCTCTACATGTTCATATGAACTCTTTGTGCCTGACCTGTGGTAGAGCCTTCCAAGTTCATATTGGTCTGATCAGCCACAGTCAGACACACTGTACCTTGATCCCAACATGGTGGTGTCATTCTGATCATCTTGACAACCAAAATAAACTCCTCAAGGGTAAATACTGTTTCTTTTTTTTTTTTGTCTTTGTATACCCAATGGCAAGAAATGTCTGGGACACAGATGGCATTTAATAGATGGTCGTTGGATGAATGAATGAGCATAGTATAACTAAAAGAATGTAACTGGGCTGAATTGACCTATAGGGACCATCCCATGGAGAAAGCTGAGGTGCCATTCCTGGTCATTAGGTGACCAAATAAAAATGGAGACTGGCTTCCAACCATGTGGTGATTAAGCACTGCAAGAAATTTGACATTTAAGTATAATATGGCAAGCCCTGAATGGTCTCTTTTCCCTCTCTCCCATATTTGCCCCATGACAATGTAGGGGAACTAGGTGTAGCATCAGTTAAAAGAAGAGATTCTCCACTATTCAGCATTCCACATGGTATGATATAACTCCAAGACAGAGAGGTGAGGGATGGAGAAGGGTTGGCCCTTTCCACTCCAGCATCATGGCAACCTCTCCTATGTGTCAGCTAGAGTAGGAGGGACTCAATTAGCTGTACTTTGCCTTTTTCTGTTTTTGCAGTTGTTCTTTCCTGATTTTGATGAAAGAATATTTAGCCTAAGAGTGACATGGCCAGGCTTGAAGGATGTGACTTTGTAAGTTCCAGAGGTCAGGAGGATCTGGGCTCTACCGAGTCAGAGCTGAATGGTAGATTGGGAAGAGGTCATGGCAACTACTCCAGGCCCCTTGGAAAAGACTGCTATACAAAAGAGGACTGGCCCGAGCCTGGCCATTTTATCAGCAGGTATATACTAGGGATTGTTTAGAGAGTGCAGAGCTGATGTGAAATGTTCAATGCCTAATCAGCAATCTCACAAATGGATTTATATTCTGATGGTCTTTAAGGACTAGTCTCCTAGAAGGCTATAATAGCAAGCTAAGTTGTTGTTGTTAAGTCATTTTAATTGTTTCTAAGTCTCTCGTGAAGTCATTTGGGATTTTCTTGGCAAAGATATTAGGGTAGTTTGCCATTTCTTTCTCCAGCTCATTTTACAGATGAGGAAATTGAGGCAAACAGGGTTAAGTGACTTGCCTAGAGTCATACAATTAATAAGTGTCTGAGGCTGAATTTGAACTCAGGTGTTCCTGGCTCCAGGCCTAGCACTCTAACCACTGTGCTACCTAACTGCCCAGTAAGTTAAATTATTGAATCCTATTTTGTTGTCCAATAATGTTCATTGTGGGTCTTTAGATTTAGCATTTCTTTTTTATATAAAAATAAATTACCTGTCCCATATCTGATTCATATTGTTCATTGAGTAAATTTTTACTTCCTCCTATTTGAGGAAGCTGAGAAAAAATCATAAGTAAATTTGTGCTGGGTGAAGCTTTAAGAGTCACTGAGTGGAAGAAAGGGGAACCCCATCCTTTGAATTAATTAGGTCAAGAGTTCATATCTTGGGGGATTCATGACCTTTTTAAGAAACTATTTTGATAATTATATTTCAACATAATTGGTTTCCTTTATGCTCCTATTTTTATAAATTTAAAAACATTTTTCTGAGGAGTCTCAGAGGCTTTACTAGACTAGGAACCATGACACAAAAAGATTAAGAACCACTGCACTAGATACAGTGCACTAGATACAACTACATACATACATATGTAGACACGGACCAGGGAGTGGGCATATTATCTTAACTTGTGTATCCAGGAGAAGTTTTTAAAGGTTAGAAGAATACTAACTTGAGTTTAAATCTAGACTCTTTAACTTGCTATCTATGTGACACTGAGCAAATTACTTAATGTCCCTGGGCCTCAGTCAGCTTTAAGTATATAATCCTGTAAATCAAGGAACCTGTCATCAAAATGTCCTCCCTACCCAACACCCTGTCTCTCCATCCTCTTTCTAGGATTTCCAAGAATAAAACCCAGAACAAAGTGCTGGATGGGATTAGTATTAAGGAAGATATGTACAACTTTAACATCTGTCCATGTCTCCTACTACAGTACTACTACACTCCTACTACTCCAACTACATCTATTGAGACCTGACCCTAGCCAAGAAGGGATTGATTGGCCCTCACCAGCCTGACTCTTTGGCCACAGTGATCAACACTGCCAGATATATATTCTCTCTCTCTCTCTCTCTCTCTCTCTCTCTCTCTCTCTCTCTCTCTCTCTCTCTCTCTCTCTCTCTCACACACACACACACACACACACACACACCTCCACTCCTAAGTCTCCATAGTTGAGTCAGAGACTAGCAGTTGTCAAATCATGGAAAGGAAAGGGTATCCAGTGAATCAGAGCATGCCAACAAAGGAACTTGCAAGTCAGGAGGCAAGTTGGAGTAGTATCTCAGGGTTTCAGAGCAAAGCTGCCAGGTTAAAGATGGTACTGGGAGGAATGGAGGGAATTTGTCAAAGAATGGTACTGTCATCAGGAACACCAGGCCAGCTATGGGTTTTTTTTTTCCATTTTGGAGCCAAAGAAACATACTCTAAGCTTTTGCTTCTTGGAAACTTCCATGTTGCCGACCAACCAAGCAACTGTTTTCCAGTGCAGCTAACACACACTCAGCTCACTCCTGGTATGGATCTGACTCTGAGTCAGGGTTGCCTCGGATTCATCTCAGATGAGTCCTAACTAATAGATGTCAGGAACTCCTCCTTCAGTAGCCCACAATTGCTGCTGGAAGCAATCTGCCATCCAGGCAGCAAGTAACTAATGGGACCAAGCCCTAATTGAATACAGGGGACAGGAGAGAGGGGATGACCCAGAGTTCCAGTCAGCCCTGTACTGAAATCTCCACCAACAATAGATTGTGAAAGGAAGGCTGGTAACTCTTAGCCCAGACCACTGAGCAGATATCTAGTGCAAAGAGGCAGGAGGGGATGGGGGATCTGTCTCACATCTACAAGAAGGATCTTAAAGACTTGATTTCGCTATCTAGATGGTAGAGTTGGGTAGAGACCTCCTATCTGAGGGGCTGCTGTAGTGGGACTTAAGACTAACCAAATCTAAATCTAAATATGGTCCACAAAGCTTTCCTTTGATGTCAGTCTTTGCCTGAGCTGACTGCTGCTGTTGCTGTGAATTAGCTCAACCAGCTGTAAGTGCTATACATAGCTTCTGGGACCGTCCCTTCAAGCAGGGTGCTTACTTTTTGCAAATTCCCACCATATATCTTGAAATGGAGGTTGAATTCCTAGCTATCTGGCAAGATTTAGTACAAACCTGCCCTGCAATAGGATGCCATTGCATAAATCTTTCAAAGTTCCTTCTTGTCTTTGGAATGTGTAAGCTTGAGGAGACCAGAATACACTCTTGGGGTTGCATGTGGACCAATGAAATCTCAGCTGATGAAGACTTCTCCCTCCTTTCTCCAAGACATCTTTTCCCCATTATTACTGAAGCACCTCAGCATATGTAACCTACATGGTACAAAAAGTTTGTTGGCAGGAAATAAAAGATTATCTAACCCACCCAAGGGCCTCACCTTCCCAGCTGCAATGGAGAGTTCTCCTGGATTTCAGCCCAGTGCAAGGGGCCCCAATATCCTAGGGAAGGCAGCCCCAGGACCACATGGCTGATATATGTCCTTGTGTACCAGGGCATCAGGAGAAATGGACAGAGAGCAGTGGGATGATACTAGGGACAGTACCAGCTTCTTAATCCCTAGTGTCACAACTATAGTTTAATACCATTTATGTCAATTATGATAACTCCTTCCCCCAATCTCTCCCCAGGACCATATGTAATAACTCTAAAGGAAAAGAGGTAAAACTCTGTGCAGACACATGTGCTTGAAATATACTTGTTCCCAGCTTATCCATCCCTACATGGAAGCTAGGGGAACCAGTTTGGGGTACAAGTTCATTTACATAATGTTACCAAGGACAATAGTAGAAGATGGGAATTCCAGTAAATTCAGTGGACCAAAGAAGCATGTTTAAGGTCTGACCACTTCTGTGGGTGATAGAGACAGATTAGAGACAAAGGTTGAGGTTGAAGACCTGGGTGGCTCCAGGTATTAGAAAGGGGGCTAAGACTGGGATAGGAAGGAAAATGGTAAGTTAGGTAGTGAGTCTATTGGGGAAAAGGAAAAATGACTTGGAAGTCCATAGATGACAGCAATAAGGATCTAGCCAGGACAGAATGAAGAGGCCAAAGTAGCCATTTTTGACTGACTATTGCAGACTCAGGGTCTGAAAGCTTAAGAAAGGACAATTCTGTCTCCTGGTCTTGGGCATCAGGGGATTTGAACGAAGGAACAGCTAGGCTCTAAAAGATCCGATGTCATCTGGAAAAAAAACTAGCTTTCAGTGGATATCAGAATATGAAAAGAATGTGAAAGGAAGAGACATAGGTTAAAAGGTAGAGGAAATTCCAGAGAGTACAATGGAAAAGGAAGGTTAAAGTAGAATAGAAGCTGAGGAAAGCTAGGGCAGAGCAGGTTAGGAACAGCTACGGAAGGAGAGATAGCAGAGGGAAAGCGTTTTCATCTAGGCAGAAGGCAATTCCGAACTACAGGGAGGAGAGGAGCAGGAGGTAGGAATTTGCTAGCTGTGATGCATGGGCAGTAAATAGAGCAGATGAATCAGCCACAAGGTTCTAATTAGAATGGTATGCTAATAGCTCTGAAGATCCTGACTCTGAGATGGAGCTCCCTCAGAAGATTATGGTGTGTGTAGAGGGAGAGGGGAGATTATTTGTTTGATGTAAAACAGTCACAAATGCTAACATCCTGATCCACGAACATTATCAAGTTCCTGTTCTGTGTAGGGTACTGTATTCCATCTTAAGAAAAAGCAGTAAGAGATGTGAGTCACTGTCAGTTCCTGAACTCAGAGAGTTAAAAAAGGTGCAAAGCAGGAAGTGCCTGGCATGTGCTGCCTTCCCCACCAAACCCATGCTGATCCTAGACGTTCAGGGGATACGAGTCCTCAGATCAGGAAGTGAGATGGAGTCAGTCTGCCCTGGTGGAAAGGGGATCCTGGGAGAAACCATGGCTAAGGAATTTCAAGTACTGCCAGTTCCTTCTCGATTTGGTGCCCTGGAAAAAAGATCTATTCACCCTCACATCAGTTACAGCTCGAGGTGAAGAGGCATCTAAGAAACACAAATTCTTCTCAGGGCAGCAGCCCAGGGAAGGGTGAAGCATCAGGTAACTTTCAGTGTATGAGGGGAGGGAGAGCTCACCTCACTCACCAGATGTCAGGGCCTGGGGTTCCCCTCTACTAGTTTGTTTATTCATTCATTTATATATGGAGTCAGTCGGTGCTGAGTGACTTGCCCTGGGTCATGCAGCTAGTAAGCATCTGGTGCTAGATTTGAACTCAGGTCCTCCTGACTCCAGGGCCAGTGCTCTATCTACCGCACCACCTAGCTCCCCCCACCCCTGCTGGTCTGGCTCTGGGAAGCAGATGTAAACAATAAAGCCTCACAAAAGAACAAAAAGAAGGGGCAGCTAGGTGGTGAAGTCAGTAGAGCATTGGCCTCGGAGTCTGGAGGATTGGAGTTCAACTCTGGCCTCAGACACTTGACATACTAGCTGTGTGACCTTGGGCAAGTCACTTAACCCCAATTGCTTCATTTTCTCCCCTTCAAAAAAAGAGGCAAAAATCAGTGAAGGTGAAAACAAACCTGAAGATTATAAGATAGAGAACTAGGAGGAAACTTAAACATAATGTAGGACCATTCCCTCATTTGACAGATATGGGAAGTCAGATCCAGGGAGGTAAAGGGAATTTGCCCAGGTCACCCAAGCATTAAGTGAGAGCCTAGATGCGTTTAAGCATATCCATGTCCTGGTATTTGACTGGATAGTAGAAACCCTGGAACGTACCCAAAGACTCACTCTGCTATTCTACACCTGGAAAAGATATTCCCATACCATCAAAGAATGAACCTCATCAACTTTATTCAGCACCACATTCTCTAGTTTAGAGCCAATTATTAGAGATTTCCAGTTGTCACAATGACAGATTCAGATTTTGCTGTTGTCACAACTTAAAATGAACAAGTACATACAAGTTTGGCAAAGGGTGCTTAATTGTAGATTTCCCTTTGAAAGTTATCAGTATTATTTGTAATCTATGTAAGTTTGAAAAGGAGATCTGGGTTCTAACTCCAGACCCTATTTCAATTCATCTTTATTAAATGCCCTCAACACTAGGGATACAAAGAAAAAAAAATGAAATGGCCCCTACCTTCAGGGAGTTTATAATCTATGAGGGAAGCAACATATATGCATATCAGTATATGCCAAGTAAGTAGAAGGTAATTTGGGGAGGTGAAGAGGCACTCATAGCTGAGGTCATCAAGAAAGGTCTCATGCAAGAGATGACTCTTTTTTTATATAATTAATTTGTTTTCAGTTTTCAACAATCACTTCCATAAGTTTTACATTTTCTCCCCCTCCCTCACGCCTCCATCCTCGAGGATTTTATATGGGTTCTACACATACATTCTTATTAAACACATTTTCACACTAGTCATTTGCATAGAAGAATTAAAACGAATGGAGAAACCACGAGAAAAACCCAAACGAAACAAAACATAACACAAGAGAAAATAGTCTGCTTCACTCTGCATTCCGATTCTATAGTTCTTTCTCTGGATGTAGATGGCATTTTGCATCATGAGTTCCTTGAGAATGTTTTAGGTCCTTGCATTGCTGTGAAGCGCTAAGTTTATCAGATACAATCCTCCCACACCGTGGTTCTTACTGCGTATAATGTTCTCCTGGTTCTTCTCACTTCATTCAACATCAGTTCATAAATCTTTCCAGGTTTTTCTGAAATCCCAGGAGATGATTCTTGACCTGAATTTTGAAGGAAACCAGGCATACTAAGAGATGAAAGTGAGGATCAGATTATTACAGAGTAAGGGGGTATCTGTTCAACTACAAAGAGATGGAGGGCAACTGAGTGGTACAGTGGGTAGAGTACCAGTCTGGGAGTCAAGAGGATTCATCTTTGTGAGTTCAAATCTGGCCTCAGACACTTAGTAGCTAGGCAAGCCACTTAACCCTGTTTGCCTCAGTTTCCTCATCTATAAAACAGCTGCAGAAGGAAATGGCAAACCACTCAGTATCTTTGCCAAGAAAACCCTAAATGGGGTCACACAGACTAGGACACAACCAAAACTCTGAACAACACAGAATGCCATTTATGAGGAACCTCAAGAAGGCCAATTTGGCTAGACCGCAAAGTATATGAAGGGAGAAGATATTTGTATAATAAGGCTGGAAAGTTAGAGCCAGGTTAGGAGTGGCTTTAAGTGTCCAAAAGAGTTTGTATTTGTTCCCAAAGGCAATGGGGAGTCACTGCAACTTAGTGCTCAGAGAAGTATCATGATCCTACGTGTGCTTTAGGAATATCACTTTGGTAGATATATGAATGAACGAATGTGAGTGAAAATATATTTAAGGGCTTACTGTGTTTAGTGTGGGGGATGCAAATATAGGGACTAAAAAATAGTCTCTGCCCTCAAGGAACTTCTATTCTAGTAAGAAAATATGACATAAATAAGGAGTGATAGTCAGGAAGTGGTGTTTTGAACTGGGAAGTCAAGGGATGGTAAATGAAGTCACAGAGCAATTGATTGACATTTCCCTTCTAGGAAAAGCTATGTTGGTCTGATTACTGTTCCCAGAGTCAGAACTAGAGGTAGAAAAGGGGAATGGGGGGGAGGGGTCATTGTGGTAAGAAATTAGGCAGAGAGCAGCCAGAGTCTGGGGCCTATTACATAGGGTGAACTTGACATATTTTGTATGTGGAAGATGGGTCAGCGAGGCATGGGACCCATTAGAAGACTATCGTAACAATTCATGTGAAAGAATATGGGAATCCCAGGGGCCTCACTATAAGTGACTAACAAAATGACTAAACAACAACAAAAAAGTGTCAGTGAATAAAGAGAAGGGGACAGATACAAGAGATGTGGGAGCAGAGTTCACAAAGAGAGGTCTGGATCATAGGGTTCATGGAGAAGAGTTCACATTGAAAGATTTGTCCCAGAGAAGATAGGCTAGACCAGGGTAGAATATGGTGACATATCACTAAAAGAGGCTACTGGGATGGGGGGAAGTGAGGTTTATGAACGGGAGGGAGATCAGAAGACAAAAGCCAGATTGTTTGAAATATCACAGATGCTCTTTTAGTTTGGGCATCTTATGCTGCTCTGGCTTAATCTCAGTGTCTTATTCCTCATCTGTAAAATGGAGCACTGGGCAATGAGCCACCTCCCCAGTGGGAATAGCTTGGGAGATTAATGATTATTTATTCAGTCCTCTGAGGGTAAGGGATAGAAAGCACGCTGGTGAGGCTCATCATTCAGCAAAAACAAAGACCAAAGAAAGATGGGATCATGGATGCTTAGATAGCAGCATTGTGTCTCTGAAGATGGAAAAAAAACTTCTAAACTGATGGACAGTTGAGTCAGGACATCTTGGTTGTCCATGAGGGCAGGGAACTTGGATCAGAGATCATCCACTAGAACAAGCAACATATGACCCTAAACAAGTTGTCCATCCTTGATCTCCCAACTCTCATTTTCTACTCTTAGCTTAGCTGTCTAGCTCCCAGCTTTCCTTGCCTTCAAATGTGCTAACATCTGGAAAAGACTCTGTATTTTCATATTCAGGAGAGAGGGATGGATTTTTGTAACCATGACATTACTGTGTCATTTGTTGAAATAGCTTCCTGGGTCAAGCTAATGATGGGAAGAAGAGGGAACTGAGACACTCCTCATGTTGAGAACTCCCAGGGGCCTTACTAGGAGGGAAGATGAGGGATATTCCTAACTCTGACCCAAGTAGGAAAGTACCAAGAGCGCCAGAAGAAGGGATGGGGATTTCTACAGTGTCTGTTCCCAAGTGATCAAAGTCAAACCAAATTGTCTGATCTGAGGAATTCGATTAGACCTGGGGTCTGTGAACTTGTTTCAGAAAATGTTTTGACATATTTCAATATAATTGTTTTCCCAAAGTAACACTTTCTCTTGATGTGTTAGGAAGAGTTTGGTAGCTCTGAGACTGAAGTAACAAGAATATACAAAGATGAAATTAACTATGTAAAACATTTGTTCATTTATTCATTTAATAAGTATTTATTGCACATCTACTTTGTGCAGGGCATTGTGCCAAGTTCTAAAGTGATAAAAACAAGAAGCTTTGCCTTTTAGAAGGTAATAATGAAGGCTGGGAGTGATGAAAGACACCTGTAATCCCTGCTACCAGGAAGGCTGAGACTGACAGATACTAAGCTCAGAGTTCTAGACTTCACTAAGTCTAAATGAATCATCTGTATGCACTAAGTTCAGCATTAATATGGTGGACTCCTAGGAGTAGAAAGGAAGGGACCTACTAGGTTGTCTAAGGAGGGGCAAACCAACCCAGATTAGAAATCAAGGTCAAAACTTCCTTGTTAATCAAGGTGAGATTGAGTCAGTAAACAACTCCTGTACTTGTAGCTTGGGAAACATAGAGAGATCCAGGCTGGCTTTCTCTCCCTCCCTGCCCCCCCCCCTCACTCTCTCTCCCTCTCTCTCCATAAACATGTGTGTGTATACACATACATACATACATGCATAAACATGTACATAATATATATTATGTGTATAATATATACATATTGAGGAGGTTATAATATAATAAGGAGGAGTCAGACAAGAAAAAATTCTTATAATCCAAAGCAGGATGTGATGAATATCATAAGAGAAGTATCACTAAAAGACTGAGACTTCAGAGGAAAGAGAGGTTAGAATTAATATAAGGGAAAGCTTTTGGAAAATTTCATATCTCTGATAAGTATGATATACAAAATATATAGGAGACTGATAAAAATATACAAGACCAAGGTCCATTCCCCATTAGGTAAGTGCTAAAAAGATGTAAATTAACAATTTTCAAAAGAATAAATGAAAACTGTCAGCAAATCGGAAAAAATGCCCCAATCATTAATAACGAGAACAGCAAATTAAAACAATTCTGGAGTTTCAACTCACAACTATCAAACTGGCAAAAATGATAAAAGATGGAAATTATTAATGATAGATGGACTATGGGAAAACAGGCACACTAATACACTGTTGGTGGAGCTATTAATTGGCCCAACTGTTCTAGAAAATAATTTGGAAGTGACTAAACTGATAAAAATTATAATAGGGAAGTAACTAAACCATTCATTTTCTCTGCCCTAATGATCCCAAGACCACAAGAAGGTCAAAGAAAAAGGGTAAGAAAAGTCCCATATAGGTCAAAGTATTTACATTCAAATACATAAATAGATTTTTAATCCATTTCCTGTTGGCCTTTGGACTTCTCCAATGTCTTCACACTGCTCCTCTGCACCATGCCTAACACATAGTAGGCATTTTATATTAACTGACTGACCATCTCATCAATGTGGTTATTCTCTCCAGTATTGCAGATTTCGGTCCCTACATGCTCACCCATCCCACATGTTCTGTATGTTCTCCCTCAGGGGATCTGTCTAATCTATATAGGGCCTTCCTTCATTTATCTTGACACAGAGGGGATCTCTGTTGTTATATTTTTCAAGAATCTCGTATCACTTTCATATGCATGCGAAAGATAACTTTTCAAGAAGAGCCTCTACGGTGTTATTTTTGCTCTGCAAAATCAAAATGTGTCAACAAATGAGCACATAGATAGCATGCATTCTCCATAGATATTTACTCAATTTTATGCTAGTAAAGATATTGTCTAGTATGGAATATCATTTGCAAAGACTTCTTTTCTTTCTACTACTCTTCCTTTCTAATACTCTCATCAAGAATAATCTTGACAGGCATATAGATTCTTTTCATACAAATTTTATATACATAGGAAAGTAGGCATATAGCTCAATATAGCTATTTATGTCCTCTTGGGTTTTTTATTTCATAGTAATAAGGCTTCAGATTTCCTCTGCCTTTGTTGTTTCCATGGTTCAGATACTTTGAGAATCGACCTTTCAACACATTCACGATTGTGTGTTCTCCAACAAAGAGCTCTTCTGTGCACACTTCGTCTAAAGCAGCTGTTTTTCCCATCTTCTTTCCCGTTCTTCCTTCTCTATAAGCAGATCTGATGCTGTAATATAGTATCCAAGTATCGCGGTTTCTCTTTCCTTGAAGGCAAAAAAGAGTCTGTTAGAAAAATCCTGGCTGATCTTTTCCATTTTTCTTCATTTTACTCTCAGCCTTAAATGCCCTTGGAATGACATTTCATTCCAGGTCCTTTTACCAACCTTTCTTTAAACTGTTTTTTTATTCCTTACTGCTTCTTTCTGCTTTTATTATTATTCATAATCCTACAGTATTCATCTATGTAAGATTTCACAAATTAGCTTATACTGGAATCTAGTTTTGCGCTAAGCTGCCACATCTCTTTAGTAAGCAAGTCAAGGTTTTTCTGACAAAGGTCTCTTTTAGTCTACTTCTTATGACAGTTGATTTACATTGATTGTTTAATCATTTCAGTTGTGTCTGACTCTTCGTGACCCCAGTTGGGGTTTCTTGGCAAAGTTACTGGAGTGATTTGCCATTTCCTTCTCCATCTCATTTTAGATATGAGGAAACCGAGGCAAACAGAGTTAAGTGATTTGCTCAGGGCCACATAACTGCTAAGTGTTTGAAGCTGGATTTGAACTCAGAAAAATGAGTCTTCCTGACCTCAGGCCCAGTCCTCTAGGCACCATGGTGCCACCTAGCTGTTCCAGGGGTTAAGGGGGGGTCTCCATTAATTGGGGGGTGGCTGAACAAATTGTGATATATGAGTAAAAGGGAATGTTATTATGCCATAAGAAATAAAAATGATGAGGATTCAGAAGAACTTGGGAAGACTTGTGTGCAGTGTAACATAAGCAGAACCAAGATTAAATTGCCATAATTACATAAAAGAAAACAGTGCTAAATAACATCAAAGCGCAGGTCAGTACCATGACCAACCTTAACTCCAAAGAACTTGTGAAATATGCTTCCCTCCTGTAATATTAATGGGATAATAAGATCTTCCCCACCCATTAATAAGCCTCACATGGAGCCCATTGGGGGAGGGACTTGCCTAAGGAGGAGCTTGCTTGTAGAAAGCCTTCCACACCTTTTGGTATTAAGTTGATTAGGCACTGAGTCACAAGGGTTGTGATGCCTTCTGAATCTGAGAAGTGTATATATACTCTGAGTTGGTATTTTGCTTTGTGGGTTTGCCTATGAGAAGGACCATTTGATTTCCTGACTCTGAGTAGCCATATGTCCAGACCCCCAACTGCTCAGATGTAAAGGCTCTCTTGAGCCAATGCTATATGTAAAGTGTATAGAAATATTGCTTTGATTCAGGCAGTCAGAGCCCTGTCTGTTGGTCTTTATATTAATTTCTCTGCTTATATTTTTTTTTTATATTTTCTCAGCTTGTATTTTCTGTAATGTTCAGGGTGCTGACTTTTCCCCTGAACCAGTGAATGTAATTAAAGAAGATTGCTGACCCCTTAATAGTTGCTTTCCTTTACAAAAAGCAGGTCCAAGAACTTGGGCTAGTAAATCATCCCAGCTGTGCCAGGGTGTTTGCTGTTCCACCTCCTTTCAGCAAGAAGTGGAGTACTATGGGTGTTTAATGAAGCACACTCTCTCAGTCACTATCAATATGTTTGTTTTTGCTTAACTCTACTTTGCTACAATCAAGGGTTGTTAGGATGATGATGTTGAGGAGGGAAAGCAATGCTCTTCAAAAAGCATCAATAAAACTTATTCTTTAAAGCAAATGTGACATTTGAGCTTGGCCATCAAGAACAGATAGGATTTCCTCAGGGGAAGACTATTACTACAAGCGTAGGGAACTATGTGAACATAGAGCTAGGAAAATGCAGCATACGTATGGAGAATATCAAACAAGTCAGTTTGGCTAGAAGACAATATATTTATGAAACACCCCTCATAGAAGGCTTGGGTTGGCTGCCAACAAGGAGGCCTAAATTGTTGAAGATGTTAGGACTTGTATTTTGTCCCAAAACAGGGAAAGAAAACGCTAACAGGATATCAGGACTGGAGAGCGGTTTTCCTCCTACAGTAGGAGTTTATGAGGATCTCTCAAGAAAGAGAGAGGTGAGAGGAAAAGAGGCTAGAGTTGGAGATCCCCAGTATAGAAAAGGATGGACCCTCAGAGCTACACTTGCAGTTCTCAGGCCTCCACAGGAGACCGTGAGAGATAAACTCTAAAAAGACAAATGGAGTGGCATGTGGCAATTTGGGGTTTTTAAATTGTGGGCAATTGCCAATATGGGCAGCAAAATCATGGCCTGGTGACAAGAAAGCCAGAGTTCAAAACCAGCCTTAGATATTTCATAGCTGTGTGACCTTGGGCAAGTCACTTAAACCTGCTTGCCTCAGTTTCTTCATTTGTAAGATGAACTGGAGAAGGAAATGGCAAGCTACTCCAGTACCTTTGCCAAGAAAACCCCAAATGGTCTCACAAAGAGTCAGATATGACTGAAATGACTGAACAATGAAAACCATTGGAACACTAAGGAGAGAAAATGGACATGAGAAATTGGCAGTCCTAAATCCCCATCTCCGTTTTACTTCAGATGAGCGTGACTGGAACATATTTCTAATCACATCCTTTTATTCTGTTAAAAAAGACATCTGACTGATCTAATCTTATTTCTGTTAAACATTTGTGGTACACACTGTCCTTGCATTTCCTGATGTCTCTTTGTTCAAGGCATGAGGGCCCAGGACAGCTCTGGGAACTACGCAGGGGAGAATGACCTTACCTAGCACTGGACTGGGATTCCGACTATCTCTCTGCAACATACACACACACACATACACACGCACGCACACACTCACTCATTTTAGCTTAATATTAGTGAGTTTTACTCTTTAAAAGCAGGCATAATCACAAGCCATTTATGTGTTTCATAACTATACCTCCAAAAGCAGAATTATTATCAACTTGGGGCCATTTCAATCTGTCTCATCCAGTGTGAGTCTAATGTAGTGGCCCCTTGGGCTACAATTTTGACAGGAGAGTAGTATGAAATAAGGCTAAAAAAGTATGTTGGAAATGGATTGTAGAGGGCCTTGAAAGTTCATTTTGTAGGTAAGGGGAACCAGTGAAGATCTGGGAGATGAGGAGTAATATGGTGACAATCATATATTAGGAGGGTGAATCTAGCAATGAGGTTTAGGACAGATCGGAGAGGGGAGACCCTAGAGGGAAGGAGACTTGGTAGGGAAGCTATTGCCCAGATGAGAAAAACAACGCAAGTCTTATGAGGGAAACAACAAAAACCTGAATCCAGGTATTAACAGTGGGAATGAATAAGCACATGGAGAAGGTGCTTAATAAATATATATTTTAATTTTTTTCCAATTACACGCAAAACAATTTTTAACATGAATATTTTTTAATTTTGAGTTCCAAAATTCTCTCCTTGCCTTTCTCTTATCCTCCCTCGCTGAGAAGGCAAGAAATTTGATATAGACTATACATGTGCAGTCATGCAAAATATATTTCCATATTTGCATTCAGACTCTGTCTTTCTCCAGAGATGGATAGCAATTTTCATCATAAGTCCTTTGAAATTGTCTCGCATTGTTGTGTTGCTGAGGATAGCAAAGTCATTCATAGTAAATCATCATACAACATTGTTGTTACTTTGTACGGTGTTCTGGTTCTGCTCACTTTACTTCACATCGGTTCATGTAAATCTTTCCAAGTTTTCCTGAAAGCATTTTGTTAATCATTTCTTATGTCACAATAATAGTGTATCACAATCATATACTACAGCTTGTTCAACCATCTGCAACTGACGTACATCCCTTCAATTTCCAGTTCTTTGCCACTACAAAAAGAGCTGCTATAAATATTTTTGTACAAATAGGTCCTTTTCCTTTTACTTTGATTTCTTTGGGATGTAGACCTCATAGTGGTATTGCTAGGTCAAAAGGTAAACACAGTTTTATAGCCCTTTGAGAGGTTATACTGTATGATCTTTGTGACACATTACTGTAACCTCCTTACAAGGATTTTATTTAAAAATTTTGCATCAATATTAATTAAGAAAACTGGTCTATAGTTTTCTCTCTCTGTTTAAGTGATTTGCCCAAGGTCACGTATCTATTAAGTGTCTGAGGCAAAATTTGAACAGAGGACTTCCTTACCCCAGGCCCTTGAACTCCCTTGAACTTATTTTCTTATGTAAAATGGGGATCACACACAACACTGCCTTTCTCACAAGATTTTGTTTGTGGTGACAGGACCAGGATTTCATTGGAATAAGAAAAGCCCAATGAATAATTACAACCATAACCCTCTGCAACTTATAGGCTTAGAAAATTTTGTGACCCTGGGCAAGTCACTTAACCCTGACTGCCTCACCAAAAAAAAAAAAAGCCTGAAAGAATGAGAGGTTACATGACTTGCCCAGGAAAACACATGCTGTATCCAAGGAAGAACTTGAATCTAGGTCTGTCTAATTTGAAGTCATCTTACTAACCACTAAAAATAGCTGCCTTAGAGAATTCCTAGGAAGCAAGTACTTCCCAATTCTTAAAAATGCTATATAAAGGTGGGCTATTGTTTAACTTCTAACTATAAAGTGCGCTCTTGGCACACGGCCTTTCCATTACCCGGCCTGCAGATGAGATTAAGGAGCTTTCCTTATATGTCACCAGGAAGCAGCCACCCTCAAACAGACTCAAAGAGAAAGAATAGGCAGACTTGAGAATTATAACATGTTATGAACTATCTGTCTAAATGCAAAAAAAAAAAGGGAAGTCGAGTTAAGATGGTAGGTGTTGACAGCAGGGTAATGATTCTCACCTAAGTACAGAAAAAAAAGGCGGTAGGAAGAAAGAGAAAAAAAAAAGACTTTCAGACACAGAATCTCAGAGAGGAAAGAGAGCAGCAGGTTCATATACACTGACTCATTGCTGAAAAAAATATTCCCTGTAAGACCTTCAATGACAGGGAACTCATAACTTCAAAAGGCCACTCATTCATTCCACTTTAGGAAAGCTCTGACTATGGCTGGGGTTTTCCTTAGTGAAGCCAAAATCTTCCTCTCCAACTTACCACCTTTTGTTCCTTGTTCTATCCAAGTTGTAAGCTCACAGATTTGTAGGCTGGCATTCAAAGTCCTCTACACACACCTTTCCAGTTTTCTTATACCCTATACCATGTCTCCTCCCCCACCCCCCACCATGTACTAGGAGATCTGGTAACACTGGCTTCCCTGCTTTTCCTCTCACAAGGCACTTCATTTCCTGACTCCAGGAATGTTGACTGACTGTCCCCCAGGCCTGAAATGCTCTCCCTCCTCATCTCTGCCTTGTGTGCTTTAAATCCCAGCTAAAATTCTACCTTTTCCTCAGGAAAACTTTCTTGATTCCTGTTAACTGTGGGTCACCCCTCTATTGATTATTTCCAGTTTATCCTCTGTATAGTTTGTTTGTAAACAGTTATTTGTAGACTATGAGCACCCTGAGAGCAGAGATTCTTTCTTTGCTATCCCCATAATTTCTACAGTGCCTGTCTCACAGCAGGTGTTTATTGACTCACTGTTGGACTCATTCATGGATGCTATGCCTCTCTTAACGAGACCTAAGATTATATTAGGTTTTGTGGCTTTCCTATCACATTGCTGGACTCATAGTGAGCTCACAATCCATTTAAAACCCCCCAGATGTGATTTAGATGGACTCTTCTATCTTATATTTGTGAAGGTGATTTTTTGAATCCATATTAAAGACCATACTTGTCTCTCTTATTAGATTAGGCCCATTGTTTTAACCTGCCAGGGTGCTTTTGGATTCCAGCTGTCTCATCCAATGTAATAGCTTTCCCTCCCAACTTTGTATCATCTGCAAATACCATCAATCCCAGGATTAGAATCATGGATCAAAATAGTACTGGATAAAAGACCCAATTCCTGGAGACCAGGTTTTGCTCCTTGAACAAGCACCATAGACTTTGCCCTGGGAAAACAACATGAAAGTTTTCCTCATTTGCGGAGGGAAGGAGAGACACCACCCCTTGAGAGGAAACTGAGAACCAGGAAGCAACCTCCCCAACCCCCAGGGAGAGGAAGCATGACACTAGGAAGCTCTCTATTTCAATTAATGATTATGAATAACTAGATGCTAAGATTAGTTGTTTTGTTTTCACACTCAGCATCCAAAAAACCCAATTACTGGGGGGATGAAAGCAGTGGAATGGTAATCTCTATAACTAAGAAATGAATGTTGTGGAGAACAGGACTGAATAAAGGTTTGAACCTAATTTTCTGTAGACCTGTAAAGCGTCATGACAGAAAGTGAAAGCCGGAAGAGAGGCCTTGGGGAATCATCTAGTCCAACTCCTTCATTCTATAGAGAAGAAGATTGGGGCCCCAGAAAGGAAAAGTTGTTGCCTAAGTTAACAGAAAATGACTCATTCAGCTTATACTGACACTGGGGCTGAACTGAGGTATTATCAACTTTAGGAAGTGACTTCTGCAACCTCCTCATATTGAAGAGGAGGAAATAGAGGTGGAGAGTTATCTTTAGAAGAGGAGCTAGAACTTGACCCTCCAGTTCTGGATTGGGGGAGCAGTGTTTAAGAGATTCCTCTAGAAAGAGAGAGAGAGAGAGAGAGAGGGAGAGAGGGAGGGAAGGAGGGAGGGAGGGAGAGAGAGGGAGAGAGGGAGGGAGAGGGAAAGGGAGAGACTCCTCCAGAATTTACAGATTAATTTCCTGAATGATTCTATAACTCCTTCAAGCCATAGAACCTTAAAAACATGAACTAAGGGCTCACTTCTACTTTCCTTATGCTTTACCAGACTGCCAAAGGGGACCATGAAAACAAAATGATTCAGAACCACTGGCCTTAGAAGAATGAGCTAGTTGCTATCATAGGTTATCAGGCTCACTTGAAGACCTCTTGAGGACCTCTGAAACTATACCCTCTTTCCCCACTGTACCCCATTTTTCTAGAAAAATGGAAGGGGGAGCTTGGAGAGATTAGCAGGGAAAGTTCCTCATCTGGGATGGCATAGTAAGGCAGTGAGAGGAGTGATCTGTATGGACTCCCACTGTACCCCCTTTCTAGTTAGAAGAGGGAAGCGAGGAGAGCATAAACCTTTCGCATTCGGAAGTATCTGAAGTATCACCCAGTGCAGGGGTAGAGAACCTGTGGTTTGCAGGCCCACTAAGTCCTCAAGTGTGACTAAATCCTAACTTCACAGAATAAATCCCTTTAATAAAAGGATGCGTTCTTTTAAACTTAGACTCAGTTTAAAGGCCACATCTATATGTGGCCTCAAAGCCACAGGTTCCCCGTCCCTTGTCTAGGAGTTCTTTCATTTTCCATAGGGACTTTATTCTCCTATTTGTAGGCAGGCAGGTATCTTGTGACTCCAGTTTGGTTTCCCTGACCATCAGGACATAAAGCCATAAGCCATGGAGACAACTTTGGGGAAAGAGAAAAATGTATACACTGTTCTCTAGGGGGTATCTCAGCGGCGTCCTTCTTAGGACTGGCCGCTCTCTCTGAGATTCCTGCCCTGTAAATAGATTGAGTAGGTTGCATCTTTCTACCATGAGTATGAATGCAGATCAAAGCATACCATTTTCTCTTTTTTTTCTTTCTCATGGTTTTTCCCTTTCGTTCTGATTCTTCTGTCACAACATGACTAATGTGGAAATACGTTTAATATGATTATACATGTATGGCCTGTATTGGATTGCAAGCTATCCTGGGGAGTGGGGAGAGGAAGGGAGGGAAATTTAGAACTCAAAATCTTATAAAAGTGAATGTTGAAAACTACAATGTAATTAATTAACTAAAAAAAAAGAATATAAAAGGGTCCCAAGACCAAACAGTTTGAGAACTGCATAGAGAGTCTGAGACTACTAGACCATAGTGCAGTTAGCGCTAAGGTCACAGTAGGCAATGGGCACTGGGGATAGGGGGAATGGGTATTAGGAGTCCCCCAAAAAAGAAGAGGAGGAAGAATCACAAAAGTTCAAAATTTTTGTTCCTAAATCTCATCTGCATACTCCTCTCTCCCAAAACTCTGAGTAAATCCTCCTCAGGATCTTGGAAAAATGTTCTTCTCTTAAGTGGCAAAAGAAAAAAAAATCTGTTTTAAGTCAGTCATGCAGCCCAAGCATGGCAAAATTTAAACGGAACCGTGCCATCTTTTCTTCATGTGCCTGTTGGTGAGAGAGAACCTGACAAAGGCTGCAGCCAGCCATATGCAGAGAAAGGATGGAAAAACCAGTGAGGGAGAGAAATATAAGGATGGACACAGACAAGAGGAAGATGCTTTCCAGAGAGGGCACCTGGGGAGAAGAAAGAGATACCAAAGTGGGGAATTGTAACATTGCCCAGAAACTGAGGAATTAAAGTAGGAGGCTAGAAAAGGGCAGTGGATCATAGAGCTAGTAGAGTTCAGACAGCTAATTCAACCTCCTAACTAGAGATGAGTCTAAGTGGCTAGTCCAAAGCTACCTAGTAAGCTTAAGAAATGAGATTTGAACCCAGTGCTCTTTCTACTCTAACTCTTTGTGACCCCTTTTAAGGTTTTCTTGGCAAAGATAACAGAGCTTGCCATTTCCTTCTCCAGCTCATTTTACAGATGAGGAAATTGAAGCAAACAGGGTTAAGTGACTTGCCGAAGGTCACCCAGCTAGGAAGTGTCCAAGGTCAAGTCATCCTGCCTATAGACCTGGTGCTCTATCCACAGTTCTACCTCACTGCCCTCTATGCAGCCATATTACCTCACCAATCAATAGGACTCTGCCCAAGCACTTCCAGCAAGGGACTGGAGAGATTGTCAAATATCTGGGATATTGTACACATGAAGAAAAAGGAAAAAAAGTAGGAACGTGAGATCCCAAAAGACTGCTTTGGAATCGTTCTCCTATTGGCGTCTTATCTTTTCATCTAATAATATTTCACATTAATATATCCTCAGGTGACAAAGTTCTTTCTTTACAATAATTTTTCAAGGTAGGCAGTTCATGATATTATCTCAATTTTATAGGTGATGGAATGAGACTCTGCGTGGTCAAATGACTTGTTCACAGTCACATGACTAATGTGGCAGGACTCAAACTCACATGATTGGTAGCAAGCAAGGAGTCTTGCCCACCCCACCCCTATGCCCATTTACACCTTGAGCAGGAGGAGGCACACAATTGGTGCTTATTGAAATTACCTCATATGTGTATAGCATATTACATTTGTCAAAGTATTATCACATATATCTCATTTGACCTTCAGATATCACCCAGGGACTAGCTTCTTTTTACAAGTAAGGAAAGTGAAACTCAGAGAACTTAAATAATTTCCCCAAAATCCTACAGTTTGTTAATAGCAGAGCTGGGACTTTTTTTTTTTTTTTAAGGGATAGGGATTAGGTCTGGACCAGGGGTGGGAAATCTGCTGCCTCGAGGCCACATGTGGCCCTCTAGGTCCTCAGGTGCGGCCCTTTGACTAAATCCAAGTTTCACAGAACGAATCCTTTTAAGGGAGAATTTGTTCTGTGAAATTTGCATTCAATCTAAAGGCCATCCTTGAGGACCAAAAGGGCCACATGTGGCCTCAAGGCCACAGGTTCTCCACCCCTGGTCTGGACCTTTGATTTTGCTGGTATAAGACAGAGGTATCAAACATACAAATCTGGCCCATAACACACTCCAGTGGAGTCAGAATGAGATTAAAATGTAATTAGGAAATATTTATCAAAATAAATAAAAATGCCACAAAACATCATTATTATATAGTTTTCAGTCTGCAGCCCACAGGGATCCTGATGTATGATTTAGTGGCCCTCATTTCTGCTTGAATTTGGTGAGACCGAAGTAAGAAATTCCTAGGTGAAAAAACATCCTCTGCCAAAGCAGATCAACACATTCTCTTCAACTTTCAGTCTAAGAGAGTTGCCTCACAAGTTAAATGCCATTTGAGAGTCATATGGCCAGAACCCTTCTTCCCAACTCCAAGCTCAGCTCTCTATCCACAAAGCCCCAATTATCTCTCTATAAATCTCAGTTACAATTATGGAAAACCCCATTGCCGGTCATTGTTACCTAGCAGAGAGCAGGATTTTAAAGGACTCAGGCAGGTCGTGGGCAAGTTTTGATTAAGGAAAGGGCAAGGGAACAACCTAGACTAGTGCTTCACAACTTGCTTAGAAAAGGATTATAAGAAGTCCTTTTTTTAGGTTAAAAATGTCATGGACTACCACATAATAGTGGTTGCATTATTAGCATCTGTTGGTGAAGAAAATATATAATGACATAATACAAAATGACATCAGTACATAAAAATACATAGTGACATAATGTCTCCCCTGAACCACACTGCTTATTGAAATTGAATTAAATGAAAACTAAAGGAAATCAAATTAAACCCTGAAAACTAAATAGTTGGGCTTTTTTCTTTCAGAAGGACATTTGAAAAAAATATGCAAACGTTATAAAGGCGAAGTTTGAACATCTTTCTACACTTCCAAAAAGCTGTTTAAATATTAGGGAAAGATGAGGGGAAGAAAAATCAGAACTAGCCTGATGTCCTGAAGGGTCAGGGTAAAATTTTCAGAAGCCATTACCTGGGGGGGAAAGAAGGAGGCTCCCAAATGAGAAGAGACAGGCAATGCTTAGAATAGCCACAAAACCAGAGGCACTCTTCTTTCTTGTGATGGGAAGCTTTCTGCCATGACAATGAAGTGATACACAAAGACTGTACCTAAAACATCCAGGAGGATACTCTCCAGCTTGTATTTTGTAATCAGAGTGCTGAAAAACACTTCAGAGGTCATCGCCAACTTTCAACAGCTCCCCTTTGCCATAGCCTACAAAATACAGACTCAGCTTAGCATTTAAGCTTCTACACTGTCAAACTCCATCCTGTTTCTCCAGCTTTATTTCATGCTCTTCCTTCATTACTATATTATTAGCTGCTTCTACCCAAATGTTGTCCTGTACCTCCATGCATTCCCCAAAACCATTACCCCATGCCTGGAATACATCTCTGGCTGGCGAAATCCTTTCTTCCTTCAAAGCCAAGCTCAGATTCCTCCTTCTCCAAAAAGTCATTTCTGATATCTTCCCCCACTTAAATTCCTTGTGGTAATTTTTTTTTTGTAAATTTCTTGCTTTCATCATATTTTTCCTTATAGGATTCATGAGGAAAAATGCTATTCACATCCAGAGGAAGAACTGATAGAGTCTGAATGCAAATTGAAGCATACCATTTTCACTTTATTTTTTGTGGGATTTTTTTTTTATTTTGTCTGTTTCTTCTTTCACAGCATGACTAATATGGAAATACATTCTACATGACTGCACATACATAACTAAATCAAATTGTTGACCATCTTGGGGAGGAGGAAGGTGAGGGAAGGAGAGAGAAAGTTTGAAAGTCAATATTATTTTTAATGAATGTTAAAATTTGTCTTTATGTGTAATTGTAAATAAATAAGACACTATTTTTTAAAAAAATATTCTCTTACAGCCTACCTATTTTTGTACATGTTTCATTTTCCCCTCCCAATTAAACTGTAAGGTTCTTGAGGGCAGTGATGGAGGTTTTGCTTGACACTGGTCATTGCCCATAATACAAGTTTAATAAATACTTGTTACATGGGTGAACTGAATCTGGTCCAACCTCCCAAACGCTGCAGTAATTCTCCCTGCAACATTCCTGAGCAGTGGTCATCCAAATTCTGCTTGAATATTTCCATTTAAAGGGAATGCCTAAATGAAGAGTTAACCCCAGTAGAGAGGGTCAGAAAGAAGGGTTCAAGTCCTTACTTCCTGATAAGGAAAGGGGATGGGGTGAGGTTAAAAGGGATTTTAAAGGAGCCCAAACAATGAGGAAGAACGGAGGGGTAGTGATGAACTAAAGGGAGAGAAGGATTTAAAGAAGGGATTTTAAGGGAGAAGAGAGGAGATGAATGGAGAAGAGAGAAGAGGAAAAGAGAAGAAGAAGCCAGAGGACAGAAGAGAGGAGGAAATAAGAAGGGAAAGAAAGGAAGGAGAAGAGGGGAGGAGGAGATTTAATGAAACGTTTTAAAAATATGCATGACAACAAAAGGAGTTTCAAAAGGGGACACAGATAAGAAGGACAATGTTAATATTACCATGTAAAATCTAATATCTACTTTTAAAAAGCAACAATCTATATGTAATATAGATTCACGGTTCCAAATAAAATCCTTTTATTCTGGATATGAAAATGTTCTTGTTGATGTCTGTCAAGTTTGAAATTTAAAAAGAAAAAAAGAAAAAAATTTGGGGGAGGGGGTATGGAACACAAGCCCAGACAATCATTTCATGCTTTCCTGCCTGTCCTTCAGCAGCTCAGTGACTCATTGTGCAGAAAAATCCCAGGGGAGACGCAGGTTCCCAGCCAAACCCCGTAATCAGCCTCTGGGCATAGACACCCAGGTAGACTGGTTCTGATGTTAGTTAGTGAGGAAAGGGGAAGAAGAAACAGTGGTCTCCATGTCTCCTCCCTAGGATTGGTCTCCATAGAAGGCAGGCATGAAATGACAGTAGAAAGTAAAGAGCTTAACCTTTATTCTACTAGAGTCCTGTTAGAACAGGTTTTGAGGAAGGATGGATTAATCCATTTTGTGGAGTAACCTCTGATCCTAGTCAGTCAGTAACTCAGCAATGAAAATATGGAACCTTGAGTCCTAGACTCTTTTTCACTTCTTTCTACAACACTCAAGCCAACATTTTCTCTTCCTTCTTCTTCCTCCAATTCCACACCACTTCTGTTGGGAATGATGGAAAGAATCATCTTTCCTGGGGCAGCAAAGAGCAGACATCTGCATCTGGGAAAGAAGACCAATTATTCCCACCGCTTCACCATATTTTTAAAGATGGTGACTAAAGGTCCAGTTCCAACTCCCTTTCTAGGGAGGAGTAATGAATGATGATGGACAGTGGAGACAGAAAGATGTGACAGGAGCAAAGGACAGCGATAAAGGAGATAAAATATATGGAAGTTTGAGTGGGCCTGAGGAGTCTGCCTAGCCTCCTCAGAGACGATGATGTCTCCTTTCCTAGATACAGCTCTGAGATGCAAGAGAGAACTAGTGTGGGGCCAGGACCTGCTGAATCTCATTTCTAAAGTATTAATTCAATTTTCAAAAATCTGTTAAGTCACTATGACATGCACAGCACTATGCTAGACGCTGACTGGATGAGATATAAAGTTTAACTGTTTACATCATCTCTGACATCGTGGAGCTTATAATTAAGGGAAATGGGGGGAGGGGAGGGGGAATTATTTAAGGCCTACTATGTGCCAAGCACTATGTTGAGCTTTATAACCATGCTGGGAGGTAGGTCCTATTATCACTTCCAGTTGAGAAAATGGAAACCGATAGAAGTTAAGTGACTTGCCCAGGGTCACACAGCTAGCAAGTATCTGAGGTCAGATCTGAACTGTAGGCCCAGAGCTCTATCTGCTGCACCACCCAGCTGCCTCAAGAGCAGTTGTGACATATACACAAATAGCAATTCTCACCAGTTAACCAGAACCAGAGAGCTAAACTGACATGGGTCCAGGGTCAGTCTCGAAGGCTTAATATTGAACAAGACTCTTTTCTCTACGGTCTCTTTGTGCCTTTTGCCTTTACCCAGACTGTCTCTGGGAAAATCACAGTCCAGCTCATTTTAGCTTTTCGCTTTGGGTGTTAGACACCACTCCTGTACAAAAACCTCAAGGCTCCTACTTTGCATTTAAATACAGAATGTGTATTCTTGGCCTGCAATGAATGGCCACAAGGGTAATAGCCCAGTCTCTTTAATGAAACAAAAGGGAATATAGCTTATCTTTAGACAAATGCTGGGTTTTTGTTTTGGAGGGCTTTCTTAGGGAACAAGGGAAGCATCTATTATGTGTCAAGCACTTTACATATATCTCACTGGATCCTCATAACAATCCTGGGAGGCAGATGCTACTATTATCTCTGTTTTAAAGATGAGTAAATTGAGGCAGGCAGAAGTTAAGTGACTCACCCATGGTCGTACAGTTAGTAAATGTCTACGATCAGATTTGAACTCAGGGGTTTCTTTTTTAACCCTTTTTGCCCTCAAATGGTTCAGTTTCAAGACCTTTAAAAGAATAACATCAAAGGAGAAAGTTTCAGTTCCTTTAAAAAAGAGTTCTGTAACTCACCCAAGTTCACAGAGCTATAGGAAGTAACAGAACTGAGGTTCAAACTCCTATCTTTTTGGTACCAAAGATACAAAAACAATATACAAATAAATGCACACACACACACACACACACACACACACACAGTACTTTCACAACCATTATCTCATTTGCTCTCCCTAACTACCTGGTTGGGCAGGTATAAACTATCCTCCCCATTTTGCAGAGAAAGAAACAGAGGCTCAGAGAGTTTTAGGTGCTTGTCCAAGGCCTGGTCCAATGCTCTATGACACCACATGACCAACAGCCTGAGAAAAGGCCTGGGCCAGACTTCCCTTGCTATTAACAGAATAGAAGCACAGACATAGATAGGGTCTATTGACTGATCTCAAAGCTGGAGAAGGAGAGAGTCTACTGGATGGGGCTGGGTGGAGGCCCAGAGAACAGGAAAGAGACAGAGCAGCTTTCCCCCTGCCCACCTACCCTCTAGGGTAAGGCTGTGCCTACACTTGCAGAAATCTGAACTCTCCTCCTCTCTCCTACTTCCCAATTTCTTTGATTTATTCCCCTATAGTACTTGGTGAATTTGCTTGCTCTCCTTTCAACAAAATTAGAAGATTCATCCTGGATCCTTCCTGTTCATAGAAAGACTGCACATCTGTATGACCTGGAGTAGACTGAAATTAGTCAGGAAGTCCTAGAGTAGACTGAGTAGACTGGTATTAAATGCTGACATGGTCCTGGCCCTTAGAGATGGTGAGCAGAAGTGTGATGTGACTGCCAGAAAGGTTCTTGCAAGCTTAAAGTTTATGTGTCATCACATGATGCAATCAAGTGCCCAGAGCAAGGGAGACAGAGAATCATCTCCCTGTCCTCTGTCCATCCAGCTGTGCTCCTCAAGGGCAGAGACTGTCTTTTGGCTCTTTTTACATCCCCAGTGCTTAGCACAGTGCCTGAAACATAGTAGGAGCTTAATAAATGTTTATTAATTGATTCATTGATTGCCCTGGTCAAACTACATCTGGAGTGTACTAGGCTCAGATCTGGGCATCACATTTGAGAGGAAACATGGACAAAATGAACCAAAAAAGTGGTCAGAGGAAAATGACTTGGATGCTGAGGAGACTCTCCAAGGAATCTGACACAGTCCAGAAAATTCTTCGATCCTTCTAGCTATGAAATGATGATTTAGGAGGAATAATGAAAAGAACTAGGAAGGTTAACCAAGGAGTAGGCTCAAGGCCCCTACCCTAGGGGATTGAACTTAGTCTAGGGGCTAAAACTTACACTAGGCTTGGTGGAAGATAAGGCAATTCCACCAACATCTTTAGGGGTATGAGATGTCATTCCTATACCCCTAAGAGTAGGAATGACATTATCATGATAAGTAACACAATGGATAAAGTCAGGAAGACCTGAGTTCAAATCCAGCCTCAGGCACTTATTAGCTGTGTGACCCTAGGCAAGTCACTGAACCCTATTTACCTCAGTTTCCTTAGCTATAAAAGGAACTGAAGAAGAAAATGGCAAACCACTCCAATATCTTTGCCAAGGAAACTCCAAATGGAGTCATGAAGAGTTGGACAAAACTGAAACAATAATATATGCCAGGTACTGTGAAAATATTACCTCATATGATCCTCATAATAATCCTGTGAGGTAGGGATTGTCATCATCCCCATTTTATAGGTAAGGAAACTGAGGCAAACAGGGGTTCAAGCAACTTGCCCAGACTTATAGCTAGGAAATGTCTGAGGCCGTATGTAAACCTAGGTCTTCCCAATTCTAGTCCCCAGCACTCTCCTCTGTGCTACCTAGCTGCCTCCTAGATAATTATCTTCAAATATCTGAAGGGCTGCGATGTGAGAGATTAGATTTATTTGTGTAATTTCAGAGGGTAGAAATGGCACCAAGAGACAGAGGTTACGGGGATGTAGGATTTAAGCTAGAATCTTTCCCTTCCCTTTCTTTCCTCTCCCTCTGTCCACACTGGGTATCATACCCTTATCTGTGAGTACTCTGCCCAAAGGTATGTAAATTTTGGTTCCTGGAACCTAGGAAGATATCTTGGGGTTTACAGGCTAGATTTCTTTCCTAAGGACCATATCTTAAACCCAATTCATTCTGGCCCCTCACTGATTGACCAACAATAGGTCAGTGGTCATTTTTTGGGCCCTGATGACTCAGAATCAATATAAATAGCGATTGTTTCAGTTTTGGCCAGAAGAGCAGAAGGTCTTCCCCTCCCAGATTGATTTAGTTTTTTATTAGGTAAAAGGGGCCATTCCTTGACTCATTTCTTTACCCAGCCTTAGTCACTGAATGGGTGTTGCCTCTTTCAAAGCGAGAACTCAAAAAAGACCTTAGCTTAAAAAGGGCAAGCTCTTCCACTACACTGGGGCCATCTTCATTTGTCCTGATCCATATCTTACCACTGGACCCAGATGGTTCTGGAGGAGAAAGTAAGGCTGGTATCTTTGCCAGCCCTCCCTCACTTAAATACAATTCACTTACAAGTCATGGCATCACCTTCGTAATGTCATTGTCCTCTCCAAGAATGAAGGACAAATAATAGATTTCCCAAACACTCAAGGTTTCCTAGATCCTTTGGTATTGAAATACTTTTTCACATAACATTAGGAAGAAATAAAAAATGACAGAGACAACCAACCATGTACTCACAGTCATCAAGGCTCAGTAGCAGCCTGGGTAGCTGCCCTCCCCTCCTTACCTCACCACCACCCCCCAGCTCTAGGGGAGGAAGTTCAAAGTAGTCCTGCTTCTCTTGAGGCTACAAAAGAAAAAGATCAAAACTGAGGTGGACTGCCCCTTTCAGCAGACCCTGAGTCATCATCTCTTCTGGCTTCAGAAGCCAATTAGAGGATTCTTCATCATCGCACCATACAAACCCCTGACTCACCATGAGTTGAAGCAAGCTTGCCCCCAGTTTCTGTGTGGTAATTTGGACTGGAACCAGTCAGGGAATATCTGGGATGTGCCAAGAATTGGTACCCTTAGGCCAGTCCACCCCCATTACACTTAAAACTTCAGTACCTTGAGAGACTTACTATTTTTTATGGTTTTATTCAGTGGCTTGCCTGAACATATATGTAAGTTAAACTATGGTTAGAGAACTAGACCCAGAGACAAGAACGCATAAGTTCAATTCTGGCCTCAGGCATGTTTTAGCTATGGGACCTTGGGTGAGTCACTTAACCTCTGCCTGACTTAGTTTCCTTATCTATAAAATGGGGATAACAATTGCACCTATCCGAGACTGTTATGAGGATCAAATGAAATCATTTTTACGAAGTTCTTTGCAAACCTTAAAGTTTTATACAAATGCTAGCTATCCTCCTCATCATTATTAGCACATTCCTTATAGAATCATAAAATTCAGAGCTCCAAGGGATCTTAGAGGTAATTTAATCCATCCAATTTTCTTCACTTTGCAGATAAAATACCTGAGGCCCTGAATTAGTCAGTCAATAATCATTTATTAAGTATTATGTGCCAGGCATTATGCTGAGAACTGAGGATAAAATGAAAACATGGTCTCTGCCATCACATTCTAATGGGTGATAAAGAAATTTACCCAAGATTGTCGTGGTGGTTTAGTCTTTTTCAGTCATGTCCAATTCTTTGTGACCCCTTCTGGGGTTTCCTTGACAGAGATACTGGAATGGTTTGCCATTTCCCTTTCCAGCTCATTTGACAGATAAGGAAACTGAAGTAAACAGAGTTAAGCGACTTGCCCAGGGTCACACAGCTAGTAAATGTCTGAGGCCAGACTTGAACTCACAAAGATGAGTCTTCCTGACTTTAGACTTGATGCTCTCTACCCACTGAGTCCCTAACTGCCCAGGTTACGTACTCAAATCACATAAACAATAAATAGCAGAACTGGATTCTAACCCAGGTCTTTTGACTTCAAATCCAGTGAGTTAAATGGTCTTTTTGCTTCCAGTAATGGAAAATATCAAAGGACAGTTTTTTGCACTTTTGTGGAATTCTCTCACCTCATCTCTGTCTCTTGGCGTCCCTTGTTTCCTTTCAAGTCTCAGCTAAAATCTCACCTTCTATAAGAAATTCTTCCCAATCCTCGTCAGTGTTAACGCCTTCCCCCTGAGACTATCTCCACGTACCCTGTCGATATCTTGTTTGGATGCAGTTGGTTGTATGTTGTTTTCCCCACTAGACTGAGTTTCTTGAGAGCAGACAGAGACTGTCTTTTGCCTTTCTCTGTATCCCTCTTACTTAACACAGTTCCTGGCACACAGCAAGCACTTAATAAATGTGTAACCCCAAAAGCACATTGGTATGAGACCCTCTCCTCATTGGTAGAAATGAATGCCCTGCCCTGAGTAAGGGGCAGATCAGAGCTGATGGAGTAAAAAAGCTTCATTCTCTTTAAGTTTTTTTCAAATTCTCTTCAAGCTTTGAGTCATTTTGGGCACTTTTGGATACCCGCTTGGAAGAGACCCATTCCATTTCAGGTACCTGAAGGAAAAGACTTTGGGAAGACATGAGAGGAGCTAGTAGTCTCCATAATATTCCTTTTCCCAATTGGCTACAGAAGGGACTTGTGGGATTATCCCGTTGGGAGAGATCTAGGATTCTTTTTTGGTTTGAACTTAGTTACTTTGCTCCTTCACTCTATGCAAATTCCTCTCCTGGCAATAATGAAGGTCTTACTTGGAGAAGGTGGAAGGGCGTAGGGAGGGTAGAAGAAGCTAGAGATGTGTACTGCTCCTCGAAGCCACATAACATCCCCGAGACTACACTGAGGGGATGTCCCTCAGCACACACAGAGAGCCTTGCTACAAATGCTTGTTGTGGTTGTGGTGTGTTTGTCCTTTGTTCTTGAAGAGGACCATGACCTCAAGATGCTTGTTGACTAGCTGAAGTTGGTATGATAGAAACATTTTAACAGGAACATTCTCCATTTAACTAATGTTTTTAATGTCTATCAAGCATTTTCTTCACAACAATTCTATATAGTAGCTAATGCAAGTATTATTATCCCCATTTTACAGATGAGAAAACTGGAGCTCTGAGTTGGATTCTGATCATGTCACTCAATAAACTCCAGGGGCTCCCTATTTGTCTTGAGGATCCAATATGCTACTACTACTAATCATGATTGTGATAATAGCTAACATTTATATAGCACATACCATGTGCCAGGCACTGTGCTCAGTGTTCCACAATTATTATTTCACCTGATCCTCACAACAACCCTGGGAGGTAGGTGCTATTATTGTCCCCATTTTGTGAATGAGAAAACTGAGGCAGAGAGAGGTTAAGTGACTTGCCCATGGTCACACAGCTAGTGTCAGAGGCAAGATTGGTTCTCAGATCTTTCTGACCCCATGCTAAACTCTTGTTTGGCATTCAAAGCTCTTTACAACTAGACTTCAACTTTTGCAGCCTTAATTACCTAAGTCCCTTTTACATACTCTAATGTACAGCCAAAAGGACCTCCTCTCTGTTCTCCATAGACACTCCATCTTTTTGCCTCTACCTTTATTTTTGCACCAGCTCTTCCTCATCCCTGGAATGCACTCCCTCCTCCTCTTTAACCTAAGAACCCCTAGTTTCTTTCAAGACTTAGCTCAAGCTTTTAGCTTTTCGTGATCTCTTCAGTTACTGGTACTTTAACCTTACCCCCCTCCCCAAATTACCTTATGCATATAGTATTTGTCTGTGATAGAAAGTAAATTCTTTAAGAGCAGCCTCTCTCTGTCTCTCTCTCTGTCTCTCCATCTCTCTCTCTCTCTCTCTGTCTCTCTCTCTCTCATGTTTGTACTGCCAGTGCTTAGCATGGTGTCTGGCACCTAGTAGGCTTGCTGAGTGACTTGCCCAAGGTCACAGGATCTGATAGGATTCTAATCTAGGACTCCTAACTAACGAGTCTAATGCTACATCAGGTATTTCCTCAGTCTCTTTAGGTGGTAAAGATGAGAAGGGATTTGTATCGTGTACAAGATGAGTAAACACCTTGTATTCAATAGTAGCTGGGCACAGAGTAGGGAGTACAAATGAGACTTTCTTTTAGGAAACAATTGAAGATTGAGAAGGAGGGAGCTGGGGAGGGAGGAGAGTGAGACACTTATGGAAAAGGCCTAAGGCACTATAATACCTTAGGGAAATAAGGGAATTCATATGGTAGAATTAAATGTGTGTTTGTCCTTCGTTGCCAGAGAAGACCATGCCATCAGAGAAACAATGACATGACTCGCACTTGACTTTGTTTTGAGTGAGGGAGGGCTGTGCAGGTCACCAGCCTCACTTCTCCTCCAGAGCCAGCTGAATCCAGTGACCAGATATTCATCAGGATGACTGGAGATGACCCAGGATGAGGCAATTGAGATTAAGTGACTTGCACAACTAGTGAGTGTCAAGTGTCTGAGATCTGATTTGAACTCAGGTTCTCCTGACTCCTGCACTGGTGCTCTATCCACTGCACCACCTAGCTGCCCCAAGGGAGAATTAAGCAGGATGACTAAAAAGAGTGGGGAAAGGTGGTTACTGGTCTCTGACTCAGTTTCAGGCAGAATGAACAGCAAAGCCGTCCTTATCAACCTTTCACTGAGAAAAACAACCCTGGGAATGCAGAGTAAAATAGGAGACAAGCCTAGCACTTGAGGATGGGTAAATTATCTGCTTTCTAGACTAAAATATAGTTCCCAGAGTGAGCAATAAATCACAAAGGAGAAGGTTTCCACTTGTCCTTTTAAAAGCAGCCCCATGTGCCTGACACTTGCCACGTGTTCTCTAGCGGAGGCCTGTAGCCTGCCTTTCCCTTGACTGGCAGTCTCTGAGCTTCTCTGAGGACACAGCTTGGCTTCAGCCAGTTCAAATGAGGAAGACCTTTCTTGACACAAAGACTAGGCAGGTTATTTGACCAAGAGGTCTTCTAGAATACGATGCCATAACTAAACAGAGTGACTCGGATGGAGGGAATTTCAAGTTTTCTGAAAGTCTGGAGAGAGAGATTTGGGGATAGAGAGGTATGGGGTTGAAACTGAAGCATCCTCCACTTTCTAAATCTTAGAACATTCCATGTAAGTAATTGCTGACTCCATTTATTCTGAGGGTCTATTCTGAATATGCTCACCTCCAGAGGGCTGGAGAGGGGAAAGGACCAGGCTGGAAACTGAGAACCTAGGCTCTTGCTACCACGAACCCTGGGAGTTTCTTGTCTGAGAAGCGACAGAGCAAATTGTTCTTGGTCGTTATAAACTCTTCAGACCCTCTAGTTCAGCTTAGTGACCTGGACCCAAAGCCAACCTTCTCCTCTCCTCTCCTCTCCCAGCCCCTCACTGCTTTACCTTGAATACTCAGCAAAGCCATATATTATTACTGCTAGGGGTAGGAGGAGGTGGAGAAAGGAGACTGGGAAGCAAAAAGCTCTTGTTTTTTTATTTTTATTTTTTTCCTGAGAAAACAAAATAAAAATTTTATTTGATTGAGCTTTCCATACTTTATCTTAGCAACCTTATTTTTCTTTTGCCCCCAAATTTATTAATGTATTTGTTTTCAGTTTTCAACAATCACTTCCATGAGTTCCTAATTTTCTCACCCTCCCTCCCCAAGATGGCATGCAATCTTATATGGGTTCTACACATGCATTCCTATTAAACACATCTTCACATTAGTCATGTTGCATAGAAGAATTAAAACCAATGGGAGAAACCATGAGAAAAACAAAACATAACACAAGAGAAAATGGTCTGCCTCATTCTGTGTTCCTGACTCCAGAGTTCTTTCTCTGGATATGGATGGCATTTTGCATCATGAGTCCTTTGGATGTGGATGGCATTTTGCATCATGAGTCCTTTGGAAATGTTTTAGGTCCTTGTATCGCTGTGAAGGGCTAAGCATATGAAAAAACAGTCCTCACACACTGTGGCTGTTACTGTGTATAATGAACCTCTTGCTTTTGACATTGGTACTACTAACTGGTACTTAGCCAGTTGAGTGGATTATACCAGAGAGGGGGGAAGGGAAGAAAAGTCATCTAGAGAACAGCAGGAAGGAGAGCAAAGGAGTAGGAGTTGCTTTTTTAAATGGGAGCTGGTATGTGGGCTGGAAATAGAGATAGAAGGGGAATATTTGAGCTTTGCCAGGTACACATATTAACAGAACCAACCTGATGGGAAGAAGCATTTGTATTTTCCCAGTGCTTACATTAGCGGAACGAACCTGATGAGAGGGAATATTTGTATTTTTCCAGGTGCAAACATTAACAGGACCAATCTGATAAGGTAAAACACATGATCTCGTAGGTCACATGATTCAAGGAGTGGTGATGGGGTGAGGAGGAAGAATGTTGGTTTTGGAGAAAACTTGGATTCAAAACCCAGCTCTGTTGTTAATTACCTGGATGACTTCAGGAAAATCAATAGCCCTGTAAAAAAGGAGGAGACTACTAGTTGACCCCTTTCCAGCTCTAAATGTATAATCCTTTTGGAAAAAAAAAATATATCCTCACTGATACCCAAAATTCTATCTCATTTTTCATTGTCCTCTTAAATCACAAACTTTTCTGGAAGAATTAACATTAGTCTAGAACAGTCTGTCAGATAACTCCTTCTGATGAGAAGGGCTTGGGGCAAAGAAAAGGGAAGGCTAAGTGATCAAGCACCAAAGTTACCACCTCCACCACTTTGCCAGAGACCCACTCTAAGGGGCAGAGTGAAAGAGGAGGCCCTTGTCCTCCGCACATCCCTGCAAAGTCAGATGAGCTCCTCTCTTTCATCTTGCTCAGCCCTGATCTACCATGGCCTCCCTGTCCTGTGCCTTAATAGGAGTGTGCTGGAACTGGTTCCTACAGGTTGGCTAGAACTGATTACTAAATTTTCAGTGAGAGCCTTTATACCTTGGAAATCAGAAGATGCCACAAATCAGAGTTTGGATTGCTGCTCTGTGGCTCATCTAGATTTTAAAAAGGGATGGAAAGGGAACTAGGTGGAGCAACGGCTAGAGCACTGACCCTGGAATCAGGAGAATCTGAGTTTAAATCCAGCCTCAGACGCTTAACTATCTGTGTGACTCTGGGCAAGTCACTTAAGCCTGGTTGCCTCCAAAAGGAAAAAAAATAAAGTGATGAAGAAAATTTTAATAATGCAGATGAGACTTAAAAGTGTTTCATGAATACTCCCCCCCCCCAAGACCTATTTATTAAACATACTACCGGCACACCCCTGCTTGTACCCTAAAGAGGAAAAGTTTGTGAAGAGGATTTGCCAAAGATTAGAAATCCAATAGGAACCCTAGGAAGTCAGATCTTTTCACCTTCCTTTTCAACAAACTCCTGTGATGCCCCATCACCTCCAGGATCAAATACAAAATGCTCTGTCTGGAATTCAAAGCCCTTCATAGCCTAGCTTCCTCCTATCTTTCCAGACTCCCAGACATGCACCCTTTGATCCACAACACTGGCCTCCTGGCTGTTCCTCAAACGAGATACTCCAATTCTTAGCTCCTGGCATTTTTTCTGGCTGGACCCCAAGCCCAGAATGTTCTCCTTTCTCATCTCCACCCACTAACCTCTCTGTCTTCCTTTAATTCCCAACTAAAATTCCACCTTCTACATTCAGTCTTTCCTAATCTTTCTAAATTCTATTGTCTTTTCTCTGTTACTTATTTCCTATTTATCCTGTATATAGCTTTGTCTTGTACATAATGCCTTCTTTGCTACCTCTGATGATAAGCTCCTCGAGGACAGGGACAGTCTTTTGCCTGTTTTTGTATCCCTATGGCTTAGCACAGTATCTGGCACATAGTAGGTGCTTAATATTGACTAGTTGACTCAACCTCAAGAGCCATCTAGATCAACCTTCTCATTTTATAATTGAGGAAATTGAGGTCCAGAGAGGCTAAAAGACTTATTTACAGAGGTGATAAGCACTAAAAATGAAATTTTAGCCTAAGCTCCTCTGAATCAAAACCAATGGTCTTTCAGATGATGAAATACTTCATTCCCTAGGCTAAGGGAGAAAAACAAGGAAGCACACACACACACAGTAACAGCAGCAGCAGCAACAGCTTTGGAAGTTCTAAGCCCTGAGACAGTAAGGGGGTCAGATAATTGGTCAGAAAGAAATTACAGTGGACCCTTAGCTAGCACAGATACAGCTGGTGCTGACTGGCAACTCTATTGCCCATACACAGTTCTAGATCATAGTTTCAGGATGGAGAGGAGGTCTGCTGGTCAGTCCAAGGGAACAAAAGGTACCATAGAGAATTAAGTAATATCAAGAAAATTTATAACAAGTTTCCCTGCAAAAGGCCTTATTTCTCAAATATATGCTAAGTATATTTATATATGCTGAGTCAAATTTATAAAAATAAGGGCGATTCCTCAACTGACAAATGGTCAAAGATATGAACAGGCATTTTCAGAAGAAGAAATTAAAGCTATCTACAGTCATATAAAAAAAATGCTCTAAATCACTGTTGATTAGAGAAATGCAAATTAAAGCAACTCCAAGGTCCCACCTCACACCCATCAGAAATAACAAAGTCTGGAGAGGATGAGAGGAAAATAGGTACACTAGTGAACTACTGGAGGAGTAGTGAACTGGTCCAACCATTCGGAAGAATAATTTGGAGCTATTCCCAAAGGGCTATAATACTGTGAATACCTTTTGACCCAGTAACACCCCTACTAAGTCTATATCCTAAAAAGATTAAAGGAAAATTAAAAGGACCTATTTGTGTAAAAGTATTTATAGCAGCTCTTTTTGTAGTGGCAGAGCATTGGAAATCAAAAGGATGCCCATCATTTGGGGGATAGATTGTGATGGAGTACTATTTTGCTCTAAGAAATGACAAAGGGGGTGGTTTCAGAAAAACATGGCAAGAACTACATAAACTGATGCAAAAACAAGTAAAGAGAACCAGAAGATCATTATGCGCAGTAAGCACAATGTTATCATGATGATCCACTGTGAAAGACTTGGCTACTCAGATCAATATAATGATCCAAAGGACCGATGATGAAAAACTGTTATTCACCTCCAGAGAGAGAATGGATTAACTCTGAATACAAATTGAAGTACAATTTTCTCACTTTACTTTTCTTGACTGTTTAAAAAAGTATGGCCAACATGGGAATGGGAATACACTTTGCATGATTGCACATGTATAAATGAATATCATTTTACTTATCTTTTCAGAGTAGGGAAGGAGAGACTTTGGAACTCAAAATTTAAAAAGAAAAATGTTAAATATGTAAATAATAAATTAAAGTGTTGGGTTTTTTTTTAAACTTAGCCTAGGGCCTACAATGTTTAGACCCAGGCTCTATACTGTTCCCTCCCTTGGACAGAAACCTTGGACTTCATACCATTTCCTATTCTTCCAAGCTGTCTGACTTCCAAGTCTCAGCCCCAAATACCTTCATCTCTGAAGTCACCTGATTACCCTCACCCACTGAAAACCTCTCCTTTGTCCTTGTCCTTCCATCCCAAACATCTGTGTCATCCCCACACTGTTATGAAGACATCAGCTGGCATTGAGACTGAAACCTGGAGAGAAGATGCAAAGATGCCTGCCCTTGGTGACAACAGGAACCTGTCCCTAGATAGGCAGCTGATTTTGAGTTCTAGCCTCAAGGTGATAATACAAACCTGCAGGAACCAGACCTCTATGAATAATGTATTCCAGACCCTGATGCAACCCAGACCTCTTCAGAGCAAGCCCTGTAAATAACTAAGAGCACCAATGGCCTCACACAATATATCCCTTCTATAGTTTGGTTGATTCTTTTGATATGGTTAGAAATGGAGAATTTCCCCAGAGACTAGGAATTATACTACAGGCTCTCTTTTTCCCCTTTCACTTTCTCTTCTGTCAGACCAAAACAGGTAAGGAGAAAACAGTAAATGTTTCTAAGTTCAATGTGTCTGCCTGAACCTCCTTTTCCCACTAACCCCACCTTCCACCCATCCTCTTATCTTGAAGCAAGAAGGTAGCAATCAAGTACCAGGGGTCCAGATCACTGTCAGCAGTGCAGAGATGCTGGGAGAGGCAGCAAAATCCCAGCCCATTAGTCCATGGCTGGGTCGTAGGAGCAGAGGCCATCTAATCCAACACTTTCATTTTTCAGAAGAAGAAATGGAGCCACAGTCAGGTTTGGTGACCTGCCCACGATCTCACGGGTAGACTGTCAGAGATGGAATTTGGGCCCAGGTCCCCTGAGTCTAGAATTCTTTCCATTGTCCTACTCAGGCCAATCAAGGAAAGTGAATTTCAAACAGAGACAGGCTCTCTTCTTTGAATGCACTGAAAGGTAAGCCTGTATCAGGGTGCCACATAGAGAAAAGAGTTCTGAAGAAAAGAAGTACCCTGTGTAAAAAGTTGAACTAGAAAAGTTGGGAAGAGACCATCCTGACCTTCTCTCCTGATTTGTACTCATCCTGCTCATCCGGAAACAAGCAGAATGTTTACATCTTATTCCCTGCTTTCATTATGATCTTCAAGAGGATATGTATGGTATCTTATCTAAATTTCCTATCTCATTCAATCCATAGAACAGCAGTATATACATAATAGATGCGTAATATGTGCTTGTTGAATGAATGAATGTTTTTGGAGGCACATAAATACCATTTTAAAAATACTTAAAGTCAGTGGACTATAAAAAAGCCAAAAAAAAAATCTCAGTCCTGGAAGGAATTTTTCAACCCTGTGGTCATATTACAGATGAGAAAACCGAGGCTCAGAGAGGTTAAGAAATTTACCCAAGGTCACACAGCTAGCCATTACCAAAGCTATCAAGTCTTCTGACTTCCAGTCTAGGACTATTTTCATTACACCACACACATCTGCATTGTTTCTTGCCAGTTTGTTCCCTGGCCTAGTTATTTCTGTATTCTATAAAAGTGAGACAGCTTTATTTCACAGAATGTAAAAAAAAAATTGCTACAAACAGTCTAAAAAGATCTTGAGCCTGGGCCATGATGGATGATCCCATAACAGTAATTGCATAGACCAATGAAAGATTAACTACTGCACCAGAGTTCTATGCCTTCCCTAATCATCCTTCCTGCCCTTTTCAGTTTCCCTCTCCCTCCTTCCTACCTTCCCTCTCCTTTCCACCCTCCACTCAAAATACTCAATCTCCCTCTTGATTATCCTATAAAATCTGCCTTAAAGTCTTGGAAAGGTTCTGATAACCTACTCACAGTGAAATAAGGTTCTGTCCTTCAATCATTTAACCAGTATCTTTTAATCACCAGGAACTAAGTACTAAGGATAAAAAAACGGAATTAAATAATCCCTACCTGAAAGAAGTTCACATTCTAATGAGGGAAAAAGCAAATACATATGTAAGTATAGACAGCAAAAATAAAAAGTTAATAAATACATATAGATACAAAATAGTTAAATAACAAGGTAGTTTGGGAGGAAGGGTGTCAACTACTGGGGGGATCAGGAAAGGCTTCATGTCAACGTGATGATGGTACCTGAGTTTCCTCTGGAAGAAAGAGAGGGACTCTATGAGGGAGAGGTAAGAAGTTCCCTCCAGTGAATTCTAGTGCCTCGCACAGCGCACCACTTAATAAAGCACCAGGTATGGAAAACATTCAGGACAAAGATACAGAGATGGGATATGAAGTGTCTTGTGTGAGGAACGGAAGGAACGCCAGTCTGGGAAAATGTAGGAAGGGGGAGTATGTACATTAAAGCTGAAAAGATAGGCTGGGGCTAGGTTCAGGGTTTTAAAAACTGAACAGAAGAGTTCCTATTTTGTCCTAAAGGCAATAGAAAGCACTAGAGTTGTTTGAGAAGGGAATCACATGGCCAGATCTGCACTTAAGGAAAATCACTTTTGCAGCAGTATGTGGGATGATGAGTGGTGAGAAACAAATGAGAAGGCTGCTACAATTATCTAGGTAAGAGGTGATGAGGGCCTGAATTAAGGGGGCCGCCACGCCAATGGAGAGGAGGGATGGTGTTTGAGAGATGCTGTGAAGGTAGAAATGACAAATTTTGGCAATTGATTGGATACAGGGCCTGGGGGAAAGTAAGGAATCCAGGATAATGATGAGATTATGAACCTGAGGCAGGGGAAAGGTGTTTTCAACAAAAACAGAGAAGCTTGGAAAAGGAGAAGCTGTAGGGAGAAAGATGAGTTTAATTTTAACCGTGTTGAGTTTAAGATGTCTCTGGGACATCCAGTTTGAATTAGGTAATTGACAGGACAAGCTCAGGGGAACAAGCTGACTGGAAATATAGACCTAAGAGTTGTCTACATAGAGATAATAGCTAAACCCAAGGGAGCTGATGAGTTTATCAAGAAGACAGCAGGGCTTCTAATACTTTTTGGTCCTGTGGGTCCCTTTGGCAGTCTGGTAAAGCACCTCAAAATAATACTTTATTATTTGTTTGTTTTTAAATTCATGATTGAAGGTCCTTTTCCCTTTTTAAAAAAATCTCTTTGGATACAGAGCAAGTAGTAGTATCGCTGTGTCACAGTTTTATAGCCCTTTGGGCATAGTTCCAAATTGTTCTCCAGAACAGTTGGGCCAGTTCACAACTCCACCCAACAGCTCATTAGTGTCCCAATTTCCCCACATCCCCTCTATCTAGTGAAGCTTTTTAGGGAAGGGGAGATTTGGGCATGTTTTAAAGACAGTAGGAAACAAACTAGTTGATAAGGATAGAGGAGAGAACTAATTGAAGGTAAAATTTTCTGGAGAAGGAAGTGATGAGATGAAGTACATATGCAGAGAGACTGGCTTTGGTAAGGAGAAGGGCTGCCTCTTTTTCAGGGACTGGAGAAAAGGAAAGAGAATGGAAGATGTCAAAGGGTTTTAGAATGAAGAGATTAGAAAAGGTGGCAGCTTACATTGGCTTTAATTTTTCTTTTCACTAAGAGATAAGGTCTTCCGTCGAAGGGGGAGGGCGTGTTAGGAGGAAGCATGGGGGCATGAGTATTTTGAACCAGCTTGCTCTGGCTCCCAAAAACTGACTGTTAAATTTTGAATGTTAACATTTACCCATCAAAAGTCAGAAAACGTTACAAATTAGGGCTTAATTTGTGCTTTGTTGATTGTCTGGGCTTAAAGTAATGGAGAAAATGTTAATAACGTAGATTAAGTTTTAAAATGTGTCATGTGTACTTTTTTGGGGGGGAGCTAATTGTTAAACATTTGCCAGCACACCCCAATGTGGAGGGGCTTCAGGAGATTAGAGAAGGTTTGGAAGAGCTTCCCTAGTTAGTGAGCTAGGGAAGAATCAAAGGACTGCCTTGCTGCAGTGAGAATCCACTTGAAGTTGAAAACATACATTTGTAATGCTCCCAGTCAGTACAGTCATGACACTTCCTCCAGCTTTATTCAATGGCCTTATGAGTAGAAGCAAAGAAGGCTGTGGTGGAAATAATCAAGGACTGAGGTTTTGTCACTGAGAGCTCTTCTGATTCAAAAACAGAGAACAGTGTAAAAATTGACCCCTCCATTCAGGTGGTTATGGTTTAAGCCAAGGGAATGAAACTCTAAACATATAATTTAATGGAGGAGGTTAATCCTGCTTTGTTGATGTACCCATTACGAGCTAGCACAGACAAGCACTGCCATTTGCAAAAACTTTGCAGACAGCTAGTTCAAGAAATGTTCATTAAATGCCTACTGTGTACAAGACATTGTGGTAGGTCCTGGACATCAAAAGACAAAAATGAAATGGTCTCAGTCTTCAAGGGGCTTCTCATTCTATAGGGAATAACTTATTTAGGTGGTGACCTCCATGGAGCAGTGTGTTGAATTCTGACTTCTTGGAGTCAGGAAGTTTCCAATCCTGCCTCAGACACATCTAGTTGTGTATAATCCTATTCATGTCATTTAACTTTCCTGGTCTCATCTATAAAATGGAGAAAACAGTAACATTCACCTCCCAGGGTTTTTGTGAGTTTGAAATAAGATAATATCTGCACAGTGCTTTGCAAATATTCAAGAATGATATAAAAACTAGCTATCCTTTTCATCAGAACATTAATTTATTTAGCAATTCCAAGTTCCCAGAGTGCATTACATACATTACCTCATTTGACTCTCCCAGAAACCAGAAACCAGAAACCCTTTTGGGCAAGTATGATTATCCCCATTTTACAAATGAAAAAATAAGGCAGATGGTGGTTAAGTGACCTGTTGATTATAACAAAACTAGTATATTTCAGAGGCAGGATTCGAATCCAAGTGTCTTCTGACTTTAAGTTTGATGGTCTTTTCACTCTATGCTATCTATCAATATATGCACAAAGAAATAAAAACAGTATGATTTGAGGGGTCCCCCCTTCCCAAGAACACTAATACCTGGGATAGATGGAATGCTGGCCAAGACTTGTCTATTACAAATGAACACTTATGAACCCTTGAATACAGAAAAAGTCTTCTGTCATCGGTAGACAATATTCCAGAGCACACATATATATATACAAGACAAAGTGACTTCTCCTTCCAGAGGCTCCAGTCCAGCTGGACTTATCTGGAAGCAAAAGCAGACCCTGGTGGATTACTGCAGTTTCATTTCACTTCTAGGATATTCATTCATCCTACTTGGTCCAAAGACATCAAAACCATTACCCAGAAGCCCCTATGTATGTGAGGCGGGGCCCAGGGACTGAAGAAAAAATAGTCTGTTAATCCTAGGGTGCCCACTGGCAAAGAAGTCATTTGATCCCAGGTTTCATCTGTCAAAGTCACTTTCCCCAAGGACTTTCTCCATTCACACAGACATCTGTTTTCATCTCTTTCCCAAGCTGTAATTTCTATCCTACCACCTTTTCCCAGGCCAGGGAAAGTATAGAATTGCTAGTCCTAAAATCTCTTTAGACACCCCTTGCTCAGATTCCAAACTCCCTTGTTGTACATGTCTTCACTGACTTTTCTGGGGCTCCGCCTATGTCGTCTCCTTTTGTGTCTCCTTAGGTCCACTAAGTCTGTTAGAGGGGCAAATTTCCTTTCAAGGGGCAAGACCTTTCACTCTGCCAAAGTCTATCAAGCATCATAAAGGTTACCCTAAAGAAACTGGGCAAATCTGTCTCCTGGGAAAGCAAGGAAATTCCATGGCTGTTTTTAAAACTGACCAAGATAGCTGTACACATGCCAGGTCTCTTGCCAAGTGTAGACATGGATTTATCAGATTAATCTTTTCCCTTCTCCTGTTGCCCAAAGGTCCCCAGGTGATCTCAGGATAATTCTTCTGCCTCTTGAGTCATTCTAGGGATGAGAATTTTTCCCAGGTCTCAGGAAATTCTTGGGCGGAATCTTCTGGCATGTAAGTCCTCTTCTAACCCTGAGCAACCTGGACCACCTCTGAACATTGATCTTATCAAGAGGAAAGTGTGTCCTCTCCCTTCCCCACTTGGAAAAAGAGCCTTGCACTGGGCATTGTAAAAAGGATACAGAAAAGGGAAAGAGATGTAGTTTAAGCCTTCAGGAAGTTCCCAGTCTGATGGGGGAAGCTTGACTCCTTTCCCCCTACAAGAATTCCTATGAAAATGCAGAAAAATGAATGTAAGATTTATCAGAGAAGATTCTATTTAAAAAAAAAAAAGAAAACCCTCAAGGAAATACAGTACAAAGCAAGTACAAGAGCAGAAAGGGAAGCCAGATCATAATTTAAAACTGTAAGGGACCTTCACTTTACAGAAGGGGAAACTGAGACTGAGAAGTTAAATGACTTGCCCAGAGTTACACAGCTAGTAAATGTCTGAGGTGCCTCCAGATTCAATACCTTATCCATTACAACATGCTGCCCAAAGTTAAAAGAAATGATTTGAACCATGCTCTCTTCTTCCACAGCTAGCCTATCCACTGGACACAGGAGCCCTGGTTTCAGAAAGGCTGCCCTCTCACTGACCACAAGCATTTCAAGCTTTCTTAAGGACAAACTGAGTTTGGAAAGGCCCTGGGGACACAATAATCTATCATGACGTTTGCCATGACGAGAACTGATGTGGAATTGCATGCTACGTTGAATGGGGGGAAGGGGAGGAAATGGGGATGGGCAGGAAGAGAGAGTGGGGTTCATTCATTCTCCCTGAATGGACAAGGGCCCTATCTCCTTCCTGGATGCTGTCTAGTTTGTCAGGCAAGCACCATAATTTTATAGGTGATCAAGGACTGGTCACACTCCTATCCTGGAAGTAAAGGGCTGAAGCCATAACACAAACATATCCAAGAAAGGAAAAAATAAATCATAAAGGGAGGAGCAGGTCTTAGGAACCTGAACATTCGGGCTTATGGCCCCAGGGCTCTATTTTCCGCAGCCACAGGGGGACCTACTAAAAAGGCTAGGGAAGATTTTTCTTGGCAGGGAAGGATTTGGTTTTCAATTCTGGCTCTTCTGAGGACGACCAACGTGACTTTGGAAAAGTCTTCTCTCTGGCCTCAGTTTCTCATCTGTAAAATGTGGGATGTGGATTTGATAACTTGTGGAGGGGAACAACCCAACACCTCCAGGAAGGGGGTAAATGGACAAAGGGTTGAAGTGAAATAAGGATTCCGAGTATCCTTCAGCAGGGCTAGAAATGGGGTATGAGGACAGGAAGGCAAAAGAGGAAGGAAGACAGATATTACTAGTCCATTGGTCTGAGCCAATGGACTGTCGTTGGATCTTTGCTTTTCAAGTTTTATTTTTATATTACAAACATTTACAGATTACCCACCTCTTTGTAGCAGTTCTTTTATAACAATGTAAAACAATTAAGCAAAACTTGCAATATAATGACCTCATCTGAGAGTTTATGCAACATTCCACATCTGTAGCCAACCCCCCCCCCACATTTCTCTGTATTTAAAATAAATAATACAAATCTCTTTTCTCTAACTCCCATCTTCCTCATCCATTAGAAAAAAGAAAAACAAATTACTTGTAATATATATAATCAAGCAAAGCAAAATCCTTCATTGGTACTTCCTTTCTCTCTTCTGCGCCCCATATACCGCGCACATACACACACACGGACATCTATGCATACAGCCAATACAGAAGTGTGTACCTATGTATGTGTCTGTGTATACGGAACCAATGGGAGATTTCGTTTTACTTGATTATACATGTTGTCATTGTTTGTCCTCCATTTTCAAAGAGGATCGATGATGTCATGGGTCTTGACTCATGAATTGGATTTAAGTGAGGCAGAGTTGCACCGTCGTCAGCTTCACTCTCTCTTCCAGAGTCGCTGCAGTCCAGTGGCAGGAAAAAAGTCAAGACAACTGGTGACAGCCCAGGAGGCAGTAGATGACCTTGGCATCTTTGATGTCCCACCAAGCTGTAAGCACTCCACAGCGCCTGCTTCACTCACCTTCATGGCCGCTGGAACAAACTGTTCTCGTCTGCTCATTCTACCCAAGGAAGTCTTCAGATGACTAGAGTAGACATCCCCAGCTCACCGATGAGTTTGAGGCCTGTTGGTCATCCTCAACCTGGTTTAGCCTGTCTGCCAGGACAGTTTTCTAGGGTGTGGCTGCTGCTCATGCTACAGCTTCTTGGAGCTACAGGTGAGATGCCAGGTAGACATCAAAGCAACACTGAACACCAGAGGCGCTAGTCTTTCCTGAACATCCCATACACTCCTTAATTATGCATATACATATGTGTGTGTATATATATATATATATACACACACACATATATATATATATATACATGCATGCAGCTAATATATATGTTTATGTGTGTATGTATATCTCATTATGTGCCCTAAACCCTTCACCTCATTGTGAGAGGTGAACAGTATGTTTGCTCATAGGTCCCCTGGAATCGTGGACAGTTATTGTGTTGATTCTTGCAGCCTTCAAAATTGTCTTTGCGGTGGTGTTGTACAAATTGATTTCCTTCTCCCTCAGTTCATAAAAGTCTTCGATTGTCCATTTTTACGATATTGATGTTATAGTAGATAGCATTCCCCTGATCTTACTCACATTACTCGTCATCTTTATATTATGTGAGTTGCTCTTTTCCAGAATGCCATCCGCATCCAGCCTTAGACATTTACTACCTATGTAATCCTGAGCAAGTCACTTAACTTTCGTTTGCTGCAGTTTCCTTAACTATAAAGTGATCACTACAGCAGATACCTCATAGAGTTGTCAAAGAGGATCAAATAAGATAATATTTGTAAAAAAGCGCTTAGCACATATTCCTTCCCCATCCTAAAAGAAGCCCAGACAAGCCTCATGTGAGGGAGGAAAATTTGGATGGGAATTAACAAGCAAGGGTTCTTAATCATTATTTTTACCAGTAAATGCAGAAAATGGTTGGAGGTTGTGTTAATGTAGTGAGGCCAAGCTTGGGTAGGTTTGATCTCCATTCAGGTCAGTTAGCTACACATAGAGAAAAGCTCTGCTCTGTGGGTGACTTCTAAGCCATCCACAATGTTACAAATATGCATCATTCATCACAAGGGGGACAGAATGAAAGAGTGTGGATGATTCAATATGAGTTCATCATGACCAGAAAAGAATAATTGACTAATGATGGCGGGTCATCTTCCTTCATGAAAGGCAGCATGTTTTGTACATGTGATGTCAGGAGGGAGGAGGGAGCAGTAGAAGACTGAGTTGCTAGATTGTATGACATCATATGGATGTGCTCTGCTAGCTTCAGGGAGGGATCTAATGCATCCTGCAAAGGGTCTGGGAGACTGGAGCTCAGCAGGTTTAATAATTTAATTTAATTATTATATTATATTATAATATTCTACTAATTATTAATTAATTTAATAATTCCAATCCAATAAACATTCATTAAACTTGTATGTGCCACTATGCTAAGTGGGAGGGATATAATTAATAAACAGTGTCTGCTCTCAAGAAGCTTAAAATTCAATAATGGGAGGGGAGAACAACACACAGAAAAAGAGACAGGAAAGGTGGAGCAGAGGCTGCAAGGGGCATCTTGTCTCATGGAGTTGGGATCAGGTAGAGAAGTGATGTAGAGTGAAGGGAGCCCAAAAAGCTAGCATCAAGCATTTCTTTGCTTCTTTTTTTGGCGGGCGGACAGGCAATCAGGGCTGGTGACTTATCCAGGGTTAAGTGACTCACACAGCTAATAAGTGTCTGAGGCCAGATTTGAACTCTGCAAGATGAGTCTTCCTGATTCCAAGCTTGGTGCTCTATCCATGGCACCGTCTAGCTATCCCCATTTCCTTCTGTCTAGACATCTCCAACTCGAACCCTACCCCAGATCTATATCCATCTGACAGCCTCCGACCTGTTTGAAAGAAGGCAAGAGCTGTCTCCAATTTTCTGTAGAGAAACTTGCCTGTAGAGAACTCCAGCATCCAGGGAGCCGTAATGCCATTATCCATTTTATCTTCTCTGAATAATTAGTATCTAGGAACCTCTAAGGGAGGAAAAAGCTAAGGTGGAGAAGCTTTCTAAGGCAGAGTTGGGCCCTTAGGAGTAGAAACTGAAGGGGGCTCCCTCAAAAGGGAAAAACAGCTAGAGGTACAATGGACTCCAAACACTGGATTTGGTCAGGAAGACATGAGTTAAAATACGACCTCACATTTCTCATCCACAAAATGGGGAAAATAGTAGGTTATTGTGGGAATCAAATGACACGATATATGTAAAGAACTTTGTAAGCATTCAAGTGTTATATAAATGCTAGCTGGTATTATTAGTATAAAGGCAACGAGGTGGTGCAGTCGATAGAGCACCAAGCCTGGAGAAACACCTGAGGTCAAATCTGGCCTCAGGCACTAGCTCTGTGACTCTTAGCAACTCACCTAACAGTGTTTGCCTCAGTTTCCTCATCTGTAAAATGATCTGGAGAGGAAATGGCAAACCACTCCAGTATCTTTGCCAAGAAAACCCCTAATGGGGTCATAAAGAATCAAATATGACTGAACAAAAATTATTAGTATTAGGAAAGGTCCTACAGCAGTGAGTACAGTACTGATGGACATTAGCACAGTGAGTACAGTACTGATGGACATTAGCACAGTGAGTACAGTACTGATGGACATTAGCACAGTGAGTACAGTACTGATGGACATTAGCACAGTGAGTACAGTACTGATGGACATTAGCACAGTGAGTACAGTACTGATGGACATTAATGGAGCCCTTTAAAATCTGTGAAGTGCCTTATGCAGTCCCTTTATTTAAACCTCACACCAACCATGTATGGAAGATACTTCAGGCATTATTATCTCCATTTGACAGATAAGAAAACTGAGGCTCAGAAATGTTAAATTACTTGCCCAGGGTCACACCGTTACTTGTATCAGAGCTAGTATTTGAATCCAGATTTTTCCATCCCTGTGTTGTATCTATTATGAAATGAAACTTGGAGCGATAACTGGTACTTTTTGTCCTTTTTCCAGTGGGGGATGGGGGTGCAGTGGCAGCCAACAGCAGGAGAAAACCTGGCTTCCCGGGAACTGGTCCAGCGTGCCTTTTGGAGTCTCCCTCTCAAATCAATTCCCCTTGTGTTCAGTTGGCCAAACCTGAGCTGCACCATCTTCCCTGCACTTTCACTTCTACCCCATAATACCACTGCTGCTGAATTTCTTTCTTTTCCCCCTTGGCTTGTGAGTTTTCTCTCCTTGTGTTGCACTATAGGAGCGAACATGTGGTCAACAGCTTCATAGAAAGCCAGACACAGGAGGGGGCAAATGCATACTCCCTTCCCTCCCACACCATCCTCCTCCCTTCTTGTCTTGTTCTGACATAACTAGAGATGCAAAGATTCAACCTTTTCTTTCTCCTAGATTCCAACCTCCTGGCAGCCTTTCCCCAAGACCTGGTGACTGATTCCTGTCGGCTCATCAGGACCTCGTGACTGTGTTTGGCAGCCAGAGCTGCTCTGGCCACAGAATGCCAGATGCGTGTGACCCAGAGTGTAAAGCCAAAAACCTATAAGAGGAGGGCAGGAAAGGTCCCCAGGGATTGGGGCGGGGGGGAGAGAAATTGCTTCCCTTTGTTGAGAATGAAGGTTGCAGAAAACAAAGGACTTGGGGCCCTGCCACCCTTTCCCCTACCTAACTGAAGCTGAGACCAATACTTCCCAAGAGACATGGGGTGTATATCAGTATGCAAACACCACTGGGCACTCACTTTGAAAAGAGAACTGACTTAAATATGGCAGGATTTTCAGGTCAATGATACGAAGTGCTTATATAAGATGCACATCTGGCTACCTTAGAACATTATCCTGGGCCTCTTTTGCATGGACACTGGCCTGTAGCTTGCTCAGTCCTTACGAAATCCTAAGGAGCCACAAGAGAAGATTGATGAGGTCCTATGAGCCTAGACCGTCTGTGTGGGAAGGTTGTGATTTCCACCTCTGCTTCCTATCTCTCTCAAGGCCCTGTGACCCACTAACTATTCCTCCAAGATTCTTTTCATAACAGGTAGAGCACTAGAATGGAAATCAGGAAAGCCTGAGTTCAAAGGCTGGCTCTGCCACTTACTAGCTGTGTGACCCTGGATAACTCAGTTAAATTCCCCAAGTCTCAGTTTCCTTATCTGCAAAATGAGGATAACAGTATCTGAAGTACCAATGTCAGGAGGTTGTGAGGATCCAGGGCTATGCTGATTCCTCGGTTCCTTAGTTTTGGGGAATGGTACTACATTGTCGTATATCAAAGACAGCATCGGGAAGCCTGACTTATGGTACTAGCTCTGCCTCTATGTTATGTGATTTGAGTAAGTCCCTTCTAGCCTCTTGGCCTCAGTTTCCCCATCTTATAAAACAAGAGGATTATACTGAATGGTTTTTAAGGTCCTGATCAGCTTAAAAATCTTATAATTCTGTGATGGCTTGCCTGAATCTACTGAGAAAACCTGGCACCTACACCACTAATAAAGGCTCTGGAAAGGACTGAGTCCTGTGTAGGCCTAACCCTGGGGGAGGTTTTGCAATTCAGAAACCTTTTTTAAAGAGAACTTTTTGGGAAGAACCTGTTTCAGTTCCTTCCTGGAACTCCAAAGGGAGAAGAGGGGGAAAACCAGGTTGAAAAGAAAACTGGGAGACTGAAGTTGTCTATGGGATTGTTCAAGTCTGGAGAGTTCTGTTTTGGCTCCCCTGAAATCCAGATGCATAGATCTCCCTTCTCATGCTTTCAAAAGCAGTTTCTTTTTTTTTTTTTAATTTGTCTTAATGCTTTTTTTTTCCCTTCTAACATTACTGCTATCACTTGGCTATAACTTCACTTTCCCCATAGAACTCTCCCTTATAACCAAATACAATTAGCCAAAATACATCAGCACAGATTTATTTTGAAAGATGAAATAACAATGGAATTATACTCTCTTTTTTAAAAATTATATTCTTACAGTGGAAAGAGTTTTGAAGCCAGAGGATCTGGGTATGAAACTTGTCTCTGTCACCTGTACGACCTTGAGCAACTCACAACTTCTGTTTCCTCATCTGTAAAATAAAGGAGTTGAACTACATGTCTTCAAAGGTCTCTAAATCTATGAACCTATAACACTGGTAATGTCTGAAAAAGTATGCCACATTCTGCTACAACCTCTCCCAAGAGGCATACTTGCCTGCCAGTCCTCTGAAGTCACAAATCATTCTTGTATTGATCAGAGCCCTTTCCATGTTGATTTCCTCAAAAGCAATTTCTATTAGAAGCTATTAGGGAGTTAGAGATGCCTATTTCAGTGGTTGCTGTGGATGATAGGAGGTTTTCACCTCTTGTGAATGGAAAATAAGGGGTTCTCTCATTTTTGAAAACCTCTCCACTCTGTTCTCCCTTCTGCTTTAGTTCTGAGACTTTTAAAGTCAAAGAGTGGCCTGACCTGCTTCTCCTCTCTGCTTGGGGATTCTGTAGGAACTCCTGAACTCCCCTCAGCTCTTTTCCATTTGAGGTTCTGCCTAGGGTAATTTTTCATATCCTCTGCAATAACTCAGCCCAGAGGTCTCTCACCTGTCTCCACTGAAGTTGAGTACCAAGGGTTTCTTTTTCATATTAGATAAGAGGAGGTTTTAAGATACCAGTTTCTTGAAAGATGTCCAGAAACATTATGAGGAAACTGGCTTTCAGGGACCCTTTGACCAGAATCCTGACTAAATTGATACTTTCCAAACAAGAAATATTCCTCTAACCAATTACCATCTCCCCTCCTCTTTTGACCTCCACCTTCTTTTCTACCACCCCTGATGAATTGTACCAGACGGGACAGTTTTTCTCTGCCCATCACCATACAGATCTACTTTTAGAAGAAGGCCCCATTTAATTCCCTCAAAAGGAGAGGAATCTAGGTTTCCAAAATGAAATGGGTTTCTGTTCTTTCCTGTCTCCAGATTCCCAGTGGGGAGGAAGAAGCTGGCCCTAATGATTTCCTTCTAACTCTTTTTGCATGTAATACTCACCTCTCCCCAACCACAAGAGGATAAGAAATCATTCATTGGTGGAACTATGTCCAAAAAGCCTAGAACTCTCTCACATGTTCCTCAAGGCAGGAACAAAGGATGATAGCAGTACCTGGCAGGAACCGTCTACCAAAGAGGTTGAGTCATTGGGATTTATAGAGAAAGTCAAAGCAGGAAGGAGCCTCTGAGATCATCCAATCCAGTACTCTCATTTCAAAGAAGAGGAAGTGGTCCCCTGGGAAGATAAGTGACTTGTCCAAGGTCATGCACTGAAGCTAGCTGCAGACCTGAGATTAGCATCTCAAGAATCAAGTGTTGGGGAGGGGAGCAGGAGGGGCCTTCTGACTGTAAAGTTTCACCTGACTATCCTGTGATCTGGGTAATCGAGTTCTGACTACTCCTCACAAAACCATAAATTCTGAAAATGCCAGTCTCTGTAACTTGCTTTACTCCTGTCTGCTGGGTACCCCGCTGTGACCTCCCGTGTGATTTCTGTCCCTCTCTTCTCTCCCACTAGGCGGGTAAGCGCTGAGAAGGTGAGAACCTAAAGGGAAAATCCCTTTGTGGAAGGGGATGAGAAGAAACTCTATCACTTCGTCTGGGGAAGGGGAGGTTCTGGCTGGCCATGCAAAGCACCCCGCTCCTCCTGCCTTTCTTTCTGAGGTCCGGAGGGACCCTCCAGCCCCCTAGTTATTTGTTATTATGAAGGTCTGAACAGATATATGCACGTACTATATGTGTATGTATGTATGTGTACATGCGTGCACGTGCATGTGTGCATGTGTATATGTGCGTGTGTATGAGCATATGTGTATGTATATGTATGTGTGCGTGTGTATATGTATGTGTGTGCATGTGTGTATATGTGTGTGCATGTGTATGTGTGTACGTGTATGTGCGCGTGTATGTGTAAGTATGTGTGTGCATGTGTGTATATGTATGGGTATATGAGCATGTGTGCATATGTATGTGCATGTATATGTACATGTGTATGCGTGTATGTGTATGTGTACGTGTATGTGCGCGCATGTGTATGTGTGTACGTGTATGTGCATGTATATGTATGGGTGTATGTGTGTGCATGTGTGTATGTGTATGTGTGCGTATATGTGTATGTACATGTATGTGTGTGCATGTGTGTGTATATGTGTGCATGTGTATATGTATGTGTGTACGTGTATGTGCGCACGCGTGTGTATGTATGTGCATGTGTGTATATGTATGTGTGTGTACGTGTGTGTGTACGTGTATGTGCATGTGTAGGCTAGCCACCTGATAGCCAGCCCCGCCTCCCCCTGCCCGGGCCAGTCAAACGTTCCATTCCGCTGTCTGTCCCTCCTTCTCGGCGCTCCCCCCTTTAGCCCCACCCCCTTTCTCCTCCTCCTTCTCCCTTCCCCCAAATTCTTCCCTCTATTGTTTCCCCAGCCCCAGCCCCAGCTCAGCCCCAGCCCAGCCCCAGCCCCCTCCTCTCCCGGCTCCGCCTCCCGCCCCCAGCCCTGCACTCCAGCTCGGGAGCTCAGACCCCCTCTCTCCCGAGCCCACGTGACCGGCTCCCCTGGCAGCGCCCGCCCCGCCGTCCTTCCCTCGCTCCCATTGGCCGAGGCCCCAGCCCCGCCCCGCCCCTCCCCCCTCTATAAGGCGGTGCTGGGCGGCTTCCCAGCCGCAGAGCAGTTCTCGGTCTGCTTTGTCCCTCCTTTCTGCCCCCGCCCGGCCCCCGCCCCTCCCGCCCCTCCCGGGACGGTGCACGGCTGGGACTGAGCCACCGGGGCGGAGGTAGCGCTGGGGCGGCCGCGTCTAAGCAGCGCCATGGTGAGCGCCTGGCACGGGGCACGGGAGTCTGGGGGCGGCGGGGGCTCCAGCAGCGTCCCGCGGAGCGCACGGTGGCGGGGACCGGAGGGGGAGCGGCGGGGGGCACGGCCTGGGGGTGCTGGGGAGCCTTCGCTCGCGCTAACGAGATGGAGCTGGGCAGGGGGCGCGGCCCCCCGGGGTTCGGGGCTGCGCCGCGTAGTGCTAGGGTGGGAGCGCGCAGTTCTCCCCGGAGCGGCCGCGGCGGGCACTGGGGTGGTCGTCTTTGTTCCCGCGGCCCCGGACTCCTCTGCGGAGGCATCGGGACAAAGGAAGCGGCGGCGACGGAGAGGAGGGAGCTGCGACGGCGCTATGTGCCCGGGGGGCCGGGGGCTGCGACGGCGTTGTGTGCCCGGGGGGCTCCGGGGGGCCGGGGGCTGCGACGCCTCTGTGTGCCCGGGGGGTTCCGGGGGCTGCGACGCCGCTGTGTGCCCGGGGGCTCCGGGGGGCCGGGGGCTGCGACGCTGCTGTGTGCCCGGGAGGTTCCGGGGGCTACGACGCCACCGTGTGCCCGGGGGCCGGGGGCACCATCTCGCCCCTGGGGCTGAGCCGATCCCCGGCGGGAGCGGCGCCCAGAGCCCCAGTCCCCCGGAGCGCTGCGGTTCGGCTCTGCGTCCCCTAAAGTAGAGATGCCCCTCCTGCAGAGGCTGCGCTCCCCTGCAGACGCGCCTCTCTGTCTGCTCGCAGTGTGAGCGGTCCCTCGGCGCTCAGCCTGCTCTCTGTCTCTGGCGAGGCTTAATGGGACACTTTAAAAATCCCCAAACAGCCTCGGGAGGAAGGGAGAGGCAGCCTCACCCCCGAAACCGGCTGCCCCGTCTTTCACTAGGGGCTGGTGGCTCTTGAGCAATTGCCTCGGAGTGTGTGGAGTCCGGGAAAGGTTAGTGGGAGGAGAGAGACTGGGAGATGCTCGATGCTTGCTGGTGCTGGAGGTAGGGAGCGGGGCCGGAGTGATCTTGTCCTGTCCTCTAACGAGTCAGGCTGATTAGGAGTAGGATTTGCACCAGAGGCCCAGGAAACTTACTTTAGGGTCAGGTTCCTTCTTATAGACTAGGTGTCTCTAGTGGGGGAAGGCTCAGGTTAAGATTTGGGGGATGGAACTGAGCTGACTTGAAAGAGAAAGTTTGAAAGTATTTGTGTAGCTTAAAATAATCCACCTGGCTTCCATTCGTAAGGGAATTTTTTTTTTGAAGGGAGGTGGGAAGTCTAGACTTGTGATTTCACCTCTATAAGGGCCCTTTTCCTGGTGTGGAAACTCCTACCAATGATGCAGTTTGGTCTTACTGAGTGGAGCCCTGAAAGGCTGAGTGACTTGCTCCTGATCCCACAGCCAGGAAGTCACAGGTAGATCTCACGAGGTCTTCCTGACTCCAACAGCAGACTTATATCCTCGAAGCGCCTTGTTGCCTCTAAGGGTATAAAATACAGCATAATAAGGTTTTTAGAAGGAAAAATAAACGTGAGGGTGCTATGTGTTAGACAAATACTATAGAACCCTCCTCCCGTGACAGGGTATAGTCCAATTTAGCTAGTCTAAGGTAACAGTTCTTTCCTGCTGTAACTCTCATCATGTAACTCTCAGATTTAAGTGCTTGAAGAAACAAAGGGAGAAAGGAGGGCAAGTGACTTGGATGAGGATCTGTGTATAAATTTCCCTATTCAGTTTTATATTATCTACTTTGTGGACTTTCTATGGGAAAATGTGAACCATAGGCTCTTTCTCTGGACCTCCTACTGCTGTCCGTCTGTGTGCATTCAAAGAATGCCAAGAATCTGGAGGTAAATTACATCTGATTTTTGGAACTGTGCTAAAATTTAACAATAATTCCTGATTATTCACTGTAAAATCTGTTCCAGCACCCCCACCACTCTCACCCCTCACTGTGGATAAAAATGAGTGAACTACTTAAGACAAACCAGCCCCAAATGGCTTGCTTACAGTAGATGTACCCAGTGTTGTGGCTGAAAGTGCCCCCTTAAAAACCCTGGGGAAGGAGTAGGGGAGAGAGAAGCCTGCTGCAAGCCATGTTGGTGGGGGCTGAGCTAAGTTAAAATGACAGTGGAAGCTCCCGGGATGGAGAATTCTCTTTGCAGAACTTAGCCTCTGTTAGCATTCTGGAAACCTCCTGGGGATTAATTCTAATGAACTAGCACCAAGGGGAGGGAGAAGAAGAAGCTGCCAGAAAGGAGAATGAGGAGAAAGGCCCTTTGCTGGTGCATCTGGTGTGAATTGCAAACTCACTGGCTGTGCAGCTTGTGGCTAGAGACACTAAGGCCCATCCAGAAGATTTGTTTTTTGGGGCTCTTCGTGAGGAATAGTCCTGAGCATGTAAATGGAGTAGTTTGTGTATTTAAAGGTGTCAGACCCCATCTCTTCTCCCAATTATATCTTTCGTTAACCTCCAGCAATTCAGACAACTATTCAATCTGTCTCTTGGAGCCCCCAGATAAAATGCAACTATGTTTCACAGTTAGGGATACATTTCCTAGCAAAATCCATTCCAACTCTAAAGCTTTGGAAAAGGTAGGAGAAAGGACGTGTATAGTAACCCTGAGAAGTCCTGAACATTAGGATTATTTTGTTTTGTTTTAGTTTTTTGGGGGGAGCAGTTAGAGGAAGGGGCTAAGGAAGATACTCGGGTCAATGTGAAGGGAATGATAAACTGCTTTCCTTCTCAATATTGGCCTGGCTTGAAGAAATCCCTTTTCCTTTCAAACTTCTTGGTTGCTATGACTAGATTTATAGCTCCTCTGGGGAATTTGAACATATACCATTAGATATCTTAATAATAACTCACATAGATGAAGCACTTTACAGTAGTTTTTTAATAAAGGCCATTCTTCACAACAGTCCTATGAAGTACGTAGCATAAGTATATATTTTCCATCGTTTCTGGTCCTTCCCCAGGAAACATAGGGATCTAACCCTGGCTATTATGATGGATGTGGTGTGACTTGCAAAACTCCATTTTCTGTCCCCTGTTCCAATTGACTTGGTAAATTCCTCAGAAGGATTTCACAGAAATTGACAGATAAAGTCATAACTCTGTTTCATAATTTTTAAATTAGCAGAGGGGCAGAGTAGGATAGAAAAAAGACATTTTAAACTCCAGGCCAGTGAGATTGACTTTGAATCCTGACAGAATTCTAGAATGTATTATTACAGAGATGGTAATCAATATCTAGCATTGTGGCTCAGTCATGTTTCAGTCCCGTCTGACTCTTTGTGATCCCCTTTGGGGTTTTTCTGGGCAACGATTACTGGAATGGTTTGCCATCTCCTTTTACAGGTAAGGAAAGGGAGACAAATGGGGTTAAATGACTTGCTCAGGGTCCCACAGCTAGTAAGTGTCTGGGGCCAGATTTGAACTCAGGGAAGAAGAGTCTTGCTGACTCCAGACCTAGTGCTTTATCCACTGCTACACCTAGGTCCACCAGCATCTAGCATAGGATAAAGTAATCACAGAGAGCCTGCATGGCTTGACCCAGAACGGTCGTACCAAACCTTTTAAACTAGTAGATCAGGAGAATACTATAGATACAGTTTTTTTCTATCTTATTTTCTTGGATATCTTTTGTTTTTATATTACCTTCATTTCTGAACCATCCTTTTAGCAGGAATAAAGGGAGGAGGAGGAAATCATTTCTTAAAACCAATCAACACCAACAATTTGAAAATATATAAAAATATTCTAAGGTCCCTTACCTCTGTAAAGAAAAGATTTGTCTAGATTGCCCAATGCTTTGCTTAAAAAAAATAAAAGTCTAATGCTCTTTTTTGTGGAAAAATCACTAAAGGTCATCAATCAAAGGTTGAATGGCCATGTATTGGGTGAGTTTATTGTAGAAGAGTTTTTTAACAAGCATAAGTTGAACTATAGGGCTGCTGGGGGAACTTTCTAACTCTGAAATTTGGTGATGTGCCATCTACACCTACATCCTAACTGGCCATTCCTGGACTTCCATTCCTGCGGGAAGAGGGAGACCCTGGTTGCTAGTATAGTGTAGCCTGTCAACAAACACTTAAGTGTCTGCTATGTGCCTGAGGGGCAGCTGGGTGGTGAAGTGCTTAGAAATCTGGGCCTGGAGTCAGAAAGACCTGAGTTCAAATTTGACCTCAGACACTAACTGTGTGACCCTGGGCAAGTCATTTAACCTTGTTTGCCTCAGTTTCCTCAGCTGTAAAATGAACTGGAGAAGGAAATAGCAAATGAAAAGAGTTAGAGATGCTGGAAAATGACTGAACAACAAAAATATGTCTGGTGCGCGGGATACAAACAGAGGCTGGTCTCAAGGACCTTACAGTCTAATGTTCTAAAAGTGGGAAGAGGGGGGCACTTTATCCAAAGTAATCCAACAATCAAAACCCCTCTGTATTTGTTAACTTGTTTCTTTTCCTTGCCCTGTGGTTTCTTCACCCAAATACTTGCAGGCAGTGCACTGTGGTGGAAAGAGAACTGATTCTGGAGTGAGAAGGTGTGTGTTTCAGTCCCACCTCTAACACTTAACAGTGGCATCTTGGGCCAGGCATTTAAACTACCTGGGCCTCAGGCACCAGTGCTAGAACCCTAGTCTTTTGGGCTGTCTTCCTCCCTACTACATCTACTGTCTTCTATGGGGCAGCTAGGTGGTGCAGTGGATAGAGCACCAGTGCAGGAGTCAGGAGAACCTGAGTTCAAATCTCACCTCAGACACTTGACACTCACTAGCTGTGTGACCTTGGGCAAGTCACTTAACCCCAATTGCCTCATCCTGGGTCATCTCCAGTCATCCTGATGAATATATGGTCACTGGATTCAGATGGCTCTGGAGGAGAAGTGAGGCTGGTGACCTGCACACCCCTCCCTCACTCAAAAACAAAGTCAAGTGCAAGTCATGTCATCATTTCTCCGATGGCATGGTCTTCTTTGGCAACGAAGGACGAACACACACTGTCTTCTTCCAAAGGATCAGGAAACTTGGGAGAGAGTCATGAGAGCCAAAGGGCTCCCCCTTCAATCTGTCCCCCTCTGCTGCAATAGTGTCCTGAGTTCATAATTCCAGAGAATATATATGCTCAGTCCTGAGCTTGGCTGGAAGTGGCACTCCCCCCTGCATTCAGCAGGGAGAGTCCTGATCTCTGAAGACAGAAAACGGAGAGACAGAGTCCCTGATAAATGGTTCCTCAAGATTCATCTTTTCCTGTGCCAGCTCTGTGGTGGTGAGTTTTACCACTATCCTTAAACCTGAGTTGGCATGCCACCAACTAAATTAAATGCTCAGCTACTTTGCTAAGCTCTAGGGGATACAAAGAAAGGGGAAAAAAAAAACCAAACCCAGTTCCTGTCCTCAAGGAGCTCGTGTTCTAATGAGGGGGTGGGGAATACAACCACATGCAAATAACTCAGGTGCTAAAAGTTCACATTTTAAAAATGGATGCAATTATGTTTTTTCTTTTGCAACTCATGAAGATAAAATGGATAGGAGGGCAGCACAGAATTTCACAGTTTAAAAAAGCCACAACTCACATTAAAACAATTCTGCAGGCTATGTAGTTAATGCAACCTGAGTTAGAATCTGTGGTGTCTGTTTCTGACTGGTGTCTTTTCTGAGCAGGCCCAGGTGTCAAGTTTGGTTTTCATTCTCAGGGTCTGATCTCTGCAGTCTCTCCAGAAAAAGGCCCCAGTTTTCCAGGTCCTTCGGGAACTGTTTGCAGCCTGAAGTCCAGTCTTACAAGGGTTTTGCAATAACAGACTAAGGGGTGGGTCAGGGTCCTAGATTTAGAGACAGAAGAGGCCTGGAGCAGTCATGCAGTACAAACCCTCACTTTATAAATAAGGAAATTGAGGTTCTGAGGTAAAAGTACCTTGCCTCACGTCACATTGTGGCCAAGCTGAGATTTTCACCAGAGTCCTCCAATTCCAAATGTATACTTGGCATACATTTCACTGTGGAGGAATGCAGGCAGCTCCATAGAGGATAGATTACAGGAGGAACTGAGTTCAGTTCTCCCCATGAACACTAGTTATGTAATCTGGGACAATTCATTTGACTTCTCTGTACCTCAGTTTCCTCATCTGTAAAATGGAGATAATATCACCTGCCTCGCAGGGTTGTTGTGAAGATCAAATGAGGTAAAGCACTTCGCAAATCTTAAAAGTGCTAAAAAAAAAATCCTACCTGTTATTCTTTATTAAATCAGGAAGTGACCTTAGAGACCATCTAACTTTACTTTACAAATTAGGAAACTGACACCCAGAGGGATAAAGAGACTTATTTAAACCAACATCTTCTGACTCCGAATGGAAGCCCTGGTGGAAGAGAAAGTCACCTTCGCTTTTTAGGTGATGGCTAATAGCATCTCAAACCTGGCAAGCCTTTGAGATAAGCTATGTGGTGACCTCCTCAGTATGCCTGCTTCTGCTTCTGCCACTTCCCTTTCCCCTCCCCCACCACAGCATTGATTCTGAAGGGTCAGGATTTTTTTCAGAGGTTCTCACAGAAGGCCATGTGCTCTCCCTTTCTCTCTCTTGGGAGAAACAGCTGATTGAGCTTTCCAATTAGCTTTGCCTGTGGTTAGTTCCTCTGCCTGCTGTTCAGGCAGCCTTTTCAAGAAGCCATTTGCCAAAAGGCTGCTTAGCTCTTAGTGCCTCACACCCCCTCTTCCTCTTTTAAGATGCTTTGTAGCAACAGATTGTCAGGACCCTCAGCGAACACAAGGCCACAAGGCGTGATTCTAAATGGTTGCCTCATCCTCTGTGTGAAGGGAACCAGTGCAGACAAGCCCACTTAGCCACAGGACCTTGTCCAGAGAGGAGATCAGAGAGGTTTCCTGAAACCACCCCCAGCCCTCTGCTAGCAGGGAACCCAAAGCCAGCTGGGACCTGCATTGGAGTTCAAATATCAACCCTCTATGTTACCTGGCTTTGGAAGGCAAAGGGTTATTTTGCATAAACCTGAGCTCTCCTTGTCCCCACCCTTCAGATGCCTGTCATGATAGTCAAGATAGAATCTTTAAATTAGGAGTTCTTAATCTGGGATCCATGAATTTAAAAAAATATATTTTTTTATAACTATAATCAATTATAATTACTTTCTTTTGTAATCTGTGTACAGTTATGTTTTCCACATCGAAAGGTTGAGGGATGTGACATTCCCCTAGATCTGGAAAATCCATGTAAAATTTTTTGGTCCTTCATACCAGAGAAATCTGAATTTTTTCTTTTTCTTTTATGGGTGTTTACAGTGCCTTATTGTAAAATTTGAATTGATATTATACAAATACTATGCATATATTTTTATTTCTGAGTTTCCAGATTTTTTTCTTTGTCGTCTGCTGCCCTTTTCATGTTGTCTGCAACTTCCACAAAACTTCCCAAAAATTCCCATTAAGTTTCTTATGCCGATCCATGATATATCAAACCAAGATGGGGAAAGTCTCAATGTGGAAAGGATAACCATATTTTATTTTAGGCATTTTAAAACATTCAGAAAAGGGGTCCATAGGCTTCAGTAGACCACCATGATATGAAGGAAGTTAAGCATCCCTACTTTGAAGGAATTAGCCTTTACTGAGCTGCTTGGGGTTGTCAGATGGGTCAGGATAAATCTTCAAAAGTCTCACCTTCCAGCTCCCTATGGGATGGTGGAATGCTCCCTTCCTCTCCCTCCAAATGGGAGGCGGCAGTGAGACTTGATGTAATGAGAATCCTCCAGTCTATTTTGAACCCTGCTTGAGTCCACATCCCTCCTGACTCCAGGGAAGCCGATCCAAGCCGTGCTGCCTGACTGAATGCCTCCTTTCCCCTCCTCCACTGAGTCCCTTCCTTTTCTTCCCCCATGCCCTAGCTCCTTAGATGATGCCTGTATCTTTCAGCTAGTTGCTAGTGACATGGAAGACACTGGTTTAATTGGAGACAGTTTTGGCCAGGTTTTCCCCTGTCCTTGCCCATCTTATTTCCATTGTTTGATTTCCCATTTCCTGCCAGCTCTGGGACGGATGCTTGATTTCCCTCCCCGCCTTTGCCTCCCAAATAGAAACAGGCTGGTGTTTAACTTGCTTCTCTTTCCAGGGGGGTGGGTAGCATGCCCTGTCGTGCTATTGAAGGCAAGGCCTGGCACTGCTTTTGTGAGCCCAGCAAAGAGAAGAAAGATTGGGGTCATGATTGTCTCTGTGAAATGTGAAAAGATTGTTGCTTCGGGGCCAAGAAAAGAAAGATAAAAGGAAGTGGGTATAAAGTATTGGGGGAGGGACTTGGGTTAGATACTAGGAAATAATGTTTTATACAAATTGGTAAAAAGCTGTTCCACATAGGTTGATGGTAGCTCTGCAGAGAGGTGTCTTTTTAGTGTCCCTTCCTTATCCCAAGATTCCAAAGCACCTGATATTTAGCCGCAAGCTATTCTGGTTTGGAGCTGTGTATGTGAAATTTAGGGCCAGCAGCTTTGGGAAAGAGGACAGAGGTGACCTAAGCAAAGCAGTGAAATGAGCCCTTAATGCCATTCAGCCCATGATTGGCTGAACATCTCAGTTTTTAGACCCAGCTGCCATCTGGCCTGTAGAAGCAGAGAATCCGAAAGGGATTCCCAAGGAGAATTTCCTGTCACAAGTGAGCAAAGACAGAGCTGCTGAAAGTTGTTCTCTACTTTCCTCATGGTCCAAGTGGAAATCTGACCTCATCACTCACCAACAAGCATTTCTTAAATATATTTTTATTATGTTAAATATTTCCCAATTATATGTAAAAAAAAAAGCATTCAGTTTTCAAAATTTTGAATTCCAAATTGTCTCCCTTCCGCTCTTCCCCTGTCCTCGAGAAGGCAAGCAGTTTGATAACTATTATATATATGAAATCATGCAAAATGTATTTATTTCCATATTAGCCACATTGCAAAAGAAAACTCAGAAAAAAGCAAGAAAAGTAAAGATTTTCAGTCTAGGTTCAGAGTTCATCAGTTCTGTCTTTGGAGGTGGACAGCATTTTTCATCATGTGTCCTTTAGAATTGTCCTGGATCATTATCGTAGATCAGAATAGCTGAGTCATTTGCAGTTGATTTTAGAGTATCGCCGTCACTGTGTACACTGTTCTCTTGGTTCTGCGCTCTTCTCTTTGCATGAATTCATATTAACGTTCCCAGGTGTCTCTGAAACCATTCTGCTTGCCATTCGTTAAAGCACAAGAGTATCCCTTCACAATTGTATGCCACAACTTGTTCAGCCATTTCCTAGTTGATGAGTACCCCCTCCATTTCCAGTTCTTTGTCGCCATAAAACAAGCTGCTATAAATGTTTTTGCACATAAAGGTTCTTTTCCTTTTTTTGTCTCTTTGGGATATAGACCCAATAGTGGTATTGCTGGGTCAAAGGGTATATACAGTTTTGTAGCCCTTTGGGCATAGTTTCAAATTGTTCTTCAGAATGGTTGGACTGCTTCATAACTCCACCAACAGTGCATTAGTGTCCCAGTTTTTCCACATCCCCTCCAACATTTGTCATTTTATTTTTCTGTCATGTTAGCCAGTCTGAAAGGTGGGAGATGGTATTTCAGAGTTTTAATTCTCATTTTAAGCAATTTTTTTAATGTGACTATTGATAGCTTTGATTTCTTCTTCTGAAAATTTCCTTCAGCAAGTATTTATTAAGGGATTCCAAGAAGGGCAAAACAAAAAAAAACAAAAAAAACCAATCTCTGTACTCTCCAAGGTTACAAGTGATCTTTTAATTAATTTAATTTAATTAATTTAATTTTAATTCTCAATCCTTATCCTTCATTTCTCTTCCTTGTCCATGCCTCTTTAACATTTGACACTGACTATTCCTTATTGATTTTTATGACACTGTTTTTTCTTGGGTCTCCTACCTCTCTAACTGCTCCTTCTGTCTCCTTTGTGAGATCAACCTCTCTATGCTACCCTGTAATCCCTAAGGCCCTATTTCTAGATCCTCTCATGTTTTATTTATCCCCTCTTACTGACCTCATCAGTTCTCTTGGGTTCAGTTATCTCCATGTAGACAATAGCTAGATCCAAACATTCAGCCTTTGCTCTAGGCATCTATCACTAAATGCCCATTGGACATTTCCAACTGGCTGTCATCCAGGCATCTTACGTTGGACCCATCTAGAACAGAACTCATTCATTCTCTTTCCCTGGAAACCTGCCCCCTCTTTCTAACCTCTCTGTTTTTTTGACCTTTTGGATTCTCTCTGTCCTCCTTCAGTCTCTATGACACAGTCATCCCTCCTAGTCTTCCTACCCTCTGTTCCTCAGTTTCTTTTGCTGGATCATATCTGTGTCCTGATCCCTAAAACTTTGGTCTTGACCTTTGTCCTTGAATATAGCACTCCTCCCTACTCCAGCCATTTTAACTGTCTGTTCCACATGGCTGGAACTCTGCCTCCTGATCTCCACCTCCTGGCTTCCTTCAAGTCTCAACTAAAGTCCTACATTCTCCAAGAGACTTTCTCAGTCCTCCTTTATCTTAGTGCCTTCCCTTCAAGGTCATCTCCAAGTTACTGCATCTCCACCCTGTTTGTACATAGTTTGCATGCTGTCTCCCTCACTGGGCTGTAAGCTCCTCGAGAGCTAGGCAGCTTTTTGCCATTTTTTTGTATCACTAGCATTTAGCACAGTGCCTGGCATATAGTAGGTTCTTTAACAAATGTCTATTACTTGATCTGATTTGACTCTACACCTTCTTTCAGTGATTTCATCAGCTGCCATGGGTTTGTTGATCTGAATCTTGTCTAATTGTAATCTTTCTCCTGCATTAATTCTGCAGTCCCGGCTGGTTGCTTGGTGTCCTATAGATGTCTCAAATTCAGCATGTTATCTTGCTCCTCCTTTCCTCCAAATTTCCAGCCTTTCACTCTTTCATTGAAGACACCCCCATTCTTCTAGATACCCAAATTCCCTGAATTGTTCTCCACTCTTCCCCACCACCACCACATCCAGTTGGATTTAAAACCTTGTTCCTTGTACCTCTATAATCTCCTGTCTGTCCTCTTTTCTCAGCTTACATAGCTATCCTTTTCCATATTGCAAAAGCAGTAGTGCTGTCTTTACTTTTAGTCTCTCTCCTCTAATGCATCTGCCAGACTCCTAAAGCACAAGGGTGAACGTGTCAACTCCACACCCAGTTCCAGAAACTTTAGTGGTTCCCTACCGCATCTAGAATAAAATGCAAATACCTTAGCTTGGAATTTAAAGTCTTTCAAAACCTGGCTCAAGCCTATCTTTCCAAATGTAATTGCACATGACTCCTTTTCAGGCATTCTCCATCACATCCAGACTAGCCTGTTTGCTGTTCCCCGGCATAGTACTACTGTCTCCCAGCTCTGAACATTTTCTCTGCTTAGAATGTACTCCCTCATCATTGGCACCTCTTAGAATGCTTCATCTTACATACTATAAACATTTATTAAGTACCTACTATTTACCAGGCACTGTGTTAAGCACTGAGCATACAAATAAGAAAATAAAAAGCAGCTCCCACCCTCGAGGAACTTACAGTTGAATGGGGGGAAGACAATAGGAAAAAGGAAGTTGAAGGGAGAGGAGAAAAGTGGCTACGGAGGACCCTGGATGAAGGTGGTGGTGGAGTTGAAACCAAGCAGAGTAGTTGATTCCAAATGAAGGCTTTAATTTTGAGCCTTCTATAAAAAGAGGCTATAAAAGGAATTTTTTGTTCTGCCCTTACAGCCCTCCAGTCAAAGAGGCAGAAACAATTGAGGGTACTCTACACCTTCTTTTATTGATTTCATCAGCTCCCATGGGTTTGTTGATCTGAATCTATGTAATTTTAATCTTTGTCATGCATTGTAATTCTGCAGTCCCAGCTGGCTGCTTGGTGTCCTATAGGTGTCTCAAAGTCAGCATGTTATCCATTATCTGGTTTGATAACCCTACTGGGAAGTTCTGCCTCATGTCTAATTTAACGCTGTCCATTTTTTTTTCTTAAATTTCATGGATTAAAAATCCAAAAAATAATTTGGAGCTCACTTAAGTCAAAAGCATCCTGGACATCAACTATTACACATGATGCCCATAATGCTTTTGACTTGAGTTAAGTGAGCTCCAAATTGTGTTTTTGTGGTAAACTGGAGACTGTTGTTACCAGCTACCCAGAAGGGGTTTATGTAGCTCAGCATTTCCAAAACTAATTTGGCCTCAGAATCCTTGGGCTTGAAATATACAGACAGAACCTTGGAGAGGGGGAAGGATGGCGCATTCCCTGGAATAAAAGGGGGTCAAGGACGCTTTAGGGCAAAAGAGAACAAAGTAAGCCTTTTTAAATGAAAAATTACTGCATACAATAATACTTCTACCTCCAAAAGTAGGTCTCTCCACTATTAATGAAAGTCACTAGCATCAACACTTCTTTCCCTACATAACTACTTCTATTGCTTTTAGGAAGGACTCCACTCAAGATTAACACCTTGAGGGTAAGAACAATATCTTTTTAAAACATTTTTTTCATTGTACCCATAATGCCTTGAATTTAGGGGATGCTTTAAAAATAGTGTTTGGATTATATGTGATGATGGGGAAATGAAAAGGCTTCCTCCAGTTTTCACATGGGAAAGGGAAACACACCCTCCTCTTCATATATATGTCAACCTTTTTTGTTAGGGGAATGTGCCCCTCTCTAGTCCACCTTTCGTGCAGCTCATACAGTAACTTCCTGGTGTGTATGGGGTGCTCAGGGAGGACTAGTACCTCTGGTGTGAAGGCTTGCTGAGTCCTTCTCAGGGCTGCTCATCCATCTTTGGTGTCTACCTGGCACTCAGCTCTCACCTGTGACGCCAGGAAGTGTTGCATGTGCAGTAAAACTCTTTTGGCAGACAGGCTAAAACAAGTTGAAAATAATCAGCAGGCCTCAAAAACCCCTCAGTGAGTTGGAGAGGTGTCTCCCCCAAGCATGTGAAGACTTCTCCTGGTGGCCTGGACAGATGAGAAGAGTTTGTTCCAACAGTTATGAAGGCAGCAGAAGCTTATGCTCTGGAATGCTTAGTGCTTGGTCAGAGATCAAAGATGCCAAGGTCATCCGCTGCATCCTGGGCCATCACCAGTTTCCAAGACTTTTTACCTTGCCAGTGGACTTTGATGACTCTGAAAAAAAGAATGAGACTGACAATTTTGTGCAGCTTTCCCTCGCTTAAATTCAGTTCACCCATGAGTATAGACATCACCCTGTGATCTCCTAAGATTATGTCTAAGCATGGAGTTTCTCTCTTCAAAAACCTCCATTGTTCCCCTGTTGCCTCTAGGATCAAATACAAAAGTCCTCAGCCTCGCATAGAAGGCTCTCTCCAGATGGTCTCAATCTATCGCCTGTCCTGCTCATTCCATTTGTAGTTAGACTGCACGATTTGACTTAACATTTCAGTCTCCTTCTCTACAAACTTCTCTCCCATTCCTGGAGTACACATCCTCTTTTCTCATCTCTTTCATTTGGACTCCCTTTTTCTTCCTCCAGGGCTCAGTTCAGGTACCACATTTCCCCATGTCTTTACCCCAATAATTGTTAGTACATTCTCCTTCAAGTTTTCCTAGATTACTTTGCTCTAATATTAAAGAATATGTCTTACTATGTCTTATTTATACCAGTTTTCATGTTGTTTTTCCCTAGCAGAATGTTAGTTCCTTGAGGGCAGGAATGATTCCAGAACCTGAGGCACTTGGTAAAGAAACAACAGCTTATATTTATCTTAGGTTTTTGCCCACAGCAACCATGTGTGACAGGTCAGAAACTAAGACAGTGTGGTACCATGGAAAGAGCACCAGATTGAATCAGATTGGGGCTTGAATTTAGATACTTGTGTTTTCCTTGACAAGTCACAGCTTCAGTTTCCCCAGTTGTAAAATGAGACCAATTAATGAACAGATTACCTTCACAGGGTCCTTGTGAGGAAGCCTACTGAGAACCCCATTGCCCTGTCTCCCCTTTTGCTTTTTTGTTGTTTAATTGAGTAAACAGTGGGGACAGAGTGAGGATCAAATGGGGATGGTGGATGTGAAAATGATTTTTGGGTTGTTTTTTAAAATTTATTTATACAAGTATTTATGTCTCTGTCCCACTGTTCACTCAATTAAGCAACAAAAAGGCAAAATTAAACCCTGATAACAACGATGCATAACCCATCGAAACAAATTCTCAAATTGCCCATGTTCAAAAATATATGCTTGTTCTGAATTTTAAGTCTCGCCTCTGTGACAGGAGGTGGAGAGCATGTTTCATATTCAGTCCTCTCTACTTGTGTTTAATAACTGCATTGATCACAGTCCTAGTTTTTCAAGGTTGTTTTTCTTTGTAATTGTTTTTCTTTGAAATGTTTTTGTCACTCTAAATTGTTCTACTTCACTCTGCACTAGTTCATACAAATCTTTCCAGTTTCCTCTGAAACTGTCCATTTCATCATTTGTTATGGTGTAATAGTATTATATCATATATGATAATTTGCTTAGTCATTTCTTAATAGGCAGACACCCCCAAGCCATCCGGTTTGGGGCTACTGTGCAGAAAGCTTCTATAAATATTTTTGTACATATGGATCCTTTCTCTTTGATCTCTTTGAGGTATATGAAAATGATTTGATTAAAATATTGAATATTTTACAGCAGCAGTTCCTTGGAGTTAAGCCTTAAAATACCAACTTTTGCTGTTATTTCAAGAAACATATTCATCTTCCTAACTTTACTGACTCTTATTCCTCCAGGTCTGTAACCTTGTTTACCCTCAACTCTTTCCTCCATCCAGTCAATTATCCATTCTTGTTGATTGTACTTTCATGCCATCAAAGAAATGCATCCCCTTCTTTGCACTCACACAGCCTCTTGGCTAAGCTATTATGCCAGCCTCCCAACTCGTCTTCTTGTCAAGTCACTTTCTTTTCAGTTTATCTTCCACACAGCTGCCAAAGTGATATTTCTAAAGCACAAGTCCATGTCGCTCTTTCAACCAAAACCTCCATTGGCTCTCTCTTACTGAAATAGATATTGCAATTTAGCATTGAAATCCCTTTGTCATCTGTTGCTAGACTACTTTTTTAGACCTCTTATACCTTGCCCTTCTTTGTGCACTAAAGACTAGCCAAAGGGGTTAACCATGCTGTGCTTCACACACAATACTACATGGATCCCTTGAATGCATTCCCTTCTGCTGGGACACCTGGTTTCCTTCAAAGTTCAGCTTAGGTGTCATCTCCCACTTGAAGTTTCTCTTATTTCTAGCATCCCCTTCTGGAAAATTATTTGTATTTACTTGGTCTATATACACACTTAATTGTGTGTATGTATTATTATTTCATCTGATAGAATGTAAGCTCTTTGAAGGTAGGGGCTTTCATTTTTTGTTACTGTTGTTTTGGCATTCCTAGTGCTTAGCAAAGTACTTGGTACGCAGTAGACACTTAATGGCTCCTGACTGATTGTCCCTTTCTTGATTCTATTAGTGCAAATTCAAGCTCCTGGGTAATTTTACTTCCTGGTTAAGGGGAAATTCCCTGTTGAACAGTGATTGGAAACTGGCTGCTTCCCTGCTTGCTTCGATTCCTACAGTAAAAACCAGGGGATAGGAAATAACTTCCTTATTCTCTGGAGACAAAACTCTATCCTCAGAGGTTAATCAACTTGCTCAGAGTCACACAGTATGTCAGGAGGATTTGAACTTAGTTCTTCCTGTCTAAGGCTAGCTCTCTATCCACTATGCCATGCTGCCTCAACAACCTAATATCAGAAATTTTGGCAAACCTGTTTTCCACACTCTAATATGAATCTTCAGTTCTAGTCAAACTGACATCTTTTCTTCTCAGACATTGTCACTCCCTGTGCTTGAATATGATACATTGAATATAATGCTCTCATCCTCTCATTGCTTATCTATAGGTGCGATTTACCTACCTTTCAGTCAGACTTCTTAACCCTACTCCTTTGGAAGCCTTCCCTTACTCTCCTGATTTATATTACTTTCATATTACTATATATTTATATGTGATAATGTATCACATCAGTTGTGTTCTATAAATGTTTGATTTAGCAAACCTAGTGTTTCCAGTCAGACTATGGCCACTACTATATTTTTTATTTTTGTATATGATGTACCAGATACTCAAATTACTTGTTGACTGATCTGCAAAAAAAAAATTTTACATGTAGCTTTATTTTAGGACCAAAGGCAGAAGTTTGACCTTTTTCCTTATGACATTAAATGCCACTGAATCAAAGTTTTATTTATGTCTAATGTAATGTAAAAACCATCACTGTCTCCATTTATTGAAGCTAGCTGCATGGTTGCACTAAATCACAGAAAACTTCCACAGCTATCAGATCTTTCCAGTTATCTGGTTTTTAATGGTCTGTTATTTAGCTAAAAGTGATCAAGTTACCAAGTAGATTGAACAATCTTGCTTCTGGTGGTGAACAGCTGGCTTTTTATTCCCCTTAAACTAAAACAGGAGTGAAGGAAGAAAATGGCATTTGGGTAGAATGGGAAAGCTAATCGTTTAAAGACTAGGATTTCTCTTCCAGAGGAAAAAAAAAGCCAAATCATCTGATACCCATAGTGAGGACAACCTACTGTGAATGGATAGCCAGGATTAGGAAATGGTTAATTTATAAAGCTGGACTCAAATCAAGTCATTCTGGAGCAACTTACTATGGATAGCTGTGATTAGAAAGTGGTTATTTTATAAAGCTGGACTCAAATCAAGACTCTTGGAGTAATGGAGTGGCAGTTGTTGTAATAGTTTTTGCTACCATTTGGAAATTAATGGGATGCAAATGTAGCTCCATTCACTCCTATCTTGCTTTCTGTTTCAGGACATGCTTATGCAAACCGGACCACGTTAAACCCACAGAAGTGGTAGGACTACCATTTTAACTTGTGAGCTGACCAAGAACTGACCATGTCTATTATGGACCACAGCCCCACCACTGGAGTGGTTACTGTTATCGTCATTCTCATCGCCATCGCAGCCCTGGGGGCCTTGATCCTTGGCTGTTGGTGTTACTTGCGCCTACAGCGTATCAGCCAGTCAGAAGACGAAGAAAGCATCGTAGGTGATGGAGAAACCAAAGAACCCTTCCTTTTGGTCCAGTATTCAGCTAAAGGTCCTTGTGTGGAGAGAAAAGCGAAGCTGACCCCTAATGGCACAGAAGTCCATGGCTAAGCTAACCTTGGCACAGATGCTCGTGGGTACTAAGCCTTGCATACAACCAGCAGAAAGAGTGGAGAACCACAATCTGGACGTGCTGCTCTCTCAGAACTGAGTTTCAATTTCACATTATGGGTTTTGTCATTGCATGCACTGAGACTTGCGTCCTGACCCTGGGAGCTGGCTAACCTTCCTGGTGGGTGCTGGCCACTGCAGGCAGTGGCCAGACCAGGCCCTGCTGGTGTAAAAGGAATCAAGCGTTTTTGTTACTTGAATGTTTAGCTGAGCCGTTTTGGATGGAGTTACTACTGTAATGTGAACTAGCTAACAAAGCTGTGAACTGCAAATAGGCACCAGAAGCACTTGGTTTGGTTGGGTTTTTTTCCTTTTTTTAAAAAAATAATATAGCACATGGAGCTGCTGGTCTGAAGTTATTGTAATGGTAAACTCAGTACTAAAGACTGAGCCCCACGACCATGGACAAGGTTCTAATCGTGGAGAGCCCAAGCTGCCATCGGCTGGCTAGTTAGGATTCACATGTAAATATGTAAAGAAAGAGCTGTTGTTTATAAGTCCCGTGGGTAACTTTGTAGAAAACAAGAGATGATGCTTATTATTATTAGAATTTGGCTTCTGTTTGCAGGAAGCAGTGGGCCAAAAAACAAAAACAAAAAAAAACATGCCTCTCTCCTGTATTGGGTAGATTAGGCTGTTAACTATGAATATTGTTAACGTTCGCTGTATAACTATTGCAAGGAAGCTGCTGTATTATCTGGGAGCCAGTGAAGGATGTAATCTACACAAGGAGAGTCCAGAAGGTTACCAGGCTAATTTAGAGCAGCAGAGCAGTTTTTCCTGTGTGTTTTTCAAAGCATGTTAAAAGTACAGAAATGTCTTTTCCCTACAACAGGCATTACTTAGTGCTAGCCTGCTTTAATTACTATAATTTACATGTGAAGATAGGAAATCTACTTTTAGTCTAAACAAACTCAACTGTCCCAGTATAGACAGCAACAAACTATTTCCTGCTATTTAATGTTTTCTGAACTGGAAGGGAATGGCAAAAGAGGCTTAAGTCTTTTTTTCTTTTCAGAAACAAAATTTCTAATTACTATCCCACCAATAGGTATTGAATTTTACTGTCCTCAGCAAATCAGCATAAGCATGGCTGGGATTCTCTAATCAGGCTTCAAATATTCAGTAAGCATGTGATAAGCTACAGGCAAGCATCCTGATGTTCATTCAGAAACCACTTTTCTGTGTGTGTATATGCAATTTAATGCTTATCAAGTACTATAGGGATAACTAATGAAGTTTAGGAGGTAAAGATTTCTGTTCTCTAAATAATGACATTAATCACAATCTAACCAGCTTCCCGCCTTAAAAAAAAATACAACAACAAAAAAAAAAAACAAAGTTTTAACCCATTGTCTAAGTCACTTTATGTACACTGGTGTGAATTTTGCAGTAGAATAGTATAGATTTGACCAGGCACAGTGAGGATTTTAATGTTAGTGTTAATTTAAGCATTAGTGATTAAAAAAAATCAGTGCCCAACTTTATTTTTTAAGAATCACTAAAGATTAGCCACTATGAATTAAGCAAATAAAAATGTGAAAGTGACCTGAGCACAGAACTGTGGTGGGGAAGGCTGAGTATGTACTAAGCAAATAGTAGTAATGTTAAAAAATCAAACTAAAATGGATTTCCATCATTCCTTCTTGTTTTTAAAATTTTGTTTTGATGGGAGGGATTGAGATTTTAGAGCAAGGGTCCTTTACCTTTTTTATCATGGGCCCCTATGGAAGTCTCTTTAAACCTTTGGTATCCTTCATCAGAATTTTTTTAAATGCCTAATATAAAATACATAAGATTACAAAGGAAACTAATTATATAGAAATAGTTACCAAATAAATTTTTTTTTAAAGTTCATGGTTAAGAACTCCTGTTTGCAGTAAAGGCTTTATTGGGATACTAGTCAAATAGAGTCACACTTCATTAGAGTCCCAAGTTGGGGATGCTGGAAAGTACTCTAGGTTTAAGAGAAACAACTGTAAGTGCAAATATAATGGCTACTTATGGCTCATGAATTAAAGGCAGAACTAACATCCAAGCCCAAGGATTAAAGGAAAAGGGTGGGGAGGTGTGCAAGCTGAAGATGAGCAAATCCTAGAATGGAGAGCCATTTACTTTATTACATCAAAAACTTCTTAAGCTTTCTACCTCTTCGTCATTTGCTCTGTAGGGAAAAACAGTCCCTAGATTCAGGTAGCTAGCAAGGTAATCCAAAGGCAACTTCATATTTGCATATTATGGAGCATGGTGAGGTCATCTAACAAATTCCTTTAACTGCTCTGTTTTTTAAAACCATGTCTGGCTTTTTCAAAATACTGTTCATTTCTCCAGATTTTAGGGATATACTTTGTTTTCTTTCACTTGCTCACCAGAGAGAAGTTTTACCTTTGCTTTTTATTTTTAAAATCAGACTTCTTAAATACAGACAGTATTTCATGGATAGTAGCATTACCACTTCTAGACTGAAGCTCTGCTTAATGGAAATACCAATAAAACTGGCCAGTAAAAAGGCCAGGCAAAAAAAAGCAGCTTTTGCCATGCTCACCAATCAATAAATATTTAGCTTGTAAGCCCTTCAATCACTTGCGTAGTCTGAGGATTGACTAACCTCCCAAAGCAACTCTAAATGGTTTATCATCTTAAAACCTCCTGAACAGGTGACAAGGAATGATTAGAAAACCATAGTAGGGGAAATGCTAGAATTGTTTGTTATTGTCACAAATAGGAACTTTTTTTTTTCAGTTTCTTATCCTCAAGGACCTGTACTACTGTTTTGGTCTCAAACCTACCAAGTTTGTGCAATAAATTATATAGGGAATGTTTCCCCGAGTTGAATGATCATCCACTTTGATTTTCTAGACCACTGAGAAAAATTTTTATTTACAATGAATTTCAATAAAATTTGCATAAATTATCTTCCCAGTATACAACTGTCCCTTCTGATTTCTTCATATTAAATTAAAAATCAATCTGTCCTATTTTCATTATTCTGTTCAGAAGCCATAGGAGAACTCATATTAGTGGCAAGTTTGTTCTCTCGTGACTGGAGTTCAGTTTCATGGGAAAGTATCTCTTGTAGAGTATTAGATTTTTCAGACTCTTCTTTATTTTCTAATTTTCCTTCCATTGTTGCTACCAGGATTTTCAGTAAAGCATTTTCAGTTAAAAGGTTTTCTGATGCATCCGCTAATTCTCGAAGCTTCAGCGCCATCTCCTCCAGCTCCCGGGTTTTCTGCTCATAGAGGGCCTCTAACTGCTCACTGTGAAGCTGAAGAACGCTGTGTTGCTTTTCCAGCGTTTGTTTTTGTTTTTGAAGTCTATGTTTATCTCTCCTGGCATCTGAAAGTTGGGATTCCACTTGGGCTTGAGCCTGGTGAAGAGCAGTGATTTCTGCTCTTAATTTGTGAATCTCTTTCTCTAGGTGGGATATGTGTCCTTTCTGTAACACTGCTTCATTCTGAAGACGTTCTTTGGTTTGGGGGTCAGCTGTGCTCTCAGCAGCAGGAATGGGATCTGAATAATGCAAGATGAACTTTAGCAGATTGGGAAGGGTTATGGGAGAGTCCTCAGGAAACTTCACACTCAAGTCCTTCCTAGAAAAGAAGGAAGTATTTGTGTTAGAGCTGACACAGACAGACCTAAAGTCAACCTGCCATTAAAGTTTACTTACTTGACCTAAGAACTTAAAACTTTTTCTTGTTTACACTTGATAATTGGGGGCAAAAATCCTTAAGATACAGACCCTCCACAGTGTGAGTGCTGTGCTATTAATTATTATATAAGCAAAAAAATTATGATATAAGCTTCTCCAACAAAAGTGTTTCTCCAGGTTACAAAACCAAAGCATACAAGTTATTAATGATACACATTAATGTTGCAGATGCTGCTAGACAGTGGTGAGTTAATGCAACAGAACAATTTTAATTTTCTCTGAAGTGTCTGTTTCTACCCTATTATATCTCGATGCACACCACATGTTTATAATCTTGCTCCTATGAATAATGGGGTTAGTGCCGTTGGGCTTTGGCTTAAGGAGCCTCCTGTTCCACCACATTGGGGGGAGGTCGGGGGTGGAACTGGTATGATTAATCAGACCTCTTTAGGATGATCCCTGGACATGAGGACTGCAGGATTTTAGGAGGCCTCACAGTGTCACGCTATAATTAAGCTACCAGTTTTCTAGGTAAAGTCAAGGAGCACCAAGCATATGAAAATTAGAATCTGAAAAATAAAGGATTGTTGCTGCATTCTTTTTAGCAATAATTTCTCCTAGGGCAACGATCCAGATTTTTTTAAAATGTAACTTATTAGGAACACACTTAAGCAGCATAAGGCGCATCTACACTAACGCCACAGTGTGAGGTCTCCGGACATTACTTATTACAGCCAGGGGCACAACCCATTTAGGACAGTACTTTATCTCTCCTAATAGAGCTGAGGAGGTGAGTTTATGGTTTCAGATAAAGCTAAGAAGTTTTTTAAAAATCGCTCAAGAAGATAGCTCAGAAAAGCTTCCCACTCTGTTTCTAGAGCAATCATGTTAGAAGATCTCAGATCTATTCATTAACACGCCCTGCTCCCCACTGCAGGAGCAAAACGAACTTAGGTGCAAGCCCACAGAAAGCACGCAAACAGCTCTCACACTTGCTTCCTCTCCTAGCCCCAACAGAAAACAAGAGAAAACCTTAGAATTTTCTGGCACCGACCACACATACCACATGGAATTAAGATATCTATTCATTACTTTTAAAAAGTCATTAACATCCATTGATCCCATCTTCAATTCTCTTTTAGAAAAACAAACCATGATGTATTAAAGGTATTCTCTTTTTAGAATGCCAAATAAGAAATAATGACACACACATAAATTTCCCTGAAATTTTCCACAAACTTGTTATGAAGGTTCCTTTTAGACCTTTTTTCTTTTTGCCAATCACCATTTCTAATAAATATGTATTTAACTTTAGCACTTCAATTAATGAAATCACTGTAAAAATTATCCACACTGTATAAAGCTGTTACTAGGAGTCAAACTGTACTTTTATCAAGTGATATTCATACAAGATCTTAAAGAAATGTCAAATGCCAATTACTATTAAAACCAATAACCTCGTAAGAAACCATGAGAAATTCAATGCATCATGAGGAGACATCATATAGGAGAAACTAATCACCCTACAATATAAACAAAAATTATAAGCAAAAAAGGACAGCTGTCTCATTAAGAGTTTTATGCAAAATGAACTGTGTTAAATGAATGGCATTATTATAAAAGCATCTGGTACAGATTTTCTTTTAAAACATGGAATATTCACCTATTGTAGCTCTTTTGTAAGTATGGGATTTAAAAAAGATTTTTCTTAAAGTAAAGCATTGCTATCAATAGAAAAACTGATAAATATTAAGGTAACAGCTGGAAGGAAATACTCAAATGCCATATTTACTATATAGTCTAATAGCCCCCTGTCATCCCACTGAGTTTACTGCTCCAAGCAGACTCATTCTCCTTAGGAAGGCAATGGGTGATAAGGCCAAACATTATGGAAATTTCATCTAAAAAGATTCTGCTGTTTATCTCAGATGGACAAATTTATCATACATCATTCTAATGCATATCTAGAATGAATAATACTGTATAAGAGACTTTACCAATGTGGTGTAAGTACCTACCCCAGGAACGGTAAGTAAATCTGCAAACAGTTCCTGAAATGAGTAACTGCACAGTGCGGAACTGGGAGAGAGGAAGACCTGCATTCCAATTCTGCCTCTGACATTTACTAGCTGTGTGGCCCTTGGCACATCACTTAACCTCTCTTAGCCTCAGTTTCTTATGTCTTAAAATGGGGATATAATAACAGCACCCACTTCACAAGGATCAAAAGAGGAAACACACATTGTATCTTTGCAAGCCTTAAAACAATTTAAGATGATAACTATCATCACTGTGACAACAAGGATGCAATCTCCTCCCTAAGAATTATAATCATTAAAAGTCTAAGGAAAGGGAAACCTTAACTTGGGCACAGCCAGGGCCACAAGGACACTCGCCTCATTAAAGTTACCCACATTCATTCTGGATTTCCTTATAATCCACTTTATCACTATTAAGGTTTGTTTTTTTTCTTTAGGGAAGTTAAAAAAAAACCTCCATGGTCATAATTTTAAGAAAATCATTCTGCCACATTAAACTTTAAAATTTAAGGTTTGCAAAAGAACTTGACAGCCTTCTCACATTCAGTTCATATAGGAAAAAAAAATACTGAAATGATATTTATTATGACTAGATATTGATGTTATGTAAATATTTTATCAAAAACTCTTTAGTTGGAAGCCATTTAGTCCATACTTGTGGGTTCCAAACAATTCTTTTCCTAATTTTTCTCCATATTCATTCAAATAAATGTTTATGTAGTTCTGTTAAACTCATATTACTGAAAGATTTTCCAGGTAATGCCATTTTAATTTTAAATAGATCACAATATAAAAACTCCTTAGAAAGAAATATTCTTTTCATATATTTTTCCAAAGTTCCCCAAAGTAACTTTATGCAGACATTATCCTGATGAGCTTAACTCAGAATAAAGAAGTACATGAGCAAAGCAAGGAAATAATTCTACAAAAATATGATGACTTTGCTATATTTGAAAATATTAGGATGCAAACAGCTGAGGTAACCACTTCTACTACCACATTAAGAGCACAGGAAATTATCACATAATGGTTCACATGTGAGTCTCACTAGCACATCTGACCCAAAATAACACTGTGTCTTTATTCCACAAATAAGGTGCTGCCCTGTAACTTAACTCCATACACAAGGCTACTAATTTATCCTAAAATGCTTATAACTTATACGAGCAACAGTAAGAACAGTAAAGAGTAAGAGACTGCTGGCTCAATATGAGCCACAACATATTGACATTTGCTAATTCTACTTGAAGAAGTATTTTTACTGCTTTTTCTTCAAAGATTCCCTTCCTTCCCTTCCTTAGAGCTCACAACGGAATCAAGCTGTTGCTCTTAGAAATTATTACTATCTCATACAGGTCAATGTCACAAGACCATGATTAACAACTTCAATAGGGAAACACATTTGAAAAAACTGGACTAATGAAATACAGATAAATTTCTGATGCATAACTGTAAAGATTGTGCATATAAAATTATAATTGTATGTAAAAACTCAAAAGATGAGATTAAAGCTCAATTTCTGATTTTTCCTAAGGTGTACTTTATGAATACCATCTTAGAAAAAGTCACAAAAATATTTATCGCTATTAATTTAGCTTCTTCAAAAGTATCTCAACAATCGATTTTTAGACTACACCAAACAAATCAACCTTGAGTAATAAAAAAAAAATTACCTGTTGCGTGGGAAAAACAAAATAGTAGGGAGATGGTCAACCATAAATTCCCAGGGAAGATCATTCTGAGCTATATCAATCCTGTTAGTGATGAAAAAGGGAAAAAGAATAGAAAAATAATAAAAGAACAGAAAAAAAGACAACAAAAAAGCGCCTAACACACCTTAAGAATATGGAGAAGTAAAAAGGCTGTGCCAGATCCTTATGAGTGAGAACACAACTAGCTAGAAGTTAGGTATTAATACTATTGTGTGCCCATATAAACCTAATTTAGGAAGGATCCCAGTACCACGTAAGTATAAATTAACTTCCATTAATGCCTTTCTTATACTCACTTGGTAGGATCTGGCTCAATATTCTCCCCTGTTAAATATCTCTAGAATAGTGTATGATTACATCAATATTTAGCAATTTAAGAAAAACTAGAAAGCAAAATCACCACGTATTTGATAAATCTACATGGGTTGGCAAAGTCATTTCTTTATCAGTTATTCCAGATTCATTCTCTTATACAGAAATTGACTTGCAACTAAAGGTCAAATAGAAAACAAACATATATTAAAAGAGCTTTACAAAACTGAAGGCGCTACTATCGTAAATACTTTGGTTCAGTTATCTTTCAGTGGAATCTGATTCTTTGTGACCCCATTTGGGGTTTTCTAGGGAAAGATACTAGGTGGTTTACCATTTCCTTCTCCAGCATATTTTCCAGATGAGGAAACTGAGGCCAACAAGGTTGAGTGACTTGTCCAGGGTCACACAGCTACTAAGTGTCTGAGGCCAGATTTGAGCACAGGAAGATGTCTTCCTGACTCCAGGCCCTGTATGCTATCCAGTGCGCCACCTAGTTGCCAAATGTAGCTATTGTTACTACTAAGCATCTAAAATGTTTTAGAAAATAAATAGAACTGCCCTTTATGTCCTCCATCAGAATCCCACTCTGATTCTTCCTTGTGGCATGGGCTACTCCACAACCGGTTAGATTCTGTACCAATCTAAAACGCTTTGTCTGTACGGGCCTGGTGATGGGTTATACAGCTTTCATTTAGACAAACTCAAACTCAGTTCAGACAAATGCACACCACGTTGGCTGTAGAATGATGGCATTTTTGGCCACAAAAGCTCTAGTAGATCTGATGATGAGCTGCAGTCTGCTCTGGCAGAAAGAGGACCCATACAACCAAAACTGCAGATCTTGAAGTATACTTATTTATTTGTATTCATGACAGAGCTATGCTTGTAGCAGACAGTTCACAGATTTGCTGAATAAATGAAGTAAACCATACAGATGCATATCAAGAAAGCCAAAAAGTTCCTTCCTTTTCTAAAAACAAGCTTTTTCACTCCATTAGCTTCTACAATCTATACACAGAACAAAATTTTTAAGGTAGCCATCTCTCTAAGTGTAGCAAAGTATATTAAAAAGAAATTGGTCTTACATTTTTTGTCTTAAAGTACATTTTTTTTAAAAAAGAAGTAAACCCAATTAAAGATATGCAAAATAAAATAAATTAAATGATGTACTCTGAATTTAATAGAGACTAATATTCAATCTATTTTTTTTAAGGTAAACTAAGGGCACTATATATTAGCAAAGCTTCTTTTTAATCCCCTTCATCTTTATTACTTTATTCATAATAACTCAATAATAACCATTATTGGGCACCTACTATGTGCAAAGCACTACACTAGGTACTGGGGTAAATACAAAGTACATTGTGCCTGCCCTCGTGATGCTTACAACATGGCAGGGTAGATAACTCAGAACTGAGCTGTCTAAATTGGATTTTTTTCCTAAATACATTAAACAATATGGCAAATATGGCCACATAAACGTACAGTATTAGAAATCAAGCATATTTTGTTATAATAATCTTGGTCATAATGAATTTGTACTCAGAACTACAATTTTTTTAAAACAAACTACAGTTAAATGGATAAATTAGCATAAACAATGGAAATTGAACAGAATCTACAACTTAACATATGCAAATTGAAAAAGAAAACTTAAGAGGCATACATGTTAGAAAACAAGTTTATTTTACCTGGCCACAGTGAATTTATCTGGAGGCAGGAGACGGGAAAGCTGGATGAAAATATGATTGAGAGATGCACAGAAGCCACACCAACGTGCGTAATACAGCAACAAAACATCCTAAGAGAAGGAAATACAGGATTTACTAAAACCAGAGAAAGACACATAAACCTCATCTCCTTCACTAAATCATCCCAAATTAGACATCTCAACCTTTGGGGAAAAGGAGGTTAATTTTTATTTTGTATGGATATTAATAGAGGAGTAAACAGCAAATTAATGCTGCACTTAAATACCTGTTTTCTAAGGACTACTTCCCAAAAGGTATCAGTTGTTACTTCAGAGATCAGGTGCTGAGAAGGAAAATGGACAGTGTCACTTCCAATAAGGTGCCTTTTCAATGGACTGTAGAGAACACTGAAGTTCTGAATAAAAGACTCTATAAAAAGAAACAATAAGATTATTCCTTTTCACAGTTTGAATATCAATAGGTGGTCTATGTTAATGTTGACACTTTACAAATTTTATTGCTGAAATATATTTCTAGGCTCAGATTTTAAAACTGCCCCACCCTGAAAATTCATAAAGGTGATAATAATTTTGAATTAATGGCACCAAGGTTACCTTGTAGCACAATATGAGTACTAGTAGTTGACATAAGACCATTTTCCATAAAGTTATGATCTGTCAATTAGGGATTAGGATTAGGGATTCTGCCATTTTCTGGTCAATTCACAAATTCAAAGATATAAAAGAATTTCCAAAATAACACAATCTCTAAGATACGTCAACCTACAATACAACGACTTTCAAATGCATTACGATGACAATGCATAAAATCAAATAAGTCTTCTAGTTGTGGCTTTTGGGGGTTAAAATTTTTTTTTAAAAACACTGGATTTTTTTTCCCTCCCTAACCTCTGGCTTGGTGAAACAAATTAAACTTCTGATTACACTTCCTAAGGATTAAAAGATAAAACGGGTAAATGAAATCCACAAATATTTCAAACACCTAAATTTAGCTAATAGTAGCTACCCTATTAACTCATTATCGAACAGTTTTGCTCTCTATCCTCTTTCATTCTGAGAGTTAAGTATCTATTTCACTCCATATTTCAGTGAAAATATCCAAAAACAAGCCATAGGAGGAAGAAGATGAAGAGGAAAGGATGAATACTCCATAGAGTAGCTTCCCAGAATCTGAATGACTATACTTTAACCAAAAACAAAAAAAATCTGAATGAAACACAAATTCTACAACTCCAAATAAATTCTTTGAGCATGTAATAATGTTGTGCAACATGTGACCTCCCATAACTCACTACTGATTTTGTCAGCTACGCCATCAGCTGTCAGCTGGCATGTTTAGGGTAGGTGCAAGAAAATAGGAAACAACTGCCTAAGGATTCTGTCCAAGAACCTGTTTCAAAGTTAGCACATTAGGGTCTCACTGTTGAACACTCATCTGATTCTTAAAACTATATAGGTGTTCTTTACTCTAATAAAATTTAATATGCCAAAATAGTTTAGAAAACATGATTAGTGGATTGTTATTTTAATTACTAATGGATTTCAAGCCCTTTACAAAGTATTTGATTAAAGGGTTTTAAACTATATTTTGCTTGGAAAAGTTTAATATATACAACGTGTCACAAACATGCCTAAAGAAAGTTACTAAAAATGGCTACCATCTATGGGGAAAAGGCTTAATTTTACTCTTCATGGTCTTTTATGGTCTCTAGCACTTAAGAACCAAAATTTAAAAGCTCTCTTTCACAAATTCCTCCCTGTCTACTCAGGAAAAGGATGACTTTCCAATGAAGTTAATTAACATAGCTTTGGAATTCATAGGTTTGAATACTAGTAACAATGTTGTCCTACACACAGGGCCTGATGAATTCACTGGTGCTAGAGATAGGCTAAATTTAAGTATTTCTTCTTCTTTAGATCTTTGAAAAGGATGACTCCTATTTGCTTGTCCACTTCCCACGAGAGGAGTTTATTCTTATGATCTAGGAGGGTACTTAATGGCAAGCAATGCTATAAACATAGCCACTGGTCAAATCAGGTCAGGATATAGTTTTGTCTGGACTATTACAAATTGAGCTTTCTGGGCAAAGAGAGACAAAAGATAACCTGAACAAAGTACTTATATTATTCTTCTGAGGAATGAAGTTGATGTAGCTGGTTACATTTCTCATTTATATGACATTCCCACCAAAAGAGGTTCTGTTTATTTTGCCAGTCTTGGTATCTCTTAATTAACGAGGGTCTTCTCTTCCCACTGGATATCATCTTAGAAAATTTTCACAAAACCTTATTCCTTCACAATCACTGTCAATGCATTGGTTTAATTATTAATGAAAGACAGGACTGAGTAACAAATAGGCCCAGAATTTGGAAGCTTCAAAGCAGCGTAACACAATGGAAATAACACTGGATTAGGCCTCAGAAGACCTGTCCTCAAATGCTATCTCTCCACTTATTAACTGGGTGTTCAAGGGAATGTCCCTTAAGATCTCTGGGTTTGTTGTCATCATCAGACCTGTAATGTCCCTTCCAGCACTACCAAATCCTGTCACCTTAGTATTAAGCCAATTTAGTCATTTAGCAAGCGACACTACGTTACAAGAAAAGAGAAAAGTGAAAAACTATGTAAAGGTTGACAGCATCCTTTTAACTAACATCAACATAATAGAGTTAAGAAACAGTACATTACCAACAACATTAAGAGATCACCTCTATTCAGGAGTATTACATAAAATATTTGCAGAAGTAAAACTACCTACAGTACCTAGAGCAGGCTTTACAAGAGCTTGTTTGGGGTCCAAGATATAATGAGATTCTTCTTTTACATCAACAATAGCGGCAAACTCTTTAACCTGAGTTGAACTTGATGCACCCAGCCTTTCTGCGTACAACCAGAACAAATTGGAATCCAAGAGATAAAGGTTCAAGGTCTTGTTGGTCCTGCAACTCAGGCCTGTGATACTTGTGCTATTGATATCAACATCAGGAAAGAGAGGGATGCTCTCCTCAATGTGAGGAACAGAACTTGGGTTATCAACCTTGCATTTCTCCTCATGGGAAGAAAATGCGATGGTAGGGGACTGAAAGATATCCTCTTCAGAATTAGTCAAGCCCCTATTCATAGTCCTGCAACATGCAGTGTAGTAGCTAAAAGGACTATAGAAACTTAAAAAATTGCTGCATTCTATGCTATCTGATGTAACTTGATAGAAGGTGTGTTCCTTGAGGTAGAAGGAGTCCAGAGCTGCTGCTATCTCAAAAAAACTGCACTGTGGCACATTGACTTTACTTGGCTTAATCCCAACTGACTGGTTGACACAAAGCTCACAGACATTGTGGGTTCTTGAGATGGAATGCCATTGAGGAAGCACCACAGTATTGCAGCATGGAGACTCAGTTATTGAAGATGATTCTGCCGGTTGGATTGGGGGGCTGGATACCAGAGAATCCAATGTTGATGAATCCACATGTCTCAGGTGTTGAAGTAGTTGTTCAACTACCTGACTTTTATTACAGTTGTTGTATTCCAAGGCCACTTCGGTAATCTAAAGGAAAAGTCATGGGAGAAAAAGCATCAGTGAGATATATGCTATGGACTTACAATAAAGCCCCTTCCAACTTTAGTGTAAACAAAACATTTATTAAGTTCCATCAGAAAGTTTTGGTAAGAATTACTGCCTTGAATATAAATTCTTGAAAGTATATGTTTATCACTTGTGCAAAAACCTACTAAACATGACAATATGCAGGCTCCAGAAGAGACTGTTTTTAAGGTCCCATGTCATGCTACTATCAAAGAATCACATATATTTTTTCCAACTGGAAGAGATCTACTCCAGTCTTCTCAATTTACAGGTGTGGAAATCAATGCCCAGAGAGTTTGAGTGGCTTGCCCAGGGTCACAGAGGAAATTAGCAGCAAATATCCTGTCCAGGCTCTTCACATGTATTGTTAAGCTTCAAGTTACACAGGATATTTTACAATTTGAGAGCTATATTCTTCATCTTAATTGCCATTAATACTCCAAAATAACTTCATCCTAAACATTTTCATAACTCCTAATGAAACACTAGTAACAAGTGAAGTAGAGTTCAATTCGGTTCCTTTTCACAAAGACAGTGTGAATTGATTTGGTAATTTTACTTCTCTTATTTTCCTATGTCACTTGTTTATGATCACCATAATACTACATGCCAGCAATTTAGAATTAAGGATTACTCAATTTCATTTATAGTAATTATACACATACATACATATGTATATGTGTATACATAAATTATATATATATACACACACATATATACACACATACAAAATATTAGTTAAGAAGTGATAGGCTGGATGAGCTGGCTCAACATGAATGCATCCTATTGTAGATAAGATACAACAGCACAATGAATCTTGCTTTTCTTTAGTTATGAAAGAAAGAGAAATAACTCAACATGGAGGATATCACTTTACAGTAATGGGAAAGATGTGAACATGGACTAAATCTTGCAAGTTAGATAAGATATTAAGATGTTAAATCACATGGAATTTCTTCTTTAAAAAATGGAATAAAATGAAGAAAATGGACAAGGAAAGGAGATTCTTTTTTTTGTCCTATTTTATAAGCAGTATTTTTAAAATCTTGGTTAAACGATGATATGTATGAATCTAATGTCAGTGTCTGACGCCATATTTTATTACACAGGAACAAATAAGGAAGACTTGGCAACTTTAAAATGTTAGCACTGTAATTATTGTTTCCAATTTACTTTAGTGAAATCTGCAAGGTCTGACTGAAAGAATGATCACATCACCTTAAAGATTTTTGAATTGATATTGAGTGAATAAAAGAAAACCAAGAAAATAATATATACATTTCTTATAACAATGTAAATGGGAAGACAAACAAAGGAAGCTAAATTTTGTCTAATTATAATGACCAAGTTCAGGCCTGGAGAAGAACTGAGAAAATAAATGCCCCACCCTCCTTTCTTTGTAAAGGGAGGGAGAGGGATTGTTAAAGTAGAATATTTCACATATTCACAGAGGTTATTGATGTATCTGTTAATTTTGCTAACTACTTTTCCCCCCTCTTCTTTTTTAAATTTTTTTGTAATAAAGCATACCTCACTTTAGTAAGGAGGGATATATTTGGAAGTGAATATTAAAAACAAAATATATCCAAAAATTTTTAAAGAAATTATCACCTACTTTGCAAAAAAAAAAAATTGCTAAATACTATACTGGATTAGGCTAAGCCTATATTTTTTTTTTGGTCAAGGTACTAAAACATGAAGATAACTTTTGGCTCCTTACAACTAAAGGGAAAAGTTTCATCCATGAGGGCTAACAAATTAACTCCTTTTAGATGTTAGCTGTATAGCCTTTATCAATCAAATCTGCTCACATAACTGACACTTTGAGAACAGAGCAGCAGAATTGAGTGAATGACACTTTAGACTGGGATTCACAAAATCTGGATTCTAGTCTGAGCTCCACCCACAATGCACTACATTACCAGGGATAAATCACAACTTTTCTAAGCCTGTTTTTCCAACCCCATATAATGGGGTTAATTAAGTTCACAGGAATGTTGTGGGCTCTAATTAAAAATTCGATAGGAAAAGTAATTATAATGCAAAGCAGATACACAAATAGAGGCAGGGTGCTTGTCTGAGAAAAAATATTACTAGACAACATATGCTCTACTGTGTCACTAGGTATATCCACATCCTACAACTACTGCTACTACCTTAGGTGAACATATAATTTTTTCTGCCACAGTTCTTCAAAGTGCTACTGCTGGTCTAAATGAATAAAATCTTAGTTAATTCAGAAGGCGGAAGTATATAGATGAGCATATAAAGTTTGAATGGCCAAATATTTAGAAGAAATTAAATTTTATTACTCATGGATCAATCCATCACAGTGGCACAAACAACAAGGAAGCTTTCCATTTGCTCCTCTTTCATTTCTTTCTCATTTTTCACACAATACAAAGTAGTGCCACACAATGTAACTGATCCCTACAAATGATCTAAATGAGAAAATTCCAGAAACAAAATGATGGTCTTAGCTGGACAAGAAATATTAAGTTCTGCTTTTCTTGGAGGGATAAATTAGGTTCACTCTGAAGACACAGAGGTAGTAGATAGTTTAGAGTAAAGTATACTGACTCTCTGAAATCTGTTTTAACCAATTAAGCAATCCGTAGGCAAGAGGAAAATAAAACAGACAGTAAATCCAATTTAGTAACTATCCCCAGGCCTTCTTCAACATCTTATTGCTCCCTATAACTGACTGCAAACGAACCGTGTATAAAATAAACTTACAGAAAAAGGAATAAACTGGGTGAAGCCAAGCAGGTGGGAGAGTGGAAACCTAACCCTGCTGCTGGTCAGCAGCCACCTGAGAACGGGCTTGGGTGTCTGATCTGAACGTTGAAAAGTCAGGAAATTGTTGCTGCCGCTGGTGCTAAGGTTGTACTTCTCATTCTGGATATATAAGTGGAACTGAAAACAAGCCACTCCTGCTGTGCTCTGCAGCCTTCTCTTCTGTATCCCAATATCTATTCTGTGCTTGTCCTTCTTGTCCATCTTCTCAGCCATAACAGCAATAGTGCTGGGAATGATTCATAATAAAAGGCAAGAATAATAATCTCAATCACTTTATTTAGCTTGAGTTCTTCTCAGGAGGGAAATTAGGAATGGTTTTGCTTTCCTTTAACCTCATCCACTACCAAATAGTTCTGTGTATCTAACCATTGCTGAGCTACATTGTTGGAGTTGACCCAAGAATTGTTATTCACTGGCCTTGGGTTCAGGTTCATCCCCAGTCTTTTAACCAGACAGAGAAAAGCCATGGACACTCTTGTTGGCACCGTATCAGCTACTTCACTGAATTATTATAAATTACAAATAAATAAAGTACAAATAGTGATGTTTTGTTATACAAAAAACAGTACTGAGTTATACTTTGATATCACGCGTCTTACCTCATCTAACAGAGGATGACTTTCTGCTAAGGGATTAAAAGGTATAAATAAAAAAAGTGCTGGTCCTTTCTTGAGTTCATTATTCAGAAGAAGACTCTTCCCTCCATGTGGTCGCAGCCACTGCACAAGCATTTCTCGGTTTTCTAAAGCCCATTTGTAAATATTTTCAGCGGTGTAGTTCATTACCTCTCTGGGAAAGACCTTTGTATAAAGGGATACATGAGAGAAAACCAAACAAATATCGTTATCAGGTATTATGTAAACTGTACATGAGACTAAATCTTATCTCAAAAGTTGAAAACGTAAATTTGATAGTGCTAGGGTGTATTCATTCACACTGATTATCTCACTCTTGATTCTTATTAAAATTAAAACATTTTTATCAGATATTACAGGTAACTATTCTAACACCTTACCTAGATGCAATTTTCACAAAGTTGTCAAGTATGCACAATGAACCAATAAACATCTCTATAACATCTAAGAAAATAAAACCAATGATACTTTTCCTAATTTTATTGTTCTACAACAATTTTAGGCAAAACAACATTACAGGGGCAAGTTAATTCCGTATGAACAGTGTTAGAAATAGGACAAATAACATCAGAGCATTTGCAGGTGGAGAGCTGATTATACTGAATGAATGAAAGAAAAACATTTGTTCAATCTCCCTGCGTGCCAAGCACTGGGGATACAAACAGAAAAGCCAGACAATCATTGATCACAAGAGCTCATATTTTAACTGGAGGAGACAACACATATAGCAGGGTTCAGCTGCAGGGAAGATGGAAATGGTTTGACTCAGGAGTGAGGAACCTGTGGCCTCAAGGTCACATGTGGCACTCTAGGTCCTCAAATGCGGCCCTTTGACTGAATCCAAACTTCACAGAACAAATCCCTTTAATAAAAGGATTTCTTCTGTAAAACTTAGACTCAATCAAAAGATTCCACCCAATGACCTGGAAGGCCACATGTGGTTCCCCACCTTTGGGGCTCCCGCCTGTTGGTTCTTAGGTACAGAATTAAGATATACTGCGCAGAACAACCATCAGGCTAGCTGACATCTTTATCCTAATCCTCAAAAACTCTCCAAAGGACCAGAAACTCATACAGAATATTCTTTACAGGAAATGTATGTGTGATGAAATATGGGGAAATGTATACATATTTTGCAATTCTTTTTCAGAATAAAGAAGTATACATTTTAAACAACTGTAAATTAAAATAGTCTTGAGTGATGAAAGCTTTACTCCATCAGTTCAGTTTTATTAGAGTTATTCTCAATTCTGCCTGTGTCAATACCTTCTAATAATGAATTTTTATCTCAGAATCTTTTGGCAGAAAAATAATCTGATCCTTACTGTTATACAAAAATACTAACAGGGATGGAAACAAAGATTACCGTAGAGAAAGAGAAGCAGACGGCTGGTAAAAGACATAGGAAAACAAATACAGGGAAATATCTTTATGCCCTAAGGTAAAAATGTCAATAGAGCTAACAGAATTACACAGTTCTAAGAAAAATAAAATGAAAACTGTACTATCTGCAGGATAAGAAGACTAAGTGAAGTAGCAAATAAAAATAAAACAATAGCTGTGAAAGATTACGTCAAAGCTCTGGAATAACTTTACGCTGAGGTGGTCTCTCCAAAATACAGCTAAGGCTGAGAAACATTAGGCTGAAAAGCAAATTTAAGGGCTCCTTAAAGCTGTCCACAGAGCAAGTAGCCATAAACTTTAGACGTTTTCTAGGGTGAACTGAAAAGGCTTAAAGTCTATCAGACCATCTTGGGAGAAAAGCTTGTTCTTTTATTGTTATTGATAAATGGCACAAAGTTTATTCTTCATAAAGACTAGGGAATAACTCCTGGGAATTTAAGCACAAAAGGTTCCACAGATTTTTGCAATTATATGCCCCAAATGAAACACAAGGCTTCATGAAAATCCCAAGAGCACAAAAATACAAAGTTCAATAAAAATCAAGGCACCTCAATGCATCAATAATGAATATTGAATACTTACAAGTGACGTGTTGAAATGCCTGTGTAAATACACACTTCCAGAGTGCACCAAGGACACCAGTTTGGCAAGATGCTTATTTGTGATAACACCAAAGCGCAATGTTCCTAGGTAATCTAAAACAGAAGGTATTCTTTTATTTTAAAAAATGCATGTAAAAAATAAAATGACCAGAAAGAATAGTGACATCTGGATGAATGGATCCTTTAAAAACAGAGCTGCTTTTAATAAAATGGGCCTGAGCTCAACGGAAGTCTGCAGGTCCCTGAGTGGCAGCAGAGGTATTTTACTGCAGGCAGTCTAGAGAGGAAATCTATGACAAAAACACATCCATGTATGTGGCCACCTCTGGCAATTAAGTTCCCACTGGAGTATATCCTAGGCATTATTTCTTATAGCATAACCACAATAATTAACATTTAGTGCTCTTATCCAAATTCTAAACAATTAAGAGTAAAACGAATAGATTATATTCTACTGCAGTTGCTTTGATTGGGGAAAAAATACAGCAAGAAAATAAAAGCCAATATGAAGTTCCATAAATATTTAGAAAACCAAAAAGCCATGATATTTTTATGGCCATAGCCAATATTTCCAGAATTTAACAAATCTATTAATAAATCTATTTAACAAATATTTTAAAAGTAAACCAGAGAGGCAAAAATATAGTATAACAGAAATAAATATATACACACAAAAACAAGTATACTACACACACACACACACAAAGAAGTAATACTGAATTTAACAGACACGTTCCTTCTTACACATAATTTTTTAATGTTTAAAAACTAAACAAAACATAGAAGCAAAACTAAACTACAGTTTAATAGAAATACCAATGTGTGGCCAGTTGGAGAGCAATCATTCACATTTTAAAGTTGTTTTTCCTTACACAACAGGATTTTACACATGTATATAAATACACACATACTTGAACGCCTATGTAAATGTTTACATAAGATGTGCATGTACATATATATGTATGCATGTATGCATATTTAAATGCATGATTAAAAGCTCCAGGGTCAATTTCTAAATTTAAATCTGAGGACAAAAAATTTAAGATAAGCAACTGCTATTTAATAACTCAACTGGGGTATAATGCTGCAACACACACACACACACACACTTCATCTCTAAGTTACTGCCACTCTCTTCTCAGATGGAAAAGTAACAATACTGCTTTTTGGTTGAATCTGTTCTCAGCAGTTTTCACAGCACTTTGATTATCTTTTTCTCACTTGGTCATTCTCTTTATCCATGTGCTCTAAAATGCCTTATATTTTTGGGGAACCGTAATGTATAAATCCAAGTTTAGGCAATTTTTAGTTCAAATTCTCACTCTGAAAGATAAGCAGACACACTCAGAATGGAAAACAGAAGCATGGTTGATTTTCTTAGCCTCATTTTCAACCTGTCATTTTGAGATGAGACCAACAGAAACTATATTTTATATATGTTAATCATGCTAAATGATGTCCAAATGTGTAGATATAAATATTAGCATACCAGATGCAAATTTCTGAAACATGCCAATCTACCCTCAAGTAAGTCTAGTCCTCTAGCAACAGAGTCCTTTTAATGCACAAAGAGTTTAGGATCAGGATAAAGCAGAAATAAACATCAACGATATGCTAAGCTCTTGGTGTAACAAAAAATGTTTTTCCAGCAAACTAATTTGTCGTGTGCGGAGAATAATATGAAATAAAGAGAAACTGGAGAGAGGAAGACCAGCTGAGAAACTGCTCCGGTGATCTAAGTGTGAAGTAATAAGGGTCCGGGAGCTAGGATGGTGGCAATGAAAAGGAAGGTCAAATCTAAGAAATGTTGGGGCGGGTCAGTAGGGTTCAATAACTCAGTGAAAGGTTGGTGGGGGAGAGCCTGAGGGAATGAGAAAGGTTATCCCGAAGACAGCACAGGCTGCACGGTGCAGCTTCTCACAGCACAGCCGTGACAGCTACATGGCTCTCCTCGGCTGTCCCTGGGCCTCCCTTCTTCTAAACCTTTGGTTACTTGATTTCTCCCTGTTCCGGCCTCACAAAAGTTCCTTCCTTGGACTGAAGGTAACTACTTCAACTTTTAGACTGTGTGTTTGACAATAAGGAAACAATCTTAGCTAAACAATTTATTCCCAAAACAAGCACAATAAATGGGTCAATGGACTCCCCAGTCAGTACAAAGACCCTAAATGTGGAGTGTTTAAATAAAGATTTTTACACACATTTAAATATAGATTTTATATGTATTAAAAAACAATTAATTAGGAAGGTGGCCTAGTGTACCAGATCTCAAAATACATTATAAAGTAGTAATCACCAGAACAATCTGGTACTGGCTGAGAAACAGTGGTGGATGAATGGGAAAGATTACGTACACAAGACACAGTAGTAAATGACTATAGTCATTTATTAGTGTTTGATTAAACTCAAAGACCCCAGATTTTGGACAAGAACTTACTATTTGACAAAAACTGCTGGGAAAACTGGAAAAAAGTATGGCAAAAAGTAAATAAAGACCAACTTCTCACACCATATATCAAGATAAGGTCAAAATGGGTATGGGATTTAGACCTACAGAGTGATACCATAAGCAAATTAGGGGAGCATGGAATAGTTTACTTGTCAGATATATGGATAAGAATTTAGGACCAAACAACAGATAGAGAGCATTAAGAAATGTAAAATGGATAATTGTGATTATATTTTTTAAAAGTTTTTGCATAAACAAGATCAACGCAACCAAAATCAGAAGTAGAAAGCTGAGAAAAAATTTTTTTTTACCTCAAGCATCTCTGATAAAAGCCTCATTTCTCAAATACATAGAGAACTGAGTCAAATTTGTAAGAATACACATCATTCCACAATTGATAAATGGTCAAAGAAAATGAACAGACAGTTTTCAGAAGAAATAAAAGCATCCAGCCATATGAAAAAAAGCTCTAAGTCACTACTGATTACAGAAATGCAAATTAAAACAACTCTGAAGTACCACCTCGCATCAATCAGATTGGCTGATATGACATAATAGGATAATGTTAGAGGGGATATGGGACACCTGGGATACTGTTGGTGGAACTGTGAACTGATCCAACCAATCAGAAGAACAATTAGGAACTATGCCCAAAAGGCAATCAAACTGTGCGCACAGTTTAGATCAAAATCCAGCAATACCACTACTAGGTCTATATCCCAAAGAAATGATTAAAAAAACAAAGGAAAAGAACTTATGTGTACAAAAATATTTATAGTGGCTCTTCTTATGGTAGCAAAGAATTGGAAAATGAGGGGAAGCCCATCAATTGAGGAATGGCGGAACAAGTTATGGTACATGAATGTAATGGAATACTATTGAAATGACGAGCAAGAAGATTTCAGAAGAGTCTGGAAAGACTTTCATGAACTGATGCATGAGGTGAAGTAAACAGAACCAAGAGAATACTGTACAATGAATAACTATGAATGATTTAGCTACTCTCAGGAATACAATGATCCAAATTTGGTGTTATTATCCCCATTTTATAGATGAGTTCACTGAAACAAGGGTTAAGTGATTCACCCAGGATCACATAGCTGGTAAGTATCTGAGGCTGGATTTGAAGAAGTTTTCCTGACCCAAGTTCAAATCTGGCCTCAGAAATGAGCTATGTGACTCCAGACAAGTCACATAACTGTTTGCCTCAGTTTCCTCATCTGTAAAATGAGCTGGAGAAGGGAATGGCAAACCAATCCACTATCTTTGCCAAGAAAATCCCGAAAGAGGTCATGAAGAACTGGACACAACTAAAAATGACTAAACAACTTAATTCTACTAATTAACTCTCATAGTTCATCTAAATTAGGCCAAAATCAGAAAGCTCAGCTATGTTATTATCCATGCAAAGTCTTTTGGTTTCCTCATACATTGAGAAATTAATAAACTCTAGCAAGTCCCAAAATATGGTTTAGAATATCTTTAATAGAATTCTTATTGGAGAAGGAAATTCAAATTTGCAAAATCCCATGTGAATAGTTCTTGTTTGAGTACAGGACATTCTTTTTTTTTTTTTTTTGACTCACCATTTCCTTTAGTTGTACAAAATAGTGAATAATCATACCCCAGTTGGGAAAAACTGGTGGTTTAGGGTTTAAACAAGTCCTTCTGTCCTGAAACATCTATTTTAAAGGTTTGGGACTACCAGCTTTAGCACCAGCATCTTTGGGTTTGGACTCGGCAGGCTTAGGGTCAGTAGGCTTAGCAGCCTTAGAATCACTGGGCTTTGTGACCTTGGCTGCCTTGGGATTGGACTTGGCAGCCTTGGGGCCAGATTTGGTAGCCTTGGGATCAGATTTACTGACCTTAGTGGCAGACTTGGTGACCTTGGGGTCAGTAGGCTTGGCAGCCTTGGGGTCAGTGGGCTTGGCGGTCTTGGGGTCAATCGTTCTGGCAACCTTAGAGTCAGGCTTTGGATGTTTGATGCTGACCCTAGAGCCTGGACGCTTTGTGGCCATCTTGCGGCCTGCACTCCGGGCACTGCCCTTGGGGATCTTGGGCCTGAGGAGTTTGGCCTTGGAGGCAATGGTGCTCAGGGCCTTGATGGCCTCTGCTCGGGCCTTGATGGCTTTGGCATTTTTGGCCTGCATCTTCTTCAGCCCCTTCTTGTTGTGTTTCTTGGCAAAACGCATGTTTCTCAGAAAGGGGTTAACCCCTTTCAGAGACTCGTATCTCTGTGATGCTGTTTCTGTGTCATTTTCGTGACTGGTTGTGGGTGGTATGGTTCTTAGACTTGGCCATCTTTATACCACAGCCTGTGCTAGCAGGCGCTCCACTGACCGGAAGGGGCCGAAGCGAGAGAGAGCCAGGACATTCTTAAACGAAGAAAAGTGATACCAACAAACATCACTGGGCATTTTCATCTTCCTAACGGTGAACTCTGATAAGTTAGGCTCCAGGGCTTTCAAACAACAGCAGCTTTTTAAACGAGTTAAGATATTCAGTTCTGAAAATAATGAAGCCTCAATATTGTAATACAGCTGGTTTGTTGGAAAAAATTTTTAAATATAATTCAGTATCAAATCCATCAGAAAAAATGCCCCATTTCATGTTTATATTCATTTATCCATGTTAAAAGATTGAAGATAAAGTAAAAAGTTAGCAGTAAACGCTGCTGCTCTGAAATTCTAATACTTTGTTTCCTATGAATAGTAAGTGATGTCCATAAAAATAACCCTGAGGCACCCTAAGAACACGAAGTACCCTCTGAATCAAAGAATACATTTTGTTCAGTCATGGAGGCCTAGACACAAACTGCCAAATTCTGATAGCCAGGATTCTCTGACTCCATACCCCAGGCTTTCTATTGTATACTGCATACCTCAGTAAGGCAGGGAAATCAAAGGTCCAAGAAGTGGCCTGAACAAACACAATTTATGATTATTATTATTAATAATAATGTTGACATTATGCTTTGCTAGTTATACCAAAACCTAATTCAAAAACTTTTTGCATTATATCTAGATTTTAATTCAATAGTACTTTGAGCTACTTGGAAACAGGTCACAGTGCAACTGAACAGACTCCATGAAAGATCACACTTTTCATTTCTCTCTAAAAAAGGCAATTCTTATTGATGAACTTTGAGTGCAGTTAAAGCATTTTTTTCATTATTTTTCTTGCTTTTCTTTCACAACACGGCTGCTCTGGAAATGTTTTGTGTGACTTCTTATGGGAATCATTTCTTGTCCTCTCAATAAGTAGATGGAGAGGGTGGAGAAAGGGAGAGAATTTGGAACTGAAAATAAAAGATTGGTCACTTTGCCTAGAACGCAGCCTATGTGAAATAACCTAAGAAATGGTCATCTGGTGCCACACCATGGGAGGTCTCAAATGTAAGAACATGGATTTTATGCTTATTTCATAAGCAATGGTAGGTCTGGGAAACCTCGGAACAGGAGATACATGGTCCGAGTAGTGTGGTAGGATGATTATTCGGGGCAGTTAGGAGGTGCAGTGCATACAGTGCCAGGTCTGGAGTAAGGAAGATTCAGCTTGGAAAACAGCTTCCAAGGGCTCAGAGGAATGACAAGCAAGAAATCATGGACTCAAATTCTATAAGGAAAATCAGCGGAGGAGGAATGAATCAGCGTGGGACAGAAGAGTTCATCACGAGTGAAAGGCTGAAAGACTGAGGACAGAGAGGCAACCTCCAGTGAGAAGTTGTCTGAAGAGATCAGTGTAGAGCCATAGGGTCTTTTCTTAACCAACTTGGACTTTTAAAAGCTACGTTGGGAAGACAGAAGCAAAGGCAATTAAAAGAGGATAGATACAAGACTGTGGCCTGGTGCTATAAAAAGGGTCAGGAATTTCAGAGTTCCAAATGATTAAAGGCTATCAAGGGACACTAAAGAGAGAAAAAAATTTCTGTTCGCTATACCAGGAGACAAAGGAGGATCAAATAAGTGACATTACCACTGTCTGAAGTAGAAGGGATAATTAAAACAAGGAATAAAAAGGCAAAAAACCCTCAATCCTCATTTGGCTACTCATTTTTCTTCCAAGAAGAATGGCTTTGGCACTAGAAATGATGAAACAAAAATGTTGGCGTTGACACCATAACTATAATAATGAAGAGAGAATCTAATTGCTCTTAATGACTTCAAAGCATCTGGCCCAGATGAACTACATCCTCAGGCACTGAAAGAGTTTAGTGGGTGTGACTGATGGTGCCATATTGGAAAGGTAACAGAAAACAGGATAGGTACTATGAAATGAGAGGATCAAAGTTGTTCTCATTTTTAAAGACAGCAGTGAAAACATACAAAGTATCGGCCAGTGAACTTGACCTCTAATCTTGGGAAAATTCTTGAACAGACAATTTTAAATATCGTTAGCGAACATGAAGAAAAGGAAATGATGATTGTGAGCCTGCACGGTTTCTTCTGGTCATGCCAGACTAACCTTAATGGTTTTTTTTTAACAGGCTTACAAAACCAATAGTCAGGGGAATGATATATATACATACAGATACACACACACATACACACACACACGCACACACACACACGCACACACACACACGCACATTTTGTTTACCTAGATTTCTGCAAAGCACTTGATAAAATATCCTTACACAGTCCTTGTGAAGATGGAAAGATGTCCACCAGGTGGTAATACAATCAAATAAGATTCTGAACTGTTAAACTGCTGAACTCAAAGCGTAGCAATGTCAATTGGTCTCAAATGTCAAAAAGTAGCAACAGCACAATGCTGATGGGACAGGAAGTCAGAAGTGGGGTGGCCCAGAGTTCTTCTGCCCTTGGCTTTGGGCTACTTAAAATTTTTGTCAGTGACCTGATTAAAAGCATAGATAGCAAGCTTATCCAGTTTGCAGATGACACAAAACCAAAGGGAAAGGTAACCTATTGAAGGAAAAAGGGAAAATGCAAAAAGATCTTTGCAGTCTAGAACAAGGGGCTGACTGATAAGATATCAATGTAAAGTCTGTCACTCAAGGTCAAAAAGTTAGGTTTTCAAGTACAGGATGAAGACCTAATTAGGCAAAATTTTGTCTGAAACATGTCTGGGAATTTTAATGGACCACAGGCACAACAAGAGTCAATACGGCAGCCAAACAAAACTACATCACCTTGGGTTACACTACAAGAGGTTTATGTAGCAGGAATAAGGAGAGAACAGTCCCTTTGTAGTTTGCCCTCGTCAGAACACATATGGAACACTCTCCTCAGTACTGAGTGGCACATTTAAGAAGAATATTGACAAACTGAAAAGGACAGGAAACAGAAGAGTCAAGGCTTTGAGTACATGTCATAGGTGGATTAGTTGAAGGAACTAGGAATATTTAGCCCGTAAAAGTGAACTCTATAGCTATATTCAAACACATAAAGGGCTGTTGTAGGAAAGTGGAATTAAACTTGCTCCCTTTGGATAGACAGCAGAATCAGAAGCAATGCTTAGAATCTGCAAAGATATACGTTCAGGACGCTATTAGGAAAAATGTCCTAACATTCAGAGTTGTCCAGAAGTAGAATGGGCTGCCTTATGAGGGAAGATCCTCTTTCCTAATCTAAAGGTCTTCAAGCAGAGGCCAAATGACCATTTATCCAGTGAGTTACCACAGGGATTACTTTTAGATACTGGTTGGACTAGAAGGATGCCAAGATTCTTTCTAACTCTAAATTTTATGAATCTGTAAATACCCATGTCAATAAGCTTAAAGCTCTAAAGTATCAAATACTTTTCTTATAATAAAGGATTCTTCAAGATTGATCATTTAACTGAAGAGGTGCGTTTTATAGTGTAGAAAACAGTCATTTATGTAAATGCTTTATAGTACAAAACTATAACTACTCCTAAGAAAAAGTCTGTCCTACACTTGAAAAGCTTTCCTAAAACAGGATTACAATTAAATGTAATGAAAACCCCTTTAAAGATAATCAATGAAAATAATTCAAGACATATATTTTCTCTTTTGTAAAAAATAAACACAACAGCCTATTAGGTATGGTTGTCTATGGTTGCCATGGTTCCAAAATCCTTAAAAAAAAAAAAGTTTTAGCAACAGAAAAAGAATAATTGTACAGCTAACATTACACTAGCCTATATTTATATATGGCTTTCAATTAATTTTATCCACTTAGAAATGTCTCTTTAAGTTTACATATAATGAGACTTAAAAACCTTTTCTTTACTTGATTTGATCTGGCACTACTACATTTTTATTATTTATTATAATATATTATATATACATATAATTTATTATATTATAGCTTATTATCTTAAAGTCTTTTAACACCTATCCCATCAAAAACCATCAGAAGAGATAACTATTTGATGGTACAGATTTTCCCACTTTTAAAGAAACTTGATTGAACACAACTGCAACAGCAAGGCGTAAAAATAGGTACTTTGTCAATGAAGTATTATAGTCAGATGTTATCACTATACTGTTTTTTGTTCACTGTTGAGTAATTGCATACAAAACAGCTATTTATTTGACAGACACGTTTAGATCCAGTTAATCATTTGAAGTAACAAATCATCCATCAAATTTTCAAAATCAAATAATTAGAGCACATCATAAAAAGGAGAGTGGCATCACTCTGAGTATTTTAATGTCTTATATTAAACTTTTTACCTTTCTTTAATGAATGTAAAGCTGAAGTGAAAAATGTCAAATAACCAGGAGGCTGGGGAGAACCACTGAATTCAAAATATCCAAGTACTCCAGGCTGCAAAAATAAGAATGAAAATTAGTTAGCTAGATACTCATATAGTATCATAAATACATTTAATGTGAAAATGTAGGAATTGTTAAAGTAAGAACCATGCACAATTCAATTCAACAAACTTTCATTAAGCACATACTACTACATTTTAAGGCACTGTGTGCATTTAGGCTTAGGGATAAAATACAACATAGTGTTTCCCCTTAAATTTATTAGAAGGACTATCACATAAATATAAGTATTCTGCTGAGTTTGGACTGCTCTTCCTCCAGAGACATTGCTGTTGAGATGTGGTGGGCTGGCAGAATGCCTGTGGATGGGCATCATTAAAATCCCCTAGGTTTCCAAGGCTTTTGGCCCCTTTCAAGTACTTGGCAAGAAGCCAAGATATACTGAGAGGTGGAGGATAACGACATTTAGCCACATTTAGGTTTCTTGCTTCTCCTGCGAAACCGAAAAGAAATAAATGATCAGACCCAGAAGAGAAGCAAAGCACTGAAAAGACCATAGTGAGCTCTGAGAAAAGATGCTTTATCAAATGTGCATGGACAGACTGGGACAGGCAAGAGGGCAGATGGGCCCAAAACAACAGAACATAGTTGGCAAAATGACTGAAACACAAGGACTTAAATGCCAGAGGACCTTATACATTATCTTGGAGGTAACAGGGAACCTCTGGAGTTTATGGGGTAGTAGGTGGCAAGTGGCATTAATCCCTCCCACCCCAACCCCCACACACAGCCCTGTTCCCTTGTAATATAGGCAAAAGGAGACAAAAGTGCTCTCAAAAATTTCAAGAGGAAAAGAGCACTTGCATGCAGGAAGATGGGTTATAGAAAGACTTACTCTTGAGTTGAACTTTAAAGAAAAATGAGGATGAGGTATACTCTAGGCATGGAGGAGACCCTCCATGAAATGCATGAAGGCAAGAAATAGCATGCCAAATGTAGGCAACAACTTGGCCAGGATAATGTGAAATAAAGCCAGAAAGATAGTTTAGAGACAGACTGTAGAAAGTCTTAAATACCAAGACGTGTTTGTATTTCATTATATAGGCCAAAATAGGATATGTGTGTGTGTGTGTGTGTTGCTTCTCCCATGGAAATACTCTAACTTTAAAATTATATAACCTAATAGAAACATGGGGTAATCCAGTAGGTAGAGATAGTTGCCTCTGGAGTCAGGGAGATCTGGCTTCAGGTCCTTCCTCTGACACATATTGTCTGTGTGATCCTGAGCAAGTTATTTAATATGTTAGTTAGTATTTTAAGTAACTTTTAAGACTTTTTAAGCTGCAAAGTGGACTGGGAGAGTGAGTTTGCTCAAAGACAGTTTCAAAAAAATAATAAAATCATTGATCCAATTTTCTTTTTAAAAAAAAAAAAGATTACAATTTAGAAAATGATTCCTGGAGGCCACATATTGATTTAGAAAACCACAACTTAACATTACCTATGTTGTATTGTATTTTTATTCATTTTGTTAAACATTTCCCAGTGACATTTTAATCTGGACTCTATCCTTCTCTGGATGTGAGCAGTGAGTGTGACATCGGTGTCTTAAGAGTCATACTTTGCTCTTCCTTCCTAGCTCCATCCCTCCTTGTTCAGCTTTTTCTTCTCATCTCTGAATTACTGCTCTCCCTGGGTTAGCTGTTCCTGTACGTGGCTTCCAGATTAATTTTCCTTGATGATGCTCCTCCTCTGATTGTTGGTTATTGTCCTTTATTCTCTAAGAGTGATGGGGTATGGGCTCTGGGAGCCCACTTGAACTCTCCTTGAATCTTCCTACTTGATCTGGCCATAAGCCTTCCATCATCGATTATTTAACCTAGCCTAGCCCTCCACTGTCTGCTATCTCCAGGTAGCCTACAGCTACTTCTTAATTCTCCCTAGTTACCCTAGTCTACAGACCACTCCCATCAAGACCCTCCCTAAACTCCTCCCAGACTAACTTGGCCAACCCTAGATCCCTCCCACAATCTTTCTGTATATAAGATCCATCTTGCCTCCATGAAAAGGCTCAGACTCAATCTAGCTCAGATTCTATCAGTTCCGACTGTAATATAAGTATTACAAATGCTCAGATTTCTTAAGAGTCCGGCCAATATGGCAGATCTTCAATAAACTTTTTCTTTGGCTGGAAGAGGCTTGAGTCGAATTCATTTGAGCAGGACCCAGTATGTCGGTATTTTGGGGTCCTGAGTGCCCCTAAACCTCAACAAAGAGGACCAAAATGACATCACTATGTTAGAGTCAAGTTAAAAATCTACCGAGTATACAGAATCAGAGAATTGGAGACTATACATAGTGCAATCATCCATTCAATAAAGTAAGCTACTCTTTCCAAAATACTCCTGACAGATGATCATCCAGTCTGTTTCAAAATGTATATGTTGAGAAAGTCATTTATTCATAAGCCAGCTTACTTTTCTGTTGGAGAACTCTGATCACAAGAAAATTCTTATTTATACAGAGCCAAATCTTATTTTACTTATCTTCTAGCAACACAGAATAAATTTAATGCCTATTCCAAAGGACAGTAATTTAAACATAGATACCATGGACTGCCATTAACTTCCCTCTTTAATGACTGACCTTTAAATAGCATTTTAAGGTTTACAATGCACTTTATACCCAAATCTCAAAGGCACTTTTTCAAATACAAATATTACAGATAAAGAAACTGAGGCTCTGAGAAGTTAAAAGACTTCTCAAGGTAATACAGTAATTAGGTATTGTTGAGGTTTAGGGGTGCTGGGACACCAAAATAGCGACACACAGGTCCTGCCCAAATGAATTCAACCCAAGCTTTCTTTCACCAAAACACAAGGTTTATTGGAACACAAATAGAAGGTGGGCATGAATCTAAAAATCCACCATTATTGCCGGACTCTTAAGGAACATAAGCACTGGCTAAACTCTTAAGGAATCTACGTGCCTTAATGGAGGCAAGATGGATCTTATATAAGACTGTGGGAAGGATCTAGGAGTGGCCAAATAATCTGGGGTGATTGGGAGGTGACAGAGAAGGACTGAAAAACACCAGGAACCTGGATCACATGTCCAAGGGAAAATAAGTTCTAGATAGGATCAAAGGTAGGAAGTGGCCTGGGCAATCCTGAGGTAACAGAGAATTGGGAGATTTCGTGTAGGCCACAATGAAAGGCCAGTTGAGAGGATCACTGGAATGGGTAGATGCCTCAGGTGAACACCAGAGACTTGCCATGTAGGAAAGTTCAAGAGGAGGTGGGCAGGGGGGTGGTTACAAGGCCTGTATACATCAGTATCAGAGGCAGTATTTGAATCCAGGGCTTTCTGATTCCCAAGTCCAATTTACTTATTTTTTTTAACTATATCATTCTATTTCCTTTGCCAAGCTTAAATATCTCACTGTTTCATCTTCCAATATTCTAAGATCATTCTGAATCGTAATATTGTCATCTCTAAGATAACCTTGCTATCAAAAGTGGTAGGTTTTTATTTTCAATCAGGTCAAAATTCTTCTTCCTGAAATTCATGGGCCTCCACTAAATAATGCTATCTAAGCCAGTCTTCCTCCCTGTTCAATGATGCCCCAAGACCCCTGCTGATGCTGTGCCCCCGTTTGCTCTATCTACATCCCCTACACAGAATCACAGATCGAGAGCTCCAAGGGACCTTTTTTCTAATGGTCCTTACACTTCTTGACCTTTCTACAGTTTTTGACGCTACCAGTCACTCTTCTTGATACTCTCTTCTCTCTGGGGTTTTGTGACACTGCTCTCTCCTGCTAATTTTCCTACCCCTCTGACAGCCCTTTTCTTTGTCTTCTTTGAGAGATCTTCATCCACTTCATGCCCACTATGGGAATCTCCCAACACTCTGTCCTGGATCCTCTTCTCTTATCTACTTTTTGACTTGATGGTCTCATGGTTTTTTTGAGGTTTAAGGGTGCTCAGGATCCCAAAAGACCAACATGCTGGGTCCTGCTCATATAAATTAGACTCAAGCTTTCTTTCAGCCAAAGAAAAACAAAGTTTATTGAAGATCTGCCATACTGGCCAGGCCCTTAAGAAATCTGAGCATTTGTAATGCTTGTATTGACAACCAGAAACAGACAGAATCTGAACTAGATTGAATCTGAGCCTTTTCATGGAGGCAAAATGGAACTTATATACAAAAAAATTGTGGGAGGGATCTAGGGTTGGCCATGTAGTCTAGTCTGGGGTAACTAGAGGAGGGATTTAAGGAGGATCTTGATGTGGACAATGGTTAGGATTAGTTTAAGGGTAACAGATGGCATAGGTATTTTGATAGGATCAAGGGTGGGAAATAGCCGGAGGCAATACAGGGGTAACAGACAATGGAGGGGTAGGCTAGGTTAAGGGTAACAGATTTGAACATGAAAAGCCAAATCAAGTGGGAAGATTCAAGGAGAGTTCAAGGGGGGTCCCAGAGCCTGTACCCCATCAGTTTCAATTATCATCTTTATGAAGATGATTCTCAGATTTACTTGTCCAGACCTATATTCTCTCCTGACCTCTGGTCTCCCATCTCCAGTTGCTAACAGGATATCCCAAGCCGTATGTTCCCTGGACATCTTCAACTCAACAGGCCTGCTGAGGTTCAGGGTACACCCTAAAATACTGAGGTACAAGGCTGTCTCAAAATAATTTACTCAGAGAACCAGGAGAATATTGTGCACAGAAATAGCCACAGTGTGCGATGACTAATTTTGATTGACTTAGCCCTTCTCAGCAATGCAAGGACCTAAAGCAATTCCAAAGAACTCATGATGGAAAATGCCATCCACATCCAGAGAAAGTACTATGGAGTCAGAATGCAGAGCAAAACAGACTATTTTCTTTTTTTGTTTTATTTTGCTTTCTTTCTCTCGGTTTCTCCCATTCGTGTAATTCTTCTATGCAACATGACTAATGTGAAAAGGTGTTTAATAGGAATCTATGTATAGAGCCTATATCAGATTGCATGTCATCTTGGGGAGGGAGGGGGAGAAAATTTGAAATTATGGAGGTAAATATTGAAAACTAAAAGTAAATAAATTAATAAATTGAAAAAAAAAAGAAAAATGAATTTGCTCAGGCTGTTTCTAAATAACGTAAAGGAATTTATTGAGGGTATAACATAGACACGAAGCAGGCTCCTCCACCCCTTAAGGGAGACCCAGTTTCATGGAGAGTCCAGTTTAAGAGGGGGCAGTGCCTCCCAAGGAAGCTGGCCATTTCAGGAAGACACTGAGTATGGGGAATACTTGCTAATGAGAGATGTCCAAGTAAGGGGAATGCCCCCTGCTTAAGGAGGGTGGTCCCCAACCAAGAGAGGTTAGGGATTCTTACAGAGTAAAACCTTATGTGGGCAGGGAGATGAGGAAACCAGAGACAGTTCAGAGTTTCCAGCACTACCATTATTCCATAGTTCAGCCCTAGTCAGAGGGACCCCAGGAGGGGTCAAGGTTAGTTTGGTACTTCAGAGACCTGCCTACTACAATCTCATTGTCTCCTAAAGTGTCTTTAAGTGGTACTTAAGATAATGGGCTTCTCATTGTACCCATTTTGACCCTATTTGAATCTCATCATCTTCCCCTCTCCAGAAGTAGGCACCCAAATTCATTTGGGAAAAAGGGTGGGGGTCATGCATTCTTCATCAGGTCCAAAACTGAATTCTTCATCTTTCCCCCAAATGTTCTTCTCCTTTCTGAATTTGCCTAGTATTGTTGAGGGTACAACCATCCTCCCTGACATATAATTAAGTATCATAGTCAACTCCTGACTCTCACCTCCCCCATGCCCAATCAGTTGTCAAGTCCTGCTGATTTTACCTTTGCAACATCTCCTACACCTCTTACTCTTCTCCCACACTGTCACCACCTGGTGCAGGCTCTCATCATTTCAGGGTTGAAATCACTTATTCAAGTCTCTACGCTCTCCAATCCATTCTCTACTCAAGGTAATTTTAAGCGCAGATCTGACCTTTCTCCTTCCTCTCCCATTCAATAAATTCCAGTAGTTCCTTATTATCTCCAAGATTAAATATAATGGCTTTACTTATAATTAAATATAATTGGTTTTCAAAAGTCCTTCATATCCTGATCTCTTCCTACCTCTCTAGTCTTTTTCCACCTTCTACATACTATGCAATATATCAACACTGGTCTCCTTGCTCCATTCCTAGACTCTGCATTTTCACTGGCTTTCCCCCATGCCTAGAATACTCTCCCTCCTCGCTTCCTTCAAGTTGAAGTTAAAGACCCTAGGTTGAAAAGCAAGAAGCTTTTCCTAATTAAACTCAGTACCTTCCCTCTGAGACTACCCCCAATTTGTTCAATCTAGATCTTGTTAGCACATCAATGCTTACAGGTTGTCTCCCCCATTAGATTGTGAGCTCCTCAACAGCAACGGCAGTTTTTTGCCTTTCTTTGCATCTCCAGCACTTAGCACAGTAGATAGGAGATAGTATTCACTTAATAAATGTTAAATGATTGATGAAGAAAAATGAAGAAACCAAGGCCCAGGGAGGTGAAGTAACTTGCTCAAGATCACAAAAGTAGTATCATGGAATGAATTTCAACACAAGTCTCTCCAGCCATGCTCTTTTATAATACATCACATTTATTCCCACCTCTGTACCTTTGTTTAGGCTGATTTTTCCAATTTATAATGTTTTCCCTTCTCTTCCAATTCATGCACTAATTATCCCTCCTAGCTCAAATGAATTCCTATAAAAATCAGCAGCCACATACAATTTAGCACTTGTTGACCTACTTTACAAATAATTTAAAATTCTGATTTGTAACAGAGCCCAGAATCACTTCTAAAGCAAACCATGTGCTTCTTTTAAATACATTTAAGGTCTGCATGCATATGTTCGTGCAAATACAAGCAATCACAAATGTCTGGAAATTTATCGAATTTCCAGATCAGCTAAAGGAATTAGGAAGGTACATTCGCATTCAAAGAATTAACTTCTCAAGTCTACTCACCTAAAAAAAAATCCAATGAGTAAACCTGACATTCATTTAGGATTAAGTCCTTGTTTGGGCTCTAAATTCAATTCATTTAAGCAAGCATTTACTATTACATATTATAGAGTTTAAGTGGTTTGCTATTATATACATTGCTATACTACCACGGATACTATGCTAGAAGCTGGGGGAGAGAAAGTTTCGTTAGGGTCAATACCTTAATGGAGCTGACAAACTAGTTTAAAACTATATAGTAGTGGTGGTAGTGTTCCAATTGTCTTCAGTTGTGTCCAACTCTTTCTGAACCCATTTGGGATTTTTTTGGCAAAGTTACTAGAGTGGTTTACCATTTTTATCTTCAGCTCATTTTACAGATGTGAAACTGAGGCAAACAGGATTAAGTGATTTGTCTAGGGTCACACAGCTAGTAAGTGTCTGAGGCCACATTCGAACTCAGGTCCTTCTGCTAGCAGCCCAGAAGTAGCAATAGTAATAACAATAATAACATTTAAATAGCTATATATCAGAGGCAGTATTTGAATAGATAATGATCATAATAATAGCATTTATATAGTGCCTTAAGGTTTGCAAAGCACTTTTTCTGTTTTATCTCTTGATTCTTAGATGAACAAACTGAGGCTCAATAGGGTTAAGTGATTTGCCCTGAGTTGCAAAGCTAGTAAATATCTGTGGAAAGATCTGACCATATCTGAACTCCTGCTCCTGTGCTCTATACACTGTGCTCCCTACTGCCTCCTAGCATCATAGTACTATTAGGTTTAGAGGTGCTGGGACCCAGAAATTCAAGGGCAAGCAATGCAGGTCCTGCCTCTAATGAATTCGGCCCAAGCCTTCTTTCAGCCAAAGACAAGTTCGTTTATTTTTTATTATATTATTTATTTGAACACTGATCGGGCTGGGCAAGATTTTAAAAATCCACACTACTATGATGCTTGTACTGACAAGCAGGCTAGACTGAGTCTGTCTTTGTATAGCTAGTGCAAGACTCTTAAGAATCTGAGCAATTTAATGGGGGAGAAGATGGACCTTACATACGGAAAGACTGTGAGAAGGATCTAGGAGTGGCCAAGTAGCCGGGAGTGACTGGGAAGTAACAGAGAAGGACCTGGAAGGTCCAGGTGCCCCAGGTGAATGCCAGAGACCTGGGCCACATGGGAAAGTCCAAGGGCTTTTCCTTTTTGGGGCTTCAGATACCATCCCCACCATTACAACAAGGTACAAAGGCCATGTGAAGGAGAGAAAAGAAACCCAAAGGATCTTTAGCTACCTAAAATTATCAGCCACTGATTTAATATATTAAGTTCATATTGTGGCCCTTTGCTACTTAATTGCCTACTAGTCACACCTCAACAGAATGAGGTGGCAGAATAGAAAGAATTCTGGATTTACAGGCAGAATTCCTAGGTTTGAAACCATGTACTTGAGCAAACCACTTAAGCTCTATAAGTCTTAGTTGCTTGATCTGTAAAATCGGGATAATATTACCAGCTCTGTCTACTCCCTCAAGATTATTATGAGAATAAGATGTAATTGAAGGAACCTGCTCTGTGACTCAAGAGTGTTGATTAATTATTGGGGAGGGGACACTAAAGGTTCAAGTGCCTTAGCTAGGGTTACACAGTCAGCACGTAGCACAGGTGGGACTTGAACCAACACCTCCTTACTGAGGCCAGCATTCTACCCACTAGGCAATACTAACTCTCACTAAAACTAAAATTACATAATTTATTCTTTAACTTAGAGGGCATTTTATGCTTTTGTAGAGCCCCAGGGTTAACTATATAAACATCAGCTATCATCATTCAGTGGAAACAGGAAATAATGGTTCAGAGAGCTGTCCAGGAATCTAATCTAAAATTACTTTTTATCAGAGCTGTAATTTCATTAGTATTAGGGATTCCAAGTGAGGGAATTACTTCTATCAATGCAGACCCACAGCTGTTCTATCACTTACAGTCTTTAGAGAGTTAGAGAGGTTAAGTGATTTATCCAAAGTTACATGGCCAGCACACATCAGAGGCAGGACTTTAACCTAGGTTGTCCTGCAGACTATCCACCTAAATGTAAACAATTATTACTAGTACTCCGTATGAAAGAGAAGAGAAACCTACTTTAAACCTAGCAAGATCAACAATAAAGTTTCCTCAGACTTCTGATAACCCCAAAATGCAAAACTACTGTGCTTTCATTTTACAGGTCTACATAAACCATTAAATTCATTCTGAATAATGATAAAAATATCACGATTAGACATTAAACAAGATTATCTCCTTTACATCATCAACGTGACTATGACCAAACAGAGCATCATAATGGTATCTATTTTCTTATATTCATTTGAAAACAGTGGAATATATTTCATTACCAAGTCCCAAGTAAAATTTTAAAGAGACTACTCCATTTCTCTTTGTTAAATGAAAAATAGATTTTTAACAGCTATACTGCTACAATGCAAAGCTTGAGAGGTATGCATGAATGAAAAAGCTGCTACAGTTCAAAACAGATAACACATTTATTATTCAATAACACTTCATATTGCGGTTGAAACCATCTTTAGGTGGGGCTAAAACTTTCAAATTAGTGAATTCAGTAGCCAGTACATGCAAAGAGCACCCCATGGCCATATTCTCTTCACTGCCAAAGAAATGACAATAATGAGCAAGATTAAATAACTATTCTAGATGCTTCACAGGGCGTGAGAGTTAAAAACAGTAGGAAAAAATTCCATAAAATTTAACTAATAACTAAGAATGCTAACTGTACAATTTTAAGTGGTGACTATTTGGCAAACATTCATGATAATGTCATATTTGTATGTGGCTTTGAAACATAACAGTTCTGAGATTAAAACATAATACAGACATAAAAAAGAGGGCAATACAAGAGGGGGGAAGAGACAAAGGTCTGTTTATTTTCCTGGTAAGTCAACATTAAAAGTTTCTGAGTTTGAAGCTGGGAAACAATTTTCACAGGAAGTATCTCAATTAAAGTTCTCATTTCTCAAATATATAGAGAATGGAGTTTATAAGAATACAAGTTATTCCCCATTTGACAAATGGTCAAAGTATATAAAAATGTAGTTTTCAGATGAAGAAATCAAAGCTATCTATAGTCAATTGAAAAAATACTCTAAATCACTATTAACTAGAGGAATGCAAATTAAAACAACCTGAGATACCACCTCACAGACTGGCTAATATGACAGAAAAAAAATGATAAATGTTGGAGAAGATATGAAAAAACTGTGAAGTGATCCAACCATTCTGGAGAGCACTTAGGAACTATGCCTAAAGGGCAATTAAACTGTGCACACCCTTTGATCCAGCAATACCACTACTAAGTCTGTATCCCAGAGAGATCATAAAAAAAGGGGAAAAAGCCTATTTGTACCAAAATATTTATAGCAGCTCTTTTTCTGGTGGCAAAGAACTGGAAATTAAGGGGACAATCATCAACTGGGCAATGGCTGAACAAGACTTACGTGAACTGAACACTACACTACACAATAACAGTAATATTGTGAGATGATCAACTGTGATTGACCTAGCTCTTCTCAGTAATACAATGATCCAAGACAATTCTAAGACTCATGATGGAAAATGCTATCCACAACCAATCAAACACCTGAGGGAGTCTAAATGCAAATCGAAGCACATTATTTTCACTTTAATTTTTTGTTTTTTTCCTTTTGTTCTGTTTCTTCTTTCACAAAATGACGAAGATGGAAATATGTTTTACATGATTGCACATATATAACCTATATCAAACTGCTTAAGGGTAGGAAGGGAGGGAGAAATTTGGAAAGCAAAATTTTTATTTAAAAAAATGTTAAAAACTGCCTTTATAAACAATCAGAAAAAAATGAAATACTATTTATAAGAAAAAAATCTGACACAAATGAAATGACTAAACAACAACAATAACAAAAACCATCAAAATTACATATTTGGGGTGGAATAGAGAAAAAGATCAAGGAAATCAAACCTATAATCAGACCAAATATACAAAGAAGATACCTGAAAACAAAAGAAGTATCTGAGTTTGTTCTACTTGGACCTTGGGGAAGTCTATATTTTGCAACACTCTCTGCCAGATTTAAATCTGCCCCTCTCATGAGGCTAGATTATTTTTGAGAAATGAAAACAACAGCTTCAAAACATATATCACAGATTCTGGCAAATGCTCTTTTTTTATCCTCCCCTGGGAGAAAGAGGGATGTGAAAAAAAGCGAACACACTCACCCACAAAATATGCAGATTATTCTATTACTCTTGTATGCTCAATTGCAAATATCTATAAACTGATGAATTAAAAAAAGCAAAATGAATTCTTTCTCAATTTCACACTAATTGTATCTTAGAACATTAGTCTAAGAACAAATCAGACTGCTCAGGTATATGTCAACCTACTGTTTTCTTCATTTTAAAAAAAATTAGGCTTTGGGCTATACTAGCTATGAGATTAACCCTCATCTTAATCTTGTGCTAATGGGTCAAAATCATCCATATCTGACTTCCGTACTCCAGTTCTATTCATTTATCCATTAACAGTTACTTTATTAGCTGCAAAAATACAGGTAAAATAGTCTTTCAACTTCCAAAATATCCACTGTATATATTGACTCAAATTTATGTGAAACTTTTCATATTTAAAATTCTTAAAAATTTAACTTATACATGATAAAAAATAGCCATTACTATGCATTGATTGTTTTATAAGGATTAAAGCTTGCCAGGACAACAAATGTTCATTATTATAGCTTAGCAAAAAAACTTCTCTCTTGAATGTATAATACTTGTAGCTATTTGTAAATTTTAGCAGATGGTTTGTACACCCTCTTGTGGTCTAGGAATAGATCACCTTTTCCTGGCCTTTTTTTCTACTTTCAGTTTTTGTCACTCCTAACTAAACTTACACATCACATTTTTAAAAGTATGAAGTCATTTTATTCACCAACACTATTAAACTTTAACTTCAAATTTAGATAACTATGCTACCACCCTCTGTCCAGCATTTAGAGCAATACTGCACTGACAGATAACGTATAAATACAGTGTACTGGGTTATTTCAATTAAAAATCGTTTGTTAAATTACTATGTGCCAGGTATGTAGGATACAAATAAAAAAAACAGCAAAATAGTCCCTGACCTCAAGTAATAATAGAGATAGATAGACAGACAGACAAGACAGAAAGACAGATGGTTAGATGAATGAATAGGTGTGTGTGTGTGTTCTGGGCAAAATATTCTACAGGCATCAAGTAACATATATACATGTAAGAAAACACAAAACATAAACAAAATAGTCTCTGGAGGAAAGGCACTAGTGGGAAGGGGAGGGAAAAGAGGAAGGAAATCAAGGAAGGCCTCATGTACAAGGCAGCAATTAAGTTGAGCATTAAAGGAAGTCAGGAATTCTAGCCAGTGAAGGTAAAAAGGATGAGTATTCCAAAAGTGGGGGGCAACCTGTGCAAAGGCTGAGTGCAAGGAACAGCAAGCAGACCTCAGAGTGTGGAAAGGGAGTGATGTGTAGTAAGTCAATGAAGGTAGGATAGAAAGAGATTAAGAATTTCTATGACAAAAAAAAGAGTTTGCATTTCAGCTTAAAAGCAATAGGAAGCCACTGCAAAGGAGACTTATCCTTGAGGAATATCACATTGGAATCTGTGTGTAGGATAGGCTAAAGGGTTAAGAAACTCCAGTAGGCTTTGTTCAAAAACTTAATTTCTCACCATTAAATTTACCTAACTCTTAAGACCAAAGAACCAAAAAGCAAGATTCATTGCAACTTTCCTTAAGTAACTGGCACATGCTTCAGATCAGGCTCCATGACCTGTACAAAAGGAAAGGATGGCAGGAAGAATCACAGGATCTTTGTGGGGAGGTTCTACCTGCTCTATACCAAGGTCCAGGATAACCCTGGCTAGATGTGTCCACTGTCTTCTCTGAGCCTTTCCAGAGAATTTCTTAACTATTCTTTTTGCCCCACAATGAACCTAATTTGGGACTTCATGTGAAATTGGTTAACTAATGCCCTCCTACAAAATACTGCCCTTGATGTCTTTGAAAGCTAAGATATCCTAAATTTCAAAGAAAACTTGTCCATCTCTGCTTTAATTAGATGGGAAAAGCAACAGGAAAAGACATGCGCATTTCAATCCAAGGAAGATAATCTGAAGGAAGACAAATTTCTTACATGGTTTTGAATGAGGACTAGTCAATAACAGCTACCTTTGCAGCGTCCACCAAGAGCATCACGGTAAGGCGTTTACATCCATGGATGCGCCTACCATTCAGGACGCTATGGAATACTTTCAACTCTTTCATTGAGGAAGAAAATATCAGTCTTACAAAAACCAGACTGATTGACCTGACTGCAGAACAGAGATTAAAGCAGACTGTTTGCTAGCGTTTTGTTTTGTTTCCTCTTTCTCGTGGTTCACTCCATTGGTTCCAATTCTTCTTTACAACATAATCAATGTGAAAATGTTTAATATGAATGTATATGTAGAGCTTCTATCAGATTGCATGCCATCTTGGGGAGGTGAGGAGGGGAAGGAGGCTGAAAAAATTTAAAACCCAAAAGCTTGTAAAACTGAATGTTGAAAACTAAAAATTCATTAATTTTTTAAAAAACTAGACTAAGAGTCATCCACCTCCACTAATTTTCCAAAAAAAAAATTTGAATCCAACATAAAAATAATTTTGCAAAGATGCAAAGATAAAGTGATAGCTAACATTTATATAGAATTTTAATTTTTGTAAAGAGTTTTACACATATTATATTATCTTCACAACAACCCTGTAAGGTAAATACCATTTTATATCAAGGAAGCTGAGACTAGGAGAAATTAAATAATATACAGCAGGATCACACAGCTGTCTGAGGCAGGATTTCAGTTCAGGTTGACCTACTGCACTACCTAACTGATAATTCATAGGCCAAAGTTCAGAAAATTGTCACTGTTTAACTTTATATGCATGAACTATGTAAACCTGAAAACTATATAAAATGTACAAGGTTTGAAGTTTACAAACTGATATTGTAGGTCCTAATACAGTGTCCTTGAGCACTTTATTTAGTACCCATCATGAAATTATCTATGAGCCTATAAGCAGCACAGCAATATTCACTCTCTGATATCAGTTTCTGTCCCAAAGCAAGTGCTTAATAAATATTTGTTGACAGTTTTTATAATATTTAAATAAGTTAAAGGTCAAATGATTATAAATTGGATCTGAACTCCTGATCATATTTGAAAAACAAAAGTCTTTGGTTAGAGAACTGATTTGGGTAAGTGCCATTAAAGTGAAGTATTGAACCAGATCTATGCTTTTGGTGAGTACTGGAAGCTCCCAATAAGGAAGCATCACCAATGCCGAGAAGCATCAATATTCAATTAAAATATTTTTTCATGATTTATATTTTCAAAAGTATATAATGAATTCAAAGAAATATAACGTGTTCAATTAAAAACAATCTACTTTAAAGAACAGTATGAATGAACACTTGTCAGTCTGTGTAAACTTTAAAACAAAAATCTGATGTGATTAAAAATTATTTAGTTTGGATTATTTTCCTTCTCATGTAATAAAGATATGGTTGGATAATTTTTACCTTCTAAAACTGTTTACAAGTTATTATGAGCAAACAAATTATCTTCTAAAAATAAGAAGAAACAAGACCAAATGTATTCCTGAAAGTATTATATATAACTACAAATGTAAATTAAGCCCCAAAACTGAAACCATGACAAACCACAAGAGTATATACTATTAGCAAAAGTTAGTTTTTATTTTTTATTTTATTTTTTTATTTCCCAGGATGCCTAAATTTAAGCATACCTATTACATAAAGATCCAGATTTGCAAAAAAAGAAATCAGGGAATGCATGTCTAGGCACAACAAAAAGTTAAGAGGATGGCTTTAAATAGCAAGCTTCCTAATGAACTTAAATCAATTTATCAAGAACTAACAGCAATATTCAGTATGGCTTTAAAGTTTAAAAAGCAAGTTACATATATTATCCCATTTATATCTCACAATCCTATCAGGTAGGTTATGATAGGTATTAATTTACAAATGAAGGAAATCAAGGGTCAAAGATGCTAAGTAATTTGTCCCTGGTCCCACAGCGAATAAACGTCTGCTTCAGAATCTGAATCTGGGTCCTACTGACTTCAAGACCAGCACTTTAGCCACTAAAACAGATTATTATCTCTTTTATGGAGAAAAATAATTTACTTACCCGTAACTTCTCAAAAGTTATACTTGTATTTTGCCTAAAGCAGGACTCATACAAAAATAAGCAGTTTCTTCAATCTCAGTCAATGAAAGAATATATGTCATTAGCCTCCATCTGTTCCATTCTAATTTTGAAAGAACTATTTTCTTCAGTGAGCTTTTGAACCTCCTTTTCCATTTGGCTAATTCTGCTTTTGAAAGCATTCTTCTCCTCATTGGCTTTTTGAACCTCTTTTGCCAATTGAGTTAGCCTGTTTTTCAAGGTGTTATTTTCTTCAGCATTTTTTTGGGTCTCCTTTAGCAGTGTGCTGACCTGCTGTTCATGCTTTGACTGCATATCTCTCATTTCTCTTCCCAGCTTTTCCTCCACCTCTCTAAGTTGATTTTCAAAATCCTTTTTGAGCTCTTCCATGGCCTGAGCCCACAGAATATTTAGTCTGGATGTTTGGGATACAGAGGCCTTGACTTCTATGTCTTTCCCTGATGGTAAGCATTGTTCTTCCTCATCAGAAGGGAAGGGAGGAGATGCCTGTTCACCAAGAAAGTAACCTTCTATAGTCTTATTTCTTTTCCCTTTTCTGGGCATTTTCCCAGCCAGTGACTTGACCTCTGAATATTCTCCTCACACCCACCTCTCCTCCTGATCCTCCCAGCCAGCACTTGGGGTCTGAGATTCAAATGCTGCTCCCCGGCCTCGGGGCTTCGGCAGGGGCAGGGCTGCTATTCAGTGTGAGATTAAGTTCAGGTGCTCAGGTCGGGGCAGGGCCGCCTCTCAGGCTCAGTTCCCTCAGGGGGTTTATGCAGAGACCTTCAACAATGGATCCAGGCTCCTGCCTGCTTGGGGAGCCCTGGTCTACCGCTGCGCCAGCCACTGCCTCCCTAGGGGGCCTGAGCCATGGGGGCACCCCACTCCCCTCTCGACCCGCCAAGAAGACCCTCTCACTGACCCCCGCCACCTGTGGGTGGAGGGACCTGCACAGCCGCTGGAGATCCCATCCCTGAAGCCCGCTCAGATCTGCTCCTCTCCGTGCGGCGGCCGCGGCAGGGCTGGGCTGGGCTCCGCGTCCGCAGCGCAACGGACCCTCCGCGAGAGGTCTGCAGGTCCCTCTGGAACAGAAATCTCCCCTGCTCCACTGTGCTGTGGCCTCCACTACTCTAGATCTCGCCGTGAGTTCCTTTTTACTGATGTTGTATGGGTTGTGGGTTCAGAGCTATGTGTATATGCATCTTTCTACTCCGCCATCTTGGCTCTGCCCCCAAGAATATATGCAAACATGCAAAGAGACAGCTACTCTGAATATCACCACATAACAGAGAAAAATCAAAGACTTAGTGATAGGGTAGCTCCTTTAACGACAACATTACTTTTGAATCCACAGAGCCATAGGTATCATACTAGAACTGGGCTGTCAAAAGAGTTCTCTTGGTTCTGCATGTCACCAATCATCTTCAACACAGCCAGACCACAATGTAACATACTAGGAAAGATGTGGAGAACATTTGCTACTGGCTTCCATGATTGTGAGAAGATGCTATGTATTCTTAACTTCCCTTCGGAAAACTTATTTAATAGGAAATTCAAATAAACAATATGTACCTAGGAGCCAACTCCTTTGACCAACGCAATTTAATGCCCTTCATCTGACTGCACTATAGCAAAATCAAAGAAGTTCCTATTCCACTGCTACCACACTTTGAACCACAGATGGAACTATAATCTAATTTTGTGATTTTACGTTGCTTATATCTTGATCTTACCACAAATGCCATGCTAACCATCCAAACCAAATAATTTTTTTCTTTGAATTACAGCAAGAAGAAATGCTAACAAGACTACAAGAGAAAACCATGATTTTTAGCAAGCATTTTGCAAGATTACAGGTGCCACGTATGAGTTTATCTAGATAGAACTGGAACTCTGTTTTGGTTTTTAAAACCAACCTTAAGAACAAAGAATAATTTATGGTGGAACACTACTGTAATGAGCAGGATGTTCTCAGAAAAACCTGGAAAGAACTGCATGAGCTGATGCAAAGTGAAATGTACTGTGCACAAAGTAACAGCAATATTGTGAAATGATTAGCTATGAACGACTTAGCTATTCTCAGCAATACGATAATCCAAGACTACTCTGAAGGACTGATGACGGAAAATGCTATCCATCCCCAAAGAAGGAACTGATGGTGTCTGAATACAGATTGAAGAATACTTCTTTAACTATATTTCTGAGGTTTTGTCTATGTTTCCTTTACAATATTATAAATATGTTTTGCATGACTGCACATTTATAACCTATATGAAATTGCTTGTCTTCTCAATGAGGGGGGTTGGGGTGAGAAAGGAGGAAGGAAGAGAATCTGGAACTCAAAGTTTTAGAAACAAATGTTAAAAATTATTTTTACATGTAAATGGGGAAAATAAAATAATAAATAAAATAAAAATTTTTTAAAAGGAAAAAGGCATAATCTTGATTATTGATAATAATAATCCTTAACAATTACAATTCAGAATTCTAATTAACTATACAATCAAAGTACAGAAAGATCTTAAATAAAGCCAGTGATATTTTGTTCTTGTTGTCACTGCATTACCTATCACATGCTAACATGAACTCAACTTGATAGAAATATCCAACAAAATTTTAAAGCAACATTTAAAAGCACTATTGAAAAATAAATCATTAATAAGAAATGCAAAAATGACTGTACATGTATAATCTATATTGAACTGCTTATCTTCTCAAAGAAGGGAGAGGGCAGAGAGGGAAGGAAAGAATTTGGAACTACAAATTTTAAAAAATGAATGTTAAATGTTTTCATTTACATGTAACTGAGAAAATAGAAAATAATTAAATGTAAAAAAAAAGACAAAAGACTATTTTCTTCTTTGGTGAAATATATTCTAAAAAACATTAGCTATTTCACCAACATTTAGTGATAACAGAAATATAATTAATATGCCAAATTCCAATTTATAAAAAAAAAAACATTCAAAATTTTTAGGTCCTCCAGGAAATTCCTTAAACACATCTAAGATTTTGCTCTTTTGGTATTTATGGCTGGCAGCTCATTCCTCCTACTATTTCTCTTTAGGTGGCACTCATGAACCTCTCTACCTTTATTTCCTCCCTACCTCAACAGTAGTTCAAACCTGTTATTAAATTTTAGAAATGGAAGCAACTTTATAGAATATATAATTAAATTTTTGTTTTACCAAAAGATGAAATAAATGATACTGCCTGAGAAAAATACATATTAGCATTATTGATGTTTTATTATATTTTTTATTTATTTTGCTAAATATTTCCCAATTAACATTTTAATATGGTTATAGCAGTACTTGGAAGTGTTATGGACTACATATCTGGCACCTCTGGTCTAGTCTACAAGCAGGTTAATGTCTAAATAATCAAGACAGAATACTGTATGTTCTCTTCCAGAAGGTACATAGGAAGGGTGACTAACACTTTCCACTAAGGTCTATCCTTCAACATGATAATGAAGGAATTCTATCCTATGTGCCACCAAAATCTCTCCTGCTTTAATTACATTTGGAATCACAAAATTATAGACCCTTAGACCTGCAAGGGATATTTAGACATCATCTAGTCAAGTCTTCTCATTTTATAGATGAAATAGGACTATAGATATAAGCTAAGTAACTTGCTCACAGATGCACAAGATGATGACAGAGCTAGGATTAGACCCAGGTCACTTTAGAGTCTAATGCTCCTTCCACTGCACCATGCCACCTCTTCTGTAGACAGAGTACAAACGCATGTATCATCTTCACACAGGTCCCCTCACATACTTGAAGATTATAACGATGTCACTCACCCTTCAGTCTTCTCTTCTTTAGGCTAAATAATCCTAATTTCTTTAACCTTTCCTGACAGGACCTGTTTCTTCTCACTTTGATCATTTTTGCTGTTTAGACACTGTAGAGGAAAGAGCACTTGACTGTGAATCATTCCACCACCAACTAGTGGTGTAATCTTGGCAATTCACAACCCTTCTGGGCCTTACTTTTCTCATCTATAAAATGAGACAGTGATTTTTAAGATTCCTTCCAGTGGTAAAACACTATATAATCTTTGGATCCTAAAGCAAAAATCCTTCTACTATCTCAACTGGGAAAAGCAAACATGAATTAATGAAATTCTTTTTATTATAGAATCTTAAACTTTAATTTTTAAAATAAATTTTAAAGGAATGGTAGCTTTTTGTTTTTTCTTTCAAGCACTGAGTACAAGCAACTGGGTGACTATTAAGACAGTTATTTAGGATAACTTCTTTAATGAATAGATAGGAATGATTTGTAATTAGTATGTTAATATACATTTGAAAACTAGGGAAATTTTGGAGAAAATGCTTAATATTCGTAGCAAACTCATTTTTTCACTTGTAGTTTAAAGACAATAAAAAGTTTAAATTTATCATAAACTGTAAATTAGTAGGGGGTCTGACTTCGTGAGGTTCTATGAAACTTTGTAGGTTTTTACCCAGTCTACATTTCTGTATATTTCTGGTACATAAGTACATCTACCAATTATATTTAGAATGGGATCATAGGATTTTAAAGCAGGGAGTCCTTGGAGACCATCTAATTCAACCCCCTAATTTTTATACAGGAGGAAACTGAGGCATAAAGAGACTAAGTAACTTAGCCAAGATTACATGTCACAAACAGGATTCCAATCCACTTTCATGACTCCAAATCCAATGTTTTTTTCCATTACCCTACAATTAATACTGTCTTTAATTAACTGCATCTAAGTTCTGTAAAACTGTTTATCTCTATTCTAAGTCTCCTTTTCTCACATTCACTTATCAATCCCAAGTAGTTTGATTCCAGCCTCATCAGTCAACTGAAACTGCTCTCATCATGTCTCTAACAATGCCAAATTCAACAGGATTTTTTTCAGTCCTCATCTTTCCTGACCTTTCTACAGCATTTGACACTACTGATCACCCTCTTCTATTGGATACTCACTCTTCTCTGAGTTTTCGTGACATTGCTATTTCTCTACCTGCCTAGCTACTCCTTCTAGTCTCCTCTGCTGGATCCTCATCCTTGTCCTGCCACTCTCTACACTCTCATTTGGTAACCTCATCATGTCCCAGGGGTTTAATTATCATCTCTATACAGATGAGTCCTAGGAACACATATGCAGCCTTAAGCCTTATCCTTATCCTCATTCAGACTTATCCCTGAGATGCAGCCATACCAAGTACCTACAAAACATTTAAAACCTGATGGCCTTAGGTATTTCAAATTCAACCAGTCTAAACCAGAACTCCTTCCTCTCCAAATTCATCCTTCTGACCATTCCTATTTTTGTCCGGGGTACCATTATCCTTCTAGTCACCAAGGTTCACAACCCTGACTTCTCTATCCACCTCATCTTCACATATATCAGCAGTTGCCAGGTTCTATCTGTTCTACCTTCACAAAACCTCGTGCACCAGTTCCCTTCTCTCCATTCACATAGCCAGCCCTCTAGTTCAGGTCCTACCTAACTGATGCCTCTGCTTCAAGTCTCTTCCCTCTCTAATCCACCTTCCATACAACAAGTACTACTACTGCAGGTCTGACCATATCACTCCCCTGCTCAAAAAACTCAAACAGCTTCCCACTGGTTCTAGGGCAAAATACAAACTCCTTGTCATAATCTGGCTCCAGTCTACTTTTCCAGGTTTATTACATGTTACTCCCTTCACCTACTCTATAGTCCAACCAAATTGACTTTCTTGATGTTCTGCAAACAAATATTCCATCTCCTGTCTCGATGGCTTTGCCCTGCTTCTCCCTCATGCTTTCAATGTACCCTACTTCTTCCTCACTGCCAATTCTCTGGATCCCTAGCATCCTTCAAAATTCAGCTCAGTGACCATTTCCTACACGAAGCCCTTCCTGATTCCTCTCAATTATATCTTAAACTTACTTTGTCTTCATTTTGCATTTACTTATATGTGTATATGTTGTTTAGCTAAAGAGAATGTTGGCTCCTTGAGAGAAGGGACTATTTTGTTTTGTTTGCTATCCTTCATACATAGTAGAGTCCTTGGCACAAAGTAGGTACTTAATGAATTGCTTGTTAGAAAATGTCTCCCAGTGGTTAATTATCACATAGATATTGTTAATTCATCAGCGACAGAAAATGTCTATGTAAAGGGGGGGGAAGGAATCATATATGTCAACCACTCTAGGAATTTGTTAAGTAGAGATTAACTTCCCCAAAGTTAAAAAAAATGCAACAAAAGCATTTTTTATGAAAATTGCAGCTATTCTATAATTCACACATAGAAATCTAGATATATAACAAAATTCTATAGAGTAAATTAACAAAATTTTAGACTGCATAACAATTTTCATATAACCTGCTTTACTTCTAGAAGTCAACAAGCTAAAAGCTGTCAGAAATAAATTCTGATGAGATTTTACAACTGTCCTATTATGAAACACCAAAAAGTTTAGAACTGGAAGAGAGTCTCAAAAATTAGTACTTCTGGAATTATCTAAATGGGATTTTATTTATCTATTCTGAATGCAGTTGTGTTTTCTAACTGCTGCAAAACAGGAGCTATGAACAGATATTACTTTGTAACAAGTAAGAGAGAGTAAAGACTTTTAAAATTAGGAAAAAATCAATTTGAAATAGATACCTCATAATTTGATAGAAAATCTAGTAATTCTGACCGAGTGGGGATGTAGAGAAGTGGCGTCATCACCCGGCGAACAAACTTCTCAATGTAAACAGCACGCAAGGGGCCTTTGTATTCAATTGGTCCAAAACTAGAACCAAGAAGGAAGAAAAAAACCATACTAAGTATTAAGCCTGTGAAGCACAAATGAAATCACCAACATAAAAGGAGAAGCTCTTACTTTGAGGTGCAGGCATATATTGGAGAGGCAACCTGCTTTATCCCATGAGATAATGGGATAGTGTAGACCTTATAAATAACGAATATTATGTATAAGAGGAGGTACTAACTGTTTAACTGAGTAGCTATGACTCTACTATGAAATGGACTAATGAAGATTGAATTCCAATGAAAGAATATTCGTAAGTAATTATTAAAATATTTCATCTTTAAAGAAATATAGCACCAGCAAATAACCAACTAATTGTTCCAAGGAAGGAGGATTTTATAGCACCCTTTCAGAAATTTCATTTAAAATTTTTTCATATTAATGTAACAAAGCAAAAACAAAATGTATACAATGCAAGTTACTTCATGTAACCTAGAAATAAGAGTTCATATTTATATAGCACTTGAGGGGTTTGTATAACATTTTACCCGTTTTCTCATTTGATCCTCACCACTGCCTCAGGAGGTAGGTATTATTATTAACCACCCCTATTTTAGAGACAAAGAAATGGGCTCAGAGAGTGATTAAGAGATTTCCCCAAGGTTACATAACTATGTAAGTGTTCCTGATCCCAAGTTCAACACTAAATCCACCATGCCATGTCCCTCTTTAAGGAATCCTAGCTACTGTGCCACACAGTACGTGCTAACAAAGATTTCGAAACATATATTTTTTAAAGTACAATGTTCAATAAAATAGGCACAAATCTTTCTTTTACAACATGTTTTGAACGAAAGAATAAAGTCAGCAAATAAACTAATAAATTGTAGATATTTCTACAACTACATACATAGAATGGCCAGGATATTTAAGGTCTACCATCTACTTAAAGTTTTGTTGAAACAAAAAAAAAAGTGAAATTGATTCTGGCATTCAATCATGGAACTTTGATGACCTCCATTTTTTTCTTTTTATGTTTTAGCCTGTACAATTACTCAACAGCCTATTTTCCTGGACTACGCTTGGGCTCCTCACACAGTTATCATAAATCTTATATACTCATCTAACGTAACTAAAGACTCTGAAACTTTAAAATCAGCAATTCCAAAGCCCTTCCACTAACTAAACACAAACTGGGAGGAAAAATTAATAGGTCATAATAAACTTAACAAACTGATTTATTAGCATGCACACATATGATGAAATCACACTGTAACTCATTACCAGAAAACAAACTTACTATAAAAAGATAAATTCTGACTATTCTCTGAATATACATACTGTTATTAGCATTACACAAAATAATGCCATATTAAACACATTCTGTGTATCAAGAAATTTCTAAAGTGAAAATACCATTCCAAGTATACCACAAGAAGACTTAGAACATTTAAATATAAGTTTACATATATGAAGACCTATTAACTGCTTTTATGTAAGTTGGATATGTTTATGGTTCAGACTTCAAAACAGTAATTTGAAAAAAGTGAAATGTGAAAATGAAATAGCATGCTGTAACAACACCAACTTAACATCTAATCTAGAAACATCTTTCAAGTCAATAGATTTTTTTTTCCAATCTAACAGTATATCAGAACAATCTGAATGTCTTATTGCAAAACTGAGAGAACTCCCAGAATGCAAGGTATGCATCTGTTTTACCAAATTTACCATACCATGGGACCAAACTGTCTCCAAGGAGAATTCTCACAAGGAATAATTTCAAAAACAAATTTTTGCTTCAGCCCAATTTAAATCTTTACATCTAGCACCATCAAGTGCACAACAACCCTGTGAGGTAGGTAGAGATAATATTATGATCCCCATCTTACAGAGAAGAAAATCAAATAAGTGGCATTTATAGAGTTCCTTCAAAGTTAGCAATATGCTTTTCTGCTGTAATAAAACAGAAAATTTATCCACTGTGTGTGTGGGAGGTGTGTGTGTATGTGTGTACATGTATACACATATGTAGACACATGCACACATGGAGCATTTGTTGCTACAAGATTCATTAGAAATATTGACTCCAGTACTCTTAGCTAATCAGGAGCTATATTTGCAATCACTATCAGTCAACACTGCCCTGGACAATCTAGTTTCAAATAAACAAGCCTGAGATCTTGAGTACAAGGTTACCTGTAAAAGTAACTATACAGAGACAGTCAGGAACATCTAAGTTCAAATTCTGGCCTAAGAGCTTACCAGCTGCGTGACCCTGAGCAAGTCACTTAACACTCTTTGCTCATCCGTAAAATGAGCTGAAGAAGGAAATGGCAAACCTCTTCAGTGTCTTTGCCAAGAAAACCCCAAATAGCGTAATGAAGAGTCAGACAGAACTAAAATGACTGGTTCTTAAGGTTCTTAAGAATTCCTATATACTAATAAGAAAGTAGTTTTGTAGTTAAATGTAGAGAAATTCATGTTTCATCCTTCCAGCTCAAAAACATCTGAATCTATTATAAAGGGTAATGAGTACCACCACACTATTTATTCAAAACTGAACTATTTTGACCCAGTAAGGCAGAGTGAATCCAGGGTTGAACCTAAAGTAAAAAAAAAAAAAGACCCAGAGTTCCAATCCCACTTCTACTATCCCAACTACTACTACTGCTATGTGACCATATACAAATCATTTAACCTCTCTAAACCTTAGAGCCTCAGTTTCCTTATCTGTAAAACGGACTTAATAATAGGAGGATGGGGAGGGAATCAACATTTATATAGCACCTATTGCGCACCAGACACTGTACTAAGCATTTTACAAATATTATCGCTTTTGATTCTATACCTAATACACAAAGGTGTGAGACTCAAATGAGATACTACATGAAAAGTACTTTGCAAACTTAGAAAGTGTCATGTAAATATTAATTACTATTAAAACAATATTTCTAACAGGTTATGTTCCTGAACTTGCTACAGAAATTCATATACTGCTGTCACACGAAAGATTACAAAGCTATACAATTCAGCCTCCATTTTTATTGCTAAACCTGGATTAAGTAATACTTACTTAGTAATTTAAGTATCATACGTTGGATTTTACCTTGAAGATCTGATACAATTTCATGGATCTTCATCTAGGTCACACCCAATCGTGGGTCCTCTTGTCTTCTCATCCTGTACTTCTCACTATGGCTTGGTGAATTCATTAGCTCCCATGGGTTCAAGTATAATTTTTATGCAGGTGATTTCCAGATCTATTTATCCAACCCTAGCCTCCATACTGAGCTAAAGTCCCATCACTAACTGCCTTTTGAACATCTTGTAAGACATCTAAAGACATCTTGTAAGACATCTAAAACTCTTTACCCAAAAGAACTCATCAATTCCCTAAAGTTCTTCCCTCTTCCAAACTTCCTCACAGAAATATAGGTACCACCATCATCCATGTCACCCAGGCTTGCAATCTCAGTGTCAACCTCAACCCCTCTCTCACACTCACTTCACATATCCAACTAAGCTATTATCAAGACTTGTCATTTTTATGTTCATACATATTTCCTATATATCCCCTTCTCTCCACTGACATTGCCACCATCCTTATACAGGCCTTCGTTTCCTCAAACCTAAATTATTGCAATAGTCTTCTGATTGGTCTTCCAACCTCAATTTTCTTTCCAATCTATCAGTCAGTCGCCAAAGTGATTTTTCCAAAGCACAGGTCTGACCAAGGCTTCCTTACCTCTGACTCCTGGTTTCCTTCAAGACTCAGTTCAAATGCTATCTTCTGTAAGTGATCTTTCCTGGGGTTCCTGCCCCTACTCATTTCCCTTAGCCCCGGCACCCACCCACTGCTGGTGTCTTACCTCTGAGGTTATCTTTCATCTTATAAGTATATAATTATTTGCATACTCTGAGCACAATGCCTGGCACATAGCAAGTTCTTAATAAAGGCTTGCTGACCAAATGACTAACTCTTCCCCTAAGAAAGCATTCCTTTTTTGCACTTTAATCTGAAAGTCAGAATACTGGACCAGGAAAATAGAGTTGGCCAACAACCTCAAAATAAAGACTGTAGCCAAATCATTTTACAAATTTAACTGCATGACTAAATAGCTAAAGAGAAATGATGAGAGAGGTAACAAATCCATTTCTCACTTATTATCATTCTTCAGAAAACAATAATATTCCATAGAATATTTTTTTAAAATAAAAAGTTATACTTGAACCTTGAGTATACAAATATGAAAAATACCAAACTAATACTCAGTGTTTCTAGAAGAGACTTTGCTTATAGGAGATAATAAACTACTACTAGTGGAAAAAAATCAGGACAAAACTAAAAATGATTTGCCAGTTTAATTTTACTTTTAAGCATACCACCCTCAACAATAAGTTTCATACTACCTAAGCCTTTAGTAAGTATAACAGAAAGCATTACATTTGAAAGCATAATAAAATACTTTTAACAATGGCACTCACAGATGGAAAGATTAGAATTTCCATAAAGACAGCCTGTCTCATATTACTTGTTGCTTTCAAAAACAACAGAATATCATAAACAATGTTACAAGGACAGTTAGTTATCATGTTATAAATGGCATGAATGGTAAACATAATGATACCCATGAAAGGTAATGTTACTGGGCTTGAGCACTGTCTTGCACTGTCTCTCACTATCAGATTTGTATGATGAACAGGCACTCAAATGACATTCCAAGAGAGTCTCATAATATTACAGACAGTTTTGGTTATAATTAAATAATTATTAATCATATACTATGTGCAAGCAACTACATAATGTACTAATGATGTTAGTGTGAAAGGCTGTCAGGGTATCATTATGAAGGATATATGCCCATATATTTTATTGTCTCAAAATATTATCAAAATACCAAAATAACCTTGATATTAGAAAACTAATTCCAATTGAACTTTACATGAAAATCTTACCTCCGATGGTACAGATATATCACAGGAAAGTAAAAGAAGTGTTTCTGTTTTCTGCATTTCCCTTGGTTCCACCAACAGTTAACTGCCACAAATAACACCTGTGGAACAACAGTTTTCAAGCTGAATTAGAAAAAATGAACTAGAACATCTGAAAAGAAAGTCTTTGAAAATGAAGTTTAAAAAAATGAAAATATTCTGCCACTCAACTGGCAGGGAATAACAGTTCCAAGACCATATACTGGTGAAAAATTAATGAAACATACATGTCCTGAGTACTCAAAGACCATTCATTTTAGAGACTGGTAGCTCAGAGAAGAATTGCTACTGTTCTACTATTTTTAATAAACCACTGGCCTTATCTTTAAAAGCTAAACTACTATGATCAGATTTTCTAATATATACTGAAATCTACTATAAACAGGAATACATCTCATACCAAGGAAATACATTAGAACATAAATAAACTGCATCTGAGATTAGAAAAAAGTTCTATTAGGAACATACTTTTAAAAACAGAATATTTTTGCCCGTTAAAAAAATCTTTCATTGCTTTGTTGAGATCCTTTTCTGGCCTAAAAGTCAGTCAGTAAGCAAGAATTCATTAAGCATTTACTATATGCCAGATTGCTAAATGCTAGAGTTCCAAATATAAGCAAAAATATAGTTCTGGACTTCAAGTAGCTTCCATTCTAATGAGAGAAGGCAACACATAAAAAGGGATGGATGAGAGAAAGAAGATACCCAGGTGAGAGTACAGTGGTAAAGTCCAGAAAATGAAGGATGGTTCATTCCTCTTCCCTTGAGGCCCTTTCCCAAAAATGGAGGTTCTAGAAGAACTCATCAATAGAAGTATTATTCAGTGTGATCATCTAACTTCACTCACCAGTTTGTCTCCAACCTTTACCTTTCCAGATTTATTATGCATTAATCCCCTTCACTCACACCAAATTTATCCAGCCAAACAGGCATTCTTGCTCTTCCTCAAAGGATGTTCCATGCCTGTCTCCAAGCCTCTGTACTGGCTTAATAAAAAGATTTATTCTGTGAAGTTTGGATTCAGTCAAAGGGCCACACTGGAGGACCTAGAGGGCCCTGTGTGGCCTCGAGGCAGCAGGTTTCCCACCCCTCGCTTGGCTGTTCATCCATCTTCTCCTCCCCTCATTTCTGGATATAATCCCTCAGCAACTCTGCCTCTCAGAATCTCTGTGGTTTCCTTCAAAGCTCAGTTCAAGCCTCACCTTGTACATGAAATCTTTCTTGCTCTCCCCAGCCTTCTCTCTCCCCAAATTACAACACGCCTACATATCACCCCAATAGAATTTAAGCTCCTGGGGGGCAGGGGCTGTTTCATCTTGGTCTTTGCAGTCCCAGCACTTAGCACAGTTCCTGACACACAGCAAGTGTTTAATGCTGATTGATTCCTAAATGCCTTTTGACATTCCAAAAATCAAATCTATCTTTAAAAGACAACAAATTGCTACCACTGAATATTCCAAAGAATGTTCCTAAGACCTTGAAGACAATTCCAAAAGTTTTAACAATGTTTCAAGAATGGTAGCATCATTATAATGCACAGCCATGCAAGGGGACTTTTATTTCGAGGTACAGAAGTCCTTTATTTAGAAATACTTAACTTACAAACAACTTATACAGGCAAAATGTGAGTAAGAGCAGTCCCAAACCAGAGCTTTCTTCCTTGTGGAAAATGCCATTTTTCTCCTCAGTTTAAAATACCTAAGGAGTTCTAATCTAGATAGCTACAGAAAATCTTTAATTTACTCATGGTATATCTCCCTTCCCTTCTTCCAAACCCAACTATCCAATGGTGTCTCTGCCATCTAAGGCTGATGCTGGATTAACTACTGACACGTTTTTTGTTTTTTTGTTTTTAATAAAGTGAAGGCAAGATTTTCTCTAAGGCCTTTAAAGTCTGTAAAGTCTCTTTAAAGCTCAAGTTTTAAAATTCTATGACTCTTATTTTCCCAAAATACCTTCACTGGAATTACCTGGTCTGCAAGCCTGCTTGCAACTTGTTCGATTTCTCCCTTTGCAGCAATGGACTGTCCACACCATGGAGCATAGAAAAACAACACCACCACTTCTGAATCTTGACGAATATATTCTGCATAGTCCAGCTGCCCTTGGAAGAGGTCAAGGACAGGAGATCTTGAAGAGAAGAAATTTACTGGTGGTTTTGCTGGTATTATGACATCTTTTGCACGACTAAAAAAAAAAATCCCCACATCAAAAAAAAAAATTAGAATATTTCCTTTCAATAAACTTTAGCTTCAAAAAAACAATCTCAAATAAATTCCATCTTTAAAAAGGTGCCCTCAGTTGGGACTAAGTAAACGAAGTTATGGAGGGGCACTGTTACTAACCAACCTAATATTTTATATTGTAACAGTAACTGAGAATAGTATGTAACTTTTAAAAAATTAATGTTTTATTGATACTTTTAAAAAAACAACATTGTATCACCTCCAAATGACTCTCTCCCACAAGAGAACTTCCTTTGTAACAAAGATTTACAAGCAAACACAATATATTGGCCAACTTTAACAATATATGTCTCGTTCTACACCTACATTCCACTACTTTCCGTCAAGAAAAGAGAGTATGCTTCATCACAAATCTTTTAAAGTCAATATTGGCAACATGATGCTGCCATTAATGATTATTTATTAAATGATTCTTTGGAATTAAGTAGTATGATTAACATTTCACTTCTTTCTCCCTCCATAGATTCTAAAAGGCTAGAAGAGTTTTTAATGGTTAACTCATGTCTCCTCTCTCTCACACATGCTAATCAGAATCAAGACAGACAATGAAGATAACCTGAGGAGACACTATCTCAGAAAATGAAAAAAAGGTCAATTAACTACAAAATACCAGTACTAGGAACATTATTGTAGCGTACAATAAAAAAATTATATTTTTTATCACAAATGTTCATCTTTGCAAACAGTATACCTATGAAGAAGTTCAGTATATACGAACCATTTACACTGAATATTAGATGAAGATTGGTGGCAAGATTACATTGGAATATATAACATTCCAGATTCAAGGTATTATGTTTTAAGATTGAAAAGAGAGATTTAATAGATAGGAATTCCCCACTTACATAGCACTCAGACTTAAGTTTCCCAGCTTTTACCAGTGCCTAGTAGTAATACATATTTAATAAATATTTGCCAACTGATTCTCAATTCCAAAATTTCAAAATGTTCTGTGGGTAGTCAAAATAAGTGTTATAAAAACTTATGCATACTTTACTCCTAAAAGTATCCCTTTCAAGTCCTCCCAAATGCCATCTTTATTTTACAATTATGACAAATTGGATCATGCAGCTTGCTTATAAGTCCATACTTAATCAATGAAAAGGTGCTATTAGAGGCAGACTCCCTGAGAAATGGGAAATAACTGCCAGAAATCAAGAAGATATAGAAATACTGTAAGACAGGGGTTATAAGAACTCAAAATGGATCATAAAGCATTCCTGCCCATTAAAACACAAATAAATGTTCCCCACACACTAATTCTTACATTATAGCACATTAAAATAACTGATGTTACCCTATATTATCAAAACATGGTTGGTTACATTCATTATACTCTGTTTAAGGAGGCAGAGAAAGATAGTAATACATTTGTACTAAGGTATTTCTGTCAATACTTCTAGGATATAACTATTTCTTTGAGTCAGTAATCCTTTCAAGAAGGCAGGTCTCAAATGCTCCACAACTAAGCTGATGGTGTGCAAGAGCTGCTGTTAGGCAAAATTTTTTACTCTGAAACCAATCTAGTAATGCAATTTTTTTGAACCTAGCTAGGTTGGGCCTTCAAACACAGGTCTAGATATAGTCCATCGTTGGGCTCATAATCAGATGTTGCAGCTGGGTAAGGGTTGTTAGAGTTTGTGCTCTGGTGACACGGCCTTAAAACACACTGTAACTCCTACATCATGATGAGACTTTGGAGAAGGACTTTAGCAGATAATTTCCATCAAAAATGGGTAAATCATATGATTTTTAAAAATTAGTATTTAAATGAGGTATTCAATTCCCTAAACAATTTGTGTGTATAGGACATTTGTATTCCTGGATTAGGCTGGCAAATAAAGCATCACTAAAGTTATTTCCAGAACAAAAAAGAATTAAGATAATTATTTATTCTAATTTTCTATCACAGAAATTGCTGACTAGATGTTAATGTATTTTTTAAAATGCAGACTTTGCTTGTTATGACATAGTTCCTTAGATCTATAAGCACCTTTCCTCTCCCTATTTTAAAGTGCTTTCACAGGCTCATACATTAAGACCTAGAAGGGACTTCAGATACCACAGTCCTCCTTCTTCATTTTACAGGGAGGTCAGGTGGTAACATGCCAAACGTCCTCACCCTCACGATTTGAACCTGAGGTCTTCTGAGTCCAAAGCCAGTCGGTTCTTTTCCACTGTAGCACACGATTATTTCAAAATATATCTTTAGTTAACAGGGGACAAGCATTCTTAAGCCTCATTTTTGCCAACAGGAAGCAAAGAGAAGTTAAGCAACTTGGCTTCCTTCAAGGCTCTGCTCAAATCCCACCTTCCTCAAGAGTCCTTTCTTGGTGTCCTCTATCCTCCACCCACATTTTGGTCTTTCTTCTTTGAGATTATTTTCCACATATATCTTGTATATACCCGGTTATTTACATTTCTTCCCTACTAGAATGTAAGGTTCTTGAGTTCTGGGGGCTGTTTTTGCTTTTTTTCGAATATGGTTAAGTAACGTGCCTGGCTCATAACGACAAGATTATACAAGTGGGCATGATACTGGAGAAAAGAATGGGCTTACGAATATTTGGTATTTGACGTGGAAAAACAGACTAGAGAAGCATCCCCAACCATTGAAAAAGGCAACCCCATGCACCTCAAATGTACATGAACAAGCGTTGAATAGAAGTCTGAAAGTCTCAAGTGCAGGATTTCTACTTCCCCAAACGTAAGAACTCTTACTTCCTCCATTCAAGTCTTAATTCACCATATGGAAAGAAAGTTCAGAGGAGGGAAGGTAAATCGAGCGACAGCGATCTTAGCTGGGGGAGAGGGGTGACCAGAAGAGGGAAGAGCAAAGGGAATCCTGTGGTGTTCCTGATTTAGAACGACACGAGTGTATGTGAGACAGAAGGACAACAGAAAGAGGAGCAACAATGATAGAGATGGGTGACAGAGACTGGGGGAAACAGAAAGACAGAGGGGGCAATAAAGGGAGACAACAGGGAATGGGTGCAACTGGGAGACAGATGGGGAAACAGAAGGAGGGGGGAAACACGGAAAGAGACAGCAACTGAGAGAGACAGAGAAAGAGGGTAACAGGAAGGGGTCAAAGACAGAGGGGGAGGCAACAGAGACAGAGGGGTGGCAACAGAAGGGGAGACAACAGGGAACGGGGCACCATCGGGAGGGAGGCAATAGAGAAACATGGCAAAGAGACGGGAGAGTAACAGAAGAGGGTACCAGGGAGACGGAGAGGGAAGAGATAAGGCGAGAGGCAGGTGACCACGGCCGGACGACCCTCGGGGCCGCTCCTCTCCGTCCCGCTGAGGTCGGTCCGGAGAGCAGCCAGGTGCCCGGCCTGGGCGGCCAGTGGCTCACTGTCAGCCAGCGCTCCTGCCACCTGCTGCCAGGTGAAGGGGCACGGGGGGAGGCTCGGCGCCTCTTCCGGGGTCGCTCGCTCTATCTCCCCGGCCCGGCCGTCACCGGGGCCACCCGGGCGCCTCCCTTCCCCCGGCCCCGCAGCCTCGGGCCTCACCTGCAGGTGAACTTGAGGGCCAGGAGCAGCGCGCAGCCCACCGCCACGACCCCGCAGAGCAGCTCGGGCCTCCGCCGGGCCATCAGAGAGGCGCCGCGCAGCCTCCGGCAAAGCTGGCCCGCGGGGCCGGGAGGGGCCGGGCTGGGGGAGCCGCCGCTGCCGCCGCCGCCGGAGCCCTCGGAGCCCTCGCCGCCGTCCCCGCCGTCTTGGTCGCCGCTGCCGCCACCGCGGCCTCCGCATAACGACATTACATTCTCCCAGCCGCCGGCTTTATACAGCTCAGGCGCTGCCACCTGGGGCCGGGCAGGGAGGGCCGAGCCCGGCCTTCCGCTCCCCTAGCGCGCAGCGGCTAGCGCTCGCTAACCCGGGGCCGCCACGTCAGCCCCGCCATCACGCCCGCACCGGGCCCCGCCCCCACCGAGCCCGAGCCTGGCCCCGCCCTAACGGAAACCTAGGCCGCGGCCCCGCCCCCACCCCCGAACCTGAAACTAAGCCTGCTCTCACTGAGCCTGCGCCCCTGGTCCGGCCCCGCCCCCACAGACTCTATACCCAGGCCTTGCTACTAAACTTGTAACCCGACCGCGCTCCCACGGAGCCTGCGCCTCGAGCCCGGCCCCACCCCTTCAGAACTTAGGCCTGGCCCTGCCCCCACAGAGTCTAAGCCGGGGCCTCGCCGCCGCTAGTCTCGAAGCCAGGCCCGGCTCCCACTGAACCTGCGCCCCGGGCCAGCCCCGCCCCAACAGCGTCTACGTCCAGCCGACCCCAGCCCCGCCCCCAGCGGGCGCCCCAGCCCCGCCCCCAGCGGGCGCCCCAGCCCCGCCCCCAGCCGGCGCCCCAGCCCCGTCCCCAGCCGTCCGGCGCCCCAGCCCCGCCCCCAGCGGGCGCCCCAGCCCCGCCCCCAGCGGGCGCCCCAGCCCCGCCCCCAGCGGGCGCCTGGGCGGGGCGGCGTTGGGGCCGGAGCGGCACTGCCCAGGCTTACTAGAGGAGTGGAGTTTTTTTTTTCCTTTTTTTTTTTTCCTTTTTTTTTTTATTTTTATTTTTTAATGTTTAACAATCACTGCCATACAATTGAGATTTTATCCCCCCCATCTACCCCCCCACTATCCCCCTCCCTCCCCACGACTGCATACAATTCTGTATAGATTCTACATATACTTTCCTATTGAGTATATTTTCACTATAGTCATGCTATGTAGTCAGACTAAGATAAATGAAAGAATCCGTATAACAAATCAGAACATGATACACAAACAGATACACATGCACAAACATGATCTGCTACATTATGTGAGTGACTTCCATATTTCTCTCTCTGAGTGTGGCAGGCATTTTGCCTTGAGGTCCACCTTTGGGATTTTTTTTTTTTATAAGAAGTTCTTGTGTTGTTACAAAGTTCCAAGTCTACCAGAAAAAACTCTCGCACACTGTGGTCGTTGCTGTGCACAAAGTTCTCCTGGTTCTGCTCCTTTCACTCAGCATCAGGTCATATAAGTCCTTCCAGGCCTCTCTGAAGTCTTCTTGTTCATCATTTCTTATGGCACAATAGTACTCCATTACATTCATATACCATAATTTATTCAGCCATTCCCCAATTGATGGACATCCCCTTGACTTCCAGTTTTTGGCAACTACATAGAGTGCTGCTATAAATATTTTTGTACATGTGGGACCCTTTCCCATTTTTATGATCTCTTGGGGATATAGTCCTAGTAGCGATATTGCTGGGTCAAAGGATATGCACATTTTTGTAGCCCTTTGGGCATAGTTCCAAATTGCTCTCCAGAATGGTTGGATGCGCTCGCAGCTCCACCAACAATGAATTAGTGTTCCAACTCTCCCACATCCTCTCCAGCATTTATCATTTTCTTGTTCTGTCATGTTTGCCAATCTTATAGGTGTGATGTGGTACCTCAGAGTTGTTTTGATTTGCATCTCTCTAATCAATAGTGATTTAGAGCATTTTTTCATATGATTATAGATAGCTTTAATTTCTTCCTCTGAAAATTGCCTGTTCATATCCTTTGACCATTTATCAATTGGGGAATGACTTGTATGATTATACATTTGGGTCAGTTCTCTATATATTCTAGAAATGAGGCCTAGGAGTGGAGTTTTAAGGGTGTGAGGGACTTCCCGCACGCTGCAGGCGTCCGTTTAGTAGTGAGGACGTGGAGGGCCACGGAGGGTGGCCCCTTGGCCGGAGCCCCGGGAGAGGGAAGGCAGCCTGCGAAAAGCCGGGCCGGGGTCGTGTGGCCTGGCAGGGAGCGAGGGTCCCCAGCTCGGCCCGGTGGTCCTTGGGCTGCTTCTGAGGACGGGGATGTCCGGGCCCTCCCTCGTAAGGCTTCCTTGTCCGGGTTTGTGCCCGGATCCTCCGCCCTTCCCCCAGTTTGTTTCCGTTCCTCTCGTAGCCGGGGTGCCCCCAGGACAGAAGAGGCTCGTTGGCCTTCAGGGACTTGGGGAGAGGGAAAGGTATAACCGGAGCTAAAGCTGGAGAACGGCGCGGAGTCTTTATGGTCAGGAACAGAAGGGACTTGGGAAGTCCTGGTTTTGCGGATGAAAAAGCGGGACCCCTTCAGTGAGTTGCCCTAAATCCACCTCGACAGGGTGTTCCCCCCAAAAGTGCTTGAAAATGAACTAAAACTTTTGAGACACCCTCTTTCTAAGATTTTCACAGAAGCCCTGAACACCCAACGCTAGAGAATACAAGCAAAAAAAATTAAGTTTTTAACCCTGTGAGACGAAGCCTGTGGTTTCTCTGATTCATGAAGTCTCGCTCCTAATGCAGATCGGCATTACATTTTACAATTACGACTGGAGACCTCTACAACGTAAGAGGACAAAAAGATAGTTTTGTGGAGTGCCGAGTCGAAGGCTATAGGGGAGTATTTTTGTATTAAAGAGTAAAGGGAAATATTTTTGAGACTAAGGTATTTAAAAAGTTTTTTTTAAAGCCTGGATATTAAACTGATCGACAAACTTAAGCTTCCCCCAAGTCCTATTAATGAAATGTAGGCACACCATACGGCAGGATTATTATACGACCAGTGTCGGGTTTTATTTTTACACGACCTCCCGGGGATGTTTTCTGCTGACCGACAAATTCGCATAGATCCTTAAATCTCTGCCTGGAGATTGGCTGGGAAGTAAGACAAGCTGAACTCAGATGGAAGCAGGGAAGTACAAATAGCGAATAGCGATGCGCGGAGCCAAAAGGGATTTCACCATAGCTGACCCAGATAATTTGTGAACCAATTTAACACTTGGCACATTTTCCCGTTGCCTGCGTAAATGAGGTGCATGGAAATGCAAATATATTTAGGCTTAGGAGAACATAGTTTTAGAAGTACTATTAGATGGCAGGTTATGCTTCATAAAGTCTTGGCTATAGGAACACTTAGGGGAAGTGGATATTATGAAAGGAGGAAAAATAATAGATCCACATTGGTTGCCTGCCTTCTCAGTGCCCCCAAACGACCATATGGGACTAGGTAGCACAGCAGTTGCTTTTTCTACATTGGTTGGGGAGGGAAGGCGGTGGGTTCCACCTTGGAAGTTTCCTACACCAAGGGTCCAAATAAAAAAAAAAGTGTTAAAGATTCATCACTGAAAAATCATGAAATGTCAGAGTTGAAAGGAACTTAGAGATCATTTGCAGTTGGATTCTGGCACAACTCTACCACTCCCCCCATTTTACAGATGAGGATATGGAGGCCATTCTGTCAAATAGCTAGTAATCTTGGCAGAACTCAGCCATGAATCCATGCCCTACCCTCCTAAAACAATGCTCTCTCCATAATTCCATGCATTTTCTATTAAAGATTGTTAAATGAAAAACAAAAAAAGATGGTCAGAGAAATCCATGTGATCAAATGAGAAATACACATAGATTTTGAAAAACTGAAGATTATATTGTTCAGAAATGTAAAGTATAATCACTAAATTAAGGGGACAGAGATCGTAGCGACTGAACAAAGTACAACAGGATACCCCTAATTTCATGATTCAATTTCCCTTTGAAAATAAGTGAAAAATCAAACAGCATGATAAATATGTGCTTCCAAGGAAATAAAAGCATTTCATGTCTATAAACCATTTTTAAATTACAAAATGTTTTTATACACATTATCTCATCTTATCCTCAATTATTCTATGAAGTAGTGAGGGCAAGTATTTACTTCCATTTTGCAAATAAACAAAGGCATAGTGATTTATTCTTGGGTCCAGAGCAAGTCAATATGAGCGGGGTGGAGGGTAGGGAGTGGTTGGGAGGACTACAAATGCAGAACTTTTTACAATACCCTAAGAAAGATGACAAAAAGTCTTAAGATTCACATTTAGTTGCTGTTATCTGCTGGTTTCAAAAAATACTATCTCATGTGTATAGACATACTTTTTAAAGCATTTCCTAACCTTCATATCATCTGACCCTTACAACTTTATTGTGAGGTAGTATGGCAAGTATTATTCTCATATAATCCTAGAAACTTAAATGTCTAAAGCTGAACTTAAGCGATGTCTAAAACTGAACTCAACAAACCTCCCTATTTCTGTAGAAGGCACCACTATTTTTCCAGTATCTCTGATTCATAATCGTAGCATTATCCTGCTCTCTTCACTCTCTCTGACCGCACAAATCCAGCCAGTTTGCCAAATCTTGTCATTTCTGCCTTCACATCTCCCACATTATCAAATCAGATGCCTTTTCTCCCCTCCCATTGGTTCCAGCCCTCATCACTTGTCCTAGAGGTCATTGCCATAGCTTTTTAACTGGTCTCCCTACTTTCAATATCACCACTCCTACGCTATGCTGCCAAAGTAATTTCTATTAAGTACAGGTTCGAACATATAACTCCCCTATTCAGTCAAATCCAATGGTTTTCTAATGCCTCGAGGATAAAATAGAAGCTGTTTAGCTTTTAAAGTCCTACATATCTTGGCTCTAACCCATCCTTCCTAGCCTCACTGGTAATTATTTTCCCCCCTAAAATTGGTGAACTAGCCGAATTTATCTCCTCATTCCTCACCTTGACTGACACTAACGCTTGCCTGGTGCCTTAGTTCAGGCCATTCCTCTACCTGGAATACACTCCCTTTTCATATATAATTAAATCTGTCTTTTCTTTTGAGATGCAGGTCAGAAACCACCTTTGAATGAAGCATTTCCTAATCTCAACTGCTAGTGCCTCTATGCTAAAATTGCTTATATTTAATTATTTGGTGTGTATGTATATACTAACTTTATTTTTGTTGTAAATGTGTATCTTATAAGTACCATTAGAATGTGGGAGTAGGGATTATTTCATTATTTGTACCTAAATCCCAAACACATAAACCTAGTGCCTGGAAAATGAGTACTTAATTCTTGAATAACAAATTTTATTGAAAGAACCATTATGCCTTCGAACCATCATTAGCATTCAAATAAAATAAGATTAAGTAAAGACAAAGCTGCCTTAAACAGAGTTACAAGGGGGCACCATATATCCTGCTAGGTATATGTGAAAAGTGGAGTGGGGCCAGTCCTACTTTGGTGACTGATAATATCAGGGGAGATTGGGAACTATACAGGAGACCCCCCTCCAAACAAACTTGCTATCCAATCTCTGTCTCAGGGATCTACATCTGCTCAATGGCAATCTTTTCATTTTTCCCTAATTGCTACTTAGGAGCAGCTTGACACTCACTAGCTATGTGACCTTGGGCAAGTCACTTAACCCCAATTGCCTCATCCTGGGTCATCTCCAGTCATCCTGATAAATATCTGGTCACTGGATTCAGATGGCTCTGGAGGAGAAGTGAGGCTGGTGACCTGCACAGCCCTCCCTCACTCAAAACAAAGTCAAGTGCAAGTCATGTCATCATTTCTCTGATGGCATGGTCTCCTTCGGGAATGAAGGATGAACACACACACACACACACACACACACACACGAGATAGCACTTTGAAAAAAAAAGCAATAATTCACAGAGCTGTCTCTCTCCACTGTTTGCCTTACTGAGGCCTATGTCAAAGCTACCATGTAAGCTATCTATTGCTTGTGCCCTCTAATAGTACTACTTATGAGTTTTAGTATTTTGATTTTTAAAAACTTTTTTCCCCTTAACCCTACTTTCCCTACCAAAGTCACTTCAATGCAACAGAAACTTCTCTTCATGGAGGTGTAATTGTGGCTTGGAATACACTAATGCTAACTATGCAATAAACAAAAGGCCCCATCTTATTTCATAATATTCTTCAGTGATGCTTTATGACTTCTACAGTGATAGGGACTACTATCATCCACAAAGTTTAAGGTTAAGGGTCACTCAAAGGACAACGGAGAGGCACCAGTAGGCATGAATAAACTATAACATATTACAAACAATGAATTACACGTAGGGGAAGCAGTGTAAAATATGTAAGATACATAATCAGGAAAGAAGTTAGAAAGCAAGATTTAGGAACATGAGTTCATGAGTTGGTTGCAATCTGTCTTGGAGGAAGGAGTACTCCACATGAATGAGATCACCAATATGTTGAAAGATCATAGGGTCAAATATTTAAAGCTGGAAAAGACCACAAAAGTCATTAATCCCCTCATTTTACAGATGAGGAAACTGAGGTCTAGAGAAGTGACTTCACACAGGTGTATTAAGCGGCAAAACTAGGATTTGAAGTGAGATCCTCTGATTGCTTTCAAGGATCTAATATTGAAATTGAGGTATTACTAAAAATGTACCTATAATGACTATATCTGATATAAAGGCACATAATCATTACTCTAATATCAAACATTAAGCTACTATGCAGTTCCCTCAGGGTTTAGGAGCACAATGAGAGGCAGTCATCTTGAAAGGCAAAGGGTCACTAAGCCGGAATGAAAGAACAGTTATTGAGGTTTTTCTGAAGATAGCAAGCATCATTAATGATAATATATATGTAATACTATATCATAGCATTATATAGTGGCTTCATCACAGCCTCAATAGTCACTGGAAGTTTTGCAAAACAACTAAATTGGGAATTGACTATTTTCCATATCAAATCATACCACTGCTTTCAATATACCTTATGTTCTCATTGGTTCCTGACCTATACGTTTTTCTGCTTTATCACTAAAAATTATTTCCTATAGAAATGTTTTGAGCCTGACACCAGTGTTGCACAACTCTACAGGGAGGTATGTATTTTATCATGAGAATGAGAACAAAGCTAATGGCATAATGATAACAATGTAGAAATTTAAAGTTTGCAAAGCAATTCACAGTTATTCTCTCATTGGATCCTCACAACAACTCTGAGACATAGTTCCTATTATTATCCTCATTTTAAACATGAGGAAACTGAAAGAGACAAAGGTTGGCTTGCCAAGAGCCACACAGCTAGTACGTGTTTGAGGACACATTTGAAGTCAGGTTTTCTTGACTCCGGGTCCATGGAAGTATCCCTTACACAGTTTAGCTGCTTCACACTGGCCTAGACTATTCTGTCTGGTTGAACAGAAATGTGTTATTTATTTACATGGTATATTTCTTGTAAGAATTTCAAAGCACTTTCTAGACTTCCTTCACAGAAAATAAATATAAATACTTCATGGAAAAACGTCAAAATGGGGACCTCAAACAAGGATACTACATTCGATGAACTCAGTTACAAAAAGTTATTGGCAAAAATGTGCCCCTATTGTCCAGCCTTTGGAAAAATACTAGACTTGTACATGCCTCAAGAATAAGTGTTGTTCAAATAAAAAACTACTTGAAATAATAAACAACTTTGACAAAGGTGCAGGTTACAAAATAAATCCACATAAATCATCTGCATTTCTATATATTACTAACAAAGCCCAACAGCAAGAGAGAAAGAAATTCCATTTAAAGCTACAGTAGACAATATAAAATATCTGGGAGTCTACCTGCCAAACAAATCCAAAGACTATATGAACACAATTACAAAACACTCTAAGTACAAATAAAGTCAGATCTAAGTAAGTGAAAAAACATCAGTTGCTCATGGCTAGACCTAGATAAAATAATAAAAATGACAATTCTACCTAAATTAATTTACTTATTCAGTGCCACACCAATCAAACTACCAGATAATTATTTTTTAGAGCTAGAAAAAATAACAAAATTCATCTGGAAGAACAAAAGGTCCAGAATATCAAAGGAACTAATGAAAAGAAATGCTAGGGAAGGAGGCCTAGCCCTACCAGATCTCAAATTGTATTATAAAGCAGCAATCATCAAAACCACTTGGTACTGGCTAAGAAAAAGAGGGGTAGGTAGACCAGTGGAATAGGTTAGATACTCAAGACACAGTAGTTAATGAATATAGCAATCTACTGTTTGATAAACCCAAGGACCCCAGCTTCTGGGATAAGAACTCACTATCTGACAAAAATTGCTGGGAAAACTGGTTAACAGTATGGCAGAAACTGGGCATAGATCAATGCCTGACACCATACACAAGAATAAAGTCCAAATGGATATATGATCTAGGTATAAAGATTGAGACTATAAACAAATTAGGGGAGCAAGGAATAGTGTGTTTGTCAGATTTATGGAGAATGGAGAAATTTATGACCCAACAAGAGATAGAGAACATTATGAAGTGCAAAATGGATAATTTTGATTACATTAAATTGAAAAGTTTTTGCACAAACAAACCCAATGCAACCAAGACTAGGAGGGAAGCACAAAACTGGGAAAGAATTTTTGCAACTAGTGTCTGTGATAAAGGCCTCATTTCTAAAATATATAGAGAACTGAGACAAATTTACAAGAATACAAGTCATTCCCCAATTGATAAATGGTCAAAGGATACAAACAGGCAGTTTTCAGAGGAAGAAATGAAAGCTATCTATAATCATATAAAAAAATGCTCTAAATCACTTGATTAGAAAGATACAAATCAAAACAACTCTCAGGTACAACATCACACCTATCACGTTGGCTAACATGACAAAACAGGAAGATGATAAATGTTGGAGAAGATGTGGGAGAGCTGGAACACTAATTCATTGTTGGTGGAGCTGGGAGCTGATCCAGCCATTCTGGAGAGCAATTTGGAACTATGCCCAAAAGGCTACAAAAATGTGCATACCCTTTGATCCAGCAATATCACTTCTGAGACTCTATCCCAAAGAGATCATAAAAATGCGAAAGGGTCCCATATGTACAAAAATATTTATAGCGGCTCTCTTTGTGGTGGCCCAAAACTGGAAATCAAGGGGATGCCCATCAATTGGGGAATGGCTGAATAAATTGTGGTATATGAATGTAATGGAATACTATTGTGCTATAAGAAACAATGAATAGGAAGACTTCAGAGAGGCCTAGAAAGACTTATATGAACTTCTGCTGAGTGAAAGGAGCAGAACCAGGAGAACTGTGTACACAGCAACAACCACAGTGTGCAAGGAATATTTCTGGTAGACTTAGTACTTCACTGCAATGCAAGGACTTAAATAATTTCCAATGGTCTCTTAAGGCAAAATGCCTTCCACATCCAGGGAAAGAACTATGGAATTGGATCACAGATAGAAACAGACCGTTTTCTTTTGTATTATGTTTTGTTTTATGATTTCTCCCATTCATTTTAATTCTTCTATGCAACATGACTAAGGTGAAAATGTATTTAATAGGAATGTATGTGTAGAATCTATATAAAATTGTAAGGGGGAAACAGGGGGAGGAAGGGGGGAAATGAGAGGGAGTGGAAAAAAATCTAAGATATGTGAAAGTGATTGCCGAACCCTGAAAACAAATAAAATAATTCAATTAAAAAAAAAAGAATGTGTTGTTCTAATGAACAAAAGTTTCAACAGAAACCACATACTGGTGAAATATTTCCTCAGTATCCTCAAATTAATTGTAATCTCTGAACTTAAAATGGCTGCTGACAGACTGAAAACACTATTGGGTTCAAAACATTAACTAAAAATGTGCATACAACCATGAACATGAACTACATACAACCATCATCTATTTATAAAGAAAGAGAGTAGCAATTTAGCAGAGAGTAGAAGTAGTTTATTCTTTAATTACATTACTGCTGTATTTCAAAATAGCATGGATAGGACGGCCTCCTAAAGTGATATGAAAGTTGGTACTGTAAAAAGCTAAGAACGACGTAATATTGAGTTTCACCTCCTCAGAAGACGTCATGCACTCCTTTTAGGATAAAACATGGAACAGCACTAGCGCTAATATAAGAAATAGCAAGTAAGTCAATAACACACAAGATTCTTATTAATCCAAAAGGAAAGTGTACAGCAAAAGAAAAAGTATCCATTCAAAGAGGAAGCTAAATGTTTAAGCATTTAGTACATAATTTACTGACTACAAAAAAAACTGAGGAACCTTAATGTTGATTAGGAAAATAAAATGTTTCATCAATACTTCTTTCATTAAAAAGGACTGACCCCCCTCCCCGCAAAAAGGCATCTATATAAAGTTTTATTACAGGCAATATTGGTCCATACAATACACAATACCAACAATACAAGTAAAATCTTTCAAAATCATCATTTAACAGCAAAGACCAAAAAAATCAAAATTTCAGCCAATTGATTTTCCAAAAATTCTTAGTGCACATTTTCTCCATGATTCTTTTCAGTAAGTGATAGTGAAACATACAAATAGAGAAAAAATACCCCATTCAACATATAACTAGTGTTAAATGGTTATTTTACTTAAAATCTTTATTAAGAAAATCCTTTTTAGCAACCTACATACAGATAAGTAGCAAACTTTATGTCTTTTTAAACAAACTCTTTCCATTAAAACAAAGAATTTCATCCATCATTTTCTTCTTATTCCAGAACATTTGTTTATTATCTTACCTTAAAGGTCTCCACTTAAGGACCAACTCAAGAGAGGTTTTCCTTTTCCTCATCCTTTCCCCCCTAACAACCTTCCATCCAAAATTATGTTCAACAGATGGCAAATCTGGTATACTTTATGGCAGCCTGTCACTTTACCATCTGGTTTCATGACGGCTCAGCCAGATCTGTTAAACACCCCATTTTCATAACCACTGTAGAATGTTGTTCAGGAGGAACAATATATATGCCAATACAAGCAGAAAACTTGCAGCTTCTCTGCTACATGCTTTTGAATACTTTGAAATTTTCAGGTTGATGCTTTGATTAGGAAACATACATATCACTTTTAGTATTAGTTTAAATCTTTAAACAAAAAACTATATTTTCCAAAGTCATTATCATTTGGTGCAATCAAGTGGTCTTTCCTTGCTTTGCTAAGCTTCATCTTTAGAACATCTCTTCGTTCTTGCCATTCATGAAGTTCAGCATTTCCATGGGCAAATTTACAGTTGTTTCCTTCTGTGCAAGTACCAGCCACATATCTATTAAAAGAAGTTTGTGCTTGAAAATTAATCAATTTCTTGTTCTAATGTCAAATTGTCAAATAAGGATTTATATAATTAACATTCTTCCTTTGTACAAGACCTTTAGCAAAGATTCTTAATGCTCAAAAATTTAATGAACTGCTTAAAAATTATTGTGATCTTGATTTCAAACACATAATATAGACTGGAAGATACTTAGGGCATAAAATACTTAAACAGTTTAAATTTTCTAGTGTATCTATACCACAATATTCTAGCTTTTGAAATTGCATATAAAAAGTCACCCCAGAGAATACTTTATAAAATACATATATTTATCCTGGAGAACTCTCCAGATAAAAATGGGTAAAGAATAAAACATTCCAAAAAAAGATATCCTACTTATATTTCCTGGCATCTTAACTGAAAACTTTTGTTTTTACATCATATTTAATATATCCCTCCTCCCCCTCCACCATCCTATGAACCAAGGAATTAAAAAGGAGGGAGGAAAAACACTTCAGAAAAACAACCAATATATCCACCAGGCATCTTTATATATGAAGTTACACACCCACAGTCCCTCACTTCTACAAAAGAAAGGATGGGCATTTTTCTAAACTCTTCTGTAAGGGCAAAGCTGGTCACTACAATTACACTGTGTTCAGTTTGGGATTTTTGTTCTGTTTCCACAGGTGTGGTCACTATGCATATTGTTTTGCTAGTTCTGATTCAATTTATATCAATCGTGGAAATGGTCCCAGGTCCTTCTGATTTCTTAATATTCATTCTTTCTTCTCTATCATTAAATACTGGTCATCATTTCAATTACATGAAGTTGAAAATCTTTTCTATTAACAAAATCAAACGGATGGGATAAAAGAAGCTGTTACTGGGGAAAAAAATGTTTGCATTAAATAGCTCTGATAGGATATGATATCAAAGATACACAGGGAACTAACAGAAATATATAAGACCAAGGACCATTCAGCAGTAGTAAATGGTCAAAGGATATGAACAATTCTCCAAAGAACTGCAAACTATTAACCAAATGAAAGACTATCCTAAATCACTAAAAGAAAAATACAAATCAGAAAACTCTGATATTTTATCTCACACCCAGAAAATAAGCAAAATCAACAAAAAATGGAAATGCTTAATGATAGAGGGATTAGAGAAAGATGGGCACATTACTTCTTTTCTGTCTCTTGTTCTGCAGTCTTGGTGACCTCGTCAAGCTCCCATATGTCTGATTAGCATTTCTATGCAAATGACTAATATCTATATATCCAGACCAAATCTCTCCTGAGCTCCATCCAGTCCCATATCACCAATTATCTATTAGACATTTCAGACCAGAAGTTCCAAATCCATCTAAAATTCAATATATCCAAATAGAACTCACATTTCCCCCTAAACCTGCCACATTTATAGAACCTCCCTGTTTCTGAGGAAGGGACAACCACTATTCCAGTCTCTCAGGTTCATAATCTTAGCATGATCACTAACGCCTCACTATCCCTTGCTCCACATATTTAATTAAACATCAAATCTTGCTGTTTCTACCTCTGTATCTCTTGCATTTAATCCCTTCTCCTTCCTTAAACAGTTGCCACCTTAACTCGGACCTTCATTTCATTTCACCTGAACTATTACAATGGATTCCTATGGTTCTCCAGGTCTCCACTCTCTTGCTTTAATCCACCCTCTTCACAGCTGTCAAAGTGATTTTCTTTAAGCATAGGTCTGTTTTTCTCTCCTACTCAATAAATTCCAGTGATTCCCTGTTGCCTTTTGAATCAAACATAAAACTCTTGTTTGAGTTTTAAAGCCCTTCACAACTTGATCTCAACCTGTTTTCAATCTTATTTTTCTCCTTCCTGAAATTTACAGTCCAGAAAAACTGGCCTCCTTTTTGTTCTTCATACACTATACTCTTTGTCCAATTGTTATGCCTTTGCACTAACCAATTCCTATGCCTGGAATGCACTCCCTTCCTTCACTCTGCCTCACAGAATCTCTAACATTTGAGACTCAATTCAAGTACCATTTTCTACATTTTCTACCCTGATTCTTCCAACTATTAGAGCTCTGGAGTAAGGTGAAGTAAGCAGAACCAGGAAACAATATAAACATTAAAAAACAATATAAATGGAAAGAACTAAACAAAACTGAATATTATGTAATTATAATGATAGGCTTAGCACGGAAAAGACGAAAGAATACATTTTCCTCCTTTCTTTGCAGTGCTGAAGGATTATAGATGTGGAAAAGAACATTAACTATCAAACTCAACTGATATGTTGGTAACTTTTCCTGAAGTGCTTTTCCCCCCTTCTTTATTAGTTTTTGTTGAAAAGGATGGTTTGCTGGGTTGGAAGAGAGGAAAAGGTATATTCAGATATAATGGTGATGTGAAAACAAAAAAGAAAAATAATAAATTAAGAAAGGAACTATGAGATGAATAATTTTCAGGTCTGAAATTTTAAAACCTACATACCTATCACAAATACTAAAATATCCTGTTGGGAAACGATGCTGCCAGCAGTACTGGTCATCTTCTGTATGGAAAACCTTCTCTTTGTGCTTCTCTGAAGAAATGTGACCTTGCCACTGTTTCTCACTATTGCAATTTTTCCCACACATCCAGCAATGAAAGTCTACCTATTTACAGAAAAATAATGAAAGTTATTACCCAGTTAGCCTCAATAACATAAAAGCTGCTTTTTTAAAAAGTTTAAACTTATTAAAGAAATCTATTCAAACAGGCTTTATGTTAATTATCCCAAGCAAAAGTGATTGGCTTAGATGTTGAAATAATGTTCTTTTCGTTCAAAGATAATTTAAAGCATTTTGCTCTAGTCTAATTCCCAACCTCTACCTTCCCTAAAGAATTATGAGCATTAAGAAAAAGTTTGTTGCTTTAAGAAAATGTTCTAAGATATATTATTAAATCTTAAATAGCCCTCAAGATGAGAATGAGTTAGGCATGTTTGGCACTTAATCTTCAACTTATAAGGTATACATGGTCAATTATGAGAGATGATCCTGTTGAAAAAGAAAATACTACATACAAGCTTCTCAAAGACTTTTAAGTCCAGAATGTGATCTACTCCAACCTAGAACTCTAGTCAACTTTGGAAGGCTACTCACATTATCAACTCTAAACACCCTTAACATATGCTGGTTAGTGATAAATTAGAACCCTAGTAAGGTCCAATTGAAATATCTCTATTAAACTCTCTCCCTTACTGTGAGTCAATTTACAGTAAAAGTCACTCAGATATAATACTCACTATATACAAAAATAACTTAGGACATGAAACAGGATTTGAGCAAAGGATTTGAGCAAAAGTATTACACTTCTCATAAAAGGAAGTCAATTCCTAGTATTTAACAAGCAATGACAGTAAGAAAGATAATGGAGAAAACAAAGATAAAAAGTATAGACCTTTAAAAGTACTTTTTGCTCACAACCATCCAGAAAGTCCTAGAACAAAAATGTTCTTCTAAAGACAAGGAAAAGTATACAAAATGCCAACTTAAGAAAAACTAAGAAATTTAAATTGACTAGATACAGAGATCAATGTTACTCAGAAAGACTAAATGACAAAGGGAGAATTCTAAAAAAATAAGACAGGAAAAAGTTAAATTTATGATAATGAGCAGAAATGCTATTTTAAAATGTATATTTGTTATTTGAGAGCACTCAAGCAGAAAAAAATTGATACTAGAACCACACAGCAGTTTGTTTGCTATGTCACCGTTTGATTTTCTGACTCTTACCCTTTCAGGTATCACTGAAGTACTTAATGGTAACTGAGTAGTTCAAGGACTTATGTTTTTATCAATGCAGACACGCTGACGCAGGCTAACAGCAATCCTTCTGTGCTTGAATAACAGGCGTTACAAGAAAACTGGTCCTCTTTCAACCAGCTGTCTGGGGAAGAGCTTCTTTCAACTTAACTAGTTCTCAGCTGAGTCAGTTTATTGGGCCAATGCCTGAACACTTTCCAGCTGCCAAGCTTGTGTACTCTGGGCTAAGTCTTTGAAAATACAGGATTACTTTCTTGATACAATGAGGTATCAAATAGGACTTCAATGGAAAGGTAATCGTCAAACCGTATTCATAAAAATACCCTGAGCGCTGTAATGGTTTGTCCACATTTTTACAGTTAAAGAAACTATCAGAATCAAAAAAGTGACTGGCCTGAAATCATAAAGTGAGATAAAAACATTAGAATGAGGAGCAAAAGTCTTCTGATTGCTCACCCAGTATATTTCCAATTCTGCCAATACTAGATTTATCTGTTTCAATTTAAAAGTAATGCAAATAATTTGAAATTGAAACTATAATTAAAGCAATGTTTTTTTAATATGCTGTTTATCATTACAAAGCAGCATTATATAAGGGAATAGGTAGAGAGGAAGACAGTTTCAGACATATCTGATATAGGCTGGCTGTTTCTATGAACATGGATAAAGCATTTAACCTTTCAGCATCCCTAGCTAGCACTCTAAGACTCCAAGTCATAGATGAACTGTTGATTTTTATTGGTGAAAGGAGCTGTCATACTAAAAGTTCTCCCTACAGATAAAATCACAGATTCAGAGCCCCCACACACACTTAAAAAGGTTATAGTTATTAAGTAGTTCTTACAGTAATTTCAGCATAATCTGTCGGCATATGAATTTGTTTCCCATTTTCCTTGTTTGACTGGCCAGCTACATCATCAGTTTTTTCAGGTTTTTGACTCTTTAGCCAAATATCATAAAATTGCTCCATATCTTGTACTGAAGAAAAGAGAAGCATATTTGACAATCACACCACAGTGGAAATACACACAATTTTAAGCATATAACAATAGAAAAGCATAAGGATTGATAATGGACTCTACTTTTGGAAGAGCATAAATAGAAAGTAATAAATAAGTTAACAGGCTTAAAAACTAAATCTGAGATTGTCAGGACTTCGAAAGTTAGCTTCCTATGTTAAAAATCCTCCATGCATTTGCAAGACACTTTCCAATAATTAGTTGGACTTCAAATCAGAAAATGTCAGGAGATACTACCATAAATGACAACTTCAGCACTATATCATGTTTGTTGATATTAAAAGCTCTTATCACCACCTTACCTAGGCAAATGTACTTAACATGGTTTGAAGTCTGATCAGCTTTCTGAACTTGACTGAAATCCAAGAATCAAACAAATATTCCCAGAAGGGACAAAAACTGGAATGTACCTTATCATAACAACCATCAGTAATGAGCTTGGGCAGTAGCTGAAAGTCACTTTCTCTGGCAAAAAAAATACCTATTTTTGGCCTTATTGCCAAATGCTACACAATCTAGTGAGAACAAGTTAGCAGAGTTTCATGAAGTCCTTCTCCCAAGTGGTTTGATAGACTAAGGTCAGGCAGCCTTGCTGCTCTTACTCAGTGGTTCAGTCACATGTGACTCCACGGGACCTTCTGGGCAAACAGATTGGAATGTTTGCCATTTTCTTCTCCTGTGTATCTCCCTTCTACAGAAAAACCGAGGTAAATGGGGGTCAAGTGACATGCTGAGGGTCACACAACTATTAAGTGTCTAACAACAGATTTGAACTCAGATTTTGCTGCCTCCAAGCCCAGTGTTGTATCCACTATACCTCCTAGCTCCCCAATGGCACCTAGGAATAACTTGCTTTTTTTAAAAAAAAAAACAGAAGGAAGTATTATAAGGACTCAAGTATATGAAGAAGTGTCTTCTAATAGGTCTAGAATTCTATTATTGTCTTTAATTCCTTGATAAATACCTTCTTCTAAACATGAGAGGCTAGAATGCACTACCTTCTAAAAAAGATATGGTAGGATTTCAGTACTTTCCAGCATTCAAAGAGAATTGAAATAGAATAATTAATATTTTAATGAAGTGAAAATGGTGACTTGTAGACTGTTGGTCTTCAGTATTTGATAAAATTCTGTCTGCTTACTAGAGGATTTTTACTTAATAGGATGAACTTCATGGTTGCAATTTTTGCAGTTAAATATCAAAATACAACCTGAGTTTTCTCTTAAACATTCTTAGTCACAATAGAAGGGTTTCTTTTTGTCACTATATTTAGCCCCAGCACTTAGGACAGTGTCTTTTGCACATGAAGTAAGTGTTCAGGAAATATATGTTGAACTTAATTATGGAAACTAAACTGTGACCATTACAGGTAAAATGACATCTTTAAAAATTTAGCTTGGCATATTAAAAGAATGCATTGGTTTTTGAAACTCTAAGACATAAAAATCCAGTTGTAGAACAATGTATTTAGATGCTCTGATTTATTGAAAAGTTTACTTCTGGTATCTTTTAACTAGTGAGTTTTCCTAATGTGCTTAATATATGACCTCACAAGAAAAAAATGAAAGCAGAAGAAATATTGGTAATCTACTATATGCAAAAAGAAATAAACTACAATATAATTAAAGGGGGAAAGCACACTTTAAAAAACTCAGAAGAAATGAAACCTTAGTTCTGAGGCCATATTTAAGTTAAATTTCATTTTTACTCACTTCCATTCTCTTTCATATAAGTCCAAACTTCTCTCTCCTCAGGACTATGCGCAAAGGAACAATTTCCAACATACTGGCATTTTTTGCCAGACGCAATATGATTGCACAGCTACATGAAAGAAAAAAATATTCCTTAAGCCTGAAGCTCTAAGCAAAACTACTTAATTTTTTACATTCAGTCAGGATACAATAACTACATATTCTATTCTAGACTCAGAAATAACATTGAAAAAATAAAAACTTTTAGGTGAGAGTTTAACTTTAAATAGTAATCTAAAATGTACAATTAAGTCTCCAGCTTTTTAAAACAAATATGCCACAAATTATGGGGCTTATTTTTACATGCAAATATCTAAATCCTCAAATTTGTTGTTTTAGTTTTCCAGGGAGCATATCACTTTAACAATTAATACAATCTGGCCATTAGGGTTTTATAGTTCCAAGTCTCCTTACAACACACTATTTTTTCTGACTTTATTTGAACAATGAGAAAATTGAGCTTGTTAGTATATAAATTGAATATATCAGGGTAGTGAAGAAATACTAATATACTAGCCCCAAAATTACTAATTAATAAGTTTTCAGAAAACCTTTACCAACTAACTTACTTAAAATGATAGCAGATGACCTCCATCTCACTAGATGTACATTATCTGAAGATAATTATTACATTAATTAGAACATTATAGCTTTCCTATAATACCATTTTCTGTTATTTTGTAGAACATATAGGTGCTATACTGACAGGTACAAATCTAAAGACTTGCCTTAGAATCATGTCTGTTAAGAAACAAGAAAATATTTGCCATTATTTAAAAACCTGAATTAAAAAGCTATCAAATAATTATGCTCATTTTTCTATGTTATACATTCTAATACAACTACTGGTAAGTTTACGCCAATTTATTTTTTGCTTGAATAAGAAAGATCAGTGCCCACATCACTTAATACGTTATTTAACCTGTTATTTTAAAAGCATATAACTTGCTTATCTGGAATTTTAAAAGTGTTTCAGTTGTCAAACTTTTAACTGTTTATGCCCACTCACTTGGATGAAGGGTAATTAACAAATATTAGTTAAAATCAACATGGACATATTATTCAACAGAAAAACTACTTTTCCACGCTGAGTATCATCATTCACTTGGGCCACATTACATTCTATTACTGGTTATAAATAAATACGATGGCCAGATGCCACAAGGGTGTGTTTTAACAGTTTGTTTTCAAGATTATCAACAGTGACAGTGAGGAGAAAAAACATTTCAGGGATAGCGATATTCAGAGAATAAGGATAGTCTCCTAAGTAGATCTCAGAGCTGGACAAGCCCTCAATGAATCAGTCCAACCTCCTGCCTTCAGATAGATAAAGTATTATCAGCCACATTTCTGTGATTGAAAACTATAGACTGGACAGTAACAAACCTAATGACCTCAGTGGTTAAGGGTTGAAAATGAACAAGCCCACAGCATTAGGAGAAAACAAGTTCATCAATTTCATGCCCACCTGTAACAGTACGTTTAAAGATCAACTGCCTACCTCCTGCTATAGGTTTGTGTCTGTTTGAAGACAGAACATGATAAACACAAGGGTGCCTTCAACATCTGTCCATGTCTTATCCTTTCCTTTATCATAGAGCCAGATGGATAAGACCTTCACTTCTGCAACCTCTTACTAACAGATGCATCTGCCTCATAAAATACACCAAAACGTGCTCACAGAAGAGTACTTTAAAGTACTCTTTTGCCATATTTTGTGTGTATATACACATATACGCATGTATAGAATAACTTTCTAAATTTACACACATATATACACAGATGTACTATGTATGTGGGTGTGAAGTGTCTGTTTATTATAGGAGAAGGAAAAATTAGCGATAAATGTTGGATAAGGGAACATCTCTCCTAAAATAAAGAGTAAGTGGTTCTTCCAGTTAGCTGTCACAGGAACTTGGGACAGTTACGAATCCAATTCAATCACTATTTTTCACCTAAAATTTATCCTTTAAACACAGACAAATGTTGAAGGTTTTTCCTATCATACTAAATAAACTCGCAATGTTCATTAATTCAGCAACCGTTCACTGGATGTCTATAGCACAGAATGGTTCTAGGTAAAACACCAGAAAAAGCTCAATAAACACCTAAATTGATTTATATCATAATTTGCAAAGTATAAATGTCACAGAACTGCAAAGTTCTATAAAACAATGAAAAGTCAGTCTTTATCATGTTCAGCATCTATTGCCTACTACAACTTAATTTGCTAACAGCATCTCTACTGTGTAAAAGGCTCTTCCTCGTGCCACAGTATACTGAGAATTGTATACAGCATAGCGCCATGGAAAAGGAACTGCATTTGGAGTCAGAAGACCTGGGTTCAATACTAGGTGCAGGTGCACCACTTAAAATCTGCCTGATATTGAGCAAGCCCTTTAACCCTTCTAAGGTTCAGCTGGCCTCAGATTCCTCATTTATAAAATGAAAGTGTTGGACTAGAAGATTCCCAAGTTCACTCTCAAATGCAAGCTATGAACCTACAATCCCAGAGATACCAGCTTACTCTACAACATATTGTCTCATGCTGTCTTCTCACAGACAGTACTCCTCTCTCATTACTAAAAATTCTTTTCCAAATTACACAGATTGTGACAAAACTGGACCACACCAAATCTTCTTAGATTAAAAAATATGCAACCCAAATAGCTAAAGTTGTGTGGTATCAGTAATTTAAATATAAACAATACTTGAAATCTGATTCTGAAAATATATATTGTCAAAAAAATCCTTTTAATAATCCTAAAGACAAAGAGCTCTTGTCTACCAGATACAGCATAGGTGAATTAAAACCACAAAGAGAAAGAACTTAAAAGTTGTTTTTAGGTTGAAAGGGACATTAGACAATAATCTGAATGAAATATTAACCCAGCTCTATTTAGGTCAGTTTGTTTTTTTTTTTCATTATAATAGTTTTAGATAATTATGTTTCTGATATTAAAAAAAAAAAAACCAACAAAAAACCAAAGGACAAAATTTCAGAATCCTAATATGGTGTATCTCGAAGCAAGTATCCATTGTCTCCAAGTGAGAGACATGATTCAGAATACATAAGTAATTCCTTTAAAAGTTAAGTCATAGTTAATATGGGAAGGCTATCTGATAACTTTACCTCCCAGATTTGATATCTCTTTCTATCTACCTTTCTTTGGTAGGGGGAAAGGTGGTAATGAGAGGAAACCAAACTTGTGATTTCATTGCTGTATGGAACTCACAGTAAAGAAATTCTCTACCAATGCTGTACGTGGGCAGCTTCAGTCTTAAACAGCCAACTGGAGCAACAAAGTAGAGGTCTTGACTCTCAAGCCTGGCTCTGCAGCCACCACACTATGCTGCCTCTCAATTATTCCCCTCCAAAAATTGTTTTTAGGATAATTGGAATGTTTTTAATGGGAGGTGGGGTGGGGACAGAAGGGGATAGATCCAAATCTGCAATATTAGTTGCCTGGGGCACTGAGAGGTTAAGTGACTTGCTGATGGTCATAGAGACAGTATATGACAAAGGCAGAATTTGAAACCAAGTCTACCTGACTTCAAGGCCAGCCCTGTAAAATAAACTGTTCTTACATGCATATTGTCTAATGAGTTCCTTATAGCTCACTAACCAAGCTAATTTTTTGAGCTAATGACTTGACCGTGACCAAATACACTGTCAAAGTATTTGACTACTTGATAAATTAAGTAAACTGATTAAATAATATTTAAGACATTATTTAAAGATGTTTTTGAATTTCATAAGAATTAAAAAGGTATAACAACAAATAATGTTAGCTTTTAATTTCACTGTAAGTCCACTAATAAAGATTACTATTTAAAAGGTTTAAAGTTCCCTCAAATTAATGTCATTTCGCAATTATTTGAGGTGCCTAATAAAAAAAGTGGCTTAAAAATTACGTATGTACATCAAACTGTAAAGGCATTTGTTTCTTTGTGGGAAGAGGACGGATGTTCATCCACTTCTTACGTTCATTAGACATCACTCTCATCGCTCGACGATCTTTGGTCCACCTAAGAAAAATGGAGTTCAGAAAAACAAAGATACACTGGCAATAGGTACAACATATAGGAATAGATACATGGTTTGTACCTCAAGGGCCATCAGAGAATTTATCTATTTATTTTGCTTAAATTTGTGACATTTCACAATGTTAAAAATAATACCTCACTTTATACTGATATTTACATGAAAACTTTTGCTACTGAGCATTTAAAATTAAAGGAAAAACAAAAATTAGACACACAAAAAAATCAAATTTAAGAACTTTAAAGTGACAGTCCTAAAAATTAATTCTTTATTTCTGACTTCCTAAATTATTTACTTTCCCCTTGCCCTCTTCCATGCTTTAACTTTTCTTCCTATGCTGTAGCTCCCAAAATTTCTTAACGTATCTCTCAACCTATAAAGTGGATAAAAATAAAACTAACATTTGGTTTGGACATGTTACTTACGAGTGCCCTGCTTTAGCACTACAGTATTTTCTATTTTTATCTGGTTCAATGACTTGGCCGTTTCTCAAACACTGGGCACATACAAACTTTATCTTTAAATTAAGAGATCCATATTTTATTTGGTTTCCAGGTACCTTAAGTAAGAAAAAAAAATTATAGAAAAACAAAGACAAAAAATAAATTATAGGAAAATTATTAGAATTTTTCCCCAAATCAATAAGATACCACCACATATGCAAACTAAACAATATGATTTTTTAATAACACTGATAACATCTATAACTCACCCTAAAATAAAGAAAAACATTTAGATATGACAGTCCTCTGTATTATAATAACAGCAGCAGTAACAACAATAAAAACGGCTAGTACGTGTAGAGCACCTACTATGTGCCATCATTGTGCTGAGCACTTTATAAATATTATTTCATTCGATCTTTACAACAACCCTGGGAGGTAGGTGCTATTATATACATTTTACAATTGAAGAAATTGAGACAGAGATTATATGACTTGTCTAATGCCATACAGCTGCTACGTATCAGAGACTGGATTTTAACTAGGTCTTCCTGACTCCAGGTCCAGCAATCTGTACACTTAGCTGCCGCTCTTACAAAGTAAAATGTATTTATTTATAAGTAACCACAAATACAACCTTTACCCACATCTCTAAGGTATAGAAGATGTGTTGCCATTTATAAGGAAATAAAACTAATGCAGTAAACACCAACGCAACAAACAGAAGTAGATGCTCAAGAAATACTCTGCGTGATAGTAAACTAAAAACAACTTTTTTCACATGAATTTTTAACTTGACTTTACTATAATATATTAAATATATGTTTAATTTAATTTAATATAACATATAAAATAACATAATGTTAGTTACCACATCATCATAGCTTCAGAGCTAGAAGGGTACTCAGAGCGATCTTGTCTGATGACATCATTTTACAAATGAGGAAACTGTGGGCCAGGGAGGTTAAGTAGTTACTGCCTGCAGTCCTCCTTCCTAACACAAAAATCCAGTTTGTTGCCCACTTTCTCACTCTAGCTCTCCTATAAATGTTCCCCAAGGGACTGCCCTTCTTGTACATATTGGCATCTCCAGTGCTTATTATAGCACATAGTAAGTACAGAGAAGTGATTTTTCATTCATTCATTCACTGCCCAAGATCACACAGGTAGTAGGCATCAGAAGAGGCAGGCGAACCCAGGTTCTCCAACTCCAGAGCCAATGGTCTTTCCATTGTACCATCCTGCTTCCCATTCTATCCTATACTGAAACCAATTTAATGAGAGAGTTCTCTTATATTAGTCCCAAATAGGATGTCAAATGCAGAGTATTCAAATGGAAATACCTGTGCTCCATGTGCTTTTGCTTCCATGTTTTGCCAATACTGCTTAGATTCTTGAGCAATGGCATCATGTGTTATGCCTAGGATGTACAAAAGCCTTTATTTTAATTATTTCCATAATAACCTCCACTTATTTAGCAGAAATTCAAATACATCAACCAATTAAATGCTCATTTATAGTTACTTGCTCACCTAACGCTTAGCAAACAAGGAAGTACTGTATTTGGGGGAAAAAGATTCAGCAATCGTGATGAATTCCTGAGAAATCTTTCCTCCTAAGAAATCCATAAACTCATCTGTAGCAATAACCTTAAATTAGACTTAATGAAGGCATTTTTTTAAAACATAACTCAATGGTATAACTTACCAAAATGACAACTTCCACAGTTCTTAAATTCTAACCTACAATTATATGGATGTTCACATAATATTTAATAAGGTGGCCTTACTGTTTCTGGTGAAGCATACTTCCACTTCTCACACACCTGTTTCCTTTTGTATTATCCAGACTTTTAGTTCTACAAGGCTATGTGCATAGTAACACTCATCTTCCCTTAAGCAGCCATAGCGAACTTCATGCCGACACAGATCAAGTTGACACTGAGTATGGAAAGCACGAATTTTAGAATACTTGACTGAAGTTTCTCGTAAAATGTGAACGAGGCACCTGATGTGAAAAAGAAGGCAATATTTCAATTTTCTGCAAAAGTATGTATATTTGAAAAATAAATCCTAAGCAAAATTAAAAGTCTCTACTGAGAACGTATTTCAAGTCATTATAAGAAAAGTCAACTTAAAAACAACTGTCTGATTGAACGCCTTAAAAATAAGCAATCTATGTCACGTAATGCTTTTATTATATATAGTAGTTAGGTTAAAGAATATGCTCTGACCTATGGCATATCCCAATTCATGCACTTATAACAAGATTCAATATTTTCACTAATACAAAAGTATTAGTGAAAAATCAATTTAATTTTTTCTTCACCTGGGAAAGTCACTAAAAATTCCTTTCTATGGACTATTCTTCAAAATAATACCAACAAAGAACAAAATAGTATGACAGTACTACTGCTTCTATTTGGTAGTGAGAAAGAAACTTTAAGTACTTTCTACTTTTCCACGACAGAAATGAGAAGAAAAACTGCCAACATACTTGTTGTCTTCAAATTCGTGCTTTGTAACCGGATGAGAACAAGAAGAAGAAATATCTTTATTTCTCCTGCTTATTATTCGAGGCTTATGATCAAAACATTTCTGCAAGAGACAAGAATTAGGGTTTATCATAAAGACAAAATCTAAAATAAAAATTCCCTACCTAGGATTTTTATTTTATCATTACAGTATTTCCAATGACCCACTGTAGATATTCACTAATTTTTCCATTCAAAATATTTTTTAAAAAAAAAAAGATTCAATTTTATAAAAGCTTGCAAAGAAAATGGACATTTAAACTGATGATTGCCAAGAGGCCTCATCCAAGTTTTGTAGCAGAAGAAAAATTTAGAAATATACCTCACAAAGAAATATAAATTCTCCATGATGTTCTTGAAGAAGTCTGAACACGGTGAAGTTTATCTTCCCACTGCCACCAAAAAGAGCCTCTCGACTAAAGGCCCCTTTTCGTTCCAGTGTCCACACATCAATCTCTTCTTGGCAGTAGGCAAAAGTGCAGTGACCTGGATATCTACACTCTTCCTCCGCTGCAACATCTATAATTAAAAGTAGTAAACTGTAAGAGTTTAAAACAACTTATAGAAGTTTAGTGTAATTCAGGACAAACCTCCAACACTACACCATCACCTTTTGACTTTGTAGAACAGTCCAGAGACAGTTTAAACCTACATACAACCCCCATATATTTCACAAGCATGACACTAACAAGTCTTAAAAAATGCTCCCCATAATGGAATCAAGTGTTTATATTTTAAATATGTTAAATACAATTTTACATGTTAAATATGTCAGAAGAAAGTCTCTAAATCCTAACTGTTACTGGCCCTATGCAAATTCAAAGAGTTACTCAGGGTCATTTGATATGAAGGGACAATACATTTCAAAAGAGGGTTGACAAGAAATAAAGGCTATGAAAGGAGTGTTTCTCCCTAAACACTGAACAACAAAGGTCTCACGGCTACTAAGTTTCACCAATACCTCAAACCATTTCACAGATGTTATTCAGCGTAGTTCCAGTCAGAGGCAATAGGACTTCGATAGTTCTCTTTACTGATTTATTTTTGAAGGGCTGGGTCTCCCTACCTCATACTGGATGGAAATGGAAAGGCCTTACTCCCAGGCCCAGTCCCATGATGGTCAGGATGGGAGCTGTGACCCAGGCTGGTTCTCCCCTCCTAAGACTGGCTGGAAGCTCTCCCACTCCTGGGGGTTTGGCGTATTTATGCTCAGTGTACTGCAGATATCTGACTGGCTCAGAACTCCTGAGCTCAACACTAGCATCGCTAGCTCACTAGCATCGGCCTCATTAACAGCTGCGATTACAGCCACGTACGACCACCCCCATTTCCTCCTAGATAATTCTTGAAGTAGATCAGGACTCAGTGAACATATGTGGACTGTAAAACACATAAGAGAACTTAAACACCATGGCAAATAGAATAAAGAAATATTAAAAACCCACTTCACATAACTTGCTTCTAGTTACTAACTTTAAAATAGTGACAAAGGTGCTTTTCTGCCAGCAAACGATGGATAGTACAACGATAGTGACAATAATAATAAGTAGCAGTAGCAGCAGCAATGGTAGTAGTAGTGGTGGTAGTAGTAATGGTAGTAGTGGTGGTGGTAGTAGCAGTAGTAGTAGCAATCTCTAGCACTAACATAGTGCTTGGAGTCTAAACAAAGTACTTTACAATTATTATCTCAAGGAGGTAGGTACCATTATTATTCCCAGTTCATAGATGAGAATATTGAGGCAGACAGAGATTAAGTGACTTGGGCAGGGTCACACAGCTAGTGCACATAAATGAGGCCACACTTGAACTCAGGTCTTCCTGATTCCAAGTCTTGTGCTCTGTCTGCTGCACTACCTCACAGCTGTTTTTCTTTCTCTGTTTGCTAGAGATTAAGTGACTTGGGCAGGGTCACACAGCTAGTGCACATAAATGAGGCCACACTTGAACTCAGGTCTTCCTGATTCCAAGTCTTGTGCTCTGTCTGCTGCACTACCTCACAGCTGTTTTTCTTTCTCTGTTTGCTAATGCTAATTAAGACTGTAATCAAAATGTCTGGATTGCTAACTCTGAAACACAATATCATTTTCATCAGTAACTGAACACTCATTTCTCTTCATTCAACCCAATGAATAATAATAATAACCTAACAAAATACCTTTACATATATAATAAGGCCCTTCATAATTTGTCTTTGTTGGTCGTGGACGTATTTTTTTCCATGATTTATCTTCAACATTCTTTATTCTACCAATTAACATGTCTTTCTTACATTTATGATCTAAAGTAGAAAGGTAGGTATAATCCATTAATTTAGGACCTAAAGAAACAAAGAGAAATATAAGATTTTAAATGGTTTAAGCTAGTTACAATCACAAACTGACATAAAGGTAGAATTCATATCAACTGTGAAATTCCCATTGAAAATACCCAAATTATCTTTAATACTCCCAAATGGAAATTCCAAAAAACAGCTCTCAAACTAAACGATGACTGTAATATATGTCAGATTTACACAGGACACCTTACAACATCATTCCACCTTACGTATGAAGAAAAAACGAATTAAATGTTCATGTTCTACAGTCCTCAACAACTTAAACATAATGGGATAAAGCTCAATATGAGTCTGCTATCTAAGAATTCAAGTCTGCTCTCACATGACAGCACCACCATCTCACTGATTACTTAACATACCATTTTAATTTTCTCCAACTACATTGCTTTTCTTACGATACAAAAACCTGAATTTCCCACAGCATCTTTTAAATAAGGATAGCTTATGTTTTTGTTTTATTTTCAATATTCTTTTGAAGAAAACCAAGTATTTTCTTGTACTTTTTGACAGACTAATGCCTCAGATCAATGGCATGAGAAAGCATTCAAAAAACTTCCTAAATATATTCCCCTGATTGCTTGGAATCAGTCATCCTCTACACTTAATTTGAATTCTATTTCCTAAAGGTATTGCTGTGTACTTGTCACTTTTCTACCTGCTCAGTTTTGGCGCCACATGGCTCCTTCTACTTGATCCCCAACCAAGCTGCCACTCACTTGCTTTTCCCTCTGGGAGCTTGGGGAAGCATATCACTTTGTATGTTCTCTTCCACAGGATACATACTAAAGCTAAAAATAAATTAGCCCCATCATCAACACCTGTGGTCCCTTATTGAGTAAATGAAAAAATAAATGAAAAAGCCATTTACTAAATGCTCAGTATATGCTAAGCACAGGTGACACATAGATTATGGCTGGGAGGGGGGTCTGAGAGGTGCTGCCCTCTGGTGCTTCTCTGCTTGCTCTTCTTAAAAAAACTGAGGCTAAATGACATCTTTTGTTTCCAGATATCCATCCCATCCCCCCTACATTGTGAACAATCCCTCTGAATGGAGAAAAACTGTTAAATAAAACCAACAAGGTGAGTCAGGCTATGTATGACGTACTATCTATCACAAGTCTCCCACTGCTCTTCCCTATGTTTCTCTTCCTAAGGATTTTTCTCCTTATCTACTTTTTTGCATAGATCTGGTTATGTAACTCCTCAGCTCAGATTCCTACAATGGCTTCTCATTGCCTGCCAAGTAAGTATAAGTTTCTTGGCCAGGCATTCAAAATTTTCTCACAATCTGCTAGCACCCTGTATTTTTAAGACTCCTTTAGGATTATTTCCTTTCCACATTTCAGCCAAACTGAAACATCTAATAACCATCCCAAAACAGCATGCATTTTCCTGACCCTCCTCTTTTGTTTTAATCTCCCACTCTCAGACTAATGCAGGAGTTCTTACCCTTCTGTGTGTCATGGACCCCATTAGCAATCTAGTAAATTCTAGGAATTCCTTCACAGAATGTTTTTAAATGCATTAAAACACATAGGATTACAAAGGAAACCAATTCAAAATACAATTACCAATATTTTGGACAAATTCACAGACCCCAAGTTAAGAACCCCACTCTTTTATTTCTAAACATCCTCCTTTAAAGTCCAACCCAAATGCCAGCTCTGCCAGGACAGATTTTCCAATTTCTACAGTTGGTAATGATCATTACTCAAACCAGAGTACATATAATACTGTTTACCCATTAATAAGCATATGGTAGAATAACCACCACACAAAACAGTAAGTGTCAAAAGCACCATGGTAGATCCGTGAGGGCAGGGATTCTGATTTATCTAACCTGTGTGCCTCTGCACAGTGAATTGTACACAACTGACAATTAAGCAATGTTTGCTGAATTGGATCAAAAGAATTCAAATTCATATAGATGAAGTAAACAATTCATCAACACTCTAATACTTAAGAATTATTCCTAAATATAACATACAAAGCATTGGATGAGAAGCTATTAAAACATAACCAAAATGTAAACTATAAGGAAATATTCCTAGAAAAAGGCCTACTACTTAAAGTAAAAAATGTCCAGACATATCAATGTGTACTCTAAATGAACTATTCTGGATTCAATTCAAATTCAACCAAACTAACTTTATTGATATTTTCCCTGCCAAATATGTGAATCATGTATGATTAATTTATTGTGAAAACTCTCACTTAGCTGATTATCAGCAAAGTACACAAGTGCTTCTCACATTTGCTTACTTCAGAGACTGCCTGTAAATCTTAAGAGATCTAATATATGACAATGGGCACATGTGACCAACAATTCCAGAGGAAGCAAGATGAAATATGCTACCCACCTTCTGAGCTGTCAAAGAATCACAGTGCAAATTGAGATATACATTTTTGGGATATGGTAAGAAATTTGTTTTACTAGACTATGCATATGTTATAAATGGGTTCTTTTTTGGAAGGGGGAGTCTTAGGAAGAGGGAGGGGGGAGAAAAATAGGTTTTTGTTAAACGATAAAAAAAATTAAATTTGACAAAGGGCATGCAGGTGTTAAATTTGATTATGGACATATGGCTCTTATTTTATACAATGTCTGTGACTAGGTCGGATACACAATTTTGCTAAAATAATTCTTTCAAGTAGACTGGGTTATAGAACATAATCAGACGAAGTATATATGTTTTAATTATGCTTATATCCCTTCAAAACCACGTCTTTAAACAAGGTAAATTCGCTGATTGTCACTTCATGATCCAGTCATAAATCCTGCACTACCACTTACTATATGAACTTCAGCAAGTCACTTAACCTCTTCTGGGCCTCAGTTTCCTCATCTGTAAAATGAAGGAGGCTGGACTAGATGTAGATGGCCTTTCAGGTCCCTTCTAGCTCTAAATATATGATCCTATGAAATGAAAAATTAACAAGTAATTCATACACCTGATATAATACAATAAGGGACAAATAAAATGAAATATCTATCATCTACCCATATTTTTCTTGGTGATAAAAAACTTCCAATCCAGGAAAGACAAAAACTATACTACCTTTTTTCAGAAAAAAGTAGAGAAAATAAGTTAAAAGCAATGTGTAATGTAGTTATGACAAGAAACCAGTTATATATCCAGGACTGTCCTTTAGTTCCTATACTGCTTTTTAGGTTATTTTTTATTTCAAAATCACCAGTGACATCATTCTCTTCTTATACATGCCAAATCTGACACCCTTTCTTCAGGCTTCATTTGTCTCAGCCTATCTGCAGCATTCCGCCTTGTTGACCACTTTCTCCTCCTGGACACTCTCTTCTCTGAATGTTCATGACAGGGCTCCTCTTGGTTCTCCTTTCACCTGATGAGCTACTCCTATGAAGTCCCCTTGATTGGATCATCATCCATGGGGCATACCCTTTCTTACAGCAGGCTTCTCACCACACCTAGAATGCACTCTTTCTTCATTTCCAGCTCTTAGAATTCCTAGCTTCCTTCAATACCCTTCTACATACACTGTATGGTGGTGTGCAGTGTGTACTGATCATACACTTCCAGCTCCTAGTGGCCCCCTTCCCACCCTGATTACCTTGTTTTTATTTTGCACATATTTGGTATATACTTATATGTGTCTGTCCTGAGTCCACTTTTCTTTTCTTTTCTCTCTATACTTGTGCACTTGGTGTTCTCATCAGGTAATAGGAAATTAATTACCTCTATATAGAGGACTGCCAGATTTTTGCACACACACACACCCCCATCTCTCCAGCCAAGTCTCTCTCCTGAGCTTCAGTTGCACATCTGCAACTACCTATTGGACACTATAGATGTTCTGGTAAGGCATCTAAAACTAACATGACCAAAACAACTCAAATCTTTTCCCCAAACTGTACCCATCTTCTAAATTTCACTGTTTCTATCTTGTACCTCTTTCTGGTTACCTAAGCTCACAATCTTGACATTATCTTCAATTTCTTACCCTGTATGGAGAATGAGCTTCCAAATATTTTTGTTTCTCCTCAAGATCTCTTGTACTCATTCCCTTTTCTCCACACATATAGACACCACCCAAGTTCAGAACCTCATCACTTCTCACCTAGACTATTGCAATAGCTGCCGAAGAAGTCTCTCCCACTCCAATCTATCTTCCACAGAGCTACCAAAGTGAACTCCTTAAAGTTCTGGTCTAACCATGTAACTCTGAAACTAAACCAACCCTAGTGGCTCCCTATTGCCTTTAGTGTCAAATATAATGTCCTGCTTGGTATTTAAAGACCTTCACAGCCTTGCCTTAACCTACCTTTCCAGCCTTGCTGCAGTCATTATTACCCTTCCTGAACTTTGTGGTCTAGCCAGATGGACTTTTTGCTACAAACATCAATATATTCCTCATTTCCATGGCTTTGCAGTCTTTCTCCCATACTTGGAATGCACCCCACCCTCACTTCCAACTCAGGATCCCTACCTTCCTTCAAGTTTCAGCTCAAGTGTTTCTTTCTCCAAGAAGGCTTTCCTGATCACAGGCTCCAGAACGGCTAATACTGTCTACAAATCACCTGATTTTTATTTGTAAATATTATGAATATACTTATACATGTACATACTTCTCCTGAGAGAATATAAGCTCTTCAAGAGCAAAGACTTTTGTCCTTTTATCACTTTTGTCCTTTCCTCCCTAAAACCTATATCATTCCTGACATGACGCACTTAATAAGAGCGGCATCACTAATAGATCTAGAATAAAAAGAAAACCAAAATAGGAGATATTTTGACAATGTCTCAATCAATTAAATTCTTTAAAATATACATCATGTATATATTTTATCAAATAAAAACAGTATCTTTCATGACTAGCTTCTTAAGCCTCAAGTAAATTTAAAAAAAAAAGTAAAGGAGACTTAAAAGATGAAAGTAAATAACTGTTGTTTCAGTCAAAAAGCCTAATGATTACCTAGAACTGACTGGAAAGAATACAATAAGCATATGGTACATGAACGTTACTTGTTATTCCCAATTATACTATAGTTAGCTGATAAACGTTAATTAGCTAAGAGATCAAGATACAAAGACAGTCCCTGACCGTAAGAAGCTTAATATCTGGGGAAACAAGCAAACAGAAACATACAAACAAGCTATATTCAGGGAAAATAGGAAAATAATTGAGAGGAAAAGTATTAGAGTTAAGAAAGATTGGGAAAGGCTTCCTGTAGAAGATGGGATTTTAGTTGGAACTTGAAAGAAGCCAGGGAAGCTAAGAGGTACAGTTGAGGAGGAAGAGCATTCTAGGCATGGGGGACAGTCAGAGAAAATGCTCAGAGTCAAGAGATGGAGAATCTTGTTCATCGAACAGCAAGGAGGGTAGTGTCACAAGAACGGTAAGACAAGTAAGAAGACTGAAAAGGTAGGTGGAGTCTATGTTAAGAAGGATTTTGAATGCCAAATAGAGGATTTTGTATTTGGGAAGAGGAGCCACTGGAGTTTACTGTATAGAGGGAGTGTGACATGGCTGGACCTGTGCTTTAGGAAAATCACTTTGGTGGCTGAATAGAGGATGGACTGGAATGATGAGAGAGACTTGAGACAGGCAGAGTGAGTAATAGTAACATTACAGGAGGGGGAGGGGTCATAGTTGAGAGACATTGAAAAGGTAAAATCAACAAGCCTTAGCAAAAGATTGGAAATGGGGACAGAGAGTGAGGAGTCAGTGATGACACCCAGGTTGCCAGCCTAAGGGATTTGAAGGATAGTGTTTTTTTTCAAAAGTAATAGAGAAGTTAGGAGGGAAAGATAATAAGCTCTGTTTTGGACATGTCGAGTTTAAGATGTATACTGAATACCCAGCTTGAGAGGTCTGAAAGGCAGATTGGAGATTCTAGCATGGAGATCAGTAGCGAGATTGGGACAAGAAAGGTAGATTTGGGAATCATCACCATTGAGATGAGAATTAAATTCACGGGAGTTGATAAAACTATCAAGCGAAACAGTGTAGAGGGAAAAGAGGATCCATGACAGAACCAGGTGGGACACCTAATGCCAGAGATCCTAACTTGGTTGAGAATGAAGCAAAGAAAACTAAGAAGCAATCGATTAAATAAGGAAGATAACCAGGAGAGAGTGGTGTCCAAAAAATAGAGAGACAAAAGTATTGAGGAAAATAGGGGGATCAGTGGTGTCAAGGGCTGCAGAGAGGTCAAGAAGAGAGAGGACTGAGAAAAAGACATTAAATTTGGTAACTAAGGGGTCACTGATAACTTTGGAGAGAACAGTTTCAGTACTTTTTACTATATATTAATTAAATCAATTCAGTTTTCATCAGCAAGTTTTAATTTTTCTAAGAGAATACAATTTCTTCCATAATCTAATTATTACCTGATTTTATAAAACAGAGTTGACATGCTTGTCGCAATTCATGAGTTCCTTCAAGTGGATTTCTTCCAGCTACAGATGAAGATACTTTAGGAGACCCACTACTAAAAACATTTCCAAAATCATTTCTAGGTTGACTTGGAATTCCTAGGAAACTCTCAGAAGCAAACAAACTAGCTGGTCCATTCATCTGTGAGAAAAATAAGGAATTTAAGGATACACTGTCATCTGCTTATTATTTCAATGTCACTGTAAAAAGCACTAAAATAAACCAAATTCTCTATGAATAGTCCACTTGTCAATGCCTCATGCTAACTACTAAGCCCCTTAAACTTTTGAAATTAGACTTCAAACTCTCATATAATTATAGGGGCTTACTTTTTTGTTCCCTTTTTTTAAAAATAATTACTTCATTTAACTTTTCATTCTCTTTGAAAAATAAAAGAGAGAATTTTCTGTCAAGAACAAAATTTTTATATACTTTAAAGTTTGTGCTTAAACAATTCTGCCTTTAAGTAAAGTACATAATTCAGTATAATAGGACTATCCTACATTAAGAGGGTTTACTACCGAAATCCTCAAACAACACGATTTTTACATTGTTGTCCATATCATAAACAAACTCCAGTGTGTTTAATGACTTATTCAACTATTTAAGCTCCTTCTATTCTTCTACAATAAACACATTTATAAAAAGTACTTACAAGTAAAATGGAAGAATTATTGTTGTTAAGCAGTGCTCCCTCTCTAGAAGTTGATGTGGGCAGATCTAAAAATAATTAAAAAGCTTCAATGGACTTTTTATTCCTATCATGCAATAAGAACACAGTGATACTAATTCAGTGCAGATATCTCTTTTCATATTTGCCTTCTTGTATTTGAAATCTAAGACATACTGAGTCTTACAGATTTCTAAGTAATTAAATCTTCCTGTTTTAATAACTATTGCCTTTCCTTTGGAACCTAATCATGTAAAAATCATGCCAATAGTTTATGAATGAGTAGCAGTTTCCAGATGTAATTGGTATGCTTTCAAAAACTATAGGATGTACCTGATATACCATTAGGAACTACAACCCCAAAATGGCAAAAGTAGAAAGTACAAGAGTGCCTCTCTAAAAACCATTAAGCATGAATGTATTCTGTAACAAACAGTGCATAAAGTTCATAGTTGTTTTCCTTTTCCTTCTCTCATTAATGGTGAAGCCCTATTTCCTTTCTTCCCTCTACAAGACTGGTCAGTTTAATTTTTATCGATGTATATAAAAATATTGTAACTCAAGTCTTTTGAAAGTAACTGAGGCAAGTACTTGGCTTCTTCTATAAAATGAGGAGAAATGGATGAGATGGTCATCAAGGTTCCTTCCAGCTCTAAATCCTATATTCATACAATCCCAGTCAGGACAAAGACAGCATGCTCCTGGATAGATAAGCAGCCACTACAGCAGCTAATTCCATGGTTGACTTGCTAGCTAAATGCAAATGAAGTCTAAAATACATTGCTTTCATGTAGTAAGTTTTTCTCTCTACTAGTGATATCTAATTTGTAACCTAATTTAGCAACTTATAAAATTACCTATAGTACACATAACACCTATATAACTCACTATGAAGAGTCTTCTGCTTGAAGGGAAAAATCTATAAGTTCCCTGTTTTTCTAAACACAATACCAAAGCTTTAAAATTTTGCTATCCTAAACAAGTAAAACAGACCTTTTTTTATTTCCTTTATTTTGACTTTTCTGGACTTTATTTGCTTCATATTTTTTCTTTAAATGAATTAAATAAAATAAAGTGATTTTTTTGGATTAATTCAAACTAGTACACATAAATTGTTAAATCACTTCTATTCACTTTTCAGAATAAATTGTTCTGGGGAAATAAGGCAGAAATGATAAAAACAAAATATTAGCTACACAATAATTTAATTCAAATAACTACACTGGAAATTAGCATTTCAAAAAAAAGAACTTTAAAACTTAGGTCTAAGTCTCTATACTTTAAAATTGAATAATCTCCCTAGTATCTACTACCAGGAGGAAAAGTTACCAAACAACAATTTCATTATTTAGAAAATAAACTTAAAATACTTCAAATGTGACTCAGTGTTTACCTCTTTTGGAGTCACTCATTGAAAATGTATTTAAAGAAGAACAAAAATCTTCCAATGATGAAGTCAAAGGCTGTGGATACATTTCTGAAAAGGAAGATGCAGGAACATACCCTGCACACGTTCCTAATAAAGGTGCAGAAAAGGGTATACTAGGAGTTACACTAGATGTTGGAATGGATCCTCTGACTACTGTGGCTGTCTAAAGGAGAAAACAAAAAGAAAAATATTTTTACAAAGTATCCACAAAGAAAAATACTTAAGACTTAACTGTTTGAAACGTGATATGCAATATATGAAAGTGTTCACCCTCACAAAAACAAAGAAATGCAAATTTAAATTATCATGAAATAATACTTTACACCAATAAAATTGACAAAAACAAATGAAAATGACAAAACTCAATAGTGATAAGGCTATGAGAAAAGAAGCAGATGTCATACATTGGTCTACAAAAAGACTGCACTGACTTCCATCAACCTGGTACCAGAACAAGAGTTACCAAACTGATTGCATATCTGTTCTAGTAATCTCACTATTAGAAACATATACCATGGATATAATTACAAAGAAAACTGTGTCAAAGTTGTTTTATCTAAACAGAAAAGCTGTTAATTTATAGCCTGTTTATTTCCTAGACAACAGAAAGGAAATGACTGAACTGTGGTATATGGATATAACAGAGCTGTATATCTCTATTAAGCATGACAAATGAGAAATAGGAAGAAATTTGGAGGTACATGTGAAATAACATGAAGTAAAAAAAAAGAATGAGAAAGACATAACAATCCTCTAATACTAAACTATATACATACATACAGTTAATTAATGTTTTTCTTAAACTGTTGAACTCAACACCGAATGCAATACTCAAGATGAAGCCTGACTGAGGGCAGAATACAGGGACACTATTCTCTTCCTGAAACCTGTGAGTTTCTTAATGCAGCATAAGACTACATCTACTTTTTTGGCTGCCACATAACACTGCTGACCCACAGAGCTTGCAGGTCACTAAAACCTAGTATTTAACTGCTATCTAACTATGCCTTCCCCATCTTTTACGTGTGGTATTTATTTTTTTTGGTACTAAACTACAAGATTCTACATTTGTCACTGATTTAATTTTATCTTATTCAATTTCACCTGATACCAAGATGCTTTTGGATTCTGAGTCTTATTATTCAACATGTTTGCTATCTCATCCAACTTTCTGTCATCTGCAAATTACATTTATGCAAGTAATTAACAAAAATATAAAACAGAACAAGGTCAAGCACAGATTCTTATGGCATTCCAGTGGAAACCTACTGTCACACTGACACTGAACCATTAACAACTATTCTTTGAGTCTAGCCATCTAACCATTTCTGAATACATTTAATTGTATTATTGTCTAATTCATTTATCTCCATCTTCTCCACAAGAATAGTCTGAAATACTTTATCCAAGAAGATCAGAAGATGATTTAAAGGGAATTGCTGCTACTATATTTATGTGCTTACATATACTTTATAGCATATAATTTTGAATGTAAGAAGCATAACATTTAACAGTCATTAGATTAAGAATATGTGCTATAAAGCTTAATCAAAGAATACCAATTATATATCAGATGACCCAGTTTGAGTTTTCTTTTGAAATTCAGATTTAAAATATTAATAAATTTACACAAAGGATCACAAAGGATTTATGGGAATGTCTAATGGAATGCAAATGTTACTTTATCCAAAAGTTAAATTCATTTTTGTCTGTAATAACAACATTTACATAGGGTCATTTATATATTCCCTAAAGAGCTCATGTGAGGGGGAAAAAAAAGCTTCTGGGAACAATTCTGTGAAGTTGAAGAAGGCCCATAAGGACACAGAAGTACTAATAGCATGCAGTATTAAAATCTCTTATGCAAAGAGGTTGCATCTGAGGAAAACATTCAGATAGATTTAGTTGTAAGTTCATGTTTTACGTGGAGAGTCTAAGTTTATTGCTGTAGCTCTACACTTTGAGATTATATTCTAAATAATATTCTAAATATTCTAAATGCCATCCCCAATTTATATCTAAAATGTCTGGAAAGTAAATGAGGACCTAGGAAAAAGAGACAAAACCAAAGATATATAGAAGTCCTTAAACTCCAATTCTCAAAAGAGCCATTGCTTGATGTTTTCCCTTTTGTTTCCAATAGGCCTCTAAGGCATCACTCCCTGACACACGTGGATTTGAATCTTAATATATGAGAGAGACTGAGAAAGCCTTGTTCATTTGAGATATAACAAGAAAAAAAAGAAATGTAAATGCAGATATGATGGGGATACAAACTCTGGAGAGAAGAGCTGCTTTCCTGGCAAGTTTGTTACAAACAAGTCCTTCACTAAACATTTCTTAAGCTATGAGCCAAACCCTGAAAATACAAAGAAGGCAAGAATACATTCTCTATCTTCAAAGCACTCAGTCTAATGGGGGAGATAATTTATAAATTACTATGTGCAAAGGCAAGGCACTAGTGGAGACCAAGAAAGGTTTCTTGTAGAAACTGGTAGTTAAGCTTAGTCTTGAAAGAGGCTAAAAAAAAAAGCAGGAGGTTGAAGTGAGGAAGGAGGACATTCTAGGCATGAAGGACAAGTGAAAAGACTTGGAGTCAGGAAGCTTAAGTATCATAGTCAAGAAATGGGAATATTAAAGCAAAAAGGTTTTCAATTCCAAGCAGTAGATTTTATATTTGATCCTAGAGACATAATCAGACTTCCATTTTAGGAAAATCATCCTGGCACCTGAATGGAAGATAGATTGAAGTGAGGAGAGACTTAAAGTGGGGTGATGAGGACCAGAACCAGGGCGATGGCTATGTAAGTGGAGAGAATGGGTCATATATGAGATATGTGCAGGTACAAATGACAAGATTTAACTGACTAGTCATGCAAGTGAGGAACAGAGGATGAGAAGGCTTTTCCCCTCAGAATTAACAGGCAAGCTGTGAAGAGGAGAAAGTTTAGGGGAGAAAAATAATGCATTATTTGAGACACGTTAAGTCTGAGAAGTCAACAGGACATTCAAATATCCGAAAAGAATGTCCAAAAGGCGGGTGGTGATACAGGACTAGCTCAGGAGACAGAATAGGGCTGGATATTAGCTAAGGGAAATACCTGAGTAGAGATAATCACTGAACCCACAGGAGTCAATGAGATCACTAACTGAAAAGGAATAGAAGAGGAATTCTTAACCTTTTTTGTATCATAGAATACTTTGGCAGTCTAATAAAGTCTACAGGCCCCTCCTCATAATGATATTTTTAAATGCATAAAATATGAAATACATAGGATTACAAAGGAAATCTATTACACTGAAATAGAAGTATTTTTTAAAACTAGTTCATGGACCCCCTAGCTTAAGACCCCCTGATATCGAGGGAGGAGAGAAGTGGGACCAGGCCAGAACCTAGAGGCATGACCAGTGAGTGGGCACAACCTGGATGAAGATCCAGTGAAATGCTTCACAAATATTATTACATTGGAGTCTCACAACAATCTGGCAGGGAGGTGCTATTATTATTATTATTATTATTATTACCATTTGACAGCTGAGGAAACTGAGGTCAACAGAAGTCACATGACTTAACAAGAGTTACAGAGATAATAAGTGTCTGAGGGTGCTTTTGAACTTAGGTCTTCCTGACTTCAGGACCAGCACTTTCTCTACTGTGCCACCCAGCTGCCTAGAGAGTTTAGAATATTGGCAAGGAAAAAAAGCCACTTCTTCATGTGAAATAGGGGTGATGATGTATGAATTGATGTGATACAAGGGAGAAGGTAGGAGAGGGAGATGTTTCAGTGCAGTATGAGGGGAGTTCCTCGACTGAGAGGGCAGTTAAAGGGAATGCTGTGGGCAGACTGAGGAGAGATAACAATGTACAGAACAGCTGCCATTTGTAAATAGATAGCAAATTGATCAGAGAGGTCTAAAAGTATGGTCTTGGGGCATTGAGGGCCCAAATGAGGTAATGTAAAATATTTAAAGTGAACCTAGTCAGTCTAAAGTAGAGGATACTAGAGTTGAAGTGATTCACCAAGCGGATGATACAGAGAAGGAAGGAGAGTGGAAACTAAGTACGAATGAAAGGACAATTAGTATTAGACAAGATGGAATGCCAGAAAATGGAAGAAGGAAAAACGGTAAAAGTTTTAAAATGAAAACTTTAAGATTTACAAACCTATCTTGGGCATTTCTGATTAAGGTTGATGGGGTGTTACCAATAAAGTTGTGCTTCCAATGGTGTTCATACTGTTTTGATCGTTACCATTCAACAAGTGAGACCACATAAAATTGTCACATGGTTTAAAAACATGACTATAATAGGTAATGAGTCTTTTGCAAAAGTCTAAAAATACTAAAATTATTAAAGAGAAGTAATTTAAAAGATAAGATATACAGATTTTTGCTAATTTGTATTGCCAAAAAATTTTACTGATCCCACCTTTAGAGAAACAAGGTAAGCAAAATTTTGAAATTTACCAAAATAGTTTCATCAGTTTCTGGTGCAGAATCAAGTAGTTCATCTATTTCATCACCAAGGACAATATCTCCATCATCTAAATATGTTCCAGGCAAAGTAAAGGAAATCTTTCCTCCATTTGCCAACATAGCAGAAGGCAGAGGACTCTTTTCCATTTGTAATGGTAAAACAGGAGTTAAAGGTGTAATAGGAATTGGAGCCAATTCATTTGATAATTCAGGAGCAAAGTCAGGAGGAAGTAGAGAAATAATAGGAGCAGCTTCTTGCTTTGGATCCGATAAATCTGTAATAGTAAAAGAGTTGAGGGTTTTTTTAATCTCATTTTTTGTTCATTAGTAAATATTCCTAATGTTACATATCATTTATCCTAATAGACAAGTGCCAGAAAATAAATGGAATGACGGGGGGGAAAGTACAATAAAAAGATAATTCTTATACATTCAAAAGTTGATTATTTCACTTGTGGATAACCTATCTTTTGGACATATAGCTAAGTGTTTGCTAATACCACTACTAAAAACAGGGTCAAACCAGAGAAAGAAGATACAAGTCAGATTTCAATTACTCTCTTTAACTCCTAGTAGCACAAAACTGATTATGAAATTTAAAATATATAACATATAAGGATGAATATAGCAATTTAGTTTGATAATACTTTGTAATTCACATGACTTGCAAAATTTGTTTCCTTTCAGTTTGGTACAATAGCTCAAAGCTTACCTAACTCTATATCTTCTACAGAGCTCTTTGAACCCTGGAAAACAAAGAAAACAATAGATTAATATTTTAAAGAGTATTCATTCATTATTTGAAGTGTTTTCCATGTACAAGGTATGGTAATGCAATTGTCATAGGAAAACATTGGAAAATAAAGTTGTGGAATAGGGTGTTGTAAAAAAAAGACACTTTATTTTTGGAATAAGCTTTAACTTTACCTTGGTTGTCACTTCGCCCGGAATTGAATTTGAGAACTGAAATAAATTAAATATACTTCATTTAAAACAAAATTGATTTCAAGTTAGAAAACAAAAGCCAAAATAACAAAAGTTCAATCCTATACCTTACCTTTGCTCTGACATACGCTTTCCTTATTTTAAATCCTAATTTCTGGGCTAGTTCTTGAGTTAATTTTATTACACACTCATCCTGAAAAGACAAGAAGTAAACTGAGAAAGAAAAGAAAGGAGTGGAAACAACACAAGATAATGAGAAACATGAAAAATAACTGGAAACCATTTTCCAGTAATATGCTTGCTTTAATATTTGTGACAAACAAAAATTGTGTGAACTGTTAACATTTAAATTATTTAAGCAGTCTTAGTGTGAAAAACGCTTTTATGAGGAATGAATTTTTCTAATTATAAACAAATAAATTTTTTAAAAATTCCATACCTGAGGCACTGCCAAAGAACATTTTGCTATTGCATCATAAGCTTCTTTATATCTTCCTAAATCACTTAAAGCTTTAGCTTTCCGATACAGGGCTCTACAGTTATTAAGATTTAAACTTAAAACTTTATCACAGTCTTCTAGAACTTTATCATTCAATCCCTAAGGGACAAGATGAGAAAGGGTATTTAAAATTAACAACAAACTTATGTTCACCAAAATATTCATAAAACACTAAATTTATAAAACGCCAATGTTAAAGTACTAAAAAGTCAGTCAACTACATATTTACATTTGAATAACATCTGAATCTGTCACACACCTTTTTTCTTTCAAAGTTATTTTTTATTCTTTGAAGGGGCTGAATATCAAAACAAAGAACCAATATGACGGATCCACTTGCTGATCTATTTATGAAGCCAAGAAAATCATTAAGTACTAATTTCAGTAATAAACACAGAATCAATCATAGATTTTGAGCTAGAAGGTACTTAAAAGGCCAACTAATCTAACTTTCTCACAACTTAGACACGAGCGAGCTAAGACTCAAAAAGGTTAAAGGACTTGAGGCAGGATGTGGGAGAATTTAAATCCTGGTCCTCAGATTGTAATTCAGTGTTTTTTCCATTATACTAAATATCTTTCATCTAATGATCAATGTCTATTAATACTAAAATATTAGACATATTTCTTTATACAATTCATGGTTTAGTTAATAAATAGCATTTATAAGATTAAGATTTGAAAAGTACTTTACACCTACATGGTGTCTCATGTGATCCCCAAAAGAACCCTATTAGAGATGCTATTATCAATCCTATTTTACTGATAAGGAAATAGAGAGAGGTTAAATGACTTGCCCAGGATCACACATGTAGAACATTTCTAAGACAAGATTCAAACTTATATCTTCCTTATTCCAAGTCTAACTCTACATACTGCATGACCTAACTAGTTAAACAACGAGGCTATATATATTAAAATGGTGACATTTTGAGACTAATAGTTTATGAGATTAATTGTTCTTTGTTGTTTTTTGCTGATACCTTTGTTGATATGCCAAGAACTCCTAGTGAGAATAGCTGACCAAATAGATCATTAAGTTAAACGAAGTCTCAATCAGGTACAAAATAAAACAATCAATGCTGAACTAGGAGAATGTTCTAATGTGTCTCCCCATACAAATACATCCTCAGAATCCCTACATATGGGCCATTTCCAGAGTGAAATAATAGTTAAGAGACATGTATAATATAAAATCTTTCAACATTATGGCCAAAATTTTTTTTAAGTTTCTTTGCCTACAAAAGCTAGTATAATTCCATTGAGAAGAAAGGAAATAAGGAAAATGGGGAAAATAGGCTTACTTTTGAGAGTTTCTGTATTACTTCTAAAAGTATTTTATATTGTATCAGCTTTCCACAGGACTGGTTATTTTTTTCCCACCTTGGAAAATTTAACAACTTACCATATTTGAATAGCATGCAATACGATTTATATGCAGCTTTTCCAATATTTCATTAGAAATTGCAATTTCTTCAGACCGTGCATAATCAGCTATGTTTAAAGCTTCTGTATACTGACTTAATGAGCCACTCCAGTCACATTCTTGATATATATCATTTCCTTCATTAAAAAGATGTCTTATAAGTGTCCATAAAAACACCTAAAAAAGGAGAAAATTTTAAATGGCAATATTTTGTAATGATTAATATTTAAAGGGGCACAACTTAACAAAATTGGTCATGCACATAAAAAATTTACAGGAACTTTATTAACGATCAAAAAGATCAAGCTTGTTTGAGTGAATTATTGATGGCAATGTGGACAAGGAGATCTGGCTTATAGAGAGACTATAAGTGACTTTGGTCACTCAGATTCTACAGGTCTGTTCTCCAATCTACAAAATGAGTAAATTGGAAAAGACTAATCATTGCTTTACCAATGATTCCTAAGAGTCTACTAATCTTATGAATAGCTCCTACACCTAAAAAATACATGGCACTTAAAAGGATGAAAAAAGTCAAAAACAGAAAAATCCACATTTGGACCAATAAGACTTTAAAGGCAGTATTTATGTGGACTGTGCTCCCTTATATCACTGCTTTCTTCTTTTTTCTAACTATTAAGTCCCCTTCCTTGATGGTCTCTTCCTCTTCCCCTCATCCCCTATTATCATCTTCCTCAGCTTACTTCCCAATTTATACAAAAGTATTTGGTATGAAAAAAATTATCCCAACACCTCAACACTGAAGGATAAAGCAATGAAACCTCAAAGCTTTAAGGCATCTCTTACCTCATACTGTTCCTGGGTCCCTCGGTACGGCAAAGGTGACCTAAGAAAGAGAAACAAAATTAATTTCCCCATAGGTTTCATTACCAATCTATTCCAGCATTTATTTCACTAGTCTTCAATTTCACATTAAAATTGCTAGGTTTTTTCTATGTTAAGAATACAACTATACTAAATTCTTTTTTTCAATCACCGTTCACATTTCACACCTCTAGCCAAATATTCCAAGAATGTAGAATTTGGGTCTCTCAAATTATACCAGAAGCAACTATTAAAAGAAAAGGCTAGTTTTTAAAATGTAAAGAAAAATTTTAAAGATAGCGTAAAATCATACATTCATTTTATTTGCTCCAACAGCTTTCATATTAATTTCTAAGTCTGAGATTTTAACTTTAGAAGATTACAAGTAAGAGTCCATCAGACTATAATTCATTATGCTAATAATGGTCTATTCATCTGGTTGCTTTCAACGAACAATTTGATCGCCTATGCTTTGACAAGTTGTCGTTATGTGAATATAAGACTTACACTAGCAAGTAAAAAGAAAATAACTTCAAAAATAATTTCATTAAAGTTTATTCAGTAAAACTGCTTTCATGAATTACTAGAACATGTTTACATTCTTCAATCCAATATTTTAGAAAATACAAAAAGACCAACTCTAAGTACTAAAATAGGGAAGGAAGGCTCCACTTCAACTTAAAACGAATGAGATTACAGAAAGTAAATAATGGAAAGAACAATAACGTCTAAAAGTACTATTCCTAAATGGACAAACACCCAACTCAAGCACACACTAAGCATCTACTACATGCAGGGTATTTTGGTAAGACATGTCTTGCCCTCTAGTAATTTACAGTCTATGGGTAGGTTTCACACACATAAATAGAAATATAAGTTAGAATACAAAGAGATAGACAACGTATGCAATATATAGAGATAGGAGAGGATAAGATTAAGTTCAGGCAATGGCTGAACAGTCCATTTTACTTGGAGAATAGCATATATGAGGCATAATGTGAAACAAGTCTAGATGTATAGGGTAGAATCAGAACATGGAGAGCCTTTAATTCCAAACTCAGTAGTTAGGACTTCATGCAAAAGCATTTAGTACTGAAAACACTAGGTGGTTCAGTGGATAGAGCAGTGGGCCTGGAGTCAGGAAGACCTGACTAAATTCCAGACACTTGGTCAATCCAGCCTCGGATATTTACTAGCTGTGTGACCCTGAGAAAGACATTTTACCTCTGCTGGCTTCAGTATCCTCATTTGTAAAATGGGGATAATAATAGCACTTAACTCCCAAAACCGTTGTGAGCATCAAGTGAGATATCTGTGAAGCATTTACAATGAGACATTTAAATACATGGTTCTGGAGGACAGAAACTGGAGGATCTGGATGATCAATGAACAGAAGTTACAGGAAGGCAAATTTTAGCACAATAACAGAAGAATCTCTCAACAACCAGAGCTGTTCAAAAATGTAATAGAGTACCATCTGAAATAATGATATAATATTTGTTTAAAAATGCTTAGCACAGTGCCTGGCACAAAGTAGGTGCTATATAAAGCTTATTCTCTTCCCCTTCTCTCTTGTGAGATAGTAGTTTTTCACCAATGAAAGTGACTGAAACAAGACTGGATGCCCATTTATAAGGGATGTTTTAAAAGGGATTTACATTCAGGACAAAAGATGGACCTAAAGACATCTAATATCCCTTCTAATGCTAAGATTCCACAAGTCTATGAAACAGTGCTAGAGGAGGCACTGAATTATTTCAGACAGACAACATGACCAATAAAGTTGGTTATTTGCAAAATTACTCTGGTAGTAGAATTTAAGGACTGAAGAAGGGAAATTAGAACGAGGAAACCAGTTAGAGGTTTAAAGTAATGAGCACCTAAATTAAGCTAACAGCAAGAATAAAACCAGGAGGGGATGGATGGCAAATGGTATCATGAAAGGCTTATTAACAGGGTTTCACAACTGGTTAGATATGGAGGATAACAGTGAGGGAGGAATCAAAACAACTTCAAAGTTGTCAAGTTGGGTACCTGGGAGAATAGTAGTGCCATTAGCACAAACAATGAAGTAAGGATGAGAGAAGTTATGAGAAAAAGATGTGTTCAGTTTAGAAAGGGCCACTGAACAGTTTGAAATGTGCATTTGGAGATCAGGAAAGAGGTGGACCTATATCCAGAACTGAGTCACCTGCACAGAAGGCAATCTTTGATGCTTTGGAAAGAGATGAAATTGCTAATGGAGGAAGCACAGAGAGAAGAAAATGTCAAGGACAGAGTTTTAGAGAATGTTTTCATTTATGGGGTAGGGAAGAAAAGGTAACAGAGCAAAAGAGAGGTGAGGTCAGTCAGAGAGACAGGAATTAAGGGTTTCAGAAGAGAGAAAAGGGTTTGGAACAGTTGTTGTGGAGAATGCAATAAATGGGGAGTTAAAAAGACTGCTTTGACACTCAATGAGGAACCCACTTAAGCTGGAAAACATGAATCTGTAATAAGCCCAGACTGTGTAGTCTTGTAACTTTCTCCAGAAGTGTCGATGACCCAGTAGCAGGAGCAGACAAGGCTAATGGTGAAGGCTACCCAAATGCGGGAATTAGTGGCAGGAATAAAGCAGGTAAAGCAGTAAAGGATTATGAACCGAAGCAACTTTTAACTTCTGAAGTCTGACAATTGAATCAACTTACTAAAAAAAAGTAAAGACAGAACAGGGGTGATGATCTTGGAGAACAGAGAAAAGTTAAGTATTTAGAGATCATGATAAAGATGATAAGCAGTTTTCAGTAAAAGTCAAAACACAGAAAGGGTAGATCAGAAGACTAAGACAAGCGAAGTGAATTTCAGCATTCAAATCTTTGAGGAGATGGAAAACCAAGGGATAACAAATAAGGTCTGAAATGAAGCTTTCCTAGTAGTTCTCTACTAAAGTAAACAAAAGAAAGATATAACTAGAATTGAAAGCAAGGAACCATACGGCCAAAGTGTTGGGAGGTTCATAAATTCAGATACTAAAGTCATGAAGGGTGATGATAAAATGCACAGAAAAATGTATTAAGAGTCAAAAGAACTGAGTTCAAATGCTGCTTCTGCTACTTACTACCTGTATAACCTTAGGGAAGCCATTTAATACTCTCTGGACTTTAGCTTCCTCATCTGTAAAATAATGGAGTTCAATGATGATTGATCTTTAAGGACCTCTATCTCCTATGATAGAGATGAAAAAGAAAAGAAAATTATAAGACAAGTATCAAGCACTGAACATTTTTACCATGAAGTCACAGAATAAACTCAGACTTTACATTTACTTCTTAGGAATAAACACAAATGTATGTTATTAGAAGCACTATAATTATGACATACACATATACGTTGCCTTTCAAAATAATGTTAAGGCATAAGATCTTACTGTATAAACTGCAGTCCTTTTTTAATATCCTGCTGCCTGTTTCTTCTGTCTTCAGAAACATTGGACATGTTATCTTGCACATTCAATTTCTAGAGTCACCCTCTGAAATAAAAATGAATGCATATAATCACACAGGTCATCAGGGTTTGATTAATGTAATTATCCAGAGTTAAATTAAGAGATTATGGGATAAAGTATTAAAACCAATATATCCTCTAATTATAAGTTAAAATGACAATTTCAAACTTATAATTTAAGAAGAAGGGAGAAACAAATACTTGGAAATATAGAAAGGCCAATATGAAATGACAGAAAATGAAATTAGCAAAACCAGAATCATTCGCTCAGTGACTAGAACTTATGTTTTGTCCTTTCCTGTTAAAATGTAAGCTACTTAAGGGCAGAGGTCATCTTATCTGCTTCTATCTTTATTTCCAGTGCTTAGCACAGTGCCTCTCATCAATAAGTGTTTAATAAATACTTTCTTATTTTTTCATTCAACAATACTAATTTACTATCAGCAGAGCTGTGAATCAATCCAGTATCCTGGAGAATAATGTGGAATTAGACAAACAGAGTTCCTAAATTGAGCCAGTGATCCCATTACTGGTTTTATACCATAAGGAAGTCAATGTCAGACAAATAAAAAATGTGGCAAAATATTTCTAACAGTACTATTTTTAATAGCAAAAAAACTGGAAACAATTTATATGACCAATGACTGATGAATGGCTAAAAATTATAGCATATGAATGTAATGGAATATAATTATTCTGTAATAAACAATAAAAATATAATTCAGAAAAATGTGGAAAGGTTTATATTAACTGCTAGTCAAGAAAGGCCCAGGATACATGAATGCCATATTTGGGTTGTATTGCTGTTCAGTTGTGTCTAACTCTTCATGACACCATTTCTTGGCAAAGACACTGGAGTGGTTTGCCATTTCCTTCTCCAGGTCATTTACAGATAAGGAAACTGAAGAAAATAGGTTTAAGTAACTTGCCCAGGATCTGAACTCAGAAGACAGTCTTCCTGGCTTCAGGCCCAGCACTTTATTCACTGCATCACCTAGCTGCTATTATGTACATGAGTATAACAGCGTAAATAAAAACACTAAAATTTTATACAATTTAAGTAAAATACAATGGCCAATCTTGATTCCACAGTACTGAGGTAAAAATATTTTTTCTTGCTATTACAAATGGTAAACTTTAAGGGTAAAAAGTTTTATATATTATCACTTGCAATTGCCGTTTAGACAACTGATTATGCTTCATTTTTTTTTTTTACTGGAAGATACTATGTTGGGAAGTATTTATTGAAAATTGACTGCTATGGCAAAAGAAAATGCATCACAGTAATTTGGAACTATGCCCAAAGGGCTATAGAACTGTACATACCCTTTAATTCAGATATACCACTATTTGGTCTATATCCCAAAGAAATCATAAAAAAGGGGAAAGAACCCACATGTAAAAAGTATTTATAGCACTTCTTTTTGTAGTGGCAAATAACTGGAAATTGAGGGGATACCCATCTATTGGGAAATGGCTGAACAAGTTGAGGTATATAAATGTAACAGAATGCCATTGTTCCACAGGAAACGATGAGCAGGAGGACTTCAGAAAAACCTGGAAAGATTTACATGAACTGATAGTGAGTGAAGTAAGCAGAACCAGTAGAAAATCAAACATAGTAACAGCAACACTGTTCGATGACCAACTTTGATAGAATTAGCTCTTCTCAGCAATGAAATGATCTAAAACAATTCCAAAAGACTCATGATGGAAAATGTTATCCATATCCACAGAAAGAACTATGGAGTCTGAATGCAGATTGAAACATACTATTTTCTCTCTTTTTTTCTTCTTGTGATTTTTCCCTTTTGTTCTGATTCTTCTTTCTCAACATGACTAGTATGAAAATATGTTTAATATGATTGTACATGTATAGCCTATATCAGACTGCATGCTGTCTTGGGGAAAGGAGAAGGGGGGGAGGGGAGGAAGGGGGAAAAATTTAGAACTCAAAATCTTATAAAAGAAAAAAGACACTTTAATAAAACATCAATACTTTCCTATTGCAGGTATGATCACATCCTACTCCTGTTAAATAAACCTCTAGTGGCTCCCTATTACTTGGATAAAATATAAACTTCTCTATTTGGCTTTTAAAGACCTTCACAACCTTCTTCCAACTTATCTTTCCAGCTTCATTTTTATATATTACTCACCTTCCTGTACTCTACAACTGAGGCCACCTGGTCTATTCTTTCTCACATGTGGCATTCCATTTCTACTGGCTATGCCCCATGACTGAGCATACTTTCTTCACTTACACCTCAAAAAATCTCTTACATCCTCAAGACTTGGTTCAAGTACCACCTTCTACATATCTTCCTCATTCCCACCACCACCACCACCTATACCCATGAAACTTCTAGTGCCCTCCCTGTCTGAACTACATTATATTTATTTTGCATTTATTCTGCATTTATATAGTTCTTCTCCTCTCATTTTTTTCTAATTTTTCTAATTTTTAATTTTTCCAAAAATTGTTCTAAACATTTCTAATTTTTCCTCCAGTTACAAGTAAGAACAATTTTTAACATTTGTTTTTAAAACTCTGAGTTTCAAATTCTCTCCTTTACTCTCTCTCCATGCCTACTCCTACTGAGAAAGCAGACAATTCGATATAGGTTACATATGTGTAATCATGCAAAACATATTCATAATAATCATGCTGTGAAAGAAAACATAGACCAAAAATCTCAAGAAAAATTTAAAAAAGTATCTTTCAATCTTTATTCAGACACCATTAGTTCTTTCTCTGGGGATGGATAGCATTTTCCATCCTAAGTCCTTCAGAGTTCTCATGGATCATTGTATTGCTGAGAACAGCTAAGTCATTCACAGCTGATCACCTTACAATAATACTTCTGTTACTTTGTACCCATTACATTTCTCTTTGCTTCAACCCATACAAGTTTTTCTAGGTTTTTCCGAGAGCATCCTGCTTATCATTTCTGATAGTACAAAAGTATTCCATCATAATTACATACACAACTTTTGTTCAGCCATTCCCCAATTGATGTGCATATCCTCAATTTCTAATTCTTTACCCCCAGAAAAGAGCTGCTATAAATATTTTTGTACATATAGGTCCTTTTCCTCTTTGCTTTTTTATCTCTTTTGGGATATAGACCTAGTAGTAATATTGCTAGGTCAAAGGGTATTACATATTTTTACAGCCCTTTGGGCATAGTTTCAAATTGTTCTATAAAATGGTTTAATCAATTCACAACTCCACCAACAGTACATTAATGTCACATTTTTCTCACATTCCCTCCAACATTTGTTACTTACTTTTTCTGTCCTATTAGCCAATCTAAAAGGTATGAGGTATTACCTCAGAATTGTTTTAACTTGCATTTTTACAATCAATAGTGAGTTAGAATATTTTTTAATATGGCTATAGATAGCTTTAATTACTTCATCTGAAAACTGATTGTATTTTTTGATCATTTATCAATTGGGGAATGGCTCTTATTTTTATAAATTTGACAGTTCTCTAAATGTTAGAGAAATGAGCCTTCAAATTTTTTTCACAATTACTATTACTAACTGTATTTCCCTCTATTTTATTCCCCCTAAACTCATTTATTCAATTCTATCTCTCCTGTTTCACCCTGTCCCTCCTCAAAAGTATTTTGCTTCTCACTACCTCTTCCCCAAATCTGCCCTCCCTTCTGTCACTGCCCTCCTTAACTTCTCTTATCCCCTTTCCCTTCTATTTTCCTGTAGGGTAACATAGATTTCTATACCCTACTGCCTGTGTATCTTATTTCCTCTTTGAGCCAATTATGATGAGAGTTCATTCACTCCCTCCCACCTCTTCTTCCCCTCCATTGTAAAAACTTTTTCTTGTCTCTTTTGTATGAGATAATTTATCCCATTCTAGCTCTCTCTTTCTCTTTCTCCCAGTACATTCCTCTCTCTCATACCTTAATATTTTTTTGGATATCATCCTGCTCTTCTCTTATTTAAAACTTTTCTGACTTCCAGTCCCATCAACTCAACTGAAATTGCTCCCTCCAAAGTTACCAGTGATATCTTCATTGCCAAATCCAATGGCTTTTTCACAATCCTCTTTATTTTTTATCTTTCTGTAACATGACACTGTTGACCACTACATTCTCCTGGATGTGTTCATTTCTTTAGGTTTCATGACACTGTTCTCTCTTTGTTCTTTACCTATCTGATTTATTCTTCTTTGCTGGATCATCATTCATATCACAGCACCTAACTGCAGGTATACCCTAAGACTCTATCCTGGAATTCTTTTTTCTATGTACTCTATCACTTGGTGACCTCTTCAGCTCACAGGAAGTTAATTACCTTTATGAATGATTCACAGACCTATATATCCATGATAAGTCTCTTTCCTGTGCTCTAAATATGCATCACAAACTGCCTGTTGTATATCTTGACTTGGACATTCCATAAGTATCTCAAACTCAATATATTCAAAATATAATTCATTCTTTTCTCCTAATCCCACCCCACTCCCCAAACTTCCCTATTTCAATCAAGGGCTTAAATATCCTTCCAGTTACTCAGATCTGCAACATCCTCAAGCACTCACTTTCATAGACCCCATATATCCAGGAAGTTGCCAAGTCCTGTAATTACTACCTCCTCAACATCTCTCCCATCTTCCCCTTCTTCTATCCTCTCACTACCTGATTTCAGGTCCTATTTATCTCTTGCCTGGTTTCTAAGTGGTCTCCTTCCTTCAATCTCTTCCCGTCTCATCTATCCTCCATAGACCTGTCAAAGTGATTTTCCTAAAGCATAGGATTAGTCATGTCATTCCCTATTTAATAAACTCCAAGGCTCCCTATTATCTATAAGATCTAATATAAACTTCTTGGTTTGGCATTCACAACCTATACCCATCCTACCTTTCTAGACTTATTATACAATACTACCCTTCACACAAACTATCCTCCAGCAAAATTTGCTGGCTTTTTTATGGCTCCTTACACATAGTGCTAAATTTCTTATCTCCATGCCTTTGTATTGGCTATCCTCATGCCTTGAATGCATTGTCTTCATCTCCATTTCTCAGAATCCCTAGTTCCCTTCAAGGCTCAGCCCAAGTGCCACCTTTTATTGGAAGTCTTTCCTGATCCCAGATGCTAGTGCCTCCCCCACCCCTATTACCTTGTATCTATTTTGCAAATATGCCTATATTTATATGTGGTGAATCATTCCACTAGACTGTAAGCTTCTTAAGAATAAGAAGTGCTTCACTTTCATATTGTATACCCAGTACCTGGCATACGGTAGGTACTTGATAAATGTTTGTTGATTGATTGATGTCAAGAGATGAAAGAAAAGGATTTAACCATTTATGGCAGCAAATGAGATTAGGCCCTTGCTTTTCTATCAAATGAACTGTCCTCCAAGGGTGCCTTACCTGCATGTCCCACTTAAAGGTCAAACTCAATATATTTCAATTAAAATTTAGTACCTCTTCCCCATAACTTACTATTTCTTCCAACTTCATAATTTCTGTCAGATCCTTATATTTGAAACTTTGGTTTTACCCCTGACTTTTACTCTCTCTCACCCCTGATATCCCTATATCAAGTCCTATTGATTCAAGCTCTACAGTCTCCATCAAATCATTTCCTACTACCACACTATTATTAGGGACAGTCAGGACCCCCAGCCTGGATCACTTTAAAAGCCTCCTGACAAGTCTTCATACAATCTTTCTCAGCCCTCTATACCAGTGATTTTCAAAGTAGGGGTATGGCATTTCCTGGCACACAACAGGAACAATGTGTTGAAGCTGAAGCTAAAAGGCCTACTAAAATAGTTGCTTTCCAGAGAACTAAAAATTCACTGTAAATCACAATGATTTACAAAGTACTAGAGTAAACCCTGAAGATACAAAGAAATATCCAACAGAGCTGTCAAAAAATTGCATCATATGTCTGATAAAGGATATATCACAGTCAAGGTATGTACAGAATTAAACATGTGAGCAAAAGTCAGTTCCAAACAGATAAGTGGTCAAAGCAAGTGAACAAATCGTTCTCAGAAGATGAACTGCCAATTGCTAATGATCATATGAAAGATTATTTCAAATCACTGGTAAGATGAATTAAAAATTAAAATAACTCATTTCATCTCATCTAGTAAATTGGCAAAGGTAACAAAAAAAAAAATAAAAATGGTCAATGTTGGAAAGGTAGTGGTGAGAAGACAAACATGTTGAGACACTAAACTATGATTCCAATGATTCTCGAAAACAAATCTGGAATCATGCTTTAAAAAAAAAAGTGATTATACAATCAGCATCCTGAAAGATCCCTCTGCTCCTGTAGCCCTTTTCTCTAATTGGACAGCTCCTCCTGAAAACATGATTTCCCTCCCAACTTATTATTTATTTTTAGCATTTTTTTTATTTTGAATTCCAAGTTCTCTCCCTCTCTCTAACTTCTCCCTTACCCTTTGAGAAGGCAAGAAATATGATACCCATTATACATGTGAAATCATGCAAAACACACTTCTACATTAGCTACCGTAGAAAAAACAAAGAAAGTCAAAGTATTATACAGTTATCCCTTCCACATCAAAGGGATTAGGGGCATGGCACCACACACACATCTCCATCTGGAAAATCTAAGTAAAATTTTTTGGTCCTCCCTTGGTGTCAAAAATCTTTTTTATTTCTTTTATGGGGTGTTTACAGTACCTTATTGTCAAGTTTGTGTTGATATTATACAATACTATACATATATTTTATGTATTTCTTCATTTCTAAACATTTCCTGTGTTGCCTTGACAAGTCATCTGCAGTTTCTGCAAAACTCCCCCAAAATTCCAAAAACTTTCTTATGCTAACCCACAATATATTGAAACTGAGGTAGGGGAAATCATAATGTGGAAGGGATAATTGCACTTCAATTTGCACTCGAAGTTCATAGTTTTCTCTCTGGAGGTGGATAGCAGTTTACATCATGAGTTCTTTAGAACGGTCTTGGATCACTGCATTGATCACAGCAGCTAAATCTTGCACGTTCACAGTTGATCATTGTTGGAATCTCGCTGTTACTATGTACTATCTGCTCACTTCACTCTGCCTTCCCAGGTGAAACCACCATTATAAAAGAAAGTAAGTGCCTATGCCACAATGTTCATACCTTCATTTTTCTAACAGCTTCACTACTGAATATGCAGACTTTTCTCCACCATGCCACTGCCCCAATACCTTCCCTCTCACATTTTCCATTTCCTTTTATGTGTTGTCTTCCTCATTATAATGTAAGCTCCTGAGGGAAAAGATTGTCTTTTAGATTGTATTTGTATTCCCAGTGTTTAGTACCTTAGTTTAGTGTTTAGTGTTTAGTACCTTACAGAAAGCACTTAATAAATGTTTACTGACTTGACAAAAATGCCCATAATTTCTGACAGAGATTTCACTACTGAAAATATGCCAATGAGGTTAATGGGGGAGGGGGGAAGATATTATAAGTATCAAAATATTTACAGCAATATTTCTGTGTAGTTTAAAACAAGGGAAATAAAAGTAGGTAAGTATTGATTGGGAAATAGATAAATGAATTTTGATACAGGGATATAATGGAATACTGTTACTCTATAGGAGACTACAACTATGAGGAATTCAGAGAAATTTTGAGGTGTCTCAGTCCAGTGGAAATAGCACTGATATGTAAGTCAAAGAACTAAGGTTGAAATCCTAATTCTGCCCCTTATTTCTCTTGTGAATATAAGCAAATCACTTCAGCTCGCAGCCTCAGTTTCTTCATCTGTAAAGTGATAACGCTGGATTAGATAACTTTGTGAAGTAAGCAGACCCAGGAAATGTAAATATGCAATGATTAAGTATAAGCAAAAATAAAATGAAACTGTACCTCTTATAACAATCTTGACCCCAAAGAAGATATGAGAAAGAGGCATTTCCCTATTTTCCTTGTAGAGGTGGGTACACCATAGTATGGAAGGTTGGTATGTGATATCAGATATGTCTGGTTGGTTTTTCTAACCTGCTTTTTATTTTAAAAGTCTGTTACAAAGTGAGTGAGGGGAAAGGGGCAGATTTGGAAACAAATGTGATATTTTTTAAAGGCTTCAATAAAATTTACATTTTAAAAATTTAAATATACTTCTCCCATATCATACTTGCAAGACTGACTTTTTAAAACCAAGACTGCCCACTGATCCTTAATAAACCTCACTTTTATTAGACTGAACTCAATGAAGAGAGTCAAGAACTTTTTGCATCCTATTATCCAGTGTTAGCTATCCCTCCTAACTTTGTGTCATCTGCAAATTTGATAAACACGCCATGTGTGCCTTTATCTAAGTCACTCATTAGAATGTTAGAAAAGTGGCCAAGCACAAATACCTGACACACTTCAATGGAGATTTCCTTCCAAGATGACAAATCCATCTAACTATACTATCACCTAGCCCAAATCTGTCCCTATTTTCATGATAGTATGAGATGTTTTATAAAAATGCTTTGAAAAAAACCTATATAAACTATCCAGTGCTTCCCTGATGAATCAATTTATTCATCATGTCAAAAAAGGAAATAAATTAGTCTAGCATGAGTTGTTCTTGATGAAGCAATACAAGCAGCTATTTATAATCCATTTTCTTTTCTAGACGCTCACCTTATCTCTAATAATTTGCTTTAGAGTTTTGCTGGAAATTAAAGTCAAGCTCCCTGACCTACGGTTTGAAAACTCTTTTTAGAAAATCATGACATTCACGCTTCTCCAGTTCTTTAATATGATTCCTATTCTTCATAATCACATCAGCCAGTTCTTTCAATTTCTTACCAATGTAATTCATCAGGGCCAGTATCTTGAATTCATCAAGGGGAACTAGGCACTCTCTTATTGTTTCCTTGTTTATTTTGCCTATCAACTTCCTATTGGCTATCATTGTTTGTCTTTCCTCCAAAGATCATTCTCCTTGGAAAGGAAAAAGGGATAGGAGCTGGACTTGTGATTTCACTGGTATAAGGAACTCTTGGGTGAAGAAACTCCCTCCACCAATACTAGTTCGCACCTTCTCTGCACCTTTTGCCTTAAAGACTAAATGTCTCCTTAATAAAGAAAATGACTAAAAATGACCAAACCTTTTGACAAAAAATTCCACTGCTGAACATATGCCAATGAAGTTAAAGATGGGGAAAGTGGGCCTTCATAATTATTAAGATATTGGGAGCAATTCTTTTATGGCAGATTTTTAAATTAGGAAATAAAGTAGTATTAGTTCCAGCTAACAAAGGGACACTCACTTCCCACCTGGCTGCGCTCACTTGGGACTTCTCTGGCTTCCTAGTCACTTCTGTCATCTCTCTCTGCATCCTGCTCTCCTCCTCTACCTTAATTCAATTCTGCTGCAGTTCCTACCCTAAAGCACAGAAACCAGTACCAGTAAACTAGAGCAGAAGAGTGTGAATTCCCATTGTTTTGAAGGTTAGAAAAGTAATTCTTATGGAAAGTGTTAGGGAAGTATAACCCTGTCATCCTAAGATGGAGCTCTAGACACTTTCTCCTATTATGTAATCATCATATACAAAAATACTTCAATGCTTTATATACTAGAAAGATACTACAGTGTTTTCTAATAATATCAGAGTCCTTTACTTAAGGTACATTCTTGGTTAAATAAGTTTATTCTATTGGTCTGAATACAAACTGAACTGTTCCTAAAATTCAGTTAATATAAAACCATAGTGCAACTTATAATATTATTCTTTCATTTTTATCTATGTATTTTTCTTCTTTCAAAGGAATGTCATTTCAGGGATGCAGTCTATCTAATGGACTTAATTATGATACGAATATCCCCTTACTTGATTATGAACTACATAGCAGGGATTTTGTTTCAGTTAATCTTTGCATCTCCTAATCCCCTCCCTAGTCCCATAATTCTGTACAAAGCAGGTACTTAATAAACATCTGTTGAATTGACCTAAAATGACTTAATGATGTATAAACAAATTTACATAAAGATCTTTAAATAAAAAGATAACAATTATACCACATCAATGTATTACACTACTACCACATTTAAAGAACAGACTAACAAATTCAGAGAAACATGGGAAGGTTCATATGAAGTGACACTGAGAAGAAAAAAGAGCCAAATAAACATTACATGTGACTGCAACAATGGGGAAAAAAAACAGAAACCAAGAGAAACATTTAAATGTCAACAACCAATATGGTGTACAGGACAGGCACAGTGTCCAGCAAGAAAAAGGAACAGGTTTTTGCAGAGTAGAGAGGAAAAGATGTTCCACAGTCTTCACACAAAGTCAATACGAAAAGGCAACAAAATGTTGGTCAAATACAATACTCGATATTAATCGTAATTGCCAAAGTTAAAGTTATATATCCCTCCACTCAGTTAATAATCATTCATCCATTTAAAAAAAAAAACATTTTGTGAAGGCACTCACTTGGGTCAAGAGTGTCTGTTGTGTAAAACAATTATCAATAAATATTATTTACTTAGGAACTAATTTCACTAGGGCAGAGAGGCAATATCCTAAGGAAGTGACAGTGGTAATCAAGGTTCAACCATTTAGGAGGAGACAAAAAAGTCTAAATAAAAAATAATTCTACATTCCCTTCAATCATAAACCATTCTCCCAAAACTGAGAAATCAGTTCAATGCCAAAGCAAACCTAAAGCCTAGAAAAGGGGCTCCCACAAAATAGAATAAGTTCTTTAATAATAAGACAAAGGATTTTCACAGAAAATGTTCAACCAAATCTGGAAATTTTACCTCTCATAGACAGTCCAAATGCTTCACTGTGGAGGGGAGGAATCATAACTCAGGTGAGTAGAGAAGAAATTAGAGGAAGAATTATTGGAATCTAAATAAAGATTTTTCTTTAAAAGAAAAAAGCATCTTTGAAAATTTCAACCTCCTGTAGGCATTACTGGGTATAGCTGATTAAGGTTTCTTGGAATCATTTACACTTAAAACCAATTATTGAGTTATTCAGGGAATTCTTATACTGTAGTTTTCCATTCTCTTTTTACAGCATTGCTGCTTTTTCTGCCAGTTATGCAAGTATTTAAAGAATCCACACTAGATACAAAAAATGCAATAGGTACTAGGAGCACGTATTAAAAGAGACAAAAATAAGTCCTTTACAAGTGACTCTAAATAAACATGAAGAAATATAGTAGAAAGGAAGAAGTACTGCATGTAGAGTCAAGAAACCTTCATTCAAATTCCAGCTCCGACTCCCTAGGTGATGGAACTGTGAAGTGGTACAATCATTTGGGAAAGCAATTTGGAATTATGCAAATAAAGTGACTAAAATACCCATGCCCTTTGAAACAAAGACGTCCTTTTGGGGCTTATGCCCCCAGGAAGCCATCGATAAGAAAAAAAAATCCTCCTATGTATTTCAAAATGTTTTAAGTAGCACTTTTTGTGATACCTAAGAATTGGAAATAAAGTAGATGCTCATCAATCGGGGGAACGGCTAAATAAAATGTGGGACATTAATGTAATGAAATATTACCGTGCTGTAAGAAATGATGTGTGATGAATACAAAGAAACATGGATTTATATGAACTGATACAGAGTAAAATCAGCAGATCCAACAAACAAGTATACACAGTAACTACAATAACATAAATGGAAAGAACTTGCCAAAAAATCAAGTCAATGTAACAGATTATAAAGATAAAGTGGGACTCAAACGAAGAGGTGTAAGAACACCCCCAGCCTACCTTTCAGTGGAGTTGGGAGATCCACAAGTTACACATTGCACACGTTTTTAGACTTTTTCAATGTATCATCAGATGTGCTGACTTTCTTCCTCTCTCAAAAATAGTATTTGTCATATGGGATGGATCTCAAGGAGTGGGAAGGATGGGGTTGGGGGGAAAGAATGAATAGGAATATGTAATAAAAAGAAAATATCAACAAATCCTTTTTTTTTAAGAAGCATACCAGAATGGAATGAGTACTACATGTAGTATCAAAGGACTTGGATGCAACTCCAGCTCTGACTCCCTTTGTGAATTACACAAGTCACCTCTGACTTTATTTAAAAAATTAAAATCTTGTTTTTACCAAATCTTCATTTCCCAACATATCCCCCCACCGAAAGTACCCCTCATGACAAGGAATAGAAAGAAAAAATAGTCAAAATAATATCAATTCAGTCCAACAGTATATGAATACTGCGTGCAACCTACGGTCCCTCAACTGTGCCAAGAAGGAAGGGAAGGACATTCTCACACCTTTTCTTCAGCATCAAGTTTTGTCATTACACTAACAGGGTTCAGTTTGAGTGTTTGAATTTTTGTTGTTGTTCTTTCCATTTCCATTAGTGGTGTCACGTACATGGCTTTCCGGGCTCTGCTTATTTTGCTTTGCTTCAGTTCACATATCTATCTCCCCATGTCTCCTTGTCAGGGTTTTTTTTTTTTTAATTTTTAAAATAAAAGGGGTTTGATTAGATGACTGTAGAGGATTGACCCAGCTCTATATCTGCAATTTATTAGTATAGTACTTACAGGAGTTGGAAAGGACAGGAGAAGAGGGGGAGGGAGGGATAGTAGTAACAAGACAGTCATGGCAGGGTTGATCAGAAAAAATTTCCTGAGTTAAAGGAAAGGCAAAGGGCAGAAGAATATTTTATGTATGGAATACTTTGTGCAAAAGCTGAGAAACTTAGGAAATAAGGTCCAGACACCCCCCCACAATGAAGTTAACTAAGGATAACTTAAACAGAATAACAGGTATTGGCATCAAACCTAGAGTGAGACATAGTTTGACGGCAATGATTATAAGTTTGTACTTGAGTCAGAGAGCAATGTCTTGAAAAAATGAATCTCATCCATCCCCAACAGGAGCAAATAAATGTCAAATACAGAGTCACCCAGATGAAAAAGCAATAATTTAAGTGTTTCAAACAATTAATATCATTTCTGGCTTGGGCTGATCAAGAATGGATTGAACAAGGTGCCGTTTGAGCTGAGTCTCCTAAGACAGCCACTTTCAATAAACCTGAGATTGTTGGAAGAAACAAAGATGGAAAGATGGAGCAAAATACATCAAGAAAGAGGAGATAGACAAATCTGGCTGTATGGAAAGTTCAGGTGGGATGGTGCTGGGAAATGAAGGCTGAAAACATAGGTAGGTGTGTAGTTATGGAGGGACTTAATTTCAGAATAAACAAGGGGACATTACCTTATAAGCAATAAATATTATTCTTTATAGGAAATAGCATTACAGATTAAAAGATGAAAAGGACCTAAAAAGACCATCCACCTTAGGCCTCTCATTTCACAGATGAAGAAACTGAGGCCCAGAGAAATTAAGTGACTTGCCCAAGGTCATATAGGTATTAAGTGGCAGAGTTAAAAATCTGAATGTAGATCATCTGGCTCCAAAGCAGGAGTCAATATAAAAAACCTGTCTCCCTCTGATCCCATCCACAAAAGTTTAATTAAGAAACATCAAAATTATCTCAAAACCAAAAATATAAAAGTCTTACTTTAAAAGCAACCCCAAACAGCTTCAGTGTAATGATTTTGTGAAGCAAAAAAAACTCAGACTATTACTTGTTCAAAAAAGGTATTCATAACCCCCAAGTAAAGAAGAAATAAAACTTAATGTAAGTTTTACTTGGTCTATAAATATTTTTTCTATACTCGAGCCTCAAGTTACATATTGTAAAAATTGTTAAGAAAATGCAAAGAAATTCCAAAGTAGCAGCACTAAGCCTTGCAACGTTGCTAGTTTACTCTAGTAACACTTGCAAAGTACTTTTAGGACACAATGTAACCTTTAGAAGAGAAAAAACAGACTACAAAGCAGGTATTGTAGCAACACACTGATTTGAAACAGAACTGTTTTATTTTGTTTGCAACAATTCAAGATACTTACAGATATTATGTGTGATTTCTCCCCCCCTTTTTTTTGAATAATACGGTTCAGAAAAAAGTGATTTGTAATCACTTAGGGCAGTGGCTAGATCTGTGACTTCACTGGCATAGGAAACTCCTCAAAGAGCAAATTCCCTCTACCAATGCCAATCAGCACCTTCTTTACAACTTTCTTAAGGCAAGGAGAGATTTGCCCAGGATCACACACCCAGTATGCTTCAAAGGTGGGAGCTTTCTCTCTACCCAATACACTATGCTTTCATAAAGATTTCAAAATGTTACAGATGCAATGATTTTTAAATTATTGATGAGTTACTATATAACACCTTAAGTCAGATTTCAATTTTACTTCTCAAAACTCTACATTTTGGAAGGCTTAATTACATTTAGGATTTTTTTAAAATACAACTAAAAATGTTACATATAGGAAATAAGGGGCACTATAATTATTCAACATTCTTGTACTGACAACCAAATTTATTTTGTAATCTTTTTTTTATCTCAAAAGGTACTATGAGAATAACTGAGTCACTTTTCGGAACTTCGAACTAAGCCTACAGCAATCAATATGAGTAAAGTAAAATATGAGTAAATGTGACCACTGATTTCCTGGCTTGTTTGATTTTTCTAGACTAAAACAGAGTCATTTTCTTTCTGGAGAGACATCAAAAATAACCGAACAAATTTAGAATATGATATCCTATTCTCTTTTCATATAGAAAAAAAAATCCAATGTATAAAATTCACTGTTTGACCTTTTCAGCAGATTAAAACATTTACCACTTTCCATTAAGAACACTATCCTTATGATCATAATTAGAATTGCAGGGATAGACAGATAAATACCTCATTTTGCCAATGAGAAAACTGAGGCCTTGAGAAGTTATAATTTGTCCAAGATCACACAACTAATGAGTGGCAGAGGCAAGGATTTGAATCCAGATTTGTTGACTCCAACTCCACCGCCCTTTCTACTAAATCCTTGATGTAGACACAGACCATCCTCAGAAAGATTTTATAGAGATGACATTTTCATGATTACATCAAATACCAGAATATTTTTAATATTCTCAGTGAAATCCAAAACCACTCAAAAGAAATTCTCATAACGATCCATATATGAAAAAATTGAACTGGACAACTTGTTGTTTTGTCTTATTTTTTTGCCATTTGAAATATCTTTTTAAATGTTTTGGTTCATAAAGCATACCAAAATGGAAAGTCAAATTCAAGTCTAGTCTTATGTATTAAAGGAAAGATATTTTTATTTTTAAAATTTGACTGTATATTTTTAGCCTGTTTTACAAAATTTGGCTTAACACCTAGTTTCCTTGTTTTCTAGCAAAGAAATGGAAATGGATAAGTGGAAGGAAGTGGGAGATCACCTATTCAAATCATCTACAAGCTGAATGTCTTTAACTAGAGAAGGGACTTACAACACCTTAAAGCGAGAAAACAAACAAAAACACTGATCTGACTGTTCAAGAAGCTATTCTCAACATTAACCAAAGCAGGTCTTGTTATTTAATAATAGTTAGGTTACAGGTACATCTCTTTATAAATATTGTCTTATGTATTCCCCCTGACAAGCCAAATAGGAATCTGATGAATAAGGAAACTGAAGCTCAGAAAGGTTAAATAATTTGCCTAATGTCACAAAGCTAGTAAGTGACAAAAGTCTCTTGAGAACTCATCTTCAATTTCACATCTAATAATTTCACTACACATTACAACTTTAACATTCCCCTTGAGTGATCTTTCCAAAATATAGGACTAATTATCTGTAACTGACTGAGGTCAGGATAACTTTAGTCTTCACAATACATAAATCGTAAAAAAAAAATCTAGTAAGTGATCACCCAAACCCCAAGTATGTAAAGGCAGCCCTAGAAAAGTGGATGCTAAATGAAAAATCAAAAAGTTGCCACAAAATAACTAGCAAAAAATTCCAAAGAGACAGTGCATCTTTTAGTAACCAACATAATTAGTCAAGTAGGATCACAGCTAATGGAAATAATAAAAAAATTAGAGGGACAAGCCCTAAAATTCTTAACAAACTTAGCTTTTATGTTAGCTTAACAAACATGATTGTCACAACTTAGGGAAAATCAGAGTAAAGGCCTCAAAATCTTGGGGAATGTCACTTTTGTCCAGCATCTCAACCTCTTCGGCTCTCTAATTTTCAAGCCCCTAACTTTTTCCTCTTTTTCCTTTCTACCCCTCCCCCTATGAAAGTGTAGCTCTAAACACTTTTCAGTCTAGTAAAATGAAACAGACACTACATGTTAAGTGAGAAAAAAAATCCCTTCAAATCACATCCCAGTGACTTACTACTTGTGTGACACTAGGCAACCTCTCTAGGCCTCAGTTTCTTCCTATGTAAAAGGAGGGGGCCTGACATAAATGGTGACTCCCCAAGATCCCTTCCAGCTAGAAAGTGCATAACCCTGTGACTTTGGTCTGTTGCAAATGACTTCTTAATCAAAAGTGCAGAGGGAAGAGAGGAAAAGGGAAAGTATGAGGTGGATCCATCCAAATGAGACAACAGGTTCTCCTGGCAAGAGGAAGCTGGGGTGAACCCTCACCCTTAACATGCAAAGATAGTAAATCCTGCTGAATCTTCCAGACAATTCTTCCTCTCATCTACCTCTTTTCTTTCCACTTCCACACAATCAATCCTATATTATTCCACAGCATCTCCACCTCCTGGAATCCCCTGGTTTTGTGTGTATGCTATACGTCAGGAGAGACACACACGGACACATATATTTATGCGTGTATCTGTTAGTACATTTATGGTGTATATGAAGCCCCTACTACTACTAGTGCACTCCCTCCCCAAATTACCTTCCGTTTGTTTTGTATGCATTTGGCACACTTCGTAATGTACGTGTTGTGGTTCCAGCCCCACAGAATGTTAACTTTGAGAGCCTATTTTCATTTCTGTCACCGTCGCACAGCACCAGGCACAAAAGCTTGTTGATCACTTCAGCTGGTCTCTGGGCAATAACCTCCTCACCAGTCTCCTGGACTCCAGCCCCTTCCCTTGGCCATCCAGCCTCCATAGCAGGTAGGTATCCCCCTCCTCATGCACTGTTCACAAGTGTTCTGTCCTTTTCTTCAAGCAGAATACTTCCTCCTCCTCGAGGTCCTCCAGGGCCCGCTAAAAAGGGGACTTCTCATTTATTTATCCCGCATCAATCTTGTTTACACACGGGGGTCCTTGTGTAGCTCAAGGCCCGCCCCTCCCCTCGGCCCGACCGTGGGCCCCCGGAAGACACCGGCCCAGTTTTTCGCCTTTCTTTCCATCCCAAAGCGCTGAGCACAATGCCCCGCACATAGCAGGCGCCGGATAGATAAACGCCGGGTAATTGGACTTCAACTTTATTTCTCGCTCCTGCCAATGTCTCACAGCCCCTTCACCTTCACAACACACACACACACAGACACAGACACACACAGACAGACAGACACACACACACGTACACACACACACACACACACACACACACACACACACACACACACACACACACACACACACACAGAAATCGAAAGCGGCTTAGGGAGCAGGGCCCGAGGCGTCCCTCTTTGTAATCCCCCACCCCCACCCCCGCCAGGCCCGCCTCGGGTCACCGGCGCCCGGAGCCCACCCCCAGGGCGCGAGCTCCAGACCGGGGGGGGGGGGGGGGGGAGGGGGGGGCGGGGAAGGGCCGACGGTTAACCGCTCCCGGCGGGCGCTCCGGCGTGGAGGGAGGGGGCGCGCTGGAATCGCAGCCCAGGGGAGGACGGAGACGTCGGCCCGGCCTAAAAGGCGTGGTGGGGCTGGAGGTCCCGGTACACGGAAGGGTCCCGGGGAAGGGATCTAGGCCGCCCCCGCCCCCTAAGAGCCGCGGCCGGGGCGCGGTACCTGCTGCTCTCGAGCGGGCCGGTCCAGGGACGGAGCCGGAGACCGGGACGGCGAAGGATCGGGCGGAGCGCGGCAGGACGCCTCGGTGCCTTCTCTGGCGGCTCCCACCCCAAAGGCGGCGGCGGCGGCGGCTGCGGAGACTACGACTCCTGGCCTTTGGCTTCCCTGCCAAGACGCCCCCTGGCGGCAGGAGGCCGCTTCCCGCCAACCGAGACACCACCTCATTGGCTGAAGGACGACGGCGGAACCCAGGGAGCCACTGGGCCCTGGAGAGGCTCCGCCGCCATGTTGCGGTCTCCGGCCCACGTACACTGGCGCCTGGCCCGCACGGGCCAGGCCGGGGGAGGAAGCCTGGCTCTTTCCCACCTGGCTCTCCCCATCTCCAGCCACTACGACCGGCGCTCGCATTGAAGGCCTGGCCCCGCGCTGGGGGAGACGAGGGCCGCAGGGGGGGGGGAGGGCGGAAGACGTGTACACAAATGACCTGAAACCCAAAGTAGGCTGGATGAGGCTGGGGAGACGCGCAGACCGCTGCTGTCCGAGGTGCCGGGGCGGGCGAGGGGCACGCGGCTAAGATTGCCCGTCAGAAGAGACCCGGGTGCGAATCCGAATCTACCGCGGGCTACCCGTGTAAGCCTCGGGTTCTTCAGTTGCACAAGGGCCATTCATTCGTTCAGCCTGGCACGTAGTGGGAGTTAATGTTTGCTCATCGATCGATTGAACCAACAGCTCCTAAATGCCTACTAGGTCCTTGGCAAGCTGGTAGGCCCTGGGAATTACACATTACAAAAAGAAAAAAAAGAAAGTTTATGCCCCAAAGGAGCTTTTACATTGTTCTGGAGGGGACGATAGGAAATGTAGGGATACGGAGTAAATACAAAGAAATTCCTGCTCTGTGGGAGGTGGTAATTGACCTGAGTTTGATAGGGGTAGGATGCCAAGAGGCAAGAAATAGCAAAAGCAAAAATGAGGAAGGGAGAGTAGGCATGGAGGAGGTCCTGGGCAAAAGGAGGTCGTGTTTCCAAGGTCCAGCGAGGAGCCTCTAGGTTAGTTTGACTGCAAAGTAGTGGGAAAGGGTGTGATAGGAAATAATTGTGGAAACGTATGGGGAAGCCAGATTTCTCAGGGTTTTATAGGATAGGCTAAGAAGTTCACACTTTGTCTTAGAGGAAATAAGAGGTCATCAAAGAGTTTTGAATAGAAGAGCAGCATAGACTTTAGGACCATCAGGCAGCTGTGTGGAGGACTTTTGGGGGGGAGGGGAAGATGCCGTTAGCAGGGCTAGAGGTTAAACAGGGTGTGGACTATTATGGTGGCTCTACACTGAGTGGAGAGAAGTAATCCATAGGAAAAGTATAAAATGGGTGTGAGAACACTGTAAAGTGAAACTGATGACTAAATGATTATTACAAATGCTGAGTACTTTGCACACCTTAAAGGACTGTATAAAGGTAGACACTTAAGAAATAAGAGAATATAATGCTTCAGGCTTTATATATCTATCCCAAACCTGAATGTTTTTTTTTATTTGTTTTTGAAGAAGACCATGACATCAGAGAAACCATGATGTGACTTTCACTTGACTTTGTTTTGAGTGAGGGAGGGCTGTGCAAGGTCACCAGCCTCACTTCTCCTCCTGAGCCATCTGGAGCCTGTGATCAGATATTCATCAGGATGACTGGAGATGGCCCAGGATGCATTGTGCAACCTTGGCCGTTTTTGGCTAAGCCCTATTCAGGAACTTACTTAGAGTGAGGTAATGCCCATTCAGGGAATAGGCCCCTTTAAGAAGTAATCAGGAAATGACCCTTTTAATGAGCAAAAGAAAAAAATATATATGTAGATCAATCTGGGAGGAAAAGAGCAACAGTTACTACTGATAATCACTCTTAAGCCAGGAGGGTTCAGAAAATAACCATTAAGTGAAGTTTGGACTGGGACCTATTGCTGTGCAATCTATGGGCTTCAGAGTGCACTGGGTTTAAGCCTTTGGGAAAGAAAGAAAAGGAATGAAGGAACAAAGGAGACCAGATCCAGAGATGTCATGTACCATTCACCAGATAACTGGGAACTTATGAGCATGGATATCTCTGCCCTTTCTCATACCACCATGACCATTTTCCTTTCTATCTATTTGATTTTACTGTAGAAACAGTAGTGAAATCATTGCTACTAGAAAGAGTGAGGCAATCTACTGCCCTTTTGCTCATAATCCCAGTGCCTCCCCTTGTTTAAAAAAAAAAATCAATTCTCTGGGTTCTAATCCCCTATATGTGTATCCCCCTATTGGATTGTAAGCTTGTACAGCAAGGGGACTATCTCAGTTTTGTATTTGTATCCTCAGTATTTAGCACTATGCTTATTCATAGGGACCAAGTTGACCAAAAAGTAAAGGCAGGGATATACAGTTTCCAAGATGGTTACTGGTCATTCCTTTATGACAGAAAGTATATGTTCGTATATATGTGTATATGTATATTTTGTGTGTGTGTTTCAAAATATTTTTGTTCTATATGAAACAATGAAAATGTGGAATCCAGAGAAACTTGTATAAACTGATGGGGGTGGGTGGCAAAGAAAGCAGAACCAAGAATGAAATGTACATAATAACCATAATATACAGCGGAAAAAACTAAAAGTCTTCAGAATCAGAGTAATGGAAGTCAGTTTTGACTTCAGGGGACTAATGATGAACTACATTCCTCCTCTTAGTAGAATGGTAAAAGACTATGCTAAATGTCATAATCAGTTTTTCAGTTTATTTTCCTTATAAGAGATGGTTCTGTTGAAGGAATTTTCAGAACATGACAACCATTTTTTCTAATGGAAAGATATTTATTTGTCTATAAGATCAAAGATTTAGAGCTGGAAGATACCTAGTCTAAGCCCTTCATTTTAAAATCTGTTCTTTTCAATTAAGCATTTTCTCTCTAATTCTACCCCATAAAACAACAAAAAATTTAAACTCCCAATAACATTCATAGTCAATTGAAGCAAATTTTCTCATTGTCCATGTCCAAAAATATGTGCCTCATTCTGCATTTTGAGTTCATGATGAGGAGATGAGGACTACAGAAGATGAGTAACTTGTCCAAGATCACAAAGGTAGTTCTTTGTATATTGAAATGTTTGTTGATGATAAAGGTTAAGTTCATTAAAAAGAAAAATATAGTAGTGGACTGTGAAAGAACTTGAAAATTTGGACCAGGCATTTATATTTTATTCAGTAGGCATTAGGAAGTGAATAAAATATTTTGAACACAAAGTTATTCTAGCTATTATATCAGAAATTTTGGGATTGAAGGAGGGAAGAGATTAAAGACTTGAAGACCTGTTAGACTATTATAATAGTTGAGGCAGGGCATGTACTCAGTCACGTTAGGAGGAAAGAGAAAAAAACAGGTTCAAGAAATAGGGTAGTGATATAAACAAGAGGATGATACTGATTAGAAAAGAGATATAAGAGAAAGAGAAGGACCAAAAATATTATAAGAAACTAAATGCTCCCACTATTAAAAAGGAACAGATTTGGGGGTAAAGGAAATAAGTGGTTCAGATTTGAAATGTTCTGGTATGATGTCAGAAATCCAGGTGAAAATGTTCTCTTAATCTTTGGAAATGTGGGTGTAGAACTTGAAAGAGAAGTTGGAGCTTTAAATATAGATTTGGAGTCATCTATGCAGAGATAATAGTTGAAAATGTGGGAGTAAATGAGACTGACAAAGCTGAGAGTATAGATCTAGAAAATAAGAAAACTGAAAACAGAATTTTAGGGAACATCCATCCACCTTAAGAGATTGGGAGGAAGAAGTGGCACCAGCAAAAGGAAGAAAACAAAAACCACCAGAGGAGTGTGGCATCTCAGGACTTAAGGGAAAATATTGATATGTGATAGAAGTCGGAGAATCAAAGAGAAAAAGGCTTCTCACACACCCTATTAAAAAAGAGACCGAAAAGAAAAACATTTTTTAAAAACACACGAAAATAAAAATCAAAGTTTTAAAAATGAGTGAAGTCAAATACCAGTGAAATATTTAAAAAATGCTATAGAGCAATGAAATTAAAGTACTAAATGAAAAAATTAACCATGTAAGACATTCAATAGAAACCTCTTCCAATGGTCAAATGACACATTCAATAAATACCAATTGACGCTGTTTAAAATAGACCAGTAAAAGCTTGAAGAGAGTTTTTTTTAAATCACAAGAGGAAATCAAAATATTTTAAAAGGATTGGGAGGAAATAAAACTTACCAATGTGGAGAATAGGGAATACAGTAGAAAAACTCAAAAAATACTCCACGGGGAACCAATAGCAGACCTAGTACAGTGAAAAATAGAATTGCACACACACACAATACTGAAGACTTGGAAATACTGTTTTCAGAGAAAGACAATAAATTATCCAAACTATGAAAAACATACAGATCCAAGAGATAGACCTGGAGAGCAGCTTACAATATAACAATCTATATACTACAAATGAGATCCTATAGGAAGATCATAGATGGAAACACTAAAGGTAGAAGCCTCCAATAACAATTTTACCTTCATTTTAGAAATTTAAAAATTGATTCTCCCAAAATAGGAAAATGAAAGCTATGGTGCAGGCATAAAGGAAAGCTGACTGATTGTGTGTCAAGAGTATTGGATCTGAAGTCAAAGAATCTTAAATTCTAACCTTAGAGAACAAGTACCTTTACCACTCTAGGACTTAGTTTCCTCATCTACACAAGAAGAAGACTGGACTAGATCTCTAGGGCCAGACTATAAATCTGTAGTCTAGAAAATGTAGTGGGAGGAAAAAGACTTTAAATATTACATTTCTGGAAATTGTCAAAAGTTTCCAAGAATTGGAAACACAAACTACAAAAATGCACAATAATTCCCTAGCACCCTAACAAGGCAAAACCTAAGATTCAATGTGCCCAGGTGTATCATAGTTAAATTCCAACCCTGAGGGAAGAAAAGCTAAGACAAAAAAACAACTAAATAGGAATATTTACTTCTTCAGTCATGTCCAGCTCTTTGTGACCCTATTTGGGGTTATATTGGCAAAAATATTGCTGTAGTTTACCATTTTCTTCTCCAACTCATTTTACAGATGAGGAAACTGAGGTAAATAGGGTTAAGTGACTTGCCCAGGATTACACAGCTAGTAAGTGTCTTAGGCCAGATTTGAATTCAGGAAGATGAATCTTCCTGACTCCAGGCCAGCACACTATCGTCTGCACCACCTAGCTGCCTGTCATTTACTAAGGAATAATAATATCACCTTGGGCTTTTCAAGAGACTAGGGAAAATTCAAAGTGAGAGAAGGACATTTGAGAAACATTTAAAATCTTTCAGAGAGACAAATCTTTTCAAAGAAGTCTTTGAACAATTAGCCTCCTGCAAAAAATTAAAAACAGCTTCTTAAATCAAGACAAATCAGTTGCCAACAAACCTCAGAGCACTGGTTTGACTGAATCACTGTTTCAGTAATATATAGAGGAATCTTTCTTTTGTTGTTATTCAGTCATTTTTCAGTTGTGTCTGACTCTTGATGAGCTCATTTGGGATTTTCTTAGCAAAGATACTAGAGGAGTTTGCCATGTCCTTCTCTAGCTCATTTTACAGATGAGGGACTGAAGAGACTTGCCCAGGGTCACGCAGCTAGTAAGTGTCTGAGGGCAGATTTGAACTCAGGTCTTCCTAACTCCAGTCCAGGCACTCTCTCCACTATGCCACCTAGCTCCTCCCTGGAATTTTGCTTGCAGTTTAACTTGCATTGATAATAAACATAATGAGAAAATGTGTTCCCTTTGAAGAAAAAAAAAATCTATTCCTTGTAACATTAAATGTAAATGGACTAAACTCTCCAATAAAAAAATTAATTACAAAAGCAGAAACCAATAATCTTTTCTAACTAGAAATCCTGAAATATCTAAATAGATCCAAAATGGAAAGATGAAAAAATTTACCATGCAGTTCCCAAACTGAAAAAGCAACACCAATGAGATCAGACAAAATTGAATTCAAAATAAAAAAAAACACCAAAATATATATGCTAAATAAAAATATTATACTAAAAGAAACCAAGAGAGCAAAGGAATACTCAATGTTTGTGTATGTATGGCTGCACAATATGTTAATGCATATACTAAATTAGAAAAATACATCAATAGCGCAATGGATAGAGTGCTGGACTGGAGTCAAGAAAATCTGGCTTTATATACTTACTAGCTATGTAACCATGGGCAAATCACTAATCCTCCATATGCCTCAGTTTCTTCAACTGTACATAAACTATTGTGGGCAAGAATCCCTTAGAAGAGGGAATGGAATCGCCCTTATAGTCAAAAGGATGAGAGCAGTACTAGGGTGTAATTTCAAAAATGACAATATCTGTTTGAATCCAAGCAAACTGTTTAACCTCACAGTAATACAAGTTTGTCTCCAAACACTGATGCCAAAGAGGTCAAAGTTGCTCAATTCTATGAAGACCTATGATGTCTTCTAGAAATAACACAAAAAAAGATGATACATTCATTATAGGAGATTGGAATGCTAAAGTAGGAAATAAAAAGATAATTGGAACAATAGACATGCTTGGCCTTGGAGTACAAAATAAAGTAAGGCAAAGACTAATAGATTTTTGTCAAGATAACATACTGGTCATAGCAAACACTCTTTCTCAGCAACCCAAAAAGTGAGTCATGGACATCATGGACATGAACATACATGGACATCAGATGGCCAGTATCAAAATAAGATTGATTATATATTTTGCAACTAAAGGTGGTTAAGTCCTAAACAATCTAAACAAGACTTGGAGTTGACTGTGCCTCAGATGATGAGTTTCTCAGTGCAAAATTCAGACTTAAATTGAAGAAAGTAGGGAAAGCAATCAGATTGCATAGGTATAACCTGAATAACATCCTTTATGAATATGAAGTGGAAATGATAAAAGAGATTTAAGGGATTAGATCAGGGTAGATAAGAGTACCTGAAGAACTATGGACAAAGGTTCACAAGACAAAGCTTTGGACTTCGGACCAGAAAACAATGTGAGACTGTATTATAACTATAGAAGTGACTATTAAAACATTAGGGGCAACTAGGTGGCACAGTGAATAGAGTGCTGGGTCTGGAGTCAGGAAGACCTGAGTTCAGATCCTCAGCCTTAAATACTAGCCATGTGACCCTGGGAAAGTCGCTTATTCCTATTTGCCTAAGTTTCCTCATATGTATAATGATCTGAAGAAGGAAATGGCAAACCACTCCAGTATGTTTGCCAAGAAAACCCCAAATGAGGTCATAAAGAGTCAGACATGGCTAAAATGACTAAACAACAGTGACATGAGGATGAGAAACTTGAAAGTCCTAAAGATGATACTTCTGCCACTGCCCTGACTTGTCAGACTTAACCCTTCATCATTTTCAAATGAGTGAGGTCTCTTCTTTTCCAGCAAGAACATTGATTGATTTCTTACTACTGAAATTAATAAGCAACTAACAAAATCCCCTTAGCATTAATGGGGAAAAGTCAATTTAGTATTTAAAACTGAAATTAAGCACTTAAGATCATTTATCGTTGATCCAGTGATCAGTGGGAAAGCTCATTTTGGATCCTCTATCAAAGTGATTCTATTAAATCTTTTGTATAGCAGAGACACGTATTGTTATTAAGTCAAATCCTGGCAAAGGGTACCAAATCACCAGCAAACACCCCCCATAGCTACTGACCCATGTAGACTTATTAGGCACTGTTTTTCAATAGTTCCTGCTGGGAGCTATTTAAGAAACATTAAACAAACCCTAGCATGTTCCTATAAAGCAGTCCTTACTGGATTCTATAAGTTAATTGTCACTGGTTTTTCTAAATTAATTTTTTAATAAAAACTTATTTTCTCTGCCTCTTCCTCATAATAAATATGCATATCCAAGGAAAATAAATTCCTTCATTGACCATGTCCAAATGTGTATCTACATTCCAGGAGTATATCAGTTAGAATGAATGAGGTACATATGAACAAATGCTTCCCCTGAGAAGAGAGACAGAGGAACAGGAGCCCTGGAGATGGGCTATAAAAGCTAAACCTCAGAGGAAGAGAGGAAATTGTATAGCCAATAAAAGTAGGGGCAACCTTTGCCTTTGGGAGGAAGCAAGTCTTAAAGAATGACCCTTGCCTATGTTTATCCAATTGTGAAAAACTTTGGGGGTTTTCACAAAGAAAATTTAGAAGGGTATATAAACATATATATAAACACATATGTATAAGTATGTTTCATTCTGCACCCCAATTCCATCACCTGTCTTCAAGAAGGTGGGTAGCATGCTTCATCACTGGTCCTCTGGAATCATTGTTGGTCACTGCATTGGTCAGAATTCTTAGATATTCAAAATTGTTGACCCAGAACTCAACTTGCTTGCATTAATCCCTCTTCAATGATAGAGAATGATCACTCAGTGCTCCATACCTATATAATGGGAGGAATTGGCAGAGCCTGGGAGAGAAGAGATCCTAGTTCTTCTGGTTTCCAGCTTGGAGAGAAGAAAGGTTGTTTTTTGTGTGCCTTCTGTGAGAGAAGGTCCCTGGAAGGAAAAAAAACTCCTAGCAACTTGGTCATGTAGCTATCCTCACTAAAGACTCTAGGGAATTTACCTGTGTTTCCTCTCTCTCTTATTTCGAAAGAAGAAAGTCAAGCCTTTGGATACAATAGCTTGGGGTACTCCTTCCCTGTTAAAGGATAAGAAAAGTGACTTGAACCTAAAAAGCATTCCTTCTAGATAAACAACGTTTAGGGAGTTGCATAAATATCATCTTAGTCCAATATCCCTCTCTGAGGAGAGCAGAGTATCCATTCTTGTGGCACCAATCTCTTGCTCCTCTCTTGGTAAGAATCATTCTGTCTTGGAGAAGGGTAGGTGAAGGAGACTCGAGATAACTATCATACTTCTTTTGGAGCCATATCTAGATATACCCACAAGGACACTCATAATGTACCTTACATTATGGTGTTGGTGCTGTTATATAAATTGTTACCTTTGTTATGTTCATTCTGTATCAATTCATAATCTTGTCAGGTCTAACTGATTTATGTAATCTTTCAACTTTGTTTTGTTGGTATATAGTTTCAGCTTGTTACAAAATGGGTAATGTATAGACCTGATGTATAACGCAAAATAACACAACCCCTATATTTATCAACCTATTTACCTAATGAATTATTAAATTCAAAGAATTACAAATGTAGAGTTACATATATTCAATATGATAATCTTTATTAAGGACCTAATCCAATGTCTGTGGTGTCAAGGTCATCCTGGATTCTAAAAGTCTAGAAAAGTCTACCAAGCTAGGAAAGGTTTGAGCACAGTTCCAAAAACAGTCTAAATGCCTGCTGTTGAAGGACCAGTCTCATTAATTTCAGAGGTGCTCATCAGCAGGTTGGTTATGGGGTGATGAGTGATCATTCTTACAGCTCTGGGAGACCATCTGCCAAGTTGTAGAAGGGATGTAATTCACATTGGTTGAAAGAGTGCCTAGATTTTCTAAAAAAATCAGTCTCAAAGTACTGAAATATTGAAACATATTTTCCTGAAATTATAAGATCCTCTTGAATAAATACCATTTTTTACTTGTGGCATTTCTATGATTTCTATACAAGTCATTTCTACATAAATTTCTATATGAATCAGGATGGCACAAATACCCTAAAATGTGACATATTAAGACCACCAATCAACATGCAATCCAGTTTGCATGTACATTTCATGGTGAACATTCTTGGGTTGAGTTTCAGATATCACCATAATAATCATTAAACTTAATTTGTAGAATGTACATGTATGTATATATGGCATGTATATACATATATGTACACCTGTACAAATATGTGATAAATGTGTGTGTTTGCACATGCGTATGCACTATGGTTAATGAAAACTTCTCAGAGGATAGAGAAGTTGTAAATTCCTGTAATGTGTTTGTGTTTGATATTCTGTTCCCAAGGCTTCTTTGTCTCTGCTGATCTACTTTTCTTCAGAGATTACCTTTCAATTACACTGTAAAAATTTGTCTGTACATTTTTTTTTCTATATTAACTCCTCCATTGGAATGTGAGCTCCTGGTAGGAAGAGATTGTATCTTTGCCTTTCTTTGTATCCCCACAGCTTAGTACAGTTCCTGGGTCTTAATGCAGTTTTATTTAGGTTTGGGATCCCAAGGTATAGTATACAACCTAGTCTGGGGTTAGGGAACATGTGGCCTTCTCACTTCTCAGGTGGGACCCTTTGACTGAATCCAAACTTCGCAGAACAAATCCCCTTAACAAAAGGATTTGTTCTGTAAAACTTGGACTAGGTCAAAAGGCTGTACCCAAGGACCTAGAAGGCCACCTGTAGCCTTGAGGCTGCCTGAGGTTCCCCACCCCTAAAAGTCCAAACTGCATACATGAGTATAGAACAGAGAAGGAGCATAGTATTCCAGCCTCTGAATTCTTAACATGTTTCTAAATGTTAGATATGTGAAATACTTGGCAAGTCTTAAAGTATTAGGAAAATGTTAGCTGTTATTATTGTCATTCTTCTTTATATGACCTGTATAAAAGGAATGTGGCACAGTGGAAAGGGTGCTAGATATGGAATCTGAGGACCTGGGTTCAAATCCTAGCTTTGTCATTTTTTACCTGTATGATCTTGGTCAAGTCACTTAATCCCAACTATAAAATAAGGTTGTGTTACAGGGTCTTTTAAGGTCCCATCTATGATTCCAGATTATATATACATAAAAATATAAAACTTACTGTGGTAACAGAATATAAATGCTTAAAATATGGTGGCCTGACTTTTAGAAAAAAATAGGACAAGATATTAAGTGGTAGAGGAATTTTACATTTTCTGTTTAGGAAGACCAGAGCTTCTACCTAGTGAAAAATCCCCTCAATAGATTGTGAGCCAACTTTCTCTTGAAGATATTCAGTGAAAGAGAACCTGTAACTTCTCTAGCTAGAAGTTAGACTCTGGGATCTCACTGTGTAGGAAATTCAAACTGTCATACAGGAGGCTGGGTTTCAGGAACTTTATCCATGATGCAGCAACCATGTTTTCCACCATTGCCTTGAGTGTTGCCCTCTCTTATCCTGGGAAAGTCTGCTCTCAGGAGCTCTCCTCAGGTTATGTAGGCAAATGTATATGGTTCCCATGTTCTTCTGCCTCAATGCATCCATTATGTCTGTACTCTGGAAGAAAGTTGGAAGGGAAAGGGAAAAGAAATTTAAAGGGAGGACGGGGCTAAACAGCTCACTTTTACAGACCAACAAAGGTGGTAGCCTTTTTCAACAGAATCTATCCTCCTAAGTGTATGAGCAAACCATATCTTCCTGAGGGTAATCCCAATCATTAAAATTCATTTCCTAGGAGAAGCCCAGTAGGGACCCTAATTAATCTTGGCTCTGCCCCCATCACTGAAACTGAAAAGCAATTTTTTTGTTTTCTTAACAAGATGCCAATGCTCAACAGAATCAATATGCGACCTATGACGTAAGGACCACAAGTTCTGGGCTCACATAGACAGTGCTTGATTACCAGAAGTTCTTACTGTAGGGACAGAGGTATTACGGATAACATTTCCAAACAAAGACTCCCCTCCCAGTAAACTCAGCAAATTGATCAATATGTTTCCCTGAGTTTAGTAGAATACCAAGTAATAAAGTCTTGTAATATTTCAACTGATATTTACATAGTATTTTAAGTTTCGCAAGACACATTTTATCACTTGAGTCTCACAGCAACTCTGTGAAGTAATATATAATTTTATCTATGAGGAAACTGAGGTCTGGAAAAGTTTAAGTGACTTGTCTATTCACAAACAGATCTCGGCTTGAATCTCACCTCTATGTCACAGAATCACAGTATTTGAGAGCTGAAAGGGATGTCAATAGTCATTCAGTTTAATTCACACACAAATGGAATCCCTGCTACAACTCTGACAAACGATTGTCATCCAGCCTTTCTCTGAAGACCTCCAATGAAGGCTGGAAAGAATGAGATATGATAGATGGATTGCAATCTACCTTGTTGGAAGAAAAAACGTTCTCCCTCCCTGACAGAGCACAGATCCATTGAAGTATGAAGCAAATATGTTCACAGCTGTTCTGATTTGCCATTTGTCTGTCTTTCCTTTTCTTTCTGAAGTATTTTGATTCCCATTTTCCCTGAATTTCCACTTTCCCTTTTCTTAAGTAGTTTTCTGTTTTCCTCTCTCCCTTACATCCACTCTTCCCGCCTTAAAATCCTTGCTGTGAATATGGTAATTTGCTTACACTATTATTTTTAAAAGATTTCAGATCCATACTTCCTAAAGGGAAAGTTTTGGTTTTGTTAAGTTTTTGATGAGATACAGTCTACTAGTGACACCCTGTGGATATATACTGCTAATTCAATGTTAGTTCTCTCAGAACTTTAACTGGGTATTCAGCACTTCAGGTCCAAAATGTACAGGAAAATCCTTTGTTTATAGTGGATACTTATCACTAAATTCAATAACCAACTGGGAATTCTATACAATGCTTTTGATGATACAAGATATACTTAATATTTCTAAAAAAATTACACTATTATATTTGCTAACCTTAAAATGAATTTATACAGCCTTGAACTTTGTTAACACTTTCTAGGAATTAATGAATAAATGTGTATTTATATTGAATTTTTTAGTAGTGTTCAAGTGGCCATAATCACAGTACTATTTATAGTAAGGGGTGTATGGGATTTCAAAAAGGACTTACACCTCTGGTGTGAAGGCTTGCTGAGCCCTGTTTAAGGCTACTCATTCACCTTAGATGTCCACCTGTCCCTCACTCTCACCTGTGTCTCCAAGAATCTGTAACATGTGCAGCTTCCACACCCTAGTAAAGTATTCTCTGCAAACAGGCTAAACAAGGTGGAGTGTTATTAATAGACTTCAAACCTTTCAGTGATTTAGGGGAATGTCTAACTTAAGCATGTGAAGACTTCCCCTGGCAGAACAGGCAGATGAGAACAGCTGTTCTAATGACTATGAAGTAGCCAGAGCCAGGACTGTGGAGCACTTGGTTGCTATCCTTCATTCTCTAAGAGGACCAAAAGGACATCACCATGATAAAGTCAAGTTTCAATGTGTCCATCTGTGGCTGATTAGGCCAATACCAGCTCAGAATGGTGTACCATAGATTGGGCACAGATAGTCTGCATGAACACTTGGGGTGGATACTCCAAATTTGCACATCCTATGTTTCCTTTGTGCTATCTGAATTCTGCTTTGCTCAAAGAGCACAGTACCCTTTCTGATGTGGGCACACCATGCTGAGAGGTCCTGTGCCAGTGTCTCCCATGTCCCACAATCAAATCCAAAGTTCTTGAGAGAAACTTTGAGAGTGTCCTTGTATCGCTTCTTCTGACCACCATGTGATCTCCTGACCCATGTGAGTTCTCCATAAAATAGTCTTTTTTGGCAAGGGTACATTTTGCACTCGAACAACGTGGCCAGTTAATCAGAGTTGCACTCTCTGAAGCATAGTTTGAATGCTGGGCAGTTCAGCTCGAGCTGGTATCTTATCCTGCTAGGTGATCTTCAGAATCTTCCTAAGACAGTTCAGATGGAAGCAATTCAGTTTCCTGGCATGGCACTGGTACACTCTCCATGTTTCACAGGCATACCACAATGAGTCAGCACAATGACTCTGTAGACCTTCAATTTGGTAGTCAGTCTAATATCTCTTCTCTTCCTTACTTTTCTTCAGAGCCTCCCAAACACTGAACTAGCTCTGCCAATGTGTGTGTCAACCTCATTGTTAATGTATACATCCCTGGAAAGTACACTACCAAGTAAGTGAACTTATCCACAGCATTCAAAACTTCTCCATTTGTTGTAATTGATGGTTCCACTTATGAATGATGTGGTGGTGGCTGATGGAGCGCCTGTGTTTTCTTGGTGTTAATTATTACACCAAAATGAGCACAGGCAGCAGAGAATTGATCCATACTTTGTTGCATCTCAGCTTCAGAGGCTGCGCTGAGTGCACAATCATCTGCAAACAGAAAATCATGCACCAACACTCCCTCCACTTTGGTCTTAGCTTGGAACCTTTTCAAATTGAACAATTTACCATCAGTAGGGTAGCTGACCTTGATGCTGTGTTCATCCTCATTCAAAGCATTTGACAACATGACTGAAAACATCATGCTAAAAAGCTTGGGAGCAAGCACACAGCCCTGTTTCACTCCACTGGTGACTGGGAAGGCACAAGAGCATTGTCCACTATCCAGAACCCAGGCAAGCATGCCATCATGAAATTGATGTACGATACTGAAGAACTTCTCTGGGCAACCAAATTTTGACATAATTTTCCATAAGCCCTCACATCTAACAGTGTCAAAGGCCTTGGTCAGATCTACAAATGTTGTGTATGGACCTCTATTCTGCTCCTGGCATTTCTCCTGGAGTTGTCAGGCAGCAAATACCATATCAACTGTTCCTTGGTCCTTTCTGAAGCCACACTGGCTCTCAGGTAGATGACCATCTTCCAGGTGAAGTATCACCCTATTAAGGAGGACTCTAGAAAGAATTTTGCCAACAATGTCTAAGAAAGGGACCCCCCCCCCCCGCCGTGATTTTTACAGGACAATCTATTTCCTTTACTTTTATAGAAATGGACCATGGGGATATAACCTGGAAATTTTCAGTCAGCTTTTGTGTGAGCAATGGTTCCCCTACCTTGTAAATCTCAGCTAGAATAGAATCAGCACCAGGTGCTTTGCCACATGAAAGGAGCTTAATGGCCCTCAAAACCTCTTCTTTATTTGGAATTTCAGCTAAGGGAGGATTGACTTCAAGCTGAGGTAAATGGTCAGTGGCCTTAGCATTGATTGATGATGGTCTGTTAAGAACACTAAGGAAGTATTCTGCCCATCTCCCTAGGATCATGTCCTTATCACTAATCAATGTGGCTCCATCAGCACTGAGTAGTTGTGATGCACCATAGGTTTTTGGTCCATAAATAGCTTTCAGGGAATCATAAAAGTGTTTTGGATTGTTACTATCAGCATAAAACTGAATTTCATCTGCCTTCTTACTGAGCCAGGAATACTGCATCTCTCTAAACTTTGCTTGTACTTTACTTTTGATGGAATTAAATTCTGCTTTCTTAGAGATGGATGAACCATCCTGCTGGTAAATCCTGTGGAGTTCTCATTTTTGATTTAGCAGCTTCTGAATTTCTCCATTTTCATCAAACCAGTCTTGATGTTTGCAAGTGTTCTGACCCAGATGAACAAATACAGTGCTGTACACCAAATCTCTGAAAACTGCCCACTCCTTTTCTGCTCCACTGTTGCCAACTATGTGTTGGCTCAACTTTCCCTCCAAGTTAGCAACAAATTGTTCACTCAGAGAAGAACTCTAATTTGTTGACATTAATTCTTCTGGTGACCATTTTGCCTTGGGGAAGGCACTTTTGATGAATGCGAATATTTAGCTTGGAAAGGATAAGTCTATAATCAGTCCAGCACTCTGCACCACACATTGCTTTTGTCACTCTCACATCTTGTCTGTCTCTTATCCTTACAATCACATAGTCTGTTAGATGGCAGTGTTTGCTGCAAGGGTGCATCCATGAAGTTTTACTGTGTTTAGGTAAATGGAAAACAGTGTTGGTGATGAGAAGGTCATGTGATATACAAGTCTTCAGCAGTAAATGACCATTGCTCTTGCTGTTTCCAACTTCATTCCTCCCTAGAACTCCCTGACAAGTCTGATATTCTGAGCTTACTCTAGCATTAAAAACAGGGGCAGCTAGGTGGTGCAGCGGATAGAGCACCAGAGCAGGAATCAGGAGGACTTGAGTTCAAATCTCACCTCAGACACTTGACACTCACTAGCTGTGTGATCTTGGGCAAGTCACTTAGCCCCAATTGCCTCATCCTGCATCATTTCCAGTCATCCTGATGAATATCTGGTCACTGGATTCAGATGGCTCTGGAGGAGAAGTGAGGTTGGTTACCTGCACAGCCCTCCCTCACTCAAAACAAAGCCAAGTGCAAGTCATGTCATTATTTCTCTGATGGCATGGTCTTCTTCCTCAATGAAGGATGAACACACACAGCATTAAAGTCACCCAAAATTATAAGCTTGTCCTCTTTTGGCACATCGATGGTAAAGGTTTCTAAGTCTTCATAAATTTTTTTTACCTCATCAGGGTTCGTCATGGTGGGAGCATAGGCTCTGATGATAGTAGCATGATGTTTTCCTGCATGTGGCAATCACATTGTCATGAGCCTGTCATTCACTCCTTTTGTCAGGCATACTAGTTTGCTGACTAGATTAGTTTTGATTTCAAAACCTATGTCAGCTTCATGGTGTTCCCCTTCACTGTGGCCACTCCAGAAAAAATATATATCCAGCTCTGACTTCAGTAAGCTGACCTTCATTTACCAGCCTTGTTTCAGTCAAGGCTGCTATCTGAATGTGATACCTGTTGAGTTTTCTTGCAACAAGAGCAGTTTGTCTTTCAGGTCTACTGGATTTTGTGGTGTTTATAAGTGTGCGCACATTCCATATGCCAATGGTGACTGGAAATCATCTTTGTGGATGATTTTGTACATTTTTTTGTGTTTCAACCACAGAGTGGGGTTCCCTGCCTGCCGCAATAATCAGGTCAAGGTTGGGTAAGCAGACAATTTTTAGGGCACCTTTTCTAGCCCCTTTCTCACACCAGAAGGTGAATGGTGCAATCCTAAAAAGGCTGTTCATACACCCAGGGGACTGACAAATCCCACTCCTGCTTCCAGTGAGAAAAGACCCTATGACCTGGGTCACCTATGTGCAGGGTTGTAACTACAGCTCCCAGTGTATCCATATCTGCTGCTTCATCACTTGCCTGTTGCTACAGAACTTTGAGGTATAATGGTAAAATGGTATGGGTGATATCTTTTGATTCATACATAAATTAGATTGAAGTGAGGCAGAGTTACATGAAGTTGTCAGCCTTACTCTTTCTTCCAGAATCATCATAGTCCAATGGTAAAAGAGAATCAAGATGACTGGCAATGGCTCAGAATATAGTGGATGACCTTGGCATCTTCAGTGCCTAACCAAACTCCAAGTGCTCCACATTATCTGCTTCAGCTGTGTTTGTGGTTGTTGGAACAAATTGTTCCCATCCACCCATTCCACCAGGGGAAGTCTTCCCATCCTTGAGGTAGACTTCTCCCTAATTCACCAATGGGTTTGAGACCCTCAACCTGGTCCATCTGCAGAAATAAATTACTTGAGTGTGGCCGCTGCACATGCTGCAATTTCTTGGAACCACAGGTGAGAGTTGGATGGAATAGGTGGACACCAAAGGTGCAAAGCAGCCCTGAAAAGAGTTCAGCAGCCATCACACCGAAGGTAGTGGTCCTCCCTGAACATACTCTACACCCCAATGATGTCATTGCCGTGATATCTTTGGTCCCCTTAAAAATGAAGAAGGAACAATATTTATAGTAAAAACAATTATTCAGTTAGCAATGCCTACTTTGAGAAATATTTTGTGCATATTCACTGGATAAAATTTAAAACCCTAGCTACTAAAAGTTAAAATAATAACAGCTAATATTGATGTAGAGTTTTAAAATTTGCAAAGTACTTTGCATATACTACCTCAGTTTATCTTCACTACAACCTTATAGGCACTACTACTGTCTCTATTCTACAGATGACAAAACTAAGACTGATAGCTTAAATGATTTGCCAGTCAGTGTATGAGGCAGAATGTGAAATCAGTTTCTCCTGAGTCCAAATACAGTGCTCTATTCACTATCCCTATTAGCTGCCTCAACCTAAGGGAGACCTTGATCTCTATATCTTCCTCTAAATTTCAGTAGGACCATATTTTACCCTTTATTATCTGTGTACCTCTTCAGGTTTCTTCCGTGTATTCTGTATTTAGATAGATAAGTAAAACATGACATTTCAAGTTTTCAAGTGGTATGGGGCTACTTGCTCTCCAAAAGAATTAGAAATAACAGTACTGTAAGAGTATCATATATCTTTTTAAACTCTAAGTAATACCATATAAATTCTGCTAAAGTTGATAGTGACCAGAAATTACAAGTGGCCTCTTATGTTTTCAAAATTAATAAATGAACACTGAAAGTTAAATGTTACATGACTACCCAGGAGTACAAAAAACTTTTATTATTTCTGATTCCATGTACTCTCAAAACACTCCATCTAATCCAAAAACTGAAATTGGGACCCCTTGTGCTATTTTTGTTTACAAATAGTCAGAAGCCTGCCAAGACAAATGTAGGAATTATATGAACACAGTTACAAAACACTTTTCACACAAACAAAAACAGATCTAAAGGGGGGTGGAGCCAAGATGACAGAGTAGAAAGACACACATACTCTAGCTCTTCCCCTACAGTCCATAAAATACCTGTAAAGAAAGACTCTCAACAAATTTTAGAGCAACAGAAGTCACAAAAAGACAGAGTGGAGGAGATTTCCAGCCCAGGATGACCTGGAAGGCTGACAGGAAAGGTCTGTCTCACCAGATGCAGAGCAGAGCACAGCACAGCCCAGCCTTGGCCACACAGCATCAGAAGGAGCAGGACCAGAGCTGGCCTCGGGGGTGGAATCCCCAGCAACAGATGAGGCTAGCAGATCCTTCAACCCACAGATGACAAATATACTTCAAAGGTCAGTGAGAGGCTTTTTCACCTCCATCACAAGGGAGCAGGGTCCTTCTCTAGCCCCAGCCCCAGGTGGTGGTGGTGATGGTGGTGGTAGCAGAAGTTGCCAGCAGTGGCTGCAGTGGAGATGGCCACAGAAAGCAGCAGTCAGCTTCCATTGTTGAAGCCCTCAGCTTAAAGTCCCTGGGGGAATTGAGCAGCTGATCTGAATCTCAGCTGTGAGCCTGATCAGGGAGTAAACTCCTCTCCCTTGATTGTGCCACCTTGGAGGAACTGAGATCTTACAGGTCCCCAGAGTATACCCTACTCTTGACAAAAGACCCAAAAGTCAAGCAACTGGTTGGGAAAATTCCCTAAAAGAGGGGGAAAAATAAGACTATAAAAGGTTACTTTCTTGGTGAACAGATATTCTCTCCCATACTTTCAAATGAGGAAGAACAATGTTTACCATCAGGGGGAGACATAAAAAGTCAAGGCTTCTGCATCCAAAACCACCAAAATAGATATGCAATGGTCCCAGGCCATGGAAGAGCTCAAAAAGGATTTTGAAAATCAAGTAAGAGAGGTGGAGGAAAAATTTGGAAGAGAAATGAGAGTGATGCAAGAAAATCATGAAAACCAACTCAACAGCTTGCTAAAGGAGACCCCCAAAAAATGCTGAAGATAACAGCTTTAAAAATAGGCTACCTCAACTGGCAAAAGAGGTCCAAAAAGCCAATGAGGAAAAGAATGCTTTAAAAAGCAGAATTAGCCAAATGCAAAAGGAGGTTGAAAAGCTCACTGAAGAAAATAGTTCTTTAAAAATTAGAATGGAATAGATGGAAGCTAACAATTTTATGAGAAATCAAGAAATGACAAAACAAAACCAAAAGAATGAAAAAATGGAAGATAATGTGAAATATCTCATAGGAAAAGCAACTGACCTGGAAAATAGATCCAGGAGAGACAATTTAAAAATTATGGGACTATCTGAAAGTCATGATCAAAAAAAGAGCCTAGACATCATCTTTCATGAAATTATCAAAGAAAACTGTCTTGATATTCTAGAACCAGAGGACAAAATAAATATTGAAAGAATCCACCAATCATCTCCTGAAAAAGATCCAAAAAGAGAAACTCCTAGGAACATTGTAGCCAAATTCCAGAGTTCTCAGGTCAAGGAGAAAATATTTCAAGAAGCTAAAAGAAACAATTTGAGTATTGTGGAAATACAATCAGGATGACACAGGATCTGACAGCTTCTACATTAAGGATTGAAGGGCTTGGAATATGATATTCCCAAAGTCAAAGGAACTAGAATTAAAACCATGAATCACCTACCCAGCAAAACTGAGTATAATTCTTCAGGGGGGAAAATCGTCATTCAATGAAATAGAGGACTTTCAAGCATTCTTGATGAAAAGACCAGAGCTGAAAAGAAAATCTAACTTTCAAACACAAGAATCAAGAAAAGCATGAAAAGGTAAGCAGGAAAGAGAAATCCTAAGGGACTTACTGAAGTTGAACTGTTTACATTACTACATGGAAAGATAATATTTGTAACTCTTGAAACTTTTCTCAGTATCTGGATAGTTGGAGGGATTACACACACACACACACACACACACACACACACACACATAGAGAGAGAGAGAGAGAGAGAGAGAGAGAGAGAAAGACAGAGAGATAGAGAGCACAGGGTGAGTTGAATAGGAAGAGATCATGTCTAAAAAAATAAAATTAAGGAGTGAGAGAGGAATATATTGGGAGGAGAAAGGGAGAAATGGAATGGGGCAAATTATCTTTCATAGAAGCAGCAAGAAAAAGCTTTTCCAATGGAGGGGAAAAGTGGGGAGGTGAGAGGGAAAAAGTGAAGCTTACTCTCATCACATTTGGCTCAAGGAAGGAATAACATGCACACTCAATTTGGTATGAAAATCTATCTTACACTACAGGAAAGTAGGGGAGAAGGGGATAAGCAGGGTGGGGAGGGGATGATGGAAGGGAGGACAAATGGGAGGAGGGAGCAATTAGAAGTAAACACTCTTGAGGAGGGACAAGGTCAAAAGAGAGAATAGAAGAAATGGGGGACAGGGTAATATAGAGGGAAATATAGTTAATCTTACACAACATGATTATTATGGAAGTCATTTGCAAAACTACACATATATAGCCTCTATTGAATTGCTTGCCTTCTTAGTGGGGATGGATGAGGAGGGAGGAAGGAAGAGAAGTTGGAACTCAAAGTTTTAGGAATGAATGTTGAGAATTGTTTTTGCATACAACTGGGAAATAAGAAATACAGGTAATAGGGTATAGAAATCTATCTTGCCCTACAGTACAAGAGAGAAGATAGGGATAAGAGAAGGGAGGGGTGTTAGAAGGGAGGGTGTTGGGGGTGTAAGTTCAGTTCCATGTGGACAGTCTCGGACGGGTAAAGGTGGGAGCTTCTAAATCTTAGAGTTCTCATGAGGCCCCCCAAGAAACAGCAGGGAATTGAGGAGAGAGATCTCGTGCATTTCCGCCTCTTCCCGTGAGAAACGTGATGGGAGAGAGCATCCCCGCCCTCGAGACTGGCCTGGATCTGGGCACACCTATTGTTATCTAACAGACACAGTATTGAGGTGCAAACGATACGGCAGGAGAGCTTAAGTAGGGTCAGGAAAGCCCGAAGGTGCTCTTATCGCTGAGGGGCCCTTAGAGGACAGAAGGTCCCTCTTCCTTCTCTTCTCTCTTCCCTCTCCCCTCTCTCCCCACTTCCACTTCCACTTCTGCTTTCATTCTCTTACTGTAAGATCTTTGCCTCCTTGGGAGATTTCTCTCTCTCTCCTAAGGAAGAGTTCCCCTTGCACATGTAACCAGGACCCTGAATAAAGCCTAACCCTTGTTCGACTCCGGAAAGTCTCTTCTCTCATACGTTTATCCGGTTTGGCCAGCCGAAGACCTGCGACAGGTAAGGTAAGACTCGGGTAGCCCTCAGGCCTCTAGGTCTGGCAGGAGGGCACATTGGTGGAAGGAATAATCAGAAAGCATGGAATTTTGTGGGGGGAGGGGAGAGATGGGGAGAAAATTTGGAACTCAAAATTTTGTGGAAATGAATGTTGAAAACTCAAAATAAATAAATAATTTAAAAAACAGATCTAAAGAACTGGAAAAATACTAATTGTTCATGGGTAGGATGAGTCAATATAATAAAAATAACAATCCTACCTAAAATAATTTATTTAATCAGTACATACCAATCAAGCTACCAGAGAATTATTTTGTAGAAGTAGAAAAAATATTAACAAAATTCATCTAGAAGAACAAAAAGTTATGGGATCAAAAAAAAAAATGTTAAGGAAGGCAGTCTAGCAGTTGCAGATTTCAAACCATATTACAAAGCAGTAATCATTAAGATAATCTGATACTAGCTAAGAAATACAGTGTTGGACCAGTAGATTCGATTAGGCACACAATACACAGTAGTAAATGATGATAGTAATCTAGTGTTTGATAAACCTAAAGATCCAAAATTTGGGAGTAAGAATCCAACATATGACAAAAAAAAATGCTGGGAAAACTGGAAAGTAGTTTGGCATAAACTAGGCATAAACCAACCTCTCCCACTGTATACCATGATAAAGTCAAAATGCATGAATGATTTAGACATTAAGGATGATATAATAAATAAATTATGGGAGTACAGAAAAAATTGTACCTGTCAAACTTATGGATAAAAGAAGAACTTATGATCAAACAAGAAACAGGATTATGTGAAGTAAAATAGATAATTTTGATTGCATGAAATTAAAAAGTTTTTGCACATACAAATGCAGTCAAAATTAGATTATACTAAAGCAAAAACAGCAAAAGATTCTATTTTACTTGCCATTACAACTCTTTTCTAAAGAACTCACTCTTCAGTGAAAATATCTGTCAGCTTTTTTCTTCTAAAATCATAGCAATGTTTATTAAGTGGAAACTGATGTGACAGAATAGGAGATTATAAACAATTACCATTTGAACATATTGGAACATTGCTCCATAAGTTCAATCAGTTGATGATATCATACGTTGAAATTAATTATATTTTTGGTTTAATTTTCAAGTGCATTCTATAGGCTTAATGTTTGGTATTATAAAGACATTTTTAAAAAAGCAATGGCACTGCCACTCCATTCTCAAAGTAGGGATTGCAATACAAATGTCAGATGGTTCTCATAGTGGGTTGGTTCTCTTTTTATGTAATTGTTTGATTCAATAAATTTTTTGGAAGATGATTATTGTCCACTTTGCTAACAGGCTGACTTTAAACAACCTGTACTCCATTGGAAATCCTGTCATCGGATCATAGATTTTGGACTGGGAGGGATATTGGAAGCTACTGAGTCCAACTCCCTCATTTTACAGATGCAGAAACTAAGACTGAAAGAAGTTCAGTGATTTGCCCAGAATCTCACAGATAATTAAGTGTTAAAAGAAGGACTTGAACTAGGATCTTCTTGATTCTAAGCCCACTGTCCTATCCATGTCTGTGACTGAAAAAGCAAGGGTGGAAACATCTAATGCTCAGCATGTATTGTAGCCTTATTTTAATTTTATGGTAGTAGAAGCAAGAATTTTTCATGTATAGCTAGTAAACTGACACTACTTGAATTGCAAAGTAAAGTTCTACAACCTAAGATGCATGCAAACCCTTCAGAATTACATGGAAAAATAAATTTTAATTTCTAAGTTTATTTTTGAGGTGGAAAACAGAAAACTACTTCTTGTTACACCTACATACTTTTGAGAAATCAGTTGGTAGATCAGTTGTACTGGCTTAAAAGTTTCTTTGCCATTAAAAATATATCAGGTTGGCTTACCCAAACTCTTTGAGAGATTAGGACTGCCTTAATACACAATTCTAGAAAGCTCTGTTTGTGGACTTTTTGTAACCATCTCTTGTTGGTTGGCATAAAGTAGGTTAGATGTGGCCAAGAAGAACAAAAGTTCTCTAGTTTCACCATTCTAATGTAGACAAAATGATTGGCTGACTTAGTGAATATTTTACTTTTCAACCAGGTCTTCTGACATTGTGTATAGATAGTTTTCATTTTTTAATTAAAAGTAAAATCAAGATATCACTAAACTGCCTCCAGTTATTTACTGTTAAATAACACTTTCCATCTGTATAGAGCTGGTTTCATTTCATTTGAGGCACAGGGTCAGAAACTTTGAGCTGAAAGTGACCTTATAAACCATGTAATCCAGAACCTCTATGAACAGATTAAGAAACTATGGCTAGGAAAACTTAATTGACTGGCCCATTTAAGTAGCATAGACAGTAAAGTAGTGAGTGGCAGGGCTGGGATTAGGACCAACATCCAAATCTTACTTCAAATCCAAAATCCTTCCCAGTGCACATTCCAGTCATCTGCAATAGCATCAACATGCAGGAAAAGCACATGCCAGTGTCCCTATAAGGGCCTGCTTTATTGTAGTGTTTTCTATCTCTGCATCTTTCTTCACTGATGTCTGAAATTCCTCTTAATAAAGAGATAAAATTTTTCATCCTAAAATAAGAGGTAACATTTTAAATGCAAAGATCCCTAGGAGAAATAAAATATTGACTTAATTTATACCAAAATATAAATCTCCCACCATACTTTATAAGTTGCTGAACATATGATAGATGATTCAGAAATTCTCCTTGAATTGAAAAGTTTAGTTAGACATGATACACTGTAATTGTAAGTTCTTTTCCTAAGAAAACCATTCATTAACAACAAAAATGAATTTGGTCCACATATATAATTCAACAAAACAGAATTTCAACTTTTATTTTTGTAAAGGATATGAAGCCAAATCATGTTTAATGCTATGATTTGTTTCCAGATTTGAATCACCATATCATTTTCTTGGATTCTTCACTTAGATGAACTGTGCTTTGAATATTACCACAAAATTGCTTTCACTTGTAGCTGGCCAACTATTGAAGGGAAGGGTTGCCTTATTATATGTAAACTTAGGGAACTTGGGAATCTCTTCAACTTAAGCCTCTTTCCTGAATGTTAGAAGCCCTTTACATTAGCCACTTAAGAATTAACCTAAATAAACATTAATGTGAGTATGTAGATTTTCTTCTATTTATTTATCTAGGAAGCAACTGGGAATTCCTCTTCTTTTGTGGTTATTTTTTAAATCTTTTAGTATTTTTCCCAGATGTTTGAAGGTAATGATTGAGTTCTACTAATGAAATAATCAGAGCAAGTAAACAATTCCAGATAGCATGATTCTAGGTAATCTATATCTAACCAAACTGTTTGGTTCAGTTCAGTGTGGATTTTAAGAGCATCAGCCATGTGCCCAGCAATGTGCAAAGAAATAAGAGAAATCCCAAAGAGATATCTGTCAATCTGTCTATCTCATCTTTGTGAATAATCTTTCCATTGGTTTAAATTGCAATTCATCCATACATCTTCCCAACCTGTAATTCTCATTCGTGTTGTACCATTAATCCTCTGGAAAAGTTTTATTAAATGAGAGGCCTTCTCTTAAGTCAGGGATTCTTAGACTTTTTTGTTCCATGGACCCCTTTGGCCAAAACCCATGGATCTGATGAAGCCTATGAACTTCTTCTCAAAATACTATTTTTAAATCATAAAACACATAGGATCACAAAAGAAACTAGTGGTACCGAAATAGAACTATTAGAATATTTGAAAACCAAGTTTGTGGATCCCTCAGTTAAGAACTCTTGTCTACATCTTTTTAAACTTTGTGGCTACCAATACAATACTTGGGCTCAGAGGCACAATCAGCCATTTTGGTTCCTGGGGCAAACAGTACAAAATAGGCTAGAGGGAGGTGAGGAAGACAGCTTTGCCGGGGCAGCTCACATGAAGTGTTGCCATGGGCATGGGGTAAAGCTGATTAAATGAATATGCTAATGGATCACTAGAATACAAGGAGACTTGATGCTAATTAATATTGGTGCTAATTATTGTATCCTTTGGTCTTTTATTTCAAAATGTTTATGTTTAAATTTTCTTGGTTAGCTTGGTGACATGCAAGTGTCTCCTTTCAGAACTAGTCTATTGTAAGGCCTCGCAGGAGTTTGCTGTGTACCTGACTTAAAGTAATTATGCAATTATGGGAATTATGGGAGAAAACTTTATTGCACTATTTGAACCTATTACATTATTTGAGCCCTTTCTGGCTGGGAAACTGGACCATCTCTATGTGCTCTTTAGAGATGCTTAACCGAGGACCTGTGTTATGTTGACCAGAAACTCAGGTCCAGAGATTCCAAACTCGTGGGTATGGACTCCTGGGCCAACAAAAGAAAGTCCCTGCTTCTGAGTGGATAGCAGAACCCTTCAGGGACCTGAAGGTTCATCAAATATGAACCCAGAAGCGGCCAACGTCCAGATGAGACAGCTGTCCCAATATTCTGAAGGAGGGTTGAGTATTCTGTCCCAAGTTTTTTTTCCTCCTTCCTTTTGTTATGTGGCCAACCACCAACGCCCTGATTCAAGTGTATGTTGGCATTTTCTCCTTCTATATCCTCCCCCCCCCACTCCTCACCCCCACCATTTTTCTGCTTGCAAGCAAACAATGGCTGGACAAAAACTATTACTTTATCTGCTTATGCTCTTTGCCCTATTGGTTGTTTTGCAATGGTATTTGGGATATACTTCCCTGATAGGTCCCCTCAAGGAACTAACCCCCTAGGCAACATCTTGTCCTGGCCTAGTTGGCCTTTCATGGCATCTTGGCTTATGCCTGCCTCTTCTTTATTGACCAAAAGGGGGAAATATCAAGATATTAAGAGACATGCTATTTTCCAGAGCTAAGGCCCAACAAGCAAGCTGTGTCCTGAGCTTAGCATAACAACAATCCTCTGCATTCACCCTCTGGATGATCTCACCCTCTGCAAAATCACCTAATTACTGTGTAGCTTTGACCAGTACCAGGTATTATCTGAGCTCAGACAAGCTCAGACAGGTACCCATGCTCCTGTCATCAAGTCCTGCTATGAATCAAACTTAGCTCCTTGTTGCTGTTACCCTTTATTGTCAGGGTTACAGCTCACTGTGCAGCTATTGGTATAACTATTGAGATCTGCCTGCACTAAAGCGGGTCCCCCCTACTAGTGGCAGGACTCTGACACATGTCTTTGCTTGCAAGTCACTTTACTCACTTCAGATTTAAACTTCTGTTTGATCCCTGACTGTCCATGTCTCTAGACTGCTCTGTTTAACTCCAGCTATCCACAAATTAGAGGCTGGTTCCGTCCTGTAGACAATACTGATGTACTAACTCTGTGTACTAGCGTTGACTGAATATCATGCTCTAGACGTCTTTCATTCATTTGGTTTGAGCTATATGAATTTTAGTATAATTTCTTAATTTACTGTGGGTTTCACTAAGTTGGTGCAGTAATGTTTTAGGATTTGAGGCCATCAGCAAGATGGAATGTGCAAACAGAAGCATCAAGGGGCCCTCAGCATCTCTACAGAATCCCTCTTCCATTAGAAGCCTGTACAGGTCAGTCTCCATGACAGTGAATACCTTTGGTGAGTATATATATTTCATTTTGACCTTGCTGGACTCTAAGGACAATAGCTTCACTGAACAAAGTTATCTACATTGTATTTACAAAGGTAACTTACAACATGAGACTCCTTGAGGAAAGAAACCTTAAAGGATTCATTTTATATTTTGCTCTATAGAGTCAAATGCTTCAGAGCAAAAATCCTCCAACACAAAAATGCAACATGGATCTTATATTCTCTTTACCTTTCAGTCACATGTGTGACTATAAAGATGTAATTTTCTGTAGAAATTTTTATGCAAAAGTTTGCTTGTTTCCTTCTCTTTTTAAAGAAGGATCCTTGTGATATGTATATAGATAATATTCATAAAGAGTTTGTAAACATGAAAGAAACATATTGGTCAGGGGTTATTAGTGTCTCTTGATCATCTTTTTAGATTATAACTCCCCAACCCTCATTCTTTTGGTATTTTCTTGTTTCTAAAATGTCTTATAAAAAATCTCATCATTGCTTTAAAAAAATGTGGCATTATGAAAAGGACCTATATGTATAAAAACATATATAATAACTCCTTTTGTGGTGGCAAAGAATTGGACATTGAGGGGATACCCATCAATTGGGGAAACAGATGAACATGTGATTGGGCTAGAATCCTATTGTGCTATAAGAAATGCTGGAGGGGTTGGTTTCATAAAAACCTGGGAACACTTACATGAACTGATGCAAAGTGAAATAAAGAGAACAATTTACACAGTAATAGCAATATTGCAAAGATAATCAGCTGTGAAAGACTTAATAACTCTGACCAATACAAAAATCCACCACAATTCCAAAATCCAAAAGGATTCATGATTTTAAAAAATGGAGAACTGATAATAGAGAACAAAGTGTATATTGAACCTTTGTTTTTGTATTCAGAACATGGAAAATACAGAAATATTTTTGCATGATTTCATATGTGTGATGGATATTGTAATTCTTGACTTTTCAGTGGATGGATGGAGGGAAAGATGTTGGAACTTCAAAATAAAACTGAATTTGAAAAATAACATCATCAACATGGATTTCCTTTATGTGTACTTAAATGCCACTTAGTAAACATTTATTAAGAACCTATTATGTGTAAAGTACAGTTTTAAGCACTGGGGATACACAGATGAAACATGAAACAGTTTCTGCCCTCAAGGAGCTTACATGCTACAGGGGAGTAGAAGGGATACATGAACACAAGTAAATACAAAATGTATTGTAATGACTGGCCAGTCAATGAAGGCCCAATCCTTAGATCAGGAAAAATATATTCTATCTATTGTTTATCCATATGCAATTTTGGCAAGTCTGTTTCTGGAATAAGAAGAGGAGAAAGTGAGGCTGATGACCTGCACAGCCCTCCCTCACTCGAAACAAAGTCAAGTGTAAGTGATGTCATCATTTTTCTGATGTCATGGTCCTCTTCAAAAACGAAGGACAAACACAACCTGTGAGCAGACTGAGATGCCTGAGTGGGGACCCACCAGCTCATCCTCTCTCTTCTGTCTCCCTCTCCCCTTCCTTTGGGGTTTACTGGCCAGATGTCCTCCCTCCCTCCCTCCCTCCTTCCTTCCTTCCTTCCTTCCTTCCTTCCTTCCTTCCTTCCTTCCTTCCTTCCTTCCTTCCTTCCTTCATTCCTTCCTTCCTTCCTTTTCCCAAAATCTTAAACCCAGTGCACTCTGAAGCCCATGAGTTGGGCAACAATAGGTCCCTGTCCAAACTCCACTTAACAGTTGGCTTAGAGTGATTATCAAGAGTAACAGTTTCTCTTTCCCTCCCAGTCTGATTTAGTTATTTTTTTTCTTTTGCTTATTAAAAAGGCCATTCCCTGACTACTTCTTAAAGAGGGCTATTCGCTCAATGGATGTTACCTCCCTCTAAGCAAGGACCTGAGAAGGCCTACCCTAAAAAGGCCAAGGTCTCCCATTGCATCCTGGGCCATCTCCAGTCATCCTGATGTATATCTGCTCACTGGATCCAGATGTCTCAGGAGGAGAAAGTGAGGCTAGTGACCTTGCACAGTCCTCCCTCACTCAAAACAACATCAAGTGGAAGTCATGTCATCATTTCTCTGATGTCATGGACTTCTTCTAAAATGTAGAATGAACACAACCTTCTGGAAATATGTGATAAAGGGACCCTTTCCCCCAATTCAGAGCACGTGCAGATTTCTTGAATGTTTCCTGTTGATAATGCATAATAACAAAAAGACTTTTAACGGCTGTTGAAACAGAATTGAGTGTGAATACACTCAAATAGAAGAAATCTCTCTTTGTCCTGTTGGTAATTAGACAAGAACTACTAGGATCCTCTGGGTCGGGAAAGGTTCTCAGTCTCTCTTTCTTCTCTAGCCAGCATGCAGCCATGAATGGATGATACCGCTGTTCATTTCCTGTAGTACTTATTCTCCCCTGATCTGACTCAGGTTCCTCATCCATAAAACTAGAAGTTGGACTTAATTGCTTTATAGGAGGCAGTTAGGTGACTCAGTGGATTGAACACTGGAACTGGAATCAGGAAGACTTGAGTTCAAATTCAACCTCAGACACTTATTAGCTGTGTGACTCTGGGCAAGTCATTTAACCTCTCTTTGCCTTATTTGACCAGAGAAGGAAATGGCAAAGCACCACAGTATCTTTGTCAAGAAAATCCAATGGACAGTATGATCCATGGACCCAAGAAGACCCATGAAGAGTTGGACCCAACTATACAGGAACAAAAGATACCTCACAGCTCTAAATCTCTGATCCTATGAATGGGTTAATAGAACAGGCTATTGTAATGATAGACATAATCATTTTTTTTCTTTTCCTTCAAATTTGATCTTGATTTTGAACTTTTCTCTGACCACTTAATAGATCAGGTGTCCATAGAAAGCTGACTGTTGTTAGATTCAGATATCAGAAACTATAGTTATCCCTTCCACACCATGACTTTTTCTATTAGCGCTTCGATATATCATGGGTCTGCATAAGAAATTAAATGGGAATTTTGGGGAGTTTTGTGGAAACTGCAGACAACACACAAAGACCAGCAGATAATACAGAAAAAATTTAGAAACTCAGAAATGTACAAAAGATTATATATATATAAGTATGTATATATATATATATATATACATACATACATATGTATTATATTATACCAAGATATTTTATCTTTTAATACCATAATAATTCCGACTTCTTCTCTGGTACAAAGGGAGGGCCAAAAAATTTTACATGGCTTTTGCAGATGGCGGGGTGGGGATGCCAAGCTATCCCTGGATATGCAAGGGATGACTGTAATCATTTCCTGTCCAAGATAGTCAGTTTCATGTTTTGTTATGTTGTTTAAGGCTTGCCACAGTGAGCTCTTTCTGATGCCCATCTTTATTTTTTTGTTTTAATTTTTATTTATTTTTTTCTGACTCCCTGACTGAATAAGGCATTTATGATAGATAAGCATAATGCGTTGGAGTTTTCTGCACACCTTTAGTGTTTAAAAACAAAACAAAGGCCTGAACTATTGTTTCCAAGATATATTCTCCATTTTCTCCTATCTTTTCATTAAAGTAAACATCTATTCCAGAGTATGTTGATTGCTTTGGCACAACTTGTGAAGTTCTTCATACTTTCTCTACCTCTTTTTCTTTAGCATGTTGATATATAAGCTACAGTTCTCTTCAGAGTGACTTTTTTGGCTTGTGATCTCATAAGCACTGCAAAGCAAGAGGACCAAATAGCCTAGGAAATGATGTTTCTTATTGTATTTGGGCACACAGTAAAAGCAACACTTTCACATTACTTTTCTCACCAAAGAGAACTTGAGAATCATCCTTTCAATAAGGAGCAACCTTTTGTCTTCCAGGTTTTTTAAAATAACAACATAAATAGCGACATCGTTGAATTCATTCAGCAACACGTTCATTGTTGGCATTCAGTCATGTCAGACTCTTCATCACCCCATTTGGGGTTTTCTTGGCAAAGATACTGGAGTGCTTTGCCATTTCTTCTCCAGCTCATTTTGCAGATGAAGAAATAGAGACAAACAGGGTTAAGTGACTTGCCCAGGATCACAGTGTCTGAAGCCACATTTGATGTCTAGCAGATCATTCTTCTTGACTCCAGGTCCAGTACTCTATCCACTGTACCATCTAGCTGCCTGATGAGGTCAGGGAACCATAATGTTGAGGTCTGGGTTGCTCAGGACGCCAAAATACTGACATGCCAGGTCCTGCCAAATGAATTTGACTCAAGCCTTCTTTCAGCCAAAGGAAAACAAAGTTTATTAAAGATTCGCCATGTTGGATTGACTCTTAAGAAGTCTAACCATATTGACAAGAGGGCCAGATAGAATCTCACATACATAGACGCAGAGTTGAATTAAATCTGAGTGCCTTCATGCAAGACGGAACTTGTATACAGAAAGATTGTGGGAGGGATGGGGGGGATAGGAGAGTCTAGTCTTGATGGGACTGGGATAACTAGTGATGTACTCTTGGGTGGAAAACAGCTAGAGGCAATTGGGAGGTATCAAACAATGGAGGGCCAGGCTAGGTTAAGGGTAACAGATTTGGGTACGAAAAGCCAGATTCAAGGAGGTTCCCAGAGTCTGTAACCCATCATGCCCACTATCTTCATTACAACATAGCTAACAACAAATCTCACATTAAGAATGCCAGCAATTGTTAGTGTTTATAAATGATTTTAAAACTGTGTAATTCTTAGTTTCCATTTTCCTACCATTTCACTACTGTCACAGAAAAAGTGATGCTCTGTGAGACTGAGGGTCATATAAAATGTTTGTGTTAATAGATTTCCATGGCCAAAGTACTCATCACCTACCTAATAGCCAATCTATAAGGTGAGGAGAGCCTCTCTCTTTTAAGGTAATTTGGTCCTTGGACAATAGATTCAATCTACCATTGAGACCCATAGAAACAGAATTAGATAAGTCAGACTCATGTGGACTCTGAATGACTATGGCTAAGAAAAATTGAGATTTCAGATATTGCTAGGTGTGGGTAAGTTGCTAGAAAATTTCAACATACAGTTCCACTCACTAAATATACTCTAAACTATAACATGATTCTTTTGTATCATGGGAAGTTAGGAAAGAATCCGATGGGAATGGGCACAAAAATGAGTGAAATGTATTTTGAATTATTTTAGGGAATGTTTTTTAGCTTATGTTAGGTTGAATCTATGCCAAAGGCTGAAAGCAAATGAATTTAGGCATATCTTATCTATGCATGTGCAAAGGGACTCTGTACCTATATCCAAGTGAAGTCTGACTGGTGCCTGGACAAATGGAGGGAGCTGGAGTAGCTTGTGTTCAATGTGGAATCCTTACTCATATATGAAACTGAGTGGCTATGATGGGGTTCAGATGCTAGGAACCTCCTTGAATTTCCCTTGAATCTTTCTACTTAATCTGGCCTTTCATACTCACATCTGTTACCCTTAACCTAGCCCAGCCCTCCATTGTCTGTTATCTCTGGATTGCCTCACTTGCTTCCCACCCAAGCCCTCCATTGACTGATACTTCCCCATTGCCTCCAGATGTTTCCCATGCTTGATTATATCACTAGTTACCCCAGTCTCATTAAGATCCTCCTTAGACCCTCCTCCCAGACTACTAGACCACCTCTAGATCTTTCCCATGGACTTTTTGGATATAAATTCCATCTCACCTCCATGAAGCCTCTCAGGTTGAATCCAGCTCAGACTCTGTCTAGCTGAGATTCTATCTGGCCCACTTGTCTATACAAGCATCACAAATGGTTAGACTCCTTAACAGTCAATCCAATATGGCGAACCTTTAATAAACTTTGTTTTACTTTGGCTGGAAGAAGTCTTGAGTTGATTCATTTGGCAGGACCCAGCATGTTGGTGTTTTGGGGTCCCGAGCATCCCAAACCTCATGTGGTTCCCAGATCTCAACAGTTATTCCAGCCCCACCTCCTAGGAGCCACATAAAGTACTGGTTACAATCTTGCATATGGACGGATGGGCTTTCTCTGCCCTTTTTCTACTTTTCCTTGGCACCTTTCAGTGCTAATGTAAATAAAGCAAGTGCTCCTGTGGAGAATCTCTCAAACTACTCTCCCAAACGCTACTTTCACTGGCAGTTCAGGTCCCCATGGCTGATCCTTGAGAGCCTAGGTGTAGCTTTGAGGGGAAGAGAGTATTTTTCTACTGCTATAACTCATAAGCTCCTACCAGTGTCTTCTGCTATGATTACAGATGATACCAATTAGTCAAACTTACCTCTTAGAAATGGGTATTTATTTACTAAGGTGACATAGTAAGTGTGGGTGTTACAAAACATTCCCTAAAACTGTGTACATTGTCCCACAGTACTTGGAGTCCAGGGCGATGTAGGTTTAAACACAGAGTAACACACCCTGGCAAAGGGGTGATTCGCATTTTCTGGTTTACTTTCTAGAGCATGGTACTCATGAAATTCCCTTTCAGTGGTATAAGATTTTATGCTGAGCTCTTTGAAGAGTATTGAGGCTGCTTTTCCCCAGTGCCTTAACTTTTTCCACAGCTTCCACAAAACCTCTTGAGGTAGACATTTCCTATAGCCACTGCTGTCCCAATTGAAATGAATAATGAAAAGTCCAAATCTTCCAATCACCCAAAGTTTATAAGTTCTTTCTCCAGTCAAAGGAACTGAGAAGAGACTAAAACAAAGGCTAAAGCCAGAAATATTCTCCTTCCATTTAGTGATTACTTCTTGGGAGATTGACTCTCTCCTCTAGGCCATTACAAAGTAGCTTGCTGGTTTTTTTCCAGTTCCAGAGATATACTCCTTCCCCTGGAGTGGTTACTTCTCTGGAACTTGACAGTCTTTCCTCTTGGCTACCAGATATGCAAATTACAGATTACAAAGTAGCTTGTTAATTTTACTCAAACTCCTTGGGGTTTGTACTCTCCAATAATCCAAATACTTTTAAATTGATCAAGAATTTTTTGCTGTTAGTGTAAAATCGATTATTTATTGCTTAACTTCAGAGCCTCTTTCAATCTAGTTCACACTTCTGATTGGTAGGAAGGAAGGAAGAAAGCAGGCCAGATCAATCTGGCTTTCTCTCACCCATTGGCCAACAATAAAAAAGTCGTTATCCAAACCTCATTTGGTCATTGTTTGGATTTTGATAGTTCAGAGTGTGTGAGAGTAAATAGCAATTGTTTCTGTTTTGGCCAGAAACCCTGTGGGTCTTCCCTCCCAATTGATTTTTTTTTTTTTTACTAGATAAAAGATGCCATTTTTAGCCTCATTTCTTACCTAGTCTTAATGACTGAATGGGCATTGACTCAAACTGAGGCCAGGGAAAGACCTAAGCATTAAAAGGCCAAGGTCTCCCACTGCATCCTGGGCCATCTCTAATTGTCCTGATGTATGTCTTGCCACTGGGCCCAGATGGCTCTGGAGGACAGAGTGAGGCTGGTAACCTTGCACAGCCCTGCTTCACTTAAATCCAGTTCACTTGCAAGTTATGACATTACCTTCCTGATATCATCAGTTCTCTTTGACAGCAATCACCACCCTTCAGATTGTTCTCAACAAAGAGAGGTACCAGAATAAACATCTCAGAAATTTCTTTAGCTAGGGTGGGATAGTTGACCTGACTCAGTGGTCCCCTATCCTTAAAGGCAATGATGTTTATATGAACAGAGTTTAGCAATTGATTTGACAAAGCTTTGTGAAACCTCTCTTTTTTCTTTTTCTTCTCCTCCTTCTCTTTCTTCACTCTCTCTTTCTGTCTCTTCACATGACCTCTCTACCCTCCCCAGTGTTATCTCTCTTCCAAACTATTCATTCTTCTCATTGAACTTTGTGTCCCTATTTACTCAACTTCACAGAATGACAGAGTTAGAAGGAACATCAGAGGCCATTGTCCAATCCATATTTGAAGAAGAATGCCTTGTACGATAACCCCAAGTGGTCTTTTTATTGCTTGAAGTCCTTAAGTGATGAGGAACCCATGGCACCCTATTCTGTATCTGAACAACTCCAAGCATTTGGAAGTCTTATGTTGCCATTCCTAATATCTTGGGGGGAAAGCACGAACCCCACTTACTCACATTGACTGCTCAGAGGCATCTCAAGGTAAAAACAGAAAATCTCCTTTATTTGGTTCTGGCAGGAAGTAGACAGTCCCTTCACCAGTAAAGCTGGAGTTAGGAGGCACCTTACAGAAGCAGAATGGCAATTAATATAGATCCTGACTTGGAAATCCCCCTCCCACAGCTGACCATTATTCTCATTGGTTGAGAAGCAAAGTCTTACATTCTAGGTGCGAAATCTAACCAATCCCTTTTGAAACCTGGTTCAAATTTCCCATTCCTGGACGTTACAAAGCCCGTGAAAATACATGTCATATGCAAATTAGGCATTGAAGATATATGCAAATGAAGCATTAATGACATGCAAATTGGGCATCGAGAACTTATGCAAATCAGGTGGACCTATGTGAGGACTGCAGACTGTGTACACATATGCAAATTAGGTATTGAGGAGTTAGTGAGTCATATCCAATCATTGATCCTAATGCAATACATAGCCTTACATGGAAATCACATGACTCTGGAGGAATGGAAACCTGGGCCTAAGATCTCTTCCATTCCAGGGAGAAGACTCCATATTCCTGAAAATTCTTCACTAAATCTGTTCCCATTCAGTGGAGTTTATGATCTATGTAATCCCTGGGAGTTTATAATAAGTTAATTCAGTCTCCCTTTGTATATTTCAGTTGAGTCCAGGACAGGAGACAAATCAAGGACTCCTTTGTCATTGACACCTGACTCCTTCTTTCATGAGATAGCCCTTCAAATATTTAAGTTCCAACTTGGATTGTCGATATTTGCTTATGTGTCAACTCCCTATTAGAGTGTAAACACCTTAAATGTGTTTATGTTATGTCCTCTTTCAACAAACTTTGTATAACTAGTATCTCATAAATTTTTTTTACTTAAAAATATTCCCCCCATTAAAATAATCTATAGCCAATCCAAACAAAGGTCCACGTTGGCCATGTCCAGGAAAAAAAAAAACTTTTCTTATTCTGCAATTGGAATCCTTTACCTCACAATTGGGAGGTAGATAGCATATTCCATTTTTAGTTCTCTAGAATCTTGCTTGATCATTATGGTGACAAGAGTTCAGCACAATAGTGGCATTTTTTTTAAAAAACTCAATTTTGCTTTATGTTCAGTTCTAAATTCTCGCCTTCTCCCCACTCCCTAACCCACTGCAAAAGTAACAAAATCCATTATATGGTTATACAAAACAAATTTCCACGGTACCTATGTCCAAAAAAGAAAGAGAAGAAAATATTTTTCACTTGGCACTCTGAGACCATTATCTGTCTGAAGGTGAGTAGCATATTTCTTTCTTTTTTTAAAATAATATTTTTCTCAAGTACATGAAAAAACTATTTTTAACATTTATTTTTTAAATTTTGAGTTAAGAGTTCTCTTCCTCCCCCTTTCCATCCTCCCTCCCTGAGATGGTAAGCAATTTCAATATGACTTATACATGTACAGTCATGCAAAGTATATTTCCATACTAATTCCATGTTGTAAAAGAAAACACAGACCAAAAAAAAAAACCTACCACAAAAAGAAATAAAGTGAAAAATGGTATGCTTTGATCTACATTCAGATTCCATCAGTTCTTTTTCTGGAGGTGAATAGCATTTTTTCATGATGAGTCCTTTGGAATTGTCTTGGATCATTGTATTGCTAAAAAGAACTAAGTCATTCACAGCTGATTATCATACTGTGTACAGTGTTCTCCTGGTTCTGCTCACTTCACTTTGTACTAGTTTCTCTAGTCAGTTTCTCTAGGTATTTCTGAGCACATCTAGCTCATCATTTCTTATATCACAACAGTATTCCATCATAATTATATACTACATGTTCGATCATTATACAACTGATGAGCATCTCCTCAGTTTTCAATTCTTTGTCAATGCAAAAAGAGCTGCTTTAAATATTTTTGTATAAATAGTTGCCTCTCCCTCCCACCCCCTTTTAAAATCTCTTTGGGGTAAAGACCTAGCAGTGGTATTTCTGGGTCAAAGGGTATGCATGGTTTTAAAGCCCTTTGAACAAAGTTCCAAATTGCTTTACAAAATGGTTGGATCAGCTTACAATTCCACCAACAGTGCATTAGTATTCTAATTTTCCCACATCCCCTCCAATATTTATCATTTTCCTTTTCTGTCATATTAGTCAATGTGATAAGTGTGAGGTGGTACCTCAGAGCTGTTTTAATATATCTAATCAATAGTGATTCAGAGTATTTTTTCATATGACTATAGATAGCTTTGATTTTTTCATCTGAAAACTTCCTAGTGAATAGCATATTTCATCATGAGTCCTTTGGAATTGTGGTTAGTCATTGCAGCACAGTAGTATTCCATCACATTTATATACTACACCTTGTTCAGTTATTCCCCAATTTAATGGCAGATTACCATTCTTTGTCATTTCAAAAAGAGTTATAAATATTTTGAATATCCTTAGAATTTATTTTGTTTAGGACATGCCTAACCTTTCATTTACCCTCCCTCAAAATCTCATTTCCCTCCTATTTTCTGGTTGACTGAGATGCGTTTGTATATTCTTCCCTCTTTTGACCAGTTTAGATGAGTTTGAGTTTCAATTGTCAGCTGCTTCCACACCACCCCCCCACCTTCTCCTCTTTGTTTGTATAGATGTCTACTTGTATACCTTCATTATTTGAGAAACTTTTCCCTAAACTTCCTTTCTCTTCCTAACTGCTTGGTGTACCCTTCTTCCCCCCTCCATTCTTCTGTCTTTTTTTGGATAGATGGTTGCAGCTTTATTGGAAGGTCATCTAGCTAGGTAACTCATGAGAAATCATTGCCCCATCCAAAATGCTTCTTAAGGACTAAATGAAGGGCAATCTTTCTATTTATCACAGAATGAAATGAAATGTACATCTAAAACCATCCTATGATAAGGAGGAGGCAATAGTCAGAAGCAAAACATTTTTGGGAAGGGACAAGCTGAAAGGCAAGAAAGAACAGACTTAACAGGGGGGAGTAGGATGAAGAAAAATACATTTAGCAATCATAACTGTGAAAAAATATTGAAGCAAATTTCTCTGATAAAGGGCTCACCTCTAAAATATATAGACAAATGAGTTAAATTTATAAAAATAAGAGCCATTCCCCAAATGACCAAATAATGTGGACAATCAATTTTCAGATGAAGTAATCAAAGCTATCTGTAGCCATAGGAAAAAATGCTCTAAATCACTATTGATTGGAGAAATGTAGAATAAAACAATACTGAGGCATTGCCTTACACCTATTACATTGGCTAATGAGACAGAAAAGCAGAATGATAAATATTGAAGGGGATGTGGGAAAATTGAGACACTAATGCACTGCTGGAGTTGCGAACTGATTCATGGAGTGCAATTTGGGACTATGTCCAAATATTTATAGCAGCTCTTTTCTGGTGAAAAAGAAGTGGAAATTGAGATGATGCCCAACAATTATGGGAATGGCTAAACAAATTGTGGTATGTGATTATGATGGAATACTATTGTAATATAAGAAATTATAAGCTAGATGCTTTCAGAAAAACCTGGAGAGACTTACATGAACTGATGCAAAGTGAAATGAGTAGAACCAGGAGAACATTCTCCATAGTAAGAGCAATATTATAAGATGATCAACTGTGAATGACTTAGCTATTCTAAACAATACATGATCCAAGACAACTCTGAAGGACTTATGTTAAAAAAAAATGCTATGCATACCGAGAGAGAAATGATGGAATTTGAATAAAGATCGAAGAATACTTTTTTAATGTTCTTTAGTTTTCTTGAGGTTTTATTTTTGTCCATGTTTTCTTTTACAACATAATCATATGGAAAGATGTTTTGCATAGGTTATACATATGTATAACCTATATCAAATTACTTGCCTTCTCAATGAGAGAGATGGGGAGGGAAGGAGAGAATTTGAAACTCAGTTTTAAAAATGAATGTTGAAAATTGTTTTTACTTGTATTTGGGGAAGAATAAAATATTAAATTTTAAAAAAGCTGTCCTGTGAAGAAAACCACTTTTAAAAAAGCCAAAGTTCTCCCTTGGTATTATGAAATCATCGTCATTTTTTCCCCAGGTGGTAAATTTGTTCATTGCTAGGATGTTATTGATGTTACAAATCTAAAGTCCTGTTAATAGTTGAAACATAGATATGGTTTGGACCAGATCACAACGTACAAATTAAGTTTACTTGAAACAAAACAAGTAATTTAAATGCTACAACTAATCACTTTGTATTATTTTAACATTCAAAAGAAAGTTCTCATGTGGGAGCTTTCATCCACAATTATCCTGAGCCACAGGCATTGAAAAAATGTTGACTTATTGATAAACTTTAGCTCTTCTTGATATTTCTCCTTTGATAAAATTCATTTAAATGAGTTAAAATAGGGTTCTGCTTCTATGTTTTTTATTTGATATTTTATTTTCCCCCAGTTACATGTAAAAACAATTTTTAATATTTGTTTTTAAAACTTTGAATTCCAAATTCTTTCCCTTCCTCCTCTCCCCCCACCACTCCTTATTGAGAAGACAAGCAATTCAATATGGGTTATACATATGTACTCATGCAAAACATATCCATAATAGTCATGTTGGGAAAGAAAACATAGATTAAAAAAACTCAAGAAAAATAAAGTTTTTTAAAAAGTATGACACAATCAGTATTTAGATGTCATCAGACCTTTCTCTGGGGATGGATAGCATTTTTCATCATAAGTTGTTCAGAGTTGCTTTGGATCACTGGATTACTGAGAATTGCTAAGTCATTTACAGATGATCATCTAACAATATTGATGTTTCTTTGTATATGGTACATTTCACTTTGCATCAGACCATGAAAATCTTTCCAGGTTTTTCTGAGAGCATTCTGCTCATTATTTCTTATAGTGCAAAAGTATTCCATTATAATCAAATACCACAATTTGCTTAACCATTCCCTGATTGATGGGTATCCCCTCAGTTTCTAATTCTTTGTCCCCAGAAAATAACTGCTATAAATATTTGGACATAGTTCCAAATTGCACTCCATAAATCAGTTCACAACTCCAACAGTGCATTAGTGTCTCAATTTTCCCACATCCCCTCCAACATTTATTGTTCTTCTTTTCTTTCATATTAGCCAAGGGGCAGCTAGATGGTGCACTGGATAGAGCAACACTGCAGTAGTCAGAAGTTCAAATCTCTCCTCAGACACTTGACACTCACTAGTTGTGTGACCTTGGGCAAGTCACTTAACCCCAATTGTCTCATCCTGGGTCATCTCCAGTCATTCTGATGAATATCTGGTCACTGGATTCAGATGGCTCAGATGGCTCTGGAGGAAAAGTGAGGCTGGTCACTCAAAAAACAAAGTCAAGTGCAAGTCATGTCATTATTTCTCAGATGACATGGTCTTCTTTGGCAACAAAAGACAAACACACATATTAGCCAATCTAATAAATAAGAGACAGTACCTCAGAATTGTTTTAATTTGCATTTCTCTAATCAGTAGTGAGTTAGGGTATTTTTTCATGTGGCTATAGATAGCTTTGATTACTTCATCTGAAAAGTGATCGTATCTTTTGATGATTTATCAGTTGAGGAATGGCTCCTATTTTTACAAATTTAACTCAGATTTTTGACTACATATTTGCTAAATGAGGTCCTATATCAGAGAAAATGACTTCAAAATTTTTTCACAGTTACTATTATTAACTGTATTTCCATCCATTCTATTCCTCCCACTCCCATTTATTCTATTATCTCTCTCTCTCCTTTCACACTGTCTGTCCTCAAAAATGTTTTGCTTTTGACTGTCCCTCCCCTAATCTGCCCTCCCTTTTATGCCTCTCCCCCTTCTCTTATCCCCTTTCCCTCCTACTTTCCTATAGGATAAAATAGATTTCTATACCCAATTGGATGTGTACGTTATTCTCTCTTTGAGACAATTCTGATGAGAGTAAGGTTAACTCACTTCCCTTCACATTCCCCTTCTTCCTCTCCACTATAAAAGCTTTTTATTACCTCTTTTTGATAATTTACCCTATTTTACCTCTCCCTTTCTATTTCTCTATTACCCTTTAATTTTATTTTTTAGATATTATCTCTTCATATTCAACTCATACCTGTATGTCCTCTGTCTCTCTGTCTCTCTCTGTCTCTCTCTGTCTGTCTCTGTCTCTGTCTCTGTCTCTGTCTCTGTCTCTGTCTCTCTCTCTCTCTCTCTCTCTCTCTTCCCCCCCCCCCATCTATACCATCTAACTACCCTAATGAGAAAGGCCATATGAATTACAAACATTATCTTCCCATGAAAGAATATAAGCAGTTTAAATTTATTCAATCCCTTATAGCTTCCCTTTTCTATTTACCTTTTTATGCTTTTCTTGAATCTTATATTTGAAAGTCAAAATTCCTATTAAGCCCTGGTCTTTTCATCAAGAATGCTTGAAAGTTCTCTATCTCATTGAATGTTCATTTTTCACAGGAATGATTATACTCAGTTTTGCTGGGTAGGTGATTCTTGGTTATAATCCTAGTTCCTTTTTCTCTGTGGAATATCATATTCTAAGCCCTCCAATTCTTTAAAGTAGAAAGTGATAAAGCTTGTGTTATCATGACTGTGGCTCTATAGTACTTGAATTGCTTCTTCCTGGCTCTTGTATTATTTTTTCCTTGACCTGGGAACTCTGGAATTTGGCTGCAATATTCCTAGGAATCCACCTTTTGGGATCTCTTTCAGGAGGCAATCAGTGGATTCTTTAAATTTCTATTTTCCTCTCAAGGCAGTTTTCTTTGATAATTTCTTGAAAGATGATGTCTAGGCTCTTTTTTTTATCATGGCTTTCACATAACCCAATAATTTTTAAATTATCTCTACTAGATCTATTTTCCAGGTCAGTGAATTTTCCAAGATATTTCACATCTTCCATTTTTCATTCTTTTGGTTTTGTTTTACTGTTTCTTGACTTCTCATAAAGTCATTAGCTTCCATTTGCTCCACTCTAATTTTTCTTCAGTGAACCTTTGGATCTCCTTTTCCATTTGGCAAATTCTGCTTTTTAAGGCATTCTTCTCTTCATTGTCTTTTTGGACCTCTTTTACCATTGAGTCTACTCTGTTTTTTAAATTGTTATTTCCTTCAATATTTCTTATGTGTCTCCTTCACCAAGCTGTTGACTCATTTTTCATGATTTTCTTGCATCACTCTCAATTCTATTTTCATTTTTTCCTCTACATCTCTCACTTAATTTTCAAAATCTTTTTTGAGCTTTCTCTGGCCTGAGATCAATTCATATCTTTCTTGGAAGCTTTGGATGTAGGAGCTTTGACTTTGTTGTCTTCTTCTGAGTGTGTGTTTTGATCTTCTTTGTCACCATAGTAACTTTTTATTGTCAGAATTCTTTTCTGTTGCTTGTTCATTTTCCCAACCAAATATGGGTGAAGGATGCACTGTCTCAAGCTTTGGGGGTTATATGCAGTTGTTTTCAGAGATATTTCTAGGGACCTGTAAGTTTTCAGTTCTTCAGAGTTGGTACGATCTAAGGAAAGGTGTGCTTACTACTATCCTGGCCCGTACTCTGGTCTGTGAACTACCATAAAAACTCTTCTCTCCCTGGAACCATGAGGAGGGTCATCCCTCACTCCACTGTGGCTACAATCTCTGTTGTACTAGTGCTCCTCCTCACTTTGGGACTGCCACCCAGGACTATGACATGGATCTGAGTATGGGCAAAGCAACAGAGTCTTGCCTCAGTGCTAGCAAAAAGATCTCTGTAATCTCCTTCTGACCAATTGCTTGACTCTCTGTCTGTGGGTTGCAAGTTTCAGAAACAGCTGCTACCACTGCTGCTGCTGATTCAATCACTCCCAATGCCTGTCTCTGGTTTTCTGTGGCCAGGCTGTGCTGGATTGCACTCCAGTCTCTCCCAGGTGCCACAGACCTTTCCTGATGACCTTCTGAGTTATTGTGGGCTGGAAATTTGTTTCCCTCTCTTTTTGTAGATTTTGCCAATCTAGAATTTATTTAGAGTCAATTTCTAAAAAGTATCTGGAGAGGTTTTGGGGGAGAGCTCAGGCAAGTTTCTACCTTTACTCCACTGTTGTGGCTCCACCTCTCCAGGTTTCTGTTTTCAACTCAAATCTGTTGTCCCCAGTAGATACTCAAGTAGCTTTCTCAGGAAAAACTTCTAAACCTGTCAAAAGATTAAACAACATTTAAATCATTCTTCATTCCTTGAAGCTCTAAGATAAGGGTAAATACCCTTCTACTCTGTCACAGCTGAATCATCATCTGAGGTATATGGTTCATAAGAATTTAATTCTTGTATCAGGAATGCAAATGTTTAGAGAACAACTTTATCATCTGTATATTTCCCCAGATCATTGACTTTCAGGAAATAAGGCATTTCCATCTGTTCTAAGTGAAACTTATCTGATCTTTTGTATTAGAAATGCTTTGTGTCCTTGATTTTCAGGCTCTTCTCTAACCTCTCTTTATTCCCTTATTGCTCTGATAAAATTAAAAAAAAATCTAACAGATCTAGCATCAACTTGATCCAATTTCAAAGTAAAAAAAAAAAACAAAACTAAATAACTCCTGAATTTATCAAGTATTCCATTGTTACAGTCTTTATAAGGAATTTCCTATAGTATATCTTGTTTCCTTCAGTTCTTAGGATAGTCTTTGAATCAACTCTTTTTTTAGCCTTTTGACTTTGTTTTCATATTTCTTATTGCCTTGTGGCTGCTATTTAATCCATTCTTATTTTCAGGAAGTTTGTTGTTTGAGTAAAATTTAGTATCTTTTGTTCTAAGCTGTTAATTCTCTCTCCAGGGGGCAGAGCCAAGATGGTGAAGTGAGAGCAAGTACTCATCTAAGCTCTAGGACAAACTCCTTCAGATACCTCTAAAAGAGAATCTGAACAAATTTTAGAGTAGCAGAATCTACTAGGAGACAGAGTGTGGAAGATTGACAGGAAGGATCTGTTGCACTGGGTTAGAGGAGCACAGAGCGCACAGTGCACAGGATGTACCAGTGAGGACCTATCATAGCAAAGCCAAGCAGGAAACACCAGCTGTCAGAAGTAGCAGCAGCATTATGGGTTCTCAAACATATCAGTCCAGGGCAGGAGTCCAGTGGAACTGAGTGAGACAGAAGCTCAGAACCCCAGGTAACAGCAGCAGCCTGTATCAGTAAGTAGCCCAACATACACATGGGGGCCTCCTATTATATGTTCTTAAATTGGCATTCATAAAAGGAAAGGTAACTTTTGAGGAGTCAACAATCACTTTAATCCATTCAAACAAATGCTTCCAGACACACCTTTTTATCTTTTACATTCCCAAAGTTACCAAGCCTTCCATCTATTCAACAAACAACCTTTTTATCTTTATCAAAAGCAACAGACAGGGCTCTACTACCTGAATCAGAGCAATATTTTTCTACAGTTTACATGCATCCCTGGATCAAGAGAGCCTTTAGATCTGAGCAGTCAGAAGGTCTGAACATATGGTCACTCAGTCTTGACCAGGTAATCATAAGATCCTAAAGTAAAATACTAACCTCCCAGTATATATAATGAATATTTGGCTTCTGATTGGCTCAGAATCATCAGGCATGAAACCCACATGATTCAGCACAGCTGTGAACCATCAGAGCTCAAAGGGGACTGAACCCTCAGGTGCTCACATTCTAGTCTGAGCCTGGAAAACAACTCCAAACAAACAAATCACACCCACTTACTGCCAAACAGCTGCTCCTGAGACTATGGGTCCACAGATTAAATGTCTTTAAGTCACCTACTTGAACTTCCAGGAGCCAAGATGGTGGAGTGATCTGTAAATGCTATCCACCTCCCCTTGTTGAGCTTGAAAAACCCAGGGATAACATATAATTTTTATTGCATTATGATCTGAGAAGGATGCATTGACTATCTCTGCCATTCTGCACTGGATTGTGAGGCTTTTATGGCCTAATACATGGTTAATTTTTGTATATGTGCCATGAACCCCTGAGAAAAAGGTATATTCCTTTCTATCTCTATTCAGTTTTCTCCAGAAATCTATCATATCTACCTTATCCAAAGTTTTATTCTCCTCCTTAACCTCTTTCTTGTTTATTTTGAGGCTAGATTTATCAAGTTCAGAGAGGGGGAGGTTGAGGTCCCCCACTAGTATAGATTTGCTGAATATTTCTTCCTGTAATTCCCTTAACTTCTCCTCTAAGAATTTGGGTGCTATACCACTTGGAGTGTATATGAATGTATGTTTAGTAATGAAATTGCTTCCTTATCTATGGTGCCTTTTAGAAGGATATAGTTTCCTTCCTTATCTCTTTTGATTAGATCTATTTCTGCTTTTGCTTTGTCTGAAATTAGGATTGCTACCCTGCTTTTTTTACATAAGCTGAAGCACAAAATATTCTGCTCCAACCTTTACCTTTACCCTGTGTATATGCCCCCCTTTCAAATGTGTTTCTTGTAAACAGCATATTGTTGAATTATGGCTTTTAATCCATTCTGCTATCCATCTACGTTTTGTGGGAGAGTTCATCTCATTCACATTCACAGTTATGATTATTATCTGTATCTTTGCCTCCATCCCCTTTCCCCTTGTTTATGCTTTTAGTTCTCCCTTGTCCCTTCCCCTCCACAATAGAGTTTTAATTTTTGATCACTGCCTCCCTCAGTCTTCTCTCCCTTCTTTCAGCCCCCCTCCCTTTTAATCCCCTTTTCCCTTACTACTTCTTCCCTCCCTTTTAACCTCCCTTCCCTTTTCTTTCCCCCATCCCCTCCCACTGCCTATAGAGCTAGTTGTATTTCTATACTTAACTGAATTTGTTGTACCCTCCTTGAATTCAATCAGATGAGAGTACCTCTCAAACAATGCTCATCTCCTTCCCCTCTTTCCCTCCACTGTAATATATTTTTGTGCCTCTTCTTGTGATGGAATTTATTTTTTTCTGTCTCTTCCTTTTGACGTCTCCCGTTACAATCCCTTTACACCCTTAAATCACATTTTTATCTTCACATCCTTTACTTTATACCCACTCCCTCTATCTATGTATATCCCTTTTATATTTCATGATAAACATACAGTTCTCAAGATTAACAAGTATCATCTTCCCTTATAGGGATGTAAACAGTTTGCCCATATTGAGTACAAGTTGGTTTTTTTTCCTGTTTACCTTTTTATGCCTCTCTTGAGACCCACAGTTGAAGATCGAATTTTCTACTGAGTTCTGGGCTTTTCATCTTAGTACTTCATTGAAATGCGTGGACTAAAAAAATTTCCAGTGGACTCGAGGCAAAATGCCTTCCACATACAGAGAAAGAACTATGGAATTGGAATACCATTTTCTTTTGTATTATATTTTGTTTTGTTTTATGGTTTCTCCCATTCATTTTGATTCTTCTATGCAACATGCATTTAATAGGAATATACATGTAGAACCTATATAAGATTGTACCCCATCTCAGGGAGGGAGTGGGGAGGGAGGAGGAAATGAGGGGGAGGGAGTGGAAAAAAAATCTAGGATATATGGAAGTGATTGTCGAAAACTGAGAACAAATAAAAGAATTCAATTTAAAAAAAGGAAAAAAAGAAAAACCCAGGGAATATTTCCCCAGGTAAAATTGTGGAATAGTGGGATCAGCTGAAGGAATAAACAATTTCTTAGCCCATGAGTCTAGGAAAATCACAAAGGGGAGTCCCTCTTGCTGTGGCTGAAGGGGGCCAGTGTGGAGGGACTGGATGGAGCACCAACACCAACACCAGGCCTGCTTGTGCTCTAGGTCAGCACAGGAGACCTCTTGTGGCCAGATGACCCCCACCCCACACCTAATGAAAGGAAATATGAGGCAAGGTGGCCCAACCCTACAAGATCTCAAATTGTATTATAAAGCAGCAATCTTCAAAACCAATTGATGGTGGCTAAGAAATAGAGGGGTAGATGAATGGAATAGGTTAGGTACTCAAGACACAGTAGTCAATGAATATAGCAATTCTATCTGACAACCCCAATGGACTCTTGAGCAAAATACTTCCACATCCAGAGAAAGAACTATGGGACTGGATAGAAGAACGAAACAGAATATTTTCTCTTGTGTTATGTTATGTTTTGTTATGGTTTTTCTCATGGTTTCTCCCATTCATTTTAGTTCTTCTATGTAACATGACCAATGTGAAAATGTGTTTAATAAAAATGGATGTGTTGAACCCATATAAGATCGCATGTCATCTTGGGGAGGGACGGAATGGGAAGGGGGAGAAAATTTAAGACTTATGGAAGTGACTGTAAAACTGAAAACAAATAAATTAATGAAAAAATTCTCTTTTCAATTCTTTCCACCATAGCTCTCATTTCTTTTCCCATTTTCTTTCCCCCTCAAGCACTCTTGACTCATTCATAAAAACATTTTAACCCTTATTTTTTGAACTCTTACTTCATTTCTTCCAGAAATTCAAGTGGGTTTGTATCCAAGTCATGTTTTTCTTTGAGGCATGGCTTGTGGATATTTTAGATTCATTCTCTTTTTCTACATTTGTGTCTTGAATGGCTCTGCCACCATAATAACTCACCATGGTGGGGTTCTTTTTTTGTTTGAAGATCCCATTAGTCCCGTCACCACCCTTTGTCCCTCAGATTAGAGGGTGGAGCCATGAACTCTAAAACCTCCATTTAAGTAGGATATCAGCTCATTTCTCTCCTAGTTGCACTACTCAGGAACTTCTGACTTCATTTTGGCCCCCAAGTTAGGTACTTCCCTCTCTGCCCCCTTTCAACCTTTTATGTGTTGTTTTTCTCCACTATATGGTAAGCTCCCTGAGGACTTTCTTGAGGATATTTCTTTTTCTCCTAGTTATATCCCCAGTGCTCAGCATCATGGTTGGCACATGGCAGGTTCTTATACTAAAAGTATATTTACTATTGACATCAAGGGAGAAATATCCACAAGGTAGTTCTTGCTGAGGAGGGAGATAATGGTAGATATATAGATCTGGGAAGCATCTGCAAAGAAACTATAGATACTTAAACTCATGTTTAAGTATCATGTTTTTACTCCCAAGAAGGGAGTAAAAGAGAAGAGACCTGGGATATAGTCATCCCTAGGGGGCAAGCCATGAATAACAATCTTACAAAATAAGGATCACTCAGACAAGAAGTTTTAGGAGAGAGAAGCATTTCCATATGCCAAGGGAGGAGAGAGAATTCAAGAGGAGTAGGTGGTAAGTAGTATCAAATACTACAGAGAAGTCAAGAAGAATGTCAACTGAGAAAAAGGTTATTGAATTAATAACAGAATGTTTCAGTGAAGGATCAAAAGTAAAACTTCAAAGGCTTGAGAAGTCACAGATGTAGGTGACTTTTTCTAGGAGTTGTGCTATAAAAAAGTAGAAAGATTTAGTATAATAACTTAAGAAGCAACACAATTGGATTTTTTGTTGTTTTTGTGGTTATTTTTTACAGGAGGGGAGGTCTCAGCATCTTTGCAGGCTACAAAGAAGGAATCAGTGCATAAAGAGTGTTTCAAGTTTAGAAAGAGAGAAAGGAATACAGGGAATTTATAAAAATACAGGTGTTCATCTTTTTTCAAAGAGGGCCAGTGACATCACAGGGTGAGTCTTGACTTTAGCATGAGTTGGATTTAAGTGAGGCAGAGTTGCACAAAGTAGTCAGACTCACTCTTTGTTCCAGAGTCACTGAAGTCCAGTAGCAAGATGAAAGTCAAGGCAACTGGCAATGGCTCAAGATGCAGTGGATGACCTTGGCATCTGTGATGTCTGACCAAGATCCAAACTCTTCCCAGCTCCTGCTTCACCTATCTTCATGGCTGTTGGAATTAATTATTCTTATTCTTCCATTCCACCAGGAGAAATCTTTACATGCTGGGCTAGACACCCCCTTAATGCACCATTATGGGTTTATGGCCCATCCATTACCCTCAACCTGTTTTACCCTGTCTGCCAAGACAGTTTCCCAGGGTTTGACCACTATCCATGTGAGAGCTTCTTGGAGTTACAGGTAAGTGTTCAGTGCCTGGTGGACACCAAAAGCAGATGAGCAGTCCTGAAAAGGACTCTTCAAACCCTCATGCCAGAGGCACTAGTATTCCTTGAATGCCCATAAATGCAGTAGAACCAGAGTCTTTCCCCAATAGACAAATGGCCAATGGTTATGAACAGATAATTCTCAAAATAAAAGATCAAGAACCATGTAAAGAAATGCTCCAGTTTTTAAAAATAAGAGAAATGCAAATTAAAATATCCTGAGGCTCCACCTCACACCCATCAGATTAGCAAGGATGATTTTTTAAAAAGACAAGGAAAATGACAATTCTTCGAGGAAGTATGTAAGGACAAGCACATGAATACATAGCCTGTAAAAATGTGAAATGCTCGAACTGTTCTGGAAAGCAGTTTAGAACTACATGCTCAAATTCATTTAACTGCATGCTTTTTAATTTAGCAATATTAGGTTTATACTTCAAAGAAATAAAAAAAGATAAAGGGGTCACATGTATAAAAATAATTATAGCAGCACTTTTAAAAATTTTAATTTATTTGTTTTCAGTTTTCAACAATCACTTCCATAAGTCTTTTTTTTTTTGCCACGAATTATTTAAATTTATTTATTTAAGTTTTCAACATTCATTTCCACAAAATTTTGGGTTCCAAATTTTCTCCCCATTTGTCCCCTCCCCCCACCCCAAAATGCCAAGCATTCTAATTACCCCTATCACCAATTTGTCCTCCCTTCTAGCATCCCTCCCTTCCCTTATCCCCATCTTCTCTTTTGTCCTGAAGGGCAAGATAAATTTCTATACCCCATTACCTGTATTTCTTATTTCCTAGTTGTATGCAAGAACAATACTCAACAGTTGTTCCTAAAAGTTTGAGTTCCAGCTTCTCTACATCCCTCCCTCCACACCCATTCTCTTTGGGAAGGCAAGCAATTCAATATAGGCCATATCTGTGTAGTTTTGCAAATGACTTCCATAATAGTCGTGTTGTGTAAGACTAACTATATTTCCCTCCATCCTATCCTGCCCCCCATTGCTTCTATTCTCTCTTTTGATCCTATCCCTCCCCAAGATTGCTCCCTCCTCCCACTGCTCTCCCTTCTATTATTCCCCCCACCCTGCTTATCCCCTTCTCCCCCACTACCTTGTATTGTAAGATAGGTTTTCATACCAAAATGAGTGTGCATTTTATTCCTTCCTTTTAGTTAAATGTGATGAGAGTAAGCTTCATGCTTTTTCTCTCACCTCCCCCCTTTTTCCCTCCACTGAAAAGTCTTTTACTTACCTCTTTTATGAGAAATAATTTGCCCCATTCCATGTCTCCCTTTCTTCTCCCAATATATTTCTCTCTCACTGCTTAATTTCATTTTTTTAAGATATGATCCCATCCTATTCAATTCACCCTGTGCTGTCTGTCTCTCTCTCTATGTCTGTGTGTGTGTGTGTGTGTGTGTGTGTGTGTGTGTATAATCCCACCAACTACCCAGATACTGAAAAAAGTTTGAGGAGTTATAAATATTGTCTTTTCATGTAGAAATGTAAACAGTTCAACTTTAGTAAGTCCCTTATGATTCTCTTTGCTGTTTACCTTTTCATGCTTCTCTTCATTCTTGTGTTTGAAAGTCAAATTTTCTTTTCAGCTCTGGTCTTTTCATCAAGAATGCTTGAAAGTCCTCTATTTCATTGCAAGACCATTTTTTCCCCTGAAGCATTATACTCAGTTTTGCTGGGTAGGTGATTCTTGGTTTTAGTCCTAGTTCCTTTGACTTCTGGAATATCCTATTCCACGCCATTCAATCCCTTAATGTAGAAGATGCTAGATCTTGTGTTATCCTGATTGTACTTCCACAATACTTGAATTGTTTCTTTCTAGTTGCTTGCAATATTTTCTCCTTGATCAGGGAACTCTGGAATTTGACCACAATTTTCCTAGAAGTTTCTCTTTTAGGATCTCTTTCAGGAGGTGATTGGTGGATTCTTTCAATATTTATTTTGCCCCCTGGTTCTAGAATGTCAGGGTGGTTTTCCTTGATAATTTCATGAAAGATGATGTCTAGGTTCTTTTTTTGATCATGGCTTTCAGGTAGTCCCATAATTTTTAAATTGTCTCTCCTGGATCTATTTTCCAGGTCAGTTGTTTTTCCAATGAGATATTTCACATTGTCTTCCATTTTTTCATTCTTTTGGTTTTGTTTCGTGATTTCTTGGTTTCTCAAAAAGTCATTGGCCTCTATCTGTTCTATTCTAATTTTTAAAGAACTATTTTTTTCAGTGAGCTTTTGAACCTCCTTTTCCATCTGGCCAACTCTGCTTTTTAAAGCATTCTTCTCCTCATTGGCTTTTCGGACTTCTTTTGCCAATTGAGTTAGCCTATTTTTAAAGGTGTTATTTTCTTCAGCATTTTTTTGGGTCTCCTTTAGCAAGGTGTTGACCTGCTTTTCATGCTTTTCTTGCATCTCTCATTTCTCTTTCCAATTTTTCCTCCACCTCTCTAACTTGATTTTCAAAATCCTTTTTGAGCTCTTCCATGGCCTGAGCCCATGGAATATTTTTTTTGGATGTTTGGGATACAGAAGCCTTGACTTCTGTGTCTTTCTCTGATGGTAAGCATTGTTCTTCCTCATCTGAAAGGATGGGAGAAGATATCTGTTCACCAAGAAAGTAACCTTCTATAGTCTTATTTTTTTTCCCTTTTTTGGGCATTTTTCCCAACCAGTTATTTGACTTTTGGGTCCTTTGTCAAGAGTAGGGTATACTCTGGGAATCTGTCAGATCTCAGTTCCTCCAATGTGGCGTGATCAAGCGTGTACTGGTCTGGATGCAGAGAGGGTTTTTTGTGCTCAGAATCTTAGCAGTTACCTCTCCACAGCCACCTGGCCTCCAGTTCCCAAGTCAGCTTTGGAGGCTGATTTTCAGATGAGCTGGATGGGCAGGGCCATCATTCAGTGTGAGACAAAGACCAGCTCCCCCAGGGCCTCCACACAGGCTGGAGGCAAGAATCAGCTCTTCAATGCCCCCAGGGTTTTTATGCTCCAAAAATGTATGCAGCTGCTGAGCCTGCCATGTAGCGTCTGAGGTGGCTGCTTGCTGCCAGAGCTATGGGGAGGCCCTTCTCCCCTCCTGGCCAGCTGGAAACACCCCGTCACTGACCTTTGGTGCTTATGGGTTGAGGGATCTTCAAACCTGCTGCTGCTGGGACTAGGAATTGCGCTACTGGAGATTCCGCCCCCAACGGTTGTTCCATAGCTTGGCCAAGGCTGGGCTGGGCCCTGCACTCCGCTCCATGTCTGGTGCAACCCATGTTTCTTGTGGGCCTTTCAGGTCACCCTGGGCTGGAAATCTCCTCCACTCTGTTGTTTTCCACTTCTACTGCTCCAAAATTTGTTGAGAGTCCCTCTCTACAGGCATCTTACGGGCTGTGGGGGGAGACCCTGCTTATGTGTGTCTTTCTACTGTGCCATTGGCTCTGCCCACTTCCATAAGTCTTAAATTTTCTCCCCCTGTTCTCTCCCTCCCCAAGATGGCATGCACTCTCATATGGGTTCTACACATACGTTCTTATTAAACACATTTTCACATTAGTCATGTTGCATAGAACAATGAAAACAAATGAGAGAAACCATGAGAAAATAAACAAAGTATAACATAAGAGAAAAGAGTCTATAGCAACACTTTTTGTTGTAGTAAAGAACTGGAAAGAAATTGAATGCCCATCAGGAGAATAGTTGAATACATTATGGTATATGAACGCAGTTTAATATTATTGTACCATAAATAATCACAAAATTGAAGAATTCATAGTAACCTTTGAGAATTGTATAAACTGATGTGGAATGAAGGGAGCAGAAACAGGAAAAGGATTTACATAATAACTATGTATATGATGACATTGTAAAGAAAAGCAACTAAAAGAGTTAAAAACAACGATCAATACAATAAGCAATCACACTTATAGAAATCTAATAATATAGTATACATCTCAACCCTTGACATTCAAAATACAGATTCAAGATGCAAAATGAGACACACATTTTTTAATATGGTCAATGTATAGATTTGTTTTGCACGATTACATTTACCCTTTCCAGGGAAGGGCTTTTAGTTTTCTTTATTTGAAGTGGCTTAGGGAATAATAGTTAGTGATAGTGATACTTTAAAAAGAAAAAAAGAGTGACAAATATTCATTTAAAAATAAAGAGAAGGGATTAGAAGGAAGTTCAATGGAGGATACAAACAAGCAAGACAGCATCAAAGCTACCATGTTAAATTTGAGTTATATAAAGAAACAGGAAAATATCTACATGCAATGGGGAGAAAAACCAAGCTGTATATAACAAAAGTTTACAGTTTCACAGATCTCCTTATTTGCTCTTCTCTGTATAGTAAAATGTCCAGATTTGCTGTTTATTAAATTAAAAAGAAAAATAAAGAAATGAAGGAAGAAAAAAGAGGAAGAATGTTTGACTAGGAGCAAACATCAAGAGGAGAGGGGAAGTAACTGGATCAATCAATCAATAAGCATTTATTAAGCACCCACTATGTGCTGAGTAAGCAACTAGTTGGTTCAGTGGATAGAGCACCAAGCATGGAGTCAGAAAAAACTGAGTTCAAATCCTGCCTCAGACAATTAACTAGCTCTGTGACCTGGGAAAGTCACTTAATCCCTATTTACCTCAGTTCCTCATCTGTAAAATGGGGACACAGTAGAGAATCAAACTGCAAACGACTCCAGTATCTTTGCCAAGAAAACCCCACGGACTACATCATCTGACATGACTGAAAAGACAAAAATAATGAGAACAACAACATTCTAGTCACTGCACTAGGTGCCAGGGACAAAAACTTTTTAAATCAACTAATTCCTGCTCTCAAATAACTTCTATTCCATTAGAAGAGACAAAACATGTATGTGTATAGATATAGATATATAGTGTTTGTATGCATATATATATGTGTGTGTGTATACATACACACATATATGCTGTGAAAGCATATTTAAAAACCTCTTTTTAAATAAAATAGAAAATAGTAAGAAATAATATCTCTCTATTCTAAACACTCTTTTACTTTTAGGAAAGTGGATAGAACAAAAGCTAAGGCCTTTCTTAGGAAAATGAACAAATTGAACTCTTCCCTATATAAGATCACTATCTCCCCATTCACCAGATTGGTACCCTGGGACAAAACCCATGTTTTGTTCCATGCAGTTCCATGCTTCCCCCACTGATAATTGCAATTCTGGGCCTTAAACTGTATTGTCTTAATGATTATACTTTTTGTACCTGAAGTACCATAAAAAAATCATCCAAGAGAGAGTCAGTAAAAGGAGAGCTCATCCTATAGCAAGCTGCAGAGACTATTCAAGGGTTTTCAGAATATGATCCTAAACAATTTTAAGTTGACTGAATTGCACACAGTTTCAGAGGCAGCTTGCTACTAACTGGTGTGAACTGTGATGTTTCATTTTGCTTACTTTTGGATGATAACAATATTCTTTTAAGCACGTTTGTATAGTACTTTAAGATTTTAAATATTCTTGGCAACCTGCCAACAATCCAGTGATGGAAGTAGGGCAAGAGTTATAATCCTACTTTTATAAATGAAAAAACTGAGACTCAGAAATTTTAAGTGACATCTAAGTCACACACCTAATTTAAATCAATAAATCAGTGAGCATTTATTCAGTTTCTACTGTGGATCAGGCACTGTGGTAGGCACAAGGGACAAAAATACACAAAAAGGAAACAATCCCTAAACAAGAGGAGTTTATATTCTAACAGGGAGGCAATACATACATACATACATACACATATATAAACACATATACATACGTATGATACAAGTATACACTAGGTATTAGAGAGTGGGTTGGGTAAGACTCAACAAAGGCTTCATGCTCAGGGTTGAGTTAAATTTTGAACAAAGGGAGGAATTTTGTGAGGTAGAGGTGAGTAGGGAGGATATTCCAGGCTTAGAGAACGACCAGTACAAAGGCACAGAGGTCAGAGATGGAGGGCTATGTTTGATGAACAGAGAGAAGACCAGTTTTTCTACACCTAAGTACAAGAGAGGAAGGTAATGTACAACAAAATTGCAAAGATAGTTTGGGGCTAGACTGTGAAAGTCTTTAAAAGCTAAACAGAGCCAGGGTTCAAGCTTGAGTCCTCTTACCCTAAGGACAACCCTTTCAGATCTACCCAACAGTTAGTGTTGCAACCCTCCTGAAATTACTTTTTATTTACTTATCTAAGTACTTGACTTGTATATTTACTTATCTGGTTGGTTGGTTATCCTTCATCTTAGAAGAGGACCAAAATGAAATCACCATTGTAAAGTGAAATTTCAATGTGTCTGACTGTGGCTGATCAGACCAATATGAGCTCAGAATGCTCTACCACAGGTTGGGAACAGATAGTCCATATGAATATTTGGGGTGGATATCCCAAATTTGCGCATCTTGCTTTACTTTGTGCTGTCTCAATTCTGCTTTGCTCAAAGAGCACAGCACCTTTTCTTATGTGGGCACTCCATGCTGAGGGGTCCTGTGCCAATGTCTCCCATGCTGCACAGTCAAATCCAAAGTTCTTGAGAGAGACCTTGAGAGTATCCTCGTATCATTTCTTCTGACCACCTCATGATCACCTGCCCCATGCAAGTTCTCCATAAAATAGTCTTTTTGGCAAGTGTACATTTTGCATTCGAACAACTTGGCCAGCCCATCAGAGTTGTGCTCTCTGAAGCATATTTTGAATACTTGGCAGTTCAGTTTGAGCAAGGACTTCAGTATGTTGTGGATCTGACCGAGGCCTTTGACACTGTTAGTTGTGAGGGCTTATGGAAAATTATATCAAAATTTGGTTGCCCAGAGTTCATCAATATTGTATGTCAAGTTCATGATGGCATGTTTGCCCGGGTTCTGGATAGTGGACAATGCTCTCATGCCTTCCCGGTCACCAATGGAGTGAAACAGAGCTGTGTGCTTGCTCCCAACCTTTTTAGCATGATGTTTTCAGCCATGTTGACAAATGCTTTCAGTGAGGATGAACACTGCATCAAGGTCAGCTACCATACTGATGGTAAGTTCTTCAATTTGAAAAGGTTACAAGCCAAGACCAAAGTGGAGGGAGTGTTGGTGCATGGTTTTCCGTTTGCAGATGATTGGGAACTCAGTGCATCCTCTGAAGCTGAGATGCAAGAGTATGGATCAATTCTCTGCTGCCTGTGCTCATTTTGGTGTAATAATTAACACCAAGAAAACACAGGCACTCCATCAGCCACCACCACACCATCCATATGTGGAACCATCAGTTACAACAAATGGAGAAGTTTTGAATGCTGTGGATAAGTTCACTTACCTTGGTAGTGTGCTTTCCAGGGATGTACACATTGACAATGAGGTTGATGCAACCATTGCCAGAGCTAGCTCAGCGTTTGGGAGGCTCCAAAGAAAGGCTTGGGAGAGAACAGGTATTAGACTGACTACCAAACTGAAGGTCTACAGAGCCATTGTGCTGACCTCATTGTTATATGCTTGTGAAACATGGACAGTCTACCAGCGCCATGCCAGGAAACTGAATCACTTCCATTTGAACTGTCTTAGGAAGATTTTGAGGATCACCTAGCATGATAAGGATAAGGTAAGATTTATTTATCTAGGTACATCTAGGTACCCACTCAAATCCTCAATTAGAATATAAGAACCTTGAGGGCAGGAGCTACTTTTTCTTTTTGATCTCTGTATTTACTTAGTAGTCACTTAACAAAAATTTGTTTAATTTGATGAAAAACAAAATCCACCTAAGTATTTAATAACACCTTTAATGCTCCCTAAAATAATCACAATTCTATAATAAATAACTGTAAATGTATTTCTGTTTTTTTAAAAAAAAGCCACATGGTTAACCTTACCTTGTACAAGGCTAACCAAAGCCTTGGATTCTGAATCTAAAACAGAAATTGAGTCTAGGAGACATAAACACAGGAAAAAGTATTCTTGCCAGTTCATTTGCAAACAGGCACCACTATTAGAATTTGAGAGTATGAATATTTCAAAAATGTTTTTTGGATTATGTTAAATGCTTACTGAAAGAAAAAAGTCTACCAACAAGTGCCAGGTATGGGAATGGCTCCTGTTTCCACCCTTATTTACAGAAATGAGTAATATTTATAATCTCTTCCCTTCAATGTTTATAGTCTAATAATAATACTTACATAGCATTTATAACTAAATCAGCAATTCTGAATTTGTCACCAATTTTTTTCCATGAAAACAGAAGTTTCAAAATGCAAAAGGTTAACATAATTTTAAACCTCTCTGAAAATAGTTTAAATTCCCTATTATACCAAACCCAAACTAGCCCAATGAATATAGTAACTACATTGAAAAGATGTAAGAAATCCCTTTCTGTATCCCTCCAGGAAAGAATTTTTATAAGAACACTTCCCTGGGACAGGAATCATTTATTTATCCTATACCCTCTGAAGTGTGGGGAGGCAAATATTATTGTCCTACCCCCTTCATAAGTGAAAAAAACTAAGACAGACTGGGAAAGAGAAAAGCCAAAATATAGTGATATACAATATTATGACTTCCAGACTAGAACTCTCTCCACTAACAATAATAATTGTAATATTATGAGGTAGGTGTATGTGTGTGTGTGTGTGTGTGTGTGTGTGTGTGTGTGTGTGTGTGTGTGTGTGTGTGTGTGTGTGTGTACTGCTTTAAAGTTTGCAAAGAGCATTACATTCACTGATTTATTTAATCAGTAGGTGAGTAGTTCTTAAAATACAGCCTATGGATCACTGGTAGTCTTTGTAGGTCCTTCAAGTATGTCAGTGTGATAAGCTTCTTTACTATTAATGTTTAGAAAATGACTACACGCCTGTTTTGATTTCTAGCATGACTTCTTCCCACTTCTATCACTTCATGTTCTCTCAACAAATGTAGCAGCAATCTCCTCCATTCATTCTGATGAGCTGTATTTTTGTTGGTGGTGGTAGTGGCAACATGAATATTTGTATTCATTTTGAACTTAAATTCTTAAAGTGAAGACCTCCCCCCAAAAAAAGCATTTTCATGTACACAGAACAACCTAAAAAGAGGATTCGCTATAAAACCATTAATTTACATTTCACATTTTTTAGTTAAAAAAAACGATATAATAAATACTACATGTCATTTTCAAGCTACTCTCCCTCCTATACTTCCTTCTAAATTTTTTTTTCCTCTCTGCTGTGCACTTTTTATATTTTTTCCCTACCTCCCCACCTTGCCCTAGAGATGGCTACTGTTAGTCACACATATGTACACATATACATCTATTTGTAGAACCACACTACACAAACTTCAATTTATTGGTTCTTTCTGTAGAGGCACACAGCATCTTCCTTCATAGATTCTTTGTCATTCATTTGAGTGTGTATAACACTTAGTCACTCAAACTTGTTTTCCGAACAGTGTTATTATTACTATATACAATGTTTCCTTGGCTCTGTTCATTTTACTCTTCATTATTTCATGGGCAAAATGAATATTGACCCATCAGGTACTTTGACTTACATACATATAAACCTTCCCTTGAGTACTGGCCTATACTTTTCAACTAACTGCATTATCCCGGGCCAGTCATTTGACCACTCTGAGTCTCTGTTTCCTTGTTTATAAGGTAAGGGAACTTAACCAGGTGATTTCTAAGGCCCCTTTCAGTTTATGATTTTAAAGAGTCATTTAAATTGAAATCAGAATTGTCCTGGGTTTTATTAAATTTGGAGAAAAAACCAGGAGGAAGGAGACAAAAGGGAAGAAGTTGCTATATTAGCTGCTTCTGGAAAAATCCTAATTCTTATAAGTGAGATTAATCCTCCTCTATTCCACACAAATTCAATAACTCTTAGAATGTGCATTGAAAAATGCCTGTCTTTGAAGGTATTCTTCATTTCACCCTGATTTCACTGACACAAAAATGGCCTTTATGCACTACAAAAGCTCTGACAGAGTAATAAAACCACCACTTTCCAGACCTCCACTAGTAAGGGATATGAAAGAGAATATGTGTGACAGATGATGTCATAATCCGCATAAAAAATATACCAATTCTCATTGACTTCTAACTTGCTGAATAACTCATTTTGCAGGCTATCCAAGGTAAAGCAGCTTGTATGTACTTGTAATGGCAAGTAAAGTAGGATCTTCTGTTTTTGTTTGCATATAATCAAGAAGTATAATACCTTTATTTGAAAGTGACTGAGGAGGATCTTTCCCACCCATCGTCAGGCCTTGGCAGATTTGTAAGGAGGTCCAGCCTTTTGTTAATAAGGCACTGGTTCTCAAGGGATGTGATGCCCTCGGGCTCTAAAAAGTGTACAAAGACTCTGAGGTGCAGTTTTATTTTGGGGCTAAGTTTTTGTAAGAGTGTTTGTTGGGTCAGAGGCAGACTCTGGGAAGGCACTAATGAGGTCCCAGCTTTGAGAACCCAGATGTTGATCAGACAGTTGGGGTCCAGTTGTCTGTAGAATTTAGACAGAGAAAGCCATGCCTGTTGATTACTTTGGGGTTCAGGGTGTTGACTCCCCTGAACTAGGTAAATGATATATGTGCTTGACTAAAGGATTGATATATGTGCTTGATTAAAGTGATTGCTAACTCCTCAAAAGTTGCCTTTTCTTTTATGAATGCAGGTCTAAAAACCTGTGATAACTCCCCTCCCTGTGTATATTGAGGTGCTTACTGATATATTATGGCTATGAAGACGAGGATTGGATCTGCATAAATTAAAAGGAAATTATTGGGACTGGAATAATTGTCTCTTGTTTGCTAGTTGTTGCAACTATGACTCTATGGAATCCTGGGAGGTGGGGGTAGAATGGAGCCATGGAACAGGACCCAAAAATTGCATGCTAATGATTTGGCAGTGTTGACCTGAAAACTTGGTTAAAGGAAAGACATCAGACTAAAGGCATGTGTTATTAATTAATTAATTAATTAATTAATTCCCTCTTAAAGATAACAGTCATAGCACTATGGAGTCAGAGGTGACTCTGACTACCTAGTACAGAAATCATCTGTCTTAAGTACATTTTGTCACGAGAAAGAAACTCTCCTAATTGAACAAATCATAAATTCAGTAAGACAGGACAATTAACAAAGCAACGTCAGTCAGGCCTTGCGATTCCAGGCTGGGTAAACATATGTCTCAGTGACAAGGAAGGAAATCCCACCACTAGTGAGTGGCAGGCTTCCTGCCCTAAACAGATAACTGACATAGGAAAGGGTAAACAAAGTTCAATAGAAATTACGACCTAAGATGTCTATATTTTCTTTACCATTAATATGCCATAACATAGCATATGTCTATAGATAATAAGATACAAAGGAAAGTCCCATTATTCAAGATAGTGTCTTAGGTTAAAGGTCTTCTAAGGAATGTAGAGTCAGCCTTGTCTGGCTTTGTTGACATAGGAAGAGGCACCCTCTGAGTTTGCTTCAGAGAGAACAAAGAGATTATTCCAAAATTTTACATTAAACATTATCAGCAGAAACCTGCCAGACTAATGAACCAAAAGGAGCCAAGAAAGGCCAGCGTGCTGACCTTGGTGAGATGAGAGGAACAGGAGAATGGGAGTGCAGAGCTGCCTTGTCACAGACCCAGGTGGGAAGTGGGAGTGGCTGGCTCCTCAAGGAGAAAGAGGAACCTAAGAACTCTGAGTTCAGCCCCTGAGACAAACCCTGGGACAAGATTTGGACTATGCAGCAAGGCACTAAATTTACTTTTTGTCTCTTGGGACAGTTTGTGCCCCAGGGTGTGGAGTTGCCTACGGTAGGTGGGGGGAAGTGCCTTGTATCCCCAAACACCCTACCCTGATGACTTTGTTGTCCAGCCACCCCTCAGGACTTGAAAGCAGGGGCTTATTAGAGCCTACACCTGAGGGAGTAGGGTGGGAAGGAAACGCCCCCAAGAGAACTTTGCTTGCACATTTCTGTTTGGGATTGAGGAAGGAGGAGCTTGGTGTCTCCCCTCAAAGTGATGTTATGTTATGTTGTACCTTTGTGTTTGTTTAAAGCCATTTGGCCACGCTGGTAATAAGTTGCTATTATATATTCAACAGATGTGAACTACGTTGTATTTTAAAGAAATGTTAACGTCTATTCAGATAAAAGTTGCCCATGTACCCTGCTTAAATCACCTGAATTTGGGATTGCAAAGTATAATGTCTTTTTGTTCTATGATCCATGTCCATTTAGATTTATAAGGTCAAGGATCCTGGAGGTTGGAGTGAGATGGCAAGCAAAGTAGGATGTTTTGCTGTTTTTGATTTAGTATAATGCTTCTATTTAAATGTGACCGAGGAGGATCTTTTCCAACCATTGTCAGGCCTGGGAAAGTTGTGATAGCAGGTGGGGTGCTTACTAATACAGTACTTAGCTACCTTGGACTAAAGTTTCTGCTGATCAGAATTGTGGAGGTGTTTCTATTTTACTTAAAGGTGTTTATTGCAGCTATCCTCCTTAAATGTTTCTCCCCTATACTTCAGTGAAACACTTCAAATTTTTTTTTAATTTATTGATTAATGTATTTTTAGTTCTCAACATTCATTTCCACAAAATTTTGAGCTCCAAATTTTCTCCCCATCACTCCCCTCCCCCACCCTAAAACACCCTGCATTCTGATTGCCCCTTCCCCTAATCTGCTCTCCCTTCTATCACACCCCTCCCTTCCCTTATGCCCATCTTCTCTCTTTTCTTGTGGGGCAAGATAGATTTCTGTACCCTATTACCTGTATTTCTTATTTCCCAGTTGCATAAAAAAACAATTCTCAACATTCATTCCTAAAACTTTGAGTTCCAACTTCTCTTCCTCCTTCCCTACCCACCCATCTCCACTGAGAAGGTAAGCAAATCAATATAGGCTATTTATGTATAGCTTTGCAAAAGACTTCCATAATAGTCATGTTGTGTAAGACTGACTATATTTCCCTCCATGCTCTCCTGTCCCTCATTTATTCCATTCTCTTTTGACCTTGTCCCTCCCCAAAAATGTTTGCTTCTAATTACTCCCTCCTCTCATTAGCCCTGCCTTCTATCATCTCCCCCACCCCACTTATCCCCTTATCCCCTACTTTCCTGTAGTGTAAGATAGATTTTCATATTAAATTGAGTGTGCATGTTATTCCCTCCTTAAGCCAAATGTGATAAGAGTAATCTTCACTTATTCCCTCTCACCTCCCCCCTTTTCCCTTCCATTGAAAAATCTTTTTTCTTGCCTTTTTTATGAGAGATAGTTTTACCCATTCCATTTTTGCCTTTCTCCTTCCAATATATTCCTCTCTTACCCCTTAATTTAATTTTTGTAGATATTATCCCTTCCTATTCAATTCACCCTGTGCCTTCTGTCTATATGTATGTGTATAATCCCTCCAACTACCGAAATACTGAGAAAAGTTTCAAGATCTTTTCATGTAAGAATGTAAACAGTTCAACTTTAGTAAGTCCCTTATGATTTCTCTTTCCTGTTCACCTTCTCATGCTTCTCTTGATTCTTGTGTTTGAAAGTCAAATTTTCTATTCAGCTCTGGTCTTTTCATCAAGAATGCCTGAAAGTCCTCTATTTCATTGAATGACCATTTTTCCCCTGAAGTATTATACTCAGTTTTGCTGGGTAGGTGATTCTTGGTTTTAGTCCTAGTTCCTTTGACTTCTGGAATATCATATTCCAAACCCTTCGATCCCTTAATGTAGAAGGTGCTAGATCTTGTGTTATCCTGATTTCATTTCCACAATACTTGAATTATTTCTTTCTAGCTGCTTGTAATATTTTCTCCTTGAGCAGGGAATTCTGGAATTCGGCCACAATGTTCCTAGGAGTTTCTCTTTTTGGATCTCTTTCAGGCGGTGATCTGTGGATTCTCTGAATACTTATTTTGCCCTCTGGTTCTAAAATCTCAGGGCAGTTTTCCTTGATAATTTCATGAAAGATGATGTCTAGGCTCTTTTTTTGATCATGGCTTTCAGGTAGTCCCATAATTTTTAAATTGTCTCTCCTGGATCTATTTTCCAGGTCAGTTGTTTTTCCAATGAGATGTTTCACATTATCTTCCATTTTTTTCATTCTTTTGGTTTTGTTTTGTGATTTCTTGGTTTCTCAAAAAGTCATTGGCCTCTATCTGTTCTATTCTAATTTTGAAAGAACTGTTTTCTTCAGTGAGCTTTTGAACCTCCTTTTCCATTTGGCTAATTCTGCTTTTGAAAGCATTCTTCTCCTCATTGGCTTTTTGAACCTCTTTTGCCAATTGAGTTAGCCTATTTTTAAAGGTGTTATTTTCTTCAGCATTTTTTTGGGTCTCCTTTAGCAAAGTGTTGACCTGCTTTTCATGCTTTTCTCTTATCTCTCTCATTTCTCTTCCCAGTTTTTCCTCCACCTCTCTTACTTGATTTTCAAAATCCTTTTTGAGCTCTTCCATGGCCTGAACCCATCGAATGGGCTGGGATACAGAAGCCTTGACTTCTGTGTCTTTCCCTGATGGTAAGCATTGTTCTTCCTCATCAGAAAGGAAGGGAGGAAATATCTGTTCACCAAGAAAGTAACCTTCTATAGTCTTATTTTTTTTCCCCTTTTCTGGGCATTTTCCCAGCCAGTGACTTGTCTTCTGATTGTCTTTTCCACCCCCACTTTGCCTCCAGATCCTCCCAGCCAGTGCTTGGGGTCTGAGATTCAAATGCTGCTCCCCAGCCTCAGGGATTTCAGTGGGGTGGGGGTGCTATTTAGTGTGAGATTAAGTTCAGCTGCTCTGGTAGGGGCAGGGCCGCCACTCAGGGCTCAGTTCCCTCAGGGGACTTATGCAGAGACCTTCAACAATGGATCCCGGCTCCTGCCTGCTTGGGGAGCCCTGGTCTGCTGCTGCCTCTGCTGCTGCCTCCCGAGGGTGCCTGAGTTATGGGGATCCCCGCTCCCCTCTCCTCGAGCCAAAAAGACTCTCTCACTCACCCCCCTGTGCCTGTGGGTGGAGGGACCTGTGTGGCTACTGGAGATTCTGTCCTTGATGCCTGCTTGGATCTGCTCCTCTTGGCTCCGCATAGCCAAGGCAGGGCTGGGCTCTGCTCCAGATCTGGTGTGCGAGGGATCTTTTGCGTCAGGTTTTCAGGGCTCTCTGGAACAGAAATCTTGTCTGCTCTGTTGTTCTGTGGCTTCTGCTGCTCCAGAATTTGTTGGGAGTTCTTCTTTACAGATATTTTATGGGCTGTGGGTTCGGAGCTAGCATACGTGTGTCTTTCTACTCCTCCATCTTGGCTCCTCCCCCACTACTTGACTTTCTAACTCTTTGTAAAGGTAGTATTTTGCTTCCAGTGTGGATGGGGGTGGGGATGAGTGTACTGTCCCAGGATTCAAGGTTTTTGTATCAGCCCCTTGATCCACCACCATCTGTGGGCCCAGAGCTCTAGAAGCAGCCTTAGCCACCTCAACTGCCCCTTGTTGGGGCTGGACCGTGCCCCTCCCCCACCTAAGTCCAACAGAGACTTCTCATTCTGTCTTTGTAATTTGTGGGCCAAAAAGTCTGGAAACCACCGTAGCTGCCAGCAATTCAATCCACTGGGGCCTGCTCTGGCCCTATCTGTGCAGGTACCCTGCTGGACTGCACTCTACTCCCAACCCAGTGTTATATACCCTTCTTGTCAACCTTCCAGGCTGTCTTGGGCTAGAGATTTATCTGTCATTTTGTGGGTTCTGTAGCTCTAGAATCTGTTTAAACTCATTTTTATAGGTATTTGGATGGTTTTGGAGTGGAGTTCAAGCAAGTCTCTGCTTTCACTCCACCATCTTGGCTCCACCTCTTCAAATTGTTTTTAGAAGTCATTTGTATTCCAGTGATTCTTTAGCAGCTGAAACTTTCCTATACTAAATGTTAACGTCTTCAATTCTATTTGTTAATCTCATATTTACCCACAGGTTAATATAGTTTCAATGAAAAGGATAATAATACTGTAATTCCATAAGTATGTAACTGTCCTTTGGGAATATTTTATGTCCTTGCATTGCTGTGAAGGGCCAGGTTTATTAGAAACAGTCCACACTGTGGCTGTTACTGTGTACAATGTTCATCAGTTCACATAAATCATTCCAAATTTTTCTGAAGTCTCCCTGTAGCAGACTATAGCACAATAGTATTCCATTACATTCATATATCACAACTTGTTCAGTCATTCCCCAGTTGATGGGTATCCCCTCAATTTCCAGTTCTTGGCCACCACAAAAAGAGCTACTATAAATATTTTCCAAGTCCATCTCTTTAACATTAATATTCCCCCAGTGAAAGAATTCAAACATGAGGCTTTAAATCTAACAGGACAGTAATTCACCTCTTGGTGCCCTCAGGCAACTTCTAAGCCTGCAAGTTTCAGAGAAAGTACTGACATGCATCAGAAAAGGAGGTTCCTCACTAGCCACTTCTCATACATAAGGAATCACAGCATACAGAGACAGCTAAGTGATATACTGGATAAAGCTCTAGTCCTGGACCCAGGAAAACTTGAGTTTAAATCCAGCCTTACATACTTACTTTACTGTATGACCTGGGCCAGTCACTTAACCCTGATTGCCTCAAGAAAACCTTGGTATTCCATGATGTCCAAAAAATTGAGCTTAGAAAACAAGCAAGGCTCAAACAGCAGGGATAACCCTGAAGTTACCCTGCACCTCTAAGTAGGTTGCAGCATTTTACTAAGGATATTCTGTATGTGAGAAGTGTTGACACAGATGTGAAATACAAAAATGATGAGGAAAAGAAGAGAGTCAGTCACATACTGAGGAGAGAAAAGAAGTGACATAGACTAGATGTGAGCCCAGCTCCTCTGACCCTGGAGCTGCTGTTTTTTTGGTGGGGTTTGCTGCTGTGCTTTGATGCAGATTATGCTTCTATCTCAGCAAGAAGAAGGAAAAGCATCACATTTAGTAAAGAGCAATTTAATATTCTTCCCTCATTTGACTTTGTCCCTTCCCGAAAATGTCTACTTCTAGTTACTCCCTTCTCCCATTGGCCCTCCCTTCTGTCATCCCCCTCATCCCACTAGTCCTCTCCTCCCCTACTTTCCTATAGTGTAAGATAGATTTTCATACCAAATTGAGTGAGCATGCTATTCTCTCCTGAAGCCATATGTGAAGAGGGTAGGCTTCACTTTTCCCTTCTCCCCTTCTCGCTTTTCTCCTCCATTGAACAAGATTTTTCTTATCTTTTTTTATGAGTTATAGCCTGCCCCATTCCATTTCTCCCTTTCTCCTCCCAGTATTTTCCTCCCTCACCCCTTAATTTATTTTATTTTATTTTATTTTTTTGTGGATATCATCTCTTCTGATTCAACACAACTTGTACTCTGTGTGTGTGTGTGTGTGTGTGTGTGTGTGTGTGTACATTACCTCCACCTACCCAAATACTGAGAAAAGTCTCAAGAGTTACAAATATTTTCTTTCCATGTAGGAATGTAAACAGTTCAGCTTTAGAATGTCTTTTATGATTTTTCTTTCCTGTTTACCTTTTCATGTTTCTTTTGATTCTTGTGTGGGAAAGTCAAATCTTCTCTTCAGTTCTGGTCTTTTCATCATGAATGCTTAAAAGTCCTCTATATCATTGAATGACCATTTATTCCCTTGCAGTATTATACTCAGTCTTGCTGGGTAGGCAATTCTTGATTTTAATCCCAGTTCCTTTAACTTCTGGAATATCCTCTTCCAAGCTCCTCAGTCCCTTAATGTTGAAGCTGCCAGATCCTATGTTATCCTGATTGTACTTCCACAGTACTTGAATTGTTTCTTTCTAGCTGCTTTCAATATTTTCTCCTTGACCTGAGAACTCTGAAATTTGGCCACAATATTCCTAGGAGTTTCTCTTTTCAGGTCTCTTTCAGGAGGTGATTGGTGGATTCTTTCAATATTTATTTTGCCCTCTGGTTCTAGAATATTAGGACAGTTTTCCTTGATAATGTCTTTTTTTGATCAAGGCTTTCAAGTAGTCCCATAATTTTAAAATTGCCTCTCCTAGATCAATTTTCCAGGTCAGTTGTTTTTCCAATGAGATGTTTCACGTTATCTTCTATTTTTTCAAATTTTTGGTTTTGTTTTTTAACTGCTTGGTTTATCTCATAATTATTCATTTCCCTGAAATCAATTCTCTCTTTCAAAGAACTATTTTGTTCAGTGAGCTTTTGAACCTTCTTCTTCATTTAGCTAATTGTGCTTTTTAAAGCCTCTTTCTCCTCATTGGCTTTTTGGACTTCTTTTTCCAATTGAGTTAGCTTCTTTTTAAAGGTGTTATTTTCCTCAGCATTTTTTTGGTTCTCCTTTAGCAAGCTGCTAACTCACTTTTCAAGCTCTTCTATTGCCTGAGTCCAATTTAAGTTCACTTTGGAGGCACTGGAGGCAGGGATCTTGACTTCCTGTGACAGTATGCCTTTTTCTTCCTCATCTGAAAGGGTGGGAGGAGACACCTGTTCATCAAGAAAGTAACCTTCTATGGTCTTGGTTTTTTTCCCTTTTTTGGGCATTTTCCCAGACAGTTACTTGACTTCTGAATCCTTTGTCAAGAGGATGGTCCTATTGCCCCTCCTCTCCCAAAGGCTGAGATTGGACTCAGCTGTTCAATTCCCCAGGGCTTTGGGTGGGAGTGAGGCTGTCACTCAGGGCTGAGGTTTAGATCAGCTGCTCCCTACCCCCAGAGGCTTTAAGTTGATCTGCCTGGACAATGGACCCAGGTTGCTTCCAGGCCACAATAGCTACCTGTAGGCTGTAGCTGCTGTTGCTGTCATGGCCTGGGGCTATTGCTCCCATTCCCCTCTCGCCTGCTGGGAAAGCCCTCCCACACTGACCTTTGGAGCTTTCTTTGTTGCTTGTGGGTTGAGGTATCTGGGACCCTCCCTGCCAAGAACTCTGCCCCAGAGGTCTGTTAGGGTCCTATTCCTCCCAGTGCAGCATGGCCAGGGCTGGGCTCTGCTCTGCTCAGCATTCCATGAGATAGACTTTTCCTGTTGGCCTTCCAGCTTACCTTTGGCTGGAAACCTCTTTTGCTCTGTTGTTCTGTGGCTTCTGCTGCTCTAGAATTTGTTGAGAGTCATTTTTTACAGGTATTTTGTAGGCTGTGGGGGAAGCACTAGAGTATATGCATCTTTCTACTTCAACATCTTGACTCTGCCCCCCACAACTTAATATTCTTATTAGAGAATTTGAAAAGAATTTATATCTGACATAGAAGATAGAGAACTTTTCAACCACCTCCATATTCCTGAGTCTGTAACATAGGTTTGGCTTCAAAACCAAAAAGCCAGACAACTCACATAACAGGGAAAAAATGGGCTACTCTGGCTTCCATCAGCTGAAGTAGATAGATGGGCCTGGGAAATTCATCTCCAAGTTAAATACTTGAGGAAGACCTCTCTGTGAATGACTTATGACCACCAACTGCAAGCAGGTCCTCTTTATGGGCATGGACAAATGAGCCTGGTCATGGGATTGAATGAAGGACTACCAACTCCACAGAGAGAATAACTACAGTGTTAACCCCAGAGTCTTCCTCCACACAAGGTTGTCACTTAGGCTCCTTCCCAAACATAAGACTTTCAGCCTTCTATCTTCTTCAGGTTGGTATTCCAAAAAATTCCAGCTAGAGCGTTTCTTCATGGGCCCTGCAGCAGTCAGTCCACTATGGTATGTTCATCCCCTTTAATGGAGGACCTGAAGGGCAGGTAGGTGGCTCGGCAGATACAGTACCAGTGCTGGAGTCAGAAGGACCCTGGACAAGTTACTTAACCCCAACTGCCTCAAAAATAAATAGAGGACCTGAACAATAGTGTTCACTGGGGCAATCCTGGACAACAGAACAGTTGTACTCATACTATCCCACATGGCCTTTTCCATCGGGACAGGAGCTGCTGCCACCAACACTGCTGTCCCATCATCCCACCTTTCAGGTACAACAACTGGACAGCTATTGGACAACAGATGTAAAAGAACATCTCAGCATCCATCATCACAGGGGTATCAAAGCCAGATACGACCCCCCCAAATGGTAAGGATGAAAGAGCAGCCAAATCCCTTCTCTTAAACAGCAAGAAAAACTGTAGACCACTAATCTATCCAACATAATTGGACTGCTTAGGTCTTCATTGCTTCTCCCAAGATCTGGCTATCCCACTTCTTCCCCTCAGTGAGATCTGGTTGACACACTTGGTACTGGAGTCCAGCAGCTGAGTAGTCCAGATGGCTTACCAGATGACCTCAATGGTGACTTCTTGAGTCATCATGGGGAATAAGGATCTTTGCCATCATGTGACAGACACTGTAATAAAAGCCTTTATATGGTTTGTCCATAAGGGTTAGGTGCGGTCTGAAGGTGCTCGAGCACGTTCAAGTCTAAGGGCTTTGTCTACTTTAATTTTGTCTGTATGTCTAGTTTTTGTTCTGTAGGATCCATATTTAATTCAAAGTTATCTCGGGGCTTTACTAACAATCACAACAAAACAAAAATACCAGGCTTTAAACTACCACTAGGGTGAGTAACCACTCAGCACCCGTAGGCAACTCTCCAAAACTACAAATTTCAGAGAAAGGGTTGACCTTCTTCTGGAGAAGTGGCTCCTCCCTAGGAGCTCATCATACCTAAGAAATCACAGTTCTCAGACTTCCATTCCAAAAGAAATAAAAGACCGACATGGTAGTCATCTCTTCATTCTCAATAGCCAAGGATACTTTCAAGGTATTGGGAAAAATGTGCTTATGTGTGTCTTCATCCTTCATTGCTGAAGAAGACCATGCCATCAGAGAAATAATGGCATGACTTGCACTTGACTTTGTTTTGAGTGAGGGAGGGCTGTGTAAGTCACCTGTTTCACTTCTCCTCCAGAGCCATCTGAATCCAGTGACCAGATATTCATCAGAATGACTAGAAATGATCCAGGATGAGATAACTGGGGTTAAGTAATTTGCCCAAGGTCACACAGCTAGTGAGTGTCAAGTGTCTGATGTGAGATTTGAACTCAGGTCCTCCTGACTCATACACTGATGCTCTATCCACTACACCACCTAGCTGCCCTTTTGGGAAAAATAGATACAGAGAAAATGGGACCTGAAAATAAAATGAATAAGAATTGTTTTGGCAGTTCATTACTTTGCTTGTTTTTTTTTTAATTCAATGTTATTTTATTTTCTGTTCCAAGTTCTCTGTCTCTAAATTTCCCTCCCCATATTGAGAAAGCAAGAAAAAGAAAACTCATTATAAATATGTATAGTCCTGTGAAACAAAGTCCCTCATTAGCTATGCTCATCACCCACCCACCCCAAAACAAAAGAAAGAGAAGAAAATAAGTTCTAATCTTCACTCTGAGTCTGTCAGTTCTGTGTCCGTCTGGAGGTAGATAGCATTTTTCATCCTTTGGAATTGTTTTTGGTCATTGTGTTGATCAGAGTTACTAAGTACTTGGAAATGTGTTTTGCATGACTATACATGTATAATCTGTGTCAAATTGCTTGACTTCTCAGTGGGGGGAGAGGGAGAGAACTTGGAACTAAAAATTTGAAAATAAAGAATATTAAAATTGTTTTTTTTACATATAATTAGGAAAATATCAAATTAAAAATCTATTTTACTTTCAAAGAGTTACAAAGTCTTTCAGAGTTGTCTCTATGATACCGTTATTACTGTATAAAACATTCTCCTGCTTCTGCTCACTTCACTTTGCATCATTTTGAGTCTTCCCAAGTTTCTCTAACATCATCCCCTTCATCACTTCTTATAACACAGCAGTATTCCATCATGTTGAGGTGTATGGAACATGTACAGTGTTAAGGGAAGACTAGCACCTCTGTGGTGAGGTCTTGCTGAGCTCTTTTCAGGGCTGTACATCCACCTTTGGTGTCCACTTGTCAAACAACTCTCACAGCACACCCAGGCAAAACTGTCTCTGCAGATGGGTTAACTTGAGGGTAACTGACAAAGCCTCAAACCCTTTGGTGAATTAGAGGGATGTCTACCTCAAGCACCTGACGACGTCCCCCTTGGAATGGGAAGATAGGAACAATTTGTTCCATGGCTGTGAAAGCAGCTGAAGCACGTAGCTGTGGAGCTTGGTCAGACATCACAGGTGTCAAGGTCATCCACTGCATCCTGGGCCATTGCCAGTCATCCTGACTTTTGCCTTACTACTGGACTTCAATGACTCTGGAAGACAAAGTGAGGCTGACTACTTTGTGCAACTCTGCCTCACTTAACTCCTATTCACACTCAAGTCGAGACATCACCCCATAAAGTCATCCCTTCTCTTGGAAAAGGAAGGATAGACAACAGCATTCCATCACATTCATATACTGTGATTTGTTCAGTCATTCCCCGATTCTTGGGTTCTGTCCTCGGTTTCCAATTCTTTGCTGTCACAAAAAGAGTGATTATACGTATTTTTTGTCTCTTTCTTGGATGTCTTTGGGGAATGAAACTGAAATGTTTTAAAAAGAAGAGAGATAGGTACTCTCAAGAAAAGACTTGGGTGGTCTGGAATAGATTGTCCACAGTGTAAGGAGCCTCACAAAGACCGTTACAGTTGGGAATGTCTAGGAGGGTAGAGCATGGATTCATGGCTGAGCTCTGCCAAGATTACTAGCTATATGACCGAAGAGCCTCAATATCCTCATCTGTAAAATGGGGGGTTGTGGGGAAGGGAGGTATGCTAAATGATCTCTAAGATCCCTTTCAACTCTGACATTTTATAATTTTTCAGTGAAAAATATTAAAACTTTTTTGTCTGGATGTTGTCATGTATGAATTGGACTTTTAAAAGGACGTGATAAATTGTTAAATATTTAATGAGGTATGTTTTGTTATAAAGCAGATAATATATAACAGCAAACCTTCATTTGAAATTCTTAGTTATTATGAAAGTGTAAAGAATGGTTTAAAGATATAGCTTCAATATGTTAATGATGAGACAACTAAATCTGAAGCCTCAGAACATAGCTAATTTTAATTTATAAGTCAAGGATAAATGAAATGATAATTGTCAGGGAAACATCAGGAAAGATATTCAAGTCCTAAGTGGTTGCTAGCGAAATTTTGCTATTTAAGGTAAAAATTCCTGGGACTGTAATTTACTATTGTTTTGAGCTCTGATTACAGGGATAGTTACCTGAATTATCATGAAGCCAATAGTAGAAAATGACATGTGCTGCAGTCTGGGAACTGCTAAAGATGGATGTCTGTGCCTGAGAAAAGTTTTGGGGACGACGTCAGACATGGCCTAGGTAGGAACCTGCTGATTCTATTTCCCCATTGCGCTATCTCCTTTCTGGAAAGGAAGACTCCCACCTGCTTAATCCTGAGTGTTGATTTTTAACATCCTGTGAATACATGATTGGCTGTCTGATATGAATCATGCCTAGAATCAAACAGAGTTAAGGGATTTTTTCCTCCTATTGTGACATATAATGTTGTTACAACTGTCCCTCTTTTTCCTTTTATAACAAATTTCTATAATCAAGATGTTTTATAAGTGCAATCCTAAATCTATTAAATAATATATTGATAACGGAACATCTCTGACTTACTAGAAACATCATACAATCTTAACATATATTTGTGGTTAAATTATGATATAGGGATAATATACTCCTAAGGGAAAAATGATTAAACAAAATAATAAGGCAAAGATGTAATGAAGAAGTTTTCTAAATAAATGGAGTAGTAAATTTGAGAAAGTAACAGAATTGGACTGTTTTCTCTAAGAACTGTATACCGGTGTATGTGATTGGCATTCAAATTTATCTATCATGGAAATTCAGACTTTTAGTATGTTTTAGTAATAAGTTCTCAAAATTGGATTAAGGATTTATTAATTAAGGAGAAAGGATTTTACACATAAATTATATTGGTAATGATAAAGAAAGCAAAATTATTTTCCCATTTTTATAGTATCTGTCTGATAATTTGAAAAGGCAGAAGAGAAGGCCATAAATGAGCTTCCTAGGAAAAAAACACCAGGACAAGATGGATTTAAAAGTTAATTTTATTAAACATTTAAAGATCAACTAATTCCAATATTAAATAAATTATTTAGAATAATAAGCAATGAAGGGATCCTACCAAAATCCTTTTATGAAACAAATATAATATTGAAACCTAAAACCAGGAAGAGACAAAACAGAGAAAGAAAATTATAGACTAATTTCATTAATGAATATGGATGCAAAAATCCTAAATAAAATACTAGCTGAAAAGTTACAGCAAAATCATATGATTATATCAACAGATGCAGGAAAAGCTTTTGATAAGAATAAACACTCATTTCTATTTTTAAAAACTGAAAATATGGGTATAAATGGGTTTTCCCTTAAATTAATAAAAAGCTTCTTTATCTAAAATGATTAGCAAACATTATTTGTAATGGGGATAAGCTAGAATCCTTCCTAGTAAGATCAGGTGTAAAACAAGGATGCCTACTGTCACCAATGTTATTCAATATTGTATTGGAAATCCTAGTAATAGTAATAAGAGAAGAAAAATAAATAGAAGAAATCAAAATAGAGAATGAGGTAGTAAAACTTCTCTTTTTGCAGGCATTATGATAATATACTTGGAAAACCCCAAAGACAACTAAAACGTCAGTTGAAATAATTAATAATTTGATACATCACTAAGATTGCATGAAGAGGTAGTAAGAGATGCCTCATTTAAAATGACTCTAGACCATATAAAATACCTAGAAGTACATCTGCCAAAACAAACCCAGGAACTATAGAAGATTTAAATAATTGGAGAAATATAAATTATTCATGGATAGGCAAGACCAATATAATAAAAATGAACAAAAAGTTAAGAGTAACAAAGGAACTAATAAAAAAATGTAAAGGAGGGAAATTTAGTAGTATCAGATCTTAAACTGTATCATAAGGCAGGAATTACCAAAACTTATCTACTGCTGGCTAAGAAATAGTAAAGTAGCTCATAAATTTTTTTTAAAAAAATTCTTATTTCGGGTATAGAATTTAAATAAGGATAGAAACAACAAATGGCATATGAACTGAAATTTTCTGAAGTTTCAGTATTGGAGAACCAAATTTAAGTCATTGTACTAAATTATATTAAGTCAGAATTATTGAACAGGTAGGGGCAATTAAGGACTGTGTCTATTGAACTGCTGAATCCTCCCCAAGTCAACAGAAAGTAGTCCAGAATTGGAGGTGGGACCAATGCTCCCCAAGGCATGACGACTTGTGCCATTTGACTTGTTAAACAAAACAAGTCTGTAACTGGGAGAAGAATACTCAAGGATACACCAAAGCAAGACCTATTCTTAGTAATGGAACAGAAAGAACTTCTATCCTCATGGTCTATAAAAACAAACTAACATGGACATATTTTAACTGTACTTTAACCTGGACATGTCATCTCTTTTTCTGCCTTTCTTTGTATCCCCAGGATGACACAGAGGCACCTGATAAATACGGTTTGACTCAGGGAAGAAAAGAGAATGGGAGACAAAAGCTAGACATTCAGACGTACCCAGAGTACAATTTGGGTATCCTTGAAATATTAATGAGAAAGAATTCCCATTCAGCTCACTGAGAGGATCCTCTATGAAAAATTTACAGGAAAAAAGCCAAAAATCATATAGGAGGAGAAGGCCCAAAGGGGTTTGCCATCTGTAGCAGCACAGGCTGCACTCACACTGATGAAATCACAGATCTATATCTGTACCTAAGGAAGAAAGTTCTCCTTAGTTAATCCTACTTATCAGACTTGGGATGTTCACTGGCAAATTCGCCTTCCAGCTCAGTAGCAATGGTATGCAAATGTCCTATTATTAAAAATACCCCAAATAACTAATAATTAGAAAAATACAAATGAAAGCAACTCTGAGATTCCATCTCATACACCCTCATATTGGCAACACTGACACAAAAAGAAAATGGCAGTATTGGAGGGGCAGTGGTAAAAGAGGCACATTAATGCACTCTTGGTGGAACTATAAATTCATCCAGCCAAAAATGGAACTCTGCTCCAAAAGTTAATAAATGTTACATATCCTTTGACAAAGCTACGCACTACTAGCCCAAAAGAAATCAAAGAGAGAGGAAAAGGACCCATGTATGCAAAAGAATTTATAGTAGCTCTTTTTGTAGTGGAAAAGAATTGGAAACTAAGGTGTTGCCTATGAATTGGGGAAATGGCTGAACAAATTATGTTATGTAGTAATAATAAGCTAGCATTCATACACTACTTTAAGATTTGCAAATGCTTCATATACAAGATTTCATTTTATAATTGTACATAAATAATGTGCATTAAGAAATAATGAACTTTTTCACAACGGGTTTGCCTGCAGAACACAAGATGTGAAAGTCATGGCTAAACCTCCACAAAAAAGGGCAAGGAAAGGATTCGCATTAACATTGTTGTCACTGGACACATAGACTCTGGCAAGTCCAGCACTACTGGCCACCTCATCTACAGATGTGGCAGAATTGATAAGAGAACCATTGAGAAGTTCGAGAAGAAGGTTTCTGAGATGGGAAAGGGCTCCTTCAAATATACTTGAATCTTGGATAAGTTGAAGGCTAAACATGAGTGTGGTATCACTATTGATATCTCCCTGTGAAAATTTGAGACCAGCTAATACTATGTGAACATTACTGATGCTCTCGGACACAGAGACTCTATCAAGAACATGATTACAGGAGCATCTCAAGTGGATTGTGCCATACCTATTGTTGTTGCTGATGTTAGTGAATTTGAAGCTGGTATCTCAAAAAATGCACAGACCTGTGAGCAAGCCCTTCTGGCCTACACACTAGGTGTAAAACAACTGATTTTTGGTGTAAACAAAATGGATTTCACCAAGCCCCACTATAGCCAGAAGAGATATGAGGAAATTGACAAGGAAGTCAGTACCTATATTAAGAAAATTGGCTACAACCCTGACACAGTAGCTTTTGTGCCAATTTCACATTGAAATGGTGAAAACATGTTGAAGCCAAACTCTTATATGCCTTGATTCAAGGGATCGAAAGTCACTCATAAGGATGGCAATACTAATAGAACTACACTGCTTGAAGCTTTGTATTGCATCCTGCCACCAACTCGTCCAGCTGACAAGCCCTTAGTCTACCCCTCCAAGATGTCTACAAGATTGATAGTATTGGTACTGTACCTGTTGGCGAGTGGAATCTGATGTTCTAAAACCAGGCATGGTGGTTACCTTTGCCCTAGTCAAAGTTACAATTGAAGTAAATTCTGTTGAAATGCACCAGGAAGCTTAGAGTGAGGCTCTGTCAGAGGATAACATTGATTTCAATGTCAAGGATGCATCTGTCAAAGAAGTCCACTGTGGTAATGTGGCTGGTGATAGCAAGAATGACCCACCTATGGAAGCAGCTAGCTTGACTGCATAGACTGTTATCCTGAACCATCCGGGCCAAGTCTATGCACCTGTTCTGGATTGACACACTGCACACATTGTTTGTAAGTTTGCTGAACTGAAGGACAAGATTGATCATTGTTCTGGTAAGAACCTGGAATATGGCTCTAAATTTCTGAAAGCTGGTGATGCTTCCATCTTTGACACAGTTGCAGGCAAGCCCACGAATGTGGAGAGCTTCTCTGATTATCTTCCTCTGGGTCATGTAAGAGACAGATTGTTGCAGTTGGTGTCATTAAGGCAGTTGACAAGAAGGCGGAAGCTGGCAAGGTCACAAAATCTGCCCAGAAGGCTAAATGAATATTCTGTACAACACTACCCCAGTCTTAACCAGTGGTGGAAGAAGGGTCTCCGAACTGTTTGTCTCAATTGGCCACTTAAGTTTAATAGTAAAAGACTAGTTAATAATTACAATACATCTTAGATGCTTCAAAAGAAAAGGAATGTTTTGGTGGACCATTTGTTTTGTGGCAGTTTTAAGTTCTTAGTTTTTAAAATCAATAATTTTTAAGTGGAAATAACGACCAAAAATCTGTCACAGAATTTTGAGACCATTAAAACAATTTAATGCAGAAGAAAAAAGAAAAAAAGAAATCATGAAAGGGACAACATTGCAAAAACAGCAACTTTAAAAGAACTCTAATCAGCAATGACCAACCACAATTCCAGAAGACTCATGGTGAAACATGCTATTTACTGTCAGAGAAGTCATAGACTCAGAGTGCATAATGAGACAAAATTTTTGGACATAACCAATTCAAGAATTTGTGTTACTCAGCCATGAATATTTGTTACAGGGGTTGGTGCTGTGGACAGAATGCTGGACCTGGAATCTGGAAGACCTAAGTTCAAATCCAGACTCAGATATTTAGCTGGGTGACCCTGAGCAAGTCACTTAATATCTGTCTGCTTCAGTTTCCTCAACTATAAAACGACAGTAATATTAGCACCTTCCTCACAGAGTTGGTGTGAGGATAAAATAAAATGGGAATATTTGTAAGACACTTTGCAAACCTTAACATGCTATGGTAAATGATCACTATTGTATTTTTCCAATGGGAGGAGGTGGGAGAAAAAATAGATTTTTCTTACTTGAAAAGGTTAAATTAAAAAAAATAATGAGCTATTACTACTATACTGGGTTATCTCAATATCCTAGGTAATAAGTCTGTAGGTTTTGTTTTGATTTGGTTTGGCTTTCCCAATTTAAAGAAGCAGAAAAGAACCCTGTAATCTCTACAGAAACTTTCATTTTTAGCATAAAAAGACCTAGAGAAACAAGTCTGAATAAACATGCCTGTTAATGCCAGCCAAGGACATTTGGGAGAAATCCAGTCACTGCTGCAGTCTTGAATTAGGCAAAAAATAAGACAAAACAAAAAACAAGCAACTCTGTGCCAAGATTCTTGGTTCAAAATATTTTGCATGAAATTTAGGTAAGTAACATCAGAGGGCATCATGTGCCATATAATACAGTAAAGTAATCATCTTATTTGCTTTGATCATATTCACACTGTTTTCCCCTGCTGTAAAGGAAGAGAAATTTAAACACAGCCAATGCTACAGAAGTCTTCAAATATTCAATGGTATTTTAAATCTCATCAGTCCTAATTATACTGGGATGTGGGGGTGGGAGGAAAGGAGCATTGGTAAATCACTGCTCAGAAACTGACTGCTAAGGTACCACCCTAATATATAGTTCCCAGGATAGGTCAAAGGCAAAATAGTGAAGTAGGAGGCATTTTATCCTGAATATCCTAATCCATGCCCTCTTTTAAAAAAAATTCTTATGAAATGTATCTTATTTTTAATTTATGCAATAAAACAAGCATTTCCATGACATAATCTAATAATTATACTAAAAATGTGATTGCCCTTTCTCTTCAAAGATCCACTTTCTCTCCCTTCCCTTTCCCTCTCTTAAGATGGCAAACAAAACAAAATGTGCTATAAACAAATTTCCACATTGGCCATGTCCCAAAAAAAGAGTCTTGATCTGGATTCTGAGTCCATCATCTCTCTGTCAGCAGGTGGTAACATGTTGATCACAAATCCTCTTCAATTATAGTGAGCTATTACATTCACTAGAGTTCCCAAGTCTTTCAAATTTGTTTGACTATTGTCATTGTATAGTATGTACATCTACCTGTCTGTACATCTATATCTACATTGTCATAAGGCCTCATTGACAGCCATCTCACTACTTCCAAAGGTAGCCCATTTCACTTTGGGGACAACATCAGTCCTAAGCTTTTTCCTTATATTGATTTGAAATCTGCCCTTAGAACTCCCACAGTTCCTCCTAGTACTATCCTCTGGAGTCAATCAAAACAAATATAATGCCTGTTAGCCATCGAATCTTCCTGAACCCCAAGACTATATGTAGGAAAGCTTTCCATACTCAAGATTCCTCAGGTTTTATCATTTCTAACTTATTCCCATATCCCCCATTTAATAACAATAACTTTCTTTTTTCAGTTCAGACCCAGGAGCTCTGAATCTCTTGTATTCATAAGATCACCTCCAAAGTTGCACATGCTTATTTCTGAAAACATACTAATTCACCTAAGATCAGGAAATAACAAACATAAGAAGCAGAAAAGGCACACAGGGGCTCAGATATAAGCATGCCTAGTTGGTCCCCTTGCTATATGACAGCTGGGGTGGAAAGGGCCAACCCTTTTCTACCCCTCACTGAAAATCTTAAAGTTAGATGGTGCCACCTAGCATGGAGGTGTAAGATAGTGCTGGAAGGAAGCTGTTTCTTCTTTTAAGTGACATTAACACCCCTCCTTTTTGCTACTGGGGTGGGGAGGAGATGGGGAAGGTCTACAGATGATTCAAAATGTGTCACTCATACTAAAACACCAAGTCATTTCAGCATGGGGTGGGGGAAGGGCTCAAGGGTGGTCATCACATGACTGGAAGCAGTTCTCCCAAATAGAAACCATAAGGGAAGCTGAACATACTCCAAAGAATGGTCTCTATAGGCCAATTCAACCTCTGCTGTGGAGATAAATTCAAACTTCTGATTCTTGTTTGATAGTGGATTATGACACAGAAACTGAAAGCAATTTCCTTACTGAATGAAGTAATCAATAAATATTAAATGCATGTGTTAGTGGTAGATGTCATCCTGAAAAGGGCAATTCCAAGTGGGGATCACAAATATAGCAATCTCCCCAAGAGTTCCTGAATGGCATGGAAAGAGTTTTGAATTAAAAGAACTTTGTACCTACAAGTTCTTTTGTTGGAGCTGGAACTCAACTTTCCGGCTGTTCTGGGAGTGACTACAAATATTGACCAGACTGTAAAGCAGGGGTGGGGAAACTTTTCCTTATAGGATCACTTACCTAATACAAAAAAAAGAAAAAGAAAAAAAAGTCAGTGAAGCTTATCTAGTGTCAACGAAGTGAACTGGTCCCTAACCTGTGGGTGGGTGGAACTGAATTGAGTAAGTTAGAGACATGAGAGTAAGGAATCAAACTGAAGTTTAATTTCAAAGTGAAGGAAATAGGGAGCGGAGCTAAGACGGCAGAGGAAAAGTAGGGACTTGATTGAGCTCTCCTCTAAGCCCCTCCAAATACCTGTAAAAATGACTCTAAACAGATTCTAAAGCAGCAGAACCCACAAACTGAGAGAAACGAAAAATGCAAGCAGGGAAACGTGCCAGAGCCCCCTCCCCTATTGCAGTTTGGGGTTGCTGGTACCCTTGAAATGTCTGGGTACAGGGCAGCATCTACTTCAAATGAATTCAGGAACTCAAACCTTCCTTCCAGACAAAGTTTATTGTAATGCCAATAGTGGGGGTGAGACTTTTAGGGAGTCTGCAATATAATGAGGGTGAGACTGATGCTTGCCTACAAAAAAGGTTTGTGAAAGGAAATCTGGGTGGGATTAAAGAGTTGTATGGGGCCAGTGAAAGCATTGTCAAGTTAATTAAGTGACCTAGGTTGGGTAGGATGGGTCAGATGCCTTGGACTGAGATGCCAGTGATCTGGGCTACAGAAATGTATGGAAAAATTCAGGGACTGGGCTGCTTTCAAAGACATGGTCTTCTCCTTTTAGGGTTCCCATTCTCATCATATCATCCCTATTGGGGAACCTGTTTAAGTGTAGGCTAATCCCAGTACTTAAAACCATGGCTATACAGTGGACTGCAGCCCTGACAACAAGGGGCAACAATTCAGAAAGTAAAACAGCAAGGTGTCATCTTTTGCCAGCTGCTCAGAGGGGTGAAAGAGAGAGAAAGGGGACTTCCAGGTATGATGGAGATAACAGAGACCAGAGACCATTCTAAGCACAGATCCAGATATAACATGAATAGATCCTCCCAGCCTTTGGGGACTGCTAAAACAAGGGCAACAATGTGACAAGTTCAATTCAAGTCATGTTTTCATGATGCATCAGGTACTTGTCTGAGCTCAGAGAACACCTGGTGCTGGCCAAAGCAGTACAATAATTATATGAAACAATTCTGGAATTTTGTTGTCTCTGAGATCATCCAGAGGGCTAATGTAAAGGATTTCTGTTATGCCAAGCTTATGGCACAGCTCTCTGGAAAATAATATCTTAACACTACATAAAAGACAAATTTGGCTAAGGTTATCTTGTCAGAGGTGCATAAAATTCATTTTTTTTTTTTTTGAGAAAAAGGTTGAGTATGATCCATTTGTCATTCAGTTTTGGATTCAGACAGGTTATAGCATCCAGTGTGGGGTATTTCAGATAATCCATGTGCCTCATTTGTCACAAGCCCCTAACCAGGCCTAGTGATTCAACAAAATTGTATTTAGTAGTCACTTTGCTTTGGTGACTTTAGATAAATGAGGGGTTGGACTATGTAACTTCCCAGGTCCGTTTAAGTTCCCAAAGGTTCTATGATCAAAAACTCAGGATTCACTATGAAAGCAAAATGTTTAAACATGTCTAAAGCAAATAGTAAAAGAGTAGGAAAATGAATGTCAGCATATACACATTCTCTTCAGAGACTAGAGTCTCATTCCCAAACCAATGGTACAAAAAACAATCTCCCACAAAGCTGAACTTCTGACCATGTAAAAGACATGGCAATGCCCTTGTTGTAGCAGTCCCCAAAGGCTGGGAAAAATCTATTCGTGTTATATCTGGCTCTGTGCTTAGAACGTCCGCTCTGGTCTCTGTTATCTCCATCATACCAGGAAGTCCCCTTTGCCTCTCTTTCACCCCTCCTTAGACTGCTCTGAGCAGCTGGCAAAAGATGACACCTTGCTGTTCTACTTCCTGTACTGAGTGTGGCCACAGTCATATTTTCATAGGGCTTCCTTTCTTTTTGAAAATCTCCTTTACCCTCCCAATACAATCATCCTTTGCCACAAGCATGGAGTTTCATAGAAATTGAAGTACCAGAAACTTCAAGCAAACCTATTCTTGAAGCCTAGGGTCTCATAGGAGATGTAAAATTGAAAATTGATTTTGATTCTATTTTGCTAAGACTTAATCAAGCTAGATTTAATATGCCCTCTCCCAGTTCTTTCCCCAAGTCAATTTCACCCATCACCCACATTCCAAAGAAGATTTCTTTTTGTAATTATCTCCACCTTTGTAATTCTATCCATCACCCATTTTCCAGAGAAATTAGAACAACCTGAAAGGTCAAATCTCATCAATTTAAACTATTGGTAGTCATTCCCATCACCTGAAGATTACCCCCTTCACTTGAGAGTCTTTGTTTTATGACTGGAATCTTGGCTGGGGTTAGGAGATTTCAAATGAGGTAATCTCAATTGTGAATTAATTCTTGACTGTCCAAATCAGTCAGTACTTAAATTTATTCAGGCTATTTACTGAAAGGTCAAATACTGAAGCTGAAACTTAAATACTTTGGCCACATAATGAGAAGATGGGACTCACTGGAAAAGACTCTGCTTTGGGGAAAGACTAAAGACAAAAGGAAAACCAGACTGCAGAGGATGAAATAGATAGATGGTATCATAGAAACAATGAATGTAAACTTGGATAGACTTTGGAAAATAATGTTCCAAGGAGTCATGAAGTCTGACATGACTGAACAATTCTGACAATATCATTGATGGTGTTGTAATGAAATCTATAATTTTCATATTAATCAATATGTGTATAATGATTACATTATTTAGATTTATTGGAGCTTCTCTACTTTCCAGGGGACCCTGACCTGGAACCTGAGATTTCAACTGACATGCTGTAGCCGAAGTGATCAATCAGATCCCCTGACATACTAAGGATGCCTGAGCTTGTAATTGCCAAGTGAACCGAACTAGATGAACCATCACAAGGCTCAATGAACCTATCACCTAGGAGACTGTTCACCCAAGACCCAAGAATGCCTGTGTTGTGGTGCTGCCATTTGTGGTTTTCACACATAAAAACCCTATCCCTGCCATAATCAGGTGAGCCCTCCTTCTTAGGAAGGTGGGCTTAACTTGTAAGCCGTTTCCCTCACTTTGAAATTAAACGTTTGTTTGATTCCCATCTCTAGCCTGCTCTGTTCCACTCTAGCCATCCACACAGGCTAGAGGCCAGTTTGGTCTAGTTGACAATAGCCAATCAGAAGAAATCACATCTATGTTGCTTGATATTTTGCTTACCTTGGTTTTCTTGTTGTTTGGTCTTTTTAGGTGTGTCTGACTCTTCATGACCCCATTAGGGGTTTTCTTGGCAAAGATAATGCAGTTTGCCATTTTCTTCTCCAGCTCATTTTACAGATGAGGAAACCGAGGCAAATAGAATTGTGTTTTGTCCTGTGTCACACAGCTAGTATGTCTCAAAGGCCAGATTTGAACTTAGGAAGATGAGTCTTTCTGACTCCAGGCCTGGCATTCTATCCACACTTCTCCACCCAGCTGCACAGTTGCCTGGCTAATTGTTGTAATAAATGATCAGCCTTCACTCCAGGTCTTTTGAAATTGAAAAAAGCCACTGACCCCATTCATTGGTAATTGCCAGTCTTTAGTGGATCAGGCTAAGGATTTTGTCTCTCAGAATTTCTATGTCTACCGAATACAGGTCTCTTTCTTCTCAGATATGTCTATATTACCTTTACACCTCCTCCAAGAGTTTATAGTCCCTCAAAATTGTATATACCCAGTGTACAACTTTATAAAACCGTCATTAATTTGCATAAATGCAATCGCTTCCTCTAGGGCATTTCTATATATTTCTACATCTCCCTCCAACTCCTTGCCCCACAAAAAGATTTGCAGTTTCTGAAAACCACTTTTGAAAGTCTCTTTTGCATATACTTCCACCATAGGCAATTATCCCACTCCTTGACTCTCCGTCACTTCTGTCTTGCTTTTCTCCAAGTAGTGTAATTCATTCTACCTATGAGTAGGCAGTAGGGTGATTAAAAAAGATAATCCTTTGTGTTTATGTTGCCCAATTTATAAACTACTTATATATACAATGATTGTCTCATTTGGTCCTTACAAGTACTTAGTGAGGTACAGAAGGCAAAGAATTGTTATCTCCATATTACAGATGATAAAACTAAGGCTCAGAGAGTTTCTTGTCGAGTCACACAGCTGGTAAGTGACAAAGACAAGATTCAAACATGTCTTCTGACTTCTCACCAAAAGAGAAAGCTTAGACCAAAAAAGAAAAAAAGGATAAAAAGATGAGATAACAGAAGAGGCAGAAGGGAAAAGAAAAGGAATATAACGGGCTTTAAGGAAAGATTATTCAGATCATGTCCCTTCTCCAGCTTATAAATCATAAGCATTCACCATTGTTTACCGAATAAAGTAAAAATTATTGTCATTAAACCACTGATGATAGACTTTGTATCATATTCCCTACCTTTAGTTTTGGAAAGAAAGCTATATCCCAAAACAGTGACATTAATGAGAGTTGGCTTTCAATCCCAACACTTTGAGACCTTGGTCCAATGGCTTCATACCAGCCAGCATTAACAAACTGCTAATTTTGCTTTTGGCAACTTCAGTCTTCTTATTGACATTTGGACCACTCTCCCTATTTGTCTGGAATTAGGTTTCAAGCTGTGGGACTTAATAACTTTGAGCCAAAAGAGAAAGGCAAAGCGTTGGTGAGCCTTAGGCAAGGAAAATTTGAAAAATACTGCAATCTATTGGGAGATAACCTCAATACGCCCACATTACCTTTTTCTAATATACCTGTTTGAGTAAAGAGGCACATCTGAAAGAGTGGCCTTTATGGTTTATAATGTATAAAAGGCACAAAGTTGAAAATTCAATATAATTCTCTTCTAGAAAGGACCTTTCCTTCAGCAGAGTATAGGGAAATGCAGATAACCATTATGTTAAATTTAATATATTCTTCATGAAAAAGAAAGCTTTGTGTACTAGAGTTTCAATGTTTCACATAAAAACTTCTTTTACTGTTCTTTGTATATGGAAATATTCATGTTTTTTGTTGTTCAGAATAAAAACACTTTCCCTCATCAGAAAAACCTGGAAAAAAATTACATGGTAATTTTTTACCCCTCTCCTGGACTCCTGCAATATCCTACTGATCTCTCTGCCTTAACTCTCTCCCCATGCCAGTCCCCACAAGTCCACTCAGTTCTCAAACAGATCTTCCAAAAGTGCAGGTCTCACCAAGTCCCCTCCTATTCAATCAAGTCCAATACCTCCTTGTCATCTCAAGAATCAAATATAAAATCTACTATTTGTCTTTAAAACCCTTCTTAACCTAACCTGCCATCTACCTTGCTCCTCTTATTTACTCCTGTCTTCATGTATATCCAGGAGCACTGACCTTATTATTCCTCTAACAAGACATTCCATCTCACAATTCTATGCATTTTCGTTGACTGTTCCCCATGCCTTCAAATTCTCTCCTCCTTCTCTTCACCTTTTGGCTTCCTTCAAGTCCCAGCGAACATCTCCGCTTACACAAGAGCCTTTCCTGATCCCTTAATGCTAGTTCCTTCACCTGTGTTGATTCGCTCTAATTTATGCTGTCTTTGCCTTGTTGTATATAGTTATTTACACGTAGTCTTTCCTATCAGACTGTGAACTTCTTGAGAACAGAAGCTGGGTTTTGTTTTTGTTTTGTCTTTCTTTGTATCCCCAGAGATTAGCCCAGTGCCTGGAATGTAGTGGGTGCTTAATAAATGTTTAATGATCTGATTTAACAAGAATGTTGTCCTTTTTCAAAGAGGACCAGTGACATCACAAGATGATGTCTTGACTTGAGTGTGAATGGGATTTAAGTGAGGTAAAGTTGTACAAACTCACTCTCTTCCAGAGTCATCAAAATCCAAGGGCAAGGTAAAAGTTAAGACAATGGCCCAGCATGGAGGGAATGACCTTGGCATCTGTGATATCTGACCAAACTCTAAGTGTTCCAAAGTTGCCTTGATGTCCTTAGGAGCAATTGTTCTGGTCTGCCTATTCCAGTAGATCAAATATACTTGGGGTAGACATCTCCCTAACTCCCCAAGGGGTCTGAGACCTTGTCAATTGTGCTCAACCTGGTTTAGCCCATCTACAGAGCCAGTTTTACCAGGGTATGGTCACTGTGCATGCTACAGCTTCTTAGAGCCACAGATGACAATTGAGCACCAGGTGGACACCAAAAGTGATGGAGCAGCCCCAAAAAGGGCTCTGCAAGTCTTCACATCAGACGTGCTAGTTTTCCTTAAACCTCAGACACTAAAAAAAAAAGGCAAACAATAAATGGAAAACTAATAATGGCCCCAGAGGACAAATTATGAAATATATCTCCCTCCTTTCAGCAGAGAACATTAGAATGTGATATTTATATTTTGTCAGATGAGGCCAACATAACAGATGTTTTTCTTTGTTATAATAAAGAGTTCAATTCTTGGACAGAAAGGGGTATTTCCAGAAATAAGCATGATGCAGAAGCAATAGGCATCAATAAAAATTTGTTTTAAAGGTTCCTTTCCTCACTTTCCCCTCCCCGCCAAAAAAGGAAGAGAGGAAGGAAAAAAACTTCCCTGAGTACATCAGTATTCAGACCAAGAAGGCAATAAAAAATATTAATCTCTTACATTAAGGTAATTCTGTAGAGTTTTTAAAGTACTCTCTTGTCATTTGTCCTGTGTGTCTCCCAACTTAACTCTGCCCTGAGATTTCAGAAATCTTGAACAAGGAAAAGACTATCTTAAAATACAGTCTAAGCTAACCTTCTGGAACTAAGCAACCAAGTCCCTTTCTCATTCCCCCAGAACCACTTCCCAAGAGGAATCAATGGGATCTCTTCCAGAAATCCATACCAAGAATAGTGGAAAAGAATACCTCCCTTGGATAGATCTAGCACCAATCATGTCAAGTGGATGGGAAGGCAACAATGGAAACAAGAGTTAAATTTGGTTAAATCACCTCCTAATCCATTCACCCAATCAAAGGAACATCCCCATCCCGTTACATCTTGACCTATTGCCCATCTTACAAGGATTTTTGGAAAGGGCTTTAGGGGAAAATAGCATTTCTTAATGTTTTCGGTTTTATTTTAGAGGAGATTTTAAATATGTTTCATAATCCCTACAACTAGATGAAGAAACAGAGGTTCAAGAAAGGCTAGATGATTTGCCTAACGGCACTAGGTTTGTAAATGGCACAATCTTCACCTAGAATCCAGGTCTATTAGTCTACCTTAGCTGACTCTGAGAAAAGGTTCTATTTAATGCATGAACACTCCAACTAACAGGTTAATTTTCATGCCCAGCATCTTTCTTTACTCACCTGTCTTGTATTTCAGGACAAATTTTGAGCAAGGAAATATTTAAAGGTCACTGAAAGAGTAATTCTAAAGGAATTGTTTATAATGTATTTTGATACCATGAGGTGGTTTAAGTCCTATGACATTTTGCTCTACTTTTGGAAACTGAAAATTGATTTACAGTGTTGATAAATGCATCAGAGGGAAATGAGTAATGTCTAATGCTATGCCCAAGTATTCCTCCACCTACCATCAGCTATTTGGATGGTCTTAATCCCTCCTGAAGAGATTCAGATCCATGAGTCAGTTGCCCATAGCTTATTCCCTAACAAACTTGAATCATCTATATCTTTTATTCCAGGGAGAAGATAGAATCAGAGAATCTAGGAAGGAACTTCAAAGTTATCTAGGGTTATAAATTGAGAGTTGAAAAGAACCATCTAGACAAACTTCGTAAGTTACAGGTGAGATCCAGGGAGATTCAAAGATTTGCTCTAAGATCACACAAGTAAACATCTATGACTCAGGCATATCTAGGCAGAGAGGCCCCTATGTCCCCAACCATGAGGGAGGGCATAAACTCCTTTGATTGGCTGCATAACTGGAAAAGACTCTCTTTAAAATTAGCAAGACTATTATTTGACAAACCCAAGGACCCCAGATTCTGGGATAAGGACTCATTGTTTGACAAAAACTGCTGGGAAAACTGGAAAACAGTGGGGCAGAAACTGGGCATAGACCAATACATGACACTGTATACCAGAGTAAAGTTCAAATGGATACATGATCTAGGTGTAAAGGCTGATACTATAAACAAATTAGGGGAACAAGGAATATCTGGCAAACTTAGCCCTTCATAGCAATGTAAGGACCTAAAATATTTCCAAAGGACTTTTGATGCAAAATGCCATCCATATCCAGAGAAAGAACTATGGAGTCAGAATGCAGAATGAAGCAGACTATTTTCTCTTTTGTTTTGGTTTTTTCTCATGTTTTATGAATATTTTATTATGAATGTTTTGAATGTTATGTTATGAATGCTTTATTTAAACATGTTTTTTATGTTTCCCATTCATTTTAATTCTTCTATGCAACATGACTAATGTGAAAATGTGTTTAATAAGAATGTATGTGTAGTACCCGAATAAGATTGCATGCCATCTTGGAGAGAGAGGGGGAGAACATTTAAAATGTATGGAAGTGATTGTTGAAAACTGAAAACAAATAAATTAATTATTAATAAAATAAAATAAAATTAGCAAGACTGAGACAATCACTCTCTTTCTGGGACACTTGTTTCTTTCTACTATATCTACAGGGTGAAGATCACAGTTCCCTCTCAGCTAATGAGAAGGAAAGGACTTGCTTCCCACCCCACCCCACCCTTACCCTCTCTTTTAACCCAGCTCTGAGGAACAGGCCTAGGGGTATTTGTTTGTGTTCTATGTCCTTTGTTATCAATTTTGGTTGCCAGTAGGAAGTTCCTCCAGACCCAGGAGTTTAAGCCATGGTGACCTTGGAGCCAGGATTCCAGGTGGGATGTTGTAGCCAGCCAGCCCATCAAGGAAGCCTTGAGAATGGAGAGTATTTGGGAATCCAGCCTAACAGGAACATTTTGGATTGAAAACTTGAGGCTATGCTCTATAGTAACTGAGCTAAATTATGAAACTAATTCTCTTCCTCTCCCCAGAAGGTGAGGTGGTAAAAAGCTGGGGTGGAAGATTATGCCTCCCACACACTTTGGGAAAATATTTCCTTGTAAGAGCAAATCCAACTGTTAGTGGCTAAATAGAAGTAAGGTACAAGAGACCAATTAAGAAAGCAACATGGGGGCAGAGCCAAGATGGTGGAGTAGAAAAACACACATATGCAGGCTCTCCCCACACAGCCCATAAAATACCTGTAGAGAGGGACTCTCAACAAATTTTGGAGCAGCAGAAGTGGAGAACAACAGAGTGAAGGAGATTTCCAGCCCAGGGTGACCTGAAAGGCCCACATGAAATGTCTGTTGCACCAGATGCGGAGCAGAGCCCAGCCCAGCCTTCGCTGCATGGAGCGGCTCTGGGAGGAGGACACCTTGGGGGCAGAATCTCCAGTCCCAGTAGCAGCGAATCCCCAGTCGCAGTAGCAGCAGTCTGCAGATTCCACAACCCACAGGCACCAAAGGTCAGTGACAGGATTTTTTCAGCTGTTTGGGAAGGGAGAAGGGCCTTCCATAGCTCCAGCCTTAGGAAGCAGTTCCCAGGGCAGCCCCTACAGCAGCCCACATCCATTGTTGGATAGTAAAAACCCTGGGAGCACTGAGCAGCCCATTCTTACCTCAGTCCTGTGTAGAGGCCCTGAGGGAGATGATCTTTATCTCACACTGAATGAATGCCCTGATCATCCAGCTTATCTGAAAATCAGCCCCCAGTGCTGGTAAAACTGGAGGCCAGGTGGCTGTGGAGAGGAAACTGCTAAGATTCTGGACACAAAAATTTTTACTGCCCCAGATCAGTGTACATGCTTGATTGTGCCACCTTGGAGGAACTGAGACCTTACAGATTCCCAGAGTATACCCTACTCTTGACAAAGGACCCAAAAATCAAGTAACTGGTTGGGAAAATGCCCAAAAAAGGGAAAAAAAATAAGTCTATAGAAGGTTATTTTCTTGTTGAACAGATATCTTCTCCCATCCTTTCAAATGAGGAAGAACAATGCTTACCATCAGGGAAAGATATAAAAGTCAAGGCTTCTGTATCCCAAACATCCAAAATAAATATTCAATAGTCTCAGGTCATGGAAGAGCTCAAAAAGGATATTGAAAATCAAATAAGAGAGGTGGAGGAAAAACTGGGAAGACAAATGAAGTAAATGCAAGAAAAGCATGCAAAGTGGGTCAACACCTTGCTAAAGGAGACCCAAAAAAATGCTGAAGAAAATAACACCTTTAAAAATAGGCTAACTCAATTGGCAAAAGAAGTCCAAAAAGCCAATGAGGAGAAAAAGGCTTTAAAAAGCAGAATTGGCCAGATGGAAAAGGAGGTTCAAAAGGTCACTGAAGAAAATAGTTCTTTAAAAATTAGAATGGAACAGATGGAGGAAACCAAGAAATCACAAAACAAAACCAAAAGAATGAAAAAATGGAAGACAATGTGAAATATCTCATTGGAAAAACAACTGACCTGGAAAAGAGATCCAGGAGAGACAATTTAAAAATTATGGGCCTACCTGAAAGCCATGATCAAAAAAAAAGCCTAGACATCATCTTTCATGAAATTGTCAAGGACAACTGCCCTGACATTCTAGAACCATGGGGCAAAACTATATTGAAAGAATTCACCAATCACCTCCTGAAAGAGATCCTAAAAGAGAAACTCCTAGGAATATTGTGGCCAAATCCCAGAGTTCCCTGGTCAAGGAGAAAATATTGCAAGCAACTAGAAAGAAACATTTCAAGTACTGTGGAAATACAATCAGGATAACACAAGATCTAGCATCTTCTACGTTAAGGGATTGAAGGGCATGGAATGTGATATTCCAGAAGTCAAAGGAACTAGGACTAAAACCAAGAATCACCTACCCAGCAAAACTGAGTATAATACTTCAGGGGAAAAAATGGTCTTTCAATGAAATAGAGGACTTTCAAGCATTCTTGATGAAAAGACCAGAACTGAAAAGAAAATTTGACTTTCAAACACAAGAATGAAGAGAAGCATGAAAAGGTAAACAGCAAAGAGAATCATAAGGGACTTACTAAAGTTGAACTGTTTACATTCCTACATGGAAAGACAATATTTGTAACTCTTGAAACTTTTTTTCAGTATCTGGGTAGTTGGTGGCACACACACACACACACACACACACACACACACACAGACATAGAGAGAGAGAGATACAGAGAGCACAGAGTGAATTGAATAGGATGGGATCATATCTTTAAAAAATGAAATTAAGCAGTGAGAGAGAAATATATTGGGAGGAGAAAGGGAGAAATGGAATGAGGCAAATTACCTCTCATGAAAGAGGCAAGTAAAAGACTTTTCAGTGGAGGGAAAAGGGGGGGAGGTGAGAGAAAAAGCATGAAGCTTACTCTCATCACATTCGACTCGAGGAAGGAATAAAATGCACACTCATTTTGGTATGAAAACCTATCTTACAATACAGGAAAGTGGGGGAGAAGGGGATAAGCAGGGTCGGGGGGATGATGAGAGGGAGGGCAGTGGGAGGATGGAGCAATTAGAAGTCAACACTCATGGGGAGGAATAGGATCAAAAGAGAGAATAGAAGAAATGGGGGGCAGGATAGGATGGAGAGAAATATAGTTAGTCTTACACAACACAACTATTATGGAAGTCATTTGCAAAGCTACACAGATATGGCTTATATTGAATTGCTTGCCTTCCCAAAGGGAATAGGTGGGGACAGAGGGATGAAGAGAAGTTGGCACTCAAAGTTTTAGGAACAACTGTTGAGTATTGTTCTTGCAACTAAGAAATAAGAAATACAGGCAATGGGGTATAGAAAGTTTTCTTGCCCTACAGGACAAAAGAGAAGATGGGGATAAGGGAAGGAAGGGATGTTAGAAGGGAGGGTAGATTGGTGATAAGGGTAATTAGAATGCTTGGCATTTTGGGGTGGGGGGAGGGGAGAAATGGGGAGAAAATTTGGAACCCAAAATTTTGTGGAAATGAATGCTGAAAATTTAAATAAATAAATTTAAGTACAAAGCAAAAAAGAAAGAAAGCAACATGAATGGAACTGGAACTATTTGCAGAAAGCCTAGATACCCTTGAATCTCCTTAAGAGGTTCTCCTAGAAAACCCTGAGGGGAGGATGAAATCTAACATATGAAGTCCAAAAACACCCAATCTACAATAAAAGAAACAAACAGAGCTTCAAACCAATAACTATTTATTAAAATAGGAACTCAGATTTTCCTCACAATCTGAAATAACCCCTACTTCCATGCATGAGATATCCCTTTCTTCTTTATAGTGCTTGATACTTGGACAGTACAAATAAGGCAAAGTAAAATACAGAGTCTTATTGGTTGATAAACCTATATCTTGACCTTCCAGGAGAACTTTCAGTTCATGTATATGATCAATGACCATTAGAGGATGTCCAGAAAATGGGCAGAGTTGATGGTCATTCATTAGCCCCATGTTGGGCATTTGAGAGCTGTAGGCAGCTCTGACAATTCGCAGACAAGGTCACTCATTAGTCAAGTGCTCGTGGGCCTGTTGGTCAAGTATCCTTAGACCCACTGCCCCACAAAGGGACAGAACAGGCACAATCAAAAATATTTGGGGAATTTTCCATATCATTCGGTCATCACAGCCATACTGGGTCTGGTCACCTACTGGGCAGAATGAAAGGGTGGAGATCCTCTAGTTAGCTTCCTATGATTAAACAAATGAACTTCATAACAAAGAAGTATTTATAATTTTGTAGTTTGGAGCCAATTATAAGGAAGAACCTATTTTATCTAATTATCTCTAAATATACGTATATTCACATACAAAATGTATGTTAACATACATAATTCTTATACTAATATTAGTCAACTAGACTGATTAAATATATGTTGATAGACAAATATAATACTGATAATTCCTAATAATCACTACCCCTCTGGCACCACACTACATGGATTAATACTGATTAGAATAAAATAGAGGTCTAATGAATCATTTCACATACACACCTGGCTTTCAGACAGTGGTGGCCAGGGTGGTCAGTGTTACATATCCAAGTCAAGATTTAAACTCAAATCCTCTGACTCGAGTCAGTGCTCTGACACCCTTACCTCCATACCACACTGCTTTCTCAATCCAGCCTCCTACCCAATACAGGAATCCTCTCCACACTTCCTTCACATATGACATTTAACCGACATTTAATTTTCTTTTATAATTCAAGAGTGAATATGGCACAATAATGGTGAGAAAAAGAAAATCTTCCAACAGACAAGTCATGTAAAACAAATTAAATTTTTTTAAATTTTAAACTTAATTACAAAACAAAACAAAGGGAGAAAAGAACATTTACATACGCACAACAGAAGAGACAATTTAATATAAAACAATGTTTCCTTTTCACGAAAACCTATGTAATAAATCCTATACACTGCTTTCAAAGCAATCCAGCTTTTCTGTGCTTCCTTCTAGGGTTTTTCTTGTTCTTTGCTATGGACTTTTAATTTTTTTCCCCTTCTGCCCCCACCCTACCCTAGGAGAAGGTTACAATTAAAGGTGAATATATGTGTGTGTATATATACACATATATATATTTCTATGCATATACATACATATGCATGTATGTATTTATGTATATGTGTATGTGTATATATATAAATATACACACATCCATATATGTAAGATCATATTATGCATATTTCTCTTTGTCATTTCTTTCTCTGGAGGTTGATAGCATCTTCCTTCATATGTCCAAGTCTTTCCTTGTTTTTCTAAATCAACCAGCTCACCATTTCTTGTATCACAGCAAGATTCCCTCACAATCATATACCACGACTTAGAGCATCTATCATTTTCACCAATCTGATAGGTATAAGATGATCTCTCAAAGTCACTTTAATTTGTATTTCTCTAATCAATTACAACTTAGAAACCTTTCTCATGTAATTATATATATATATACATATATATATATATATTCTTGATTTCTTCATTGAAAAGTTGTTTATTCATATTCTTTGACCATTCATCAATTGGAGTATCCGTATTTTTATAAATTTGACAAAATTCTCCATATATTTTTTAAAAAAGAGACCCCTATCTGAGAGATTCTCTATGAAAATTTTTTCCCAGATTTCTACTGTCCTAATCTTGGCTACATTGATTTTATTTACACAAGAAGTTTTAAATTTAAAATAATTGAAATTATACCTTTTACACCTCAACAATGCTTTCTACCTCTTGTTTCTTCACGTATTATTCTCCTATCCATGAGTGTGAAGAATAATGTGTTTCATATTCTAATTTTCTTGTGATATTTTTCTTTATATATATAAGTCATGTATCCATTTTTACCTTATTTTAGTACATAGTTTAATACTTTGGTCTATGCCCAATTCTTGCTAGACTGCTTTCCAGCTTTCCCAACAATTTTTATCAAGTAATGAATTCTTAACCCCAAAACTTTAATCTTTACATTTGTCAGACACAACTTTACTATGGACCTTTACTATGGTGTATATCTACTCTGTTCTACTAATCTACCTATCCATTTCTTAGGCAGTACCAGATAGTTCTGCTATCCCTTTTTGTTTTATGGGTAAACTCATACCACTCACATTCTAAGGTATAAGTTCTTGTTATGTATTTCCCTCCATCTTATTTTTCCTTTCTGTCCTTCTCAGACTATTTACCCATCATCCCTCCTCACTTTAGTTTATTTCTACCCATTGCCTTTCCCTCCCATTCCTTTATCTACCCACCCCACTAAGAGTCCCTCTCTTACCCTCTCCTCCTCCCTTCCACCTAAATCTACCTAAGAGTTTCTTTCTTATCCCCTCCTTCCTCTTAATTCTTAATCTACTCACCCTTCTAAAAGTCCCTCCCTTATCCTATCCCCACACTCTCTTATTTCTTTCTAAATTTAGATTTTTATTCCCCTCCATATGAATATGTTGTTCCCTCTTCAATCCATTTCTGACTAAAGTAAGGTTTCAGGAACCCACCCTCCCGTCACTTACTTCTCCTATATCGGTTCTTCCTTTCATGCCTCATTTGTATGACATAATTACTCCTTTTTCTTTCTCCCTGTGCAGTTTTACTTTTTAGAATTCCCTCATATACAGCTCAGCCCAAAGCTGTCCTTTCAAACTATCCAAATAATGATGACAGTCATGAGTACTTCATAACACTTTCACATATTAGTAGTAAACAATTTGACCTTATTGAGTCACTTATAATTGCTCTTTAATGTTTCCCTTACACTTCTCCTGGATCTTATGTGTTGAATTTTCCATTGAATTCTGCTCTTTTTTCACAAATACCTGAAAGTCTTTCAATTCATAAATTCCATTTTTTTTTCATTCAGAATTATACTCAACTTTGCTGGGTAAGTTACCCTAGGTGACTCTTGTTTTTTGCTCTATGAAATATAGTGTTCCAAGACATAGTGTCCTTCAACATAGAAGGTGCAACCTGGCAACTTCTCTACCCTTGTATAATCCTGATTATAGCTCCTTGATACTTAAATTGGGTTTTTGTTGTTGTTGTTGTTACTTGCAATATTTTCTCCTTCACCTGGGAACCTTGAAACTTGGCTAAGATATTTCTGTAAGTTTTTCTCCTGTGATCTCTTTCAGGTGGTGATAGTGAATTTTTTTTCTATTTCTGCTTTACCTTCTTGTTCTAGAACATCAGCGTAATTTTCCTTAATAATTTCTTGTAGTATTGTATCATTTCTTTTTTTGATTGTACCTTTCAGGTAGTCCTATGATGCTTACATTGTGTCTCCTTGATCTGTTCTCCAGATCAGTTGTTTTCCTAATGAGATGTTTTACATTCTCTTCTATTTTTTTCATTCTTTTTGTTTTGTTTTGCTGATTATTTCTTGGTGTCTTTAATGTCATTACCTTCCCTTTGCCCAAGTCTAGTTTTCAAGGAAAAATTTTCTTCCTCAAGTTTTTGATTTTCTATTTCCAATAGGTTGAATTTCTTTTCATAAATTTCCTGATTTTCTTGAATTGCTCTTATTTTTTTCCCTTAATTTTTCCTCCATCTCTCTGATTTTTAAAGTCCTTTTAAAGTTCTTCTAAGAGCTCTTTTTAGGCTTAGGACCACTTGATGTTTCTCAGTGAAAAACGAGTGGCTTTTTTAGCTCCATTATCTTCCTCTGAATACTAACCCAGATTTTCTCTATCCTCATAGTAGAAATTTATGGTTGGGTTCTTTCTCCTTTGCTTACTCATTTTTATTTTAGCAGTTTATTATTATAATCAAGTTTTAGTCCCGAGGCATGAGGAATGATGCCCCAGACCTCAGGTCCTTTGTGTTATTTTTCTAAGCTCTGTCTGGGGTTCTAGCCTTGGGCACTCCTCTCTACCCCTAAACTACAGCTAGGGCCCCCAACTATACTGTCCCACAAACACTCTTGCTCCCTGTGGTTCCTTTGGTGGCTGTAAATTTCAGCTGGAACTGAAACTAGGGACTCTACAGTCCTGCAAATGTCCACAGCCAGCAGGGTCCCTGCCCTTCTGTTACTACACTTAACAGGTTTGTACTAGCTCCTTCTGCCCCAGAGCTGCAGCTGAGGACCACATCTGGTCAGCACAGCTGTGTTTGGCATCCCTTGACAGTGCAAAGTCCTTCAATTTTCTCCTACCCAGCTGTCAGACCCCCCACGCTGTGAGGTTAAAGTCCCTGAAGCTAAGGCTACCTCCCAACCCAACAACCCCCAGAACTTGCTGTTTGTTGATTCTGAGGAGTTGGCCTGGTGGTGTTTGTACTCAGCTCAGGCCAAGCCTCCTCCCCTGTAGGTCCAGTCTTACCTGGGTCTTCTTAAGTTGTCTTCCGAAGACAGTTGCTTTACCCAGACTTTTATTTCCACTATTCTATATTCATTCTGAAGAAATGTTCTCTTTTTTTGGGGGGGGGGAGAAATTTGGAGAACTTGAAGTTTTCTGACCTACTCCACCATCTTACCAGAATCCTCCAAGACAAATTTTTTAAACTATAAAATCTTTTCACATTAAGACTGAAGGAAATCCCTTCCTCTTCCTCCCATTCCACAATTGTGCAAACATGAGGTGGTGATATCTTTGAGGTAATCATGCTGAAAGGAAAAAAAAGAGGCAGAGGCAAATTCAGCAGAAGTTGGGAACTGGCCAAGAGAGAGACTTCTTGATAGTTCAGGCAGGAGATGAGGACTTGCTTGAGAGGAAGAAATGGTACCACCTTCTTAGGGATACAAGCAAAAAGACCATGGACCAAGAATGGTCTAAATCTGACAGTCCAGGGGGAGGTTTCTAAATCTGAGGGATTCAGAAAAGGTTCATTAAGGCAGACCAAAACTTACTGCACCTGTCATTTCTGAACTGGACAGTTTCTTTCTTTATATTCATGCCTATTCTGTGGGACTTTCAATACAGCTGCCCCATTAATCAATGACTCTGCTCTATTCATTACTATATATCACACAATTTGGAGAGAGGATATGGATGAAAGTTGCAGGATAGAAAAGTGTGGATGGATTAAAACTAGCATCACTGGAGGGAATAGTCATATTGATGAGATCACAGAACCATCAGTAGTTAGTTGATAAGTCATTAAACATTCTTTAAGTCCTACTGTGTGACAGGTTTGGGGATGCAAAAAGAGGCAAAAGACAGTTCTTGCCCTCAGGGAGTTCAACAACAAGCAAACAAAAATGTACAAACAAGCTATATACAGAATAAATAGAAAATAATTAAGAGAGGAAAGGCAATAGAATTAAGAGGGATTGCAAAAGGCTTCCTATAGAAAATGAGATTTTATACAGGAAAGTAGGGGGGAAGGAGATAAAGGGGAGATAATTGAAGGGTAGGCAGATTGGGGGAGAGGGTAAGCAGAAGCAAACACTTTTGAGGAGAGACAGAAAAAAATAGAATAAATGGGGGACAGGATAAGATGGAGGGAATATAGTCTTTCACCACATGAGTGTTATGGAAGTGTTTTGTGTGACTAATCATGTATAACTTAAATAGAATTGCTTGCCTTCTCAGTGAGGGTGGGCGATAAGAGAGGAAGGGAGAGAATGTGGAGTTCAAAGTTTTAAAAATGAATGCTAAAAATTGTTTTTACATGTAACTGGGAAATAAGATGTACAGGTGATGGGGTATAGGAATTTATCTTGCCCTACAGGAAAATAGAAGGAAAGGGGATAAGAGAAGGGGGGCGGAGGGAGTGAGAGAAGGGAGGGCAGATTGGGGGAACGAGTAATCAGAATGCATGACATTTTGGGGTGGGGAGGGGAGAGAAGGGGAGAAAATTTGGAACTCAAAATCTGTAAGTGAATGTTGAAAACTAAAAATAAGTTGATTAATGACAAAAAAAAGAAAAGAAAAGAAAAGAAAATGAGATTTTAGTTGGGACCTAAAGGAAGCCAGGAAAATCAGGAGGAAGAGATGAGGAGGAAGAGCATTCTAGGCACCAGGAATAGCCAGAGAAAAATTCCTGGAGCTGACAGATGGAGTAACTTTTTATGGAGCAGAGGAGACCAGCACCACTGGGCTGACAAGTATGAGATGAAGAATAAGGTATAAGAAGACTGGAAAGATGAGGTGGGGCTGAGTACTGAAGGGCTTTGAACATCAAACAGAGGATTCTGTAGGTATATTTGAGAAGAGGGAAAGGGGGATATATTTGAGAAACCTTGCAAAAATGACATTGACAGGCCTTGGAAATAGGTGCTATACAGGAGGTGGGAAGATAGTGAGGAATTGAGGCTGATGTCTAGGTCACCAGCACAGGGGAACTGGGAGGATGGTGGTGCCCTTCAAAGTAAAGGAAATGTTTGGAGAGGGGAGATATATAAAAGTAGATTGAGCTGAACTTCACAGTATAAAATTTAGATTTTGATCAATACTGAGTTTAAAAATTTGCTTTCATCCTTTCAGATTCAGGTTACTAGCAGGTTCTGCATCCAATATTGGATATATATATTCATTGCTGAAGAAGACTATGTCATCAGAGAAATGATGACATGACTTGCACTTGACTTTGTTTTGAGTGAGGGAGGGTTGTCCAAGGTCACCAATCTCACTTCACCTCCAGAGCCATTTGAATCCAGTGACCAGATATTCATCAGGATGACTGGAGATGACCCAGGATGCACTGGGAGACTTTGGGCCCTTTAGGCCAAGGTCTTTGCAGGCACTCAGTTAGGGTGAGGCAATGCCCATTCATTGAATAGGCCTGTTTAAGAAGTAACCAGGGCATGGCCCCTTTAATGAGGTCAAGAAAAAGAAAGACATCAGGCTGGGAGGGAAACAGCAACAGTTGATATTGATAATCACTCTTAAGGCAGGAGGATGCCAAAGAGCCCCAGCTTCAAAATGCAATAGGTTTAAGGTTTGAGGAAAGAAAGGCAAGGGAAGGGAAGGGGAGGGGAGAGGAAGGGAGGGGAAGGGAAAAGGAAAGGTGAAAGGAATGAAAAAAGGAAAGGAAAAGAAAGAAAAGAGGAAAAGAAAGGAAAGGAATGGAATGGAGAAAGTTAAGGGAAAGGAAGGGAAGGGAAGGGAAGGGAAGGGAAGGGAAGGGAAGGGAAGTCCTGTCCCAAAACCTTAAAACCTTAAACCTATGCCCATGGGCCACTGCCTAAGGGCTCCTCTGGACCCTCCTGGCTTTAGAGTGATTATCAATAGTAACTGTTGCTGTTTCCTACCTAGTCTGATGTCTTTGTTTTTCTTGACCTCCTTAAAGGGGCCATCCTCTGGCTACTTCTTAAACAGGCCTATTCAATGAATGGGTGTTGCCTCACCCTAACTGAGTACCTGCAAGGCCTTGGTCTAAAGGGTCCAAGGTCTCCCAGTGAGTCCTGGGTCATCTCCAGTCATCCTGAGGAATATCAGGTCTCTGGATTCAGATGGCTCTGGAGGAGAAGTGAGGCTGGTGACCTGCACAGCCCTCCCTCACTCAAAGCAAAGTCAAGTGCAAGTCATGTCATCATATATATATAATGTGTGTGTGTGTTTGTGCGTGTAGATGTGTCTGTATATATGCACATATATGCATGTGTGTGTATATATGTATATATATGTATATGTATACACATAACATCTTGCAGCAAAACCTCCTACAGAAAAATAGGTATATTCAGCATATAATTGGAAAGGTTTGTGTCCAGGGCAAACACCACCAACTGCAACTGGGTCAATGGCATTAAACTTGCCCTTCGCACCCTACTCCTTGCACAAGAACTACCAGAGAACACAATTCTGCTACAGAGGCTATTGCTAGAAAGAGAAGAAGAGGAGAAGAACTCACTGTTTGACAAAAACTTCTGGGAAAACTGGAAAATAGTGTGGTGGAAACTGGGCATAGACCAATACCTGACACCATATACCAGAATAAAATCCAAATGGGTACACAATCTAGATGTAAAGGCTGGCAGTATAAATAAATTAGGGGAGCAAGGAATAGTTTATACATCAGATTTATGGAGAAGGAGAAATTTCTGAGCAAACAAGAGACTGAGAATACTATGAAGTGCAAAATGGATAATTTTGATTACATTAAATTGAAATGTTTTTGGACAACCAAACCCAATGCAACCAAGATTAGGAGGGAAGTAGAAAACTGGGAAAGAATTTTTGCAACTAGTGTCTGTGATAAAGGCCTCATTTCTAAAATATATAGAGAACTGAGTCAAATGTACAAGAATACAAGTCATTCTGCAATTGATAAATGGTGAAAGGATATGAGCAGGCAGTTTTCAGAGAAAAATTAAAGCTATCTATAGTCATATGACAAAATACTCTAAATCACTATTGTATGGGATGGCAAGACCCCCTACTCAAACTGACTACTCAGAGGCATCTCAAAGTGTTAACAGAAAGTTCTTTTATTCGATTTTTGAGAAGCGAGGCAGTCCCTTCACCAAGTAGTCTGGAGCAGGGAAGTCGAAGACAAAGGCAGAGCAGTGATATATATAGACCCTAATGAGAAAACCCCTCCCACCACTGACCGTTATTCTCATTGGCTGAGAAATATGGTCTTACCTTCTAGGCAGGAAATCTCGCCAATCCCTTTGAAGTCCGGTCCAAATTTCCCTTCCCCCTGTCTGTTACAAAGCCCGTGAAAATACACGTCAGCATATGCAAATGAAGCATTGAGAGTATATGCAAATGAGGTGGACCCTTTTGAGGACCACCAATTGCTCAGGCACATGCAAATTAGGCATTGAAGAATAAGCGAATTTTATCCAATCATTGAGATCCTAATACACTACATAGCCTATATCCTTATATGGGAATTTCTGAACTCTGAAGGCATTGTAACCTGAGCCTCTCTGTCTCCTTTACCCACTGGGAGAAGAATTCACATTCTGAGAAGTGTTCACTGAATCTATTCCACTCACTATTGATTGGAGACATGAAAGTTAAAACAACTCTGAGGTACCACATCACACCTATCAGATTGGTTAACATGACAAAACAGGATGATGATAAATGTTGGAGAAGATTTGGGAAAATTGGAACACATTCATTGTTGGTGGAGCTGTGAGATAATCCAGCCATTCTGTCAATCTTCACCCTTATAATGGCTTTGTTGAACTGATCTAACAAATGATCCCAATATTCTAGCATGAACTCAAGTTAATTTTTTTTTTAAATCTGTCACTTCAGTCCCATTATCATCCTTACTGTGCTGCCACTAGTAGGGGTATGAGAAAGAGCAGTAATATTTCATTCATTCAGTACACATATATTAAGGACTACTTGTATGCAGAGAACTGTGCTATATATAGGGGAGATATAAAGTTTAAATAAACTTATTTCCTGTCCTCATGGAGTTTTAAATCTAGCAATGGTTTGAGATACAATCATACAAAAATGATACTATCCAACATTACATGATAAATGCGTCATAGAATTCCCCAAGAAAGTGCTATAAATGAAATCTAAAGGAGGTTTTAATCATTGTATGATAACTTTTGGTTATGACTGCCTTGTACGGGCTTACTAGTTGGTGAACAGAGAGATTTTCATACTAGGAAATTATAACTCACAAAGGATCGCAGTACTACTGAACATTTTATAGAGGCCCAAAAGAATGTGTATTAGTCAGATTGAGTTAACTTCTAGAAGATTTCTCCTTATGGGAGTATAGTTGGTAAATCTGGTACATACATACTCAAACAGCTAATGTTTCCAGGCAACAAGCAGCAATAGCACTGCCAAACAAAAAGGGAAATACATGATGTTACATGGTTTTCATTGTCTCATAGTAGGAAATAGATTCATCTGCATAGATGAGCTTACTTGGAAGGAAACTCAAGTAGAACTTTATCATATTAGCTATTCACTAGCCATAATTGATAAAAAAGATTGATTATGCAGAAATGATGTCTTTTGGACATTTTATACATCACAGAATCCATCTTCAAAGAGTCCTCAATACATACACAGAGTTCCCAAGAAACACTGAGAAAGTTAATGAAATTGAACTGAAAGCAAAAGGAAATCTGACTGATGAATAACACATATTTGTATTAAAGTCAACCCGTATTTGTTCTATTTCTATTGTGTGTAAAGCTGTTTTGGCATTGTACTACAGTCAAAGTTTAGTTGAAAAACTGTCTCTGCCTTCATGGAACTTAGAGGGAGAAAGATACACATAAACAGGTAAGTAGGTGGCACAGTGAATAAAGTACTGGGGTCAGGAAGACCTGAGTTCAAATCCAGCCTCAGACTCAATGTGACCCTGGATAAATTACTTAACCTCTGCTTGCCTTAGTTTCCTTATCTGTAAAATGAGGGTGGTAACGATACTTTACATTCCAGGGTTTTTTTGAAGATAAAATGAAATATTTGTAAAGTGCTTCGAAAACGTTAAAGGGTTATATAAATACTAGGTATATTACGAACTACTGTACAAAATGAACATTAAGTACTTTAGAGAAATCCCCTCCACCCACCCCAAACTCAGAGACTCAATGGTTTCTTATCCTTTTTAGAATTAAATAAATACAGGGTCATATAGTTTGTAAGTGTCTGAGACTAGATCTGAACTCAGGAAAACGAGTCTTCCTGAGTAGAGCTTAGTGCCCTGCTCACTGTGCCACCTAGCGCTCTTTTCAACTTTACTAAGTAGACAAAAGGGACCCAATGAAGTTTTGCAGCAAATGAGGGAAATGACCAAATCTATACAATAAGGAAGATTACTCTGGCAGAAGATTAAGGGATTTAAGCAAGAGGGAGGAAGAGTAGAGGTTGGAAGACTTATCAGAAGGTGACTTGTGACAGTCATCTGGCATAAAGGAGTCCTTCTTGGGAAGACAGAGGTTCCCCTTCTGACTCATGCTTTTATTTTATTGTATTTTTAATTTGTGGAATAAAACATGTATTTCAGTAATAGTACAATAAAAATATGATTGCATATGAAACTATAAATCTTCTATGTACAACTTACTGTCCTTCAAATACACAACAAATTATCATGTATATTTCTTTTTTTTATTTCCCTCCCCCCCACCCTAGAGATGGCTACCATTAGACACAAATAGGTACACACACACACACACACATACACATGCACGCATACATGCACACACACACATATATAATTATTCTATATATGCTTCTATTTATCAATCCTTCCTTTGGATGCAGATAGCATCTTTCTTCATATGTCCTTTATAGTTAATATGGGTATTTATAATAGTCAAAGCAACTTATTTGCTCAGTTATTCTTAAAACAATAATGCTTTTACTGTAGAAAATGATCTCTTCATTCTGCTCATTTTGCTCTTCATTATTTCATGTAAGTCTTTTCATGTTTTTCTAAAGTCACTGAGCTCATCATTTCTTATAGCACAGTAATATTCCATCACAATCATATACTATAAATTTTTCAGCCATTCCCCAGTTGATGGGTATCCCAGCAATTTCCAGCTCTTTCCCACCACAAAGAGTTGATGTAAACATTTTAGAACATTTAGGTTCTTCTCCTTTTTCTCTGTTTATCTTTGGAAATAGCCCAAGTGGTAGTATTGCAGGGTCAAAGGGGTATACAGGTACAGGTAGTTTAATAACTCTTTGAGCATAAGTCCAGATTGCTCTCCAAAGTGGTTGGATCAGATCACAATTCCACAACAAATTAGTGTACCAATTTTTCCACATCCTGATCCATGCTTTCCAAAACTAGACTCACAAACTCAACCCCCCACCAAAGGTACAACTGTGGAAAGGGGAAGCCCATCTCTGGTGACCTAGTTTATATCTAAAGAAAGGTCAATGGTCCAGTCAGAGACTTCAGAGAAACAGACCCCTTAATGAGTTCAAATTCTATAGATAATATGTCATATCAGTTGGGACTCGTTCAAGGTTAAGTTTTACTGAAAGATTATTGGGAAGAGAGAGACAGGAGAAGAAAAAAAGAAGAAAGGGAGAGAATCAAAATACAATTCAGATATACAAACTAACATACAGAGTCAAATTCACATAAGGGCAGTGCTTCATCAGAAATCACAGAGAGATGGGTTCATTCAATTGGTCCATTCAAGTGGAAAGGCTTGGTCCCATGGGGAGTAGCATGCTCCCAGGGAGGGGAGATATAGTCCAAAGCACCCTTCTGAGAGTGGGATACTTAAACCCTGATCTTAGTGGACACCTATAGCTGGCCAATTTGCATTTCAAGGTTCAGGGCACACAGGGGATTTTTTTGTGGTACACAGGTGCAAAGGGAAAAACAAAATGGTAGCCGGAAAAATATTATTTTGGAGCACACAGTTGCATTAACCTCAAAATATTAATGTCAGTATTTTTTCATGGCCTAACCTTAGAGCAATAGTTTCCATGCATAGATTTTATAAGCTACAATCTCCCTTAAAGAGAGATGGTCATGTTGGTCTCAAGATCACCAGGCCTTAGAAGGTTATTGCAATAGCCCATACAGGGAGGAATAAGGTCTTATATTTGGAAAGTAGAAATAAGAATAGAGAGGAAGGGAAGAGATATGAAATATTACACAAATAGAACTGTTAAGATTCAGTAAATGATTAGGTTATGAGGGAGAGGGAAAAGGCAAAGAAAACTTCAAGATTACAGACGTAGGAAGCAGTGGATGGTGGTACCTACTACTGAAACAAACAAGGAAGTCAAAACTTGTACTCCACTGGCATTGCCCTCAAAAATACAGGACCACCTTCATGCCATGAAGTGATATCAGAGAAAGACTTCATTGGAAGGTCTTATACATAGACCTGAGACTGAATTGTCTTATTGATAGCTGAGTAAAAATCTACCTAACCCAATACTTGGTCCGTTAGACCAAGACTTCCAGAAATCACCCCTTTCTCCCATTCTGAAAGAGTTAATCTATTCATTTTGGAGATTCCGACCTATAGAGTTATTCTGATTGATTGATGAAAAATTAACCTATATTATATTTTAGCTGGTAATGGACAATGTTTATATCCCATCCAGTAATCCACCATTATACCAGGGCCTATCCAACACAAATACCTTGCAGCCTTTCCTGTCACATGTCCCCTCCCCACTTCTGCCTTTTACTGTAGTTCTGGTAACAATAATCAAATAAATACCGCATCACTAGTGGAAGAGGTGTGACAATTTACTTTCATATGCCTCTACCCAAAACCCCTATGACTGCCCAGATCTAAACTCCATTTCCCTAGACACTAGTCTCCTCTTATATGTTGCAGTGCTCCTCTCCCTCTTTAGAATGCAGAATCCTTGAAGTCAGAGACTGTCTCACATGTATATTCTTCTAAGTGCCTAGTATGTAATTGCTTAATAAATGATTGTTGATAGATGCTGCGTCTGACTTCATGACCCCATTTGGGGTTTTCTTGGCAAAGATACTGGAGAGGTTTGCCATTTCCTTCTTCAAATAATTTTACAGATGAGGAAATAGAGGCAAACAGGGTTAAGTGACTTGGCCAGAGTCACACAGCTAGTAAGTGTCCGTATTGCGCCACCTAGCCGCCCTGACTGATAGATTGATCGATAACTGGCCCTTAATATATACTAATTGAACTGACTTCAGTTTTTAGTGACACTAACTTATACATTTATAACTGCATATAACAAAATTTTATGATTTCTATTTTCTTTGTTCTTTCTATGAGAATACTTTTTCTTTTCTTGGTAATTCAAAAACAGATATTCAGCGCATATTATATGCCTATCATCGGGCTAAGAATTGAGATGTCGCGGGTCTTCTTACACTTCTTTCTCTTAAACAGTCAGCAGGCTAATCTGGCCCTGGTATCAGGATCTTCATCCCTAAACTCACCTGTCTTGAGATTGCCCAGCCAGGGAGTCAAGAATTAAACCACGTGGAAGTTGGGATGGAAGACGTGGGAAAAGGGAAAGGGGACGTTCATCCGAAGTTGACACCTCCGGTACCCTCCTTTCTGACCCTTACCCTCTAACACGCCCTCTGGTAACTACTTGTATGCCACAGGTTTTTTAAAAAATGCTCTATAAATATTGACTCATTAATGGGATCCTTTCCCAAGGAAGGGAGGAGGTAAGCCAGGAAAAGGATGGAGAAAAGTTGAAGTGAGAGCAGTCGGAGGGAGGTGCTTCTCAGACCCGGGCGATTTCTTCTCACCCAAGAGCTAGGCTTAGGTGGAGGTCAGCTGATGGGGACCAAGGTGTTAAGGACAGATCCCTCAAACCAGAGGGGGAAAGTCAGAACAGGAACTCAGCTACCCCAGCCCAGTGACTCCTCCCAGGTAGCCAGCCCCCTCCAGCACTGGTCAGCCGGACGGGGGTGGGGTCAGGGCGGGGTAAGGGTGGAATGCTGGCGGTGGGGGCTGGCGGGGCGAGATAACTAGAGCGGCTAGGTGTCTGGACAGGGCCGCACTTACACCTGCAGCCCGGACGAGATGGAACTTCTTCCGCTCCTGCTACTATGGCTCTTCTCAACTGGTGAGTGTGGAAACCTCTCAGAGCGCGCGCTCCTTCCCACTCCCAACACCGCTCTGCCGATCGGTGGAGAGGAGGAGGAAAATCTGGGAACCCAGGGGGACCTAGGGCTCCTATCCGTTCCTAGCATCAAAGACTCCGTCCGCACTTGTCCCCTTTGGTCCCAGATCTCGAAGTCACCCTCTTCCTCCGGCTCTCTTCCGAAGTCTAGCTGAATAGGAGGTGGGAGGGTGAGGAGAGAAGGAGGCGCCAGCTTCCTTGCCCCGGGCAGGGCTGTGGGATTTTTCTGGGAGAGAGAATTTGGGGGATTGCCTACTTCTCTGAACTGAACACAAAACACAGGAAACCTAAATATCCGTGAAATCTACCGCGGCAGGGAAATGGAGTGGACTTTAATCACTACGGAGAGTAGGGGGCGGGTTGTTGCCCTGTACAGGGAATAAGGGTAGGGGCGAGATCAGGCGGCAACAGGTGGAAACGAACCTCTAGCGTGCTTTCGGAGGGGAAAAGACGCGTCGAAGGGCAGTCTCAGAGTGGGTGTCGGTAGGAGGGAAAAAGCGCCTCGTCCGCCTTGCTTTGGTGATGGTGGGGATATGGATGGGCTTCTCTGTTTATGTACTTAAGCCTTGGATCCTTTTTTTAGCTTTCCCTGGCTGAGATCTCTACTTCTTCCCAACTACCAAGTACTTGAAACATGCTTGTTAGGAAGGCTCCCAAAGTACAGGGTATGTAATCACTTCGGACTGCTAGCCAGAGCTGGTAGAGGGTAGGAGGGCAGGATGATTCCTAAGGATAAATCAAGAAAAAGGAACTGTTATTGCTTGAGACGGGCTCTGTTTTCTATAACCAAAGCACTTCAGCTTGCCTCCAGTATACTTAAACCCAACTGTCACTGCCAGACATACACGAGACATAGTTTCATTAAAGGGGCCTGCTGGAGTATTTTCTTTGGTCAGCATACACTGCTCCCTCTATGTTCCCCATGCTGGCTCTTAGGAGGTATTTGGGTCCAACCAGTCAACTACATGGGGAGATGGGTGGATGGAGGGAGGGAGGACAGAAATTCAAACTGAATGTTTATTGTAGATCTGGCAAGGATCAGTAAGATAGGGGTTAACCCTTGAACATTGGAAAGTGGGATGGGGTGGGAGTTTGGGGTGTATGTGGAAATCTTTTAATGACCAGGTTGGAAGGAAAAGTAAGTGGAGTCTGAAAGGAGGGTCCCTTATGTTCCCCCCTTCACAGAGGCAGCTAAGGGGCACAGTGGATAGACTGCTTGTTCTGTAGTCAGAAAGACCATAATTTACAAATACCAGACCCTTAGTAGCTTTGTGACCCTAAGCAAAGAACTTGAATTCTGTCTGCCTCAGTTTCCTCAACTGTAAATTGGGTCATAACAACACTTATCTCCTAGGGTTGTTGTGAGGATCAGTTTAGATATTTGAAAGGATTTAGCACAATGCTTGGTATACAGTAGGCCCTTAACAAATGCTTTTTCTCTTCCTTCTCCAATCTCACACCCCCCACACACTGACAATATTCTATCAGGGGGAGTGCTCAACTTTCTTATTAGTCTCACTTTTTCTGCCCTCACTTGGTACTCTTTTTATTAGTTCCCCCCCTGGCTGGATCTAGGACTCAAACAAGCTCCCTGTGGGGTTACATGTACTTCCTAGGCAGAGCAAATAAAAATATAAGGGCTTTACACTTAATGGGGGGGGGGGCTTCAACAGAATTGCAATAAATTGATGAAGCTGGTTTTTAGTGTCTGTCCCTCTCCTTTTGGGACCTTCTCCATCCTGGGTGTCTACTGCTAAACACTTGCCTTTCTGAGGCAGTATCCCAAGATCTGGGTTTCCTCCCCACCTTCCATTTCTCCCTCCATCAATTTCAGTCTCATCCTTGATTTCCTCTCAGCTAGCTGCCTGCTTGAACAGTAAAGTGGTGATGAGTAAATCCTTTCAGCAACTTGGGAGGTTAATGACTAATAAAAAAAGCCCTTAATAAGTAAATGAGGGAAGTCTGTATTTTAATGGATGACTCTAGAAAATGAAAATTCTTACTTCTTAAGAAATTCATCTCTGTTTAGCTATTGGGAAGTAAGATTTTATGGGGATAAAATGCGTCACTTTGGTGTTCCTTAAATCATAAGATTTTGTTGAGTCATTTTAGTTATAGTCAACTCTCCATGACCCCCATTTGGGATTTTCTTGGCAAAGATACTGGAATGGTTTGCCATTTCTTTTTTTTTACAGATGAGGAAACTGAGGCAAACAGAATAAAGTCACTTGCTCAGGGTCATACAGCTAGTAAGTGTCTGAGGCAGGATTCGGACTCATGAAGATGACACTTCCTGACTCCAGTCCTGGCTCTCTATCCACCTAGCTAACCTTATTTATAAGACTGACTTCGTTCAAATATTTTTCACTCTTTCATCTTGAGCCAGGGGGTTATTTACATACATTGAAAAGGCTTCCCCTTTCTTGGAGGATTTGCTCAGAGGAGGTTTTTGGGTTGATTATCTGTAAGATCTTTCTACCATCTCCTCTCTCCACCCCTACATTAAGAGAGGCATGAAACAATCATTTTATATGTCCCAATAAAGAACTTGATAAGATTTTTTTTAATTATCTTGGAATACATAAAGGCATGTTGCCATCATTCTTACTTCCTCTTCACTGGGAACAAATGGGCACACAGAGGTTGGATACAAGCATGGACACTATAGTGAGTTTTGCTAAACTTTGAAACAGGCTCTATGAACAAGTGCCATCCCCCTTCTTTCAAGGTCTCATTTTTGAGACATGGAAACAAGGCTATCAATTCATGGACTTCTACATGGTCCTTCCAGCCCTGGAATTCTGGAAGTGAATGAGCTTGGGCACACTTTGGTTCCAGAGCTATTCTTAGTCACTTCAAATGGGGTCTTGCACTGTTGGGTAGTAAGCAAGGAGGGAGAAGATAACCACTAGCCCTTCTACCACCAAGGCAAATCTCTCCTTCCATATGCCACAGAAGTGGTCTTTTGGTGCTTTGCTTACCCTTCTAAAATGACCTTCATGTTCATTTTAACCTCATTTCATGTTAAAAAAAAAAACTGCAGTAAGGGAATGTGGGGAGAAGGAGGGGAAGCTGATAATCAAACCCTTCCAGGGTTCTGACAGATCCCTTCTAACTTGAATTTTTCCCCCTCTCAGTTTCAGGGAAATCTCATGTGCATCGGAGGGGACTCTTAGAGCTGGCAGGAGCTCTCAGCTGTTCCACAAGCCGCTCAGCACTGGCTTATATGAGCTATGGCTGCTACTGTGGTATTGGAGGAACTGGTTGGCCCCGGGACAAAAGTGATTGGTAGGTATCATCCCAGACCTCAAGTCTTCCCAAGAGCCTGTCTGGACTGACCCTGTTCAGATCATGTAGCTAGGAATACTATACTACTTGACTTTTTCCTCATCTATCTTCCCATAATCTCCTGAAGAATGGTTTTGATTTTTGTTCTGGCTTAGGGTCAAGTGCAGAGAAATAATCAAAAAAAGGTTTGGCCCAATAGATATCCACTAGATGATTCAGGCACTTGGTGAGGCAGTGGGTTAGGCTTAAACGACCACACTCTCTTTACTGAACCACACATGACCAAAGATATCCATTTGTAAGGTGACAGGTGACAGGGTTAGCATGTAGTTTATTGTCAACAGAGAAATACTGATTAACACAGGGATTCAGCCCAAAACTTTAATGGTTTTTTTGAGTGCTCTAACCCAGTAAAAAAAATTTTTAATTTTTGGAAGTAACCATATTATATTAACCTGGATCCTTCATCTTGAGATGGTTGGACCTAGTTTGTTTCAGTGGATAAGAGTGCTGGATTTGGAGTCAGAAAGACCCTTACCTTCTAGGAGTGTTTAGATGATAAAACGAGATGTTATTATTCTAGTGAAATCCAGACATCTCTGCTTTTCCATCTGTCTTCTAAGCTACCTAGAAGTTTTTAAGGACCCAGGCCATAGAAAAGGCCCAATCTCTTTTGAAATGGCAACTCAGAGATGAACACAGACTAGAATCCTGCTATTTTAAGTACATTTTTTCCCCAGGGGTCCATGGGGATCTTTGGGGCTTAGCCTTCAATTTGAAGACTGATGACTTGCTTAAAAATACTTGTTTACTGGCCAGTTGCTAGGATATCAAACATTAAATACTGGATCTGTTATAGATTTTGTCACCAAGTGGCCCAGGAGAAAATAGTTCATGGTGTTTTGTCATTCAGTACCAAAAATTCATTTGGACCCCTACTCTATTCCAATCAGTTTGCTATGATTCCCTAGTGATTATAAGTTCTGTATTGTAGGCCCCAGAGGTGTGAGCTTGCTTAATCACAGGAATCATAGAAACCTAACTAGAGTTTCTCTACTCTTTTTCACTTGTCAAGGTTGACCAATCCCAGTATGGTGGTGACTCAATTACATGGAAATTCCTTCAACTTATTTTTCTAACTCCAGACCACTCTTGTCCAACATGAACAGGTGACCATCTTATGATCATCTAGTCAGTGGCACCATGTTTCTCCCAACCTGAGACAACCCACCCCCCCACATACCTCCTTAGCATATCATTTCTAGCTGATGATCATTTTTCACTCATGAAGCAAAGTCTATCAACCAGTGGGACTCTGTACTTTGTATATAGCCCCTTTAGAGTAGTTAGGTATCAAGCCTTATAAGACTAAGGCCCTGGAAGAAGGGAGCATCTCAGATGGTGATGAAGATCTGAGATCTACTTCATTAGAAGGGGACCATGGACCCCTAATACAGTGTCATTGGCTCAGAGCTCTGCCTTAGTCTCTTTTATTGTAGGTTGGACAATTTTAAGTCCCACACTTGTCTCCTATCCCCTTCTTTTTCTTTTTCTCTACAAATCTTGCCTTGCTTATCCACTTCTTAATTCCTTTTTCTCTGTCTCTTCCTCTTTCTTGGTAATAATAATAAACAATTTACATTAATATAACATATCAACCTTCTCCGCCAGGTTAAGTACTGAGTTAAGTACTGAGTACTCAGTTAAGTACTGAGAAAAGAATTCAGTCAATACTTGGTGAATCCCTGAGTGCAGAAATCATGCTATGTACTTATTTTCAATATTCCACAGCCCCTAAAATTGGACAGATCAATAATGACTAAAAAAATGATATGCGAGGGACACACCTAATTGTCTAAATAAATGCTGGGAGTTGAAATGGCACCTTCCCACAACACGTTCCATGGTACCCTTGTTAGGAACACAACTTGGAAATGGGTCGAGTCCACTACAGCATTTCTGATGTTCTTTGCTAATCATAGATCTCATCATGGAGAATGGGTGAGTGGAGGAGGAAAGTGACCTGTGATTTTGTATTTCCCTCCTATGACTTCACTTTTGTTAATTTTGTCTCCCTCTCCGACCATCTAAAATTCAAGGGTTTGGGGATTTTTTTGTTTTTGTTTTACACGTGTAGTTAAGATCTTAGTCCCTCAAACTGCATCTATAACCTTTCTTGTTATCTCCAGGTGCTGCCAAAAACATGACTGCTGTTATGAAAAGGTGGAGGAGGCTGGTTGTTCCCCCAAGATGGAACGCTATGATTGGGAATGCAGAGAACAGAAGGTGGAATGTGGTAAGTCAAGAGAGTCTTCCTTCCTAGCCCACCCCTTGCAATCACGTTCTTTTCTTTGGTAAAAGCCTGGTTGTACCCTAAAAGCTGGACTGAATCTGGTCCTTTATTTAGCAAATCTCAAAAAGGTCTGTTAGATAGTATTCTTTTAAGTGGAATACTGAACTGGTCACTGAATTATGGCAGGTTAGATTTGGCAGAAATTCCAGCCTGGAATATTTGAGTTAGAATCCTCCCTGTGACATTTACACAGGACCTAGTGGACAGGGTACTGGATTTGAAGTCAGGAAGACTTAGGCTCAAATCCTAACACAGACTAGCTGCCACCCAAGGACTCAAGAGAATGGGAAGAGATGAAAAGTACAGATGTCAGTAGTCAAATTGGCAAAGGAAGATAGGGCAGATAACTTTGATTCCATCTGTGGGAGAGCTATTTCAGTGACCCATGAGTACTTCCCAGTGAACCAGAGGGGAAGGAAGGATTTTGATTTTACTAAAATCACCTTTTCAATGTGGGGAGGGTTCTCAAATTATCAAAACTTACAGCAATTTAGCCCAAGTGGCCAGAATATGGGAGCCAAGCAATGAGACCAAAAAGTAGACAGACTATATATAGACTACACACTGTAGCACGCTGGCATTGATCTTTATTGGTGGAGGTAATTTTCTCACCAAAGAGCTCCTTAGGCAGATGAAATCACAGGTCAAACTACAAATTTCCACTAGGGGATGTCATAGAGCAAGGAAGAGAAACGTGAGTTTTACTAAAGCAAGCCTTCTTGGTGCTCCCTTTTTAGTATGTGTGTGTATTGACAAAGAAGATGGTAGCACAAGCTAAGACTTTCAGACTTATGATTATCTCTACCTCCCCTCCCCTCACCTGACAGCCACATTGTAGACTTGTCTAATAAAGATAGCATAGAGAGGGGGGGACAGTTTATTCTATTATTAAATCATTCTAATAATCGAAACAGAGGGAAATGATTTATCTAATGTGCTCCAGAGAGATTAAATAACTTGTCTCTTGTCGTAAAGCTGTTTCATAGCAGAACTAGTACTAGAATTATAGTTTCAGAAAAACATCTAATCTTATCCCCCTCATTTTACAGAAAGAGACTGCGTCCAGTAATTAATCAACCAACTTACCTAAGGTCATGGAGTTAGGGGCAGGTCCAGAACCAAAGGACAGAGTAGTGTTCTTTCTATTACAAGCAGTTAACTCTACATCACTAGTATTTTTAGTGAAATGGAACTTAAATAGCACCTAAAATACTTTCCCCTCCCTCCTTAATGTTAGTGCCTTTCCTCTGCAATTATCTCTATCATGTATATATCTGTATATAACAGTCTGTACGGCTGTTTGCATATTATCTTCTCTACTGGACTATGAGCTCCTTGAGGACATTTCCTTTTCCAGTATGTCCCCATTTTACAGATGAGGGACTGAGGCAAATGGGGGTTGTGACTTGCCTCTGGTCAAGCAGCTAGTGTCTGATGCTGCATTTAAACGCAGATCTTCCTAACTGGAAGGCTGTTGCTCTATCCACCGTACCACTCAGCTGCCCGGCTCAATACATAGTGTGTGCTTAATACCTGTTAACTGACTTGACTGACCTTGAAGGTGCATATTATGTTGTTTTCACTGAATGAATATTGTTTTCAATATATTTGTTTACATACCTTTGGTTTATGTTTGTCATGCAGCATTGGTTTAAATACATACATACCACTACTGAACTCCCTCCCCCCCCCCCACCGGAGGAAATAGCCCACCTCACCCTGTTTGGAAATACTCTAAATAGTGTTCTCCTTTTTATTTTAAATTATATGTTTGCCCAACTTCCATTTATGGGACAAGCTTAAATATTAAGTAAAAATGGAGAACGGTAATATTTGCTCATACTCCTCCAATAATTTAAAATGTGGCCTGCAAACCACTTAGCTTTTCAGTCTTTATTGATGATTTCTCTTGGGGATTGTTATCCTCCTATTTACATTAGTTCTTATGAAATCTTTGGTTCCCACAGCCTCTGGCTCCAGAAAGCTCAGCCAGCTTATTGTTTTGGAAAAATTAGACCACACCTTGCATAGACTGGGCCTGCAGCAAGGCTTTTATCCTGCTGTGTGCCCCAGCTCTGCATGCCTGATGTCTTGTTCTTCTAGGAACATGGCTCAGAAAACCAGTTACATTTGGGAAAATAGCAAAATGTTCACCTCCCTCTCCCCGCCCCCCGCCCCACGTTCTCATTCCACAGGAACATCTCTGGTCTCATTAATTAACATTCTTCCCTTAGCCATAACTGAGGTTTGCAATATAGTGAAGGTGGCCCTTTGCTTTCCTGTTAAGCAGGATATATGGAACAGTTCGCATCTTGGATGTCAATAAGCACATAAAATGCTACCTGGTCTGTTTTTTGGAGTACAATGTGCCAAGTCAGAAACAGGCAAGAGGGTGAAAAATGGGGGGGGGGAATACAATATGCCTTACAACAAATTGGGCTTGATGAGAGTGAAAAGTATGTTAGAATTGGAGTTCTTAGAAAATCACCTACCCAGTGATTGCTAATGGTTCTTTTTTTTCTGTTTTATGAAACTCCCAAGATAACTTAATTTACTACTCATGATACTCTTTATAATTACTTGCTGCTTAAGGCACCATTAAAAGATTTTTAACATGAACCCCTCGGACTATGGTTATGGAAATGATTTCCCCGGTGCAGAAATCCTCTTTACAGTATCCCACACCAAGACAGCATGTAATGTACTCTTTGCTGTAGTCTTTGCTCCAACACCTCTGGGGATGTCACTACTTCTCATCATCCCTAGAGACTAAGTTGAGGATGAAAAAGGTTAATACTCAACCACATAACAAAAACAACCATAGAACAAAAACCAGAAGTAGGTATCAAATGCTGATTAGCAGGCTCTAAGTGTGTTCATACCTAATAAGGATTCTTGCTCTCAAAATCTACCCTGGAATCTGTCTGGTCCACTCAGAACTCTAGTTTAGACACCTGGGGTTTGCTTCCTGGTGCTTTTTGGAGCTTAGAGCATGTGGGATTTCAACCCTCCCTAATTATGTCTCTCAGAGTTGAGGTGGAAGTTTTTCTCAGGGTAAGTCAATGATAAAAGGGTTTGGTGACAAAACAAAGATCAGCTTGTTGACTTGAATTCGCCACACACACGTGGCCTGGACATATGGGCTCTTTCTCCTTTAGATATTCAACCATGGGTAACTTAGTCCATAAAATTCTCTTTAAGCCTGAGGCACAAACAAACGTCCTGGGTGGATTTGAACTCAAGTCTTTCTGACTTCGGAATGGAAGAACATATCATCCACTGAATCACGTTATAAAAGCTCATGTTACTTTAGCATCAATATTCTAAAAACTCAAAAAGATGAAGCTATTAGCATACGAGAGTAGAAAGTTTTCTATCAAAACCCACTGCCTTCTGAATTTTTGCTTAATTATGCATATATTGGTTACAAGGCTTTTGTTTTTATTTTTTTCCAATGGGTAAAAAGAGAAAAAAATTTTTGTTGATTGAAAAAATTAAATTCCATTTTTAAAAAAGAAAGAAAAAAAGTTTATTCAACAACTGTTACTTACAGAGCTTCAACATTCAAGAATGGCTCTTTCCAGATGTCTAAAGCAAAACCTTTCACATAGCATGTCTTTACCAGCCCCTGGGCAAAGACAAGGGAGGATAACCTGCTATTATACCAAAGCTTAAAGATGAGGCCTAAATCATAGTGAGGATAACGATAAATATGAAAATAAAGAGGTGAAAAAAATAACCACTTTTAATGCTGTGACTCCTCTGAAATTTTGTTAGCGCAAGAAAGTGCAATAGATTGAAACAGTTTTCAGAAGTTAGAAAACCCATTGTATTTTTCCCAATCTCAACCATACTTGAAGAATCCATTGAGTGTATAAATATCCCAGTACCTAAATCTTATCTTCAATTTCCAGAATCTAAGAGAAGGCAAAGAGCAGTTCGTTCCTTTTCAACAACCCAGAATCGCCCAACATCAAACCCTCCTTATTCCATGTACTAAAAAGTGAGATTTGCTTTGCCATTACCTCTATAGTTTGACTAAGCCTGTAAAAGGAAAAGATCTGGATTCCTATTTACATGTAGAGTATCTGAGATCCCATGAAATTGTCTAATTTGAACCTAATATAAAGATGTGAGTGCCATTAGGTTTGAAATAATAGCTCATGGATCCATACTAAGAGCTGGAAGGCATGTCATTTAATCCAATCTTTTTATTTCAGATGAGGAAACTGAGGTTCAGAGAGGTAGGTTACATGACTTTCTTGGCATTATAGAGGTAGCATATAGGAATTGAATAGAGGTAGTATATAGGAGTTGAACCTACCATATCTCCTGATTTCCAAATCCTGTGCTCTTTTCACCATTACTGAATTTGTAATGATCTTAAGAAAAAGCTGGTAAGAAAATCTATAGGTAGGAAATAGTTAGGTAGTTTTTGTACTTAGTAATCTGAATGACCTCAATCTTAGTTCCAGTTTCACTTAGATATAGGCTTGAGTTCTAGACAAAATTCTCAAGTACCTGACTTTGTTTTAGCCTATCTCTTCAACCTTCTCTTTCCCTTTCAAGGGCCTCCTAGCTCCCTATCTCCATCCCACTTGATGGCTTCTGTCTATATGGAATCCTGAAGGAAATAATGAACTCATTTGCACTAAAATGTTAACAGGGTTAATTTTTTGTCCTTCCTAGATTTATTCAAAATTGGATCTCTATGATCAATAAATTTAAAGCTGATAGAGCATATCATTTTGCAGTTGAGGAAACTGAGGACCAGATAGGTTAAGTAATTTGTCAAGTGTCTCTGAGGTAATACAGAAGCAAAATTTGAATTCAGGTCTTCTGACTCCAAGTCTAAAACTATTTCCAGTAAACCATGTTAAGTAAGATTACTTAAAAGTAATATATATATGTATTTACTATAACTTTCCGTTGTTAAGGATCTTATCTTAATGGAATCATATAGCTGAGTGGATGCCTTCCAAGCCTCTTCCTCTTAACTACTGCTTTCAATGGTCCAATACAGAAAATTAATCCCCTTTGATTCCTCTTAAGAATTGTTATAACTAAGCTGCCCCATGTCCTAATCCATGACTGATTCAAAAAATGGGCCTCCACAAGGAAAAAACATGGGAGATCTGTTTATCATTAGCTAAGCTGTCTCTGTACTGGTCTAGTCAGATTCAAGAGATAGCCTTTTTCTTTTAGATACAATAGGTCTTTGTATCACAATTTGCTACTATTCACACATCAGTTTATTTATGATTCTATTTGCACTGAAATTCTATAAGCTCCTCTACTCTGATAAGTAGAGATAACTAGTCAATTCTAAGTTTGCCTGCATTGGATTAGAGGAGAGCTAAACCTTCTGTTTAGGGTTGGTTCTTTGACAGGAAAAATGGATTATCCTAGACAATGCAATATGGGATTATCTGCCCACAATGACAGTTAGTCAACAAGCAGTTATTAAGTGCCTGCTAGGTGCCAGGCACTGTGGATACGAAGAAAGGCAAAAGACAGTCCCTGTCTTCCAGCAGCTCACAATCTAATGGTCAGGTCTGAGAGATTTGAAATGAATTAAGGCTATCACAGTACTCAAAGTGCCATGACTGCAAGTTCTCTTTAAACCGGTAGCAAGAAACCAAATGCTCCTGGAAAATCCTGTTGAGTAGATGGCACCTACGTCCAGCGACAGGGTCAGAGTCAGCTCTGAACAAAATTGTGAAATAGTTATAGTTTCCTATGGAGTTAGGAAAGGGAAGAATAGGTAAGAACCTTTACTCTGCCCTTACTGGAGCACTGGTGCTGTTCTTGCTTTGGGAAAATAATTTTTATGTACCTACTGTCAAAAAATTTCTAGGTCCTGTCAGTCACACTTGGGCTCTGAAGCCTTACACTTGAAAACCTCTTCTTCTGGGATCTCAATACCAGCCCCCTCTATAAATCATTATCAGTTTTTGAGTTCTGTTCTCTCACTGACTTGTTCTAGGTTGTCCTAATTTTTGGTCATAGTAATAGTAGAGTAAAAGAAACTTTAAGGCACATCTGTACTGGCTGGACACTCAGAATAGGTTAATGTGGGAAGGTTTCAAAGGAATGAACACCTAATAATGGAATTTCAGATGTTTTGTGGTTTCCTCTACAACTCTCAAATCATGTACAAACAGCCATATAAAGGGCTGCCTATTTCACTGACGACTTGCAAGGATAGTCTTTTATTCTAATCCCCCAGGGAAGAGATTTTAAACTTGAAATGAGAAATACTGCCGTAATGCCAGAAACCCTTGTCGTGTAGTTGGAATGTCAATATTTCAGTGCCGGGGTGTTCTGCACCTCTCTTGCATCTTGCCTGTACTTCTCAGCGTACTTGCCACATCTAACCCCATAACGTGCCTTCTCTCTGCCTCTTTCAGGTGCCAACCTGAACAAGTGTCAAGAAATGATGTGCAAATGTGACCAGGAACTTGCCCACTGCTTGGCCACAGTAGCATATAATGCAAGGTTCTTTTTCTTCCTCCATGCCCTTTGTGGAAATAAGCAGCCGAAGTGTGACTGACATACCTTGGAAATTTTCTTTTGGTTGCGGGTATATAAAAATGATTTTTCCCTAAACAAAAAGCAGTATCAGTGTTCCAGTAAGGGCAAAATAAAGGTTCTTAGCTACTTCTCCCTCATAGGCCTGAGACATGGACCCCATCTGTTGCCACACTTCCTCTCAGCTGAAACCTAGCTGGAGCCCACTGCCTTACTTTCAGCTCATGGACAAATCCAAGAAACCGAGTTGTTCTACTGCGTAAATGGGAGGTGAAGGGAATTCTTCCCATTTTACCTATATTTTTATTTTTACCTATATTTACCCCTTCTAAATGGCGATTTAAATCAGAGACAGGCAAAGGTGATTTAAGTTTATGAGAAAGCAGGTCTAATAAATATGTCAGAAGACATGGGTTCTAATACATACCTCTTATCTCACTGTATGGCCTAAGGTTTAGCATTTTATAAAACAAAAGCTTAATCTCTTAAATTCTGCTTTTATAATCATAAATTGGCCTTTATCCCCCAATATTTTTTATGGACTTCTCTTAACCTTTGGAAATTTTAGCTGGTAAACATTTTTTGCCTAGTTTACTCTAAAGCTCCCAAGTAGTTAGGTGGTAAGGTAGAGTACTGGTCCTAGAATCAGGAAGACCTGAGTTCAAATCTGGCCTCAGACCCTTAGTACTTGTGTGACCTTGGGCAAGTCACTTAACTTCTGTCAACCTGCTTCCCCAACTGTAAAATATGGGGACAATAACAGCACCTACCTCCCAGGATTGTTGTGAGGATCAAATGAGAATATTTATAAAGTGCCTAGCACATAGTAAACGCTATATAAATACTAGCTATTATTAGAATTGAATTGTCAAAGAAATTAATTTATAAGTATGATTTCCTATTAGAACTATTAAGAAGAAGAAATAAGGTACAGGCCAAAAACTACCTCTCTCTTCTGTTTCCAAGTTCTTGTAGCGAGATCAAAACTTATTTACCTGTCTTACAAAACTGCTGTTATACGATATTTTCCCTAATCTTTTACCTTCCTGGTATCTAGTATTGATTCTCTGTACAGAAAAATAAATGTTTAAACTACACCAGATTATTGGTGCCATTCAACTCTAATGAGTTCATGTGCTTTGTTAAGAATTCAATGACTCCTGGTCATTTTTGTGATTATTAAAAAACTCATTTATGTAAAACCTGAGGCACTTTACAAAAAAGTGCCTCCCTTATAAGGATTCTGTGTAAATATTAGTACCATATTTCAGATATATTCAGAGATGAAGGGATTTATCATGAGGAGATAGGTCTTGAACCAAAGTCAACCTTAGGTGTAGTGTTTTATCACCACACTTATCCTATATCAAAACAAAGAAGCTTTAAGTGGACAACAGTGATCTGAGTGCCAATCCTCAGATACTTACTAGCTATATGACCCTGAGCAAGTCACTTAACCCTGTTTGCCTCCTCCTCATATGTAAACTGGAGAAGGAAATGGCAACCCCTCCAGTATCTTTGCCAAGAAAAGTTCCAGTGGGGTCAAGAGAATCCGACCACTGCCCAACAATAGGCACATACCCTAGAGCTACTTCAGAGGAACTATTGATTCGGATAAGGTTTTATCAAAGGTAATTACACTAATGAAAGTACGTTTATCAGTCTTTTCATCTCCGTAGCAGCTAAATAATGTTATCTCCCCCAGGCTTCTGTTTTACACATAGGAGAAAGAATGGCAAAACACTTCAGTATTTTTGCCAAGAGAACCTCAAATGGGGCCACAGATGGACAGAAGTGAACAAGGAAGGCTGGGCAAAGGAGCACGGAGTCCAGGGCAGGGAAGCTGTTCAGCTGCTTTTAGCTGTTAGGTTTTCTGGACAAAGATATTGCTCATTTTACAGAAAAGGAAAGTAAGGCAAAGAAGGTTACGTGATTTGCTCAGGATCACATAGCTATTAAGTATCTGAGGCTTGGCCACTCTATCAACTGATTTCTGAGGCTGGATTTGAGCTTAAATGAGCTGGGAAAAGTCACCTAACCTCTGCCTACCTGGATATAAAATGGTGAATCACAACAGTAACCACCTCCCAGGCGTGCTGTGAGGATCAAAGGAGATAAGGCTTTGTAAATCTTACCAGGCAAGATGAACGCTAGCTGCTATCGATAAATGCCTTTTCATTTATATAACTGTCTCAGAATCACAGAGTGGGCAGAAGGGCACTCAGACGCCTAGTTCTACCTCGGGTCACAGCTGTTAGTGGCAAAACAGGGATGAGAACTTCCCAGTCCAGTTTGGTTTCTGCCTCTCTGACAAGTACTGAAGAAGCCCTGAGGCTTAGTGCACCCCATGTATCTCGTAACATCTGAGAAGTGCTTGGAACCTTGGATGCGTTCAGTGTGTCAGGCCAGTGGGATGTCTCCAAAAATTCAGCTCTAAATTCACAAGGACTTGAAAAAACACTTTTATTTTGTTTAAAGTATTTTTTTGCAACCTTCAGATGCAAATATGAAACCCTCACTTCTAAGACGAGACACAAAGGGTCAAGGAATGGGTTCCAGAAGCCGCCACGTTTCTCTTTGGATAGTTCATCACACTATTCTGTATTTACAAATCACAGCTCTTGGTATAGATATCACATCACAAAGACAATGATACAGTGTGAGGTCAATTATCAAATGTTTCTTAAAAGTACAATCTTGAAATCTGTCACAGATCCAATTATTTTTGAAAAAAAAGATTTTTAGGAAGCATTGAGACAGCAAAGAATGGCTAAAATTAGTCTTCATTACTTGCTCAAAGTTGTCCAATATCCTTTTTCAAATAAAAGGACGCAAACATTGATTAAAACTGGCTAGGAGGGAATATGTCAGCAACTCAATGACTGCAGTTTTCACTATGTCACCAACAAGACAGCATCTTCCACACTGCACTCTGATCTGCAGCTGTTAGTCACACCTGACTAAAAGTTCACTTACTGAGAACATCTGGAAGGCAAGGTCCTGCCCAGGAGAATTTCACTTTCCCATCATCAGTACTCCAAATGAGATTCTCTTGTCACTTAGCAGCTCTATCAAACTAGACCTCAGAAGGCCTGTTGAGAAGCAAATACACACAGCCTAATACCATGATACTTTAACGTATGTCCCATCTTCTCTGAGGAGCTCTAACAGTCCTTTGTAGCCATCGCTGAGCCTCACAACACCTTTGTGAGGTAGTTATAGTATGTGGCAAGTATCACTACTGTACAATCTGAATAAACCAATACTGGTTGGGGATGATGGGTCCTGTTTCCCATGCCAAGAAAAACTTTGTGTAGCTTTTTAAAAAAGCAGCTCCTTTTATCACTATAGAAAAGCGGACCCCCACCCTCCTCCCTTCCCCTCACTCCCACTGCAGCCCCCACCACTCTTTAAATTTCAAAGCTCAGACCTTCTGGAGGCCAGCTTCACTCAGAACCAGGACAGCAACACTCACAACACTTGAGTTTCTAGTCTGCGAACTTCTTTGACCACAAGATCAATGTTGATAATTGGGTTAAAGTACAGGGCCCAGTAAAATAAACAGTTGCAAATAAACTGAGGAATAATAGGCCAAAAAATGGCCACAAAAAGTCCCTGTGTTGATACTTTCCAAAAATGGCTCCACATTATGTGAGGAACAGTTCTGAAAAAAGAAGAGGATTACGTTAGAATGAGCGTCTGTTAATTCCTATGGCCACTAACAGGCCTTTTTTTCAACTAGTGGGAAGAATCATCACACTTACTTCCAAAGAACCTGATCCAGACAAATATGTATGTCCTGGTTTGTATAAAAGAGTATTGTACACAGAAGTTGCTTCAGATTTATTTGCCCTCAACTTTGCAGGCTACTACAAAGTTAAATCTCTTGAAGAGAAAAATCTTTCTCTCTTATTGAATGCATAGGTGAAACAGCAAGTCAAAGTAAGAGTGCTGGACTTGAATTAGGAGAGACCTGGGTTCAAATCCTGGCTCTGTTACTCTGGGAAAGTGACTTGATCTTTCTGGAACTTAACCTTAAGATGGAAAAAATAATACACAGAGTACTCCTGATTTCACAGGATTGTTGGACACTTTACATGCGAGTCATCAGTTTCTAAGATGTCTAATTCCAGATTCTCTGGGGCAAGTGAATATTTGCATTTATCCTTTAGAGTATACTTCCAACTAGTGGTGTTGATTATTTTTTTATTTTCACAGGGATGCTGGGATTCTGGGAATGGGAAAGAATGAATACAGGAATGGAAAGGGAAGAAAATGTTAAAGGGCAGAAATACAATTTCTTTAGCATTCTGAAAGGAAAAATGTTCCTCCCCACCCCAACCCAGCTCTGATCAATATTCATCCAAGAGTCACTGTATAATTGGATCATAGAATATTAGAGATGGAAAGAAAACCTTCAAAATCATTTAGTCCAAGCCCCTCATTTAGAGGAAGCCAGGTGGAATATGAAAGGACCATTGCGCTCAAGAGTCAGGAAACTGACTCTTGAGATTTCAAATCTTCCTTTAGATACCTACTGTGTGAGCTTGAGCACATCATGTAACCTCTCAGCCTCAGTTTCCTCGTCTGTAAAATGAGGGGGTTGGGATGAATGACCTCTTTCCAGATCTAAATCTATGATCCTATTATCAGATGAGAAAACTGCTGTCCAAAGTGATTAAGTGACTAAGTGATTAAGTCAAGTGAGATAATGATCAAATGAATAATATTTGTTAAGTCTGCAGCATACAGTAGACATTTAATAAATGCTTGTTCCGTCCCCTTTCTTCCTCTCAGGTCACACCTTAGGAAGAAAACCTGGACTGCCTAATGTCCAATTCATGTTCTATATCACTATGCAATTTGCCAAAAAAGAAACATTTTACTTTAATCCTTTTCTTAAAAGATCTCTACTCCCAAGAGTATGCTAATTTTTATATGTAAATAATACTTGGGGAAACATTTTATAAGAGATTATTTTTTCAAAAGTCCCCACAAAGAAGAGAACCTTCAAAATATTTCAGATACCTACTTGTCTTAAAAAATATTTCTTTCCCAGACTCTGATATTTCATCCATTTCTATACTTACTTCAGTTCATTCCTTGACCAAATCCTCCAAAAGGAAAATAACTCCAGAACAGACAGCAACATGGCATTAACAATAAGAAACCGTGATGTCCAGTAGTGCACATCCAGCCAATCCCAGGCAAATTCAGCAATCAGTTGATATGGAAGGAAAGAATATTTAACAAGGAATTCTCTCCACTGCTTCCAAGTGGGCTCTTTAAAGTCCTTTGGGGAAAATTTAAAAAAAAAGGAAAAGAAAAAAAAATAACTAGTTGGTTGTACCAACTAGGTTACTTTTTATCCCTTTTCGAAACAACCTAAACTGAAGTTAATTTTAAAATTAAAATGATTGCCCAGATTGTATGGATTATAAAGATACTCATAATACTTACATAATTTCTGAAGCTCTCCAATATAGCTTTTGTTAAATGATGTTGAATGAATTAAAATAATCAAGTCCATTAATTTTTCTCTAACACATATATAACCCAGGTATGGAGGGGTAGAGAGGAGGAAGAAAAACAATAAAAAAAAAAAAATCTAAAAAAATCATGATAATTTGTTCTTTTTTTGAAAAAAAAAAAGGCCAGTAAAAGAAAGGCCAGTAAAAGAAAGTACAAGCATCAGCAAAAATTGGAAGAACAACTAGTTAAAGTAAATAATTTATAGAATATGTTATTTAAAAATAACAATAGAAATAAAAAAATGTGTATTACTGATGCAAGAATCTAAGCAAAGAGATGGCTATTTGGTAAGATTCAATAAGGTTGAACACACACACATGTGCACACACACGCACGTACACACACACACACACACACACACACACACACACACACACACACACACACACACATGACCTTTTCACCAGTGGAAAGACTGCCCAACGGAGGAGAACAACGCTTACAAAATCAAACATGAGACATCAGGTAGGCCACCTTTCAGAGCTGTTATGAATAAAAGGGCTTTATACATCTTAAAGTAGGGCAAGGAAAGTTAAGTTATTTCTGTTTTCCCATACCAGGTTCTTATCAAAACATTTGGCTCTATCTAGGATGTATGCATGCACGTATGTATATGGGTATGTTTACATGTGCTACATATATTTTTATATGTATAAAAATAAAAAATGGTTGAAGTCAAGATATTCTAAAAAAAAACTTACAAGAAACTTTGTGATGATATCCTCTTTCTCCTGTATGGGGCATATCGTATGGATGAAAGGTAAGAAGGTTTCTGCATAATCAAACAAGTACAGATACAACATACTGAGTCTTGGGGAGCTCTTCAGGGCATACAACAGGAATAATGACTTGCCTGGGTTGACGGCCTGAAATGCATTAGAAGGTGAACAATGCAATATTAAAAATAGGGAAATTATCCTCTTAAACTCACATTAAATCATTTTGTAAAATATCATTTGCAATCTATTTTTGGTGGCCTTAACTGAAGCAATGCAGTGAGAAAGAGTAGCATTTATCATTAACATACAGTATGTAACTTAAATTATATAAAGTTCCAATTTCTAAAAGAATCTTTAAATGCCAGATTAGAGAAGCAGTAGCCTTACATAAAAGTTTCTTCTAAGTCTGGACAGCAAAGATTCCATAGTACTGAAAATTCCAGTGATAGCATCTGACAGTGCCAGGGCTGGTTCCATCATGAGTCTTCAGGAAAGAGCACTTAGGCCAAGTGTAAGATTCATGTTAACGGTACTCTTGGCCTCAAAAGGTAAAAGTTCTTGGCTACTTTCCATAAGATAAGGAAAGAAGAACTACTGAAATGCAAATAACATAGTGTGGAAACATGAAATATAAACATACTTATTTGATGGGAAAAAGTACTTAGCTGATTATCAATCTCAATGGAAAATTTAAGGAATCCTATTATATATAATGGAAATATTATATCAGAAGGAGCAAAAGGACATTGCTAATAACTCTATGACTTCATGCAAATCATGAGACCTCAAACATAAGTTAAGAGGGTCTAGGAATCTGTAAATAATCTTCTAGGTCTTTTTTGGTCCCAAACTTGGTGATCCTGTTATGCTTACACTTCCTTTCCTTATTTAATCAACCCTCAATTCACTAGTATAGGAATGAACTCCCAGGTGAGGAATTTCTTCTACTAATGTAGGATGGCACCTTCTCTGCACCTTGTAGTCTTAGAGAGAATTGTTTATACCAATGAAGTGAAGTGGGCAGCCAGGTGGAGGCAGATGCTGGACTGAAATCCAAGTTTTCCCGGGCTGGAGGCTGGCTCATTACCCACTATGCTACACTGCCTCTCAGGCAGATGGAATAGAAATCACAACTTGATTTCTGGCTACAGAATACAGCACTTCCTTTTGCCACAGAATTATTTGTACTAACTATAATATTTTCAATATCTTAAAGATCTAGTTGCTATCCAGAAGGGAAGAGTTCAGGATTGGGAAACATTTTGGTTAGCAAATCCTACAAGCTAACCAGTTGGCTGGAATATATCTAACTCTCTGAGACTAATGGGACTTTCACAGTATATTACAATTATACTACATTCATAGAATTTGAGCTTAAAAGGATCACTTGTTCCAATACACCTAATTTTATATATGAGGAAACTGAGACCCAGAGATCAAGAAAAGATTTATCCAGGGTCATATATCTGGTAATGCTAGAGCTGGGACTGACCACAGGACTTAGGTACTTTATGTTAAAAAGTCAACAAATGGTTTAATCTATGTATGAAGAAGGAATCAGCTGCTATAAAAGCTTACCTTGTATTCCCAAAGATTCTGTGGGGGTTTTACTCCTAAAGTTTTGACACGCTCCAGTTCCATTATGATGGCTTTTCTGTGGCTACTATTCTCTATGTTATATGGAGCCTTTGAAAAGTCTTCATCTGTCAATGTTAAAAGCAATCTATGGTAGGGGAGCAAAAAAGAAAAAAAAAAATCTATTCTTTTGAGATCATATGTTGAAAGTAGCTCTTCCATGTTCAAAATTCCTTCTTGGAAATTACCCCAAACTTGTAAAAGAGCTAAAACATTTAATACACCTGGAACTTAACATAGATACTGTTCTATAAAGGATACCATAGCAATTGCTTAGCATTCTGGGGTAAACCATTCACAACAAGAGGCCAGTACAACAAAATACTGCTTTAAAATCCACAAAGTGACAACTTCCAAATCTCAGCAATAACATTTAATTGGAAATAAAAGCACAGAAATGAATATTATACAGGAACAATATATAAGGCCTCCCAGCGTGTGACAAGTAGACAGTAGAGTCACTTAAAGGGATGCTTTGTTTTCGTAGAGCATAATGTCCGTAGAGGTCATGCTCCACATATCTGTTAAATGATCTGTTCAAATTTAATAAGCTTACTCAATTCCAAAAATTAAAAAAAAGCAAACATTAACAAGAGACTTGATCTTTTAAACAGGAGCATATTAACTAGAAACTTATTTTAAATAATCTGAAATAGCTGCATATATAAAAAAAACATAAGAATCATTATACTGGGTCAGGCTCACAATCCATCCAACACAAAATTCAATCTTTGGCATTAGCACCAAGGTTGGCTTATGGAAAAGAACAGTTCATGAAACAACAGCTACAGTGGTATCCCTTACTACCTGTTTCTGTATAGTCATATACATTTCTCTAAATACTTTCTCATTCTTTAACGTGGAGTACAGAATTCTGTTTTACTACCTGTTGGCTTAAAGTAATACTTCCTCATTAACGTCCTACTCCTTTACACTACATGAGATACACATTAGCTGTGGTTTTTGGTGAAAAATTCCATGTTCAACTCTATCCAAAGCCTGTCTGACTTTATGTAGACTTAAAACACATTTCACCTCAGCCTTGGTCTACAGCCTGTTTCAGTCTATAAACAAAAACTTTTTCAGTCTCACTCATGGGTATGTGACCTTCTCTAATTCCACTGGTTGTTGTTTGTATGGTGTTTGGTTGGTTTGGGGTTTTTTTTTTTTGGTGAGGGGTGGAGGGATAGGGTCAAGAACCACCCTGTGGTATTAAGTCTAGTTTTATTTTAGAAGCACTTTATGATAGTCACAGTGGCAAAATGCAAAGTGACAGTACAGATTCAGAATGACCATCTTATATTCCCAAAGTGTAAGTACAGCTATGTTTACAGGAATTTCAACTGCAAAAACTGAAAACTTTAAGATTTTCAAAACATAATATTAAGGTGGGAGAGAAAGTAAGCAAAATTTTGGCAGCCGAGGTCTGTCTCCATTTTGGAGCATGTTTTCAATAATTTCCTGTTTGCCCACAAAATGACATGTAGGTTTTACTTATTCTTTAACACTTGAAGGACTCATGATTTCTTCAGTATACATACTCCATCTTCTGATGCAGATTACAATCCTTCCACATGCTGGTGACATCTTTATGAGTTACTGGGGTTGAAAAAATTTGTGTGAACTTCCTGCCCTCAGCTAAGCTGGTCTCTGGATGACAAGACATGTAAGTCACTGCCAGGTCTACATTCAAAACCTTTGCAGCTTGGTTAGACTTGCCAGAGCTTGCTCTCCACTGGCAAAGCCTTTCGGGGAACTCAGGGTCACTTGCATGCCATGAGAGATCAGAATAACTTAAGTGGAAGATAAAGATTTTATTTGGAGGTTCATTCAATCCTACTTATTTTTTTTCCATCTGAAAGCTCTGATCTACCACAACAGTAGGTTATCTTTAAAAATGTCAATGTATTACTTACCTGCCATTAACTCTTTCAGATAAAAATCTTTCTCTATACAGAGAGGCCCAAGGGCCCAGCTGCTCTAGCCAAAAGATGACTTCTTCAGCCGTCCATTTTGCAACAGATTTGTGAACGAGCAGGTCATGCTCTGATTCTCGACTGCTCCAGTGATATACAAGCAGAACTACCTAGCAAAGAGAATGACAGCAAGTTTAAGGCACAGACAACTGTAATACTTCAGTGCTAATCAATGCTTCAGGGAAAAAAACCAAGCAGATTTCCCAAGAGGTATGCTTAGCACAGTGTTTGGCACATGTAGATTCTTATTAATGCTTATTCATTTCTTGATTGATGATGAAAACCTTTCATATGAGAGCAAGTCATTACACATCACTTGTTTGCCAGTCTTTTCACCTAGAACCTGAAATCTTTTCACCGAAAACAGTCAAGGAAACACCAAGACACACATGCTAGCAGACTCAGACTGGTGAAAATTCAGTCTGTTTTCATAAACTTGAAATAAGCTCCAAGTTAACTGGGACCACCTGAAGACTGAATTTACCTCTCCAGAAGTAGCACTAATCCCATATGGATAGACAGTCATATGGCTTTATGAAGAGTTAGCAATGTGGAGTAGATAGAGTCAGAAAGATCTGGGTTTAAGGGTTGTTTTTACACAAGACTGTGTGATCCTTGGACAGTCACAACCTCTCAGTGCCCCTGGCAGCTCTCCAAGACTGTGAAGTGCTGGACAGCTGCCAACTGCACTAGCAGAGGGAGTTTCCTCACTGGCAAACCCTTACACCAATGAAATTACAGGTCCCAAACAAAACAAAACAACAACTTTAATCTGGTGTCTTTCAATTTAAACAGAAAATAGAATATTTAAGCTTTTATGATATGTAACATATAAGAAAAAACTGTTAAGCTTTAGTATATCAGCATTCCATGTCTTTGAAAATTTATATGAAATGAGCAATTGTAAATGCTCACCAGTGAATTACTGTATCACTTCACTTAATTAAATCTTCTTTGTTACATTTTGTTTGTTATTTTGGATGAGATCTGAGATTTCATCGGTGTAGGACACTCCCAGTTTTCTACCTCCTCTTGCCAATGCAGATCAGCACCTCCCTTGCAATTTACTGTGTTGGAATTTAACAGAGAAGTTAAGTGATTGTCCAGGATCACACAGTCAATGTGTAAAAATAGGACTCAAACCCAGGTCTTTTGTCTATACTTATTACATATGGCCACCTCTTCATGAAGCCACTTAATGATCTAACCATATTTAAAGAGAAACAGGCTTAAATTATCAGATGAAATAAAGGATTAGACAAAAAAATAAACTTACTGCAACACCAGTTAAAGCTGTTAATACTCCAGAAAAAAATCCCCCTCCTCTTTGAGGATTTGCTCGCCCTGTATTTGGAGCTACAGAAATCTGATCATTCCCATATTTATGAAAGGCAGTAAGACTATGGACTATGTCAGCGTTCTGCTCAATGTCTTCTAATCTCAGTTTGATGGCATCAGGAAATAACTTTTCAATAGCATCTCTACAGAGAAAACAAAATCAAGAAAATCATTTCAATATATCATAATGCTATAAAGTAAAGCAATTAAAGTGATTTAAGGTCTAGTAGTAGGAAAAAACATGAGTACAAAGCTGATGACATAGCAGGTTCAGTTGGTTTAACTTTCTCTAATTAAAGAATCTAATAACAGTTCAGTGAAAATTAAATCTTGTAAATAGGCAAACCCCTAAGGATAAAAATGAGGTCTTTTAAACATAACCCAACATCATTTGCACTAACTTATGCATAACTATTTGTTGGATTCCTTTGTTGATGTGATTAGTAGTGAATTCAGTAATAAAGAAATGAGCAAAGTCCAGGTTTTCAGCCCCACTTTGCCCACGATTTAATATATAACATGACACTATAGAAATTGAAAGTATTTGCTGATTATCTGAATTGCCACATACTGGTTGATAATACAACCTATAGAATACATGAAAGACTCTATCCACCGTGGGATTATTCAAAGGTTGCAGAAGTGATCATGCCAGTAACTATTATTTAAAAGAATTGTAGGGCTAAACCATTTGCCCTGAAAGGAAAAATCTAGGTTATTCTACGGAAGTCATTATTACAAGGCAGATTTTTCAAGTAATTGTCTGAAAACCAGAATTATCCTTTTTACTTATTTAAAAATCCTAAGAATCACCTAGGAATCAAGTTTTGCCCTGTTTTACCTGTTTTAAAGCTCCAAATAATGTTACAACAGATCAATAAAAGAAAAGAAAAATAGCAGTTAGAGCCCCTCTGAATTTGCCTTTTTCAAACATACAAGGCAACAGTATCTTCAATTAATTAGATCATCATTATGTGCTCTTGGTTGAGAATTACCTGAGCAGAATATTTACTTTAGGAAAACCTTCCCATTTCTCTCGGCACTCCGGACATTCTGTTTTCTTTGAGGACACCCACCATAGAGCCAGGCAGTGTCGACAGAAACTGTGCCCGCAGTTCAAGGTGGTGGGATTCACCAGGATGTCATAACAGCAGTGGCAAGAAAATTCACTAACGGAAATCTGACGACTAACACCAGAGATGGGTTCTTCTTCAATGCTCATGTTGGGTTCAATTAGCTGTACGTCTTCCATCTTTTTCTAGATCATTCCGTATTCTGAAGATATCTATTTCAGACTCTTAGGAGCTGCAAGGCATAATGAGATCTGGGAGGAAAAAGGCACAGTAGAAAATGGAGCAATTTGATGAAAAAAAGTCATCTTAGAACTGCCACTGTCTTATAAACTTATATTACTAAAATTTTAAATCAATCAGGATAGATAAGTTTTATAAAATCCTTCCCATTTCTTGCTTTTATTTTCTGAACATTCTTCACTGGTTGAGGAAAAGTGTGTTGGAATGAGATTATAATTTTCATATTAATCGATACAATATGTGTAATGATTATACTATTTAGATTTGTTGGCATTTCCCTACTTTCAAGGGGACTCTGACTTGGAAGCTGAGATTATAGCTGACATGATGCAGCTGAAAAGATCAATCAAACCCCACCATGCTAAAAATCTCCAAGCTTGTAAACTGTCAACTGAACCAAACCAGCTGCCTCATTTTTGCTTCCAGCCATGCTAACCCAGATTCTGTGCCCTATTGATCAATCACAAAGGTCAATGAGCTCTAAGGACTTGGAGACTGTTCACACACCAAGAATGCCTGTGTGTTTGTGTCCAACTGTTTGTGGTTTTCACACTTAAAAGCCCTACGCCTGCCATTAGGGGGTAAGCCTCCTTCTCAGGAAGATGGACTTTGCTTGCAAGCTGTTTCCCTCACTTTGAAATTAAACTTCTGCTTGATTCCTGACTCTCCTGTCTCTAGCCTGCTCTATTCAGCTCCAGCCATCCATAGGTTACAGGCCGGTTCCGTCAAGTTGACAGGTCCAATATAGGTTACCAGGTGCTTTGCAGCTGGAGTCTTAGGGAGTTGAGGACACCAAAAGTTTAAGTAATTTGCTGAGGGTCACAGGTGTCAGAGGAGGGAACTACAACTCTGGTCTTCTGGCCTCTACTATTCCACAGTTGTCTCTCCTTTATCACTTAACCAGCCCTCAATCTTATTCCCTGAGGATTGTACACTCCAGTTGTAAGTAAAATGCAAATAAAGTAATAAACTAATCATAGTCAACATGTTAACGGATGCTAAATATAAATGGGGAAGTACTAGACTCCTCCACTCCACCCAGGTAATAGTAAGTATTTTAAAATGCCTTCTAGAGACAGTGCAATAATAAAGGAGTAAAAAAGGTGAAAATTTCCGGTACCAGGATATGGCAGTGGGGAATAAGGAAATAAGCAGTTTTTAATGTGCCAGGCATTTTGCTAAGTACTTTACAAATGTTCTCTTTATTCTTTACAAATAGATCACTTTATTGTTGTTTCAGTCATGTCTTTGTGACCCCACTGGTGGATTTCCTGGCAAAGACATTGGAGTGGTTTGCCATGTTCTTCTCCAGGTCTTTTTACAAATGAGGAAACTGAGGCATAAAGTGTTAAGTGCCTTGCCCAGGGTTTGAGCCAGTATGAAATGAAGTCTTTCTTCCACTCCTCACCTTGAGAAGCAGAAACTTCCCTTAACATTATGGTTGATGAACAGGCATCTTAATGGGAAATAACTAAATATCTGAGCATCCTGATTTTTCCACAAAGTGCTTGGGTAGGAATTTATCTCCCAAAGTCCACTGCAAAATTTCTGTAGTAGCAAATAAGCACCCTGGTTAACTGGATCATCACTTCTGAATGGCTATAGATCTCAACATATCAAGTTCGAGATAACAGAACATCAAATGAGATAGTCAAAATGCCCTGTGCATATTTGTTAAAAGGGAGAACTTTTCTAGAAAAAAAAAAAGGAGGAGGAGAAAGCATCAGTTAGACACAAAATATACAGGGAAGAGAACAGAAGAATGCTTAGAAGGGTACAAACAAGAAAGGCAGCTTTGGTATTACCAGGCCAAAGTTAATGTATATTTAAAAACCAAAAACAATAGCCTGTGCAGAGTCGATTTACAGTTTCATATTCAATCTTTCTTTGTCCTTTTTTGAATTTTGAAATGTTACTCTTTGTTGATACTGTTGAGGTCATAACAAAAACATGTTTTTTTAAAATCCTCATTCTAAAAAAGTTATTTTAAATATCTATAAAGAGGTACCAGTCTACAAGCCCATGTCTACAGGAAATTCCTCTTGCATTTGTATTTTACTTAGAAGATCCACCATGGCCAATCTAAAATGTAATGATAATACCAAATATTAATAGTTATATTAAGATTTTGTAAAGCTCTTTACACATATTATCTCATTTGACTTTACTAAAATCCTGTTAATTACATGTTATTATTCTAATTTTACAGATGAAGACACTGAGGTTGAGAGGTTAAGTGATCTGCCCAGGGTCACTGGGTCAGTTTGAGGCAGAATTCAAACTCATGTCTTACAGACTCCAAAATTCATCATTATCCTAACTGCCTTCAGGAGGAGTAAAAATCCACAAAAGGAATTTTAAAAATCAAGTAGAAGAATAAATACTGCTCAGATTAACATGGAGTCCATTGAGGTATCCATCATCTCTGACAAGCACAGCCAGTCAGCAATATCCTGGGCCCCAGACTGTAGGATGAAAAAAGTAGTCTGGAATGCATTTGGGAAACTGGACAAAGATACTAAGAAGCTGTAAGAAACAAAAGCCCAATTTTTTAACACCAGAATTCCTGAAGTGATTTTATATTGCTGTAAATCGTGGACCACCATAAGCTATAAAGAACAGAAATGATGGGTCTCCTTTCACATATAGGAAAATATCCACAGCAGCACTTTTTGCTCAACTCCCATCCAATGAGATTCCATCACCGGGCCCCAGAGGGTGGAGCCAATGGGACCCACTAGGTATCTATTCCCTTAGACACCAAAATCTGTCCAGATCCCAAATACTGGTAGTATTTCCCCTTCTTAGGTTTGGAGCCACTTCCAGCTTCCTGGCTGTGAGAAAGGCATGGCCATTGACACTGCTTCGACGAACAGGGAATCTCCAACTACAAACCTTCTGGGATGAGAAGACTGCTAGGCTCCTATCTCCCCTGCTGCTAAACCCTAAGAACCCTTGACCTCACCACCTATACGTAGTACACCACTACCCCGTCCTTCCATCGATTCTGTAGGTAATCTCTCCTTTATGTACTGTTCTTTCAATTACAATGTGAACTTGTTAAGAGCAGATTGTTTGACTTCTCTATTTGTGTTCCCAGCAGTGCTTGGCAACATAGTAGGCACTGTGATGGGTAAAATCTGAAATAATTGAGGAAACAAAGGTTCGAGCATACTGATTTATTAGGCAACGCATGCCAATTGTACAACAAATCAGGACCAAGCCTCCTCAAGTTGGCACTGGACTCTGAATACAGGGAGAGACAGATTTTTATGAATTAAAAGAAAACACAGGATATAAACTAGGATACAAGATTAAGTAATATGATTTCTAATTGAAGGAAAGATTAGGGGTTTTTCAAGTTGGGAGGGGGAGAGTGAACAGGTACAATTCCCAATCAGAATTTAGAGAGGCAGTTGTCCTATTCCCCCCTCCAAGTGACTGTATTCAATCAAAGGAACAAGGACCACTTCAGAACCAGTTTTCAGATAAGACACATGGATTGCTGGAGATGGATGATTGTGAGAAAAATCCTTGCATCAATCTTAGGATCTGACTGGGTTTCTGATCAATATAACTTAGGTTCTTGGTTAAGGTTCTTTAAGCAACAGGTAGAGGTGGTCCAGCTTGTCAGCCACGCAGGGACAGATTCAAACAATGAAGTGAATATTTCTCATAATTCCCATAATTGAATAGTTTTCTCACAAGAAAGAAACTGGACTAGATTCATAATTGCATAGGAAGGGAACTGAGCTAGATCCAGAACTGAATAATTGAGCCATAAGATGGAGTAAATGTGGTTCACTCAATTCTCACTATTCCCACAGCTCTTAAAAAATGCTTTTCCATTTCATGGACTGAAGAGCAGAGAAAATAGCTCTGAATTTAGAGGATTTGGGTTTAAATTCCACCCTGTATGACAGTCAAACTGCTTACCTCCTTGGGCCTCAGTTTCCTGAACTGTATAAGGAAGAGGTCAGGTTACATGGCCTCTGAGGTGCCTTGCTATGATCTCATAAAGACACTACAATAATGGAAATGAAAAGAACGCTAAAATAAAGCGGTGCCAGGGGCATTCTTTGGCAGGTGGTTCTCTTTGTGACCAAAGAAGGAAGGTTCTCTCTCTCACGGGAGCATGGAAACTGGACAGGACTACTGTAAAAACAAAAGGCATCAATAACTTAAGGGGAAAAAAAACTGCTGCTAACCCAAAGGCTAAAGGAAGAACAACTGGTAGCCATAAATAAATGTCAGTGCATTACCAATGATGCCTTTCAAATGCAAAAGGTAGCATGAAATGGTACATGAAATATTAGGGAAATGGATGCTTGTTTCACAAGAAAGGGGCCTGGCAGTCATGTTTAAGGAGAGCTACGACTCAGTGTCTATAAGCAGGACAGTCCTGTTATAAGCAGGACAGTCAGCTGCAGTGACATTGCTAATTTTCTCGCAATGGCCTTTCTTCCTGTTGGTGTGGTAACCACGCCTCCGGGACCTGAAGTGTGGCCTTTCTCTCGGCCAGTTGGCCTTTGTCCTCACCAAAGGCTTGCTTCTCAGTCACATGTATTCTGGCTTCCCACAAGAAAATGGCAAGCTCTCCAGATGTGTACCTACCTGCTGGAGATTGTGATATTTCTTGGTTCAGAGCCATATTTTGTTGTTCAGTCATGTCTGACTCTTTGGAACCCCTTCAGGGGTTTTCTTGTGCGAAGATAATAGAGTGGTTTGCCATTTCCTTCTTCAACTCTTTTTACAGATGAGGAATTGATGCAAACAGAGTTAAGTGACTTGCCCTGGGTCACACAGCTAATAAGTATCTGATGTCAAATTTGAACTCAGACTTTCCTGACTCCAGGCCAGTCCTCTATCCACTGTGCCACTTAGCTGCCCCTCAAAGCACTGCCATTTTTTTTGTCTGTTTCTTGCCTTCCTTCCAACTTACCCTTAAATGCCTCAGGACAATTTGTATTAACTGGATCTCCAACGAAGTTTCCTATAAACTTGTTTTCCCATAAGATAGTGTTTCTCACCATCTTATGAGGCAATACTCTTTTCATGATCTTCCACCATCCTCCCTCATAAGACTTTGCAACAATTAAATGCCACCTCTTTCCACTGGGCCAAAGAAAGTGTTTACTTGCTTAGATGGTTTCTAGGCTCTTCTGGTCTCCTCATTTTGGCTACTGATATCAAACTTCCATAGGAAATACAGTTAATGTTGTATTTTTTTAAAATACATTTTTCACTCTGCATTACGGAGTTGCCTCAACTCTACCCCATATATTCTCATTTTTCTTCTTTTTTCTAGTTTGATATTGACTTTGATCTCTGCTTTAACAAAGACAAAGACGGTGGTCTAACAATACATAATCAGCTAAGTACCACACTAAAAGTCAGTTATTTCCTGCCTGTTAAAACAAAATCAGTTTAACTTTTTGCAGTGTGATTTGGTACCTTTTTGATTCTTTTCTCAAAGAATCTGTCATATGAATAAGGCTTTGGTGTAGTCTATGAGTCTTTAGCCTCCTTTATTATACTTGAACCATGTTTCACAACATAATTTTTGCTCTCCTCTCAAACTTATCTTTGTAGTTAAGCCACCAAGCATTAAAGTATATAGATTTAATTTGGAGCCTCAAATTAGTATATTCTCAATTTGCTTACTATGTCTAACATTCAGTTCTCTAGTTCTTTGTTTTTTTCTTTTAAATTCACTGTAGAATTTCTCTTTTTTCTCTGCAAGATGCATAATACGTAGCTAATTTCATGGTGGTCTTTTTAGTAATTATTTGCTGTGAACACTGTATTATGAAATTATCAAACACTTTGTGAAATTATATTTTTGGTTCTCTTTGAACATATGATAAAAACAAATTTCACTGATTCCTACTGTTACGCTATGTACTATGAGTGGATATGAACATAAGGTATACTCCCTGTACATGCTAATAACCTTACTATAAAGTATTCATGAAAGATGCCACATCAGTGGTATAGACATATGCTACAGAAGTTCAGAAGAAGGAAGAAACATGATAGCTTGGTGTGGTAAAGGAAGATTCGTGAAGGAATTGGGATTTGTTAGGATGAATAGAATTTTGCTATACAAAGGGAAACAAATAAAAGAAGGCACCAAAGATATAACAAACAACAACATGGAAATATAAACGAGCAGATGAAGTTTAGAGAACTGTGAAAGATTGGCTGAGAGGAAGAAAAGGGTTCCGGCTGGAAAGTAGTTGGAAATAAGGTTACAAATATGGAATAAACAGACCAAGCAGCCTTGAATGCCAGGCTAAGTCATTTAGACTTTATCCTACAGACATTTTTTATTTGAAAAATATGTTTGCTAATACTTTAAAAAAATTTTTAATATGAGAAGACCAGTTTGACTTTTAAAAGTTATTTTAAATTGCCTTAAGAACAAAATGAGATGAAAATAAGTATTGTTTTTTAGTTCATAATGTTCAACTATATAAAACTGGATAACAGGGGACACCAATTTAATTTTCCCTGAACTAATTAAGATATCCACCAGTTCACTGCTAAAAGGAACTGAGAGCAGGAGCTGGGTACAAGAAAGGCAGAAATTACTGAAAGGATGAATTTGAGATATAGATCTTTCCTGTAATATGCATTTTGGCCTCAAGGAAAATGCACTGCGTTTGCCAGGGGAGAATCAGTACTTTGCCTATTCGTAAATGATGAGGAGCCATAAACACCACATCAAATCAGTGTTTAAGGAAGGTTAACCAAAGTGATATTAGTAGCATCAAAAAGACTATTTAGGAGGTCCTGAAGTAATTCAAGAGGAAGATGTTAAGTTGGAAAGTGAAAATAGAAAATTAATTTGGGAGCTACTAAAAAAATTAACAATCAGTAAAACTTGAATATTGGAAGAAAGAATTTCCTTAGGATGAATCCAATGTTTCCCATATGGATGCTTAGTAAAAATCAATGATGTTGACAGAATTAAGAAATTCAGGAAAAGTCAATTTTAGAAAGAAGATAATGAATTTAATTTTAGATAAATTGAGCTTGAGGTGATAGCAGGTCATCCAAATGGAAATCTCTAGTAAGTACCTGGGGACAAAGAACTGAAGCTGGCTAAGAGACTGAGGTCAAAGTTACAGATCTGAGTCATTCACATAAAAATTAAAATAAGATATACTAAAATGTATTGCTCATATTTGTTAGCAGAAGACATGAGTACTTTAAAAATCTGCCATATCTGAAAATGAGCTTGTCATAAATGAAATATATATTCTTAAAAGAGTACCCAATATCTGCCTCTTAAATGCTCTCATAGTAATTTTAAAATATTTTTATTTATTGCATTTTCAAATATTAATCACAAGAAACAGGATGTCTTTCAATATAACTAACATATTGCAGTAGGAGATTAAAATGATCTATTCTGCAACTGATCAATAATAGATTTTAAACGTTTTTTATTTCAGCAAATTCTTGGGAATTTGGAAAATTTTATACTTATACTTATTGTACAGAGGATAGAGTGGTAGATTTGGTAGCATAGGATCTGTGTCTGAATCCTGGCTCTGCCACATACACTACAGTCAGTTAACTTCTATGGGCCTCAGTGTCTTCATTCATACAATGACGAGGTTGAACTAAGTTCTTTCCAGCACTCAGTCTAATAATATCCTCAGTCATGACCAAAACTGACTCATTTCCTTGTCTCTTCATTTATCTCCCTTTGCTCACCTAATGTAAATTGCCTTTGGAACTCTATTACAACCTAAATAGACCCACCACAGTTTCAATGGTCCTTTGTGTGGCCCACACTTTTGATTCCTTGGAGATTATGATATGCCATGAGTTGCAGCAATATAGAATCCCCAAAGGAATACTGGTATTAAAAAGACAAGATTTTGTTTCATAGAGATGCTTGGAGTCATTAAAAACACTGAGCTATTTGCAAATATCATCCAATATGGTTTTGGGCTTGGCTTTTTTTCATTTCTGTTCAATTCTGAGCTGAAGTCATCATCCATCATCAGTGTCCTTCCAAGCTACAGGTACTAAAAAAAAAAAAAAAAAAAAAAGCAGTCCCTTGGGCTATCTGCCCAATATTAATACACCATTTAAGTCAGACAACTTTTATCTACAAGATTTCTTCCTGTGGGTATACTTAGGCTAAACTCTTGAATGAATGTCTATCTCACTAGGAAATTCTGCAGTTTTCTATCTGGAAGACTTTGATGGCCAATTTTATAATGTCATACATTTGGAAACTTAGGCAAAAACATTCATTCTTAACTTTGTGCTCTTCTGCTTACAAGTCATCTTTCTACAGATCTTTTATCTCACCTTTAATAATTTCTAGATGATATGCATTATACTTATGCCCTTTAAATTACTACCTTCAGAAGTATAGGGCTTCACTGAAGTACCTAAATCAAACTGAGAAAGTATATTTAAAAGTTGTGGTTTTATGAATTTTGAAAATACTCTCTACTGCAACATGGCTGAATGTCTTTACAAAGAGGCAGTTAGCTACCTAAACACTAATTGTGAACTTATGACAACAACAGATTGTATTGCTTTGGAAGTGTGACCTTATTGTATAATTCTGAGCCAACTCCACAGGGGGAAATATCCTCCTCAGTTAATTTTTTACAAGCATCTGAAACAGGAAACAGTTAAAAACTAGTATTAATATATAACAATAAAACAATACAAACTTGACTATCTGGTGTCTTTGAGAAATGACACCTTGGATAGCTGAGTATTCTGGATAGTTAACCCTTTCAAACTCCTAATTTTTTTTTTGGAAAGAAATCTTTCTAAAATGTACTTTGTATCTCCATGCCTCCTTACACTGGGTTTGCCAAACCTCAGAAGTGAATAAATAATGAACAGTGAATCACTGTATTATTTTTATTGTATTATATGTAGCATTGTATTATATGCTACAATATAATGATACCTTTCATAATACATTACATCCTTTGTCACACTCCGCCTGTGCAAAGTTATAGACATGGGAGATACAATGTAACATAAGTAGACCAGTCTGGTTGGAATACAGGAATATAGAATGTGTATGGAGAAGAGTCATGCGTAGTAACTCTGGAAGGACAAGCTGGAATTTTTTAAGTGCTTTAAATGTCAAATAAGTTTTAGTTGAACCTAGAAACAAGGGGGAGCCATATGAGGTTCTTGAGTAGGAGAAGGACATGATGAGACCTGTGCTTTAAGAATCTCAATCTGGCAACTGTATGTATGGGGGAGACTTGAGGCAGAAAACTCATTAGAAAATTTGCAATAATCCAGGTAATAAGCTAGGGTTCTTAACTGGAGTGGCAAAAAACCCTGGGTCTGAAGTAGGGAAGACTTAAGCCTCAAATACTTACTACCTATGTAGTCCTGGGCAAGTTACTTAACTGCTGTCTACCTCAGTTTCCTCAACTGTAAAACAGGAATGTTATTAATCGCACCTACCTCTCACAGTTGTTAGAGGACTAAATGAGATAATATTTGTAGATATTAGCACTTAGCACACTGGCACAGAGTAGGTGCTAGAGAAATTCTTGTTCCTTTCCGCTCATTCCCATTCAAGAGGCAATACTGTTTTTTTGTTGTTGTTTTTAAATTAAGTAGAAATAAGGAGTGAAAAAGAGTGGAGCTGTTGAAGATAACTGCAAAATTATGAAGCTAGGTTACGGGAAGATTGGGAAGTAGGGGTAGTTTAGGAAGAAATATTGAGTTCTCTTTTGGAAAGGTTGGATTTCAGGTGTATATGGGAAATTCAGTTAAGCACTTACCATGTGTGCTAAATATTGAAAATCCAAAAACAAACAGAAAGCAGTCTCCAACCTCAACAGAATCATACTGGGAGAAATAAAACATAAAATAAATACAAAGTGACTGGGCAAGGTGAGAATCAGGAAAGGTCTCTTTTCTAAAGCCTTGAAGAGAGCTAAGGAAACAGATGAAGAACAAAGGAGCATTCTGGGCATGAGGGACAATGCAAGAGTTAATGGTAGGACTTTAGAAACAGAAAGTCGTGGAGAAGGACCAGGCAAAGAAGCTACTTTTCTGGTAAATGAGGGAGAAAAATAGAAAAGTAGTCTGAAATCTAAGAGAAAAGGTCCCTTAGAAAAAAGGGAAGTGCCATGTCAATTGTATATAATCTCCTGACCTCCTAAAGTAACAAAAGAGTTAGAAATTAACTTGATTTTTTCCCTTTGATAGAAGGTGCTTAGACAGCATAAGCACTTTAGATTTCAACAGTTTCTTAAACTGAAAGTCCTCAGGCTTGGCAAACTATATTGCTACTTTATCACTCTCACCACTATTCATTATGTTTTTCTTCCTTGTCCACCTCCTTAATACTCTTCAAAAGTGACGGTTAAATAAAAGTTAATCTCTGGTGCTTGAATATTTTTACCTCTTGCCTCAGCTTATACAAAATCTTGATCATCAGATTCTGTTAATTTTGTATAAACTGTTCATTCAAATTAATTCAAATTCAATAAACTGATTAAAAGCATGCTAAGTGGCTAATTACTGGGGGAAATGCTAAGTTTAAAGACTACTGAATTATACAGACACTGGGGAAAAAAACAACACTGAAGTCAAGAAAAGAGGCAATTCTAGTCCTGGTTTTGACATTAGCCATGTGACCAAGGGCAAGTCATTTAAGTTATCTATATCTTAGATTCTATATATGTCAAATGGAAATAATATTTTTAAACCACCTTAGAATATTTTGAGGACAATACTTTAGGAAACGTTATAGAAATGTAAACTATTGTTATGTCTCACCTTTTAGGAAGAAAATTTATAGCTTCAATCTATCAGCTTCCCATTCTAGAGCATACAGACCCATCAATCAATCAACATTTACTTAAAACCTCCTAAGTGCCAGGCAGTGTGCTAAGCCCTGAGGACACACAAAAAGAGGTGACAGTTTCTGCCCAGAGGGAGTTTAATGAGGGGGACAATATGCAAGGCTATATACAGGATAAATAGGAAATACAGAATAAATAAGATGCAGGATAAATAGGAAATATTTAACAGAGAGAAGGCACTAGAATAAACAAGAGTTGGAAAAAGTTTCCGGTTAAAGATGAGATTTTAGCCAGGACCTAAAGGAAACCAGGAATTCTCACCAAAGCTGTGCCAACATTTTGCTTGATAAAAGAATATTTGACAGTTATATTAACATGGGAATCAATTAATGCCAAGAAGACAGCCTCAAAACAAAATGCAGTAACATCTGTGTTATCTGACAACAAAAAAGGCACCATGACATAATCAAGCATTTAAAACACACATACCCCAGAGGACAGATTTGGCCCCTTCCCATCTAAACCAAACTGCAAAGCAATTATTGTACAGATGGAAGAGAAAAAATGCCTTTCTTTATGAATTCTAAAACTGCTCCATGTGGAACACTAGCTCCAAGCCCAAGATGCAATTCAACAAACATTTATTAGAAGTGTAGGTATTTGGCTAAGTGTGCTTGGATAATCTAAAAATGAGCATTTACAACACAAAAATTTTTAAATTCCTTACTATTAAAAGACCACATGTATCATTATATGCGAACTGTTGTGCAAAGAGCTACTGCTCTATTTTTAGTGTTCTTGTAATAGGAAATAAATGTATGGGGAAAGGATTGCTAGAGAAAAAGCAGTTGAAATCATAGTGCTGTGGGTACACTGCCTATAGATCCTGCAAGTTGGCCCTCTCTGTTTTTATAAATGCAAAGCAAGCTAATCAAAGTTCAAATGATTAACAACTTCCAAGCTCCATTTCCCACATTCAAATACACATATAGTTAGTTAGGCTGTTTTTTAATTCTCCAACCTGAAATATACACAATCCCCTCCCTCAGAAATGGGAGAGGTGGTCACTCTGGATTTTGGCTTTCTGCCTCAACTTTAAGGTCATAAACTGTTCCGTAAGAGTCCTTTGCTTTTTGATGATGTGAGACAAAATAGTCATCACTTAAGAGACTCCAAGTTCTGATTCCATTTTTGGAAGCACTTACTCTATACTAAACACAAAGAAAAACATCAAAATGCTTCTGAAACAACAGTGAACTCAGCAACTCTCCTTAATTATTTTTAAATAGTGGTATTATTCCAAAACTGTAGCCTGTGTTCTAGACCTTTATCTTTAAATATATTTATGGCATACACAAAATGTCTTATGTTCTAATTGTCTGTACCATTTTGTAGTATTTTATTATCTTCGTAGAGACCATAAGCTCCCTGAAGGCAAGGATCTTATTTTGTACCTTTTTGTATCAAATTGTGTCTAGCACAAGCCGAACATTAGACTAAGTACCTGCTGATTCAACTGATACTGAGGGTCAGCTCTAGGCAAGACTCTGTTCGTAAGGAGATGGATCTTTTGCCATCGTTAGTACAAAGTATTAGTTTTATGGTCAATGTAGGTAGGGAGCTAAGAAATTAAAAAAGTAAAATTCCAGATTCCTCGTTTGTTTTTAAAAATATTTTGATAACTGTACTTGAATATAATTAGTTTCCTTTGCAATCGGTATTTTTTGTTACGCATTTTAAAACACGATCTGGGAAGGGATCCGTGGGCTCCACCACACTGCCAAAGGGGTCCAAACACACAAAAAGGTTAAAATCCCCTGGACTAGATGATCTTTTAAGGCCCAGATTTAAGATTTCTCATAAGTGACAACAAGAAGAGACTTGAACAGTGGAAATACGCCACAGCGCAGCACAAGATTAACTGACAAGAGTGTTTCAGGAAATAAATTGATTCATTTGAGAGAATGACAGGCTAGAGGGGGTCATGGAAGGAATTCCCAGGGTTGGGTGGATTATATTCTGACTGCATTCGTGGCTGGCCTCTAGAGGAGCCGCAACAACATCCTGGAGATCACATCCCCAGGGCGTTCCGCCCCAACACCCGAAATAAGCCCCGAACAGGGTGCGGACGGCAGACGCCCTCCGGTTCTAGGCTTTAGTCCGGGAGATGTAACAGCTCCCTCGGAAGGGTCGGGGGGCCGTGACGTCATCACCCAAAGGGCTGGCCAATCGGCGCCTCGAGCCAGGACTTTTAACAACCGCTGGGCCAGGGAAGCAGAGGAAGAGGAAGGCGCCCCAGGAAGGCGCCCCAGGAAGGCGCCCCAGGGCGCCTCCGATCCATCCCGGCGGGTCCGGGGCTGCGGGTGACACGCAGCAAGGGCTAGCCGAGAGGGAGGGCACCCCCACACACTCGAGGTGACCAGGTTCCCCCCCCTCCACCAGTTGGGGCCTCATCCCCCCTAAACGCGGGGGCCTCCCACTCCCGCCTCCCCTCGCCCACAGCCGGGGTTTCCGTAACTGTCTGATTTCATCCCCCTGAGGAAGGAAATGCGCCCGCGGGGTTTCCTCGCCCTGGGCCCGGCCCCGGCTACAGGAAGGCGGCACCCAAAAGACCGGAGGGTACTAGGGTTCGGGGCGCCGAAGGGAAAACCCTGCGGCGCGGGCCAGCCGCCGCCTCGGCCCCCGGATCCCCAAATGACGCTGTCCGCCAGGAGAAGGGGATTGTCGGGGCGTCTGTCCCCCGCACCCCCCAACTCCAGCCCTCCTTCGTTCGCGGGGTCCCCCCCAACTCTTACCGCGCGGTGATGGAGCCGGCCCCAGGCAGACCCTGCATCCCCCCCCGGGCGCCCGCGGCGGCGCTGCCCACCCCGACGCCCAGCCGCGGCGGCCGAGGAGGAAGACCTCACTTCCGGAAATAAAGTGCGGCCGCACTACGCCATTGGTGCGCCCCTCGCAGCAACCATAGAGCGCGTTCGGAACGATTCCCACCGTCTCTACCGCAGCATCTCCCCGCCGGCTAGAGAGGCCCAGGCTTTCCCGAGAGGCGGGGGGAGCTGACGCCTGCGCAGTAGGTACCAGGATGTGCCCCCGACTCCCCAGCACCACCCCTCCCCCCCCGCCCTCCCACCCACGGCCCCCCTTTCATGATTGTTCAAGTCTTGGCCTAAATAAACTCCTCCAAGCTCAGAGTTTTAGCAGCTGCGATGGAGACTTAGTTGAATTTCTGTTACCTGAGGATTTCTGGCAAAAAAAGATGGACTACAAAGGAGAAATTGGACCACGGTCTGGAAAAAGAAACTTTCCTAACGCCGCGTAAGCAGGGATGGATGATCTACTCAGCCAGCATTTATGAAGCGCCTACGGGGTGTAAACGGTATACCAACGGCTGGGATATGCAGACAAGACACACATGCCCCTTACCTCAGAGAGCTCGCAGTCTAACGGGACAGACAGCATGCAAACAGCGTACGAACAAGACATACAGGATAAATTTGCCATTGTCTGGCTTGGTGCCTCGTGTGCCCACTTCCCGCTTCCACGAAGGTCCTGCTTCATTTGAACAAGTATTTATTGAGCACCTACTGGGTGGGTGCGGGCACTTTGCAAGGCCTGGGTGTTAGGAGTATGAAAATCCCTGCGCTCTTAAGGAGCTGACTTTCCGGGAGGAAGATGAAAACGGGACAGACAGAAATGTGGTAAATGTATAGCAGACCTCCAACAGGGAGGCACGAGACAAGGTTGCTATTATCACGTTTACCAGAAGGAACCATACATTTATCTGGTAATTTATGTGGTTTAGGATCGTAACTAAAGCCCAGGAACGGACTTCAAATGCCATCTAGACCCACTATGTTTTTTATAGATGAGATGGCTCAATAAATGGAGAAATAGACTGGTAGTAGGGAAGTTCAGGGTTCAAATCCTACCATAGGCACTTACTAGCTAGGTGATCCTGGGCAAGTCACTTAACCTCTCTCAACTTCAGTTTTTTCATCTGGAAAATGAGGGGATTGGATTAGATGTCTCTAAGTTCCTTTCCAGCTCACCTAGTTACCCAGGTAGTAAACATCAAAGATAGAATTTGACCTAAGATCTAATTCCAGAACCGGTATTTCTCCCCCCCACACACTATATTTACATATGTACTTATTTAAATTTTCATAGATTTGCTGAGTAATTTGAAGTCTGAATGAAACTGGAAAACTGATAATAGGGCCCTTAACACAGTTATCAACCTATGTTGATGGTGCCGTTTATGATGGCAGACATCAACCACCGCAAGGATCATGATACTATTGCTGTATTTGCAATCTAAAATATTTATTCAAATTATTATTAAAATTGCCATAACCAAGTTTATCTCAAGACTAGGGTCTTTGGGTGATATTTTTATGGATGGTCTAGAGGCTATATTATTTAATAACACAACTTACCCAGTGCCTAATACTGTGTGCTATCTTTTCTATTTAACATTCTATATTTTGTATAACTAATGCACTTCATTTGGAAATGAAACAACTTCCTGTGACCCAGAAATATCACTTCTAGGACTGTATCCCAAAGAAATCATAAAAATGGGAAAGGGTCCCACATGTACAAAAATATTTATAGCAGCTCTCTTTGTGATGTCCAAGAACTTGAAATCAAGGGTATGCCCATCAATTGAGGAATGGCTATGGTATATGAATGTAATGGAATACTGTTAAAAATGTTCTGTAAGAAATGATGAACAGGAAGACTTCAGAGAGGTCTAGAAGGACCTATATGAACTGATGCTAAGTAAAAGGAGCAGAACGAGGAGAACTTTGTATACAACAATAACCACAGTGTGTGAGGAATTTTTCTGGTAGACAGTCCTTCATAGTCTTTCCTCCAATTCCCAGTGGACTCGAGGCAAAATGCCTTCCACATCCAGAGAAAGAACTATGGAATTGGATCACAGAATGAAGCAGACCATTTTCTCATGTGTTATATTTTATTTTGTTTTCGTGGTTTCTCCCATTCATTTAAATTCTATGCAACATGAAAAAAAATGAAACAACTTAAAATAGGGAATAGATGCTAATGCTTTACACAAAACACTACTCCCCTCTAGTGGACAAAATGGTAAAAATGGCTCTTCTTTTAAGTTAACCTTACTTAAGTTAACCTAACTTAACCTTACTGGGGTGCTATCTTCATTGGTCCTGATCTGTATCTTACCTCTGGAACTAGATGGCTCCCAAAGAGAAAGTGAGGCTGGTGACCTTGCACAGACCTCCCTCACTTAAATCCAGTTCCCTTGCAAGTCGTGGCGCCATCTTTCTAATGTCACGGTCCTCTTCGAGAACAAAGAACAAACAACTTAACTTTTCCTATACCTAATCCATAGAGCACATGTAAATTTTAAGGGAATGAACATTTGGGAACTGTCAGAATGAAGGGTTGAAAGTTGAGCTAGGATCCCCATGAATCCTCCAAACAAACACCAAAAAGAAACAAAAGTGAAAGAAATTCTACAAAAAAATTATATTCCCCTCACCCAAAATTTGATAAGAAAACTGAAGAAAAACTCTGAATAAATAATTCTCTTCATTTTGCTTATCAGCTTTGCATTAGTTGTGTTTTTTTCTTTTTATTGTGGGGTAAAAGAAGCAGCAGGAAGAGCACCAAAAACAATAGATGCCAAATGTTATTAGAAGTGACATCAGGGGAAAAAAAACCCTTAAGATATAATAATGAAATGGATAACAGATATACATGAAAAAATTAAATTAAGAATTAAAATAAATAAAAATCATGAGAGTAATCAAAAGAAGACCTGAACTAGCTAATAAAATCTGTTAGGAATTAAAGGAAGGACTGAATACAGGCACAATAATAAATCATGATGCTTTAATAGATCTGTGATATCACTAAAAATGCAGATAACAACCCTTCTATATCTACCTCTCCAGTATAGATCACAGAGGATCCATCTCATATGTTAGAGGTCTTCCTTGATTGCTCTTGATATCAAAAAGATATCAGTGGAGCATTCAGAATGCCTGTCATCTCCTAACTCACATGACCAGCCCATCTTCTCTCCTTATAATACATTTCCCTGATGACATCTTTTACTCTCATTTTTCTTCGTAGTTCCTTATTGGTTATATGTTGCAGCCAATTCACATGCACTGTGTGCTTCTCCATTGCCCTTTGTATAATATTCATTTGACTTCCTCAAAGACTTAGGTTCCGTGATTTCCAGCCATACAACAACATCAAAATAATATTGGCATTAAAAAGATTCAGGAGAACTTTAGGGTTTTTAAGAAGGCTTTGCAATTTCCTGAAGTTAATCTAGCTTGCTGTTCTCTTCCTATTTGATTCTATACTCAACTTATTGACCATTTGTACTGTCTGTCCCAGATGTACAAACTGATGGACAAATTATACAGGTTGTCAATCTAACTGCCAGTCATAATCTGGGCAACAGACATTGTTAATATACTTGATCTTTCTTGTATATATTGCCAGGAAGAACTCTCTTGAGGAATTACAGTTCTCTTCCAGGAGACTGCAGTGTTCTAGGGCTTAATGTAACCAATGTAAAGTCATTTGAAAAATTGAACTGTTTATAGACCTCATTTTCCACAGAGATTTCCTCTTCAACTTGGACTCTGAACTGGATCTCCTCCCTCACAGTGTTGAACATTCATGGCAAACATACATCTCTGTTTTATTCCTTTTCTAGTCATTACAATCAGAGAATCAATGAACAGGGTTATTTCTGTTGTCATTTCTTACAAGAAATCTTGACCAATTTTGAAGTATGAACAGGAGATACTTTGTTGGAAGAGAGCCTTTAAGATGACATTTTCCTTTACTAGATGAAATATTTTTTCCATAATCAGCACATAAACACAGTATGATCTTGTATTCTGACAGGAGAGTCAAAGAAGTCACTCACCCATGACTTTGGGTGAAAAGTCATGCCCAGTGAGGTGTTAGTTAATTACTGGATGGATTAACTCATCTAAGCCATTGAAGCATCTATTTAATGTGGAAGTTATATTCATCAAACTCATTTATTTTATTTTTTCATTCCCTAGGTAGAAATAGGATGCTAAAGTTCACAGTTCCATAATTATTTTACCTTGATCATGGGGATCTTCCTGACTTGTGTGACCCCTTGGTAGTTTTCTTGTGCACCCAAAGTGTGCCCTTTCTCCCCTGTAGGTGCTGAGTGCATTGATGGGAGAGTGTAACTCATATTTCTGTGTAGTATTTTATTATTTGTGCATTTGTCTAATATGAGTGACTGTAATATTAATGTTTCTTTTGCCTTATTGCTAACTAAAAGATTATTATAAGATCAAAAATATCATTTTTCTGAGTGGCTTGTTTTCTATAACTAGAAAGTCATTGGATACTCTTGATGGCTAGAGTGGTAAATAGTGAAAGTTGTCATAATGGGACAGGACCCATTACATGGAATTAAACTCATGGAATATGCTTTAGTGTTTGAAGACCTGGAACACACACAACCAGCATGGAAAATATTTATAAAGAGTTGTCACCAGAAATAGTTGACTTGGTCTGTCCTATGGAGATTTATTTGGCTGGGTCAAATAAAATGTTCTCCTCAGTGCAGTCCTTGAACAGCAAGTCAATGCTCATTAGGAGAGAGGTTAAGAGCAATTTAAAGATGTGGTGGTATTTTGACTAAATCAAAATTTGAGTGGATTTGTCTTCCTGCTCTGGGGAATTATTCTCAGAAGAAAAGCATTTCTATTGATAGGAAATGCCACCATGTCTCAAAGACTGTACATCCCACTCCATTGTCTGTGCATAGAACAGAGGCAGGATGGCTCTTTTCATTTCTGAAAAGTTCCTTTTGGGAGGCATTTCTAGAAATACTTACATGAACTGATGCTGAGTAAAGTGAGCAGAACCTGGAGAACATCGTACACAGTAAAAGCAACATTGTGTGATGATCAACTATGATAGACATCTCTTCTCAGCAATACAATGATCAAAGACAATTCCAAAAGACTCATGACAGAAAATGCTATCCACATTCAGAGAAAGAACTATGGACTCTGAATGAAGATCAAAGCATACTATTTTCACTTTTTTTGTTGTTTTTCATGACTTTTCCCTTTTGCTCTGTTTCTTTCTTTTTTTTTTTTTAACAATATGATTAATGTGGAAATACAATTAACATGATTTCACATGCTTAACCTATGTCAGATTGCTTGCCATCTTGGGGAGGGGAGATCAGAAGGAGGAAGGAGAAAAAGTTGAAACTCAAAATCTTACAAAAATGAATGTTGAAAACTATCTTTACATGTAATTGGAAAAAATGAAAAGCTATTAAAAATAAAGATTCTGCTAATCATATTGAAAGTGAAAGTTCCAAAGGAATAACAAAACCTTTGCTGTGATCATTCATGAAAAGTTTAGGGATGAGAGAAATGTACCCAAAATATTTGGATTTTGTACATTTAACTGAGATTCCTAATTTTTCCATTTAGATTACAAAGTTCATTCATGGCTAAAATCTCAGTCATAAGAATACACACTTATTTTCCTCTAGAGTCAATGGACATTCAGGCCCCTTAACATTCTAGGGGCAAAGCCTTGGAAAAAGCTCCTTATTGTTTGCATGCCTCTATCTTTGGGATTGGGGCTAGAGTTTGATGCTCTAGAAGAGCATTCATTTTCATGAAAAAATTCTTTTATAATAAGTTTATCTCTCAGTTGAGACTTCTTCAAAGTAATGCTAATTATAGGAAATGAGATTTAGTTTTTATGGACAATGAGATCTTTTATGGACTATAATGCAGTACAAATTATATTTAACAAAGAATTGCTAAAGAATTTATTAGAAATTAACTGGATATGAAAAATTCTCTAAATCACTAATTAAAGAAATGCAAGTTAAAACAACTCTGAGGAAGCACCTCACACCTATAAGATTGGACAACATGACAGAAAACGAAAATGACAAATGTTGAAGTGGACACTAATGCATTGTTAATGGAGTTCTGAACAGGTCCAACCACTCTGGAGAGCAATTTGGAGCTATGTCCAAAGAGCTGTAAAACTGTGCATACCCTTTGACCCAGCAATACCACTTCTGGGTCTGTATCCCAAAAAGATCATAAAAATGGAGAAATGACCCACATGTAAAAATGTATTTATAGCAGCTCTTTTTGTGGTGACCAAGAATTGGAAGTTGAGGGGATGTCCATTAATTGAGGAATGGCTGAAACAGTTGTGGTACATGAATGTAATGGAATACTCTTATTCCATAAGAAACGATGAACAGGAAGTCTTCAGAAAAACCTGGAAAGACTTGCATGAAATGATGCTGAGTGAAGTGAGCAGAACAAGGAGACAGTAAACAGCCACATTGTGAGATGACTGACTTTGATAGACTTAACTCTTCACAGCAATGCAAGGATCTAAGACAACTCTAAAAGACTCAGGATGGAAAATGCTGTTCCAGAAAAAGAACTATGGAGTCTGAATGCAGATGGAAGCAGAATACTTGCTCTCTCCTTGTTGGTTGTTGTTTCTTCTTTCTTGTGGTTTCTTCCATTGGTTCTAATTCTTCTTTACAACGTGGCTAATGTGAAAATATGTTTAATATGAATGTATATGTATAGCCTATATCAGATTGTATGCCATACTGGAGAGGGGGCAGATGAGGAAGGTGAAGAAAGTTTAGAACTATGGAAGTGAATGTTGAAAACTAAAAATTAATTAATTAATTTAAAAAAGGACTGGAAAAACATTGTACATAATAATAGCAATATTACGAGGTTAATCAACTATGGATGATTCCTCTCCTCTGATCAATACGATTATCCACTACAGTTCCAAAAGACTCATGATAAAAAGTGCTATCCACCTTCAGAGAGAGAACTGAAGAACTCTGAAATACAATTTTTTATTTCTTTTTTGTGTGTCACATGGTTAATATAGAAATATATTTTGCATGACTTTACATGTATATGGGTATGAAATAGCTTGACTTCTCAATGGGGGGGGGAGAGGGAAGGAGAGAATTTGGACCTAAAAGTTAAAAAATGAATGTTAAAAAAGAAAATTAATTGTAGGCTAAACAATTTAATCCTAAAGAATGAGAAGACCAAACAACAAATGATAGAAACAATCAGTCATTTGACTAAAGATAATGACAACAATTGGGAATATATGCCAAAACTTGGGGGTGCAGTCTTTCCTTAAGGGAAAATGTATTATGTATAGATGCTTTTATTTATAAAAACGACTGTATCAATGAATTGGGCTTGTAACTAAAAAAAATTAGAAAACCAACTAATGAAAAAAGACCCAATTATCAGTAACTAAATACCAGAATAGAAATCCTAAACATCAAAGAAAAGATAAACAAAATTCAAAGCAAAAACAAAAACATCGAATTAATAAAACAAAAATAGGAGTTTTTTTTTAAAGAGTAGGTCAGAGTAATTGAGCCAGCCCTAAGAGTAAGCAGTTGTCTACATGTCCAGATGAGTGCTGTGAGGTACTGCAAAAGAGAATGGTCACTCCAACACACCTGTTACACAAAGACAAAATTAAAGTCTATGCCATTCAAGGATATAATATTGTACATGAAGAAAGCCATTGAGTCAGACCTTGGTAGTAGGTAGGGGCCAAAATTAAAATAGTCTAAACTTCAGGCTACAGATAGGTTTTTACTGGTTCATTTTCCAAGTAAAGGTATAATTAATGATTAAACTATTTTTGCAGACAAACCATATTTTAGAAAAGCAAAATTTCAATTAATATTAATTATACTTAATACTTAAGATTTTTATTTCTCATGAAATCACATTAATATTTAAAAATTACTTCGCTCAGTGGTACAAGTTTTAATGCATTTCTCAGGTTTTCTTACTGTTCACATTTAGTTAATGGGAAATAGTATGTCTTGTCAGTGTAAGACAGATAAACATGACCACACAGGAGGGTTACTAGCACAGGTATACTCTTTCTTTTTTTATTTTAAGTTTTCAACATTCATTTCCACAAAATTTTGAGCTTCAAATTTTCTCCCCATCTCTCCACTCCCCCCACCCCAAAATGCCAGGTATTCTGATTACCCCTTCCACCAATCTGCCCTCCCTCCTAACATTCCTCCCTTCTCTTATCCCCAACTTCTCTTTTGTCCTGTAAGACAAGATAAATTTCTATACCCCATTACATGTATTTCTTATTTCCCAGTTGTATGCAAAAGCAATTCTCAACATTTATTCCTAAAACTTTGAGTTCTAACTTCTCTTCCTTTCTCCCTCCCCACCCATCCCCACTGAGAAGGGAAGCAATTCAATATAGGCTACATATGTGTAGATTTGCAAATGACTTCCATAATAGTCATGTTGTATAAAACTAGTTATATTTCCCTCCATCCTATCATGCCTCCCTTTTCTTCTATTCTGTCTTTTGACCTTCTCCCTCCCCAAGAATGTTTACTTCTAATTGCTCCCTCCTCTCATTTGCCCTCCCTTCCATCACCTCCTCTACCCTGCTTATCCCCTTCTCCCCTACTTTCCTGTAGTGTAAGATAGGTTTTCATACCAAACTGAGTGTACATGTTATTCCTTCCTTGAGCCAAATGTTATGAAAGTAAGCTTTACTTTTTCCTTCTCACCTCCCTTCTTTCCCCTCTATTGAAAAAGCTTTTTCTCCCCAAGAGATCATAAAAATGCGAAAGGGTCCCACATGTACAAAAATATTTATAGCAGCACTCTTTGTAGTTGCCAAAAACTAGAAGTCAAGGGGATGCCCAACAATTGGGGAATGGCTGAATAAATTATGGCATATGAATGTAATGGAATACTATTGTGCCACAAGAAATGATGAACAAGAAGACTCCAGAGAGGCCTGGAAGGACTTACATGATCTGATGCTGAGTGAAAGGAGCAGAACCAGGAGAACTTTGTGCACAGCAACAACCACAGTGCGCAAGAGTTTTTTCTGGTAGACTTGGAATTCCGTAATAACGCAAGAACTTATTAAAAAAAAAAATCCCAATGGTGGTTTTCTAAGGCAAAATGCCTTCCACACTCAGAGAAAGAAATATGGAAGTCATTCTCAGAATGTAGCAGATCATGTTTGTGTGTGTGTGTGTGTGTGTGTTTTTGTATATCATGTTTTGATCTGTTATATGATTTCTTCCATTTATTTTAGTTCAACTACATAGCATGACTATAGTGAAAATGTACTCAATAGGAAAGTGTATGTAGAACCTATACAGAATTGTATGCTGTCGTGGGGAGGGAGGGGGGTAGTGGTGGGTAGGCGTGGGGGGGATAAAATCTTAAGTTTATGGCAGTGATTGTAAAACATTAAATAATAATAATAATAAAATAAAATTTAAAAAAAAAAGAAAAAGCTTTTTCTAGCCTCTTTTATGAAAGATAATTTGCCCCATTCCATTTCTCCCTTTCTCCTCACAATATATTCCTCTATCACCCCTTAATTTTATTTTTTTAGATATGATCCCATCCTATTCAACTTACCCTGTGCTCTCTGTCTCTCTGTCTTTCTATGTGTGTGTGTGTGTGTGTGTGTGTGTGTGTGTGTGTGTGTATGCATAATCCCTCCAACTACCCAGATACTGAGAAAAGTTTCAAGAGTTGCAAATATTATCTTTCCATGTAGGAATGTAAACAGTTCAACTTTAGTAAGTCCCTTATGATTCTCTTTCCTGTGTACTTTTTCATGCTTCTCTTGATTCTTCTGTTTGAAAGTCAAATTTTCTTTTCAGCTCTGGTCTTTTCATCAAGAATGCCTGAAAGTCCTCTATTTCATTGAAAGACCATTTTTTTCTCCTGAAGTATTATACTCAGTTTTGCTGGGTAGGTGACTCTTGGTTTTACTCCTAGTTCTGTTGACTTCTGGAATATCATATTCCATGCCCTTTGGTCCCTTAATGTAGAAGCTGCTAGATCTTGTGTTATCCTGATTGTGTTTCCACAATACTTGAATTGTTTCTTTCTAGCTGCTTGCAATATTTTCTCCTTGACCAGGGAACTCTGGAATTTGGCCACAATGTTCCTAGGAGTTTCTCTTCTTGGATCTCTTTCAGGTGGTGATCGGTAGATTCCTTGAATACTTATTTTGCCCTCTGGTTCTAGAATCTCAGGGCAGTTTTCCTTGATAATTTCATGAAAGATGATGTCTAGGCTCTTCTTTTGATCATGGCTTTCAGGTAAGCCCATAATTTTTAAATTGTCTCTCCTGGATCTATTTTCCAGGTCAGTTGTTTTTCCAATGAGGTATTTCACATTATCTTCCATTTTTTCATTCTTTTGGTTTTCTTTTGTGATTTCTTGGTTTCTCATAAAGTCATTAGCCTCCATCTGTTCCATTCCAATTTTTAAAGAACTATTTTCTTCAGTAAGCTTTTGAACCTCCTTTTCCATCTGGCCAATTCTGCTTTTTAAAGCATTCTTCTCCTCATTGGCTTTTTGGACTTCTTTTGTCAATTGAGTTATCCTATTTTTAAAGGTATTATTTTCTTCAGCATTTTTTTGGGTCTCCTTTAGCAAGGTGTTGACCCCCTTTTCATGCTTTTCTTGCATCTCTCTCATTTCTTTTCCCAATTTTTCCTCCACCTCTCTTACTTGATTTTCAGAATCCTTTTTGAGCTCTTCCATGGCCTGAGACCATTGAATATTTATTTTGGATGTTTGGGATACAGAAGCCTTGACTTTTATATCTTTCCCTGATGGTAAGCATTGTTCTTCGTCATCTGAAAGGATGGGAGAAGATATCTCTTCACCAAGAAAATAAACTTCTATAGTCTTATTTTTTTTCCCTTTTTTGGGCATTTTCCCAACCGGTTACTTGATTTTTGGGTCTTTTGTTAAGAGTAGGGTATACTCTGGGAATCTGTAAGATCTCAGTTCCTCCAAGGTGGCTCAATCAAGTGTGTACAATCTGGGAGCAAGAAGAGATTTTTTGTGTCCAGAATCTTAGCAGTTTCTTCTCCACAGCCACCTGGCCTCCAGTTTCACCAAGTCAGCACTGGGGCTGATTTTCAGATAAGCTGCATAGGCAGGGCTGTCATTCAGTGTGAGATAAAGATCTGCTCCCTCAGGGTCTCTATACAGGGCTGACATAAGAATGGGCTTATCAGTGCCCCCAGGGTTTTTACAATCCAACAATGGATGTGGGCTGCTGTAGGGGCTGTCCTGGAAACTGCTGCCTAAGGCTGGAGCTATGGAAGGCCCTTCTCCCTTCCCAACCAGCTGAAAAAATCCTGTCACTGACCTTTGGTGCCTGTGGGTTGAGGGATCTGCTCTGTGTCCAGTGCAACAGACTTTTCATATAGGCCTTTCAGGTCACCCTGGGCTGGAAATCTCTACTCTGTTGTTCTCCACTTCTGCTCCTCCATAATTTGTTGAGAGTCCCTCTCTATAGGTATTTTATGGGCTGTGTGGTGAGAGCCTGCATATGTGTGCCTTTCTACTCTGCCATCTGCCCCCATGTTGGCTCTGCCCCCATGTTGCTTTCTTAATTGGTCTCTTGTACCTTACTTCTATTTAGCCACTAACAGTTGGATTTGCTCTTACAAGGAAATATTTTCTCAAAGTGTGTGGGAGGCATAATCTTCCACCCCAGCTTTTTACCACCTTACCTTTTGGGGAGAGGAAGAGAATTGGGTTCTTGGTTTACAGCTCAGTTCCTTTAGAGCATAGCCTCAAGTTTTCAATCCAAAATGTTCCTGTTAGGCTGGATTTCCAAACACCCTCGATTCTCAAGGCTTCCCTGATGGGCTGGCTGGCTACAACATCCCACCTGGAATCCTGGCTCCAAGGTCACCATGGCTTAAACTCCTGGGTCTGGAGGAACTTCCTACTGGCAACCAAAATTGATAACAAAGGACATAGAACACAAACAAATACCCCTAGGCCTGTTCCTCAGAGCTGGGTTAAAAGAGAGGGTAAGGGTGGGGTGGGGTGGGAAGCAAGTCCTTTCCTTCTCATTAGCTGAGAGGGCACTGTGATCTTCACCCTGTAGATATAGTAGAAAGAAACAAGTGTCCCAGAAAGAGAGTGATTGCCTCAGTCTTGCTAATTTTATTTTATTTTATTAATAATTAATTTATTTGTTTTCAGTTTTCAACAATCACTTCCATACATTTTAAATGTTCTCCCCCTCCCTCCCCAAGATGGCATGCAATCTTATTTGGGTACTTCACATACATTCTTATTAAACACATTTTCACAATAGTCATGTTGCATAGAAGAATTAAAAATGAATGGGAAACATGCAAAACATGTTTAAATAAAGCATTCATAACATAACATTCAAAACATTCATAATAAAATATTCATAAAACATGAGAAAAAGCCAAAGCAAAACATAACAGAAGAGAAAATAGTCTGCTTCATTCTGCATTCTGACTCCATAGTTCTTTCTCTGGATATGGATGGCATTTTGCATCAAAAGTCCTTTGGAAATATTTTAGGTCCTTACATTGCTATGAAGGGCTAAGTTTACCAGATATTCCTTGTTCTCCTAATTTGTTTATAGTATCAGCCTTTATACCTAGATCATGTACCCATTTGAACTTTATTCTGGTATACAATGTCATGTATTGATCCATGCCCAGTTTCTGCCCCACTATTTTCCAGTTTTCCCAGCAGTTTTTGTCAAACAATGAGTCCTTATCCCAGAATCTGGGGTCCTTGGGTTTGTCAAATAGTAGTCTTGCTAATTTTAAAGAGTCTTTTCCAGTTATGCAGCCAATCAAAGGAGTTTATGCCCTCCCTCATGGTAGGGGACATAGGGGCCTCTCTGCCTAGATATGCTTGAGTCACAGATGTTTACTTGTGTGATCTTGGAGCAAATCATTGAACCTCCCTGGATCTCACCTATAACTTAAGAAGTTTGTCTAGATGGTTCTTTTCAACTCTCAATTTATAACCCTAGATAACTTTGAAGTTCCTTCCTAGATTCTCTGATTCTAGCTTCTCCCTGGAATAAAAGATATAGATGATCCAAGTTTGTTAGGGAATAAGCTATGGGCAACTGACTCATGGATCTGAATCTCTTCAGGAAGGATTAAGACCATCCAGATAGCTGATGGTAGGTGGAGGAATACTTGGGCATAGCATTAGACATTACCCACCTCCCTCTGATGTATTTACCAACACTGTAAATCAATTTTCAGTTTCCAAAAATAGAGCAAAATATCATAGCACTTAAACTACCTCATGGTATCAAAATACATTATAAACAATTCCTTTAGAATAACTCTTTTTCAGTGACCTTTAAATATTTCCTTGCTCAAAATTTGTCCTGAAATACAAGACAGGTGAGTAAAAAAAGATGTTGGGCATGAAAATTAACCTGTTACTTGGAGTGTTCATGTATTAAATAGAACCTTTTCTGAGAGTCAGCGAAGGTAGACTCAGCTCCTCAGTGCCCCAAGGGGTTTTACAATCCAACAATGGATGCGGGAGGGTGTACAGGCTGCTCTGGGAACTGCTGCTGCCTGCTGATGTAGCCTCTGTGGCCGCTGCCTGAGGCTGGAGCTATGGGGAGGCCCTTCTCCCTTCCTGGCCAGCTGAACAAACCTCATCACTGACCTTTGGCACCTGTGGGTTGAGGGATCTGCGATCCCACTGCTACTGCAACTGGGGATTAGCTGCTACTGAGACTGGAGATTCCGCCCCTGAGGTGTCCTCCTCCCAGAACCGCTCCACGCAGCAAAGGCTGGGGTGGGGCTGCTCCGCATCTGGTGCAACAGACATTTCCTGTGGGCCTTTCAGGTCACCCTGGGCTGGAAATCTCCACTCTGTTGTTCTCCACTTCTGCTGCTCCAGAATTTGTTGAGAGTCCCTCTCTACAGGTATTTTATGGGCTGCGTGGGGACAGTCTGCTTTTGTGTGTCTTTCTACTCTGCCATCTTGGCTCCCAGAAAATAAAATTTTAATGCAGATTTGGGCTGGAACAGGAAAAACTGAGTAAAAAGTGCTGATTTTTGAGAAAGAAAAAATCAGGAAAGTATCTTTCCTGAGAAAACAATCCTGTCTTCTTAGCATGTACTGAAACATTTGTCTGGTGTGGCTGTGTATATTTTCTTTTAAATCAGCATTTATTCCCTCTCCCCCATCCCCAAGGAATTGGGATTGCATTCTTGGAAGGGTAGATTAACAATCCAGAGAAAACTTGGTATTCTAGTAATAAGGCATTGGTACTTAATATCATGATTTGCTATGCTGATTTTGTAAAAAGCCATAAATGTGAGGCAGTGACTCCTCATGGATTATCTCATTTCAGAGGAGGGAGTGGGCTGGGAATCCCCAGACTCTACTCCTTTTGGGTAGGAAAAGGAACGAAGGCCTTGTTAGAGTCTGCTATATACGCTTCTATTTCCTCCATGGTTTGAGGCTCACAAGTCAACAGGTCCATACCACTGATAGTCATCACCACATCCTCCTCAATGCAAACCCTGCCAAAGCCTTGGAAACGCTGCAGAGTGTGGTTATTGATGAAGCAGGCTTGCACAGTGTCAGCCAAGGCCTGGTCGAGGAGGTGGTCAATGAAGTAAATGCCTGACTCCACAGTCAGCACCATCCCCTGCTCCAGATTGCGAGCTGTTTGAAGGGTCCTCAGGCCTGGCTCATAGATATGCTCCATGCCCCCAGGGTAGCCACCAACATCGTGCACATCAATTTCAAGGAAGTGCCTGAGTCCATGAGGCATGAATACAGCACCTAGGTGGACCTTAGCCATGTCTTCCACATTGCTGGTCAAGATATACTGATGTAAGTGAGCTCCTCCAGGTGGACTTGATCAGCTAGACAGTGCATGTCAGACCAGGATACTCCTAGTTTGATGGCATTCATGACAGCCTGGGAAGATCTCAGTACAGCTTCAAAGATAGCTTTGTGGTCAGAAGTGAATTTCCCATTAGCAGGGAAGGTGCAGGTGATATCAGATGAGAAACAGTAATATACACCTCCCATGTCAAACAAGCACAGGTCTCCATCTTGAATTGTCTTGTCATTTGGGGCTCTAGCATGTCCATAGTGTAAGATGGCAGCATTCTCTCCACTGCCACTGCCATGTGTAGGAACTATGGTGCATCCCACCACGGAAATAGCAGTAGTCTTCAAAGAGGCTTTCCAACTCATATTTCTTCATTCCCACTTTTACTGCTTTCATGACCTTCTTATGGGCATCACTGGACACTTTGTTGGTATAGCGCAAAACGTCCAACTCCATGTCAGTCTTAATCACACGGCACTCCACAATTTCTGGGTGAAGAATAGTGTTGTTGACTTTGAACTGGCTGATGCCTTCAAAGGAAGCCTCCCAGGAGACACTGCTGCTGTGTGTATTAACACCACACATGGTGAGAAGAACTGATGGAGTCATTGAAGCCAAGACCTTGGCTGTGCCATCTGAATACTGCACATCATCCACAGCATACTTCTCCTTGAAGTGCTCAAGGGAGTGAATCTTTCCCATCCAGGTGGCATGACTTTCAGGAAGTTTGGGAACAAACAGGGTAGATTTCCCAGAGTAGACATCAGTGGCTGAAAAGCAGCCTGGCTCTGTGACACCAAAAGCCCAGTGAAAGAAGGATTCCTGCAGGAACAGAACCCCAGTGTCCATGCAGTACCTATTACTCTTCTCCCCTCCCTGCAGGAGGACCAAAGAACCTTTCTGCACAGCCAAGTTTTTCCTTAAATGATCACATAGATGCTTCCCGTTCAAGGAGAAAAGGGCCCATAGTGCTTTCAAGGTTTCATTCCCCAGCCAAAATACAGGTCCCCCGGCCTCAGCCACGTTAGCCCAGATATGTAGTTGCTCATCATGTGCTCTCTAAAAGTGTTATTTTCTTCAGCATTTTTTGGGTCTTCTTTAGCAAGCTGTTGACTTGCTTTTCTTGATTTTCTTGCATCACTCTCATTTCTCTTCCCAATTTTTCTTCCACCTCTTTTGCTTGGTTTTCAAAATCCTTTTTGAGCTCTTCCATGGCCAGAGACCACTGCATATTTATTTTGGAGATCTCTGATGGTATGCATTGTTCTTCTTCATCTGAAAGAATGGAAGAAAATACCTGTTCACCAAGAAAGTAACCTTCTATAGTCTTATTTCCCCCCCTTTTGGGGGCATTTTCCCACTCAGTTACTTGACTTCTGAGTCCTTTGTCAAGAGGAGGGTGTATTCTGAGCATCTGTAAGTTGTTGGTTACTCCAAGGTGGCACAATCAAGGGAGAGGAGTTTACTCCTTTCCTGGTCTGCGCTCTGGTCTGGGAGCTACCAAAGCTTTTCTGTCCAGGATCTGCAAGTAGAATTCCCTTTCCAGAGCCTCCACCAGCTCCACCACACCAGATAGCACTCTTCCTCACCCTTGGGCTGCCATTCTGGGCTGAGACCCAGATCAGGGGTTCAATTCCCCAAGGGGCTTTAGGCTGAGGGCTCCAAAAATGTACACTGATGCTGCTGCCACAGCCGCCTGGGGCCAGAACTAGGAAGGACCCTGCTCCCTTCTTGCCCAGCTGAAAAAGCCCTCTCACTGACCTCTGAAGCTGCCTTTGGTGCTTGTGGGCTAAGGGATCCGAGAACTTCCACTGATGCTGGGGATTCTGCCCCCAGGGCCTGCTCCTGTACTGCTCCTCCTGGCTCCATGCAACCAAGGCTAAGCTGCGCTCTGTGTCCAGTGTGACAGACCTTTCCCATTGGCCTTCCAGGTCACCTTGGGCTGAAAATCTCCTTCACTCTATCATTCTGTGGCTTCTGCTGCTCTAGAATTTTTCCACAGGTACACTCTTGATTTGGTCAGACAGGAAGACTGCTTTGTAGGGGTTAATATCTTACTTTGTTCTAGTCTAGTATTCTCAAAAGGATTGCTAATAATGGGGGCAACAACCCCTACAGCATTGCCTAATCTCCCTTCTCTCAAGAGCTGGCAAGAGGGGGAGACAACTCCCCTCACATTTCAATTGGGTCAATCAAGAAAGGCATAGCTTGTGCACTGCCCTAAATCTCCTCAGTGGGGACCAGATGAGTCAAACACAGATTCTTCCCCCCCCCCCCCCATATCAAGGCACACACAGCATTTCAGTTTGTATATTCAACCTTAGGGGTTTCCCACTTACTGATGTCCACCTGCTTTTTAGGGCATCAGACAAAGAAGGTACATTGCCAGCAATAACCTCCAATTTTACATTACCTCATCCCTGTATCTCACTGCACAGTTGCAGTGGAAAATTTACATTTTAAGCATAAATGTTTATATTATTTATTATTATGTAATGCTGTGCAAGCATGGTGGAGACACTTTGAACCATAATCATGAGAACTCAAATCTAATACTTGGGAATGAGAGATTGTTATGGCTATGGATCCTGGGAAACTAACTCTAAGAAAGAATAACATAAATTCACTTTACATGCTAAAATCTACCTTACTTACAGTCAGCTGTCAGTTTGTTATACTCCAGAATCATGCTTGAATTCAATTTCTTTAGAAATCTGAAAACTAACCTTAGTAGCTGCCTCATTTTCTGAGTTTTCTGAGTTTACTTTCTTGAAAAACAATTGTTCCTCACCGAAATTTTTCTACAGTTTGGATCCTTTATTTGTTTTTTATTAGTGTCCAATTTGCTTAAGTCAGGATGATTTGATTAGAAATGGCGACAAAGATTGTATTTCTTCAGAATGGCCATTACTTCTTGGCAAACAAGGCACAATATTTTGTCTCTCACGTAAGTAAACAAATATCAATTCGTCTACTCCAGATTAAATACTCTATGTTCTGATTTGATCTTTGTTTTTTTATCACCTATTTCACAAAGTTACACCCAAAACTTTAATGTTAGAACCAAAAAATCTCCACAGCAACTACTCACATACAAAGAAATACTGAACTATCAGACCTTGAAGAAAGCACCAGATACTCACGTAGGGTGGCTGCACAGCAGCGGGGGAAGAAGCCCTCATGTTGTACATTATACAGCAGGCATCAGCTGTGTTGGTGCATGGCTACTCTCATTTTGTCCCTGTTCAATGCCAGTAACAACTGAAAACACAACAAAAAGATGTGACTCTCCTTCCTCTCAAACTAGAGACAGACAGTTGCCACAGGTCATTTGACGAACAGGAGAGAGTCTGTAGTGGCAATCCACCCACCAAGTTACATTACGGATACAATAGTGACTATTGGAAGGTGGGTTAAGCAGGACATGGACAAAGCATCTTTACCTTCTTTTATATCCTCTACATTTTTCACTGGCCTCCTGAAATCCTTTGGTGGACCACTTGTGACCCATGGGCCATATGTTGTATCTGCATTGTGTCCTACCAAAATATGCAGCCCTAGAAATAAGAATTTCTTCTTACTAACTTATATCCTCTTCTGCTAGATGGTTTGTAACTTCTTGCATATCTACACTTATACACACTTTACGTGTGCGTGTGTATCAATCTCACAAGTACAACTTAAGGGAATTATGACTATATACTTCATGTAAAACAAACCCAGGGTTTTTAGTGGACTATAAGTTCAATATAGGGTCACAGATTTTAAACATGAAGGGATCTTAAAGGTAATCTAGTATAACTTGCTCATTTTACATATCAGGAAACTGAGATTCAGGGAGGGGGAGGTGCTTTGCCCAAAGCTAAACAGGTAGTAAGTTTCAGATTGAGGATTCATAGGTCTTTTGGCTCCAAATCCAGAACTCTATCACTGCTTTTCCACTGTGAGACAGAAGTGTGGCCTGGTGGCCAAAAAAAAAAAAAAAAAAAGAAAAAAGCTAAAGTCATGATATCCAGAACAAAAGAGGAAGCAGTTCTGCTATACTCTCTTTTGGTTAGATTGTCTTGAGTACTGTGTTCAAATCTATATGTTTTATTTTAAGAAAGACCTAAATAATCAGAAATGCATGCAAAAGATGGTAACAAGGATGTAAAAGTACTGAAGAATACCCCAAAAGACCAGAGATGTAATAGATATACTGGGGATTTATCCCAGGGCAGGATATTTAGTAGGTACAATCAGCAATGTCCTGGGAATGCTTCCCATCTTCTTTAGGAACATCTCAGAAGAGAAGCCACCATCAAAAATTGCCATTTGCCCCAAGTATTGAAATTGTTAGTGATAGCAGTGTATATCAGAGAGGTTGAAGGAACTGGGAACATATAGCTTTGAGATGATAATTTTTATTTTTATTCATTTCTGTTACATTTTGTCTCCCTTCCTTCTTCCCAACTCTACATTAGAGAAGGCCAACATTTCATATCTATCTATCTATCTCTCTCTCTCTCTCTCTCTCTCTCTCTCTCTCTCTCTCTCTCTCTCTCTATCTATCTAATCTTATATCTACATCTATTTATGGAACTATGCAATACAAGGTTGGTGGTACAGTGGATAGCTCATTGGGACTGGAGTCAGGAATACTCTTCCTGAGTTCAAATTCTGCTTTAGAACACTTACTAGCTTTGTGACCTAAGGTAAGCCACTTAACTCTATTTGCCTCAGTTTCCTTATGTGTAAAATGAGTTAGAGAAGGAACTGGCAAACCACTGCAGTATCTGCCAAGAAAATCCCAAATGGGGTCATAAAGAGTCAGACATGACTGAAAATACAATACTACTTCTCTTTTTTTTTCTGGAAGTGGATAGTCCTTCCTAGTTGATTTGAATGATCATATTACTTGGAATAGTTTAGTCACTCACAGCTACATTGCTGTTATTGTATATAACATTCTTTTGGTTCTGCTTGTTTCACTCCACATTATTTCACGAAAGTCTTTCCATATTTTTCTAAAACTAACCAGCTTATCATTTCTTACAGCATAGCAGTATCCCATCACAATCATATACCACAATTTATTCAGCCATTCCCTGGTTGATGGGTATCTCCTCAATTTCAAATTCTTTACCACCACAAAGAAAGCTTCTAATAAATATTTTAGAACATATAGGTTCTTGTACTTTTTTCATGATCACCTTGGGAAACACACCTAATAGTAGTATTGCTGGGTGAAAGGGTATACACAATTTTAAAACAGTATTTTATTTTTTTCATTTACATGTAAAGACAGTTTCCAACATTCATTTTTGTAAGATTTTGAGTTCCAAATTTTTCTCCCTCCTTCCCTTCTGTCCCTTCCCAAGATAGCAAGCAATCTGAAATAGGTTATACATATACAATCATGTTCAACATATTTCCACATTAGTCATGTTGTAAAAGAAGAATAAGAACAAAAAGGAAAAAAAAAAACCAAAAAAGTGAAAATAGTACACTTCAATTTGTATTCAGATTCCACAATTCTTTCTCTGGATGTGGATAGCATTTTTCATCAAGAGTCTTTTGGAATTGTCTTGGCTCATTGTATTGCTGAGAAGACCTAAGTCTATCATAGTTATTCACTGAAAATGTTGCTGCTACTGTGTACGGTGTTCTCCTGGTTCTGCTCACTTCACTCAGCATCAGTTCATGTAGGTCTTCACAGATTTTTCTGAAATCCATCCGCTCATCATTTCTTATAGAGCAATATATGTAGAACAATTATAGAGCAATAGTAACTCATTCGCGGGATATACACAATTTTATAACTCTTTGAGCAAAATTCCAAATTACTCTCCAAAATGGTTAGATCAGTTCACAGTTCAATTAGCAGTGTATTCGTGTCCTGATTTTTCCACATCCCCTCCAGCATTTTTTATTTTCTTCTTCTATTATTTTAGCCAATCTCATAGGTATGTGGTGGTACCTCAGAGTTGTTTTAATTCATATTTCTTTAATCAATAATAACTTAGAACTTTTTTTATATGACTGTATATAACTTTGATTTCTTCTTCCAAAAACTGCCTGTTCATATCCTTTGATCATTTTTCATTTGGGGAATGACTCATATTCTTATAAATTTGAATCAGTTCTCTACATATTTGATGTATGATGCCTTTATCTGAGAAATGGCTTATAATTTTTCCTCCAATTTTTTTGCTTTCCTTCCAATCATAGATAAATGGGTTTTATTTGTACAAAATATTTTTAATTTAATGTAATCAAAATAATCTGGCTTTTGTCTCTTTCGTTTATTCATAAATTCTTCTCCTATTCACAAATCTGATAATATGTAATTAATATTGTAAATATGTAATATTTATAAAATATTATAAATTATAAAAATAACACAAAATAAGTAATAAGTAATGTGCTCTTGGAATTTACTTGTGATATCTCCCTTTATGTCTAAGTCATGTATCTATTATGATATTATCTTCGTAAATGGTGTAAAATATTGGTCTATACCTAGTTTATGCCAGACTGCTTTCTGATTTTACCATCAAATTTTACCAAATAATAAATTCTTGTCCTAAAAGCTTAGATTTTTCATTTGTCAAACACAAGGTTATCATTGTCACTTACTACTATGTATTGCATACCTCCTCTATTCCACTGATCCACTATTCTATTTCTTAGCCAAGAACAGATAGTTTTGATAATTATTGCCTTAGAGTACAGTTTAGTTTCTGATACTGCTAGACCTCCTTCCTGTAAATTTTTTTATTAATTCATTTGATATTCTTGACCTTTTGTTCTTCCAAGAGAATTTTGTTATTTTTTTAGCTCAATAAAATAGTTTTTTTGGTAGTTTAATTGGGATAACATTGAATCATTAAATTAGTTTACGTAGAGTCATCATTTTTTTAATAGTGGCTCAGGCCACCCATGAACAATTGATATTTCTCCAACTATTTACATCTAAATTATTTCTATAATTGTGTTCATATAGTTCCTAGGTTTGTCTTGGCAGGTATCCTCCCAGGTATTTTATGTTGTTTGCAGTTATTTTAAATGAAATATCTTACTCTTTCTTCATGTAGGAATTCATTGGTAATATACAGAAATGCTGGTGATTTATATGGGTTTATTTTATATCCTGCTATTTTGCTAAAATTACTAATTGTTTCAACTAATATTTTAGTCGAATTTCTAGAATTTCAAGTATACCATTATATTGTCTGCAAAAAGACATAGTTTTATTTCCTCACTGCCTAGTCTAATTCCTTCTGTTTCATTGTCTCATAGCCACTGCTAGCATTTCTAGTAGGATATTGAATAATAGTCATGATAATGGACCCCCTTGCTTTATTCCTGATCTTATTGGGAAGACTTCTAGCTTATCCCCATTATGGCAATGCTTACTGATGATTGCAGGTAGATCCTTCTTACTATTTTAAGGAAAAATCAATTTGTACCTTTGCTTTTAAGTATTTTTTATTGTTTTTAATAGGAATGAGTATTTTTAAAAGCTTTTTTCACCTCTGTTGATATAATCATAAGAATTTCTGATGATTATATTATTGATATAATCAGTTATGTTAATAGTTTTTCTTATGTTGAACCAGCTTTTCTTTCCTGATCCAGTTGGTTATAATGTATATATAACCTTTGTGATATATTGTTGTAGTTTATTTAGGATTTTTGTATCAGTATTCATTAGTTAAATTGCTCTATAATTTTCTTTCTCTGTTTTGCTCTTTTTGGTTTAGGTGTCAGCACCATATTTGCTTCACAAAAGGAGTTTGGCATTTGACTTGTAACTCACTTATTCTTACATTAAATCAAAATCATATTTCAGATCTTCAGGGCCATTCTGACCTTTGATCAAAAGGAGGTAATGTGAAGGGAATTATAATTTTTGTATTAATAAATATATGTATAATATACTATAATTTCAACTTCTCAAAGTTGCCTCTTCTGGTTTGGGAATCAACATTTACAATGCAGCTTGAAATGATCAATCAAACCCTTGACAATATTCTCACAATCACTACATTCCTGTGCTTGTGTACCTTAAGTGAAGTAAATCAAAGATTGTAGAATCTGTTCCTTCCACAGAAAGTCCTATGCCTCACCTAGTAATGACCCTCAAGGACTTGAAACAATACTGTTCTCATAGGACTCCAGAACACCTGTGTTGTCCTGTACTCATGGGGAAACCACGGGGGCTATGGAAATGTTTGTGATCCACTTGTGATTTATGGATATAAGATATGCCTTTACTCCACTAGAGGGAGCATTCTTCACTTTGAAAGTAGGTAAATTGCTACTTGTTTCCTGCCCCCCCCCCCCAAAAAGGCAACTAGGAACCTCTTGTTAACCCTTCCTTGACTGTCTATTTGATCTCCAAGTCTTCTTCCACACCATCAGGAAAGGAAAATATGATCCTCTTTAAACAAAGGTTAGGGTAGATGCTAAACAAGGGAAAACATCCCAGAAAGAACTGAGGGACCCTCTCACAAACCTGATCACAGACATGCCCCAATTTCCTCTCCTAGAATCATGGGTGTATCTCAGTTGTGGGGATTGCTAACAATTAATTAATTAATAGTAAGTACAGCGCATGTCTCTCTGTTAACCCCTCTCATCTCATATCTGATTAAGAAAAGAGAATGCTGGAAGAATTGTAGGGAAATTTGAATGATGGTCTGCGCAACTTGGTGGAACTTGAGGGGCAGTAGCTGCATCAGGGTCTCATATACCCCTGCCCCAGCAGCTCCCCAACCCCAGCATCTGCAGCTGTCAAGATGAGTGTGGGATCAGGCCCCACAGTTTGCATTTCCTGAGCCTTCCCACCAGGAACAGTATACCACCAGTGGGAAGGTTCCAGGACTGGTCATCCCAGCCCCTAGGACAGGCCTGCACAACACAAAGTGGTGGGAGCTTACAGCTTGCCAAAGGGTTTTGAGCAGTTGTCATGTGACCTGAGACAACCAACCATCAGTCTGTTTTTAGTTTAACCTATTTCTGGCTCATAGAAGTTCACAAGTTGTGCAGGTCTGCCCTAGGCAGTGCCCTCTGTCACATACCACGAAGCCCAGGCAGTCAGTGTCTCCAAGGTGGGCCTGGCCCTCGGTAGGTCCCATCTAGCTGCTGCCTGGGAGAGTTTAGGTTCCCATGGCAGCGCCTAGTATGGCAGATTCTGCAGGTGGAAGATGAGGGGGATGACTCTTGAAATCCTCTCCACAGGATCATGGATTTAGAGGTGGAAGGCCAGGTAGAGGTCACCTGGACTAATCCTCTCCCATTATAGACCCAGAGAGTTTCAGCGACTTTCCCAGACTCACGGGATTCCAGCCCAGGTCCTTGGACCCCAAATCCAGCACTTTTTCCTCTGGACCACGCTGCCTTCGAACCTGAGGTTCTGTTTCCGCCTTGGTTCTGTGACATTCTTTGGGAGAAGGACAAGCTCGTAGGGTGGGGTTGCTTTCACAGCCACAGGGAAGTTTGGAAGGGAGGAGGCTTTGGGGGAAAGGGTTCGTCTCAGACACGTGGATTCCAAGATGTTTACGAGACCTTCAACTCCCACGTGTCCTGACGGGCGATGGGGGATGCTGGGCTGGGAGGCCAGAAGGAGGGTAGGGCGGTGCGGGACCATTCGGAATCACCCGCCTCAGGAGAGCTTTGGGGATCGGGTGACATCAGAGTGAGGACGAAGGTCCAGGACGGAAGTGGGGGATCCGACGTTAGCGGGTGAGGTCTGGGTGCAGATTGGTCCGAGGAGACGGAGAGAAGCGGATAGGTGAGTGCAGAGCCAGGAGAGGAGCCCGAGGAGAACCTGCGGAGGAAGGGCGGCCCGAGCCGCGGGGAAGGTAAGAGGAGGCCTGGGGAGGGCCTGCGCGAGAGGTGACGAGGATGCCCGAAGCCAGGCGGAAGAGAAACAGAAAGGAGACACGTGCTAGTAACACCTTCGCAGGGGGCCAGACGCAGGCTGGGGTTGGTTTGGGGGCGTGACTTGGGCGGGGGGAGGAGCCGCTGACGTAGCCCCGGGAATCGGGTCATTCCAGGGCGGGGACTCCCCCGTAAGAGGGCGGCTCCGCCCCACCGGAAGCGGAGCTGCCCGGCTCCTGAGAGCGCGAGGATGTCGCGACAGTCTGAATTCGCGAATGACAGCCCACCTTCCTAGCTGGAGACCTTTCCCACCGTCCGAAAGCAAGGACTGGGGGGGCGGGGCTCGGCAAGAGGAAGCGGGGCGGGGCCTGGCGCCGCTTCGGGAGACGTGGCCGGCCACGTGACGCGCGTCGGCGCGCGCTGTTTCCGGAAGTCTCCGTCGTGCGCGCCCCCGCCCTCGCCTCCGAGGCCGCCGCGCTGTGACTGCCACCCGGTGCAGTTCAGGGGGAGGAGGGCTCGGGTGTCGCCGCCGCTGCCGCCGCCTCTGCGACGCCGCCGGGGTGGGGGGAAGGTGGGGCGACGACGAGGCTGCAGGATGGAGATGATCCGGAGCAGTGCGTGCCTCTTCTCGCCCTCGCTGCCGATTCCGCCATGTCCTCTCCCCACCCTCCCTCCAGCCCCGGCCCCGGGCTCCGACCCCCCGGGCCTCCGTCGGGCCTCGGGGGCCGGGCCCGGAGACCGCCCCCCGGAGCCGCCGGGCCCCCCTCCTCCGTCCCCACGTTGCCGCTGCTGCTGTTTGTTGTCGTCGTGGTCCCCCCGCCCCCGCCCCCACCCCGGCTCCCTTCCCCTCGGGGCAGCTCGGGGGGCCCCGGACGCCTCCGTCCACCCCCTCCCCGCCCCCTCCCTCCCCCTCGGCCTCCCGTGCTCCGACGGAGGGCCCCCCCCGGGCCTGGGCTGAGCCTTTTCTTGGTCTCTCTGCAGATTTTAAAAGTAATCTTCCCAAAGTGTACCAGGCCATTGAGGAGGCGGATTTCTTGGCCATCGATGGGGAGTTTTCAGGTATCCCGTGCAGGGTTTGGAGGGTGTTCTCTCCCCAGGCTTGCTCGTAGACGGCCGGGGACGTCCCCGGTCCTAGTGCTCCTCCCCGCGGGGAGCCCCCGGGCTGCTGACTCCTGCCTTAGGGAGAGGTCCGGAGTGTCCGGCCGCTCTTTGGAGGCGTTGGAGGAGGTACCGGCGAGCCTTAGCGTGGGGAGTGTGTCATGTGGATACGTGCACACATACACGCGTACACACACGTATATGCTTACATGCGTATGCACACACAGATACACATAGACACACACGCATCTGTGTGTATGGAGAAAAGCAGCCGGGTGGGCTCTGGTGCTGGTAAGGCGTCTTCTGTTGGTTTGGAGAACAGGACAGAAACTTAGAAATGAGGATGAAGCTCTGTTTTGTTGTGGACGTGCTGTGGACAGTCCCGAGCCTTGGTGTGTAGTGCTGGATCAGGGCATCTACAGCTGTATTTGGTTTTTTGAACAGAAGCCTGATACTGTTAATTAAAACTGGTTTGATCACTTTTTTGCTTTGATTCAGACTCCTGGGTTTGTTCCCAGATGGACTGAATTGATTGGCAAATGTGGAAAACCACTTAATTGTTTATAAAGGAATTGGATGGCCTGGTTGGTCCATAGATTTCTCATAGCCCAAAGAGGCAGAGTTTACAGCTTGTTTTTAAATTGGTGATCTTAATAAAATTATTTTTTTCCTTGAAAACGTTTTTTGTTGATGGTACTAAAAATGTTTTTGGCCAAAATGTTTGATTCATTGTGTCTGTGTAAGTTTTTTGGTTACTAGGAGCGAAGGCATTTCCAAAAACAAAGTATGGTTTTTGATGATGTTACTAGCTTATGCACAAAATGAAGATTGATATAGATAGAAAAATATTCATCACCTGGAAGCCAGACTTCTGGTGATGAGCCTCTCTTAACTAGGCAGGTCCTTCCACAACATACAAAAGCCTTATTTGGTCCTGTGGTTGAAACCTTTTTTAGTATCGCGGTGTATGTGTGAGCTTATGCTCTGCTGGTATTGATTAGAACCTAGAACTGCCTCTATAACATGAATAATGCATCTAGTTAAGACTTTACAGTGAATAGTATTCTTAAATTCCTAATTTATGTGGTATAGTGATGTTTGCAGGTGTATTTCCACCTCTGAAAGAAAGTGACTGTTAAATGAACCCATTTAAAAATATTTTAAAAATATTTTTGCCTTCTTAAAACTCCATTGTGGAATTTTCTTTAATATTGTCTTTGAACAGACAGATGACTGAATGCATGTTTATAGATGATAATGATTATTGTTAATAATCCTTGATAAAAGAATTTCTATTTACTCTTTGCATGCAAAGGTATGAAGGTTTGTATGTTGTTCTGGAAAATATTTTCTTTCCATTAGTGTTGGTTGGCCACTGAATTTTTACATGATGTGTTTAATATTGAAAAGTTGTTAAAATATTAAGTTAGAATTTCCCTCCTAAATTTTAGGAATCAGTGATGGACCTTCGGTTACAGCATTAACCAATGGTTTTGACACTCCAGAAGAAAGGTATCACAAGCTTAAAAAGGCAAGTTAGTATAAGCAATTTTTCTGTCTTTTTCAGTCTCTTCCCCTCACTGAATTGTAGTGAAGCAGAATCATGTATATCTTTTGGAAAATACACTTTTTAAACAAGCTCCAACCATGAAATAGTGTTATTAATGAAAACAACATAATTGTCTGCAGAAAAGCATTTCATGAAAATATCATTATATTTGATTTAGAATAATCTAGATATGGTTCTATATTTTTAAAACTTGACTTTTGGCTAATATGACTTTTTGAGAGAAAGTAGCTACCCAAATATAAAAGTTGCAGTTAAAATATAAAGATTATCTGAGTACATCTGATAAGGTGAATTAAATAAATGTCTTTGAGTTAAAAGCATTCATATGATGTCCCAGAAACTTTCTGCCAAAGTGGAATTAAATGATGTAGAAATTCTACTTGGTTGAAACTATTATTGCTTTGATTCAAAGAAACTTCATTCTCCTCTGATACTGACTGACAAATTATTTTCTTCTTTTCCAGCATTCCATGGACTTTTTGCTGTTTCAATTTGGCCTTTGCACTTTTAAGTATGACAGCACAGAGTCAAAGTAGGTTATTTTTTTTAAAGCATTAATTATTCTGTTATTGTGGAACAATATCACCTCTCAATTTGCTTGTATCTTTCATTTTCATAGGTATATAATGAAGTCGTTTAACTTTTATGTTTTCCCAAAACCCTTCAGTAGAACTTCACCAGATGTCAAATTTGTTTGTCAGGTTAGTAGCAAAATTTAGTTCTTTTTATTTGTCAGTAGTTATGTTTCCATTATGAATAGTAATTAATGATACTTTAAACATTTATTTCATCCTTTAGAAAATGTAGAAGATGCAAAGGCCTCAGAAGGAGCCCATGAGCAAATACAGAAAACATAAGATATTCAGAGGAACCATTATGTAGATAGTGAAAATTCGTAAAGCATTCTCAATAATTCTTGGAAGGAACTGGACGTATAGCTTTCCATTAGGTTAATGCTTTGAAATTTCAGCAGTTTCTTACAGAGATTCCTATATAATCCTTCCCAGATTAATGTTTCACTTTATGGTTTAGCTTCCTTCCACAAAAACCATTAATTTCAACTTTTTTCTCCTAAAGCATTTTGTTAAAGCTAGATTTTCACAAGTAGCAAAATGAGTCATTTTTGAATTTTCCTTTCTATCACTTTGTTGTTACAGAATTGTGCTTGAATTAAAACTTTGAGATCATCTAATATCTCATTTTATAGATGAAGTATGTGTTAAAAGTCATATAGTGAATTGCAGAAGCCATATTTAAACAGAGGTCTCCTACAACATGTTGCCTCTTTGCAAAATGATGCAGTTGAACTAAATGGCCTCTAGAGTCCCTCTATAACTTTTTTAAAACTTAAATTTCATTTTTTTTAATGAATACATGTCTTCCTATAGTCTGACTCCTGCACCCCTAGATGGAAAAAAGAAACTCCCTTCTTCTGCCTCCTGACAAGTACTTATGGGCAAACAGATTCTCACATTAACCATGTCTAAAAATTCATGCCCCACTCGGCACATATAGCTGATCACCTCTCTATTAGGAGGTGTGCAGCATTCTGAGTTATCACACCTCTGAAATCATGGTGGATTATTGAACCAGTCAAAGTTCTTAAATCTTTCAAAGTTGTTTGTTTTTGTAGTCTAGAATCTTATTTTCCTGGTTTTGCTTACTTATTCTGTATCCTTTCAAAGTGGAGTTTGGGTGATGTCCCCCTTTCCACCCTTTGATTGTAGACTTCTCTTTATCTCCCCACTATTGTGTCTCTTCTTCTCTATTGTATACTTTTTCTCCATCCTTTTCCTTTCTTCTAAGATCATTATGACATAATTAAAAAAAAAACAAACTTCAGCATTCCCAGGCCTCCATCTTATTTGACTCCCTTTATTTGACCCTGCTGACACTACAGTTCTCTGGGGGTGCTTATGTCATTTATTTCTTCCCTTCCCATTAGAATGCAGTTATTTCAACTTCATAAAGTCCTTTCAAATTGCCCACTTGCATTTATCTTTTTGTTTCTCTTTATTCTTATTGTTTATGTTTCAAAGTTTCCACTCAGCTTTTGCCTTTTTTATCAGAAGTGTTTGGAAGTTCTCTGTTTCATTAAAGATCCATTTTTTCCGCTATATCATCATACCCAGTTTTGTTGGGTAAGTTATTCTTAGCTGTAAGTCTTTGTCTTTTTACATTTTGGAATATCATAGTCCATACTCCCCACTAGTAGCTGCTAAAACTTGTGTGGTGCTGACTGTGGCTCCATTGTGCTTGCATTCTTTATTTATGGCTGCTTGCAGTATTTTTTCATTGACCTAGATAGACACTCTAGATTTTGGTTATAGTGTTCCTGGGAGTTTTCATTTTGAGGTTTCTTTCAGGAATTGACAGTCTATTTTTTCTATTTTCAGTTTATTTTTTGGTTCTAAGAGATCTAGCAAATTTTCTTTGAAGATTTCTTGAAATATGATATCTAGGCTCTTTTTTTTAATTGTAGCTTTTGGATTGTTAAGTAATTTTAAAACTATCTGTCTTTGATCTGTTTTCCAGATGAGTTGTTTTTGCTATAGGTACCTTATATTTTCACATATTTTTTCAATCCTTTGACTTTATCTTAATATTTCTTGTTGTTTCATGGAGTCATTGACTTTGCATTGATCTATTCAAATTTTCAAGGAGTCTCTTTACATAGGCAGGGTTTTGTCCCTCTTGTGCCAAGCTGTTAATTTTCTTTCCTAGTCTCTCTTCCCTTTTTCTTTTCCACTTTTTTTCCTCTATCACTATCATTTCATTTATATCATTTTTAAACTAATTTTTGTGGTCTTATTAAAAAATTTAGCATTTTATTTTTCCCCAGTTACATGTAGAAACAATTTTTTAATATTCGTTTTTAGAATTTTGAGTTTCAAACTTTCTTCTTCCCTCCCTACTTCCTTCTTTGAAAAGGCAAACAATTCAATATAGGTTATACATGTGTAGTCATGCCAGACATTTCCATATTAATCATGCTGTGGAAGAAAACATAGACAAAAAAAACTTCAAGAGAAGTAAAGACAGCAAAAATAAGTATGTTTTAATCTGTATTCAGGCACCATCAATTCTTTCTCTAGGGATGGATAGCATTTTTCATCATAAGTCCTTCAGAATTGTCTTGGATTGCTGAGAAAAGATAAGTGAATTACAGCCAATCATCTTACAATATTCTTGTTACTTTGTATATAATACATTTCACTTGGTGTTAGCTCATGTAAGTCTTTCCAGATTTTTCTGAGAGCATCCTGCTCATGTCTCAGTTTGTTCAGCCATTCCCCAATTGATTCAATTCAATTCAGTTTTTTTGTACATATAGGTCCTTTTTGTTTTTTATCTGTTTGGATACAGACCTAGTAGTAGTATTGCTTGCTCTAAAGAATGGTTGAGTCAGTTTTCAACTCCACCAACAATGCATTAATATCTTATTTTTCCACTTCACCTCCAACATTGGTCATTTTCCTTTTCTGTCCTGTTAGCCAGTCTGATGAGGTATTACCTCAGAATTGTTTTAGTTTACATTTCTCCAGTCAGTAGTGATTTAGAGCTTTTTTTTCATATGGCTATAGATATCTTTGATTACTTCATCTGAAAACTGTTCATATCCTTTCATCATTTATCAGTTGTAGAATGGCTGTTTTATAAATTTGACTTAGTTTTCATTTGAGAAATCAGGTCTTTATCAGAGAAACTTGCTTCAAAATTTTTTTCCACAGTTACTATTGTTAATTTACCTCCACCCTATTTCCCCCTCTACTTATTCCATTCTGTCTCTCTTTTCAGATTGTCCCTCCTCAAAAAGTGTTTTGTTTCTGACTACTACCTCCCCCAATCTACCCTCCCTTCTATCACCCCTTGTCCTACAATCCCCTTCTCTTCCTACTTTCTGTATGTAAGGTAAGATAGATTTCTCTACCTAATTGCATGCGTATGTTATTCCCTCTTTGAGCCAATTCTGATGAGATTAAGGTTTACTCACTCCCCCCACCCCCATCTTCCCCTTCACTGTAAAAGCTTTTTCTTGGCTCTTTTACATGAGATAATTTATCCTATTCTGCCTCCCCCTTTCTGCCAATGCATTCCTCTTTCTTACACCAGTGTTTCATTTTTTTAAGATATTATCTCTCCATATTCAACTCATACCTGTGCCCTCTGTCTATATATACTATTATCTTCTCAGGTAGTAATGTAAATAGTTTAACCTTATGATTTCCTTTTCCTTTTTACCTTTTTATGCTTCTCTTGAGCCTTTTATTTGAAAGTCAGATTTTATATTCAGCTCAGGTCTTTTCATCAAGGATGCTAGAGAGTCTTCTATTTCATTGAATGTCCATTTTACCCCCCTGAAAGATTATACTTAGTTTTGTTGGATAGGTGATTCTTAGTTGCAATCCTAGCTCCTTTCCTTCCGAAATAAAGTTTTAAGTCCTTTGAACCCTTAATGTAGAAGCTGCTAAGTCTTGTGTTGTCCTGACCTTGGCTACATACTTTTTAATCCTGACTTTCAGATAGCCCAATAATTTTTAAATTATCTCTGCTGGATCTATTTTCCAGGTTAGTTGTTTTTCAAATGAGATATTTCACATCATCTTCTGTGTTTTTCATTCTTTTGGTTTTGTTTTTACTGTTTCTTGATTTCTCATAAAGTCATTAGCTTCCATTTGTTCCATTTTGATTTTTAAGGAATTATTTTTTTTCTTTTATAATCAAGATTTTATTAGTTCATTTGGTAATCAGTACATAGACACTATGAATAAATTGTACATTTAAAAAATGCTTGAAAAGTCTAAAAATTATGTAGTTATAATCCTTTTCTGAAGTGTTATTCCAGTGACTTTCTTACTTTAAGTTTGGAGGCAACTCTCCCTAAAAAGAGGTTATCAAATACCAGTATCCTGAATATGGATAAGGTATTTGGTCTTTAACAAAGCAAAGTTCCACTAATTCTGTATTTGATAAAGCTATACTCGTTATGCATATTTTCCAGTCTCTTGAAGCACATTAATGAAGTTACTGGAAAAAAAAATGTACTACTACTACCAAAGGTGACAATGTCCCAGATAGCACACAGTTTTGAAAGGGAGATCCACCACCAGGGAGCAATTTTATTTAGGAAACAGTTGTACCGAAAGACAAGATGGACACAAATTAAAATAAAAGCTTAAAAATTCATGGTCACAACTCCAAATTGCTATCTATGCTTATTTGTATGTCAAAACTACATATGGAATATTAAGTCTATGAACAAGACACACAAAACCATACTAGTCAACATTCTACTAATTTCTGGTTGTATTAAAACAAACAAACAACAAACCAAACTGACAACCAGCACATGATTTCACCTCTTTAAGCAGGAATCTAAATAAAGCCACTTTAGATTGGCTTACATTTATCTAAATGTTTTAAAAAATTAATGTGATGAGGTGGGATTGCCTCCTTCTTAAAAATGTGTTTCTAGAGCTGCTAAAAAAATGACATTTACAAAATAGTTGATAAAAATATTCCTCTGAATTGTACAAGAAGGGATGTAACGGACAATTGTTAAGACACTTGGTATAAGATGTTATTCAGATTTGGTTTCTTTCTCTCCTGCTCAGACAGAGACTGGAGCCTCTTCATTTTTAGTTTCTCCATTTTCTGCAGGCAAGTCATCTTTATTCTCTTCTTGGCTAGTAGGTTCTGCTTGTTTTCCTTTTGCTCCTTTTTTCCTTTTGTGTGAACTTTTTTGTCCTCAGATTTATTCTTTCCAGCTGTCTTTTTAGGCTTAGATTCAACCTTTGCAAGGACTGGTTTAGCTGACAATCTAGCCGACCTTACTTCCCCTTCTGCAGAGTTGACCTTCCTCTTGGGCATCTTGGCTGCGAGGGTGGATTGGCTCCCTCTCCCCACACCAGGCGAGCACTGGCGGGTCTGAGGGAGAGGGCTGCAGCAGTGGGAGTTTCTTCTCCAGCAGGGCTCCTGGGCCTCGATGCTCCTTCTCCCGCTGCTGGGCTGAGAGGACCTGCAGTGGGAGCAGTCTGAGAACTCAGGAATTATTTTCTTTAGAGAGCTTTTAGATCTCCTTTTCCATTTGGCCAATTCTGCTTTTTAAGGCATTCTTCATTGGCTTTTTGGACCTCTTTCATCATTTGGTCTATTCTGTTTTTTAAGGTATTATTTTCTTCAGGTCTTTTTGTGTCTCCTTTACTCAGTTGTTGATTCTTTTTTCATGATTTTCTTGCATCACTCTCATTTCTCTTTCCAATTTTTCCTCTATTTTTTTTTTACTTGGTTTTCAAAATCACTTTTGAGCTCTTCCATGACCTGAGACCAATTCATATTTTTCTTGGAGGCTTTATGTATTGGAGGTTTGATTTTGTTTTCTTCTTCTGAGTGTGTATTTTGATTTTTCTTGTGACCACAGTAACTTTCTGTGGTCAGAATTTTTTTCTGTTTGCTCATTTTTCCAGTCTATTTCTTCACTTTTAACTTTTTGTTAAAGTGGGACTCTTCTTCCAGGGTGGAGGGCATACTGTCCCACATATCAGAGGTTTTGTGTAGTTATCTTCTGGAGATACTTCTGGGGACCTGTAAGTTTTAAGTTCTTCCAAGGTGGTATGCTGGAAGGAGAGTTGCGTTTACTGGTTTCCTGGCCAACGCTCTGGTCTGTGAATGACCACAAGCACTCTTTTCTGCCCTCAAACTGTGACGAGGGTCCCCGCTCCACTGTGGCCACAAGCTCTGGTGTGCTAGTGTTCCTCTTCATCATGGCACTGCCACCCAGATCTGAGTATAGGCAAAGCAAGAGTCCCACCCCCAGTGCCAGCAAAGAGTCTTTTGTATTCTCCTTCTGACCAGTAGTTTGACCCACTTACCATCTGTGGGCTGACCGCTCCTGAAGGAGCTGCTGCTGATTCAGTGGCTTCCAAGGCCTCCTTCTAGTTTTCTGGGGCCCGGTCTGCACTGGTGCAGCCTGTGCTCCACTCACACTGAGGTGCAGGAGACTTTTTCTGCTAATCCCCTAAGTTGTCTTTGGCTGGAAAATTATTTCACTCTGTCCTTTTGTGGATTCTACTGCTCCAGGAATTGTTTTATGGCATTATTTAAAGGTATTCAGAGAGTTTTTCGGGAGAGCTCAGGCAAGTCTTTTCTAGCCACAAGATTTTTTTACGTCTGCTTAACTTTTATACTCTTGCATAATTTCTTCTAATAATTCTAATTGCTGTTTTGGGCAAGTTATGTTTTGCTTTGAGACTTTCTTTCCCTGTAAATTTTTTGGAGTTATATTCTTCTTTTGAGTTTGTGTTTTAATTATTTATCCCTGCACTGAAATAGATCTGCATCTTTTTTTTTTTATTCATTTTTCCAGCAGTATGTTCTAGGCAACCTTGAAGTAGGAAATTCTGTGGAAGATTGCATTAAGCTATTTTTCTAGATGGTGCTCTGGACACTGAGTTTCTGACCTGGTCTGGGACTGGACATCCCTACACTGCACACCTAACGTGGAATTCTGGGGGCTGGCTTGCACTGACACTGACTTGATGCTATGTTCTCAGCCACAAGCCTCAGGCCTGGGCCAGTCAGTGATTAGCTTTGGAGTCCTTGAGCTATAATCCTAAGTCCCTTGGGCTGCCTGGGATAACCTTTATAGTTAGCCTGGGCCCGGGATTGAATAATACACTTTAGATATCCCTGTGCTGCTGGGCTAGCTTGGAACTCTAGGTTCTGAGTTGCCCTGAACTTTTGGGCAGGAGCCCAGAGAGAAGTTTGTGTCAACTCTGGGCGTCCATGAGCTTTTGCCCAACTCAGTTCTCTGGGTCATTGAGTCGTTGATCCTGGCCAACCCTTGTTCCACAGTTCCTGCCCTAGTCACTTGCCTGTAGGTCAAATTTGTCCTCTTGGGCAGGCAAGATGCCAGGAAAGTTAATTTCTTTTTCAGTTTTCCTTTTGCTAATTTTGTCTGGCATTCTTCTTAAATTATTCTTGGTATAGTTCTGTGGGAACTGGACTGTAGTGTTTCTTCCTGCTTTTCTCTCTTGGCTGCAGCCTGCTCAATAACATTTTATTCATAAAGTCAAGAAAATGTGGGTTGAGTGAAGACAGATTTGGGTACATAATACCATTGTTAGGAACTTGATAGCATCCTTTGAATCTTGAAAGTGCTAAATTTAGGACAAATGAAATAAAATATTACAAAGTCAATAGCTCCAACAAGTAGTAGAGACTAATAATATATAGCTTTAGGACAGATTTAGATAATTTCATAAATCATGTAGTTACAGTTGGTTAAAAGAGGGCTAGAATAGTCTTTAACTTTTGAAGTTGATGTCAGAGGACAACTGTGCCCTTCTACATACTTTAGTGCCACTGTGGGAGAACTTGTATTGAGCTAGATAGATCGCCTATCTAAACCACTATAGATGTAGTGAACCACTGAATTGTGAGAATGTTCATGCGTAGAAGGAAAGAAGGCAGGACTCTTTCCTTAGGAAGAAAGTGAATCTTGGCCGTAGAAGTGGGAGAAGAACAAAAGGGAAAAGTGGTTCTGACGTTACTTTGTTATTAAACTCTAGGAAGCTGCTGAGTATATGCATTTCTTTAAAAAATAAATGGAGGTTTATGTCTGTTTTAGGGGCCGTTGTTAATTTTTCTGACCTGGAAAACCTTGTTTCAGTTGAATGTTTACTTTTGCAAAAAGAATAAAAATATTCTATGCATTTGTACATACTCCATTCAGTTTGGTGGGATTTTATTAAATATTTTTACTAGTCAGACATTCTGTTAGACTGTCATACTTTTGTCTTTGTGGCAGTCTATCAACTAAAACCTTTGTTTCTCCCTTTTTTGTATGTAGTGTAAATGTTGTGTACCTTGACTTACACAGTAGATATTTTCCTGAAACTGTTTAGGATACAAAAATTTTGTTTGCAAGAGATAAAAATCAGAATTAGCATCAGTTAATAATACAGATTAATGGTAAAATGAAATCTTGATACAACTTGGAATGGAAGCCTATTTCTAATGCTGCATAGGTAGCATCTTGCTATTGTGACTTTTTGTTTTTACTTTTTTCCCCAAATGAGTTTCTTCTTTCTCCTAGGCATGGATGTAGAGAACACATGCCTCTCACTCATTTTGCTATTAACATATGTTTTATTTTCTCTTTTGATAGAGCTCAAGTATAGACTTTCTGGCAAACCAAGGATTTGATTTTAATAAAGTTTTTCGCAATGGTAAGATTAGTTTTTTTACTCGCCTTCAAAAGTAGTGAAGCTTTGTATATGGATCTGGGTGTAGTTTAATTGTAGTTTTGTGCATATTACCTAGGGAAAATGTATGACTGGAAAAATATGAGTCAGTCATCTTGCAAGAGTTAGAGATAACTAATGGAGATCCTTTGTGATCTATTGGTATTCATTCAGTGTTAAGAGAGCAAGAGAAAGTCCTCTAACTGTTGGATGGACTCCATTGTAGTAGATTTTGGAGATGTACAAGATTAGTCCAGAATGAATAGGTATGGATGGGTTTCATTCTTAATGGTGATAAGCTCATAAATCCTCGGTCTGGTCTGCTAGCTAGTCCCTCCCTGTACACAGCAGTACATTTCTTGTAATGCACTGTCTCCTCACCTTTGCCTAATAGGATTCCTAGCTTCCTTTCAGCTTGGTTGGAAATGATTTGTTTCCTCCTAGGATGACTTTTGGAGGACAATATTCATTTGCATATTCAAGATCTAATGTGTTATTTGTCCTACCAAATGTGATTGTCTTTTATGTTGATTCTGAGCTTTTTATGCCTGGTTGTAAATCTTTGCTGAATTGCCATCATCTTATTTGTTAAAAAATTTTTATTCAAATTTTATGTTTACTAATAAAATGTTATTTTTAGGAATCCCGTATTTAAATCAGGAAGAAGAAAGACAGTTGCGGGAGCAGTATGATGAAAAACGTTCACAATCCAATGGGGCTGGAGCTTTGTCATATATATCTCCTAACGCTTCAAAGTGTCCTGTGGTTATTCCTGAGGATCAGAAAAAATTTATTGAAAAAGTGGTGTAAGTTGTTATACCAACATATAAAAAGTACATTCATTAATATAATGGAATGACTTTAAAGGTAGTGTTGGTACAGGAATAAAAGGTATTTTGATTAGATTCTATTATATCAGGTTTTTATTGTCGACATTGAGTCAACTTGAATTATGGTATATACATACATAGATACATACATATATACACACACACATATGTGTAATAACTAGCTATGTTATAAATAAAATTCTCAGGATATCACTTCTTGAACTTGTTTGTCTTATATAACAGTTCTCATGGTATTTGGCAACCATGCTTTCATATTGACTGTCAACAATTTTCGTGCTTGTCAGAGTGATAAAATTGTTTATTTGCCAAGAGGAAGTATGATATTAAGGATAGAGAAAGGTATTTATATTAAACTCTGTCTTCTATTCTTTATGTTAAAAATAATTGGAGACAAATGAGTGGGTAATTGGTGGGAAGTAGGGGTAGCTAAGCTTTTAATGGCGAAAGCAACATACACATAGAGATAAAAATAAATGAGGGTTTTTATAGTCTTAATCTGGTCTTGGAATTTAATCTTCCTTAGAAGTTGTATTTTTAAAAAAAATTATTATTTTTAGAAGACATAGTCTTGAATCTTGAATAGTTAGTGTACATCAAAATACCTAATTGATTATTTTTGAAAATATGTTGGTGCTGTGTTGGAATTTGAACCTAGTGAGTCTTTTAATACTATACCTAGTCTTTTTAACATCTGTGTTTGTAATAGCAGGTAGTTTTAACATTGCTAGTGCTTCAACCCCAAATGAGTATTTGTGTGATACTGTCTAAAATTAAGAGATGAGAAGTCAATATGTAGCATTTCAGTTTTCTTACCACATTTTTATGAGTATATATTGACATCAGGTCTTTCATTTAAGGAGTGAAATCTTGCAGATAAGTGTCTAAACATAATCTAAAAATATACAAGAAAACAAACTGGTAGAAAATATAGCTGCTGTGTCTTTCCCTATTTTATTTTAACTGTGCTCTAGGACTGAGTTCTTCATCTTAAAAGAAATGAAGAATTTGGTGTATTTACTGATATTTTTAGAGTAACAAATGCTGTGGGTACAAATAGCCTTTTACCAGGACAAGATGAGTCAAAAGCATATGGGAAAGTTCCAGGCTCTTCAGCTCTGGCTCCATGATGGTGACAAGTAAAATGGAGGTCACAGTATTGTTTCAGGTACCTAGTAAGTGGCTAGACTCAGTTGAAGAGAAAGTCACACTTCAGCACTGAAATTGCCTAGAAGTCAGGGTTCACTACCATTCAGGGTTGTAACTGTGTCACATCTCCTAGTCTCATCCTAAGAGAGGTCAGGGTACTAATTTCATTATTGAAGAGGAAGCCACAGCCTTCTGCCACATTCTGAGTTACATTTTTATGCTCTGTATTGTGTCTACTACTTGACAAAGTTTTTGACAAGGAAATTTATCATTGAAATGCATGCTCTTTATTAATTTATATGTTATTGCATCTGTTTTGTTTTTAAAGCTTAATTTTCAGACAAGGTTTATTTCATTAAATATAATAATGTGAAACTGAAATTGACAATGAGTATGTCATTTTTCCAGCTAAACAAAAGACAAGTCTTGTGGTACCCAGAAAGTTTTACTTTAATTTAAAAAATCTTGTGTCTCAATTTTTTAAAAAGCAAATGCCAGTACCAAGTTTTTACAAACTAAGTCTTTTTTCCCCAACTCATCAAATGTTCATTTATTGAGCACCTCTTGTTTAAGGCTCTGTGGAATGATTGTTGTCTTAATGGAATGTAACATTTAGAGAACCTCCATTGCATTGGGAAAGCCTAGTACTTTGGATGATTGCTTCTTTTATTTCTATCAGGTCCAATTCTTTTCATTAACAAAATGTTGACCATTTAAACTTTGGGGATCCTTATCTTAACTCTCACTCAGACTGATGAGTCAGGTCCTTGAACGAGACCGTATCTTCCCTTGGAGGTACTAGGGATATGCCCATGGGAATATAGGGTTCTCTAATACTGTTGTCTCAAGCTTCCATTCTGGTGTGTTCTCCCCAGTGTTAGTTACCAGTGATTAGCATTCGAGGTTCTTTTAACCATTAGCATCAGTTGCCTGTTATAAAGGAGTACTTACTGAGGAACTAGAGCAAGAAGAGACACCCAGAGGCACACTCTCCTTTATACTGCCTTTATATTCCCTGGGGGTAGTGGACTCAGACTTAGAAGAGTTTCTATAGAAAATTCTCCATATCGAGTTCATTCCTAAATATGGCATAGTTGATGGGACAGTTGATCCCTTGTTTGTAGAATGCAGCATCTTGGCTGTTGGGTCATTTTTTGCCTGGGCTGGAACACAGTTGTGTTTCACGACTGTATTGGCTGCTTGAGTTCAGCTTTTCTTAAATGTTGGCATTGACTCTAGTTCCTGGCCCTCTGTTAGGTTTACTGACCTTCGAAGTTAACAAGGTCCAGTCTAGTCGGTTCCTTCTAAAATACTTCCTCACCTCAGGAAAGAATAGATGCAACATGAGGAGAAGCAATTTCAGGGCCACATGTTTATGACTTCATGTGGCAGAATAGGGTAGTAGTGCCAGCTCTTTTTTCCCCACTTTGAGGCTTATGGCAATCCTCGTTTTCTTACTTGGATCCAGCTAGTCAAGAAGCTATCAAAGTATATTATTTGATAGTACCTTGTTTGTGTGTTAAGACATTTTAATTTAATGATGTTAGAGAGCCTAACTCATTCTATAAATATGATTTTCTTGGTCTTATTCTGTTTCACCAGAGAGAAAATAGAGGATTTGATACAAAATGAAGAAAACAAGAACTTGAATTTAGAACCATGCACAGGGTTAGTTGCTCTCTATATAACATTCTGTTCTTTTGGGGGGAAAGTAAATTATTTATGTGACTTGACACTGAGTCTGCTTTGGTTAAGCCTATTCTGTAAACAGTCTTTTTACCATAGGATGTTGTTGGAGTTTGAAGACTAATGTTAGCCCTGATGGAATAAGTATAGATTGTTTATTGACACACCAAATGAATACCTTACCTTTTTGTGGTCACACTTCTTACTTTGGGGTGCATGAATTCTTGTTGACCTTAAAGTTGTGCACCTTCACACATATGTAGCCTCTAACTTTTTGTAAATACGTGAAGAGCTCCCAGGAGAAGAAATGATTATAGTGGAAAGCATAATGGCTTTAGAGTCAAGAGACCTGGGTGTAAAATAACATTTTCTATAGTTCTAACACCTCAAGCTAGGTGCTTCACCTATATGGCCTTCAGTTTCCTAATCTGTAAAAAGAGGATGAAGTATTAGGTGAACTTTAAAGTTTTTTTCTATTCTGTGATAGTTATCTACATGTGATAGATGGTAGTGCAGAAATTGACAGTGACTTTTAAATGCCTTTACTTTCATTACCATGAAAGTATGGGCATCCTCTAAGAACTTGGAAACCCAGAGGTTTCTTTTAGTAGTTAGTATTTTTTTTTTTTTAGAGGAAATAATGTAATTCCTTAATTTGAAAAATGGTACTGAACCTCAGAGATAAGTTAAACCTACTGCTGGAATGGGGATTCTTTTTTAGACTGTGCTGTTGCCTCTCTTTAAACAGCTGTAGCTGTACACAGATGGTCAGAAAGTAGCAAATGAGTGTATTCAGGACAGAACTCCACTCCCGTGGCTCCTGTGTTTCCATTCTCTAGTTTTATTTTTTCTTAGCATTGACGTTTTTGCAGACCCAGTTCACGCCGTCCTGTATTCCTTCTGCTGTAAGGGCTGAGCAAGACTAGATCTGCCAGACCCTGTCGCGGATTGTCTGTAGGTTCAGTCCTTCTGCAATCTCTGAGGCAGGGGCTGCGGTGAGCAAATCCTGCTTGTTAGCAAAGATGAGCACAGGGACACCACTTAGCTCTTCTTCATCCAGTAATTCAGCTAGTTCCAGACCCATCTCTTCAAATCGTTTTCTGTCTGCACTGTCAATAACATATATAAGTACATCAGTATTTTCAAAATAATTCCTCCAGTATGACCTGATTTTCCTCTGTCCACCAGTGTCCCATACAGTCAGTTTAAAACCTTGTGACTATACACTTTGGATGTTAAAGTCCTGTGTAGGTGTAACGTGACTGATGTCTTCAGATGCACGCTGCTTCAGAAGTGTACTTTTGCCTGCATTACCCAAGCCCAGGAGAAGAATTCTCACCTCCTGGTCTGGTGCACTCTTCAGTTTGCACAGGATTGAGAGTAAACCCATCCTCCCGCTGACTCCCTCCTCCTCCTCTTCCTCCTCCTCCTCCTGCCTCCCCCATTACCAGGTGTAGTTGGTATTTTTTAAACAATTCTTAAATGAGTGTTGTTTCTTCTTGTACTGCATAGTTGCTCTTCATACAGTAGCCAAAAGGAACATTTTAGGTAGATAAGGATATATATTTTTTAATTACAGAAATAACTGCTATTTGATCAGTTAATTTTCTCAGAATATACCACATATAATAATTTTTCTTTTGCTTTTATAGGTTTCAAAGGAAGCTAATTTATCAGACTTTGAGCTGGAAGTAAGTATTCATATTGTATTAATTTTCCCTGGGAACTTTCTGGGGGGGACCAAGTTTTAAGGATTCTGTATAATTTCTTAGCTTTAGGTTTATTTTCGAATTTCTGCTATTTTGTCAAACCATACAAGGAATAACTCCCATGAAGTACTTTGAAGGGTATGAACTAGAAATAAAGATTGTATTTAAAGTACGCTGTTGCTTTTTAAACTAATGTACAAATGCTTTTTTAAAATTAAATCTATGTCCAGCAACAATTTTCTGGAGAAAAATCTTGTTTGGGAATTAAACTTTTAAAAAATGCTTGTTTTTTTAATCTTTGTTTTCAGTTTTGAAGACTATAAAATCATTTGTGCTATTGTAAGATCTTTGGCACAGTTGTTACTTGGAGTGTATATCATCATAATTAAGTTTCATAGTGTACTTAGGTCTCATTTGAGTGCCTTTTCTATAGACACATAACTAATGGAATGATAAAAGCTATTTGGTCATTTCTGTTTGTCTCTGGATTTTTTCTATAGCTTTAATTTTATAGTTTACCGTTAGATATTTGGAAATTTACTTTGAACACAATAATAGATCTATAATAATATCTTGATTTAGGAAGATGAGGGATATTGTTTAATTTGCTCAGTCTGCTTCCTTGTTTAGGTATTCTTGCAGCTAATAGACAGTTCCAGTCAGACTGATACAAAATATTTTGCCAACATAAAAATAGCTGTCATTTCTTAAACTTTTCCCAAAACAGAAAATTGTTAAATTCTTGAATATCAAAAGACTTGTTTGGAAGCTTCAAATTAAATAAGAACTGCTAGATTTTAATAATAAGAGCAGTTAGGCAAAGTAGGTGCTTGCTTTATTCTGTGCTTAGAAGCAAGTTTTGACTGTATTGGGAAATTGAAAATTGTTGTTATGAAAACGTAAGATCTTTCTTTCTCCCCGAGTACAGTGTTTTCACACAGCAAATAGAGCAAGATGAAACAATTCCATTTTAATTTTAGGTAAATTCTTAAGCATTTTGCATTTTTAAGAACAAGTGAAACTTTCTTCTTTCTCAAGTGTTGTGTGCTTCATATTTAATGACAGTCATTTCATTTGGTTGAAATGTAGGACATTTACTATAGCTTTAAGCATGGAGTTTTAATTGTTGGCTATCAGTTTCTCATAATGCATTTTCCTTTTTTAGGTATCCCAAAGGCATACATGTTGAAACTTTAGAAACAGAGAAGGTAATCCAAAAAATGAACCACGGTTACTTTTTAACATATATATTGAATTTACATATTGACGCTCAATATTCACCAAACTATCCATGTGTATCTTAGGCTAGGTTTTGTCGTGTATGCAGGTTGGTAAGATTGAAAGCCATTTGATAAACTCTTCTACAGTATTACTGTTGATTAGATAGATCATCTTGTAGTTGGGCAGGTTCAGAACTGGTTGAATGACCAGAAGCAAAGCATTGTTAGTGCAAATCTGAAGGAAAGACTAGTGGATTGCACTAAAAGCTTCATTCCCTTGACTGTGTTTTTTCTTCATTGATAATATTGTTCATCAGATTTATAGGTGACATAAACAAGGTGGGATGGCTTCTCTGTTGGATGACAAAATGTGATCTGAAGATCTTGAGAGATGTGAATGGTCAGCTGAAATAATAAAATTGAGTTTAGTAGGGATAAGTGTAAAGAATTACACTAGGTTTCAAGGGATCAACTTCACAAGTACAAAGTGGCAAAAGGTAAGGAGAGTGAGGTTGCATAAGGTAGTTCTAGTATGTTATACACTTGATGGATCTTGAAGCTCAGGTTGTTGTTATTACATAACTATTATATTTTAACAAGCACCTACTGTGATATGCTGTAGATAAAGGATAATACATGTGTTAGATAAGGGACTCTTTAAAAAAATAATTAGAGATTTTAATGGACTTCAAATTCAATATCAGTGTGTTTTGGTCATAAAAAAAGCTAATGCTGTCTCAGGCTACATGAATAACCTAGAACAATGCTAAATGAGTGATTTTAACAGGGGTGGTGATAAGGCTGATGATAACACATCTGGCAGATTACATTAGGTTCTGGGTGTCACATTGTAGGATGCCTGTTATTGACAAGCTTGAACATGTATAGAAGGTGGTACTCAAGTGGTAAAAGAGCTTAAAATTGTGTCATAGAGGATAGATTGAAATGATTGGAGATATTTGGTCTGAAAAATGAGAGAATTAGGGAGATGAGTCTTGATTTCTATCTTTACATTTTTGTAGGATTGTCATATGGAGACAGGGACAGTGGTACTACAGCACCCACTTTAGATACAGGTTACATGGAGTAGATGACTTTTGGAGTCCTTGCCAACACTGTAAGATTTTGTGATTCTAGACACCGGAAATGGATAGATTGTAAGCAGACCTGTCTCCAAAAGGTGTCCAAAGTATCAGGAACATTACTGAGAAGTAGCGATCGATTCTAATGTTGGGTTGTTGTGTTCGTCCTTCATTTTTGATATCAGAGAAATGATGACTTTGTTGTGAGGGAAGGAGGGCTGTGCAGGGTCGCCAGCCTCACTTACTCCTCCTGAGCCATCTGAATCTAGTGACCAGACATTCATCAGGATGACTGGAGATGGTCCAGGATGCAGTGGGAGACCTTGGCCTTTTTAGCCTAAGGCCTTTTCAGGTACTCACTTAGAGTGAGGTAATGCCCATTCAGTGAATAGGCCTTTTTAAGAAGTAGTGAGGGAACGGCCTCTTTAATGAGCAAAAGAAAAGAATAAATAAATCAAGTTGGGAGGGAAAGAGAAACAGTTACTATTGATAATCACTCTAAGCCAGGAAGGTCCAGAAAACAGCCATTAAGTGGAGCCTGGGCAGGGACCTATTGTTGTCCAATGTATGGGCTTCAGAGCGTACCGGGTTTAAGATTTTAGGAAAGATGAGAGAGAAAGAAATCTAGTCAGTAAATTCCAAATTAATTGGGCAGCTTCTGACCATCCAAATTTAGCTTCCTTTGGAGAAGAAAAGGAAGGGAAGAGGAAGACAAGAGAGAGAGAGGATAAGCTGAGTTATCCAGCTAGCTGGGCCCCCATTCAGACCACTTCATCTGCTCAGGTTTTGTTCATTCTTCATTTTCAAAGAAGACCATGACATCAGAGAAATGATGACATGAGTTGCACTTGACTCTGTTTTGAGTGAAGGAGGGCTGTGCAGGTCACCAGCCTCACTTTCTCCTCCTGAGCCATCGTTTCTAATGCAACATTTTTCTAAAGGCCTCAGAATATAAAATGAAAGCACTGCTTAAAAGTCAGTTATTTTTTAAAAAGCAGTGAATGGAAAGAACGTTGAGAAAAAGATCTGTGGAAAAATCCTTGCATTTGGAGTCAGAGGAGCTGGATTTGAATTCTGGTTCAGCCAATTACTATTTGTGTGATCTTGGCACAATGTTTCATTTCTCTAGGCTTCAACTTCCTCAACTTTAAAAACGAGAGGGTTACTTTAGATTACCAAAATCCATTCTGGCTATGGATAAATTGTGTATTTGTAAGCAGATCTAGTTCATCCAAGATTTAAAACTCTGAGGTGTGTTCGTGTTCCTTTGTGAAAACTTAAAATGCATAAATTGTCAGAAGAGTGAATATTGGTGAAATATTTAGTTGATATGATATGTAACGTATCATAGAATATCAGGTTTTTTCCCCCACAAATAGCCAAAAATAGAATGAGAATGTTTTTAAGGCATTACTTTTTAAAAAATTCCGATGTCAAATTAATAACCAAAAATGTTTAAATGCAATTAATTCATTACAATGTTGGCTTATGCTACTAATAGCTTATGCTTTTTTTGGACTGTAATCAATTTATTTAAATTAATAAGACTTGAGAAATATTTGTAATGGAAAGGCTGACCCTAGATTTTAGATAGTAATATATCACTATAAAATACTTGCAGCTGAGTTTGACTCATGGCACATGGAAGACTGCTTCCAGTGTGGTCAGATTTTTTAATTTTCTGGATTTAAGTTGCTTCCAGGATATTTTATTTGTAATTTGGTGATTTTTTTTTTTCAGAAAGAGCGATATATTGTTATTAGCAAAGTGGATGAGGAAGAACGTAAAAGGAGAGAGCAGCAGAAGCATGCTAAAGAACAGGTAAATTCTATTTTTTTTACTTTCAGGTAAAGCTTGACAGTATTTTATTTTTTTAATTACTTTTTCTTTTAATAACCGCATATCTGTATTATGTGAAGAAATGTTTTTTATGTCAGACAAATCTAACTCTTTGTTTGGAGGAAAAAACAAGTAATAGTTTAGACGTAGCCAACAAAATGTATCATGTTCTTCCACAATTACTAATACTAATACATATTTGACTTCATCTTTGTCCAGTCTGCACGTATTATACAAGGCAGTCCTATAGAAATTGTTGTTCTTAATCATTATTTAGTTTCTATAAAAGTATTGTCAAACTTTAACATCTCTAATTTGATTTTTCCATGTCTGCCTGTGAGTAAGAAGATACAGTTGAATCTTTGTTTTAGGATATGACTAACTGAATTATCAACTAGTTCTGTTTTTACTCAGTGTAGTTATATTTTCAAAGATAGTCTAATCAGTAGCATATGTAATATGAATTGCATATTTAATGTGAGTATGAGATTTTTGATAAGGATCTGTTGCGTGTGGTGTGTATTCTAGAAACTTTTTTGGAAAACAATTCTGATATTTTAAAAAAACACTACCGTAACATTCATTGAAAAACTGCTTTTAAATATTAATAGGAAAGCAATATGGGAAAAACTATAATTAGTGGATTTTTGGAAGAAGAAGAGATTCTCTACTTAGTGAAACATGGAGTTCATAGCGATATCTGGTTATTCTGAGCTATTTCTGTTTGTTGTTATTGCACAGTTGTTTTCAGTGGTGTCTTTTGGGGTTTTCTTGGCAAAGATACTGAAATCGTTTCCTGTTTCCTTCTCCAGCTCATTTCCCAGATGAGGAGATTGAGACAAACAGAGTTAAGTGACTTGCCCAGGGTCACACAGATACTAAGTTTCTGAGGGCAGATTTGCATTCAGGAAGATGAGTCTTTCTGACTCTAGGCTTGGTACTCTATCCACTATCCTTGATCTCAAGGAGTTTATGTGTTAGTAGTGATAAGAATAGTCATTTAGGATATGATTTGTAGCCATATAATAATACCTGATAATGGTCTAAGTTTAAGATAATTAATTGTTAAGATAATTAATTGTTAATTGTCTAGACTTAACTGCTATTAAGTGATTGTCTAGGAGGAGTTAACTGTTGTTCACACCCTAATACTTGCCAGTTAATATAAGAAATTAAGACTAGGTATAAACCAACTTGAATCAAAGTGGATTTTTCTGAAAAAAAAGCAGGAATTACAAGAATATTTGAGATCGACAGACTACCGCTTGTATTTGACCTTATTTGTTCAGTATGATTAAATTCTTTACTTTCCTGTGGTATTTAATTTAATCACCAGATGGCACATTTTTTTTTATCAATCAGAAATGATTGAAGGGTGAGACAGGTAGGGAGGAGACTGAAGCAACACCATCATCTGACTTGTCAGAAGTGTCCAAGAACTGTTTACCCAAATGGGTAATTTCAGGTATTTTTGTGGAAGTTACAAATACTTAATTTGCTGTTTGTTGTTGCTTCTTAGCTCTAGTTACTGAAGCTGAAGGTTACTTACTTTTGCAGTTGAGGTTTTGTAGTAGTTATTTTTGAACATTGCAAAGCACACTGGAGCCCAAAATGAAAGTGAGTAAGAGCTTTTCTGTATTGAATACTGTATGAAATGTTGGTGCTTCAAATATTGTATGTCCCAATGTTGATTTAACAAAGACTTTTTTTTTATAGGAGGAACTTAATGATGCTGTAGGATTTTCTAGAGTCATTCATGCCATTGCCAATTCTGTAAGTTAACCAGACCATTTCCTTTAGATAATTTCTATTAAATCCTTGAGATTAGCATATTGAAATGACAGAATATAGTGTTAATAGAGAAACTTAAATTTTTGATACTTTTGGTATGATAAATGTGTAGGAAAATTATTAGATATCTGTACATAGACATTAATCAATTGTATATATATATACATATGTATATACATATATATATATATATATATATATATATATATATATATATATATATATATATATATAAAATTTGAAAGGTTCTTTATTAAAATGGAAACTTGTTCCTACAGTGTATGGAAGGAATACACTCTGTTGTTTTTTATTGATTTACATAAAGAAAATAATTACTGTGGTTTGTGTTTAAAAACAATAACAAGTAAGGGAGTTGGGGAGGAAAGCAAAGGATTTGACAAAAAAGATGTTAGGCAGCTTAAAAAATTTTTTTTTGCTCCTTCCTTTTATTGTAGAAAATGCTACAGATAGGAAATATGGGAGGGCATATTCCATTAACCTTATATTTTTCCTTTTGCTGTAAATGTATTTGCATATTATATTGGTTAATCTTATTACAATTTGACATGTTTTTCAAAGTGTGCTGATAACTTGGGTGAGTTTTACACACATTTTCTCTTTCTCTCTCTTCTTCTCCTTTCTCTTTTTCCCCTTCTTCCTCTCCTATTGATGATATGCGCCAGACTGGAACAATATCCACAGTTAGCTATAGACAGATGGTGAAGTACAGCATATTTCTCTGTGCGTTACTACATCTAGGTTTTGCAGGTAATTAATGGTGCTCTGTGCCTACAGGTTGGAATCTGAGACCTTTCTTGGAGCAGAATGTGCCTTGAGAAAAATCTAAACTTTGTAGCAGGGAGCATATAAGGCCAAGGAAAGTTCCTAGGACATAAGTCCCTGGATCTCTTTACCTGGTGTAGTGTAGTGTCTCTGTGGTTTTGTTTCTTGAGACCAGGCTCTGAACATAAGCGTACTCTGAATGACATTGCCTTGACTGTACCCTTAAGCAATAACATTTCTCAGTAATGTTCACTTCAACATATCCTTGTTGAATGCTCTCTGTTTCTGCTGTTTTGGGGATTGGGGAAGATAGAAAGTTTAGATGAGATATGATGCCTGCCCTTGCAGAGCTTATGGTCTTATTCTTTTTAATGTAGCCTCAGACTCAGCTGTAAAGTAATGAAATTCCACAGTAACATAGTTTCTCTGAGTGCCCATTTATATAGTTCTTCTTATAGAATTAACATTCCCCTGTAAAGTACTTTCATCTAATGTGCTTTTTATAGAATCTGGTAATGTAATGAGGGATATGCCTATTACCCTGCACAATGTTGTTCGATTTGAGAAAAGCATATTAGATGAATCCAGTTTACAGGGGAAAATTAATTTCATAGAAAACACAGTATAAATGGACATTCAACTTCCATTTGGTGATGGCATTTTAATCTTCAAACTAGGATGTCTTAACAACTTATCAAATTGAAATTCTACACATTTTTTTTGTCCCACCTCCTTTTCATGACATTTTACATCTCTCTTAACAGTAGGACCAGGAACCATCCTATGGGGAAAAAAATCCAATTTATAAAGTTCCTCTAAGTTATCAAGACATTTTGAAAAACATGTCATAGTTTTAGGATATTTTTATCATTGTAAAGGTACTCAGAGATACTATACATAAATAGTATATTAGGCACATAATTTGTTAAATAAATTACTCAACAGACAGGAATTTGGGAATATGTGTTTTAATTCAGTGGAACTTATATTCATACATCCAAGTTGTTTTAGGGCAGTTTGTCAGCTAAGGCAAGGGAAAAAATCCCACCACTCTATTGTGTCAAGCTGATGTCACAGTGGTTTTTGTTGAAATGGTATTCCACCTGCATAGACAAAAAACCCCATTGCTTTGTTCCATTATTTCATTTTTAGGTAAATGGAGTAATTAAAAAATTGAAAAAAATTTATTGTGGAAATTGTTTTTTAGAAAATGCCACTTGTGAACTTTGACATAGATGATAGTGATGCATCTTGAATACAATTGAATGCTAGTTTTTATTGTTTAGTATTACTGTGGTAGAGCTATTTTTATTTTTCTCAATTTGTGGAGAAGTTTTATAATTAACAATCTTACAAAAGTACATTCAAGATTTTCTTACAAGATGTTTGATAACTCAAAACACTCACCTTTTGTAAGTTTGACACTTTTAAAATTAAACTCCCCAAATAGAATTTTAAGTTACTTTGAATTGTAGCAAATGGTAAAACATTGTCTGGGAAAAAAAAAACTCAGGATCACATGATCCTTTTTTACCATGATCCTTTCTCCCCAAATTTAAAAAAAAATTAGGGGAGGAGAGAGCACAATCCTTTCTAAAAAATAAATTTTATTGATATCTTTTGGGGTTTTTTTTGTCACCTATATTTCCCAATGAATATGTCCCCCATCCTCTCCCAGAGAACCATCCTTTATAAGAAAGAAATTTTAAACAAGAGGGAAAAGGGAAAAAATTCTGTGAAGGTAAACAACATATACAAAAAACCCTCTAAACAACATAATAAATATAACAGATGTCTACAATGGAACTGGAATTCTACTTCTTTATTCTTTGAAATTGATGCCATATATAGTGTAATGTGATGTAAAGAAGTTACTTTATAAACCTAACTCTCTTTAGGGCAAACTTGTTATTGGTCATAATATGCTCTTGGATGTCATGCATACAATTCACCAGTTCTACTGCCCATTACCGGAGGTAAGTTGCCAATCCTTATTAACAATTTCACATAATATTCTTTTGTATTGTACACACACAGTTTCTTTCTTGCATATTATGTGTTCCATGGAAAGGAACTTACTAGGGAATAGAGTGGTCCTTTAACTTTACATTACTGAAGAAGTATGTACAGTGTTTTAAGTCACATCAGTGGTAAGGCAAGGGGGTAATATTCATTCAGTGTTGTTTTTTTTTAACTCTTTTCTGTTTGAGAATTGGTTCCTAAACCATAGGAATTTTTTAGTTTGTTGATTATAGAACGAGATAGACAGTAGAGGTAGGTGATGTTTCAGGAAAAAAAGAATAGTTGAGATATGAAAATATGCATTCTGTCATCCTGGATGGTTTTATTCAGACTTTTTTCTGATCTTACTGGAATTTCTTTCCTTAAAGAAGAAGTTGATACATTTTTATTTTGATAACAGATTCTTTCTAACAAGCACCCAAATTTGCTTCTATATATGTTAAATTCTCAAAGATGAGTGCTTTCATTTTGACACTGTCCCGTTGATCTACTTCTCAGTTTTTTAACCAATACCAGATGGTTTTGATTGAATGCTTCTTTATAATATAGTTCAAGATGCAGAAGTGCCATTACCACTTTGTCCTTAAGTCTTTTCATCATTTTCCTTGATCTTCTATTTTTTCCAAATGAATTTTTGATATTTTATCAACTTCTTTAAAATATCCTTTTGATAATGTTATTGATATAGCATTAAAAGTATAAATTAACTTTGACAGTATTGCCATTTTTATTACATTGACACAGCCCAGCTAGGATCATGTAATATTCCTCCAGCTATTTTAAATTCTTAATTTCTTCAAGGAGAACTTTATACTTGAATCTTTTGGATAACTTTATATGGAAGAGACCTTACAAATCGATCAGTCTAACCATCCTAGTGGTATGGGCCTAGTATTGATGAATAATTTTGTAACTTTTCTTACATAATTCCAAGTTGTTTTCCAGAAAGTTTCAGCCAGTCTAAACTGTCTTTTATAATCATTACTGCCAGTGTGATGGGTGAAAGGTAAAATTTCAGAGTAATTTTAATTTGCGTTTCTCTTATTAGCAGTTTGGAGCATCTTTTCATGTTGTTATTTATTTTTTATTATTTCCACTTATAGAACTGTCATTATCCTTAAACTGCTATAACTGCTTAGTCATATTTCTATGTCTAGTTCCTAACATATCTCAGATATCAGCTTTTTGTCCCAAGTTTGATACAAAGATTTGCTTTTCATTCTGCATACCTCCTTTTCTTTGAGTTTTATTTCTTTTGTCATGCTTTTTCATGTAATTAAAAGACTTTTATGATTTCCCCTATCATTTGCTTATCAGTTTTCCCCCTAATCATAGCTGTGAAAAATACTTTTATTATCTTTCCATTTTTTATGATTTTACCTTTTATATTTAAGTTCCTTTTGGAGAATGTTTATGGTATATGGTATAAGATGTTAAGCTAAATTTGCTTTTTGCTAAACTGCTTTCTAGTTTTTCTCCTGGTGGTTTATTGAATTTATCCATGTCTGGACTACATTTATTTACTTCTAGGTTTTATTTGTCTAGCCTGTTGCATTTTTGTATTTTTAACCAATACTTAATGATTCTTATAATTAATGCTATAATATGTTTTAAGTTCTGTTAATGTTAGTCTTCTTCCCTTGAAATCCTTAACCTTTTATCTCATTATTCTTTACTAGTTTTACAACTTACTTTACAAATGAGGAAACTAAAGCCAAAGTATAGTTTAAATTGCTTCTCAAAGGTCACATAGAAAATAAGCATTATAGAGACAGGATTTGAACTTGGGTTCTCTGACTCAAGAGTCAGCACTCTTTCCTTCATCTCATGCTACCTTCCTCTCAAGAGCCACTTTTTCTCTCCCCCAGCATATTTAGAGCCATAGTATATGTAGAAGCAGAAGAGAGTTGAAGCCTCATTGGGTTCAACTTGCTCACTTTACAGATGAGGAAACTGATGCTTACAGAGGTGGAATAACTTGTCCATCATCTAGTGATCATAGAGAAGTGAGCCTGGATTTGTGCCCAGGTTCTCTGGCTCCAGATTTTGTTTCTTAAAAGCAGTGATCTGTTTCCTTTCTCTTTTATATATTCACCACCTGATACTGCATCCTTAGCATACTGAATTCTTAAAGGCTTAATGAATTGAATCTAAGCACAATACTTGAGGTGTTTGATCAGTAACAAGTACAGTGAGACTCTTTTCCCAAAAGACAGATATTCTCTTTTTAATATCAGCCAATTTTGTGACTACCTGCAGATTAAGCTTGGAGAATCTCAGATTTGGAATGTACTTAAAGCTCCCCAGTAAAACCTATGATCCATTGCAGTCATTCACTTTGTCGCTTCCCTTAAAAGTAGTCATCCCCGTTCTGTTTGTAAATTTCTAATGATGGAGGGATTCACTACCTCTCAAGGTAGCCAGTTCCATTTTTTAATATCTTTAGTTTTAGGAAGTTTTACCTGACATCAAGGGGAAAGATATTCATTTTTGCCTGCTGGCAGCCACATAAACTAAGTGTTTCACGTGAGCAGCTTTCTGGCAATCAGAGACAATTTCGGTTGTAAAAGCAGCACAGCCTACTTCTAGTTTAAGCGTCCCTTATACCTTTGGCCAGTTTTTCAGTGGACTGTATTCCAGATTCTTCACTATCTTTGTTTCTCTTCTGGTGACATGCTGCTATTTGTCATTGTTTCTCTAAAACTGTTGTCTTAATCTGGTGATTCTTTGGAAAGTACTATGTCCTGAGTCAGAGGATCCTGGTTTTAATCCTGATTGCCACTTAATACCTGTGTGGCCTTGGGGAAGTCACATAATATTTCTGGACCTCAGTTTCCTTAGCATGAGAGTGTTGGACTAGATAACCTGCAAAGTGCTTCCAAGCTTTAAGTCTTTGATTTTGTGGTTCCCTTCTTGCTATTCTTTCCCTTGGTGATCTCTTCTCCTATGGTGGCGTTGGTTTTTACTTCTGGAGTTGATTTCCAGATCTCTATCTTCATTTTCAACTACTCTCCAAATTAAAACCTCGTATTTCCAACTGCATTGAATATCCCCGCTTGGATATTCTGCCAGTGGTGTAGTGGATAGAATGTAGGACTTGAAGTCAGTATAACCTGGGTTCAAATCCTACCTTACATATGTGACCCTGGCCTGTATATGTGTGTATACACACACACACACACACACACACACTCACACTTGTGCATATTTATATTATATATAGTGTATGTAAAAGTAATTGTTGGTAATTTAATGCTGAAACCTACTTAAATCCTTCATATATTTTTTTCATGACTTTGTGGGTCACCTGCAGTTTTAGTTCTTCTGAAATGGAATATTCCATTATTTTTGGTCATATAGCATTACAAGGAGAATATCGATGTTAAGAATATGAATTTTTATGAAAATGAATAGCTTGGTATCACTGAAAGTATGCAGCATTTTTTTATCCCCATAGAAAGAAGGGAAAAAATTCCCAAATGAGACATTTAGAATGAACTTTTGGGGAAAATACAGCTTGTTACAGTTTCAGCATCATTAGGAAAATTTTTTCCTCTGAACACTATCTCTTTGTGATTCCCCAAACTTTAGCCATTCATACAACTTAAATATATGTCTTGTTTTTAGTGCAGATAAGGGGAGTACAGGGGAGAACCTGTCTCCATATCTTTAGATTCCCAGAGGTAATCTATATCTCTTTAAAATGATATCCTTTTGATTCCAGAAAGTGCAAACATCTTTCAGGTACTAGACATATACTTGAGGTGAAATTGCCATGCAGTTTGAAAATGAGTGATTAGATAAAAGATAAGGAAGGAGAAAATACTGAAGGCAAAAATTCATCTCAAGTATAAATGTTTAAGGCAGCTGTTTTTCAAACAGATGTTTTATCAGTCTTATGATTAAAAGGTGCTTTAACATCTTTAAGATTTTCTTCCTTAACTAGATGACAGAGAATTGCATAGATTGTCTTCTTTCTCAAGACCAGTAAGTGATAATTAAGATAGCAGATGGTTTCAATTGTGATCCAAGAGACAGCTGAGCTGCTCCAAAATAGCGATCAACCAAAAGAGATAGTTGGACATTGTATAAGTCTAATATCCTAATTCATATCTTTTGAGGATGAAGGATGGGACAGAGATGCCAGTGACTCTCTGCAAGACACTGGTCATAGTAGTAGGCACCAGAGTCCCATGAATGCTACAGCCACAATTCCCTGACTGGCTCTGTGAACAAGGCTAGGGGTCCAACCGGGATACATTTTCTTTTTTTTTTCCTTTCTATTAATCATTTTTAGTTTTCAACATGCACTTCCACAGGATTTTGAGCTCAGATTTTCTCCCCATCTCTTCCCTCCCTCACCCCAAGGTGGCATGCATTGTGATTATCCCTTCACTGCCCTCCTTTCTCTCAACCCCTGCCTCATATCCCCTTCTCTTATTTCCTTCCCTTCATTTTTCCTGTAGGGCAAGATGGATTTCTATACCCCATTCATTGTCTGTATATCTTATTTCCTAGTTGCATGTAAAAGCAATTTTTAACATGTTTTTAAAACTTTGAGTTCCATGTTTTCTCCCTTTCCACCCATGCCCATTGAGAAGGCAAGCAATTCATTGTGTGTGTGTTTGTCCTTCGTTGCTGAAGAAGACCACAAATGGAGAAGAAGTTTTGAATCCTATGGATAAGCAATTCAGTATAGGTTATACATGTGTAGTCATGCAAAATATTTCCAATAGTCATGTTGTGAAAGACTAATTATATTTCCCTCCATCCTATCCTGCCCCCCATTTATTCTGTTCTCTCCTTTGACCCTGTCCTTCCTCAAAAACGTTTGCTTCTGATTACCACCTCTTCCCATTTGCCCTTCCTTCTGTCATTCCCACCCCTTTTCCCCCCTACTTTCCTGTCATGTAAGAGATTTTCACATCTGATTGAGTATGTATGTTATTCCCTCATTAAACCATATCCAGTGAGAGTAAGGTTCACTCATCCCCTCTCACTTCCTACCTCTCCTCCATTGTAAAAGCTTTTTCTTGCGTCTTTTATGTGAGATAATTTATCCCATTCTACCTCTTCCTTTCTCCTTCTCCCAATACATTCCTCTCATCCCTTAATTTTATTTTTTTAGATATCATCCCTTTATGTTCAACTAACCCTGTGCCCTCCCTCTCTCTCTTTAAATATATATATATATGTATATGTGTGTGTATGTATATATTTTCCCTCATCCAGCTACCCAAATACTGAGAAAAGTCTCATAAGTTACAAATATCTCTCCACATAGGAACATAAAGAGTTCAACTTTAATAAGTCCCTTATGATTTTCTCTTTCCTGTTTACCTTTTCATTCTTCTCGTGATTCTTGTATTTGAAAGTCAAATTTTCTATTCAGCTCTGCTCTTTTCATCAAGAATGCTTGAAAGTCCGCTATTTCATTATATATCCTTTTTTTCTCTGAAAGATTATACTTAGTTTTTCTGGGTAGGTGATTCTTGGTTTTACTCCTAGCTCTTTTGACCTCTGGAATGTCATATTCTAAGCTCTCTGATCCCTTAATGTAGAAGCTGCTAAATCTTGTATTATCTTGATTGTGTTTCCACAATACTTGAATTATTTCTTTCTGGCTGCTTGCAGTATTTTCTCCTTGACCTGGGAACTCTGGAATTTGGCTACAATGTTCCTGGGAATGCTCGTTTTGGGATCTCTTTCAGGGGACAATCAGTGGGTTCTTTCAATTTCTATTTTCCCTTCTAGTTCTAGAATATCAGGGCAGTTTTCTTTGATAATTTCTTGAAAGATGATGTCTAGCTCTTTTTTTGATCATGGCTTTCAGGTAGTCCAGTAGTTTTTAAATTGTCTCTGCTGGATCTAGTTTCCAGGTCAGTGGTTTTTCCTGTGGGATATTTCACATTGTCTTCTATTTTTTCATTCTTTTGATTTTGTTTTATAATTTCTTTTTTTTAACTAGTTAATTTTATTTATTTTCAGTGTTCTACAATAACTACCATATAACTTAGATTATTATTTTCCCCTCCCTCTCCGAGACAGCACACAATTTTGTGTAGGTTCTACTCATATTAAATACATTTTCACTATAGGCATGTGGTGTTGAAGAATTAAAATGAGTGGGAGAAATCATCTAACAAACCAAAACACAATACACACACACACACACACACACACACACACATATACACATATACACATACGTACAAACAAGTGATCTGCTACATTCTGAGACTGAATTTCGTAGTTCTTTCTCTGGATGTGGAAGGCATTTTGCCTTAGAAGACCATTGGGAATTTTTTTAAGTCCTTGCATTGCTATGAAGATCCAAGTCTACCAGAAAAAACTCTCACACATTGTGGTTGTTACTGTGCACAAAGTTCTCCTGGTTCTGCTCCTTTCACTCAGCATCAGATCATATACGTCTTTCCAGGCCTTTCTGAAGTCTTCCTGTTCATCATTTCTTATAGAACAATAGTATTCCATTACATTCATATACCATAATTTATTCAGCCATTTTGTTTTATAATTTCTTGATTTCTCATAAAGTCATAAGCTTCCATTTGCTCCATTCTAATTTTTAAGGAATTATTTTCTTCAGTGAGCTTTTGGGCCACCTTTTCCATTTGGCCAAGTCTGCTTTTTAAGACATTCTTCTCCTCGTTGGCTTTTTGGACTTCTTTTGCCATTTGAGTTAGTCTGTTTTTTAAGGTGTTATTTTCTTCAGCATTTTTGGAGGTCTCCTTTAGCAAGCTGTTGACTCATTTTTCATGATTTTCTTGCATCACTCTCATTTGTTTCCCCAGCTTTTCCTCTGCTTCTTTTACTTGATTTTCAAAATCCTTTTTGAGCTCTTCCGTGGCCTGAAACCAATTCATATTTTTCTTGGAGGCTTTGTATGTAGAAACTTTGATTTTGTTGTCTTCTGGTTTTGTGTTTTGATCTTCCTTGTCACCAAAGAAAGATTCTACAGTCTGATTTTTTTTTGTGCTGTTTGCTCATTTTCCCAGCCAATTACTTGACTTTTTAGCTCTTTGTCAAGGTAGGACTGTACTTCCAGTGTGGGGGGTGTACTGTCCCAAACTTCAGGAGTTTTGTGCAGCTGTTCTCAGAGATGTTTCTAGGGACCTGTAAATTTTCAGCTCTTTCAAGGTGATATGATCAAAGGAGAGGTGTTTACTCCTTTCCTGGCCAATGATCTGGTCTGAGTGGCCACAGGCACTCTTTTCTGCCTTGGAACTGAGGATTCCCTTTCCACTGCTGCCACAAGCTCTGCCCTGCCAGCTCTCTTCTTTTGCCCCAGGACTAAGACCCAGATCCAAGCAGAGCAAAACAAGAGAATCCTAGCTCATCACCTGCAAAGAGAGCCCTGCCATCCCCCTTCTGATCAGCTGCTTGGTCCTCCCACTATCTGTGGGTCAAGAGCTCTAGAAGCAGCTGCTGCCTGCCTCTGCCTGCCTCTGCCTCTGCCTCTGCCTCCCCAGAGCTGATCTGACAGGCTTTTCCTGCTGAGCTTCTTAGTTGTCTTTGGTATTTGGGGGTTGATCTGAAAACCACCACAGCTACCAGAGCTTCAGTCCTCTGAGGCCTTCCCCAGCCCTGTCTGTGCGGGCATGTGCCCTTTCTTCAGACTGGTGCAGCAGACCCTTCCTGTCCGTCTTTCAGGTTGTCTGGAAATTAGTTTTAACTCGGTCATTTTGTGGTTTTTGCTGCCCTGGAATTTGTTTAGCATCCCTTTTTACAGGTATTTGGAGGAGAGCTCAAGCAAGTCCCTGCTTTTACTCCACCATCTTGGCATTGGCCCTCCCCCTCCCCCCCGCCCCCCGCCCACTTCCCCCAGAGCATTTTCTTCAGGATGATGGAGCTCATTCTTTTCCTCAGAACTTCTCATTGTTCATCTGTTGTTCCTGTCCTTAGTATATTGTGAACAGTTCACTGGGCTGTCTGTTAACCTGCCTTGGACAGAGATGCTTAAATATTTTTCTGGATGAAGGCATGTAATTCATCTGGCATCAGATTACACTTAAAAGAACACTAGGCTTTGTAGATTAGGAAATACTGAGAATAATTGAGTTTGGTTCTGACTCTGTTGTTCTGTGTCTCTGAACAAGTCAGTCTGCTTGTTTATTTCTCTGTCAGATGTTGCTCATGTTCTGTGCTCCTCCCTCAAAAGAAAACCATGAGAATAAATAAAATATCTGAAATAAAATCAACTCCCTAGAAGAAAGACAGTTTTTAGTAATTTCTCAGGACCTCAGGCTTCTCATATCTAAAATGGGAAGCATAATACTTGTGACAACTTGTGGCACAAGGTTTTTAATGAGGAAAGTGTATTGTAAACCTTAAAGTACCATGTAAATGCAAGCTAGTCATTAATTTCCTAGTTATTTTAGAGGCATGTGCTCCATACTTTCTTTGGGATTCTTGTCGTGGAAACTTTTTTTGAGGAAACTGCCTCATAATGAAATCTTTTTGGTATCTGTTTAGAGTAGATTATATAGTAGTTATATAGAATTCTGCTCTGTATTATAGTCACAATACTCATTATGGAATCACAGCTGCCTTCTAGTCCAGCCCATGCCAGAAGTATTCCTTCTGAAATGTTCCCATTATGTTACAATCAAGAAAGCAGTTATAGTTGTTTTAAAACATAAATGAATATTGCTGTTCGTAGCATTCCTTCTAAAGGATCTTTCATCTCTTTACTAATTACGTACAGGTTCATTTCCATTTGTTCAGTTGCTTTGTACTTACGTAATCTCATGTCCTTTGCTGTGATATAGCTTGGAGTAGTAGAACACCAAGCATTAATACCTGGGTCCTGGTGCTGAGCAAGTAGTGTGATCTTGGACAAGTCAGTTAGCCTTTCTGGGCTTCAGTTTTGTAGAATGGTGGTGGGGGCATCTATTAGAATGTATATAATTAGAGACCATTTTGGTTATCATTTGTAGATCTGTCATTGCTGTTATAGAATTGTTACTGAATTTTTTTCTGCTTGGGTTTATGTTCATGCTGCTTTCTCACCTCAGACACTTGACACTCACTAGATGTGTGACCTTGGGCAAGTCATTTAACCCCAATTGCCTCATCCTGGGTCATCTCCAGTCATCCTGATGAATATCTGGTCACTGGATTCAGATGGCTGTGGAGGAGAAGTGAGGCTGGTGACCTGCATAGCCCTTCCTCACTCAAAACACAGTCAAGTGTAAGTCATGTCATTATTTTTCTGATGGCATGGTCTTCTTTGGCAACGAAGGACAAACACACACACGTTATACTTCATGTGAAGTTGACTATAGTCATGGAAAAGCTAGTCAGAATTTCAGGTTTATTCCTTTTGTTAATTATAAAAGTAATATTGACATTTCTGGAACCTTGAAAAAATAGTTGGATATGCTTTGTTCCTATGAAGCACTGAGAATTTCAAATAATAATGTAATAAGGTCAGGAATATGGCTTTTAAGTCTGGTGTTGTCATTATGTATACTAATTAGTTCAGATGTAGAGCAATCTCATTTTAGTTCTAGACTTTCTGATCAAAATCAATATATCTTAAATACCTACTATCCACCAGGTATTGTTCTAAGTACTAGGGATACAAAAACAGGTAAAAGATATTCCCTGCCCTCAAGTGTGTGCGTGTGTGTGTGTGTGTGTGTGTGTATGCATAAATACACATGTGTGTATATATGTACATATATATGTATATATACAGGAACATATACAGAATAAATAGGAAATAATAGAGAAAAGGTGCTAGAATTAAGAGGAATTGGGAAAGGTTTCCTATAAAAGATGGGATTTTAGTTGGCACTTAAAGGGATTCCTCCTCTGCCTCCAACTCTAACCCTAACCCTGAATGCCTCTGACTTAACCCTAATCCTAACCAGGGAAGTCAGAAGACTGAGTTGAGGAGGGAAAGCATTTCATGTGTGGGGGACAGCCAGAGAAAATGCCCCCAGCCAAGAGACAAGTATCTCGTTGCTGAAACAGCCTGGAGGCCACTATCGCTGGATCAAAGAGTATGCTGGGGGGGAAGGGAGGAGGGGGAGGTTAAGGTGTTAGAGGATTGGAAAGACAGGAGAAAGCTAAGTTATAAAGGGCTTTGAATGCCAAATAGAGCATTTTATATTTGCTCCTGGAGGCAATAGGGAACCATTGGAGTTTGTTATTCAACAATAGTTAAATAGTAACATGATCAGACCTGTGCTTTGCATGAAAATCAGTTTGGTGGATGAGTGGAAGATGGATTAGAGTGGGGAGAAATATGAGGCAGACCTATTAGCAAACTAGTAAACCACACGTGAGGTGATGAGAACCAGCATTAGAGCAGTTGCACTGTTAGAGGAGAGAATGGGGAATATTGGAGAGATGTTGCAAAGGTGAAATTGAAAGGCCTTGTGCAAAAAATTGGATATGGGATGAGGGTAAATCTTGAGTTCAAGCTGACTCCTAGGTTACTAGCCTGAGGGACTGGGGAGATGGTGTTCTTTGCAATAATAGGGAAGGTAGGAAGAGGGAAGGTTTGGGGGAAAGATAATGAGTTCTCTTTGGACATTCTGAGTTTAAGTTGTCTCCTGGACATCCATTTTGCAATATCTGAAGGGAGATGGGAGATGGGGAGTCAACAGAGAGGTTTCTGGAGACATGTCTGAATTTTAGCCCTAGCCTAATAGTGTTGCTTTTGTAATTGTCAGGCTAGCCTGAATAGTTGGAGATGATACATTTTTACATAGCTGACTAACAAGTGTCTTGAAGAGGTATTTGTATGCTTTCTAAATGCTTATCCTGTTTTTAGATGTCTTTGTTGAATGATATAAACTCATTATCTTAATGTGCTTGGTCTTATATAAAGGTAGACGGTGTTACCTCTTACTAGAATCAGATTTCTTGGTCACATGGAAGTATCTAGAATGAATTAATAAAGCATTTACAAAGCACTTACTTTGTGCAAAGCATTGTGCCAAGTGCTGAGAGTATAAACACAATAGTAAGACAGTCCATCCTCTCAGGGAGCTCACATTCTAAAGCGAAGACACTTATAGAACGTTTCAGTTGCAAGTCAGAGTTTGAAAAGGTGCCCCGGTCCTCAGGGTGCAAGCAGCAAAGCACACGTTAATATCTTTGCTTTAATGTCATTTCCACTGATAAAATCATATCAATTTCTGATGTTGAACCATTTGACAAAGATTTTGACAGCAAGAACTTTCTTTTTTGTGTCTTCAGTAGTTGTAGCTAAAGCACCTAAACGTTGTCGGGCTGAATCTCCACAGGGGTGGTTTCAGCCAGAAGTGTTGCTATTCCTTATTCTTGGATTAAGCATCCCGGGCTGTCTTCATCAGTGTTGGAGAGGAGAATTGTGGTCAGGGGTGGTGGTTGGACTGGCCTGTCACATGCTGCATCCTGTCTTTTCCTCAGGATGCTCTGCTACTTTAGCTGTGGACATATAGAAGTATATAACCTCACAAAGTTTCTTCAGAAACATCAGGATTTTTTTGTATAATTAATTCAGTAGGTTATCATTGGTACTATTATTTTGTAAGCACACATTGTTGTCCAAATTTTGAATTTTCTAAAGCCCTTATAAAATAAAGTCTCAAACAGAAATAGATTTTAAAGTTGTTTGCTTTAAAGTGCCTTTCTGGGGTGTCATAGTTCATTTGGAAAGTTTCTAGAAACATTCCTACAGGAAGGACAAAGCCCTGTGTTGTTTCTAGATACTGGATTTTTCATATTGAACATAAGTTTATGATTATGAATATAGAATGTGTCAATCTAGGTATAATGAGTTGATGTTTTGCATTGTAGGACTTAAATGAATTTAAGGAGGTAACAACATGTGTCTTCCCCAGGTGAGCTTTCTTTTCATTGCTATCTTTCACATTAAATAGAATTTACCACAGATATATTTGGGAATTTACTGTATATATACTGTAATTTCATAGGACTGTGGGCTGGAAGAATAGGTTGATAGACTCCTATCCTTCTGGGTAATATATTGATAGTTTCACAATTTTAACTTTGTGATTATTTTTGGAACTCCTATTTTAAGAATTCTCAAAATAAGACAATTTGGATGTTGGCAGTGAATCCAGGGTGCAAGAGGGTATTTTGTCTTTTTCTCTTCGCATGCATTCTGAAATGAAAAGAACTGAGGAAATTTGCTGAGATGGTGATTTCTTATAAAATTATTGAATCGTATAAATATTGAATAGTCTTTATAGAGTACATTGTAGAGAGGCAAGAGCTAAGAGCAAGTGTTTTTAGCTCTTAAATTCGTTGCCTTCAAATTTTAGTGCCTTGAAACAATTTAAGTTGATTTTTACTTTTGGAAATGCCAGGTCAGATATTAACCACACAAAGCTCAGACTTATTTTCCATAAGATGAAGCTCAGACCTGACTGCCTGAGGACTGGGAGAGACTTTAGTGGAGCCATCCTGCTCTAGATATGCTATTCCTTTAACTCATATACTGAAATTATTTTTCCTGTGGTAAGAGGTAGCAAGTTTTTATGTTATACTAATTAATTTTCAATATTTCTCCTCCATATAGCACTATAGTTAATTAAGTTTCACAGAACTTTAATGTTATTTATGAGTATAGGAATTCAAACTGAAAAGTTGGGTAGTAACAGTTAACAGTGGAAGAAATTATATAAAAGTATGATAATATTGTTGTTGAAAATATCTGAAGAAGATTAAAATAAATATAAACCCTAAGATTGCTTTTTAAAGTCCTTTGCATTCTGGTTCCAGCCTGCCTCTCTAGTAAGTACATTACTCCCCTTCACACAGTCAGTAATACAGGCAGACTGGCCTACTTGGTCTTCTCTGAGCTGGCCATTTAAAAAAAAATTTTTAATTTTTCAGTTAACAAGCATTTATTTTAACTCCTTCCTAGTCTTCCCTTAATTTGAAAGAAAATAAAAAGATCTATAACAAATATACAGTCAGTCAAAACAACTTTTAGACATTGTCAATGTCTACAAAACAGATTTCATTCTGCCTCGTGAGTTCATCGCCCCGTCAGGAGATAGGTAGCATATTTCATCATTAGCCCTTGGAATAGTAGTTGGTTATTGCTTTGATTCAAGTTCATAAGTTTTTCAAAGGCTTTTTGTCTTTTCTGTGTTGTTGTTACTGAATTAATTGTTCTCCTGATTGTGGTCACTTCACACTGCATCAGTTCGTACAAATTTTCCCATGTTTTTTTGAACTCATATCCCTTTCATCATTTTACAGCAAAATATTCCATGCATTAATATACCATAATAAATATGTTCTGCTGTTCCCCAGTTGATGGTAACTCCTTAGTTTCTAGTTCTTTGCTACTACAAGAAAAGTGGTTATGAAATGTTGAATTGATACATATATGTCCTTTCCCTCCTTCTTTGATCTCTTTGAATTCTAGATATATTAGAGATATCACCGAGTCAAAGGGTATTCCAATGAGGGGATTTTCTGAATATGGTATCAGATATTTCCAAAATAGTTGAACCATTTCAAAAGTTGATCAACAGTGCGTTTGGGTGCCTGTTTTCTCCCAATGATTTAATTTTCTTTTTTTTGTCATGTTTGCCAATTTCTATTTTTCTACTTATTAATGATTTGGAGCAATTTTTATATTGCTATTCATAGCTTAAATGTCTTCCTTTGAAAACTGCCTGTTCATAGCTTTTGAACATTTATTAAATGGTGAATGCCTCTTATTTTTATACATTTTATACACTTTTTATACATTTTATACATTTCATTGATATCTTTATATATCTTAGAAATGAGAACTTTATCAGAGACACAACAAAAATTTTTTCACATCTAATTTTAACTATATTGATTTAGTTTGTGCAAAAAAATTTTGATTTTATATATTCACTGTTGTCCTTTATTTTCTGTGATCTTCTTTATCCATTGTTTCGTCATGGACTCTTTGAACTGTCCATTTTATTTCTTACTTCCATGCCTTTGCCCCCATGCTTGGAAAATGTTCCCACTTCTATTCTCCCTTTTTGAGTCCTTACTCTTAATTCAGAGTTTAAAACCTGCCTCACAGAGTGGTTGTGAAGATCAAACAAGGTAATACATTTAAAGTACTTAGTGCAGCGCCTGGCACATTAAAGGTTCTCATGTGCCATCTTTGCTGTTCCTCCTATATAAAGTCTGCTCTCTACTATCAAATTATCTTGTATTTAAATGCCACTCTTAGTGTGGTATAACCTCTTTAAGGGCAGGAACTTTTTTTATTTTGTCTTTTTATCATTAGCTCTTAGAATGGTGCTTTGCACATAATGTACTCTCTACATTTTTGGTAGAAGAGGAACATGCCAGTTCACTGCTAGAAGTAACATTACAGAGACAGAGCTCTTTCAACAAATACCTCTGTTTGCATTGCTACCATGGACTGTTTAGCAAAGTACAATAAGATTTCTAACAAATTTGTGTTCACATACCTGGAATATATGTTTTATTCTGAAGATTAGAGAAACTGTTCTCTTCAATACATCTGGCAACAGTAGCCTTTTTTTTTTTTTTTTTTTTTTAAGATTTTGAGAGGATCCTATCCAAATAAGTAATAGATTAAATTTTTTTTGGTACTCAATTACATTTTGTTTATATTTTGACCATTTTTAAATTTTAGGTTACTGGATACTAAACTGATGGCAAGCACACAACCTTTTAAGGTAATTTCCAAATCTGAATTATGATTGCCAATTTTCACAATATTTCTGTTTAAAAAAAACTGATACCTTTTGTAACTGAGGTATTTTTGTAGCCTTTTGACATTTTTCAAGTGTCTATCATACGATTGAAATGATTAAGTATTGTGGCAAAGGCATAATTTTGCCATACCATTACCCACTATAGTACTGTAGAAATAGGCTCATCCAGAAAGACTTATACTGATTATAGCTATATCTGACATACTAAATATAAAACCTGCCTGCTTAGCATATTTAGTAAATTTGACAGCTGTATCACTAAAGGACATAAGGTGGTAGCACTCATATTTAGTAGTTAACTGTCATCAGATATAGTTATCCAATACAATACATAATAATCGTTTGTTCTTTGCTTCCCTCTGCAGGATATTATTAACAACACATCCCTTGCAGAACTGGAAAAGCGATTGAAAGAGGCACCATTCAACCCCCCTAAAGTTGGTAAGAGTTTAAGGAAAAAAAAAAAAAATGAAGCCTTTTGATTATGAATTAATAAACATAATTGATGTACTCTTTAATGAATGGAAATTGTTGTGGAGTTCGCTTGCTAATAACTAACATTGTATTGCTTGTTTCTGATTAACCATGTCTATATACTGTCTAAATGCATTTTTACTTGGATCGCTTGATCATTGAGGAGCAAAATAATTCAAACTTACATATCATCACTTGACACTGGTGGCAAAAAGTAGAGGGATTTTTTTTTCCCTCCAAGGCAAATCCTTTTAATCTAAAGAGATAACTGTTTATGGTTAAGCACCAACACTGTAATTTTTTTGTGCCCTTGGCAAGTTTGAGAACTATGCCTGTAGACTGAGAGGAATGGAAATCCCCCACACCCTTTGTTAACCTGATATGGGAGTGGAAGCAGGGCAGGTAATCAATTGAGAAAACTGAACATACAGAGGAATGCTTCCAGATTGGGAAACATTTGGTTTTACTGCATTTGATCCATACCCTGTGCTCAGTTCCTGTATCTTTTTCCAAACTGAATACGTCATTTGTTTACATTGGCCAGATTGCATCATTGTTATGTGTTCCAGAGAGATTTCGTCACCAATTATAGAGTAATGCATTATAATTTTCAAAGTACAGTATCTTCAAGCATCCCAGAATATAGTTAATTATTTTTCTTTCTGGATAATTAGCCCAAGTGACAGGGGTAAGAGAAAGAAAGAAATTTAGATCACTCCTAATGACTTTGGAAAATGTGTGTGCATGTGTGAGTGAAAGAGCTGGTGGGAGATGTAAGGAATTAAGTTATATAGATAGGGAACATTTTTGAAAAGACAAAAGTTTCAGGCTTAAAGTATTCTTTTTTAATATATTTTGGTGGTTAGGACATTCTCTGTGATGAACATTATATTGATGTAAAAATGTAAAATTGCCTTTTTAAAAAACTATTGCTTGATTTTAGTATTGTAGCTTTTCTGATTTGTCAAACTCTATTAGATGTATTTTTGTGTGTTATTTTATGCTTGCATATTGGAACTTTGCTATTCCTCTTTTCACAATGTAAGGCAGGACTCTCTCAGGTAGACTTCTCCTTCATGACCTCTCTCAACCCCAGGATAACTAACTGTAGTAAAATAGTAAAAAGTCTTTGGGTTGGCCTTCTGAGTAAGATAGTTCCATAGTGTGGACCCTGAGGACATAACGTTATTCTGAGGATTTCTTATATTTTTGGATTCGATTGTGCTTTCATTTTTTGTTGCTTAAACTTAGAGATACGGTACAAAAATTCCCTGGGAAATGTTCTGAGCCTGAGCCATTAGTCTTTAATTTTTCAGCAAGTTCAGTCCTGTTAGATTAGGTTGTATTTGTTAATGTAATCTCTAAGGTAAGAAATATTTTCATGAATTTGGAATAGTTTCAGAAAAAGAAATTTTAAGCATTTAGGGTGCTTCTTGGTTGGCATTATTAGAAATTTGGCTTCTAGTTTGGGGAGGGCAAGTTTTGCAGTTTCTAAGATATTGACTATTAAAGTCAGGTGAAGGTGTACTTTCTGAGTTCTAAGGCTTATGAAACTGAAGTACTTGAAAACAAGATACTCTAAAATCTTTGATGTTTGATAAAGTTAATATTTTGTAGGTAAGGTGTTTGACATTGCTATGGATAGTAGCTTTTGTCAGGAGTCATGTTAACCATGTCAGAGTAAGTCTTGGGCTGTGAGAGAAATAGGATATATTTAAACTACTGAAGCAATTTCTTAAGACATTATTTTATGAGCACATAGGATGTTTCTGTGGAGATTACTAACATGATGGAGTCATTATATTTCATGACACCCTTGGGAAAATATTTTTTTCTTTTGTTTTAGAAAGTGCAGAAGGATTTCCAAGTTATGATACTGCATCTGAACAGCTCCACGAAGCAGGCTATGATGCATACATTACAGGACTGTGTTTCATCTCCATGGCTAATTTCCTAGGTACTATATACATGTCATTATCAAGAATTCATATAATTTTTTGGGAAAAAACTTAACCTATCCAACTTTTCCTATGACCCACTTATTTGGAAGTGGAAGGGGATGGAAGCGGAGGCGGGAGCAGACCAGGGCTCCCCAAGCAGGCAGGAGCCCAGATACATTGTTGAAGGTCTCTGCATAAACTCCCTGCGGGAATGGAGCCCGTGAGGCGGCCCTGCCCTGACTTGAGCACCTGAACTTAATCTCACGCTGAACAGCAGCCCTGCCCCTGCCCAAAGCCCTGAGGCTGGCGAGCAGCATTTGAACCTCAGACCCCCAAGTGCTGGCTGGGCGGACCTGGAGGCGAGGTGTAAGTCAGAGTTGAAAAGGTGGGAGAACTTCTGAGCAGGAAACAGAATAATTTTCCCTCCCTGAGCATTTCAGACAGTGTGGAACTTGGTTCTTTTGAGTACTTTCATCCCTTACCAAACTTGTTCTTTGATTTATAAATATTTTTACTTGAATTTTCAGATCTCATGTATATAATCATTTATAATATCCTGCCTCTTTTCTTTTTCATTAGGTTCTTTTCTCAGTCCTCCAAAAATTCACGTGTCTGCCAGATCAAAACTCATTGAACCTTTTTTTAACAAGTAAGTAACCCATGGGTCGCAGTGCAGAAATTATCTGACATCGTAAGCATCATGGAAGGTGAATGGTCTGCTGATCAGGGATAATTTTTGAGGGGAATTTATTTTTTGGATAAAGTAATTTCTTACCTGTGGCAATCAAGTTATTTTTTAAAATGATAAGATAAACTTTTGGGGTCATTTTAAACTTAGCTAGTATATTTATTAAATAAGTTGGTAAAAATACAAGATTAATTCCAAAATACAATGGTATTCTTAAAGATAAAAGCGTAATTAAAGCTTTTATATTTAACTTGATTATTTCCAGTTGAAGTATTTTCATTTTGTAGTTCAACTTAATCCCTAAGTTTATTAGATGAAAAATTAAAACATGTTGAGGTTTAGAAGGTACCTTTAATTGAATATGTGGAAAAATCCCATGGATTCTCTTCTATAGCTTTTTAAATACAGTCATAGGGAGGGGCGGAGCCAAGATGGCGGAGTAGAAAGACACACATACACTAGCTCCAAACCCACTGCCCATAAAATATCTGTAAAAAAGAACTCCCAACAAATTCTGGAGCGGCAGAAGCCACAGAACCACGGAGCGGACGAGATTTCTGTTCCAGAGAGCCTGAAAACCTCTCGCAAAAGGTCCTTCGTGCTGTGGACCCAGAGCCGAGCCCAGCCCTGCCTTGGCCATGTGGCGCCGAGAGGAGTGGATCCGAGCAGGCTTCAGGGACAGAATCTCCAGCAGCCGCACAGGTCCCTCCACCCACAGGTGACAAGGGTTGGTGAGAGGGTCGCTTTGGCGGGTCAAGAGGGGAGTGGGGTGCCCCCATAACTCAGGCCCCCTCGGGAGGCAGCAGCGGAGGCGGGAGCAGACCAGGGCTCCCCAAGCAGGCAGGAGCCCAGATACATTGTTGAAGGTCTCTGCATAAACTCCCTGAGGGAATGGAGCCTGTGAGGCGGCCCTGCCCTGACTTGAGCACCTGAACTTAATCTCACGCTGAACAGCAGCCCTGCCCCTGCCCAAAGCCCTGAGGCTGGCGAGCAGCATTTGAACCTCAGACCCCCAAGTGCTGGCTGGGCGGACCTGAGGCGAGGTGGGGGTGGAGAGGGCACTCAGAAGTCAAGTCACTGGCTGGGAAAATGCCCAGAAAAGGGAAAAAAAATAAGACTATAGAAGGTTACTTTCTTGGGGAACAGGCATTTCCTCCCTTCCTTTCTGATGAGAAAGAGCAATGCTTACCATCAGGGAAAGACACAGAAGTCAAGGCTTCTGTATCCCAGCCCACTCAATGAGCTCAGGCCATGGAAGAGCTCAAAAAGGATTTTGAAAATCAAGTTAGAGAGATGAAGGAAAAACTGGGAAGAGAATTGAGTGACATGCAAGCAAAGCATGAAAAACAAGTAAACACCCTGCTAAAGGAAACCCAAAAAAATGCTGAAGAAAATAACACCTTGAAAAATAGGCTAACTCAATTGGCAAAAGAGGTTCAAAAAGCCAATGAGGAGAAGAATGCTTTCAAAAGCAGAATTAGCCAAATGGAAAAGGAGGTTCAAAAGCTCACTGAAGAAAATAGTTCTTTCAAAATTAGAATGGAACAGATGGAGGCTAATGACTTTATGAGAAACCAAGAAATCACAAAACAAAACCAAAAGAATGAAAAAATGGAAGGTAATGTGAAATATCTCATTGGAAAAACAACTGACCTGGAAAATAGATCCAGGAGAGACAATTTAAAAATTATGGGACTACCTGAAAGCCATGATCAAAAAAAGAGCCTAGACATCATCTTTCATGAAATTATCAAGGAAAACTGCCCTGAGATTCTAGAACCAGAGGGCAAAATAAGTCTTCAAGGAATCCACAGAACACCGCCTGAAAGAGATCCAAAAAGAGAAACTCCTAGGAACATTGTGGCCAAATTCCAAAGTTCCCAGGTCAAGGAGAAAATATTGCAAGCAGCTAGAAAGAAACAATTCAAGTATTGTGGAAATACAATCAGGATAACACAAGATCTAGCAGCTTCTACATTAAGGGATCGAAGGGCGTGGAATAGGATATTCCAGAAGTCAAAGGAACTAGGACTAAAACCAAGAACCACCTACCCAGCAAAACTGAGTATAGTACTTCAGGGGAAAAATTGGTCTTTCAGTGAAATTGAGGACTTTCAAGCATTCTTGATGAAAAGACCAGAGCTGAAAAGAAAATTTGACTTTCAAACACAAGAATGAAGAGAACCATGAAAAAGTAAATAGCAAAGAGAAGTCATAAGGGACTTTACTAAAGTTGAACTGTTTACATTCCTACATGGAAACACAATATTTGTAACTCTTGAAACTATTCAGTATCTGGGTACTGGGTGGGATTACACACACGCACATGCACATGCACATGCACACACACACAGAGACAGAGTGCACAGAGTGAATTGAAGAGGATGGGATCACATCTTAGAAAAATGAAATCAAGCAGTGAGAGAGAAATATATTGGGAGGAGAAAGGGAGAAATGGAGTGGGGCAAATTATCTCTCATAAAAGAGGCAAGCAAAAGACTTACTAGTGGAGGGATAAAGAGGGGAGGTGAGAGAAAAACATGAAGTTTACTCTCGTCACATTTCACTAAAGGAAGGAATAAAATGCACACTCATTTTGGTATGAAAACCTATCTTACAATGCAGGAAAGTGGGGGATAAGGGGATAAGCAGGGTGGGGGGGATGATGGAAGGGAGGGCATGGGAAGGAGGGAGCAATTTGAGGTCGACACTCATGGGGAGGGACAGGGTCAAAAGAGAGAATAGAAGTAATGGGGAGCAGGATAGGATGGAGGGAAATATAGTCAGTCTTATACAACACGACCATTATGGAAGTCATTTGCAAAACTACACAGAGGGAATGGGTGGGGAGGGAGGGAGGAAAAGAAGTTGGAACTCAGAGTTTTAGGAACAACTGTCGAGTACTGTTCTTGGCACTAGGAAATAAGAAATATAGGTAAAGGGGTATAGAAAGTTATTTGGCCGTACAGGACAAAAGAGAAGATGGAGACAAGGGCAGAGAGGGATGATAGAAGAGAGGGCAGATTGGTGATAGGGGCAATTAAAATGCTCAGTGTTTTGGGGTGGGGGGAGGGGACAAAAGGGGAGAAAATTTGGAACCCAAAATTTTGTTAAAATGAATGTTAAAAGTTAAATTAATTAATTAATTTTTTAAAAAAAGAGAGAGAGAGCTTCCGGGGGTAGGCACTATTTCCTTTATCCTTGTATCCCATAACATCTAGCACAGTACCTGGCATGTATTTTTTCCCCACATTAGATTGTAAGCCCCTTGTGGGCAGGGATTGTCTTTTGCCTCTTTTTGTATTCCCAGCATTGAATACAATGTCTGGCACATAATAAGTACTAATAAATATTTACAGATTGATATTAAAAAATAAATAAATAAATAAAGGATATATTTGGCTAAACTGCAAAATAAATAAATGAATAAATACAATCATAGTAAAATCCCACTAATTTGTTCTAATTGGAAGAAAGTTATTGAGTTCTGAAAAAGACTGGAGTTCTAGAATTTTTTCAGAGAATGGTGATTTTATTACTTTCAGGTACACTATACTAACCCAAAGGTTGGGAACCTTTTCATGTTGGAAGGCCGCATTAATATTTAGTTGTAATCAAAATAGACTGCATTCAAGAAACTTCAGTTAGATATACTTCAAATGTACATAATTTTGTAAAAATCTGGCTACTACGTACTTAATAATTTTATTAATTTTTTAATTTTAAGGTTAACTTTTTAATGACTTTGTTGTGTCTGCTTTTGGTTTGAAAGCATTGTAATATTTGGTTGCAGCATGGAGGTCTGCAGTTTCAGCTGATCATCTTGATGGGTATCAGTCATTTGTGACTTTAAGGGTATCTTGATTTGGATTAGGTAGGAGAACGGTAAGTGGTTAAAAGCAGGAAAGCATTTTTTAGGCATGTTGTCGAAGGCAAGATCTGCTGCAGTTTTCCATATTTCAGTTGGTGCTTTTTTTAACATCAAACAATGACTTTAAAATGCCATCTTCTGAGATCTCAATCAGTTTCATCTGTAGTTCTGTAGGTGCCTTGGTGATATCAGTTAGGTGAGGCTGAGATGCTCATTTGAGTATGTTGCCATGTTAACCTGTCATTGTATTCTCCAATTAATAGGTCTGTAACAGCTGTGTATTCTTCAGATGATTTGTATGTATTATCTGTTCATCAGTGATCCTTACTACTAGGGAAAATGTTCATCCAGAATTTCCTTTTGAAGAAGAAATGTTATGAAAAAAGATGTTTTTGAAATGCTTGGACTTTTGGCCACATGTCATATGTAGACTTAGCTTTATCTTGCAAAGAAATATTCAGGTCACTTTGATTTGACGTGATGTGCAGAAATGCAGCGTTCCGATAGACATCTTCTGTCAGTAATTCACGTTGCTGATTCTGTTCTTGCAGAGACAAAATTTTGGCTAACACCTGTCCCTGTGATAACCAACGCACTTTAGAATGGTGTGGCAAATCCACACTGATTACCTCATCATTCAACTTTGGCACATGATGAAACTGATGCTGCGGTGTTGCATTTGCACAAATATAGTTAACATTACTTATAACTTGTTGCAAAGTGTCACTTAAAGTTGTAGCTTTGGCATAGAGATTTTGCTGCTCTAAGATACAATGAAAACAAATGAAAGCATTTGGATTTGTTAATACTTTTCTTAACTGTGCAATAAACCCTTCATGTTTTCCTGTCATGAAAGGTGCACTGTCTGCACGTACGCTTACCAGATTTACCAACTTCATGACATTTACCTTGAAAGTTATTGAAGATATCTGTTCCCTCCCTGAATTCTGTTCTCAAGAGTGACCAAAGTGAGGAACTCTTTGGAGCAAAGAAAATCTGTTATGACCCAAGTGAAGTATAAAACCTGTGCCGAGTTGGTGGTATCAGCTGAGTCATCCAAAGTGATTGAATAATATATATACATATGTATTTTTTAAGTATTGCATAAATTTGTTTTGTTAATTTGAAGGCTAGTTCATGCTGCTGATCAGTTATGGTTCTCCTTGAAAGAGGCAGTTGTTTCTACTTTGAAACGTTAAGCATCCTACAATTTCAACAATGTATTCTTTCACAATTTCTATATCACTGAGCATCTTCCTTTTTTCCCCAAGCATTTAAGCTACTTTATAAGTTGCTTCATTGGCATTATTTCTAGTCTTATTACTGCTAAGAATTGTCTTCGTTTTTACTTTTCATATTTTAATTTCTGCAATGCAACCTTTTGTGACTCTACCTCCAATTTAGAATATTTGTGGTACTTACGAGTGTTATAATGAATTGCTTTAATGTTGATATTGTAGTATCACAAAACAAGCAAATCATCTTATCTTTAGCAGAAACAATATAATATTACAATTCCCAATCCTCATTAAAAAATCTGTTTTCTTCCTTCAGCGTTCCCTTGGTCTTCTTTGATGTGACGGGCTGTTAAGCAGACAGAATTTAAAAATACTGTTGAGCTGTGCAATTAATTATTCATAAATTCCACTCAAACAGAAACACAGAACACCGTTGTCAAAAGCTGATAGCAGACTGGCGTACTTGACCCCCAAAAACTAAATAGTTAGCATAGCAACCATCAATTTAGCCCTTATGGCTTACTTATATTCTGATTGTGCCATCCATCTGGGAGGATTATTTCATTGAAACTTATTTAATTCTTTGGTATTTTAAATAAGTTCATTTTAAAAATAAAATATAAATATAAAAGACAAACAAGAATGTATTAATGAAAATAAAAGGATTTGTTCTGTAAAATTTGGATTCAGTCAAAAGATTGCACTTAAGGACCTAGTAGGCCACATGTGGCCTTAAGGCTACAGGTTTCCCACCCCTTAATGCTAGCCCATTTAATTAGAACTTACCACTAATGAGGTTAAGGTTACAGTTTTGATCCTTGAATGAGCCATTTAGGTTTGATCTATGTCATGGTCACAGGTATACTTATGGCTGTCTTTGAAATGTACACTATTTATCCTAGTATAGACTACTGAAAAAGTGTGATTTAAACAACACAAATCCCCCATCACCAGTATTAGGGAAAATAAGTAAAAATATATATCTTTCTGACTGTGATAGCATTTTAATATATTAAAAATGGCATGTTACGTATAGATAGGTAAGAACAGTTTATAATTAGAAACTTCACATAAATGATTTACCCTAGAAAGGTTAAACATTTCTATTGTTTATACTTTTATTCTGCAAACTCCCTTTTCCACAGATAATGAAGAGTAGACAGAATCATCATAGATTCTGAATTTGGATAGCAAAGGGAAGAAGAAAAGATATCCCAAAAGACGGATTTTTATCTGTTATTTTATGTTGTGTATACTACAGTGATTACCATATTGTGCTTTTGAAACAGTTTAATTAACAGGCAGTATGACAGCATATTCTATAAAATGAGTCATTAAGTAATTTCCTAAGTTTTAATGCCAACCATCTTATAGTTATGCTTTAATTTGAATTTTATAATAGTTCTCAGGAGTAAAATAGCTTTTATTATTTTTTAAAACATTTAATTAACTCTTTTCGTTGTAGTAAGTCCCTGTGAATGTGGTAAATATATAACATCTGCTTTGTATGCTGATTTTATTTCCATGTCATTCATGTGTGTGTGTCTGTCAAAAGAGAAAGCTTAATTCTAAACTATATTTCTTAAAGGTTTTGCAATACACTTAATTTGGCTTCATGTCATGATAGATATAATCAAAGAAACTATGCATACAGGTTTATTGTAATAAAGAACATGTAACTTGGTGAGAATTTTGCTAAATGTAGATGGGTACAAAAACTGAATTTTTGAGCAGGGTCGTTGGGGAAACTATCTCTGAAATCTCCCTGAAGCCTTGCTTAACCTGTTTAATTTTTCATTGTTTTTTTCCCCTTTACGTTAAGACATTTTTTTTCTGAGACATCTGAAAGTCAAGCAGTGCTTGAAATGCGAGGTAGTAAAGTAAGTTTGTCCTATTACACTGGGATAAGATGATCAAGTACAATCAATTGTTTTTAACCAGTTTAGATAGGGAGAAATACAAATGCTTTGGGGTACCTTTTGTCTTATGTTGTTATTGACCTTATCCTAATTGATGTAACATTTCCTCTTAAATACAGATACAATTTCTGTCTTTAAAATCTTGATGTTACTATTTATTAAACTGTTTCTTCAAGGAAAAATATCTAGCAGTCATTGCAAGCTCTTCATGCAAATCTGTGGTTTTTGTTATTTTATAGATATATAAATTTTTATTAATATGAATAAATTCTTAGGGTATGTATGTTTGTATCAGTATGTATGAAATTTACTAAGCATATATTCTTCACACTATTTGAGTCGCTAGAAGACAGCACAAGTGTATAAATATTATTTTGTTCTTCTTGGGCCAGACTCTTGTATTTTAAAAGTAAATAAATATGGCTCCCTTCACAGTTACCCATTATTACTTCCACCCAAAACAAAACACAAAACCTCAAACCTATGTTATTTTCCATTATCTCAGATTAGCATTCTCATTCATCTTTATTAGTGATCCTTTCTAGGAATTTTACATAGCTGGAGTTTAGGCAGTGTGTGAAGTCTGAATATGGATTAGAAGGACTTTTTAACTTCCACATTGATAGAAAGATGGAGCTTTATTGCAAGGCTTTATTGCCTTGCCTCCATTGTGCTTTCAGTCCCAAGAATCTTCCACATGAAGTCCTTGTTTTGTTTGACTTTTTGAAGGCAGGGTAAAAATACTGGGAGAGTGTTATATTTTAGTTATTGAAGTGAAGTTCAAGTTACTACTAATGGTATAGTTATTTTTAATAACATTTCTTCTTGTTTATCTTGGAGGTTTTTGTAGTATGGAAAAGATTTACTCTCTTTTATAGTCTCAGTTTTCATCAATATGTAGGAAAAATGGATTTAAAGCAGATCCTTTGGAAAGATCCTTTTAGTCTGGAATAGGCTAAAAATATTCTTTGCTTTCATATTTCATTGTACCATAGAAAGTACAAAATCACTTTCCTGTCTCTTTTTATGAGGAATAATTTTTTTTCAGTAGGAATTTCTTTGGGACATTTTGAATCTTGGTTATGGAATTGTAGACAGCCTTTTATCAGCTTATTTTTGAGAAAATTATGTTTCTTTGTTCTAGTTTTTTAAAAATCAGTGGAGCAGAATGTCAAGAGCACTGGGCATGGAGTCAGGAGACAGGGACTTGGGTCCCAACTTTGCTGCTAACTGAATGTAGTTAGCAGGATTTTGGAACAAGTCACATCACCATTTTGGTCTTCAGTTTCCTAAACTTTGAAAGGAAAGGAGTAAGATGCTTTCCAAGATCCTGTCTAGTTCAAATATGCCAAAAGTCCATGAATGAGACTATAGTTTTTATAGAATCTGAGCTGACTTTTGTATGTATAATTCAAAAAAAAGATTTCTGTATTTGCCTCATGTAGTATTATATTGTTGCTGCCTGAGATGAGGTTGCTTTATTTCCTTTTTATGGTTGGAGGGCTTTGGACCAATAGAGATGTTTAGAGAGGGTGCTAGGAAACAAGGAAGGATGGTTGTACATTAAATATGATATTATAGGATAAAGGTTATTTTTGATGAAACTGAAGAAAATTCATGCTGGGAGAATTTGACTTACATGACGCCTGATAGTATGATTTATGGTGAATTATAGCTTTGTAGTATTTTTAATAAGAATATATGGAATGAGCTTGGTTGTGAACAGTGGACGTAAAATTACAATACTATTTATAGCACATGAGGAACATTCCTCCTCATTCAGTATCTGCTTATAAAATATCAGGGAATATCTCACTATTTAAATTGATAATTGTAATGGAGGAATCTAAGATTTCTGTGATCTGGAACACATTTTTCAAAGTGTTATTTTTAAAATTAATGCAATTCAGGAAGTTTTGGAGAATTATTTAATTTCATGTATTAATGTTGAATTTAAGGGAAGCATATTTTTGGTGCCTGAATCCTATTCTCTGAAATGAAGTTGAGAGATTTCTTTCTTTTTGTCTTCTTTGCCTTGGCATCATTAGCACCAACTCCTTTGTCATACATGAGTATGTGCTAGTGACAATTTGAAGATTGTTAAGTAAGCACTCTTGTAATAGTCGAGAAAGTCTGGAATTGGAGTGAGAGCTTGATTTCAGTCCTTAACAGCTCTAGGACTCTGGGGAACCATATTACCTCTATCAGCATCAGTCTTAAGATAAACTAAAGATAATACACAGGGTTATTATAAGGAAAACGTTTTGTACACCTCAAAGCTGTATATCAATGTGAAGCATTTATTAATAGACTGAGTGTTGAGCAACTATAATGAATATGCATTCTTCAAGTGGAGATCTGTGCTTGTTAACATTTAATTGTAAATCTCTCCCTGATTGGAAAGTCTCCTTAATGCTATTTATTTAGTATTTGCATGTTCATTCTGATTGAACAGTATAAAAATATTTTTGAAAAATTACATATGCTTTCTACTCATAAGTAAAGACTAGATCAGAGGGACTTTTCAGGTAATAAGTTAGTATTGAGACTTTTATATTCAAAACACTGTCCCTTGTAAAAAGCACATTTCCTCATTACTGAGCAAATATTAATTCTTTGGATGTTGTTACTGTCAAATACACCCTCTATCTAGTAAATAAATTGAGAGCTCCCTATTTGACATCTTTTTCGTAGACTTTATTGATTTGAAACTATGACTATATATATATATATATATATATATACACGTATATATATATATACATATACACGTATATATATATATATATATATATATATATATATATATAGTGAGGAAAAAAAGATGATAGCTATCATCCATGCTGCACAGAAGTGATGATATGATTTACCCCAAGTCAACACTGTTTGCGTGGCACAACCCTGGTTTTTATGGAATCCAAGTATCTAATTTCCCCCATTCCCTTCAGAATTTGGAGAAAAGCAGAACTAAAAGCCAAAGAATACTCCTTCCCTTGACCTTTTTATTCCCTTCTCTTCCCATTACTGTGAAGGAGCTGGAGTAAGAAAAGGAAGAGTTGAAGAGGAGGGCCACCCCTTCTCACTATCAGTATTTATCTCATTACTATGACAGTACCTTTCCTGACCAGATACCTGGGTCTGCCTTTAAAGATTAGCATGGCACATAACATTTTTAAATGAGAGACTGACTCATAATCCAGTTTAAAATTGTGTCATCATAATCTTTGTTTTCATGCCTCCACAACTTTAAACATAGTTCTAAAATGTAGTTACTTTTTCTAAGTATTCATTTGCCTGAGACTATAATATATCAAAACATCCTGCTTATCTATAAATATGGCTTTTGTTCAGTGTAAAATTTCCAAATGTATATTTAAGTAAATTGAATTGCATGAGTTACCAAATGAAACTACTTTGCTGTGATGTACTTTGTGAGACAGATTTTTCTGAGATAGAATCTAGGAATGCTCCAACCAAGAAGACATTTTCATTTTAATATGATGGGTATCTTTGTTACCTTGTACTTCAACTTTCTCTCTCCATATATAATCTATACTTTGTATACAACAGTTACTCTTTAACTGTGGTTTGGTATTTAGCTCTAATCATTGACAAAAAATAAAAATAAAAAAATCTACTTATGGTTGAATTTACGACTATATTTTAGCTCTTTATATGCCTCACTCCGTCTTGTATTTGAGACATGCAGATACTGCTTTGACTAACATTACCCAGTCTGATTTGGTTATGGAACAGTGGGGCAAGTATTGACAAAATTTATAAACTGGGTCAAGGGACTATGTTGGTATGTAGAACCCCTTAACTAAAGGGGCAGTCAGGAATTTTAGAGCAAAATAGAGGAACTTGAGTTTCTTTTCATACCTAAAGTTGTCAGATGCAGTCACTAATTATTGATACATAATATTTAAATTTAATACCTTATTTTATTTTAAATTAAATTTATTTAATATTTTAGTGAGAATATCATTGATATTTTCTCATGAAATACCCTTCCTTTTTATATCACATATAACGCAGTTAAGGAAATGCTTATTTAGACTAGTCCACTACAGTGTTTTTTAAAAACATCCATATAAAGTGTAATTCAAACATCATTTCCTACATGAGTTCTTTCCTCATCCTAGCTGCTAATGCCTCCTGTGTAATTTACTATGTATTTATCTTGTATATATGTATATGTGGACATGTATTTCCTCAGAGAATGAAAGTTCCTTGGGGGCATAAGTTGTTTGATTTTTGTCTTTATATCCCCAGTACCAGCTACAGAGTGTGACACATAGTAGTAGTAATAAATACTAGTATTTATAGATACGTATAATTAATAAGTAATTTTTGATTGATTGAAGGGAAAAAGGTCTTGAACCACTATTTGTTAGCTGTTCCTATTAGCCACCTTGTTTTGTCTCAGGCATCATCGTTTCAAAAGCACAAATCTTCTATTTGTACTCTAAAAGCCATTATATTTGCATTTAATTATCTTAAGTAAAGTGAATAATATAGGGACTGCCTTGGAGTCAGAAAGTCTAGAGACAAGGCACTTATGTCCCAGAACTAGGCAACTCTCCAAGGACGTAAGTCATAGTTTAATTTGGGGCTCTACATAAGGAGGGAGTTTTCATACCATGAGTTCCTTATATGCATGAAATTATGGATCTAGTTCCTTTCCTCTTTCTCATCTGCCATCCCTTGAAAGATATCTAAATCTTTAGGCATATACAAACTTTCAGATTTTAAGTTATTGGATAAAGAATTCTTAAAGTTTACCTGTATAACAATTTTGTACTTATGTGTAACTTTTACATTGTTATAGGTTTTAGGGCAAGCCATAAGTAAGTATTTAGTGCTCTCACTGGGGAAAGTCAGAGAGAATGTCTTGTTTTTCTTGTCAGTTGATGCCACCAACTGATGCCAGTTGGTATAATTGTGGTTGGGTGGTACTTTGAGTGTTAACAGAAGGGGAAACAGCTGAAGTGCTTGACTCTCTATAAGGTCTCATAGGATATAAGGTTTCATGGGATAAGAGCATCTCAGCAAACTTTTTCAGAAAATACTTCATGGTGATCTGTATTTTACTTTAAAGGATCTCAATACATAACTGAAGTTTGAAGTGTAAACTGCCTTCTATGTTGTTTGCCCTTTTTTTAAGGATTATGGGGAAGCTGTGTAAGTTGTGAGGAAATAAGAGAATGGCAGCTCAATCCTCTCCTTCAGCTTATTATCTGGAGTTAGCATATAAAGCTGAAGCAGTGCTTTTCAAGTACTATCTTCCAGGACCCTTTTGTGGTTATTGCAGGAAGAGTTCAGGAGAAGATGAAGACAGAGGCAAGACAGGAGAAAGTACCAAGCTGATAGGTGACAATCACCCACAACATGCTGTAGAGGCAAATGTCCCCAGAATTGAAGGATATTAGTTTAATTTTCTTTTAATGGTGGCAGCACAGGGGAATTAGATGAGTCACCATCCTTTTAAAATAGTATTTTATACCCTCTAGGCTTCTTCAGAAGTATAACTTAAACCATGGGGAATTATAACTCAGCCTACTTTTAAGCTCCATCAAATCAGCTGCCATACACATTCATTTCCAGATAAAATGAGCCTAAATAAACAGATACTTTAAAAATGAAGTTCATTTTGGGAGTCTGCAAAAAATATGCAAAAGTATATTCAAAGGCAAGTATTTTGATGAATTATGAATTGTAATAAATACAGTTTTCTAGATAAGTTCAAGGTAGAAGTAAGCCTATTGAACTTGTTATCACCCAAAACAGTATGCATTGGTCCCACATATATTTATTGAAGCTGTCTTCTCTTTCTGGTGTTTATTTGCCTTTTTCTCTCATTGCTCCAAACCACTAGCCTAAGACTCCTCAAGCATCACCTTAGTATAGGCACTTCAAGAGTGATTTACAAGTAGAGACTGCCATGAGGCAGAGAGAAGGGGGAGGAGAGTTTTTATTATTATTAACTTATTTTCTGTCTTGTCTGGCTTCTTTGTACTGATTTTTTAGACTATGTCTGAATCAGCACTTGTTTTCAAGAAACCATTGGTGAAGAGTTTGTCTTAGGTTGTTATCTGTTGTCCTGCATTACTGTTTTTAATTACCAAAAAGTTTTGATTTTAAACAAGTTAGCCTTGTGTTTAAGGGTTAGTCTGTGTGAGAAACCTTAAATGGCACTCACCTGAACTCATCCTAGAGCCCTGGCACCATCAACAATATTGACACTTAGAAAGCAGTATGAGAGACTGTCCAAACACCAAGCTGTCATGATGTGGTGAAGATGCTTTTATTGCTTTACAAAAATTTCTCTTCAGTATAAGTATTGACTTAATATGTTTACTTTAATTCTGCCTTGTTTGGAAAAATAATATCAACCCATACATCTATATTTTAGCAGCTTATCCTCTCCATTAGGGGGAGATTAGCAGTGAAATGCATGAAAACAGCTTTGCCTTATACTCACTGGGCATAAGTTGCTCAATGCTATAAGCAAGCAGATGAGTTACCTTGTTATAAGGAGCTACCATCTCAACATAGAGAAATGCATTCCAGGATCTTAATGTTTGTATTTAAAGAAAGATAATTTTTGATTTCACAAACTACCTAATCCATGAGTTTTTAGAGTTCTTGATAACTGTCTTGACCAATCATTGTGTTCCGTTTACTCTTGTATTTTAAAACATTCTTCTATAAGACCTACAGATGTTATCTTTGTTTAATGACCACTTCAGAATTTTTACTTCTGTATATTCTAGATATAATTTGATGTGGTTCATTAGGCGAATACTCTTCAAATGAGCTTTCCTCTCATTGGTGTTGGTAACGCTACATCTGTGTTCAGAGGGAAGCACATGAATTGACCCCAGGAAACAAATGTCAGGCAACATTCTCTGTCTAAAGAGCAAGTGACTTGATTGAACATTGTGTCCACAACTGACTAGAATTAAAATGATGCTAAAACAGCTCTCTTCTGTGCATTCACTCATATTTTGCACAGAAGCATTACTGAGCATTCAAAATAAATAGTCTGATTTAGGACACATTTCTGCTTGCCTTTTCCCCTCTAACGATAAAATTAGTTTTTCATAGCCCATAAATATGTATAATGATGAGCCTTAGCATACAAACTTCTTATGCAGTGATTTTACTGCTGTGGCCTGGAGGAAATACCAAGACTATTTGCAAGTACAGTAAACCTGGTGAGTCGTTCAATGTTTCAATTTTCAGTTGAAGGACACATAGCGAAGCTAAGCTGTAAATTAGTTCTTCACTAAAATTGCATTGAGATTAGATTTTTCTAAATAGTTCTATCTTCTAGTTTTCATTGGAGCGAGAGAAGTACTATTTCACTTGAAAATATATCTGTAATGCTGTGTATGTAAGATCTCTCTTGAAGAAAAGTTTGTTGGAAAAGAGTATATAATTTTGATGCCAGCAAGTAAAATGAAATCTACATTTTGGCCTGGTATATGAAGTAACCATAACTAGCATTTTGACAAAAAGATTGAGAATTTTGATGACTTGAGATTTTGCTTTGTCAAAGAAATCAGAATATGTTTTCTTTGTGAAAACGTGCTTTGACATTTTAAGTCCACACAGCTCACTAAAGGTGCTTTTGAATTTTCCATGTATGATTCTGTGACCTCCGGATGGTGATCATTACATCTGAGTTCAGGTGACTAGAAAGACTTGATGCATGTGCCTCTTTATTTTCATAGCATACCTCTCACAACACACATGGAAAGACTACTGTTTTGAATTGTGGCTATAGCTAATTGGATTCCCTGCCTATTGCTTCATCCTCATCTGGCTCTTAGCTGCCTGAAACCTTTCCTTAGAGAAAATTTGCTCATAGGTAGGTTTTAGGATGGCTCTGCCACAGTTTCCTAGCAGACAATTGTTGTGCTATATTATTTGTAACTGTAATTTAGTCTTTTTAAAGTATCTCTTCTGCTCATCTTTTTGGTGGTTACTATGCTTCAGGTAGCTGATTTGTCAGCTAGCCACTCCTTGGAGATTCTGTTGTCATGTCGTCTTTTTATCTGTACAAAATTGTTGCGCTTTGGTAACCATTGTTTGAGCATTCTGCAATGGAAAAAATATTGGATTTGGAGTCTGGAGAAATCTGGGTTTGAATCTTGGCCACTCAATCTCATCAAGCTCAAGTTTGCTGCCCTCCCTACCTCATAGGAGTACTTTTGAAAAAAGTAAACCTTATGTAAACCTTAAAGCAAAACACACATGAGCATTTCTTCAGATGGAAGATGCGTTTTGTTCTTGACCTCATTTTTTAAAGTATTACTCTTCTGTTGGGTTATTCTTATATGGAGTCAGTCAAGGAAATAGATCAAGACTCCACATAGAGGTGGTTGAAGGTTTGGAATATGGAGTCATACAGGTTAGACATTGCCATTTCTCTGTAGTTTTTGGTTGGTTACTTTCTCTTCAGCATTACCATACTCTGTCCTCCAATCAAATAGTGTCCCAAAAGTCTTAATGCAGTTTAGTAGTTTTTTTGTTTTGTTTTTAAATAATTTCAGACCTTAGACTCCATATGCATCATTTTTCTGTCCTTAAATATGGCTAATGTAAAATAGATGACAAAATGCCTCTTGATGATTCTTTTATATTCTTTGGGTCATAGGGAATGGGATAATCAATCAATTAGCAAACATTTATTAAGTACCTACTGTGTTCCAGGCACTGCACTAAGCATTAGAGATAGAAAAAGAGGTGAAAGAGGTCTCTGCCCTCAAGGAGTTTATAATCAAATAGGGGAGAAAAAATGCAAACATATATATAAAGCAAGCTATATAGAGGATCAGTAGAGAATAATAGAGGGATGGCAGCAGGATTTAGAGGAAGTAGGAAAAAGTTTCTTGTAAAAGATGGAATTTTGTACTTATGTGTAACTTTTATATTGTTAGAGATTTTAGGGCAAGTCATAAGTAAGTGGATAGAGTGCTGGGCCTGGAGATAATGAGTACAATGAGCTGGGAAGGAAATGGTGTCTCCAGTGACTCTGCCAGGAAATCCCCCAATGGGGTCACAAAGAATGGGACATGAATGAAAACAAGGGAGTTGATTGGTTGATACAGAGGAAGGGAGAGCATTTCAGGCATGAGGGACAGCCTGAGAACTGAGAGGTGGAGTGTCTTATTCGTGGAATAGCCAGGAGGCCAGTGTCACTGGATCAAAGAGTATGTGGCAGAAGGAATAAGGTATAAAGCTAGAAAGGTAAGAGAAAGCTAAGTTATAATAGACTTTGAAGGCCAAACAGAGCATTTTGTATTTGATCCTAAAGGCTGTAGGAGCCATTGGAGTTTATTGAGGAAGAAGAGTGGGTTACATTATCAGACCTGTGATTTAGTGGCTAAAATGCATGATGGATTGGAACAAGGAGAGACTTGAGGCAGGCAGACACACCAACAATCTACTGTAATAATCTAGGTGTGAGATGATGAGGGCCTACACTAGAGTGTCAGAGGGACACATATATTGCAAAGGTGAAGTTGGCAGATCTTAGCAAGAGATTAAATATGGAGGGTGAGAGATAGTGACAAATTGAGGATAACTCCTAGGTTGCAAGCCTAAGAGTCTGGGATGATGGTTTTGTTCTTCACAGTAATAGGGAAGGTAGGAAAGTAGAAGGTTTAGGGAGAAAGACAATGAGTTTAGTTTTGGACATGTTGAGTTTAAAATGTCTACTGGACGTCTTGTTTGAGAAATCTGAAAGGTAATTCGAGATGCAGTATTGGAGGTCAGCAAGGTAGGTGGATTTGAGAATTACCAGCATAGAGAGTCCCATCAGTTCTTTCTGTGGATGTGGATAGCATTTTCCATCACAAGTCCTTTGTAATTGTCTTGGTTCATTGTATTGCTAAGAAGAACTAATTTATTCATAGTTGATCATCACACAATGTTGCTGTTACTATGTATAATGTTCTAGTGGTTCTGATCGCTTCACTCAACATCAGTTCTTATAAGTCTTTCCAAGTTTTTCTGAAGTCTCCTTTCTCTTCATTTCATGTAGCACAGTAGTATTCCATTAAATTCATTTAACACGGCTTGTTCAGACATTCCTCAATTGAGGGGCTTCCCCTCAATTTCCAATTCTTGGCCACTGCAAAAAGAGCTGCTATAAATTTTTGTGCATGTAGATCCTTTTCTCTTTTTTATGATTTCTTTGGGATTGTATTGTAGTGGTATTGCTGGATCAAAGGATATGCACAGTTTGATTGCCCTTTTGGTATAGTTCCAAATTGCCCTCCAGAATGGTTGGATCAGTTTACTGGCAGTGCGTAAGTGTCCCAATTTTCCTACATCTTTTCCAACATTTATAATTTTCCATTTCTGTCATATTCGCCAGTCTGATAGGTATGAAGTGGTACCTCGGAGGTGTTTTGATTTGCACTTGGAGAGAGCAGTTTTGGTGGAGTGTTAAAGTTGGAAGCCAGGTTGTAAGGAATTAAGAAGGAAGTGAAAGGGGAGAAAGTGGAGGCACATATTGCAATGACCTTTTCAAGGAGTTTAGCTATCCAGGGCATAAGAGACACAGGACAGTAGTTGTCAGGAATGGAAGGATCAAGTGAGGGTTTTTTTCAGGATAGGGGAGACAGTAGCATATTTGTAAGATAGAAGGAAATGAGCCAGTAAAAAGGGAGAGATTAAAAATAAGTGAGACAGAGAGGATGACAGAGGATAATATATTGGAGGAAGATGGAATGGGATCACTTGAACTTGATCACTTGAAGATGAGATAGCTTTGGAAAGAGTAAGACCACCTCATTATGTGAGACAGTAATGAAGGAAAAGATAATGGCAGAAGGTGTCTTCTTTGTTGTTAATGTCAAACAGATGCTAAATCAATGGTAAAATATTCATGAAAAGAGACAGGAATTGTATTAAGGATCTAAGATCAGGATTTTTCTTGACTTTTTTGTGTATACTTCTATGGCCACATAACACCATCACAGAGGTAAGAATGAAATTTTACAGAGTTGTTGGTTTGAGTGAATAAGTTTTTATATCTAAAGATGAAAGACATTCTAATTATTTTGAGTTCACAGTGAAGGAACAGACTTTCATATACATAGCAAAATTTTTGTTTGTTTACGGTTTTTCCCTGTTTTTGCTTGAAATTTAATATCATGTAAGGTGATTTCTATGTAAAGCATTTTAGCCCCTCATTTGAGAAAATCATTGTAGACCCTAAAACAGTTAGCCTGTGTGTAGTAAACATTCATTTAAAGGGTTTTATTAAAATTTCAAAGACCACACATTTTTTCGAGTTTAATGGTCCGCAAGCAGCATTTTACAAGAAAGATGAGTGTTTACTGGGAGGAGTTTGTCTTGGTCTGTATTCCTAGAAGCAAAGCTGCAAATACAAGGGTTCATTTTACAGTCTTATGATTCTCTCAACATATTGTTGGCTTCCAAATTACATGCAATGTGGGATTTCAGTGTTTTGACATGGTTTTGTTGAGGTTTGGGGTGCTGGGGACCCTGAAATACCGACATGCAGGGTCCTACTCAAATGAATTCGACAGAAGCCTTCTTAAAGCTAAAGAAAAGCAAAGTTTATTAAAGGTTAGCCATATTGGGTTGACTCTTAAGGAGCCTAAGCATTTGTAACGACATGTAGGCCAGGTACAATCTCAGCTAGACAGTTCTGAACTGGATTGAATCTGAACACCTTCATGGAGGTGAGATGGAATTTAAATACAGATGAAGACTGTAAGAGGGATCTGGGGGTGGTCTGATAGTCCGGGGTAATGGGAGGAGGAATTTAGGGAGGGTCTTGAGTAGAAGTCCAAGGAGGACCTCAGTGGGACTGGACTGGTCAAGGGTTGGAAACAGCTGGAGGCAATCAGGAGATATCAGACAATGGAGGGCTTTGGGTGTGAAGCCAGTCAGTCGGGCAATCCAGAGGTGACAGACAGTGGAATGCCAGGCTAGGCCAAGGGCAGCAGATTTGAGTATGAAAGGCCAGGTTAAGTGGGAAGATTCAAGGGGAGTTTGGGAGGTTCCCAGAGTATGAACCCCATCAGTTTGAGTCCATTGTCCGATGTCCAAAACCAAATCACTAAATCAGAGGTTTAGGAAAAAGCTAAGAAAAGCTATTAATAAATTGCATATAAGAATTTGCTATTTGGTTGAAATAATAAGTAGACAGTGTTTGGATAGTTTTTTGTCATTTTGGCTAGAAATTTTTAGTTCAAAAAAGGTTTTATACAATAGAAATGATTTGCCCATGGACTGTAATAATTTGACTGTCTTGGAGGAGAGAGTGATCAACAACATCAAAGACTAGAAAAATCAAGGAGACTAAGAACTGAGAAAAATCCACTGGATTTGGTAATGGAGTTCCCTGGTAACTGGAGAGAGAGCAGTTTCATTGGAATAATAAAGTTGGAAGCCATATTGTAATGGAGAAAGTTGGAAGTACCTATTAGATCGTCTTTTCAAGGAGTTTAGCTATCAAAGACACTTAGCACAGACAGCCCCTATTAATGAGATTAATCAAGGAAAATCTTTTAAAATATTAAATCATAGGCCACATAGGCCCATTGGAAAGATTCCACAAGTTTTCCAAATATAGTATTATGTAAGCCTAATTAAAAATAACAAACGAAAAGGAATCCTTTGTTAATGCATTTGCAATAAAATTATTCCCTTTAAACTCATTTTCTTCCTTTACTGAATGAGACAATATAGATAATATAGATACGATAAGGGGAAATCTTAGTAATAAAAAAAAATGACAGTGAGAATTAATGGAAGTTTTCAGCTGTACCATTTCCCTACTTTCCAGTATGTGCAAACCAGAATAGTTAATGGCATTTCTAAGTAGAGATACTATTGAACTTTTATTAGGATTAAATGAGTTGTTTATGATTAGTAACATATTTGCTATAGTGGTCAATGAAGTCTAAAAAATACTCTTTAGATTAAATATGGCTCATACTTGAGTTACTTAAGTTCCTTTTTTGATACATTGTACAAAAGTGAGGACCTAGTAGTCCATTTTAATTATTACAAATTCAAAATTGGAATCTGTTACCAATTTAGTAATTTCCCTACAATAATTATAAAATGTCATAGGGTTTGAAAAATTAGTTTAAATTCGACCTTTTTCTCATTATCTCCAATTAACTGCTTAGTCAAACCAGATAAACCCTAGCCTGGGATATCATTTATTAATAGTGTCGTAGTTTCAAATGTGTTCTGGAAAGTCACCTATTAACTGATGTTTTGGATATTAAAGATGTGGGTTTGTTTTTTTTTTAATTTTTCACTGATCATGTCAGAAATGATCCAGGGGATCATAGATTAAGGGCTGGAAGTAACTTTGTATTCTCTTACCCTCATTTTATATTTAGGACGCTGAGACTCAGAGAGGTTAAATGACTTGCCTAGGGTTAACACCTTGAGCTCTGTTTGGTAATCATATTATCTGAGGTAGGGTTTCTTGACTTCAAGTCCAATACTCTACACCCATCTAACTGCCACTTTGAGTCTTGGTTAATCTTCGGTTGGAAACTACTTCTAGAGGTTTTCATGACCTTCCTTGTGTCTTGATCTAAGCTAATAATAATTAATGCTTGGTGACTGCAATAGGAAAACTGCTATTTAAAGAAGCCCTACTATAATTCTTTTGTTACCTGTATTATCAGTCTTTCATTTATCTCTTCTTTGTTCTTGCAGTCTTATTTTAATGCTTTTTCCTTTTTCAAGAGTATATTTTTCAAAGAATGTAATTTTATTTAGACATTTAGGTTCCTAAACCTGTTAAGTATAGAATTTGTTAGAATTGATGGATTAGTCTCTGAGTTTTCCAGATGAAGAATTGACTTTATGAATTTTTATGGTATAATATTATATTGAGACCTCTAATGATTTCCCAAGTTCTTAGTTTGAATTAGCTACTTCAGTTTAATTCTTAGGTGTTAGCATTAATTATTAAGTAAAAAGAATCTTGAAACATGAGCACATTTAAAAAAAAATAAGAGATTCTTTGTAGATCAGGACCACAGCAATGTGTTTATTTCTCCTATTAGTGCTATCACTTGTTAAATAGATCATTAATGAATAATGAGTAGAAATGAGCCTTTAATTGCAAGGTAGTGACAATAGTCTACAAGACTTCTTCCAAGGATAAAGTAGTTTTTAATTGATAATAAATCTATTCATTATCAAAAAGTAACAGTTCTGCAGAGTATTAGTTGAGTAAATCAAATTTTAAGAGTCACTAAAAGCAAAATCATTTTTAGAGAAGAGAAAATAATTTGGAGGGTTCGGAGAGAAGTGAATAATTTTACAACAGTGATTTGCATTGAGAGAAGTATTACAAGAGTCGTAATCAAGGACATGCATTAAAAAGTAAAATAAGAGGCCAAAAAGTAATTTTGAGATTGAAGGATAACGTATATAGCATGAGGGTTACTTAGTATCCAACAAATTTTAAAGTCAGGAAATCCTTCGGTGCATTGGATGTATGGAGGATTTATGGAATGACATGGACAGGAATGTCAAGATGAGAAGCATTGGATAAATTATAATTTATGCTGCTTGAAGTGACCATATAGCAGACATCATGAATCTACTTAAATATAAAATTTATCATTGAAATTTTTAAGAGCCTTTTCATTTAAGAAACAAAAATGGAAACTTCTGTTATAATTAGCTCCTGTCTTACCATCATTGAGATAGATGCAGAAATACCTCACAACAGCTGGCGATTCTTTATCTTTTGTTTGATACTTTATTATTCAAAGCCAGAAAAAGTCATTGTTTAGAAAGAATAAAGCATTTACTTTGCTAAACTAGGCTAAGTACTGGGAATACAAAGAGGGAAAGGAAGAGAATATCTGCCCTCATAGAGCTCCTATTCTAATGAGGTTTCAGCTGTAAGGAACCATAGTTCTTATGATACAATGTCAAAACAGATAATTCCCCTTTAATATCATTTGTACTGATAAATTCATATTAGTTTATGATGTTGAACCACTGGAGAATGTTTAAGGACTTAGGTGACAAGAGCTTTCTTAGTTATACTTGTATTGTTTCATCATAGGCTAAATGTCTGTGTTGCTTTGTACCATTTTAATGGTGCTTTTATTGATATTAGCCAAAAATCTTTTTCTATATATGGTCACTAATTAGTCCAGATTAGTATCTTTTCTTACATGGATGACATTTAACTATTGCTAGGATTTGTTAAGAATATTTACAGAATTTTGCATTTCCTTTTCTTTAAAGTAAAATATAAGTTTGGCTGTGACCATTTCTCCTTTCTTGTCATCTTAGGTTATTTCTTATGAGGGTCATGGATATCCCATATCTCAATTTGGAAGGACCAGACTGTAAGTGATTTTGATGTCTTTGAATCTGAACAATTCAGCGTGTGGTATTTAAGACTAGCTGATGAAATATCTCTTAAGAAAGCTTCTGATTCATTTCAAAGTGGACAGTGACTCTGGTTAGTGTAATTAAATTAATAGGGCCCTTCAGTTTTGATTTAATTCCTACTTACATTTATTTTCCATTGCTTATGCGATATGAAGTTTCATTTTCATATGCTTTCTAAAGTATTTGTTTCAGCCAGTACTTGGATTTCATGATTTCCTCCAGATTTTTTGACTAGTTTATAAAGAAAAATTAGACATTTGTTTCACTTAGAGTTATTCAGTAAACTCAGTATATATTCCACCGTTATCTTAAAAAAAAGACAAAACTACTAGTATTTGGAGATTTTTCTCCCATTAAAAAACCTATGAAAAACCAATATATTTAGAAGAAAAATCCTTATCGTTTTTCTCTTTCTTCTGCCTGCCTCATTCATCTTTCTCTTTTCTGCTTCACTTAGATAATGTGTCTTAGGGGTGAAGAACTGAGACAGTTATATTAAAGCAAAACTCCTACATATAAGTTGGGCAATGAGTTACTCATTCCCTTCTAAACCAACATGCAGAATGAACAGATAAAAATGAGAAGAAATGGTTCAGTGAAACATCCTGAACAAAGAGATCTTTATATCTTTAAAAATAAAATTAGTGAGTTACAAGGAGATTTTTTGTAAAAAGAAAGAATATTCTAGGATAAGGACTCTGGGAGGTTCTCACATTGTAGACAACTGGGTGGCACAGTGGATACTGCTGGACCTGTAGTCAGGAAGACCTGAGTTCAGATGTGACCTTAGACACTAGCCATGTGACCCTGGGTAACTCATTTGCCTTCTGTTGCTTAAGTTTCCTCATTTGTAAAATGATGATAATAATAGCATTTATTTAATCCTTACTACTCCCAGGTAGTTGTAAAGATTAAATGAGATAATTATAAAATGCTTAACACAGTGCCTGGTACATAGTAGACACTATATAAATGTTAGCTGTTGTTTGTTATTGTTATTATAATTTAATTATTACTGGAGTAAAAACTGAGGTCCCATGTAAGATGATAGTTTAATGAGTCATAGTTCTTGAGCATCATGTGTTTATCTTGTGACATTAATAGATAATCCCCAAGTTAATCTGGGCTTGGTATCTACCAGGAAATATCTGTTGTAGCAAAATAGATTAAAGAAACTAGTAAAGCCTCTGGTTGCCTTTGGAATAGGAAATAAAGTAAATATACTTGAGTCACCTTTCAAATGTAAACCTTCCATTAAAAATGTGTCTTATAGTGCAACCTAAACGAGATCATGTTCTACATGTGACATTCCCCAAAGAATGGAAAACCAGTGACCTATACCAGCTTTTTAGTGCCTTTGGTAAGTGACGTGAACTTAGATTTACTTTTGTAGTTTCTTTCTTTCTTTCTTTCTTTCTTTCTTTCTTTTTTTGCTTAATACTTTGGTAAGTACTTTGTAGAAAGCATCAGTTTAGGAAAAAAGAAATGTCATATGTGAAGTTTAACCTTGATCTTCCTCATTATAGCATAATATAACTTTTAGTAAAAAATGTTAGAATTTTAATATTTAGGAAAAGTCACAACAAAGCAAGATAAACTTATTTTTGATATAATTAAATTTCTTTTATGTTGCCATGGAAAACAAAGAAGTCTAGACAAAGGATGATATCTCCATTTCCCACTCCTTGCTTTTTATTTTTTTTTTAAGTATATGATAAATTCTACACATTGCTTTCAAAGTGGTCAGACTTACGTCTTCTTTTGAATTTCCTCAGTTCTTTTCATTTAAAATAGTGTGTGAAGAGGCAGTCTAAGGTTTTTTTATTTTAGTTTTTTCTTACTCCTTCTGGATCAGGAATTTTATTAGCACTATATTATCATGTGGTTCCTTTAAATTGCCCAAATAAATTTACCTTTTTAGCTGTCTCTCGGCTTTTGTGTTTGTATTTCCTACTCAACTCTTGTCTTTTCATCAGAAATGATTGAAAATCTTCTATTAAAGATTAATCTTTTTTTACCCATATGCTCAGCTTTTCTGGTTAAGTTATTTTTGGATGTAAGTCTGTATTTTTGAACTTTTGGAATATTATATTCCAAGATCTTTCATACTTAAAGCTTCTGTATCTTCTGTGAACCCAGTTTTGTTGTTCTTTGAACTTCTTTCTGTATGCTTGCAATATCTTTTTCTTTGACCTGGAAACTCTGGATTTTAGCAGTAACATTGCTGGGACTTTTCCTTTAGGAGTTATGTTCAAGAGGTGATTGGTAGATTATTTCAAACTTTACTTTGCCCTCCAATTCTAATAGACCTAGTGTAATGCCAGTACAATATCCACAGCAGCTGCTATGGATATGCATGCATATTTCCAGGGTAAATTCACAAAATATAAATTGTTTTCCTCAAAGATGAAACTAACATGTTTATTCAGATACCAGAAAGCTAAATCCATCATAGTAACAAAGAAATCTATACATATTATCTGTTTAGGGAGCACGGCCAATCCCAAGTCTTCCCTCTCTCAAGCCTCCCTACAGACAAGCTCCCTTAGGCAAAAATCACTCCCTCTCTCACTCAGGCTATCTGCCCTCTTCCAGCTCTGCCTCACTCTCTCTCAGCTCTACTTTTCCTGCTCTACTTGTTAGGCAAGCTCCTCCCATCATCAGTTCCATGTGACTCAAGCTGTGGACTGGACCAGACCTCAAAGCAGGTCACATGGACCTATTAAGAGGCAGGGAAGATGTTTAAATTCCCTTACCATTATATCTAGGTAGTTTTCATTCATTATTTCTTAAAATGTACTGTCTAGGCTTTTTAAAAAAGTATTTCTTTAATTTTTTAGTTTTCTTTTAATATTCCTTGCTCTCACATAGTGTCATTGATTTCTGTTTCATGTATTTTAGCTTATCCTTTAGGGTAAGGTTAGCCACCCATGTCCTCTATTTTAAGCTATTTATTCTCCCTCTAGTTCTTTACTCAAAAGATTTTATTTTAATTTTTTTGTTGTTCTCCTGCTTCAGTTTTTCCTAGATAACAGTGTATCCCTGTGGAAAATCCACTTTTTTCTTTTGAGTTTCTGTCTGCACTAGTATGTGCACCTTCTTTTTGGAGATCTTTAGCCTAGAATGATTATTTGATATAATTGATGTTTTCTTTGATTTACTCATTTCTCAAGCTTTTAGTTTCTGAGTTGTGGTTTTCAGCCATTCCTAGGGTTTGTCTCTACTGGGGTTTTGTGTGGAATTGTTGTTGGACCTGTGCTGTTATAGTCTGAATTTTGTTGTTCTGTTGGTTACTGCCCTTTATGCTTGGATTCCTCCAGGCTTCCACTATGAGATTGTCTGATCACACTGGAACTTTATAACCCCTTTGGGTCTTTCTTAGGGAAACTCAGTTGTCTAACTCTGGAAATAGAGGATAGAAAGTATTCTGTCTCTCTTCTCACTGGGAAGGACTAGTCCTGACTTTGCTGAGAGGAAGGGTGGCCCTTTCTTATTGCCTGTGGGCTTCTGGCTTATTTTGTGTGCAGTTCTGGTTTGGAGGAAGTCACTCATTATAATTTCTTACTGGTTTTCTTTATTTGGTCTAGTGCATACTTAAAGGTTTTTCAGGGGTAGGTATATAGGAGCTGTGGTTTCTAGATGACACAGTGGATAGAGTGTTGGCCCTAGAGTTAGGAGGACTTGAGTTCAGATTTGGCCTCAGACACCTATTAGCTGTGAGACCCTGAGCAAGTCACCTAACTTCTGTTTGCTTCAGTTTCCTTATCTATAAAATGAACTGGAGAAGGAAATGGCAAACTACTCCAGTATTTTTGTCAAGAAAACCCTAAATAGGATCTTGAAGAGTTAGACACAACTAAACAACAACAACATAAGGGAGCTGTGCATTCTGAGCTAAATCCCCAAAGTTTTGATATAGTCTCATTATTTCGATGAAATTTTCTGTTATTTGTTTTATCCACCAGTTAGTATCCACTTAATTTTTTAATGCTTCCTTCAGAGTCCTTATGTCAAATATAATTTTTGTTGCATGACAGTAAAGGATATGTTTAGCACTTGTGTTCTTTGTTTGCAAAGTTTTTATGCCTCAATATATGTTCAATTTTTGTATAGTTGCTATGTATACTTAAAAAACATATACTCTTTTAACATTCACTAATCACCAGAGAGGTATTATCTTTAATATTTTTCAACTCTATTTTTAAGTTCTTTTTGGTTTCTCAATTTTGTTTTTAGGTTTTAACTTTTTGTTAGCTTTGTCTAGGTTTGAAAGTGATATATTTTGATCCCCTACTACTAGAATTTATTCTGTGTTTCTTCCTACAGTTCATTTAAATTTTTCTTTTAGTATTCAAATGTTATGTATTTGGTGCATATATTGATTTTTATATTGGTTCATTATCTATAGAACCTTTAAGCATAATCTTATTTCCTTGCTTATCTCTTTTGTATTTATTTTGTATTTATTGCTTATCTCTATTGTATTTATTTTCACTGTTGCCATGTTCTTCCTGCAGCCACCTCATAGCCAGACTCCTCCTGTGAAAAGACCTCATATTGTAGGTGCATTAGGGCATAACACTTCCACTGAGGAAGGGGCCAAGCCAGTCTTTTATCTGCATAGGAAGTCTACGCCTCCCTGCTGCTACCTCATAGCCAGCTCATAGCTCAGATGTGAAGACCTCAGACCAGGAGTCCACTAGTGTCCCGAGCCTTCCATCTCCTGCTTGGTGCAGCATGTCCCCTGAGGACATGTTCTCCTTGCTACTACTAGGCTGTGCATTCTCCATCTACCACAAAGCAACCATTTCAGTCTGTACCAATAGAAGGTATCTTCCACCTTGTGCTACCAGTCTGATCTCCCCTCTTGATAATGTGGAGAACCCCTAGTGCAAAGAAGAACAACTCTTCTTTCAATTTCAGGTCTCCCATCTCCTGCTGTGCCTGTTCTTTGAATGGTGACACACTCTACTCAATGATGAACATTCTTACACCTGGTCATACACTTTTCACATCCCAGTGAGGCTGAACTCCTGTAGTTAATCACCTAATCCTTGTCATATTGCTGATTATTCCAAGCCAACCCTTAGTTTTGGATTACTCCTTTCATTCATTGTCTTTGTGCCTACACGTGTCCTGCTGAATGAAGGTAGTGAAGATGACACAACCATTCTGACTGTATCCACTACAAATGCATGTTACATAAACTCAGTTGGGCCCTCACTGCTTCTATCAACTCATTGTCCAACTCTCTTCTAACCTTCCATGACTCCCACTCCACCACACCCCCCAACTCAGCTGAAAATCTTGCCTCATGTTTGACAGAGAAAGTTAAGGCCATTCACCATGAACTCCCTCTCTATCTTTCTTCTTCTGTCATTTTAGGTGCCTTCTTCCACTATTTCTTTCTTCACTCCTGTTTCATGTGATGAAATGGCTTTATTCCTCACCAAGGATAAATCCTTTACTTATTCAAATGATCCCATTCCATTCTTTCTCCTCCAACAGATTGCCCCCTCTGTCACTCTCTTTCTTTCACTCTTTGTTGTCTCATTTCCTGCTGCCTACAAACATGCCTGTGTCCCCCATCCTGAAAAAATCCTCATTGGTCTTTCCATCCCTGCTATCATCCTATTTCTTTTTTGTTCTTTGTAGCTAAACTCCTAGAAAAAACTGTCTACTATAGATGCTTCCACTTTTTCCCTCTCTCTCTTTAACCCCTTACAAAGTCAAGTGCAAAGTCATGTCATCATTTTTATGATGTCATGGACCTCTTCGAAAATGAAGGACAAACACAACCTGTGAGTAGACTGAGCTGCCTGAAACGGGGGCCCAGCTAGCTAGGTAACTCAGCTTTTCCTCTCTCTCAACCTCTCGTTCTCCTCTCCAAAAGAAGGTAAATTTTGATGGCCAGAAACCATCCAGTTGACTTGGGGTTTACCGGCTACATTTCTTTCTCTCTCTCTCTCTTCCTCTGTCTCTCCCTCCCTTTCTCTCTCCTCTCTTTCTTTCTTTCTTTTCTTCCCTAAAACCTTAGACACAGTGCACTCTGAAGCCCATAGATTGCACAAGCATGGGTCCCTAGGCAAGCTCTACATCAGTGGCTGTTTTTGGACCCTCCTGGCTTAGAGTGAGTGTCAAGTAGTAACTGTTTCTGGTCAAAACAACAACCCTGAGGCTCCTCTCCCCCCCACCCCCAGCTTGATTCATTCATTCACTCATTCATTCGTTTATTTATTTTCTACTTAAAGGGGCCATCTCTTGACTACTTTTTAATGAGGCCTCTTCACTGAATGAACATTACCTCACTTTAGGTGAGTATCTGAAAAGGCCTTAGCCTACAAGGCCAAGGTCTCCAATTGCATCTTGGGCTGTCTCCAGTCATCCTGATGAATATCTGGTCACTGGATCCAGATGGCTCAGGAGGAGAAAGTGAGACTGGTGACCTTCCCTCACTCAAAACAAAGTCAAGTACAAGTCAGGTCATCATTTCTCTGATATCATGGTCTTCTTCAACATTTTTGAAGGACGAACACAACAATCTCATTCAATTTGGTTTCCAGGCTATTATTCCACCAAAAAGGCTCTCTTCAAAGTTACTGATAATCTCTTAGTTACCAAATGCATTGGCTTTTTCTCCTTCTTTATTCTCCTTGATCTCTCCACAGCCTTTGATCCTATAAATTTCTCCTCTCTGACGTTCACTTCTCTAGGTTTTCAGGATGTAACTTTTTCCTGGTTCTCCCATCTGACTGCTGCTTTTTGTATCCTTTGATGGATTTTCTTGCAGATATCGTGCTCTCTTGCCACTGGTCTCCCATAGGGTTCTGTCCTAAGTCTTTTCTCTCTATACTATTTCGCTTGGTAATCTCACATGAATTCATTGCTATCTTTATGCTAATGATTCTCAAATCTACCTTTCCTACCCCATTTTCTCTGTTGACTTCAATTTCCCATCTTCAATCACCTTTCGTCCGTATGGAACTGGATGTCCTCATGTAGGAAGCTTTCCCTAACTTCTCTTAATTTCAATTCCTTCCCTCTATTAATTATTTCCTTTTTATCCTACATAGAGCTTGATATATATATATATACATATATATGTATGTATGTATGATTTGTTTACATGTGGTCTCCCCCATTGGATTATAAGGTCTTTGAGGGTAGGAACTGTTTTTTTTTTCTTTTTTCATATTCCCAGCACTTTGCATAGTCTGGCATATAGTAGGTACTTTATAAGTGATTTTTAAGTTGAATTATAACCCCTGCTTTTTTTGTTTGTTTACTTGTAATGTCATATATTTTTTACCTCTAGTCTTACTCTATGTGGATTGTTATTTTTCAAGTTTTTAGGGTTTTTGTTGGGTTTTTTGTTTTTTTTTTTTGATCAGTGACATCTTTTTTAATTCTTTCTAATTCATCCTACTGTCCTTTTCCATTTTATGACTAACTTCATCCCATTCACATTGTTATTGTTTTTATTGTTATTTCTTATGCCTGTCCTTTCCTGTTTTCTCCTTTCTTTGCCCTAAACTGTCTCTTTATAGATGACATTGGTGAATGAGGAGTTTGATTAACATTTGTCATATATAATTGAAACAACATGTTTCCATTCATTTCTCCTTATTTTCTTCATCTTGTCCTGTTCCTAATTATAGATTTTGACTCTTTTACCCCATATTCCCTGCTTGAAAGTCCCCTTTCATGTCTAGCCTCTGATACCGGAACTTGTGTTGCTTGTTTCTAGTCCTTCACCCATTCTTCTCTTCCTTTCTCTGTTCCCTAATAGCTCTTTACAGAGTTAAATCCGTTTCTATACCACATTCAGTGTATGTATCGCTGTGTGTGCGTGAAATGTGTTCATCCCTTCGTTTTTTTGGTTCAAATGGAAGTGAAGTTCATCATAAACCTTTTCTCCCTCAAATCTTCCATTTTCATATAGTCTTCAGCCCATGCACTCTTATTTTGTGACATAGTGAGGTCCTTTTGCTTCCCCTTCCTTTTCTCCCCAGCATATTCCCCCCTTTCCTCATTTTTTCTGCCTTTTTCAAGGCCATCAAAACAGAACTGAACAACTCCCAGGGCATCTGCCTGTCTTAATTAACTTTTTCTGTGATTCTAGGGTTCTGAGAGGATACTTGCTTTTTCTTCCCATGTTATAATGTAAACGATTTATCAGATAATTCTTTCAGAATGATCAAATGTATTTGCCTTTCTGTGTTTCTCTTGACTCTTTTGTTTACTTTTCAGATATTTTGTTGAATTCTGGGCTTTCTATAAAGATTGCTTTCAAGTCCTATTTTTTTTTTTTTAGTGAAATAGAGTACTTTGAAGCATTTCTAAACCTTGAAGAAAACTACCAGGAATGTCATCATCAAAATCCAGAGCTTCCATGTCGAACTCATATTGCAGGAAGGTTAAAAAAACATTCAAGTACCAAGGAGCCACACTCAGGATCACACAAAACTTGGCAGTTTCCATGATTAAAAGAGAGGAAAGTCTAAGATCTTGACATTCCAAATGAAAAAAGATAAAGGCTTACAACCAAGAATGACCTCTCAGGCAGACTTGAGTGTAATCTACAAGGATTTACATTTTAAAGATACACTTTTGGAAATCTACTTGTTCCAGGATGTGGTAGCTTAGGCTAGACTACATCTTCTGTAGAAATCACTAGGTTTTGGTTTTTTCTTGATTTTTCAGATTAAGTTTTGGCCTTAGTTGCTCTGTCTCCTTAGTTTAGAACCTCTATTTGGCTCTCTCTTACTGTAAAGTCTCACGGGTTCAGCCTAACCTATAAGTCTAACAGATTGCTGATGGAGCTGGTAGTTTGTCTCAGCACTCTTTAGTTATTTTGCTTCCCAGGGACTGTCATGACTCTTATCCACCTGTGGCTTGGGCATGAATTTCCTGGAATGCCTAGGGACCATACTATCTGGAGATGGGGGGATGGAGTTTCATGTGTGAAAGAATGGAGAGAACCAGTTTGGCTAGATCACAGAGTGTGGGAGGAGCAGTCATATTCAGAGAGTCTAGAAAGATAGATTGGGATCAGGTTGTAAAGGGCTTTAACAAAGTAAACTTAGAGATTTATATCTGATCTGAGAGGAAATAGGAACCAACTGGAATTGATTGAGTAGGGGAGACATGGTCAGATCTGCACTTAAGGAAAATCACTTTGACACTTACATGGAATACAGGTTGTAATAGGGAGAGACTTAAGCAGGGTAGTTAGGGAGTTGCTGCCTAGTAATTGCCTGGTAATATAGGTAAGAAGGGTTGAGGGCCTAAAGTAAGGTGATAGCTGTACAAGTACAGAGAAATGTAAGATGTGAAAGATTTTATGGAGGTAGAAATGTCAACATGTGTCAGTTAATTGGCATGTTAGATGACAGAGAATAAGGAGTCAAGGATAATACCATAGTTATGAAGCTCGTGAATAGGATAGATATGCCTTCACAACAAGCATTAGCTGTGCTGTGTAGAGAGAAGGGGTCAGATGCTGGAGATGTTGTGAGACTTAAAATGCCAACACAATTGATTTGATATGTGGAGTGAGCAACAGTGAGTAGTTGAAGATGATGCCAAATTTATAAACCTGGAGACTGGAAGAACTATTGGGCCTTTGAAAATAGGGAAATTTCAAAGAGGGGAAGGTTTTGGGTTCTTAGCTGAGAGGAGGGAGGGAGGGAGAGCCATGGGAAGTTTGAGAAGGAATGAAAAGGTTTGAAAGAGCCACTGTGGAGAGAGGGGTAATGAATTAATTAGGAAGCTATAGAAGGATTGCCTTGTAGCAGTAAGAGCCGACTTTACAGGTTATGTAACATAAATTTGTAATGAACTCAAGTCAGAATGGTTGTATGATTTTCTCCATCTTTGTTCAGCAGGACTTGTATAGAAGTGAATACAATGACTGGTGAGAGTAATCCATAGTTGAGGTTTGTCAGGGAACGATTGGTGATGTGATAAAGCAGCCAAGGACTCCAGAGAAGAGGATAATGTAGAGTTAAACTGGTTCACCAAGAGATCAGGGATGGGGAAAGAAGGAGAATGTAGCTAGGACGTAGGTGATGACCTGGGAGAAAGCTTAGGGGTTGAGATTGGAGATTATGGTGTGGATAGAGAACAGGGTTTGATGTTGGAATGCAGAGGGCAAGATGAAAAGCCAATAGATTGTCAACAGATAAGGGAGTTTTTGTGACTGTTGGCAAGTTTAAGACTTTGGCCATTTTCTCTACACAGCACAGCTAATGCTTGTTTTGAAGGCATCACTATTCTGTTCACAAGATCAAGGTTCATAACCGTGCTATTATCCTTGATTCCTCACTCTGCTTCATCAAACATATAAGAGGCAAGGCCCTCAGCTGAGACTTAGTAAGGGTTGTAGGCTGATTTCATAGAGAAGAGAATGTTTGGAAATGCTTCAGTGGGGATTGAAGTAGGAAATTAATTAGGAAAGGAGAACAATATTCTCTTAAGATTCCTTCCCACTTAAAATTCAGTGTTCCTGAGCTATTGTAACAACTTTCCAGCTAGTTTCCCTGACTTTTAGTCCTTATCCCCTCAAATCTATCCTACACACTTCTGTTAGATTAATAAAAAGAGTCCAGACTCAGTGACCTGGTTCTTCAAACCTCTTAGTGATCTGGACCTCTTCTGCCTACCCAAATTTTCTTTTCCCAGACCTTTTGTTTTAGTCGCTTCTAGTCTAACTATTCCTGGAACATTCATTTCCCACTCTAATTGTCTATCCTAGATATAGTTCATCCCGCTTCTTTCCTCACCCCCATCTTTGTATATAACCAGCTAGTGATAGAGACCTGAATTCAATTCTTGCCTTAGACACTAAATGTGTGGTGTTGGACCACTTGACTTTTGCCTCAGTTTCCTCATCTGTAAATAAGGATAATAATAGCACCTGCCTTCCAGGTTTGTTGTTAAGATAGCATGAAATAATATTTGTGAAGCACTTTACAAACCTTAAAGTGCTATATAAATATGTCTTGTTATCATGACTAATTATACCATCAGGACTTACCTTTCCATAACATCTTTCATCACGGGGTCCATTAACTTCATTTTTTGATAACTGTGTTTCTATATCATTATTTTTTTTTTGAGAAGGGATCTGCAGATTTTAACAGACTGGTAGAGGATTTATGACCCACCAACAGGTTAAAAACTCCTACGTCATGATCTCCTTCTCTGAACTTATGTTCACTCATCTTGCATATATTTCATTGCTTTTTACTTAACATTTTTATTTGTGTATTTTATTTATTCACAAAAGAGAATTTTAGCTGCTTGAGATCAGAAATATTCATTTTTTTTTAGGGTTCATTTAACAACTAGCAAAGTGCTTTGGGCATATTAGGTAGATGTTTGTTATTGAATAACTAGTTTTACTTTGAGCCTTTCTCCTTGCTTCTATCTCTCCTTCAGCTCTCTGCTTATGTGTGTCTGTTTTTGCCGTTAGCTGCATTTCTGTGCCTGTGAGAAGGTCGGTCTCTTTATCTTTTCGTCCTTTGTTTTTTTCCCTCTTCCACATTTTCTATCTGCCATTCCTTTCTACTCCCTTCCTTCTTCATTTCTAACTGCCTCTTTTAACTGGATTTAATGTAGAATCAAATATATATTTTTATTTATTATGAATAATTGATTAGTTTTTATATCCCCTATTTTTATTTTGAAAAGGACATCTTCCTCAAAAAGTGAAAGTTGCTTTTTTATTTACTTAGGTAATCTTTGATTTTTCTTTATGTCAGAGACTTTGAGATAATGTTTCTTCAGTATGGTGTAGGTGTAGGGAATGACCATTAAGTTGGGTTTTTTTCCTTCTTAAAATAAATTTATATTAAGAAATTGGTTTTTTTCTTTCATGCAAAAATGAAATACACAAAAGTATTCTGATTGAGAGCTCTTACCACTTGATGTTTTAGGTAGCAATATAATAATGCCAATACTGAGAATCTATTCAGAAGTTTGTGTTGGTGCTTAATTATCTTTTTTAGGCATACAGAAGAGAAGTAGTTCAGATATGTAGATCAGATTGGAGAGTATCATGAACTCAGATATTCACTTGAATTATATTTCATTGCTGCAGGTAACATTCAAGTATCTTGGATTGATGATACATCAGCATTTGTCTCTCTGAGTCAGCCTGAACAAGTGCAGATTGGTAAGTCTCAGCGGCTTTTGTTCTTCTCTAATCTGATTATTATATCATGTGTATACATTACCCCAAGAACCTAAGAAAAATACAGTAACTGCAAAACTCTTTAGCTCTCAAAGGCTTGTCTAAATACTGGTTCAAGAACATTAATGACATCAGTAGAAACTAAGTGTAGCCCTTGGACTAGAAGCCCACCTAAATTTCTTTATTCTTCTAAAATACTGAATCTTTAGAACAAAGACGTCATAAGTGGGCTTTACATTCGTTTCTGTTGCAGTCTTTTTTTCCTTGTCATTAAAAAATACAAAATGTAGCTTCATATTCATTAGTTGTACTTTACCACATCAATATAGGCTTTCGTTTGAGCATATGAAGTAATAGTTAAAGGGGCCCTAAAATTCGGACCACTGTATTGACCATCCTTTGTCTATTAGTTTCACATTTGAAAACTTTTTAAAGTTGGAAATGGCAGGATAGTCATCGCATTAAGGATATATGCAGCATTTGTTTCACAGGAAAATGTATTGAAGGTTATTTTATTTTCTTGCAAAAAATAAGCTTTTTAGAGATAGATTAAGCACAACTTCTGATCTCAAGCAATGAGACCAACTTTCCCAGTTCTTGTTTTACATTCTTTGTACGTATATATATGCAAAAAGATAATTTATTGAGGAAAATATGTAACTTTTAGTATTTATGAAACTAGATCTTCAAGAATGTCAGATACCTTGAGCTTAATAATTGAAAAGGTGTCACTTTAAGAAGGTATTTTTAGCAGTATGCCAGATTTTAATGGCAGTAAAGTGCTAGATGCTAAACTTACATAACCTTAAGAGTATAATTATATTATGTGAATATGAACATTTTTAGTTATATATTCTCTGATGACATCTGGGTCATAGTAAATACAACTAAGGCCTCAAAGCCAGGAAATCCTAGATTCAAGTCCTCTTTCTATCACATACTAGTAATGTGTCTCCTGGACAAGTCGCTTAAATTCTCAGTGCTGTAGGCAATTCTCTGATATTACAACTTGCAAAGAAGGTGTTAGTGTATTACCAGTATTAGTGGAGGGAGTTTCAAAGTAATATAGTCTCTATCCCTTTACCTATTTTCTGATACACATATCCTCATTTCACCTTTTATTCATCCATCAGAAAGTTTAGTAATCCCATCTGCCTGTGTCCCTGATGTTATTCAGTTGCTCAAGATTTAAAGAGGGCTCTAAAATGAATTCAGAGTATATGTAATATTAGAGTAAGAAAAAACAAGGAAGGGTTGGTGGTGCAGGGAGTAAAAAAGGTGTTGCTGTGGATTTGTTGTTACGTGTAAATTTTTTTCATGATTCTAGACTAATAAATAGCAAAGTCACACACATAATAAAAGGCAGAGCCTTGATTTACACCAGATTCTTGCAGCGCCCAATCCAGCAGCCCTGTCACTGTGGTCAAGCTGCCTCCTATGTTTCAGAGTTCAGGATCTAAGAATTAGAAAGGCCATGGAGAAGAGTGAAATCTAAGGTATTGTATATTTTGTATGTTGTGTACATATTTTTTGTGTACACATGTATATCGAAACCCCCAGGCATGAAGCTAAGAGGCAGGATATAGTGAAGTGTCACAAGCCAGGCTCCGTATTCTTTGAAAAAATGAAGGAGTGTGACTTGGAGATTGGTAGATGTCTATTGGAAGGATGTTAACCAGGTGACAGTGGTAAGAGTGAACCTCCAAGTAAGAAAGATTGCTAAGTGATGATCTGAAAGGTAAAAGGCATCTTATCTGATCATCCTAAGATCTTGTTTGGCAGTATTAAGTATTATGAGAGATTGTTGTTACTCATCCTTCATTCTTGAAGAGGACCAGTGACATCAGGGTGATGTTTTGACTTGCAAGCGAATTGGATTTAAGTGTGGCACAGCAGTCATCAACCTGAGTTTCTCCTCCAGAGTCATCAGAGTTCATTGGCAGGACACTGGTCAAGGTGACTGGCAACGGCCCCAGATGCAGTGGGAGACCTTGGCCTTTTGAAGCTAAGGTCTTTCCCAGGTCTCAGTTTGTCTAAGGCAATGCCTAATTAGTAGGTAAAGGCTGGGTAAGAATTGAGGCAAAAGATGGCCTGGTTTGCCTTCACAAAAGAATCAGTCTGGGAGGTAAAGACCCTCATAGCTTCATTAAGAGAGAAAATGGTGTTGTAGAAAGTATACTAGACAAGGACAAGTCATCACCTCTCTAGATCTGAGTTTTGTCATCAGTAAAATGATTTGGGGATAGGACAAGCTATCTTTCCAAGGCTCTTTCCAGTTGTAAAATTCTGTTTTCTTCATTTTTAGAGATGAGAAAACTAAACTCAGGGAATTTGAGTAACACTTGCTCAAAGGCACAAAGCTAATAAATTGAGAAGCCAGAGGATAAGCCCAAGGCTGACTTCAATTTCAGTATTTTCTGTAGAGCAAGATTTAGTATGTCTGATCCATCTTAGAGACGATTCAGTCTGTAATATCTAATAAAATTTCAGTGATAGGTAGTGTCCCTTTAGGAATGAGACCTCTGAGGATAATATAGGGATTTTCCAGAGTGTTAATTTAAAATGTAAACATGATTCCTTGTTTAAATACATTAGCTGTAGAAAATACTTTTAAAGAAAATCTTCAATGCTGAATTTTTATCACTCTATCCATTATAAGAAGGGGTGTTTTTTTGTTCGTTTGTTTTTTAGCTGTACCCACCAAGCAAATTATCTCACTCCTAATTTAAGTGAGGAAACTACACTTTAAGATGAGACAGTGCTAGGTATCTGAATGGATTCTATAGACAATAAATGAAAAATCTTTAGTGTTCTTTAAATTTTTTTGTTGCTACTCATTTTTAATACAACTCCATTCTCCATAAAATGCATTCCCAGAAAAGTTAAACAGAACCACTTACTAAGTGTGTTTGCAACTGCTCCCATATCTTTAAAGTCTTTTTTAGTAAAAGAAAAAAATTCCTTACATAAGTGATTGTCTCTATAGAACGTTTGCTAATAGAATCTAAATGTCATTGTAATCTCTTTTCTTATGTCTTGGGGTACTTTTAACATAAAAAAATCCTATTTAGCCATGTGTGGTTTGGAGTTGGAAAGACCTTTTTTTTAGGCTGAGAGTCATTGCTAGTGTTTTTGGTCTTTTGCCATAACTTTAGAAATTGTTCCGTTATTTCATTAGGAGATTGTGAGAATTTGGATTTTGATAGTGATAATCCTTATGAGAAGAGGGATAAAGACCTATGTTGTCCTTAATGTGCTGCAAATGTTAATTTAAATTACTTAGTCACTATAGTGAAAACATGGGCAGTTATTCACTCAGTACTGTAATGTTGGAGAAATCATTAGATACCTATTTATGTAGTAATTTGTAGAGGCATCTTTAGTTCATTTTTAAGCATTTTTTACTTATGTTTAAGGAATTTTTAAAGCTTGAATTTTTTTTTTGTTAATGGCTCATTACAGATTTGAAATTTGAACAGTGTTTTATGTTTTATGATTTGAAAAGTATACATTTTAACGACAAACATCTAATGTTCCTTTCTGAAACTTAAATTTTAACAATTTCTAATGGGAAATGTTCACTGTTCTAAAATTAGTTAAATTGTTCTGTGTCATTCATTTCAATATTCTTGTTCTTGTAGAAAGATAATAAGTGTGTAGAATGACTTTATGCGACAGTTGTGGCTGCCTAGAGGTGGCATGCACTTATATTTACTTTTCAAGCAAGAAGTTTAGAACCAATTCACAAAGTTTAGTCCTTGAAACCATGAGAAAGTTTATTCAGCTTTACTGTTTGAAGACTTGTTTTTGTGGCTTCTTTTCTCCTCATCTCATAAATATTTTTACTGGACTCTAGGATATGGCAAGGAAGCAGCTTTAATGCCTACATTTTTAATATTTTTCCTGTCATAATCACAAGCTTAGAATTTCATCTTAGATTTTCCTTTGGAGATCTAGAAGCCATCAGGATTTTAGAGGTTAGACTGTTGCAGTGTTAACAATTAAAAAAAATTTTTTGTTACGTATTCTAATATGACATTTAGCAAGAGCCTTTATTCTATCAGCAGCATTAAATGGGAGAAAAGAACCCAGTGATCTTTTAACTATATTAGAACTTCTTGGTCGTAATCATGGCGTTTAAATATTATCTTCTTATTCTTTCCTAAATATCATGCAGAATATTACCCCAGTGTCAGTGATTTTTTTTTTTAGACATGTCTCAAAGTGGTGACTGCAATCACCCTGACATTTATTCTGATTGCTTGAAATCAATGCTCATGTGAACACTGTAATTTAAAAACACAAATTAAGTCCTTTCCAAGGAGATGGATATTGGAAATCTGTACGGTTAAGCCACCCAAACTCTGTAGTTCCAGAAGTTATTTATCAATTTTCTTTTTCTTTCTTTCTTTTTTTCCTTCTTTTTTTCTTCCTTCCTTCCTTCCTTCCTTCCTTCCTTCCTTCCTTCCTTCCTTCCTTCCTTCCTTCCTTCCTTCCTTCCTTTCACTTTTAACATTCATTTTCACAAAATTTTGGGTTCCAAATTTTCTCCCCTTTTGTCACCTCCCCCCACCCCAATTTATCAATTTTCTTAAGAACTTGTTTAAAATTATTTAGTATTTGGAGCTGGAAGGGACTTTAGAGATCATCTAGTCTAGAGTGGAGAACCTGTGGCTTTCTAGGTCCTTGGGTGTGCAGCCTTTTCACTGAATCCAAGTTTTATAGAACAAATGATTTTATTAAGGGGATTTGTTCTGTGAAATTTGAATTCAGTCAAAGGGCTGGACTTAAGGACCTACAGGGCCACATGTGGCCTCAAGGCCATAGGTTCCCCACTCCTGAGCTAGTCTTGTTCCCTAATTTTACAGATAGCAAGACTGAGATCCCAAGAGGTAAAGTGATTTATCCAGGCTCATGTACACACAGGTACTCAGGAGCAGAGTAGAGTGGTTCAGCCCCAGCCCCAGTGTGGCAGAACTTATGGCACCAGCAGGGGCAGCAGCAGGCTGTTTCTGGACCTCTAGGCCCACACATTGTGGGGTGATCAAGAGTCTAACAGTACACCCTCACCCCCATCCCCACACTGGAAGCAGAGAAATACCTTGACAAAGCTCAAAAATCAAGTAAATGGCTGGGGAAGTGAAAACTGGAAAAAGAATTAGATTATAGAATTTTACGTTGGTGACAAGGAAGACCAAAATATACAAACAGAAGAAGACAATAAAGTCAAAGCTCCTGCATCCAAAGCCTCCAAGAAAAATATGCATTGATCTCAGGCTGTGGATGAGCTCAAAAAGGATTTTGAAAATCAAATAAGAGAAGTAAAGGGAAAACTGGGAAGAGAAATGAGAGTGAAGCAAGAAAATCATGAAAAATGAGTCAACTGCTTGCTAAAGGGGACCCAAAAAATGTTGAAGAAAAATAACACCTTAAAAAATAGACTAACCCAAATGGCAAAAGAGACCCAAAAAGCCTATGAGGAGAAGAATGCCTTACAAAGCAGAATTGGCCAGATGGAAGAGGAGGTCCAAAAACTCACTGAAGAAAATAATTCCTTAAAGATTAGAATGGAGCAGATGGAAGCTAATGACTTTATGAAAAATCAAGAAATTATAAAACAAAACCAAAGGAATGAAAAAATAGCAAATAACTGTAAAATATCTCATTGGAGAAATATCTGTGCTTGAGAAAGAAAACAATCTAATTCTAATTTACTTTCTTTAAGCAATTAACATTTAGAGTAATGTTAAGAAAACTCACTTAGAACAAAGATGATGTCAAGATGAGGTCTTAGGAAAGTGATACTTTTTGTGATTAGTGTAAATCAGCACATGCTTGTTTATTCACTGAAGAAAGTTCAGAAAATCCACAACTAAGTACGAAACCCATAAATAACTATTTCTCATTTGCATGCAGAGGTCCTTGAACAGTAATGTAGTATTGACTTCTCTCAGAAAATTACAAAGATAAGTAATAGACATTTTAAATTATGACTTTACACCTCTTTTGTAAGGACAGCTGCAGTAATCAGGAATGTCTTTGTTCTACCAGATGCTTTTCCTGTTTAAGTTGTATATAAATTTCTGAATTTCCTATCCTTTTACCACTGGGCATTATATATTTATGTTAAACATGATGCATTTTCCTTAAGAAAAGTAAATGTTAAATGAGATGCTGGTACAAATACATACTGCATGTTTATATGATTACAAAGGATAGTATGGAGGAGTAAAAAGAAATAGCACTGGATTTGGAGTGAGGGAACTGGTTTGAATCTTGACTTTATTTAACTTCTAGGACTGTGGGCCAGTCACATGACCTTTCTGGGTCTGATTTCATCGATAAAATGAGGGGAGTTGGACTCCATCAAGTGTTCTTAACCCGGAGTCTGAGATAAAAAACCCCACAACATTTTGATAACTTACTTGGTCTCCTTTATAATCCATATATTTTATATATTATGTGTTTAAAAACATTCTAAGAAGAGATCCATAGCCTTCACTATTCTGCACAAGGGGCCTGTGTCACAAAACTTCTGGCGTAGATCATCTTTAAGGTCTCTTTATGGTCCCATAAGACATCCTCAAATCTGGACTGATTTTTCCTCTCACCTTTTTCCCTTCTTCTAAACTTTACCATTTCTGTCAAAGGCATCACTATCAGACTCCTAGGTTTGTAACCTCAGCATAATCTTCACTCTCCTTCACTCCACATATCTAATCAGTTGCCAAATCTTGCCATTTCTGCATCTACAACATCTTTAAATTCACACAGCTACAATCTTAGTTTTAAGTCCTTATTCTGCCTAAATTATTGCAAGCCTCCTAATTGACCTCCCTACTTTATCTTTCACCATTCTGGTCTATACTTTATGCCAAAGTGTTTTGATTCTAGCACAGATCTGCCTGCTAACTCCCCTATTTAATCAATTCCAGTAGCTTCCTCTTTTCTCTAGAATCAAATATAAACTCCTCAGTTTGGCTTCTAAAACCCTATACAACCTGGTTTCAACCTGTTGCCAGCCTCATTGGACATCATTCCCACTCCTCTACTCTGGTCTCTCTTTATTACATATAACACTCAATCTCTCTTTCATCCCTGCCTTTGCACAATATATCCCTTATATCTAGGATGTATTCTCTCCTTTACTCTGCTTTATAGAATTCCTTTCTTTTTTCAGGATGTAATTCAAACACCATCTCCTGCATAAAGCCTTTTTTTTCCTGATTACGTGGATTGTTAGTGCCTTAACTCCCAAACTACCTTGTATTTAAATACTTTGTGTTTATTTGTCATTATTATCTTTTTATTTATGCATCCACCATTAGAATGAAGCTCTTTAAGAGTAGGGATTTGTTACATTCTTTGGATTTGTATTGCCAGCACCTATGTGTGTGTGTTCATCCTTTGTTGGCAAAGAAGACCATGCCATCAGAGAAATAACGACATGACTTGCACTTGACTTTGTTTTGAGTGAGGGAGGGCTGTGCAGGTCACCAGCCTCACTTCTCCTCCAGAGCCATCTGAATCCAGTGACCAGATATTCATCAGGATGACTGGAGATGACCCAGGATGAGGCAGTTGGGGCTAAGTGACTTGCCTAAGGTCACACAGCTAGTGAGTGTCAAATGTCTGAAGTGAGATTTGAAATCAGGTCCTCCTGACTCCTGCACTGGTGCTCTATCCACTGCACCACCTAGCTGCCCCTAGCACAATGCTGGATGCATAGTTGGTACTTAATAAATACTGGTTACCACTTAATTTATGGTTAGTGAGCTCAGTGTTATAGAAGTAAATTAAATATCTTTGATTTTTTTAAAAAACATGATCAGCATAATATTTTAGTAATGTTATTAACATTTACTTTTAATTATTGGGTGTTTTTTCAAAACCTTGTTATACTTATATTGTTATAGCAATGCTTTTGTCTGAGGATGGTGAGTTTAAAGAGAAGAAAGTGAAGAATTACCAGTTGGTGGTAGACAAGTTTATTGTTGTTGTTGCACGGTAGTTGACCAACTCTTTATGGTCCCATTTGGGATTTTCTTGGCAAAGAGACTGCAGTGGTTTGCCGTTTTCTTCTCCAGCTCCTTTTACAGATGAGGAAACTGAGGCAAATAGGGGTAAGTAACTTGCTCTGGGTGACACAGCTAGTAAATGTCTCAGGCCAGATTTAAACTCAGGTCTTTCTGACTCCAGACCTGGTACTCTATCCACTTAAACACTTAAAGTTTTGATAAGTTTATAGTTTTTATTAAAAGTTTATCTTGTTTAAAGTCTTGACTTCTTTCATTCCCTATATCCATTTACTGGTTCTGCCAAAAGCTTCGTATGAAATAATTTTTGGAATTGTTCATTTTTATTAAAACTACATAAGCATCATTGTGTTTAGTATAGTGCCATGCATGCAGTGAATATGTAATATTTCATAATACCAGGGATAGAAATTTAAGGCACAGAGATCATCATATTTCATAAAGCCAGTGAGATATTCAGTGTCAGAATTAAAATGAAAAGTTCAAGTTTCCTGACTTGTTCGTGAATTTCTCTCTAATGCAGTTTATTCGTATTCCCAGCATTGGTTATTTAAATGTATCATGGTTGGTCACTGGCCATTGCACCAAATTCAACAGTAAACCAATTGAAAGAACAGTTTAGTTGAAGATAAATATTTGAATATAATTTTTTAATTGACACGTCTAGCTTTAAAATGAGTAATTTATTAGAATGTAGCCTCTTACTAACAATAAAATAAATGTGATTGTAGTGTATTTGAAATTTAAGTGAATGCCTTTGGTGTATGTTATTGTATAAATTACCTTATGTTCAGCGTGGTACCCTGACTAATAAAAATGTGTGATACTTTAAAAAGTAGCCTGATGAGTAGCAGAATTCAGTAGACTTAATCCAGTAAAACCTCAAATCATAGTTTACTTGTTCTGTCTTCTATTCTTACAGCTTTAGTTTAATTTCAGGGATCATTTTTCTATGCCTTACATTTCTCGACTTGTTTTCTGACTAAACTTTTAAAATTAGATCTCTTTAACTCCAGAAGATAAAAATTAAGCACCAAATATATCAGATTGTTTAATATCCATTCTGAAGTAGTACATTTTCCCATATGACCTTTTATTAGAAGATAAACATGATTATCCTACAAAGGACACCAAAAGTTGTTAGTAGGGTAATGAATATCAGGTCATCATTAGCATGTTGTGTCTTTAGCAGCCATTAATTGATATTGGCAATGTCTTCTGTCTATAATATGCATCAATATCTGCAGTTCAAACTATTGTATCTACCTATTAAGTATCTTGGAAGCAACTTGGGACCTCGTTGTATGAAACTCTGGGCCTAGAGTTAGGAAGACCTGAGTTCAAATCCAGCCTGAGCTGTGTGACCTTGGACAAGTCACTTGACCTCTATTTGCCTTAATCCGCTGGAGAAGGAAATGGTAAATGCCATGGATGGTATTGGTGTGCTGTGGTCCACAGAGTCACAAGAATTGGATAGGACTGAATGACTGAACAACAACAACTAAATATCTTACAAAATAAGTGGGATTATAAAAAATAATAGCTTAAGATAGATTAATAACAAGGTTTTTTTTTCTTATATTTCCTGATTAGTCATCTATTTCATATTTTTTCCATATTATTTTGGACACTGTAGGTGATATTATAGACAATTTTTTTTGTACTCTGTTTCCATTAACAATTGATAGGAAAATATTGGAATAGAGGAAAATTATGGTATAGGACATGGAAAATTTAAGTTGGAACTTTGCAATTGGAAAATTTTTTGTGTGCCCATAAGGTCATCAATAGTTTAGCATGAATGAATTTTTAAAATGCTATGAGCCAAGCCATGTGTTAGGCAGTGGAGATCCAAATATGATGGTAAGACAGTCCCTTGCATCAAGGAACTTACTTTTGAATTGGGGGAGAGAACACTTATGGAGGAGGTAAGGAAGCTTTGATTTGGGAACATGTACTTTAATTGTATGGGTAATAATTCAAAAATAAGTATGACTACATTGTATTAAGCCACTGAATAATAAATCAGTCTTTTTTTTTTTTTGCAATGTGAATTTACTTCTAATAATGATAATGGTAAGAAAAACGTCTTTGCTTAATTTGTAATGACACTTTTTTAAAAATTTATTTATTCTTAGTTTTCAACGTTCATTTCCACAAGATTTTGAGTTCCAAATTTTCTCCCCATCTCTCCCCATTCCAAGACATCATGTATTCTGATTGCCCCTTTCCCCAATCTGCTCTCCCCTTTATCACAACCCTCTCTTCCCTTATCACCATCTTCTCTCTTCTCTTGTAGGGAAAGATCGATTTCTGTACCCCATTACCTGTATTTCTTATTTCTCAGTTGCATGCAAAAACAATTCTCAACATTTGTTCCTAAAACTTTGATTTCCAACTTCTCTCTCTTCCTCCCCCCATACCCCCGAGAAGGTAAGCAATCCCATATAGGCTCTCTATGTGTAGTTATGCAAGACACTTCCATAATAGTTGTGTTGTGTAAGACTAACTATATTTCCCTCCATCCTATCCTGCCCCCCATTTATTCTGTTCTCTCTTCTGACTTTGTCCCTCCCTAAAAATGCTTACTTCTAATTGTTCCCTCCTCCTATTTGCCCTCCCTTTTATCATCCCCCCACATCATAAATCAGTCTTAATGAACTGTACTGCTATAAATAGCCTATATTAAACCTTTGAATAAGTTTGGATCATTTCTAAGTGGAAAAACTGGTTTATGTGCTGTTACTTTTTCTTTTTGCATTGGGTTCTATGTCATAACATCTCTTCGGGTTGTTGCAATCTTTTTATTTCTTAACTGTTTAGCTAGACATATTGCAGCTATCATCACCAACACATCATATTGCAGTTGTAGTCTGGGAAGAGAAGATTTTAAGTGTCTTCTGCTGGTTTCCATTTTGAAATCTATAGTATCATGTTCTTGTCTTACTGTCAATAAGATGATGTTCCCTTCCTTATTTAAATATTTTATTTAAAGCCAATATTTATTTAATGTAAATCCTTAAAAAGATATGTGTAATTGATTTTCCTAAAAAAAATTTTGATGAGCTATTTCCAAATTATATCTCCAAAGGACTTCCAAAGATACTTAAAAATGTTTGTCAGATGTAATTGGATGAATTGACCAGCCTGCCAATTAACTTTCTGCCAAAAGAAATGCCAAAAAAGGAGGCTGCTTTTGGAAAGCTTGCCCATCTCTATATAACATTAATCCAAGTCAAAAAGAGACCTTAAAAGAAAGATAGTATTTGAAGTATAATTTTCTATGCATATCTAATGACATTACCTCAAAGATTTACAGTTGAAGCATTTAAAAAAAACAAAACAGAAGACTTAGTTCTTTTCTACAGCTGCTTTTTCAACTGTATTATTACTGTGAAGGAAAAAGGCCAAATGGGATTTATTTGGGAACTAGCCATTTCCTATAAAATGCTAAATAACATACAGAATTGATTGTTGTCTGCTAAGCATATGTGACTTTTTTTTTTTTTTTTACTTTTTCATACTTAAGGAAATTGGGCAGCTAGATGGTGCAGTGGATAGAGCACTGGGCCTGGAGTTCAGAGCCATCTTCAGACACTTACTAGCTCTGTGACCCAGGGCAAGTCACTTAACCCTGTTTACCTCAGTTTTCTTCATCTGTAAAATGAGCTGAAAGAGGAAATGGCAAACCACTCCAGCAACTTTGCAGAGAAAACCCCAAATGGGTGACACACTGGAAACAACTGATCAACAGCTTATGGAAATTGCCCCATGATTAAAAAAGAATTTGTAACAAAAAAGACTCGACCTGTTGAATTAATTCGTTTAGTAAATATTAGAGTGTTTTGCGTATAGCATCTTGCAGGCACTTTGGAAACTATTAATTATATATCTTTGTACTTGAGGAGCTTATATTTTAGTCTGAAAGAAAAGATACACGTTTTAAATAATGATACCGTGTAATTTGTAATGTAACATGTCATCAGGTGCCAATACTTAGTTCAAAAGAAGTGAAGTCTGATGGTCAAGAAGACTTTTTGAAGGGTGTAGGATTTGAGCAGATTTTTTACTGACAGTAATATTTCAGCAAATAGGTTAGGGGATAATATGAGTAAAGATAGGGATGTGTAGAATATATGTAATTGACCACTTAGGGGAAGAAGGTTTATGTAAGGTAATAGTAGAAAAAAAAATTGGAAAGGTACTTCTGATTCTAGACCATGGAGTGCTTATCCAAGGATTTGGGGTATATTATGTGACCGGTGGGGAACCATTGAAAATTTTTGAGCAAGTAAATGATATGACAAAAGTATTGTTTTAGGAAGTGTGGTAGTGTTCTACAAAGTCTATGGAGGAAAGAAACTGGAGGCAGGGAGATGAGAATATTACAAAAGTTTTCACTTTTGTCCTTTATGTGATTGTTGGGATTATAAAATCAGACGAGTCAAGTGCTTTGAAAATTTTGAACCAATATCTAAATATTAGCTCTTAGACATTGTCATTGTAGTCAGAAGACAAACAGACTTGAATTCTAGTCTCAATTCTGACACTTCCTGCCATGTGACCTTGATCTAGGCACTTAACACCTCCAAGCCCTAATTTCCTCATTTGTTGAAAGTGAGTAAGCATCCTTAGACTACCTCTCTCACAAAAATGTTTGTTTTTTTAAGCAAATGTTTCCTAAATCTTAAAACAAAATGTGAGTTATAGCTGGATGTTGGGAAAATATACTTTAAAATTAACATTAAAGTGATTGGTATTTTTATTTACTTCATTGGAATTGTCAAAATCTTGTAAAAATATAGAATTTGCAAGTTTCCTTCCATTTTTGGATAATTCTTGTGGAAGAGCAAACTATAAAATGTTTGAAGTAATAATCTTTTTTCTGCTCCAGTTTGATTTTCCTTTCTAAAGTGTTTTTGACTCATTCCATCAACCACAAGGTGGTGCTGTCATGCTAATAAAAACAAGATAAACTCCAGTAAAAACTTTTTATTTTAGAGCATATCCATATGTATCCATCAGTCTTGGGATCAGGTTAATAGAATCATAGACTGACAATAGAAAGAGGGCCTCAGAGTTAATTTAGTCCAGTACCCTTCTTTTATAGGTATGGAAATTTGGACATATGCCCAAGGTCTGAGAATCAGGATTCAAACAGATCCTTGTGCTATACTACTAGCTTTTAATACTTTGGGTGTCCAGTCCACTAACCCTTCTCTCAAAGACTTTGTAGAGTGTGTGTGGGTATGATAAAAACTTTTTCGATTCTCAGTAGTCTTTTTAAAAGGTACACATAACAGACAAGGAAATAGAAGCTCAGAGGATTTAATCACATTGCTGGTTCTCTGGGGACTTTTTCTTGCTGTAATTGTAAGTCTAACCTGAAGTTAACAGGGTTCAAATCATCATATTTTTGTAACCTCAGTAATCATGTTGATTTAAGATGTCTGACTCTTGTAAGTCATATTTGATACCTCTAGATCATGACATTTCATGGAAGGGCAAACTAGACAGTACTGTAAGATATTGATGTCAGAATCAAAACTTGTTACTGAAACTTTATTGTTTGCTACACTTTGGCATAAGTGATGTTTTTAATAAGAAACAGTTTTATGATTTTTTTTGTATTGTACCTAATAAACAGTCTACTTAATTTATCCATGTGGAGGTCAAAGGAGTTTTCAAGATGAAGGGATTGTTTATATACACACACACACACGCATAACACGTTTAATGATTTTTCTTCTTTTATGCTTCTCTCACTTTCCAGTTTTCCTTTCCCTTTTCTCCAGTAAAACCTTTTATTAGAAAAAAGAAGTACATTTAAGGAAAACTAGCACTATTTGACAACTTATGTTTCATTCTGCACCTAGCAACCATTTCCTCTTTGCCAAGAGGAGGGGGTTATGATTATGTTTAGCCATAAAACACTGTGCCTAGAGTCAGTAAGATCTGGTTTCAAATTTGGCCTTAGACAATCACTGTATGACCCTGGGCAAATCACTTAACCTTTGCCTTAATCCACTAGAGAAGGAAGTGGCAAACCATTCCAGTTTCTTTGCTAAGAGAACTCCATGGACAGTATGATCCACAGGGTCACAAAGAGTTAGACATGACTGAATGGCTGAACAGCGACAATAACCCATTTACGATTGTGCATTGTGTTGATCAGAGTGCTGTATTTTGATGTCAGTTTCCTTTACATTATTATGGTCATTATATTAATTATTTTCTTGATTTTGCTGTACTCTTGAGTCAGTTTATATAGGCCTTCCCATATTTCTCTGAATTCCTTAATTTGCCATTTCTTATTTTTGCAGTGCAGTGGCAGTCCACTATATTCCTATACTGTAATTTATTCAGCTACTCTACAGTTAGTGGGTATCTTATTTTGCTTTCAGATTTTTTTTTTTTTGGCCTCCATGCAAAGAGCTGTTATAAATGTTTTTGTTTATATGGAACCTTTACCTCTTTTGATAGTGATGTTACTTCCACAAAGAGATATGTATGATGTAGTAATTTCTCTAGTTTATTTCCAAAGCGTTTTCTAGAAGAGGTGGAACAATTCACAGCTCCCCCAACAATTCATTAATCTGCCTGTCTTTTTCTTTTCTTCACTTGATAGGATTTTTTTCAATTAACTACAAAGATAGTTTTCAGCCATCCTTCCTCCCCAGGACAGCAAGCAATCTGCTGTAGGTTATACATGTACAGTCATGTTAAACATACTTCCAGAATCAGAACAAAGGGGAAAAATAATGGGAAAGGAAAAAAAGAAAGTGAAAATAGTATAATTTGATCTGCACTCAGACTCCATAGTTCTTTCTCTGGATGTGGATAGCATTTTCCATCCTGAGTCTTTTGGAATTGTCTTGGATCATTGTATTGCTGAGAAGAGCTAAGTCATTTATAGTTGTTCATCACACAATGTTGCTGTTACAATGTACAATGTTATCCTGGTTCTGTTCACTTCACTGAGCATTAGTTCATGTAAGACAGCTTTAATTTCTTCATCTGAAAACTGTCTATTCACAGCCTTTGACCATTTGTCAATTGGGCAATGACTTGCATGCTTATAAATTTGACTCAGTTCTCTATATGTTTGAAAAAATGAGGCCTTTATCAGAAACACTGGCTGTAAAAATTGTTTCCCAGCTTTCTGCTTTCCTTCTAATTTTAGTTGCATTTGGTTTTGTTTGTGCAAAAACTTTTTAATTTAATGTAATCAAAATTATCCATTTTGTATTTCTTAATGTTCTCTGTCTCTTGTCTGGTCATAAATTCTTCCATTATTTTGCTTATAGGATCACCTTTTATGTGTAAATTTTGTTCTTATCTTGGTATAGGGTTCAAAATCGCCCTGTTTTTTCATAGCCCACCCAACCTTTACTGTTTTTGTTATCTTTGCCTCTGATGGGTATGAGGTGAAACCTCAGTTGTTTTAATTTGCACATTTCTTGTTATTAGTGATTTCCAGCATCATTTCATGTTGTTATTAGTTGCATTTCTTCTTTCAAAAACTTAGATATTTGTAATCTTCCAGGTAGAGAATTACCTCTTGTTCTTATGTATTTGTATTAATTCTTTGTTTCTTCTTATATCACTCATATCCACCTGGACAAGCAATCTAATTCCATCCTGTCTCCTCCAATAGATTGCTTTTTGTCATCCTCACTCTATTACTTATGCCTGCAAACATGTCCATGTCTCTCCATCATCCTGAAAAAACCCTCATTTAATCCTTCCATCCCCACTATCATCCTATATGTCTTTTTCCCTCTGTGGCTAAATCCCTTGAAATTTCTACAGTGGATATCTACACAGTCTCTTCTCAGCCTCTTATAATCTAGCTTTCAACCCTATCATTCCAACAAAACTACTCTCTGGTAACAAAGTTAGCAGTAATCTCTTAGTTGCCAAATCCAGTGGCCTTTTCTTAGTACTCCTTTTGCTTGACTTGGTTACAGCCTTTGTCACTGTTGATCGCCCTCTCTTCTTTGACATACTTTTCTCATCGGTTTTCAGGACACCTCTCTGTCCTGGCTCTGCTGTCTGTCTCCTCCTCCCCAGTTTCTTTTTCTAGATTCTCATTCAAGTCATACCCTCTAACTGTAGGTGTCCCACAAGGTTCTGTGCTGCAACCTCTTCTTCATCTGTACTATGTCACTTGATGGTCTCATCAGCTCCCATTCATTTATCATCTGTGTGCTGATGATTTTCCAACCATACCTTGTCCTGCCCCAGCCTCTCTGCTAACCTTTAGTCATGCATTTCCAACACTGGATGTCCAGTAGACATCTTAAACTCAGCATGTACAAAACTGAATTCATTTTCTTTTCCCTGTAAACTCTCCAACAATTGTAGAGGGCAATATTGTCATCTTCAGACTGGAAACCTAGAAGTTACAGTGGATGTCTCACTATCTCATCCTCCGCCTGTCTTCTATCTTTGCAGTATTGGTTCTGAATAGGCTCTTGTGGCTCCTTAGGATCAAATACACAATCCTCTGACTTTCAGAGCTCTTCCTAATCTAGCCCTTCCCACCTTCCAGTCTTATTACATTTTACTCCCAGACATGCTCTCTTTGATCCGGTAGCACTGGCCTCCTGGTTGTTCCCCAAACAAGATGCTCCAGTTCTCAGCTCCCAGTTTGATCTTTGGTATGCTCCAGTTCTCAGCTCCCAGTTTGATCTTTGGTATCCCCCTATACGTGGAATGTTCTCTTCATCTCTGCCTGCTGACTTCCCTGGCTTCCTTTAAGTTCCAACTAAAATGCTGTCTTCTACAGGAAAACTTTCCCAGTACCTTTTATCTCTAGTGCCTTTCCTCTTTTAATTGTTTTCCTCTTTATCCTGCATCCTACATGTAGCTTGTTTATTTGTATTTGTTTGTTTGTTGACTCCTCCATTAGACTGGCAGCTACTTGAACGTAGGGACTCTGTTCTGCCTCTCTGTACCCCCTGTGTTTAGCTTAGTGCCAGGGACATAGTAGGTACTTAGTAAATGTTGTGCAAAATGTTTATGGACTGAGTATCTGACATACATTTCATTTATTAAAACCTTGGATGATCAGGAGGTTTTAATGCATGTATGTTTCCCTTTCTTATCTCTTTCTACAAATTACTACATTATACTTCTAAACAGAAAAACTTGAAAATTAAGATCTAAAGTGATATCTCATTGAAGTAAATATTACTTTCTTGGGGAAAAAATAAAGTGATATTCTTCCCAATTGGTTGCAAATGTGTAATCAGTTCTCATTAATTAATGATGATGGGGCAATGTGAGGGCCCAGAAATTTGGGGAATTATCTGTGAATTTCATTTGTCAGCAATTTTAAGAAAACCCAATATACAAAAATCAATTACCCAAAAAGCTACCATGGGGGGTGTATTTACTTTACAAAGAGAGACTTTAATTTACAAAAAGATTCACTATAAAATCTCACTAAACAACAGATTTCCTCCAGTAGGTTTGCCAGGTGATTGACTTTTCAAAATTCCAATTTACTTTGCTTTTCAGCAATTCCTGTCTTATGTAAAATGAGGAAAGCTTGTCTCTTCATCTCTTCCATTACATTTTTGATAAGTGCTATTTCAGGAAGTAAAAATTATTGATTTTAGTTTTATCTCCTTTCCCTTTCCATGGCCACTTAGTGGTGGATATGCTAAGGAGCACTAAAGTAGCCAATCTTGGTTGACAGAAAGTGGTAGAAGGACTAAAACAAAACGGATAATGAAGAGACTGAGTGTTCATCCCTTTAACGGTAGCAACTGACTTAATGCAGAACTGGATAGAAATGGGCAGGTAACTTTTCTGTTTTTCCTTTCAAACTTTGACCAGAAATTTCATGGATGAATTATGATTTATAATATTAAATTGATATGCAAGTGAATTATTACTTATTGTTATAAGGAAAGTGTGAAAGCAAATTAGAAAATCATTTCAATTCATGTTCTTACAGGGAAAGACCTTAAAAATCTTAAGTATTTTGACCCTACCTACTAGAATTTCATTAGATTAATTTATAAATATGTAACTGATTCAGGCAGATTAATTAGTTTAGGCTGAAGTCCACATTGCACAGATAAGTGTGTTTTTATTGCCCCCTTAAGAGGAGACCTGTAAACTACTGTGGGGGGTGCGTGTATAGTACAAATTTGGGCCTCTCCCAAAGAGTTAAAGGCAAGGAGAAAAGGGATTTCAGCTTTTTAAATTTGAGCTGTCCTCTAAGTTTTGCTCTTACAGCCTTTTTCTGGACTCTGTCATGTGTTGGTTTCTTGAATCAATTACAAGAGTGCAAGCCACCTGTAATTCATTTACCCATGAACACTGCTATCAAAAGGGGGTTGGTATGTCATCCCACAAAGGGTCCCAGATGCATCAACCAGCCATCAGGCATTTATTAAACACCTACTATATGCCAGACACCAAACAGAGTAAAATTGCCTACTCAGAAGGAGTTTACATTCTAATGGGAGAGACAACAAAGACTTCTATAAATGTGTCGAGCATAAATAGAAAGTGAATATGCAAATATCTACAAAGTACTTAAGGCAATTTGGGAAGGAGTACTCTAATATTTGTAGGTAACAGGCAAGCCTTTATGCAGAAAATAGTGCTTGAGAGTCACCTTAGGAAGTAAGAAGATAGCAAATTTCAGACATGGGGAAATGGCTAGTGCAAAAGCACAGAGGCAGAATATTGTATCCAGTGAGGCTAGAAAGATCAGTTGAGGGCAGGTTGCATAGGACTTTAAAAGCTAAACTGAAAGATTTATGTTGATTTTAGAGGCGATAGGAAGCCACCTAGAGTATTCTTGAGGGGAGTCACATGGTCAGATCTGCACTTACAGAAAATCACTTTGTTAGCCATGTGGAGGATAGACTAATATAAGGAAAGACTTGTGGAGAGACCAATAAGAAGACTATCGTAATAACCTAGGCAGGAGTTGATGAGGGCCTAAGCTAAAGTGGTAGCTGTGTGAGTCAAGAGAAAGTGTTAGATGCAAGAAATGTGGGAGAGGAAATGGTAAAGATTTGGCAAATAATTGAATATATGAGATGAGAGAAAGAAAGTAAGAAGTTGAGGATAAGACTTAAGTTATCAACCTGGGAGATTGGAAGAATGTTGACATCTTGATAGGAAAAATATGATTTGGAAAAGGGAAGGGCTTGGGGGAAAGATAATGAATTCAATTTTGGACAGGTTGAGTATAAGGTGTTTTCATGATAAACAGTTTGAAAATGATCAGTAGGAATCTTCTGAGACCAGACTGAAGCTCAGGTAAGAGATTCAGTCTGGATCTATAGATATGCGAACCATCTACATTGAGTTAATAGTCTCATGGGAGCTAATTAGGGTACTCAGAATGTAGAGGAAGAAGAGAAAAGAATATAGGTTAAAACCTTGGGCATTATCTATAGGCATGCTATAGATAATGAGCCAGCAAAGGGGAAAAAGGAGAATCAGAGAGGTAGGAGGAGATTCCGGAGAGATCAGGATCACAAACTCCTGAAGAGGATGGCGTCTAGGTAGAGAAGTTAGTCAGCAGAGTCAAATGAAGCAGATAAGTCAAGAAGGACAGACTGAGAAAAGAACATCAGATTTGACCATTGAATACTCATACTTTGTGTCATTGGAGAGAGTCATTTTAGTTGAATAATGAGGTTGAACTCCAGAGTTGTTCATCCTTTGTTCTCGAAGAGGACGATGACATCAAGAAGGTAATGCCATGACTTGCAAGTGAACTGGATTTAAGTGAGAAAGTGCAGTGCAAAGTCACCAGCCTCACTTTCTTCTCCAGAGCCCTCTGGGTCCAGTGGCCAGATATATATAGATCAGGAAGACTGGAGATGGCTCCTAATGACTTTTGAAGTGAGATTGTAAAGGACTGAGGAAAGAAATGGTTAAGGTAAGGGAAGAGTAAGTGGAGACAGAGAATGTATAGACAAGCTTTTTCAAGTAACTTGACTGAAGAAGTGAGGGTGACGACTTGATGGAATGGTAAGGTATACCGAAGGTCTTTAAAGGATCTCTGTGCCACATTATGGTATGTCCTAGGATAAACACCTTAAGGTAAATTTACTCATGCGTAAATTTAAAAGCTTTTTAACTTTTTGCATCCTCACTTTCTTAGTTTGAGCACTGTGAGAAGATAAATGGATGTCTAACCCCATTATGCAGTCTCTCCTCTCACCTGTTTAGTATAGTGCAGTCATCTCTAGTTCGAGTCTGAAATTAAGGGAAGTATTACTTAATTAGAAAGCACTTAGTCTTGTTCAGCTAATGTAATCATTCTCTTGACTGAGCAGCCCTAACCCTGTAATTTGGCTTACAGAGTCCTTTAGTACCTGAATGATAGTGAAGAGGGTACGAATTAGGATCCTTAACTGTATCCATAGGATAATCCCCTCTAATCATTATGCTCAGTACTTTCACAGAAAATTTATTTCTGAAAATAGAATATCAATGTTTGACCATTCCATTAATTTAAATTTGGTGTTCATGATTATATGTCTAATTTTTATTAATTTGACAGTTCTGCCTTGCTGTTTTAGAGGGAATGTTTTTGTTTTGATATCACATATATAACATAAATATTACATACTAACAATTCTGTGTAATTGTAGAAAAAGTTTAAACAAGTTTCCCTGAGGTTTCTAGACTTCTTTTCTTCTCTTGATGGAGGTGTAATCTTTATTGCTTCTTGATTAAAATAATTTCTTAGATTTTGCCAATCTGATTCTGTTTCTTCTAAGTTTCACGTTTAATAGGTACCATGTAAGAACTTTATTCCAATGGATGTTCTTAATGATCCTTTAACTGAAATTCCACAGATTATATTTAAGAACCCCATTCAACTACAGACAGGAAGAAAAGGATTATTATTATACTTAGGGCCTCCATGTTATCGGAGCTAGAAAAATCTGTTTATTATTCCTTTGCATTTTGAAATCTATCATTATTTATGGTTATTGTTACTATCTTTTCTAATAGAATCAGGGTTGTTATCTTTTCTGTCTATTCCACTCTATTCTATTCTCTCTATTGTGGTATGTTACCCAGCGATTTTAAGAGATTCATTTTGTCACAGATTCTGAAGTAATAGATGAGTGCAAAAGGTCTAATATTTTGGAATTCAGAAACAGGTTAGCTCTATCTGAAATGGAATATTAGGTTATTAAATAAAGTAGCACAGTGATTTTAGTAGAGATTATTGTAGTTCATGTTAAATTAATGTGGAAAATTTTTAACATTTGGTGCTTCATCAAAATATTAATTATTTCATAGTGGTTTCTGTTAGACTGAAAAATATTTTGATTAGGAAATGAGGTAGATATTTGTATTGGATGTTTAATATTAATTTTAATGTAATTTCCCGTAGTTGCTTAGATTTTCTATTTATGATAAAAAAAATCTTTTAAATATTTGCAAGCATTTAAACCAGCAAACATTAATTGTAACTTTATCTTCTTTTTTTTTAAATTTATTTATTTGACATTCATTTTAACAAAATTTTGGGTTCCAAATTTTCTCCCCTTTTGTCCCCTCCCCCCCCAAACACTGAGCATTCTAATTGCCCCTATCACCAATCTGCTCTCTCTTCTGTCATCCCTCTCTGCCCTTGTCTCCATCTTCTCTTTTGTCCTGTAGGGCCAGATAACTTTCTATACCCCTTTACCTGTATTTCTTATTTCCTAGTGGCAAGAACATTACTCGACAGTTGTTCCTAACACTTTGAGTTCCAACTTCTTTACCTCCCTCCCTCCCCACCCCTTCCCTTTGGAAGGCAAGCAATTCAATATAGGCCAAATCTGTGTAGTTTTGCAAATGACTTCCATAATAGTTGTGTTGTATAAGACTGACTATATTTCCCTCCATCCTATCCTGCTCCCCATTACTTCTATTCTCTCTTTTGATCCTGTCCCTCCCCATGAGTGTCGACCTCAAATTGCTCCCTCCTCCCCATGCCCTCCCTTCCATCATCTCCCCCACCCTGCTTATCCCCTTATCCCCCACTTTCCTGTATTGTAAGATAGGTTTTCATACCAAAATGAGTGTGCATTTTATTCCTTCCTTTACTGGGATGTGATGAGAGTAAACTTCATGTTTTTTTCTCACCTCCCCTCTTTATCCCTCCACTAATAAGTCTTTTGCTTGCCTCTTTTATGAGAGATAATTTGCCCCACTCCATTTCTCCCTTTCTCCTCCCAATATATTTCTCTCTCACTGCTTGATTTCATTTTTCTAAGATGTGATCCCATCCTCTTCAATTCACTCTGTGCACTCTGTCTCTGTGTGTGTGTGCATGTGCATGTGCATGTGCGTGTGTGTAATCCCACCCAGTACCCAGATACTGAATAGTTTCAAGAGTTACAAATATTGTGTTTCCATGTAGGAATGTAAACAGTTCAACTTTAGTAAAGTCCCTTATGACTTCTCTTTGCTATTTACTTTTTCATGGTTCTCTTCATTCTTGTGTTTGAAAGTCAAATTTTCTTTTCAGCTCTGGTCTTTTCATCAAGAATGCTTGAAAGTCCTCAATTTCACTGAAAGACCAATTTTTCCCCTGAAGTACTATACTCAGTTTTGCTGGGTAGGTGGTTCTTGGTTTTAGTCCTAGTTCCTTTGACTTCTGGAATATCCTATTCCACGCCCTTCGATCCCTTAATGTAGAAGCTGCTAGATCTTGTGTTATCCTGATTGTATTTCCACAATACTTGAATTGTTTCTTTCTAGCTGCTTGCAATATTTTCTCCTTGACCTGGGAACTTTGGAATTTGGCCACAATGTTCCTAGGAGTTTCTCTTTTTGGATCTCTTTCAGGCGGTGTTCTGTGGATTCCTTGAAGACTTATTTTGCCCTCTGGTTCTAGAATCTCAGGGCAGTTTTCCTTGATAATTTCATGAAAGATGATGTCTAGGCTCTTTTTTTGATCATGGCTTTCAGGTAGTCCCATAATTTTTAAATTGTCTCTCCTGGATCTATTTTCCAGGTCAGTTGTTTTTCCAATGAGATATTTCACATTACCTTCCATTTTTTCATTCTTTTGGTTTTGTTTTGTGATTTCTTGGTTTCTCATAAAGTCATTAGCCTCCATCTGTTCCATTCTAATTTTGAAAGAACTATTTTCTTCAGTGAGCTTTTGAACCTCCTTTTCCATTTGGCTAATTCTGCTTTTGAAAGCATTCTTCTCCTCATTGGCTTTTTGAACCTCTTTTGCCAATTGAGTTAGCCTGTTTTTCAAGGTGTTATTTTCTTCAGCATTTTTTTGGGTCTCCTTTAGCAGGGTGCTGACCTGCTGTTCATGCTTTGACTGCATATCTCTCATTTCTCTTCCCAGCTTTTCCTCCACCTCTCTAAGTTGATTTTCAAAATCCTTTTTGAGCTCTTCCATGGCCTGAGCCCACAGAATATTTAGTCTGGATGTTTGGGATACAGAGGCCTTGACTTCTATGTCTTTCCCTGATGGTAAGCATTGTTCTTCCTCATCAGAAGGGAAGGGAGGAGGTGCCTGTTCACCAAGAAAGTAACCTTCTATAGTCTTATTTCTTTTCCCTTTTCTGGGCATTTTCCCAGCCAGTGACTTGACCTCTGAATATTCTCCTCACACCCACCTCGCCTCCTGATCCTCTCAGCCAGAGCTTGGGGTCTGAGATTCAGATGCTGCTTCCCAGCCTCATGGCTTCCGCAGGGGCGGGGCTGCTAATCAGTGTGCGATTAAGTTCAGGTACTCAGGTCAGGGCAGGGCCGCCTCTCAGGCTCAGTTCCCTCAGGGGGTTTATGCAGAGACCTTCAACAATGGATCCAGGCTCCTGCCTGCTTGGGGAGCCCTGGTCTGCCGCTGTGTCAGCTACTGCCTCCCGAGGGGGCCTGAGTTATGTGGGCACCCCACTCCCCTCTCGACCTGCCAAGAAGACCCTCTCACTGACCCCCGTCACCTGTGGGTGGAGGGACCCGTGCGGCCGCTGGAGATCCCGTCCCTGAAGCCCGCTCAGATCTGCTTCTCTGTGCCGCGGCCGCGGCAAGACTGGGCTGGGCTCCGTGTCCGCAGCGCGACGGACCTTTTGCGAGAGGTTTGCAGGTCCCTCTGGAACAGAAATCTCCTTTGCTCCACTGTGCTGTGGCCTCTACTACTCCAGAATTCACCTTGAGTTCCTTTTTACCGATGTTCTATGGGTTGTGGGTTCGGAGCTATGTGTATATGCGTCTTTCTACTCCGCCATCTTGGCTCCACCCCCCTCAGCTAACTTTATCTTCTTTTTGTGATAAATTTAAATTATCTTTATATTGCAGTTTAGCATGGTGAATAAATATAAAACTATGATGATTGGCTTGGATCTTTTGTCCTACAAAATAAAAGTTTACTGTATGTAATTTATGTTTAGGTAAGAAAGCTATTGGGCAGAGAGTCCTGATTACCTGCAAGGCTAAGAATGGATCTGTAGTTTGATAAGGCAGGATTTGCCTTTCTTCTCAACTATACAATATCTGTTACTCTGTTTTTGAGAGTTTATATAAGTTTAAAAAACAAACTATAGAAACCTCATAACTGGACAGTTTCCCTGGGAGTTGTGAGAAATTTAGGAAAGGCTTTGTGTCTTAGGTTAAGAATAAAGAAAAAAATATTATTTGTATTTCTTCTGCAATCCATTACTCCTAAGGAGCCACGTAAGGAGCAGATAGTTATTTCCCCTTATGTATTTAACTGTATTCTTTTATGTTAAATTTAATTTCTTCAGATTTTTTATATACCATTAGCCTTTCCAGCTTTGATTCTCTGTTCATCTATACTATTTTATTTTCTGATAAAAGTGGAGTAGACCTTTGCAATAGTTTTTTCAAGAAATGAAGGAAATGTTATTCTAATCTGCCCCCCCCAAAATTCAGTTCCATGATGTAGTATATCTGTGGTTATTAGTTATAATAATCTGCAAATTTAATTTTTTAAAGATTGGTTTTTCTAATTTTAATTTGTAATACCATTGATGTTATTTGTAATTTTTAATATTTTTAATATTCAGTCAATACTGCTACTACCATTGGCATTTACATAATGCTTTGATGTAGGCACACCATGCCAAGTGTTCCTGTGCCAGTGTCTCCCATGTCACACAATCAGTTCCAAAGTTCTTAAGAGAGACCTTGAGAATGCATTTGTATCACTTCTTCCGACCACCATGTGAACGCTTGCTCCATAAAATAGTCTTTTGGGTAAGCATACATTTTGCATTCCGACAATGTGGCCAGCTCATTGGAGTTCCACTCAGAAGTAGAGTGAGCAAAGCAGAAATGAAGTAGCTCAAAAAGAAACGGGAGATGTGCGGATTTAGAGAATTCACCTCAAAGGTTTACATGGACTATTTGTGCCTTACCTGTGGTAGAACATTCTGAGCTCGTATTGGTCTAATCAGCCAGACTCAGATACACTGTAACTTGACTCTAGCATAGTGATGTCATTTTGGTCCTCTTCGAGAACAAAAGACAGTAATCAACCAACATAATGCTTTAAAGATCACTTTACAAATATTTTATGCTCATAAAAACTCTTAGATGTAGGTGCTATTTTATTATCTCCATTTTACAGGCAAGGAAGTTCAGGCAGACAGTAATTAAGTGATTCTGCCTTTGAGGTCAGGTCTTCTTGGTTCTAGGTCCAATACTCTTTCTACAGCAGAAGTTATCAGTGTGAAGACAGCAGCTGAAGAACATAATGTTTTAGAAACCAGTTTCCAGATGTGGAAACCTTTAAATCTTTACAATCCCACTGGCTCTGTGCTTCAAGTCCTTTCAGTAGCTTATATATTGTATGTACAAGATAGGTACAAAGTAGAAACAAAATAGCTTTGGGAGAGAAGACACTAGCAGCTGTGGGGTAGGAAAGGCCTCAGGCAGAAATTTCTATTTGAACTGAATCTTGAGGGAAGACAAGAATACTAATAGGCTAGAGTGAGCAAGGGACAGGGCATTTCAGGACCAGAAGCTACCGGTACAGTGGATCCTCATATGTAAGAAGCTGCAGGTGTGGCCATGTGACTGGACTTGAGGAGACTGAGCAGAGGAGAATGATGAAGCCTGAAAAAATAGGAAGGGATGAGATTATTAAGAGTTTTAAATGCCAAATGAAGGATTTTTATTTTATTTTAGATTTATAACAAGCCACTGGAATTTATTAAATAAGAGAATGGTATGATCAGACCTGCCCTTTAGGAGAATCATTTTAGCTGCTGAGTGGAAGATGGATTGAGGGGAATTATTAGGAATCTGTTCCAATAGGTGGCAAAGGCCAGAACTAAGGTTGTGACTGAGAGAAAAAAAGATGGCACATCAGAGGGCAATGGGATTTGGTATGCATTGAGTAAGAGTGAGAAGTCCATAACACTGAGGTTGTGAACCTGGATGACTAAGAATACAAGTGCCCTCAGTGCTAAAAGGGATGTTTGGAATAGGGATGGGTTTGGAGGGAAAGTTCTGTTTAGGACATGTTATGCTAAGTGGAAAACAGCTGTTCTCTACTGGTTTTGTGTATTGTTAAGCTGTTCCATGTGTCTCTATACTGACGTGACACCATGCAGGATTTACCGTGCGTCAGATGTTCAGGAGATTGTGGGACAGGAGGTCTCAGTGGGTCAGTACATTTTTAGAAGCCTTTCTTTGCTTTCAGATAGCAGGCAGGCTCTGGCCCACAGCAGCTGCAACGGCTCAAGTTTTGGTATATTTTTGTACAACTCATACTTGACCTGCTAATCCCTTTGAGTGTGAAAGTTCTGGGGGAGCCAAATTCTGATCAAGTTATTTAAGCCAAGGCTTAGTCTCTCTAAAGAGAAGCAGAGATTTTAGAATATTGTATGTTGACTATTCTGTTTCATTTTCCTTTCGGTATAAAAGCAGCGATGTATTTATTTTGGCTAGATACATCATGGCAGTTCTTATTAGAGTTGAATGCAATAAAAACCCAGTGTCAATAAGTTTTTTTAAAATGTAATTTAATTTTATTCATGCCTTTTGTTTTTACATCACATTCATTCCAAAATATACCCTCCCCCTATCCAAAGAACCTTCTCTTATAAAAAGATTAAAAAAGAATGGAAAAACAAGCATTCAACAAAATCAGCCAAGCCATATCTGAAATTATTTGCAGTACTTACCAATACTTTTCAGCCTCTTGCAATTTAGGGAGGAAACGGGTCCATTTTGGTTTTTATCACGCATTGTTTGGTTTTGTTTTATTGGTATGTAGGGTTTTTTTTATTTATATTGTTGTAGTTACTGTGTATATTGTTTTCCTGGTTCTGCTTGATTCATTTTGTAGCTGTTCTTGAGTCTTCCCATACTTACCAGAATTTTTCATACCTCCCCTTTCTTATAGTATTCTGTTACATTCATGTACCACAATTTACTTAACTATCCTCAAATTAATGGACACAATTTGGTTTTTTTTGCTTACTACCATAAAGATGCACACCACGCACACACATACACATACACATAACCTTTCTGATGACAGTAAATTAGTCAGCTGGGAGACTAAAGCTGTGGAACAGAAAGCAAGAATATTTTCTGCTCCCAGCTACATAGAGTGTGTGTGAGTTCTTGATAGAAGCATCAGGTTTCTTATTTAAAAATGAATAACAAAGACTTGATAGTAGCCCAAAATATCTATAGTAGCACTTTTCATTGTAGCAAAAAAGGTGAATGCCCATACATTGGGTTGTGGCTAAATAAATTATGGTACACAACAGAAAGGGCTATAAAAAACAGTAAGTATGATGAATGCAGAAAAACATAGAAAGATTTATATGAACTGATACAAAGGAAACATAGCCAAGAAAACAATCTACATGATGACAGCAACAATATAAGTGAAAACAACAGCTACTGCAAAATAATTGAAACTGAATACTGCAAAAGTAAAAAAAAATATTTGCCATTTTGCTGAAATTTATTTCTTCTTCAAAGGGAGGTAAGGATTTATATAAGGGACAGCTAGAAGATGAGGAGGGGGGGCGGATATCTAGGCAGTGTAAAAACAGATATAAATAAAACTGGTTATTTTAAAGAATGGAGGGGAAAGTTTGGCAAAACTAACCAACTTACTAAAAAAGTTTGACATTATATGCAGTGCTCCCAGCTTCCTCATTGTCCCCCACCTTTACAAAGAAGTAGAAGGAGGTATCCTCTCCTATCTCTGCTTTGAGGCCGAGCTCGTTACTATAATTCCAAAACATTTAATATCCTTTTTTTCATTGTTATCATTTTTGTTGTTCTTTCCATTTATTTTGTTGTTATTTATTTCAGTCATGTCTGACTCTTTGTGACCCTGTTTGGGGTATTTATGGCAAAGCTACTGGAGTGGTTTGTCATTTCCTTCTACAACTCATTTTACAGATGAAGAAACTGAGGCAAGCAGGATTAAGCACCTGCCCAAGGTCACACACATACCTAGTAAGTGTCTGAGGCCAGATTTGAATGTAGAGAGATAAGTCTTCCTGAGTCCAGTCCCAGCACTCTATCCTTTGGGCCACCTAGTTGCCCCATTTACATTGTTATCACTCTTTTATTGGATTTATGCAGTTTGGAAAACTGGAGAAACTGAAAGATGAAAAGATAATGTTTTATGGCATATTCATAGAAGAGTTCAAAGATAATTTTGCTTAAAGCAAATAGGATTATACACAATCTTAGATGTTTCCTTTTGGGAAGAAGAGAAGGGAGAAACTAATAGGAGCTTAGTGAATTGTGGAATTGTGGAGAGAAGTTATCTTTTCCTATTTTGAGCTATCAAAACACCTAAGCTAGATAATTCCATGTCATTCAGACATTTATTGAATTTCAGTGTTCCTCTTATACTGTACTTCAATTCCTGGCATTTGACTGTAGTGAAACACTATAGAGTTTGTTGATTGGGGATACATGAAGTTATTTCCCCTTTATATTAAAGACAAAATTTAAAAGTGAAATTAATGTTTTCAAGCATGTAAGTATAAGTTGCCCCTACATGCCCACAGGTTGATGAGGTAAGAGCTGGAAGGAAATGCATATTTTCTGAAACTTTTAAATAGTCTTCATATTTGCAAATATAAATTTTAAGGGCGAATGAATTTGTAACCTATATAACAATCCTTTTCCTTTCATAATGCTTCATTGCCAGTATAGAAGTTTCATAATAAAAAATTAATTTCACTTGTATATCTTTGACATTCAGCTGTGTGATTTCTTGCAGTTTTCCCATGTATACTTGCTAAAAGATTCTAAACAGTATTGTAAGTTCAGCTATCACACTGGCTAAATTCCTTACAATATTTAAGAAAATAAGTTATTTTAAGAATTAAAGCCATTTTCTAGGTTTTTAAAGGTGTGGAGAATTAAGTAGTACTAGGTAGGCAATCCAGGCATGGGGAGCAGTGGGAGCAAAGGTATGAGGACTGGAAACTTCAGGGTACATGTAGGACAAATTTGTATGTAGAGTCAGATTTGATTTGGAGCATGGGTTATTTAGAGGGAATTTAGCATGAGGTAAAGCTGGAAAAGAGAGGATGAGACCAGATTGAGTTTGCTAATGCAAATATTTATGTAGTAGGCAGTAACTGACTAAACACGTACAGATTTTCATTTGTTTCTTGGGATTTGTGTAGAAGCAGTACTTCTTACTCTAGACTTTAAGGTAGATCCCTAAGACACTATAAAATCTAGCATTTACTTATGATACTGTAAATTTACTTCTAAACTTACAACGTTGTAATGTGGAATTCACAGCAAGTAGAAAGTCTTGGCTCTACTATTTTCACAAAATAATTACTAAGTTATCGAAGATATCACTACTGCTGCCACCTGAGTTCAGAAGTCTTTCATCACTGCTATACTAGATAATTATAATAACTTCCTAAATCATTCCTGGTCTCAGTCTCTCTCTGTTCTGTTCACATCACGCTGTTAATAAAAACCTTGCACAATAAAGTGCAAATTCCTTAGCCTGTTATTCAAAGCCAGATGCAATCTGGCAACAACCTACCCTTCACATACACATTTGTGTTCTTAGGACATTTGAATTACTCCTGTATCCTAATTTCATCCTACTTTCTGTGTTGCTCGCCATGCTTCTCATCATACCTAGAACTGACTTATACCCACCCCAACCTGTCCCTCTCTAATTCCACCTCTTCCATAAATCTTCCTAGCTAGATCCATCTCGTTTCCTGATGCCCTCAACTGGAAGAGATCATTTCCCTCTAATCTCTCATAGCTCTTTACCATTCCTATGTACTTACTCTATTCTAATTTTATATTTATGGTTATTTTAAATGTGTCTTACCTCTTCTACTAAGCTGTAAGCTACTTGAGAAAAAGGTCATTGAATTTTACTTAATTGCATTCTGTTGTCCAGTACATGGTAGACAAATTAGTGAATGTTTGTTGAATTGACTATCCAGTAGATATCTGACCTTGGAGAGATTCCCTAGTAACTACTTTAGAATATCAAAAGATATGATAAAAAAAATTAAAAAGGTAAGTACATATTATGAACATATTATAAAAATAAATACAGAGTAAATGATATAATGACTTTGGCATGTATGTTGATATATGAGTACATTTTTAATCTATTTTCCAGAGAAAATCACTTGTATAAAAAGGGGGAGGTTATTTGAAGACCACCATCATTATTTAGATATATAACATCCAGCTGTTCTTCAGTCTACCTGTGGTGGCTACTGCTTTAAAAATTTTTTATTCATTTGTTCAGGCATAAAAGATTTAAGTAAGTACCTGCTATATTTAAAGCAGTGTATTGGAGACTCCTTATAACTTGCAAGAACCCTCAGGTCAAGGTCCCAAGACATTTCTTCTATCTGAATTTTCTTTTATCTGATTTAACAAAACTGGTCCTGAAAAACAAGTGTATATTTTATATTAGCTAATATTTCAGTCTGGCTAGTGTCTTGAATATAACCTGTACAATGACTTGGCTAACCTGCCATCAAGAAAAGTATAACTTAGAACTTTAATAGTAATAGGGATGGATTTAGGCAGTATCTAGATATGCTTGTACCCTCCCTCCCCTCTGTCTCTCTCTTCTTCTCTCCTTTCCTCTCTTCTTTCATCCAGCTCTTCCTCCCCTCCCCCCCAACTTGTCCTTTTGAGAAACAACACACATCTGTGAAATAGATTGTTATACAGGTTATGTAGTCTGTGATCCTGGGACAGCACAATTAGCTTACAGGAATGAGATCCAACCCATGAATTTTTTATTTTATGGTATTTTATTTTTTTCAATTAACATTCATTTTTAATAAGATTTTGAATTCCAAATTTTTTATAAGGTTTTTATCCTTTAAATTTTTTCCCTTCCCTTCATCCTCCCCCTTCTCCTTCCCTCTTCCTCCTAAGATAGTAAGCAATTTTATGTGTGTGTGTGTGTGTGTGTGTGTGTGTGTGTGTGTGTGTGTGTGTGATCCCATCAACTACCCAGATACTGAAAGAAGTTTCAAGAGTTACAAATATTTTCTTTCCATGTAGGAATGTAAGCAGTTCAACTTTAGTAAGTCCCTTATGACTTCTCTTTGCTGTTTACCTTTTCATGCTTCTCTTCATTCCTGTGTTTGAAAGTCAAATTTTCTTTTCAGCTCTGGTCTTTTCATCAAGAATGCTTGAAAGTCCTCAATTTCATTGAAAGACCATTTTTTCCCCTTAAGTATTATACTCAGTTTTGCTGGGTAGGTGGTTCTTGGTTTTAGTCCTAGTTCCTTTGACTTCTGGAATGTCATATTCCAAGCCCTTCAATCCCTTAATGTAGAAGCTGCTAGATCTTGTGTTATCCTGATTGTATTTCCACAATACTTGAATTGTTTCTTTCTAGCTGCTTGCAGTATTTTCTTCTTGACCTGGGAACTCTGGAATTTGGCCACAATGTTCCTAGGAGTTTCTCTTTTTGGATCTCTTTCAGGAGGTGATTGGTGGATTCTTTCAATATTAGTTTTGCCCCCTGGTTCTAGAATCTCAGGGCAGTTTTCCTTGATAATTTCATGAAAGATGATGTCTAGGCTCTTTTTTTGATCAAGGCTTTCAGGTAGTCCCATAATTTTTAAATTGTCTCTCCTGGATCTATTTTCCAGGTCAGTTGTTTTTCCAATGAGATATTTCACATTACCTTCCATTTTTTCATTCTTTTGGTTTTGTTTTGTGATTTCTTGGTTTCTCATAAAGTCATTAGCCTCCATCTGTTCCATTCTAATTTTGAAAGAACTATTTTCTTCAGTGAGCTTTTGAACCTCCTTTTCCATTTGGCTAATTCTGCTTTTGAAAGCATTCTCCTCATTGGCTTTTTGAGCCTCTTTTGCCAATTGAGTTAGCCTATTTTTAAAGCTGTTATTTTCTTGAGCATTTTTTTGGGTCTCATTTAGCAAGGTGTTGACCTGCTTTTCATGCTTTTCTTGCATCTCTCTTATTTCTCTTTCCAATTTTTCTTCCACCTCTCTTACTTGATTTTCAAATCCTTTTTGTGCTCTTCCATGGTCTGAGCCCATTGAATATTTATTTTGAATGTTTGGGATATAGAAGCCTTGACTTTTGTGTCTTTCCCTGATGGTAAGCATTGTTCTTCCTCATCTGAAAGGATGGGAGAAGATATCTGTTCACCAAGAAAGTAACCTTCTATAGTCTTATTTTTTTTCCCCTTTCTTGGGCATTTTTCCCAACCAGTTACTTGACTTTTGGGTCCTTTGTCAAGAGTAGTGTATACTCAAGGAATCTGTCAGATCTCAGTTCCTCCAATGTGGCACGATCAAGCGTGTAGTGGTCTGGCTTTAGAGAGGGATTTTTGTGCCCAAAATCTTAGCCGTTACCTCTCCACAGCCACTTGGCCTCCAGTTCCCAGGTCAGCATGGGGGGCTGATTTTCAGATAAGCTGGATGGGCAGGGCTGCCATTCAGTGTGAGACAAAGACCAGCTCTCCCAGGGCCTCCACACAGGGCAGAGGCAAGAATCAGCTCTTCAATGCCCCCAGGGTTTTTATGCTCCAAAAATGTATGGGGCTGCTGCTCCTACCTAATGGAGTCTGAGGCAGCTGCCTGCTGCTGGAGCTATGGGAAGGCCCTTCTCCCTTCCTGGCCAGCTAGAAAAACCCCATCACAGACCTTTGGTGCTTTTGGGTTGAGGGATCTTCAAACCCACTGTTGCTGGGACTGGGGATTCTGCAACTGGAGATTCCGCCCCCAGTGGCTGTTCTCAAGCTGTGCCACCCGGCCAAGGCTGGACTGGGCTCCGCGCTCCGCTCCACGTCTGGTGCAACCCACGTTTCCCATGGGCCTTTCAGGTCACTCTGGGCTGGAAATCTCCTCCACTCTGTTGTTCTCCACTTCTGCTGCTCCAAAATTTGTTGAGAGTCCCTTTCTACAGGTATTTTATGGGCTGTGGGGGGAGACCCTGTGTATGCGTGTCTTTCTACTCCACCATCTTGGCTCTGCCCCAAAAGTTATTATTTTAAGAAGCTCTGTATGATGCTGGTTCTGCACAGTGGTTAGCTTAGATCAGATATATTTTCCTAAGTAGTTAGGCCTTACCAGTCTCCATTTTACTCCTTTAAATGTCAGTGAGATTGGCAGAAAAGCACAGTGCTGGGGATGTCAGTTGCCCTTTGTGTATTTATTAACAGGGGTTCACGATGAAGTAGTTCACAGCTTAGAGAGAATGTGCAGTTTGAGTCAGTTTCTATTCAGTTCTTGGAAAATCCAATTCGGCAACACTCTTTGCATGATGACAGAAGTGACCCTGACCTTTCCCTCTTTTGTCTAATGTATGCTTTCTCTTAGCACTCTGCTGTTCACACTACAAGAGGATAATGTATATGTAACAAGAGTTCTCATATTCCAGAGGTGCTTGAGATGCCAGGAGAGTTAAATAATTGTCCAAGTCATTATGCCCAAAGGGCTATAAAACTGTGCATAACCCAGCAATACCACTTCTAGGTCTGTATCCCAAGAAGGTCATAAAAATGGGCAAAGGACCCACATATACAAAAAATATTCATAGCTGCTCTTTTTGTGGTGGCAAAGAATTGGGAAATATTATCCACATTCAGAGAAAGAATTTTGAAGTCTGCAGATGGAAGCATGCTATTTGCTCTCCTTTTCTCTTTTTTTTTTTTGCTTGTTTGTTCTTTCTTGTGGTTTCTCCTATTAGTTCTAATTCTTCTTTACAGCATGACTAATGTGAAAATATGTTTAATATGAATGTATAAGTAGAACCTATATCATATTGCACCTCATCTTGGGGAAGGGGGAGGAGAGGAAGAGGGAGAAAATTTGAAACTCAAAATCTTATGGAAATGAATATTGAAAATTAAAAATAAATTAATTAGTTAAAAAAAAATAATTGTCCTAATATTCTAGAAGCTCTACAGAGCAGACACCTTTCTACCAGTAGGTGTTCAGGCAATTGTGTTTCTTTGGTTTTGTTGTCATGGTTAAAGCTTTAAGAATGTTTACTAAAGGCAAAAAACTTATGAGAATCATAACACTTCTAATTATTGCTCATTTAAAAATTATTTTGATATCTTTTGTTTTTACTTCACCTACAAATCACATACCTTCCTTTTCTCCCCCAACCGTCCCCCCCCCCCCCAGCCCCATACCTCACACCTCATTTCTATTCCCTTCCAAGGATGTTATCCTTTTTAGTAAAGCATGCAAAAGGAAAAAAAAATTTCCCAAAACTAAACAACATCAAAAAATCTCATATGCTTAGTATCTCCACACCTGTTGTCCCCTATCACTGCAAAATGTATGAGGAATTATTTCTCATATTTCTTCTTTAGGTTCAAGCTTGTGTGTTATAATTTACTAGCATTTCATTTCAGTTACTCTGATGTTTTTTCCGTTCTGCTGTAGTCACCATATATGGTTTTCCCTTAATTCTGCTTATTTCACTTTGCACTGCTTCATATAACTTTCTGTGGTTCTCTGTGTTCTTTATGTTCATTATTTCTAATAGCACAATAATATTTCGTTACATTCATGCATTGCACTTTGCTTACTCTTTGGCACTTGATGGGACATCTACTTTGTTTTCATTTCTTTGCTATCACAAAATGTGCTGCTTATAAATATTTTGGCATGTATGAGGACTTACTTTTTGTCATTGACCTTCTTGGGGTATAAGCCTGGCAGTGGAATCTCTGGGTCAAAGGGATTTGATATTTTAGTCACTTTATTTGCATTATTCCAGGTTGCTTTTCAAAATGGTTCCATCATCTTTGCAACTCCACCAACAATGTATTTATGTGTCTATCTTTCTATAACCCCTCCAACAATGACTATATAATCATTTTATAAGATGAGTAGAAAGAATGTGAACAGTTAACTCCAGTGTTTCTATTTCCAATTTACATTAATGAAGTTCAGTGATAAACAGTATTTCCTTCAGTGATAAAAAAGAAAGAATGCATACACGGTTTTGAGAACATATATTGAACTGACTTCTGTTTGAAATAAATAACCTTCTAGAAAAAGGATTCTTTTTTCTCTTTTAAAGTTTGATTTGTCATTTGTTTAATTTACTTTTAAAAGTTTTATTGATGCCTTTTTTTATATTGCGGTCATTTCCAAATATTATGTCTTCTTCCCTTCTATTCCATCAGACTCCCATAACAAAAACAGTTAAAATCAACTGATACAGTGTATGAAATATTTGACAACTGTAGTTATTCAACTCTTCTGAAAAGGAGGGGGAAGTATTTATCTCTTCTTTGGGGCCATTTTGGTCATTATGGTTACTTAATGTTCAGTTTCATTTGAGAGTTTTATTTTTGTTGTTGTAGTCATTGTATATATTGTTTTTCTAGTACTGCTTACATTCTCTGCATTAGTTTCTTTAGGTCTTCTCATGTTCCTCAGATTTTCCCATCTTCACTGTTAAATGATTTTCATATGCCACAATTTTTTCAGCCATTTCCCATGTGCAATCACTTTTTCCCCAGTTTTTTGCTGCTACAAAAAGTACAGCTACAAATATTTTGGTATATGTGAATATTTCCTTCTGTCTTTGACCTCATTGGTATATGTGGATTTGGGGGTAAAAATAAGCATGTGCAGTGATTTTTCTTGAATAATTCCAAGTTATTTTCCAGAATGATTACAATAAGCCAAATTTCAGAGTTACAGATATTGCAAGCAGCCAGAAAGAAACAGTTCAAAGGGGCAGAGCCAAGATGGCGAGTAGAAGGATGGACCTGCTCTAGCTCTACCCCCTTAGTCCGTAAAATACCTGTAAAAAATGACTGCACAAATTCTAAAGCAGAAGAAGCCACAAAACAAGAGAGTGAAAGAGATTTCCAGCCCAAGACAGCCTGGAAGTCTGACAGGAAAGGTCTATTACACCAGGCTCAGAGGGAAGTGCCTTGCTCTTGGCCACATGGCACGGTAGGACTAGAGCAGGCTTTAGAGTGTGGAGTCACCAGTAGCAGCTGCAGTTCCCAGATTTCTCTACCCACAAACTTCAAAGACATCTTCAAAAGTCGGTGAGAAACCTTTTTCACCTGGGTGAGAAGGGAGCAGGTTTTGGGCACAGTCCCAGCCCCAGGATGACACCAGCCTCTGCAGCAGCAGCATCCATTTATGGAGCTCTGGGCCTAAAGACCCTGGGGGAATTGAGCAACTGATCTGGGTCTCAGTTCTGAGTGGTGGTCCTGGGGTGAGGGGGAGCACTGGCATGGTGGATCTGGTGGAGGCTCTGGAGAGGGAATTCTACTCACAGATTCTGGACAGAAAAGCTTGAGGTAGCTCCCAGACCAGAGCGCAGTCCAGGAGAGGAGAAAACTCCTCTCCCTTGATTGTGCCACGTTGGCAGAACTGAGAACTTACAGGTCCTTGGGGTACACCCTCCACTTGACAAAGGACTCAAAAGTCAAGTAACTGGCTGGGAAAATCCCCACAAAAGGGGAAAAAAATAACTCTATGGAAGGTTACCTTCTTGGCAAAAAGGTATTTTCTTCCATCCCTTCAGATGAGGAAGAACAAAGCATACCATTAGAGGAAGATGTAAAAGTCAAGGCTTTTACATCTGAAACCTCCAAAAAAAAAATATGCAATGGTCTCAGGCCATGGAAGAGCTCAGAAAGAATTCTGAAAATAAAGTAAGAGGTGGGGGAAAAATTGGGAAGAGAAATGAGAGCAGTGCAAGAAAATCATGAAAAACGAGTCAGCAGCTTGCTAAAGGAGACCAAAAAAATGCTGAAGAAAGTAACACCTTTAAAAATAGACTAACTCAAATGGCAAAAGAGGTCCAAAAAGCCAGTGAGGAGAAGGAGGCTTTAAAAAGCAGAAATAGCAAAATGGAAAAGGAGGTTCAAAAATTCACTGAAGAAAATAGTTCTTCAAAAATTAGAATGGAACAGATGGAAGCTAATGACTTTATGGGAAACCAAGAAATTACACAACAAAATAAAAAGAATGAAAGAATTGAAGACTGTGAAATATCTCATTGGAAAAACAACTGACCTGGAAAATAGATCCAGGAGAGACAATTTAAAAATTATGGGACTACCTGAAAGCCATGATCAAAATAAGAGCCTAATTATCAAGGAAAATTGCCCTGATGTTCTCGAACCAGAGGGTAAAATAAAGAAAGAATAATATTGAAAGAATCCACTGATCACCTGCTGAAAGAGATCTGAAAAGAAAAACTCTTACGAATATTGTAGCCAAATTCAGAGTTAAAAGAGGAGATAAAAGGGAGCCACTGGAGTTTATTGAATAGGAAAATGGCCTTTGTTTTAGAAAAATCACTTGAACAGCTTTGTAGAAGATGGATTGGAAAGAGAACAGATGAGAGGCAGAGATCAGTTAGTAGGGTCTTAAAAGGGTTCAGGTGAAAAGTAATAAAAGGAAGGCCTGAATTAAGATGGTAGGCATTAGAGTGGACAGGAATGAATGTGAGAGATATTGTTAAAGTAGAAAGAGTGAGATTTGCAAATATTTGGATAAGTGAATTGAATAAATTGAGGAGTCAAAGAGGACACCAAGGTTGGGTACCTGCATGATTAAAAAGAAGATGGTAGCCTTAGCAGAAGTAGGGAAACTTGGCAGAAGAACAGGTTTGAAGGAAAAGATAACTTCATTTTAGGCAAGCTGTGTTTGAAATGTGTGTGGGGCATCAAGTTTGAAATATTCAGTATGTAGTTAGATTCATGTAACTGGAACTCAGAAGAGCTAAGAATATAGAGCTAAAAATCATAACATAGAAATATTTATTAAAGTTGTATGGACTGATGAGGTTTTTGAGAGTGAGTGTAGAGAGAGAAAGGAGGACGCATGACGGAACCTTGAGGGGTAAACCCATGGTTGGTTGATGTGTTGATGATGATGTTCTAGCAAAAGGGACTGAGAAGTAGTGGTTGGGGGTGGGGGGGTGGGGAGAAGAACAAAGAGAGTGCAGTGCCATGAAAACTCAGAGAGAAAAGTTTGTCATCTTCACTGGTTGGCTGGATTTGAAACCTTAAAGTTGTTTTGATTTGTATTAACTTTATTAGTGATTTGGAGCAATATTTCATAATGATAATAGTAGTAACTAAGATTTTACTTAGTGCTTTATGGTTTGTAAAGTATTTTACATATATTTTCTCCTTTAAGCCTCACAACTTTGCAAAATGTTGACACCATCCTCATTTTATGGTTGAGGATACTGAGACACATTGAGGTTAAGTGACTTGACCAGGGTAACAAAGCTAGTGTCTAAAGTGGGATTCAGTTTGAACCCAGTTCCTTCTGCCTCTAAGTCTAGTACTCTGTTATACTGTACTTCCTCTTTTATGTGCTTGTCCTAATGTTTTTTTATTTATATTTTTTCATTCATTACAAGCTAAATTGTTTTTCAGCCAGTCATGACTAATGGTAATATTCACCAATGTTTTTGATCTTAAAATTTGTGAGCTCCAAATAGTACCTTATATTTTTTGTGCTATTTTACAGTTGTAAAGTGCTTTAAACATATCTAAAGTATTAAAATGTTTGTGATTTACTTTGCTTGTATTTAGGGTTGAAAATTAATTTCATTTGTAAAACTGCCCTTTTATTATTTATATTTTTTATTGTATTTATTTTTTTTAGATTTTGACATTCATTTCCACAAAATTTTGAGTTCCAATTTTTCTCCCCATCTCTCCCCTCCCCCCACCCCATAATACTTTGCATTCTGATTACCCCTTCCCTCAAGGTACCCTCCCTTCTATCACACCCCACCCTTCTCTTATCCCCATCTTCTCTCTTTTCTTCTGGGCAAGATAAATTTCTATACCCCACTACCTGTGTTTCTTATTTTCCAGTTATATGCAATAACAATTCTCAACATTCGTTTCTAATACTTTGAATTCCAACTTCTCTCCCTCCCTGCCTCCCTACCCATCCCCACTGAGAAGGCAAGCAATTCAATATAGGCTATATATGTGTAGTTTTGCAAAAGACTTCCGTAATAATCACATTGTGTAATACTAACTATATTGCCCTCTATCCTACTCTGTGCCCCCCTTTTTTTATTCTCTCATTTGACCTTATCCCTTCCCAGAAGTGTTTACTTCTAGTTACTCCCTTCTCCCATCTGCCCACCCTTCTATCATTCCCTTCACCCCACTTGTCCCCTTCTCCCCTACTTTCCTGCAGTGTAAGATAGATTTTCATACCAAATTTAGTGAGCATGTTATTCCCTCCGTAAGCCATATGTGAAGAGAGTAAGCTTCACTTTCCACCTCTCACCTTTTCTCTTTTCTCCTCCATTGAACAAAATTTTTCTTATCTCTTTTATGAGTTATAGCCTTCCCCATTCCATTTGTCCCTTTTTCCTCCCAGTATTTCCCCCCCACCCCTTAATTTTTATTTTATTTATTTTTTTAAGGCTATCATCTCTTCTGATTCAACTCAACCTGTACTCTGTGTCTGTGTGTATGTGTATGTATAATCCCTCCAACTACCCAAATACTGAGAAAAGTCTTAAGAGTTACAAATATGATCTTTCCATGTAGGAATGTAAACAGTTCAGCTTTAGAAAGTCTGTTATGATTTCTCTTTCCTGTTTACCTTTCCATGCCTCTCTTGTTTACTAACTGCTTGGTTTATCTCATAGTCATTCATTTCCCTGAACTCAGTTCTCTATTTTAACGAATTATTTCGTTCAGTGAGCTTTTGAACCTTCTCCTCCATTTGGCAAATTCTGCTTTTTAAAGCCTCTTTCTCCTCATTGGCTTTTTGGACCTCTTTTTCCAATTGAGTTAGCCTCTTTTTAAAGCTGTTATTTTCCTCAGCATTTTTTTTTGGTTCTCCTTTAGCAGGCTGCTGACACACTTTTCAAGCTGTTCTACGGCCTGAGCCCATTCATTTTGGAGGTACTGGAGGCAGAGGCCTTGACTTCCTCTGGCAGTATGCCTTGTTCTTCCGCATCTGAAAGGATAGAAGGAGATTCTTGTTCACCAAGAAAGTAACCTTCTGTGGTCTTATTTTTTTTTCCCTTTTTTGGGCATTTTCCCAGCCAGTTACTTGACTTCTGAATCCTTTGTCAGGAGGGGGGGTCCCAGTGCTCCTCTTCCCCACAGTACTGTCTTCAAAGCTGAGATTCAGATCAGTTGCTCAGTTCCACCAGAGGCTTTAGGTGGGGGCAGGGCTGCCACTGAGGGCTGAGGTTCAGATCAACTGCTCACAGAGGCTTGAAGCTGAGCTGCCTGGACAATGGGCCCAGGCTGCTTTCTTGGCCACTGTAGCCACCCACTTCCCCCTGCTGCTGCTGCTGCCACCACCTGGGGCTAGTGCTAAGGGTGGGAAAGCCCTCCCATTCTGACCTTTGGAGCTTTCTTTGTTGCTTGTGGGTTGAGGGATCTGGGATCCTCCCAGGAATTCTGCCTCTGGAGGTCTCTTCAGATCCTGTTCCTCCCAGTGCCACGCAGCCAGGGCTGGGCTGTACTCTGTTCAGCGTCTCATGAGATAGACCTTTCCTGTCGGCCTTCCAGGTTACCTTTGGCTGGAAACCTCTTTCATTCTGTTGTTCTGTGGCTTCTGCTGCTCTAGAATTTGTTGAGAGTCATTTTTTACAGGTATTTTGTAGACTGTGGGGGAAGCACTAGAGTATATGCGTCTTTCTACTCTGCCATCTTGGCTCTGCCCAAAAGTGCCCTTTTATGTGTAAATGGTTTTATATTAAAACTATACTAGCTTTTATGATAATTTTTTCATAGTCATAACTTACATGTAACAGAAAAAAGACATGTTTGATATAAGCAAGTGGTGATATTTTTATTAAATTTTTATTAAGTTATAAATTCTTCCTTTCCATTTTTGTGAATTTGTTTTAAGTAACTGGTCCTGAATTTTACCAAAGTAAGTTGAGTATTGCTATTACTTTCTCCTTTGAGGCAACATATCTAGCTAATGAAGATGAAAATTCATTCACAACCTTTATCAATGCTCCTCAGACACTTGGTCAGACTCCCCTTCATCTTCTTCCATCTAATAAGTAACCTTATGGGTTGTTTACATCTTTTCTTCTGCATTTTTTAGGCAAGCTAATTACTGTATGACAGCAGTTTCTTATCTACTATAGCCTGGTGAGAGAGGCTTTCTCCTTTTATAATATTGTCCCTTTGTGAGGGACGATCCCTAGTAGGTAAAGTACTTTCTACGTTTGAGTGGCTTCTGTTTTTCTGTACAGTATTTTTTTATGAGCTAAACGTAAGAAGATAGCAACTTTAAATGTTTGCTTTAATTTACTAATGACATGAAACATCGATACAGAAATTTCAGGATGAAATGGATGCTCAGAGTGGTCTAGTCTTCCTCTTTTCCAGATGAGAAGACAGGCCCAAAGAAGGAAAATGATTTGTTCAAAGCAGCCCAGCTAGGTAATGACAACATCACAGTTATAACCAGGGTCTCCTCTCTCCCAGTTTTGACTTTTTGCACTACACCATAAAGATTTCCTTTCATTGTGATATTATACATAGCTCTTAGATACTTGATTTTAAAATATATACCCCCAAATCAGTTTAACAAAATCTGACATTTGAGAAGCTTGATTGACTTCTGAATATATTAACCTAAAGTAAATTTTAGTTTGATCTTGTCTAATGTCAGTTCTCATCATATACAACACTTTAGTTATATTAGTATTGTACTTAAAACTTACTTGTAAGGTGTCACTACTATATATATCAAATTAAACATAGTTGCGGTGGTTACTTAAAATGAAAACAAAAAAGGAAGATTTGTCAATTATTATGAAGTGTTCCAATCTCTGCCATTTTCTGGGTTTTTATGGGGTTTTTTTATTTGCCTGTCTCTATATTACTTGCATCTGGCTTTCAGATATCCCAATTTTGTAATTAGCAGCAACATAAAGGGCTACAAGACCTAGTGCTTTATTTGTCATTTTGCAACTAGAAGTAAATGTGACCATCTTGTCATGAATTATAATGCCTTTTGTCAGGCACATGTAACGCAGTAATTTTCTTGGAAATTGCTGGCCCTTTTGATTGTTTGCATTATCAGTGAACTATCGTTGATTGTTTGCGTTATCAGTGAACTATCATCCCATCTTATTAGTCTGAAAAAGAATCTGGTGTTGACATCTAACGATTACCTTTAAAAATAGTGATTTGCAGCTGCATGCTGTAGTGTCTTGTGTAATATAAAATATTTGATGGATATCTATTGATAAATATGGCACTGAAAGAACAAAACACTTTTAAGCTGTTTGTATTGCTGTGTGATTTTAAGTGCTGGGTTACACTGGATCAGCTGTGTATGATATGTTCTCTGATCCTGTAGTCTATTCTGTCTTAATAGGATTAGATTTGTACTCATTAAGCTGTTATACTTTATACAGTGAGATTCAGTCAGTGTGGCAGGCAAATTAATTGGAAAATTTGCAGGTGTTAAGTAACCCTAACAAGATAATTAGCCTTTCCATGCATGAATATCTTTATGTTCTTGCTGTAGCCTAATATTTTTTTTTTAAATACCAAGAATTGCTATATCCTATCAGAAGAGTTCATGGATCACTGATTCCCCTCATCCCCCAAGTGAAAATGGAAACAAAGGGTAATCATCAAGGATGATTATGCTTCAGATAGTGATCTTTCCAGTCACTGTAATCTCTGATTGGAAGGAACATTTGGGTTTGCAATGTGCTTTAAGACATTAAAATGAACAAAAAATGTTTTTGTTAGTAAATTAATGGCAAATTTGAAAAGATTCAGGTTTTAAGAATAAATCTTATATTTTACTCTCCATTTTCATCTTTTTCCTTCCAGTGCAACAAAACATTAAATAACTACTATGTTATAGGCATTTTGAAGTACAAATGCACTTGAAATTTTGAGTTACAAAGGAACAATGATTACACTTATGTAGAACTGAGTTTCTTTTCCCACTGCTTAAACAAGCGACTTTTAAAATACTTTTTCAGGAATATTTTAAAGAAGACATGGAGAAACTGGCTAGCAGGCCACAGTAATGCCCATGTTCAGGGCAGAGTACATTTTCATCCTGTTTTACCCCATTCTATTGAGCTACAAAGTGAAATTGCTGTAGTATAGTATTAATCTAGCTCCAACCAGTTTTATATACAAGACATACTGGAAACCTATGGTATATACGTGAAAGATGGAATTCAAACTAGTTGTTTCCTTGTTCTCCTCTCCCCTACTTAGGAGGGTCATTGCCTGTTGCTGTGTAGAATGGTCCTTTTAGGTAGCAGTGCTGCCTTCCCCATTCTTCCTGTCCCAAGTCTGCACAGCAAGCATCTGACACTATGCTGAAAAAAAGGGGTTGAAACCTTAGCACGAGACTTTTTAGAGGCTGCCAAATCATTTTGTCGTGAAAGTTAAATTGCCCAAGGGAGCTATTCTTTCTTTATGTTGGCAAACTACATATTATCTTAGAATCATATTTTGCCACTTTATATAGTAAGATGACCTCTTCAAAAAAAAAAAAAACATTTTCCACTGTATAAGAATGTGTGCAATGTAAGGAGTCCTTCTTGTCGTTTCCCCACTCTGAGTTTTTTTCTGCATCCAGATTCTACCTGACCCTGTCTAACCTGTATGTGTACTTGAAATTCAGAAAGCATTATGTCTTTCTTTTTCCCATTTTGCTTTGCCTGACTAATGTTCTTTTCTTCCTGTCTATACTTGATGTGTCTCTATCATTAAAAAACACCCATGCACAAGTCCTCTCCATGTTATTTACAAGGAACTCTTAGCATCTTTCTTGTTGTTTAATTCACAGCACAAATTGACTTTTATACAGTAATGTCTGTGGAGATTCATTTCTCTATCCTGCTGCCAAGAATACAAACATTCAGAACTTCTAGTTTCATAGTTTAGCCCTTACCATCAGAATGCAGAATGACAGTTGACTAGAAATACTTGAAAGCTCTTTTGAGTCCTGAGTAGTCAACCAGTCAACCTGCCCCACCTTCCTAACTACATGAATAGCATTCAGTTAAGTTCTACAAAGAAAGGAGCACAAGGTCCTTTAGTTATCTCCTTTCTTACAGAATATTTATATAGTCTAAAGGGAGCAAATGGAAATCAGCTAGAAATTATAACTGCTTTTTTGGCATACAACTGAAAGGAAAACAAAGCCTAGAATTGACTCCAGGGAACATGGTTAGCATTGGTTTTGTTCCTTGTTTGTAGAATTTACTTCTGCTCTCAGGTAACTGTTTCCTTAATGCATCCCCCATAGTCTTTAAGTGTACATTTGCAGGGAGAAAATGTCTATGTGGGAGGAAAGAGGCAAGGGCACACCTAGGCTGTGGAGCCATAACCTCTCACAAATGACTCAGCACTCTATTAAACCACAGACCTTCAGAGAATACTCTTGAGTTATTGCTTTAATAAAATGGCAACATGTTGCCTGGCAACCTGAAAGTTTATGTGTTTTTTTCCCCTTTTAACAAAACTGCTCTGTATCAGCTGCTGACCGCTCTCATGGGGTGGAGTAGGAGAAAAACTTAGCTATTCCTTTCTTTTTCTTGTTTTCCAAAATGCTACCTGCATTTTGACAACCCACTTTGCCTCCTCAGTTCTTTTTTTATGTCATGTATCAGACAGATTGGTAAGTGTTGCTCACAAACATGTTTCTAGGGAATCAGTGCTAGAAATGGCATTCTGCTTTTATGTTGGGGTCAGGTATTTTAATTTCTGATCCAGACCTGTGAATTCTTTAAGTGAGCATGGAATTTGAGTGACATCATAGCCATGTAACTTTAACTAAATTTCATCAGAAATATCTACTTATAGCCATTTAAGTAAACCAGGCTTGTTCTCATCTTAGTGTTAATGGTCCTCAACTTCTTTCCAGACACAAAAAGGGGAAAATGTAGTGTTTAGAATAGTACCTTCTTCTCATCATGGTAGGGCCTGGAATTTTACATCGAATTTGCCATACAATTGATAGCATTTCCTTGTTACAATTGCACCGTCATTTTGCCTTCATAGAAAGTTTTATGAAATAATTGAAATTAAGATGCTGAATGATTAGGTTTAGGAGCAAAATCAAGTTGGAATTCATGGAAAGTCTTCAATATACTGAAGATATACATTGTTAGTTGTAATTTATAAGATTACTTGTTTAAGAAAAAATTTTAATTATAAATTCATAACTTCAATAGACAATTTGTTGTCTATCAAGTAAATAAGTAAAAGGTTTTCTGTTGTTTTTTAAGTGCGTTTTTAGGAAATGTATAGGTTCCTGGAAATTATACAAACAATTGAAAATTTTCAAAAATACATCATAATAACAACATTTGCTGCTATGTCAGATTTTCTTCTTCTAGAGGAATTTTCTTCTTCTAGAGATTTTCTTCTTCTGAGGGGGAATAATATGTTATTTTCATTCCAGTTGATTTTCATCAAATATCCTTAAAAATAACATCTTAAGTAATTTCTCCTCAAGACTTACAGAAGTTATTTTGTGTGTTGCCCATTAAGAGATATCCAACATTGTTAGCAACTAAGCTTTGAAAATCGTATGCCAGGAAATGACTAAAATCCTGGTGTCAACTTTGTTTTTAAATCTGTGTCACCTACCTTTTTTCATTATAGTAAAATATTTTGTGGGTGCTTTAAATATCCAACCAACAACCCAGAAATAAATGATATTGTTTGTATTTCGTTTGAAAGTTGGTTTCTTTTAAGAATTTTACAGTAAGAGTATAATACTTCAGGGGAAAAATTTGTCTTTCAATGAAATAGAGGATTTTCAAGCATTCTTGATGAAAAGACCAGAGCTGAAAAGAAAATTTGACTTCCAAACACAAGAATGAAGAGAACCATGAAAAGGTGAACAGCAAAGAGAAGTCATAAGGGACTTACTAAAGTTGAACTGTTTACATTCCTACATGGAAAGACAATATTTGTAACTCTTGAAACATTTCAGTATCTGGGTACTGGGTGGGATTACACACACACACATGCACACACGCACACACACATAGAGACAGAGTGCACAGAGTGAATTGAAGAGGATGGGATCATATCTTAAAAAAAAATGAAATCAAGCAGTGAGAGAGAAAGATATTGGGAGGAGAAAGGGAGAATTGAATGGGGCAAATTATCTCTCATAAAAGAGGCAAGCAAAAGACTCATTAGTGGAGGGATAAAGAGGGGAGGTGAGAGAAAAACATGAAGTCTACTCTCATCACATTCCACTAAAGGAAAGAATAAAATGCCTACTCATCTTGGTATGAAAACCTATCTTACAATACAGGAAAGTGGAGGATAAGGGGATAAGCAGAGTGGGGGGGGATGATAGAAGGGAGGGCATGGGGAGGAGAGTGCAATTTGAGGTCAACACTCATGGGGAGGGATAGGATCAAAAGAGAATAGAAGTAATGGGGGACAGGATAGGATGGAGGGAAATATAGTTAGTCCTATACAACACAACTATTATGGAAGTCATTTGCAAAACTACACAGATTTGGCCTATATTGAATTGCTTGCCTTCCAAAGGGAAGGGGTGGAGAGGGAGGGAGCTAAAGAAGTTGGAACTCAAAGTGTTAGGATCAACTGTAATGTTCTTACCACTAGGAAATAAGAAATACAGGTAAAGGGGTATAGAAAGCTATCTGGCCCTACAGGACAAAAGAGAAGACGGAGACAAGGGCAGAGAGGGATGATAGAAGAGAGAGCAGATTGGTCATAGGGGCAATTAGAATGCTTGGCGTTTGGGGGGGGAGGGGAGAAAAGGGGAAAAATTTGTAACCCAAAATTTTGTGAAAATGAATGTTAAAAGCTAAATAAAAAAAAAAAAAAGAATTTTACAGTAACATCTAATCTTCAAATGTGAAAAGCATTGTTGTTGACTCATGTTAAAATATCGTTTAGTATGTATTTCCCTTCTCGCAGCTTTTAAGGTATCCGTTAAAGTTCTCCTTTTGAAAATTAACCTGACTCTTAATAATGGTTTCTCATGGATCTTACTACTAATATTGGCAGCCGTTCCCTTTGTATAGCAGAGTATTGGTATTAATGATGAAATTGGAAACAAAGCCACAAATAAGGAGAAATTTAAAAAAGAAGGAAATGTTTTTAGATCATTAAACAACATAGGAAAATAATGAAACTGAAAAGAGGAAATCACTTTTTAATCCATGATACAACAGTAAAAATGAACAAAGAATTTCACTCAAAGTGATTGGTAGAACATTTTGTAGCTAGAGTATGTAGAATGTAAACTTCCAGTTAAATAAATTGGTTGTTGGATAAAATTATTTCAGCAAAGACAAAGAATAGAATAGGTTCAAAAATATAATTAAATTCTTTTTTACTTTTAATTTATTCTTCCAGAGTTATGTTCACCCTTTTGGGAGGGCCAGGAAGGGTATATTAGCTTCAAATTTGTTTCTTTTCTGAAGTGAAATGTTGTTGCAATTATGAAAAATAAATTACACATTTCCAGAGGATATCCTCTGAAGAGATGATTTCAAACTAATAGTGTTATTGACCTTTCTTTACCTACAAGAGTATGAAAGGTAAAGACAATCCTAGAACTCTTGACCATGGCATGGGGTCAAGGAATATATGACTTAGTGATGAAAACTAGGTTCAGTTTTCATAGCTTCTTAGTAGCCAGCAGTCGTCCATGTGATGTACTAGAAACAGTGAGAAGTGTAATTGAGGAGGACATGAGACTAGTCCTTTAAAAAAAAAAAACCCTAGCACTTTTTAGTATCTTTTGTTTGCCTTTCAGTTTTATTTCCATATATACATATATGTATTTGTATATACACACACACACAACTTTCCCTACCTAGAGAGCTGTTGCTTATAACAAAGAACCAGAACTAGAAAAAGCAGTTCATGATAGAGTCAGAATGCAGATCAAAGCATACTTTTTTAAAACTTTATTTTTCTTGGGTGTTTTTTGGTCTGTGTTTTCTCTCACAGTGTTTTCTCTCGCAGTGTTTTCTCTCACAGTGTTTTCTCTCACAGTGTGACTAATATGGTAATATATTTTGCGTGACTACACGTGTATAGCTTGTATGCCTTCTCAAGGAGGGCTGGGGATGAGAGGGAGGAAAAGAACTTGGAATTCAATACTTTAAAATAAATGTTATTATTAAAATTTTTAATGTTAATATTTAATTTAATGTAAATTTAATTTAAATTAAATTTTAATTTAATTTAATGTAAATTTTTAATTTAATTTTTAGTTTTAAAAATTATTAAAATTTTGCATGTATTTTTTAAAAACTTCTTCAAAACAAATCTATACATCTAACATATCATATGTAGTGTTTTACCTTCATAGACCCCCCCGCCTCTAAAAAGAAAGTGAGGAGGTATATTTTCTCATCTTTTCTTCAAAACCAAGCTTAGTTATAATTACTGTCATTTATTCACAGTGACAGTTGTCATTGTCATCTCCATTTTTATTGCTGTTGTTTTTCTGGTTCTGCTTCGTTTTGCCTCAGTTGATAAGTCTTCTGATACTTCATATTAATCATTTTTTATGGTGCAGTCATATTCTGTTACCTTCATGTTCCATAGTTATTTAGCCATTGATCAGTTGATTTATTTGTTTCTAAAGTTATTTGGTGTACATATGAGACCTTTATGTCTTGGTCTTCCTTGAGAATGTGTGCTTAACAATTTGGAACTATGCCCAAAAGGCTGCAAACATGTGCATACCCTTTGACCCAGCAATATCACTTCTAGGACTGTATCCCAGAGAGATCATAGAAATGGGAAAGGGTCCCACATGTACAAAAATATTTATAGCAGCTCTCTTTGTGGTGACCAAAAACTGGAAATCAAGGGGATGCCCATCAATTGGGGAATGGTTGAACAAGTTGTAATATATGAATATAATGGAATACTATTGTGCTATAACAAATGATGAATAGGAAGACTTCAGAGAGGCCTGGAAAGACTCATATGAACTGATGCTGAGTGAAAGGAGCAGAACCAGGAGAACTTTGTACACAGCAACAAGCACAGTATGCGAGGAATTCTTCTGGTAGCCCTTCACAGCGTTGCAGGAACCTAAAAAAATTCCCAATGGACTCTTGAGGCAAAATGCCTTCCACATCCAGAGAAAGAACTGTGGAATTGGATCGCAGAATGAAGCAGACCATTTTTTCTTGTGTTATATTTTGTTTTGTTTTGTTTTCATGGTTTCTCCCATTCATTTTAATTGTACTGTGCAGCATGACTAAGGTGAAAATGTATTTAATAAGAAAGTATGTGTAGAATCTATATAAGATTGCACGCCATCTTGGGGAGGAAGGAGGGAAGATAGAGGAGGCAGGGGGGAAAATCTAAGATAGATGGAAGTGGTTATAGAAAACTGAAAACAAATAAATTACTTAATTTAAAAAAAGTATGTGCGCTTAATAATGACATCTTTGGGTCAAAGATATAGGCATTTTAATAACTTGTCATTTTTAAGCATAATTCCAAATTGCTTTCCAGAATGGTCAGACTGTTTTACTGCTCCATCAACTGTACACTAGTATGTAACCCTAACCCTAAATGCCTCTGACTCTGACTCTGTCTCTGTGTGTGTCTCTCTGTCTCTCTCTCTCTCTTTGTGTGTGTGTGTGTGTGTCTCTCTCTCTCTCTCTCTACATATATATATATACACACACACAGATACACATATATGTGTACACAGACACGCATATAACTTCTCCAACATTGACTATTTGTATATTTCATGAGAGACAACTAGATGTGGAGTGGGTAGAGGGCTGAACTTGGAGTGAGGAAGATCTGAGTTCAAATCCATCCTCAGATACGTAGTAACTTAGTATAAAACCTGGGCAAGTAACTTAACCTCTGGTTTCCTCATCTGTAACATGGGTATAATTAATAACTGGAAGGCACAACCCAGGGTTGTTGTGAGGATCAAATAAGATAACATTTGTAAAGTACTTACTTATATAGTAAGCACTATATAAATACTAGCTATTATCTTTGTCATTTTCAGCTTAGTGACTGTGAGATTGAATTTCAGGCTTGATATGCATTAGGTGGGTAGGCGGCATTGTGGATAAAGCATGAGACTTATAGTTACCATATATGAATCCTCCCTCCAACACTTACTGGCTATATGACCCTGAAGAAACCCTCAGTTTTAGTTTCTTCTTATATAAAATGGAGATAATATCACCCTATTTCCTTGGGTTGTTGTGAGGATCAAATGAGATAACATGTAAAACATTTTGCAAGCCTTTAAGTGTTATATAAATGCTAGCTATTATTTTTTTTATCAGTAATTGGATTTAGCTTTCATGTGGTTGTCAAAAGTTTACAATTTTCCTTTTGAGAATTGTTTGTTCATATTCTTTGATGATTTATTGGAGAATGGCTGTCTTCTATATTTGTACGTGTTCCATATGTATCTTCACTATTGGCCCTTTTTCAGAAAAAAATTGATGCAGAGATTTCCCCTGAATTTACAGCTTTCCTTGTTTTAGTTTTATTGATTTAGTTCATGCAAAATTTTTTCAATTTCATGTAACTGAGATTGGGGTCTGTTTTATCTTCTTTGATTGCCTCTAGGCCTTGTTTAATCAAATATTCTTCCCTAGCCATAACTGTGAAAGGTCATTGTAACATGCAATAACAAGTCCTGAATGGATATTTGCCAAGAAAAATAAAGTAAAGAGTCAGCATGTGATTGAAAGAATCATTAAAATAGAGTCTGAAGACTTGTTTGAGGAGGTACATAGAAATAGATTTGAAAACTAAGATGAGGACAGGGTTCTGGGGGGGTGGGGTCCAGGCTGTGGGAAGATTGAAACTGAATAGGTGAGATAGAAAAGATCTTGATTGCATGGCAGTTCCTGGAGAGGGTAGTGTTGGCTAAACTATGGATGCTTGGGTTTCAGAAGGCAGGTGAGTAAGGAGAAGCAAAGAAAACCTTTGGCGATTTCATAACCTTTTATGGGGATGAAATTACTTCTTTTGTTCTCATTCAGTCACTCTTCACTACTGTCATAAGTTGGGAGAAGCAGTTTTGGTGACCGACAACACTTTCTCCCAGAAATGATGATTCACTGCAGGTGTGAAAACACAACCTGATAAGGACCTGTCACTTCCATCTTTCCACCACTTCCCCTCTGTTCTTGGATTTCATTTGGTTAATGAACAAGCTGAGTCATCAGCTATGTCAGTTCTTTTCTCAAATGTGAGCCACTTCAAAGCATCCATATAGAGAGTAAACTAAGGCTTAAGTATTTCAGCAGAGCAGTCATCCACTTTTTATGTGCACATAAATCTTCTCGGTCTTAGGATTCTTGTTAAATTACAGTGATACTTTTCTAAGCTTTTGGCATATGTAGTGATAGAAAGGGAAACTGAGGAGCTGGAAAATAGATTCTGGATTTCCTCACTTTGTGAAGTACATTGAGGGGTCTTGCAGAGTGTCTTGTACGTAGGTGTTCATGTAGAACTAAATGAAGATCTGTTTTGGAAAAAGGATGTGTAAGTTGAATTTTTGTAAGTTTAATCTTTTTAGCTCCATCAGAGAACTTGAAACTTAGAGGAATCCAATGATGAATCATTTTCTCAAGTGAATATCACTTCGTTTTTCTTTTTGGTAAGCTTAATTTTTTCCTGTGTTAAGATTTTTTAAAAGCACTTTATAGGTTACTCCCATAAAAGTTATTGATAATGTGATTCCTCTTTAGTAGTAAGTACCACTTAGTGGCCATCTAACAAAGTTAATTAGGTCATAATTACCTTTCTGATCCATCTTGTTGTAAATAGTTATCTGAATGGTTTGCAATCTCTGAGAATTCTATTAGATTTAAAGAATCTTTTCTATGCCACCCTAATAGTTTACGCAAATAGAACAAAAAGATACTGTAATTTAGTCTTACCCTTGATGAACTTAATGCTCTAGCCATTTTGGGCTATTTTCCAGGATCTGTATGACTTAAAGTGTTTAAATGATCACTTTTAACTAAATTTGTATGGTTAGCACATTAATCTACTTCTCATAAAGTTTAAAGAACGTTAAAATTGTTCAGGTCTTTAATAGCTGTCAGTCTGGTTTGTCAAACCAGTTAAATATTTTAACACAGCCATAATTGAGTTTTGTTGGACTTTGTACCGAGTTGAATATCTTAAAACTCAGATTGTATATCTGTCTATTTCCATGTGCATTTATTTCCAAGTTTCAATATTTTTTTTACCTTCCCCATAAATTGCCATAGCCCTATATATTCTAAACCTTAGTCCTAATTTCACAAATGTCCATTCATCTTCATTATAAAATTATTTGCTCCCTTTTTTTCTCTTTGCCAAAATATTTAATCATTTAGGACTGATTTACAGACTTATTTTGTGTGCGTTTATGGTATTGTGCTTTGGAGAATTTGTTAACTCTGGACTCATCAAGAACGATGGAAAAATACAGTAGACTTTCTTGCTTGTTTAAGCAAAATTACTTAATGCCAAATAGAAGTTTCTCCCTATGAGAAACTACCTCTATGGATGCATATCAGTATTTTCTCTGCAGTCTAGTCTTACATAGTTACCTAATGTGTTGAGCAGTTAAGTTACCTACTCAGAGTTATCCATGTGTCACACGTAGAACTGGAACCAAGTTGCTCCCAGGTTCAAAGCCATCTTTTGGGAATTGCTTAGGACAAACGAATTAATGGAATTTATTGACTTAGTCCATACTGCCTCCTACCAAATAATTGGAATGAAAAGGTAATATAGGTTACTGGTTAATTTATTTTCTGGGAGGGAATGCCTATGACAATGATAACGCAAAATATTGAAATTTTGAATTAATGTGCATGGTATCTCTGTAGAGTGGTGATACATTTAAATGCAGTTTTCTATAACTTCTTGAACCCAGGCAGCACATATAAGAATGAATGTTTAAAAAATAATGTGTGATGACATCAGTTAGAGGAAATAAATTAATAAGTAAACCAAGTTGAATTAATATAATATAATTTATTATAATTATAATATATAATATAATGATATATTATATATTATTACATATAATATATAACAATAATAATATAATTGCTTCAGCAATTATAATTTTAATTTGAAATTAACAGTTTTAAAAATATGGGTGTAGCACATCTGTGTAGATAATTTCCATTTCTGTTGTTACCCTTGTGTAAGATTTTGTTAAATTAGACTCATATACAGAATCTTATTATTTTACTTAATCTCCTTTGAACTGTGGTAACATGTAAGACCTACCTACAGTATTATGAAATGAACTGAGAATATCTTTATTTAACATCCTAATTGGGGTTTATATTCAACCCCTTGATCTTCTGACATTGAAGGCTTTGATGGGTATTTCTCTCAGCTTACCAGGTATAAAATGCCAACACTATTCATTTGCCTGATTTTGTACAATTCATATTGAATCCTAATGTTTACACTTTGGGGCGTGTAACTAAAACTAAGTAACTGTATCCTAAGCTATTCTTCACACTTCGTGGTGTGTTTGGTAACATTTAGAAATAATCTTTCTCCAAATTTGTTTCCTTGCCTCCAAATACCAATTTTGTACAGTAAATATTATAGAAGAAAATTCCCTCTTTGCTCTTTGATACAGATACTGTATCAGCTCTCCTCATCCTCTTTTGTTTGCTACGTTATAAGAATGTGTTTTCTGTTAGTATACTCTTTATAAAATTCTGCTATTGGGAAGAAGTTTGAGTAACCTTTGGAGTTCTTTGGAATGATAATTTACCTGTATTTTTGCTTTGCAATCATTGTTTCCTTGTAAATGTTCCAAACCTGTGAAAAGATTCTGTTTTTCCAATTAGAGTTTTTTTCTCATTGATAGGCAAGTACTGTGTCATATACTGCTACCCTCATATGTCCCCATAGGATTTGCAGTAGTGTGTGAATTATTCAGGCCAAAATAAATAATTTATTGACTTAATAAACTTGGTAATCATTTTTTTAAAAAATCTTTTAATTTAACATGTTTTCTTTTTATTGCATTCACTTTTCTTACATGATTAGGCATTGAAAGATTTTGTTGTATGTTCTTTAACTCTTCATTATGCAATCAACATTTATCAAGTTGGATATTAAATGCTTGATGAAGTCTGTTTTTCCAGGTCAGGGTTTGATTATAATCCATAGGCTTTCAGTGGATTTCATGGCATTTGAAGGAAGCCCAGGTCTTTAAATATGTTTGTCCCAATTACTTACATAAGTTTCACAACTTTTTGTGATATGTAGCATGATACTGTGCTATGTTGCAGTAATCTCTCTCTGTTTGGGTATTTCTGTAATTCTAGAATAATTCTTCACAGTATCTCAGATATACTTATCAGAGTCCATCATTCCCTCCATTGGGACACACTGTAAGTTAAAAAAAGGTCCCCAAAACATTTTTTTTGGTTGGATGTTTCACAGTCCAATTAATATTCCCAGGGCTTCTAGACTTAACTGGTTTTTCCAGTCTTTATTATGCCAATCTTGACATCTTTTCCAGGACAAGTTTTTTTTGTTTTTGTTTTTTGTAGCAATGATTTTGTAGCATTTTTTACTGGTTTTCTCATCATTCTTCAATTATCAAGAAGCTTATACTACATAGTAGAAAAATCAGTCAGTAGGTGGTGCAGTGGATGGAGCATTGGGCCTAGAGTCAGGAAGACTCCTTTTCTTAAATTCAAATCTGCCTTCAGATACTTACTAGCTGTGTGATCCTGGGTAAGTCATTTAATCATGATTGCCTCAGTTTCCTCATCTGTAAAATGACCTGGAGAAGAAAATAGCAAAACAAATGGGGTCATGAAGAGTTGGTTGGACATGACTGAAGAAGAACTCAACAAAAAGAAGAGTAAAGAACCCTTGCAGGCACCAGGTCCTTCTAAAAGCCCTCGCTTGTTTTCTTGAGTATTAATCAGACAGCAGTAGCTGGCCAGCTTTTGATGTTACCTTTCATTTTTCCTCTTGCTTTCAAACTTAGCCTTTGGATGTAATGTCCCTGTCTCGTTGTGGGCTTAAAAGATTCAGCTGCTGCAGTGTCTCTGACAGCCATTCAGTCATGCTCCTTAAGACCTATAACTTATACACATTTCCTTGGAGTGATATCTATTCTCAGAAACCACAGAATTTGGAATACAACCGAGGAGAACAATGAGTTACATATGTAGAGCACTGAAGCCAGGGGATTCTGTTTTGTCTGCTCTGGTCAGCCTATAATCAACAGAAGAATACACAAAATAAAACAGTATTAACATTGTTCTGTGTCCCACATAATTCATATATCACTTTGATAGTGCAGTGTTCCGTACCTTAGAGGGACTCAATAAATGCTTGCTAACTATATGTTTAGATATATTATATTTATATATAAACTAAATATTATTAACTTATGCAAATGTAGATTTCCCCAAGGAATGTTTAGGATGTCCTCTTCTTTCCTTCTTCCACCCTCCTGTGAAGAAATCTACCATCAGTTTTACCTGAAAATATTTTTCAAAGTAGCATTTTAATTCACATTGTCAAATTCTGCTGTTGAATGACTTAGGTATTATGCTATAGAGTGATAAATTGGGTGGCAATGACAGCATTCTGATATTCTCTAATGTTACTTGTAGTTAATTTCCCAACTACTCTTAAAATTTTTAAGTTATTCAGTCTTTGTTCCCTTGTGATCTGTTTTGTAACCAGTTTACCTGTCATCTTATTAAATACAAGTAAAGAAATTTATGAAGATTTACTTACTGTTGGAAAATGAGACTCTATTCCTGAAAATGAATCATCCTTCCTTTTTCCTCCAGTGATATTTTTCATTTAGGTGGTTTTAAAGTTTCTATTTCACAGTATGGTGTTTTTGGCTAAATATTATTAACTTGAAAAGTAATTCTCTGCTGAGTAAATTATGTTTCACTTTTATTAGCAAAAACTTCCCCACTAAAACAAAGTATTTTAATTCAGGTATTTAATTGTTTTAATACATTTATGACAAAAGCTTAATTTGGTAATAAATTAATTACTGCATAATGTTACAAATCTAATTATTATCAGTTATCCTATCAGAAAAAAAGAATACAGTGAAAACCTGAAAAATACATTGTTTTATCAACATATTTATTGAAGAGTTATATTCACCATTGGGCTAACTAGTAGCTGGTAATGAATTCTTTGATCATTGAAAACCCTTAAAATAAAGAAAAATATAAAAACTGTAGCCTCAGTCCTTGTGTAGTCCCTTTCTGGGTAAGCAGCAATAGTTTTAAATAGGTAGAAAAGGAGGAAGAATTTGTTGAAGATCACAGTGTTTAGACCATGTATAAACATTAACTTAACTGTTGATTCTCTAAAGTTTAGATCCTTGTCTAGTGAGCAGTGAGTGGACATGCTCTTGTAATTATCAAGAAGCTTTAACTGCCTGCTGTATGTTAATTACTATTAGTGCTGTAAGCTAGGGATACAGATGGGAATGGGAAAGTCCACTTTTACCAGATCGTAGAATAATGAAGAAATGTGAGCATGAGCCAGATTGTGAAAGGCTTTAAATACCTAACAGAGAAAATTGTATTTTATCCTCCAGGCAGAATGGAGCCACTCAACCTTCTTGAACAAGAGAATAATAGTTAGACTTGGGCTTTAGTATCACTTTTTGTTGGCTTTGCGAAGAGGAGGGAGCTCAGTTAGGAGGCTGTTGCAGTAATCTGAGAAGTGACGAAGGCTTGAATTAGGGTAACAGCCAAGAGAACAGAGAAACAAACGTGAGAGGATGTAGGGAGGTAGAGTTGACATGACTTGGCAATTGATTGGTTCTGGCGTCTGATTAATAGTGAAGTGTCTAGGGTGACTTTGAGTTATGAAACTGGATAACTGGGTGGATAAAGATGCCCTTGACAATAATAGGGGATTTTTGAGGAGTAATAGGTTTGTGGGGGAAGATACAAAGTTCTGTTTTGGCCATACTGAGTTTGAGATACCAGTGGGACACACATTATCCAATAGGTGATTAATGATATGGAACTAGATCTAGAGAGAATAGGGCTAGACATGTAGATTTACATAAAGATGGTAGCTGAACGTGTGACTGAAAACATCACAGAAAGATAAGTCTTATATCAATATTAACATTCTTATTACTAATAAAAGTGGAGGTCAGAAGGAAGTTAAAGCTAAATGAAATGATGTCACACTGGTTCTTTCTAAAGGCAGATAAAGGCACCAGAAAAACCATTTCATGGGACTCTTCATCTCAGACTGAATTCAATACTTTTAATACGTGTAAATCACTAGTTTTGTACATGAACTGTTGGGTTCCTGAAAGGGGCAAAAAAATAACTTTTGGAAAAAAAACTGATAAAAATCAGAAAGACTCAGATAAAATGTTAAGATAAAACAGATTGTCCCAAAGACCAATTAAAGAACCACCCCCTCTGCTGATCACATGGCTTTGAAGATACAACAATGCCTGAGGTAATGATAGCTGTGGGGCATTGTGGTCCATCAGTTTATTTACATGGAGTTTATAGATGGGGAAAAATTGACTTCGTAATTTTGTAACATCAGAGTTTATCTGTGGCAGAAAACATAGCTTTTTCTCCACCCTACTCCTAGCAGCACCCAGAGTGCTTTAAAACATAATTTCTTTTCTTATTTAGCAGACTACAATGTCATTATTCAGACATGCAAGAGAATGTATAGAATTAATAAGCAAATCTCATGAAATAAGATCAGAAAATTGTAACTCTTATGATAGTCTTATAAACACTTCTTTCTCTTACTATACCTGTATATCTGATATGTGCATAAATATATCTCATGTCTGCTTATCTAAATATATGCATGTTATATTTTTGAATTAGGTACATAATGAAAGAAGTGGTTAAATGTTATTTCTGCACAAGGCATAAATTTAGGAGTTTATTCTCTCAAGATTGTTTTTTGTTTAACTATTATCTACATGTATAAATTTCTTTAATTGATAATATAACCTTACTGATTTGCTATTCCCTATATTTTACATGAGTTGACAAAAAAATTTTTTTGTCTTTGTATGGTTGAGTGATCTAAAAGAAATGTGAAACGATATGTCTGTTTAATCTAGTAATGGTTGAAGGGAGGGGAAATGGTAGTCAGTATTTTTTTAAATATAAGGGATGTTTATAGTGACTATTATTATTTTTCTTGAGTCTTTGCTCTACTATACATCCCAAGAATCTACCATCATTTCTATTTTGGGTGACATTTTAAGAAACTATTACTCTATCACAACCTGTCATCTTCACACACAATTATATGTTATGTGAGAGAAACATTGCCAAGTCTTCACCAAATGAATTAGATGCTTTTCAAAGTAGGTTCTTCTTTAAGGAACTTGAGCATCTACCATCAAATGCTGACCATCTGCCTGTATATTGCCACAGAGTTGAGAGCTGAAAATGACAGTGTAGTAAAGTAGCACTGGCCCTAACTGGGTGGAGTTAAATGCCATTTTAGGAGCCTTCAAAGCAGATGCTGCTCTCTGCCATATTTCTGGCTGAAGAAATTGACTTTACCATCATTGTTAATTAAAGGCAGCCCTTATTGAGGGTGGGGCTTGCATTGGGAAATTGGAAAGGGGAGACTCTTGCATATGTAGACCCTGATACTGTAAAACACCAACTAGATTATTAAGCTAACAATTCACTCTAGTGTTTCTTATAAGTAAAAAAAAGTGCATAGACTCTCAAACTTATATTTTTTGTGTTCACATGGGTTCACATGTAAAAGAACTCCCTTGAAAATGTATACATCAAAATTAGGTAAGGTCAGTCATCTGCTTAGAATATTTCAATCATTCCATATTGCCTTTTTGTTGGTTTATATTCCCTTTCCTGATATTCAAGGTCCTTCACAATCTTACTTTTTTAGCTTTATCTTATGCCTTTCTCTTTAGTCTGTGCTGTAGCTAAACTGAAGTGCTCTCATATATTACTGGTACTTTCTCACATCCTCATGTATATCTTGAACATCTCTCTCCCTTCCACTTCTGCTATTTCTTACCTATCTTTTTTAAAGCTCATTTAAAATGCCAGTACCTCCTTGATCTCCTAAATCAAGAATAAATTTCCATTTATGTATCTTAAATAACATGTTTAGGGCTCTTCTCACAAAATTTAATGTATTATTTTGTACTATAATTATTTGTTTCTGTGTCATGTCCTCCTGCTAAACTCCATTCTATATGTAAGCAGTAACCATTTCTTAATCTAAACTTTTTCTCCCCTCACCTGATGCTCTACACAAAATTGGTGAACAGAAAATATTTGTTGAATTTGGATTTGAATTATTTTACTTGCTGTCAGTAGATGGTTAGAGTTGCATGTGACCTGAAGTTTTTCCCTTAGTGGGTAAGCCACTTATACCACTTACATAATTTCATTAGAAATTGAAAATGATGCTAGATATTGATAAGTTTCCTGAGATTATGGAAGTAATGGTGTGGAAAAGTTTTTGTTGCTGTGGAAGTTTCATAAGTCATTAAATCTGTTTCAGAGGTCTGTAGACTGAAAGGTAAAATGTTCCTAGTTTAGCGAGGAAAGCTTGATAAAATCCCCATTCCAGCAGTACTATTATCATTTATAAGATTTTATTTGTGTGTCAGTAAAGATCACTGTCATGAGATAGTGTCTTTTTAAGCTAAGGCCCAATTTATGCTATTCATGTTGAAAGTGGACTATGAAGTACCTCTTAGATTTTTAAGACAAGTAACACTGAAATATTTTTTAAATGAGAAATTTAACTCGTAAAAATGAAATTGTCTTAGAAAAAATGATAAATGCAAATAGAAGACATGGACACTTAGTGAGAGAAATAGCATTGACTTTTGTAATATATAGGGAAAAGTCTCTAGCGATCATTAATATACCATGTTTCCAAACTGTTTTTGAGAAGTATAACCAGAAAATAGCCTTGAATCATTTCATCAACTGATTTGTAAAAGGTTAGAATGTGACTGAGCCATCTGTAGTACACTCTTTTAAACAGTCAGGCTGGAAACAGGGGAGGACATCAGTTGACAGCCAATTTATTTTGCTGATTCATCCATTAGAGTGATGGCAATGGGCCAAAGCTTGGCTTGCAGATTAAAAGCTGTGAGCTGCAAAGCTGCTGGGACTTGAAGGAATGTTGGTAAATTGTTGCTGTGCAAAGGCCAGAAATGAAAGTATGCTGTTCATTCCTTCCCTTCCATCTCACCTTTTCTTTTTAAATGATTCTAGTACTCCATATGTTGAGATAAATCTCTTCTCTGTAGAGAAGCAGTTGTTTGTTATGTGCAGTCCAAATAGTCAAGAGGTAAATTATTGGGAATAATATTATTTATTAAGATATCAAGTTGGCTCATTAATGAGCCTATTATTATCTTTACGTAAAATATTGACTCAAACCTGCTTTATTTCCTCTGTAACCAAAATTAATCTTGAGAAAAAGATTATTGCAATCGTTTTCAGACACACTTGCAAAGTAAACCTGCTGAGTGAAGTAATGAGACTTAAAGAAAAAATTCAGGAAAGTTTCTTTTGCCAAGAAGCAATGTGGAAGGCATAATGATTATAGAATCAGTGGTTTCTCATCACCTTGAGAAAATAAACCCTTTCACAACACAAATCATGCTTACAGGGAATTTACTTTAAATATATTTTAGTGTAGATTATATATTTGAAACCATAGTTAGTTGGAAAAAGGAAAACTAATAGCATTCACTGGAGAATAAATTTTTTAAGAGAGAGACAAGATCTGTGTGATATCAGTAATTTCCCTTTCAGTTTTGGTCTACTGAGATAAAGTATATCAAATGACTGTCTCTTAAATGTTTTATCTCCTTTCCAATGAAGCTGGCAGGTTCTGGCACACTTTTTAATAATTGACTGTCCTGTTGGAAATTTCAATGTACAGAAACTTTTAAGATTCTGAGATTTTACTTTAGAGTGTGTTCTGAATACATTTGATAAGTACAGATAACTTTGCTAATTTGAACAAGTTGGTGAAAGTATGAGGCATAAGACTTTTTAAGAGAAAGTTAACTATCATTTTTATCATAATTAATTACTCATATTTGGCATAGGGCACATAGACTGAACTCCTGAACCAATGCTATGTTTCAGAATTTCAGTGTTCCCTCAACCCTACCCTACACGAACACCTTCAAAGCTTCAGGTAGACCTGAGCCACCTAGATGAAAATTTTTTTTAAAAATCAGGTGTTTTTTTAAAAATTCTTATCTACATGTATAAATTTCTATTATTTGTATAAATAAATGGAACATCTCCTTCATACACCTGCTCTTCTAACAGTCTCTAGTATGGCAGCAGGCAGCTGCTTTGAAAGCTCTGAATGAAGATAAATACTTACCATCCCCTTGATAATTCCTCCTGCTCCTCTTTCTGTAGTGTTTTTTTGAATTGCCCGGACACCAAGACTGCCTTGGAAGAAGGAAAGGCTTTTATTCTCCCACCTAAACATTTTTAGTTACTGGTACTGGGCTGGAAGAGAAGCAGAAACATGCAGGAGGGTAGTAGTTAAGCAGTACCCATCTGTCAGATCTTTTATTCCTTTTCTCTGATAGTTTTGTAGCCCCATAATGTCCAGAGACCACATAGAGGAGGAAGTGGCAGCACAGTATGTGGTTTATGTTTTGGAGTTGAAAGTGACACAAAGTCAACATAGGGAAGCCAGAGCATAACTATAGCCCTTTATGTCCAGGTGCTGATGGGTGGGGTAGGGATGAGAACTAGCAGGTCTGAAGAGTAAAGAGAGAAATGTGTAAGAAAGAGAGGACTTAGCTGATTATTATAAATCTTTAATATACCAAGTCTATGATAATTATGTTTTATTGTATTTGACCTGAGGAGGGAATCAAACATTTATTCAGGGCCTGCCATGTGCCAGACATTGTACTAAGTGCTTTTAAAAAATATGATCTCATTTGATCCTCAAAATAACCTTGAGAGGTAGGAGCTATTATTATCCCCATTTTATAGTTGGGGAAACTGAGGCAGACAGATTCAGGTGACTTGCTCATGGTCACATAGCCAGGGAACATCTGAAGGCAGATGTGAGTCCAGGTCTTCCTGGTTCAAAGACTTGCACTCTAGCTGTTGTGCCACTTTGCAGAGGCTGTGTTAGCTTTTACTACTAAGGTTTTATACTTTTCAAACTAATAACATTTTCTGTGTTTTATGTATATTAGAAGAAGAAAGAGATATTATTTCTGGTATAAATTCAATTTTTATGTAAAGACTTTTTTTTTTGTAGCTGTCAATACCAGCAAGTATGCGGAAAGTTATCGAATCCAGACTTATGCTGAGTATGTTGAAAAGAAACATATGGATAAACAGAACAAGAGAAAATGGACAGAAAATAGTTGGAAGGAGGTTGAAAGAAAGCGGTTAAAAACTCAGTGCACATCATATAGCCCACAGAGTCGGTACTACTGTGTTAACAGGTAAGAAATGTTTGGTAGTAAACTCTTAGTAAATATGATGTAAATTGAATTTATTAAATTAGTATTGGATAGAAGAGGTAAAAATGACCTTTGTGTCAGTTTTTCTTCTTGTTCCTCATAGAATTCTAGATGCAAGCACTGACTTTTGAGGAAAAATTTGTTTTCCCACTTAGCTAGATCATGAAAACAGTACTCCCAAGGCTTCAAACCTCCAGCAGAGTTCCAAAGCTACTTGTGAACAAATAGTATTACTACTACCTAATGAATATCTGAAGTATTCATATTATAGACAGTTTTAGTGAAATCCTAAACTATTTTTACATTTCTCACCAGTCATACAGATAAATTGTGTACACTTCAGTATGAAAATCCAGTTCTTTTTTTTATTATGTTCTGAGCATGTAGAACAATGAAGCACTAAAATAATCTGTAAGCTCATCAGAATCTTCTGCCCCGCTTGTTGCCATATGACTGTGCCTAAAAGAACAGTGTTGGGCTAGCCTGAAGGCAAAAACAGTTGGTTTAAACTTTGGTTTAGAAGGTAGGGACTAGAATTTGGCACATGTTATTGTTTTATATCTCCTCCTTCCGTATCCTGAATTGCTTCTTAGAGTTGGAAACAAGATACTGGATTGGGGATTTTCTTCTACAGCTTTGGTAGGAAATGTATCAATCTGAATTTGTTCCCGGACTCCTCATGCTAGACATAGTAAAGGTGTTTAAAATTAGACTTGAATTAATCATAAAAGAGTATAGTCTACCTCTCACAGAGTAAAGAGAGTTTTTTTCATGTTCTTTGTGCTCTTTGTGTTTATCTGTTAATCACTTTCTTTGAGAGTTTAATAAAAAATAAAAGATCATATGCTGAAGTCCATTAGTGTGAGACTATATTACTGTAATATGACTAGATGTTACACTAACTATGGAATGAAAGATTGGAGAGAAAACTTAAAAGTTTAAGCAGTTGTGATTTAGAAAGTCACTCAATTTTCCCTGGCTGTGTGGTTGGCAAGCTGATAGCTGCAAATGTGACTTGCTTTAAATTACCTTTAGAGAATTGGCTTTGAGATCTAGCTAAAGCCACTCATGCCATCTTAGCCTTTGCTCTTAGCATCTAGAATTGCTAATACAGATAGATTTCTGTCACTTCTCTTGTTTGTATCTATATTGTTGGTAGCTTGTATCTTCTTTCAGTAATAGAATCAATGTCCAAAATTGCATAAGGATTTGTACTTGACAACTGGAAAAAAATGTAGGGCTTATGCTTTAGGGAAACTGGCCTGGAAGTGAATTTGTCTGGATAGGAAAAAACGAGAATTGGTCCAAAAATGCCCTGAAATCCAAACTCAAATAAATAATGTATATATAAAATATTTTCTGTAGAATTGAATGTAGATAAACTAATGGAATTAGGTATATTTTATAATTATAGGAAATAATTTTCCAAAGTCAATTTGACATTTATACAAATGCTTATCCAACACTATGGAGTATTTGGTATTTGATTTAGTTTGGCTACCCATAAACACTTCCTTGGTGTAGTTTCTTGTTTCTAGCCTTTCTTACCTTCCTTCTTGTAATCCTGAAGTTGTAAAACTTCCTAGAAAATTGAAAAGCGCCTGGGTATTACTAATCATGACACATTTGCTAAATTATATATCAAATTTATTTGCTTTGGACTAGTAGTTTTCTAAAGTAGCTGTGTGATTTGCAGTTGGATATGGATAAAGTCCAATTACAAAGTTCTGCAAAACAAAGTTATTTCCAAGTCTTATAGAAGAAAAATAACGCTTTATTGAACTGGTTACAGTAAATAGTCCTATGAAATATGTACTTTCTTTGATCCCCATATACTTGAAGTCACTGTTTAAAAAAAAATCTTTTTATTTGCTGTTTGCATATTTGTTCAGTCATCAGGCTTCAGTTTCCTCAACCCTATAATAAAGGAGTTGGACCAAGATACTTTGTAGCTCTAAAATTATGAATCAAATTGAAATTATTTTTTGACTCTTCTCAACATTTATCATCTTAGCACTTCAGTCAATAAAAAAAGAAGCCCACCTGAACTCCCAGACCACTGAGAAAAACTATAACTCAGGAACCCAGAAAGTGAATACACACCCACTCATATACACACAGTTTTGTGTTCTGATTTGAAACAAGCCCTTTACTTATTAATTTGCTGGGGAGACAGTATAGTGTGATGGAAAGAGCACTGGATTTAGAATTAGTGGACCTAGGGTTGAGTCCTGGATCCTGGACCATTTACTTTGCTTCAGAGCTTCAGTTTTTTTCTTCTGTAAATTAGGATAAAAATACTTGTACTGTCTCTTTCCACTGGATTTTTGTGAGAACATAGGCTGGGAGTTGATTTTTAACACATTCTATTCAGTTTTATCAGATTCTTTTAAAATACATATTCCATGGAGGTTTGTAAAAAGAACTTTACATTATAATAATGTTTGCATGTGCATGTGCGTGCGTAAGGAACAAATCCTACACAGACTTACGTGAAATTTCCCAATGAGAAGGCCAGGCAGTTGTATCAAAATAGATTTGGAGAAGCTGGCTTTAAAAATTGGAATTGGATTACACACACACACACACACACACACACACGCATCATGCACGCATGTACATGTAAATCTAATTGAGAATGTGATATTCAAGTTTATTTAAAATCTTAAATTTATTGATGACATTCTTTCTGTTCAGTCATTAATATACTTACTGAGAAGCATCTGTGGTGCTTTTTAATTTGGTAGCCTTCCTGTTCATGCCAGTTTTCTTTCCAATTACACATTCCTTCTACCCAAATTAGCATGATCTGTAGTATCTTTTGATAAACATAACTTTTATAAGCTGCTTGCCTTCAGTTTTCCCTGCGCTATGCTTAATAATTCATTTTATTTTCCTTGAGATTGGGAGTGATTTTGTCTTATGTATCGTGGGATGTAACTTTATTTGAGATCCCTTAACATAATTTCATTTACCGTTGTCTATAGAGATAAGCAACTATTCTTTTTTTTTTTTTCCTTTCTTCATGTTTATGGGCTTAGCAACATTTATCACCTACTTAGTCTTATTTTTCCCTCCCTTCTAAATTTTGGAAGGAAGTAATCTTTACTCTCTCTTTCCTTTCTCAATCCCCATCCCTCTTTCCCCAAGCACCTTCCATCTTCATTTCTACTTCCTAGCTTTCCTGACATCCTTCAAGTGTCAGCTAAAGCCCTACCTTCTTTTTTTGATCCACCTTACTACTTTCCCTCTGTTGATTATCTCCAGATTGTCCTTATGTTTCCTATTTGTACATAATTGTTTGCATATTGTCTTCCCAACTAGACTGTAAGCTTCTTGAGAGCAGGGGTTGTCGTTTGCCTTTTTTTATATCCCCAGTGCTTAGAACAGTATCTCGTGCATAGTAGGAGCTTAGAAAAGCACTCGTGCTGGTGAACTTGCAGGTATGTGCTCCTCCACCCACCACCACCTTCCAGAGCTCCTTAGGAACATCTTGGGAGTGGCTATAGTGGGAATCAGTGAATTATATACTTAACCGAACACATATTTGCCTCAAAGAGGGATTGATATGTGCTGATTTTGCTCTTGTATGCTTCTTTCTTAGCTGTGTTAGATGTTTACAAAATGGGAAGCTGAGAAAGTCAGAAGATCTGATTCCTTTTAAGCTATCTATTCATACTTCCAACAAGCACATTAAGCACTTATTGTCTACCAGGTGCTCTGGTAGTTGCTTGGTATGCAAAGACAAAAATAAGAATAGACACTTCCCTTAAGAAACTTATATTCTGTGAGAAGAAGCACTATGTACACTTGTAAGGAGATATGTAATACATGCAAAATAAATACAAATAATTTCAGTGGGGAGGCAACTGGGGAATCAAGGAAAGGCCTTATGTAGGAGGTGGCGTTAGAGTGAAGAATACTAGGGATTCTGAGAGGTGCAGTTTTGATGCAGGACATTCCAGGCATGGGCACAGCCAATTGCAAAGGTGTGGATTGCTAAGATTTAGGGATATAAAGAAAGGCAAAAACAGCCTTTATCCTCAAGGAGCTTATATTCTAATAGGGATGAAACATGTAAATAAATATGTACACACAGAAACACCAATTAAGAGCTTTCATAATAGTCCAGATGGGAAGAGATGAAGCCCAGAACTAGTGTGGTGGCTCTGTGAGTGGAAAGAGGGAGTCAAATATGAAAGCTGTGAAAGCATTGATGATGTCTTGCCTTGTCTTAACTCCAGGCAGCCACTCCCAATTCCTTCAAGATTCTTGAGCATCTTGCTTACCTTCCTCTGAACAGAAAAATTGGAGCTAGTGAAGGAAGAGTTCAAGGCAAGAAATGTAGATTTGGGAGTATCCACACTATAGTTCGTAATGGAAGTTGTAATTCTGAATAAGCCATCTAAGGGGAAAAGTATAGTGGTTGGGCTAAATAAAGGCTGTCTGTGATTTTGGTAAGTCATTCAGTCTCTCCAAAATTTCCAAGAAAATTCTGAGTCACACACTAATTTTCTTTCTGCTTCTCTTTCTCCCATCTTGAGCAACTTCTCTAATACTTTAAATCTTCCATAGGTTATCTAATATGAACTTCCATTCTGACTTTCAGTTTAATAAGCCAGTAAAATGTTTCCACATCAATCAATCAGTCAACGTTAAGTACCTCCTATATGCCAGGCACTGTACTGAAAAGAGGCAAAACATTGTCTATGCCCTCAAAGAGCTCACAATCTAATGGGGGAGAGAGACAGCATGCAAATAAATATATACAAAGGAAACTACATAATAGGATAAATAGAAAATGGCAAAGAGAAGACACTGGGGAAAGGCTTACTGTAAAAGATGGGATTTTAGTTGGGACCTAAAGGAAGTTGGAGTGCAGGAGAGAGCATGTCAGGCGTGGGAGACAGATAGAGAAATGTCCAGAGCCAGAGAGATGGAGTATAATGCTGGCAGAAGAGCCCAGAGGCTAGTGTCACTGCATCAGAGAGTACATGGTGGGGAGTAAGGTATAAGACTGGAAGGAGAAAGCTAGGTTATAAAAGGCTTTGGATGCCAAACAGAACATTCTTATATTTGATCTTAGAGGCCACAGGGAGCTGCTGGAGTTTATTGAGTAGAGAGAGAGGGTGAAATGATCAGATCTGTGCTTTAGGAAAATCACTTTAGTGACTGAATGCAGGATAGATTGGAGTGCAGAGATACTTGAGGCAGGCAGATCCATCAGAAGGTTTTTATAATAGTCCAGGTATGAGGTGATGAGGGCCTACACTAGAGTGGTGGCAGTCTCAGAAGAGAAAAGAGGACATATTAAGAGATTTTACCTCATTGGAGATAATATTCTGGAGGGAACCACCAGAGTTTATTTGGGGGGAAGAGATGTCATGCTTAGAAAATCACTCCAGAAGCTGAGTGGAAGATGGGTTGGAGTGGGAAGAGACTTCAGGCAGAGAATCCAACCACCAGGCTATTGCAATATTCCAGGCATGAAGTGATGAGGACCTGCACCAGTGTGGCAGCTGTAAGTAGAGAGAAAGGGACATAGACAAAAGATGTTGTGAAGGTAGAAACGACAATACTTAGCAACAAATTGGATGTGTAGACTAAATATGAGAGGGGAATCAAGAGTGATAGCAAGATTGTGAGCCTAGGTGACTGAGAATGATGGTACCCTTGATCTTATTAGGGATGTTGAGAAGAAGGCGGCTTCAGTGGGAAATGGATTGTGTTGTAGACACACTAAATTTGAGATGGCTGCAGGATACCCAGTTTGAGATATCTGAAAGGCAATTATTGATATGAAGCTGGATCTGAGGAAGAAGGAACTCAGAAAGGAGAGCCTCTAGGAGAAGAGGGTGATCAAATTTCAAGGGCTGCAGAAAGGGGAAGGATGAGATTGAAAAGGGCATTGGATTTGGGATTTAAGAGATCATGGATAACTTTGGAGAAAGCAATTTCAGTTGAATGATGAGGACTTGGAAGCCAAATTGCATAGAGTTTAGAATTTAGTGAGAGTTAAAGAAAGTAGAGACAATGAACATAGATGACTTTATCAAGGAGTTTAACTGAGAATGGGAGAAGAGATAGAAGGCAGTAACAAACAGACATGCTCAAATCAAGTGAGGGTTTTTTAAGGATGGGAGAGGCATAGGCATATTTATAGTTAGAAAGCAGCCACTAGATATGAAGAGATTGAAAATAAGTGATAGAGTGCAGATGAAAAAAGGGACTGCATCCTGGGGAAGATCAGATGGGATTGGAAGAATATGTATAATAATTTACTTTGGCAAAAGGAAAGGCTATCTTTTTATGTAATATGGGGGGAGGATATATGTGCATTGAGGACATATGTAAGATGAGGAAAGAAGAGGGAACTTTTGGCAAATGGACCCAAGTTTTTTCAGTGAATTATAAGGTGAGGCCCTAAACTTAAGAGAATGGAGAAAGGGATAGCCAGGGAGGCTTGAGGAGGAATGAAAATTACATTGCTGAGCTGAAGCAATATACCACATGTAAGTACCTACAAAATACATACAATGTGATTTCTGGAGGAGGGCCTAACAGTAATAGTGACTTTGGTGAGGAACTAATGTAGAGAGCAGGATAGTGTAAAAGGATTGCTTCTCTGCAGTGACCAAACACAGCTGAGATTATGAAAAATAAATTTGTGTGGATCCAGTCAGTGTGGTTCCAGTCAGCAGTAGATAGTGGGAGTAATCCAAGATTGGAGTTTGACAAGTTATGTTCAGGGGGCCAAGGTACTTGTGTAGAGGATAGTGTCAAGCTGAACTTATTCAGCAAAGAATTAAGAATGTAGCCAATGCAATGATGATTGCCTTGGGAAGAACTAAGGCAGGGAGGAATTCAGGTCATAAGAAAGATGAAGAATGGGATTTAGATGTCATAAGGCAGAGAAAAAAAAGAAAGAATGATAAAAGATTATAGTCAGTAAAGATTAGTTGTGACTACTCAGTACCTAACTAAGGATTTAACTGTAGCCATTTTTTTAGATGATGGCAGCTCAGGTGCTTGTCCTTATATTCAATATTATTTTGCTTCAATTAATTTGTACAACTAATCCACTGAGCAAGCACTTGTTGTCCTTATGCTGTTATGAAAATGGAAAAATATGCTCAGGAATTGAAAAAGACAACTCATATGACCTCTAATATCTGATCCTCAATTTAGAACCTCAATTCTTTCCCTAAAAAGAAAGTGACAAAAGGAGTTAACAAGAATCATTTTTTAAATGATATACATTCATACAAATGATATACATTCATATAAAGATTTGCATGTCATTTTAGTGAAAATCAGTTTTATTTCCTCATGTGGCAGAACATGTTTATCCTAAGCAGAAAAAGTGCTAAAAATACAGATTCCAGTTGGGTGTCTGTCACCTTGAATATAGACATCGTGGATGCTAATTAAAGGTAAAGGTACTTACTTATATTTTTTTAATTAAAAATTGTTGTAGTAAGAATCAAGGAGGGATGTAGACACTCCTATAGACCTTTCGAATGATCCAGGTTCTCCTGAAACATTAACAGTAGAGACATGAGATCCATTTAGATTTCTGTGAATGTTTAAATATGATCTTTAAGCTGTTGGTGACCATCTTAATAAAATGTACCTGAATGGATAAATTAGAGTATTTAAATTCTGACCCAAAAGACCAACCTGATATTTAAAATCTCATGAATTCTAATAGAAAAAAGTGTTATACAGTTGCCACATATTAGTTCATGTTTCATATACAGTGTCCCAAAAGTCTAACTGCATTTTAAATCCGTTGATAGTTTAAAACTGCACTAAAGATTGAGACATACTTTTTTTCATATTATTTTTTTGGGGGGGGCAACATGGCTAATATGGAAATATGTTTTGCATAGCTTCACATGTATAATGAGTATCATATTGCTTTCTCAATGGGTAGGGGCGAGATTCTATGGAGGAAGAGAATTTGGAACTCAAAAATTTATTTTTGTTTGAAATTTCAGAATGCACATGATAATTTTGAAGTTTAGAGCCCCTTTCAAGTTGGGTGTGAATATGATACATATGTGAACACAATATATTTATTTATGTCTGTATATACAGTGCCAAACAATGGATAGAAACCTGGCCTTAGATACAGAGTATCTTCAATTTAAGTCGTGATTCTGAAATATAGTGCCTCTGTGACTTTTAACAAGCCACTTAAACCTCTCAGTGTCCTAGGCAACACTTTATAAATTATCCAAGAGTTTTCAGTCTACATTGGTAGAGGGAGTTTCCTCACTGGGAGCTCTCTACATGAAAGAAGTCACAGATCTGGAGTAAAAATGTATCTCCCTCAAATATATATATCTTAACTATAATAAATGGTGATGTGAAGGAAATGTGTTACAGTGACTATACTCCTAATGCATCAGGGTCTCTTTTGCCTTACCCCCTTAATGGAAAGGAAAGCCCCAGGTCCCTAGGGACCAACATGTTGATTATGAATCAGCAGTTAATTAAAAAGCAAATGTGGGGGGACAGAGCCAAGGTAGTGGATAGGACAGGCCTGCAAAAGCTCCTCCCCCATAGTCTATAAAATACCTATAAAAATTCTAGAGCAGCAGAAGCCATAAAACAACAGAGTGAAAGAGATTTCCAGCCCAAGGCAACCTGGAAGACCAACAGGAAAGGTCTATTGCACTGGGCATGGAGCACAGCCCAAAGAGCCCAGCCCAGCCATGGCCAGCATTGGCAGAGACTGTCAGGGACAGGACCTGAGCAGGCTAGGGCGCAGAATCCCAGGCAATAGCTGTAGTTCCCAGATCCCCTCAACCCACAAACGCCAAAGACAACTTCAAAGGTCAGTGAGAAAGCTTTTTCACTTGAGGGAGAAGGGAGCAGGGTCTTCCCCTAGCTCTGGCCCCAGGCACAGCAACAGCATACAGTTTTGGAGTCCTTGGCCTACAGACCCTGGGGGAATTGAGCCGCTGATCTGGGTTTCAGCTCTGAGTGGCGGTCCTGGGGTGAGTAAGAGTGCTAACGTGGTGGAGGCTCTGGAGAGGGAATCCTGCTTACAGACCACACCACAGTGCAGGCAAGGAGAGGAAGAAACTCCTCTCCCTTGATTGTGCCACCTTGGAGGAACTGAGAACTTACAGGTCCCTAGAGTATACCCTCCTCTTGACAAAGGACTCAAAAGCCAAGTAACTGGCTGGAAAAATGCCCAAAAAAGGGGGGAAAATAAGATTGTAAAAGGTTACTTTCTTGGTGAACAGGTATTTTCTTCCATCCTTTCTGATGAGGAAGAACAATGCATACCATTAGAGGAAGACACAAATGTCAAGGCTTCTGCATCCAAAACCTCCAAAATAAATAAACAGTGGTCTCAGGCCATGGAAGAGCTCAAAAAGGATTTTGAAAATCAAGTAAGAGAGGTGGAGGAAAAATTGGGAAGAGAAATGAGAGCAATGCAATCAAATCATGAAAAGTGAGTCAGTAGCGTGCTAAAGGAGACCCAAAAAAGTGCTGAGGAAAATAACACTCTTAAAAATAGACTAATTCTAATGGCAAGAGAGGTCCAAAAAACCAGTGAGGAGAAGAATACTGTAAAAAGCAGAATTAGCCAAATGGGAAAGGAGGTTCAAAAGCTCACTGGAGAAAATAGTTCTTTAAAAATTAGAATGGAACAGATGGAGGCTAATGACTTTATCAGAAACCACGAAATCACAAAACAAAACCAAAAGGAAGAAAAAATGGAAGATAATGTGAAATATCTCATTGGAAAAACAACTGACCTGGAAAATAGATCCAGGAGAGACAATTTAAAAATTATGGGACTACCTGAAAGCCATGATCAAAAAAAGAGCCTAGACATCATCTTTCATGAAATTATCAAGGAAAAGTGCCCTGAGATTCTAGAACCAGAGGGCAAAATAAGCATTCAAGGAGAAAATATTGCAAGCAGCTAGAAAGAAACAATTCAAATATTGTGGGAATACAATCAGGATAACACAGGATCTAGCAGCTTCTACATTAAGGGATCGAAGGGTGTGGAATATGATATTCCAGAAGTCAAAGAAACTAGGACTAAAACCAAGAATCACCTACCCAGCAGAACTGAGTATAATACTTCAGGGGGAAAATGGTCATTCAATGAATTAGAGGACTTTCAAGCATGCTTGATGAAAAGACCAGAGCTAAATAGAAAATTTGACTTTCAAACAAAAGAATCAAGACAAGTATGAGAAGGTAAACAGGAAAGAGAAATCATAAAGGACTTTCTAAGTTGAACTGTTTACATTCCTACATGGAAAGATCATATTTGTAACTCTTGAGACTTTCCTCAGTATTTGGGTAAGTGGAGGGGTTATATACACATATATGTAGACAGAGGGCACAGGGTGAGTTGAATGGGAAGGGATGCTATCTAAAAAAGTAAAATTAAGGGGTGAGAGAGGAATATATTGTGAGGAGAAAGGGAGAAATGGAATGGGGCAAACTATCTCTCATAAAGAAGGCAAGAAAAAGCTTTTTCAATGGAGGGGAAAAAAGGAGGAGGTGAGAGGGAAAAAGTGAAGCTTACTCTCATCACATTTGGCTCAAGGAGGGAATAACATACACACTGAATTTGGTATGAAAATCTCTTACACTACAAGAAAGTAGGAGAGAAGGGGAAAATTGGGGAGGATCATAGAAGGGAGGGCAAATGGAAGGAGGGAGTAATTAGAAGTAAACACTTTTGGGGAGGGACAAGGTCAAAAGGGAGAATAGAAGCAATGGGGTGCAGGATAGAATGAAGGGAAACATAGTAAGTCTTACACAACATGACTCTTATGGAAGTCTTTGCAAAGCTACACAGATATGGCCTATATTGAATTGTTTGCTTTCTTAGGGTGGTGGGGGAGAGGAAGCGAAAAAAGTTGGAACTCAAAGTTTTAGGAATGCATGTTGGGAATTGTTCTTACATGCAACTGGGAAATAAGAAATACAGGTAATGGGATATATAAATCTATCTTACCCTACAAGAAAGGCAGCTAGGTGGTGCAGCGGATAAAACCAGTGCAGGAGTCAGGAGGACCTGAGTTCAAATCTCACCCCTGACACTTGACACTCACTAGTTGTGTGACCTTGGGCAAGTAACTTAACCCCAATTGCCCCATCCTGGGTCATCTCTAGTCGTTCTGATGGATATCTGGTCACTGGATTCAGGTGGCTCTGGAGGCGAAGTGAGGCTGGTGACCTGCACAGCCCTCCCTCACTCAAAACAAAGTCAAGTGCAAGTCATGTCATCATTTTATCTGAAGGCATGGTCTTTTTTGGCATCGAAGGATGAACACACACCCTACGAGAAAAGGAAAAAGATGAGGATAAGGGAAGGAAAAGGTGTGATAGAAGGGAGGGCAGATGGGAGGAAGGTGTAATCAAAATGCATGGTTTTGGGGGGTGGGGGAGAGGGGAGAGATGGAGAGAAAATTTGGAACTCAAAATTTTGTGGAAGTGAATGTTGAAAGCTAAAAATAAATAAACTTAAAAAGCAAATGTGGAACTGGTAGATATTAATAGGAGTTTGACATATAAAAGCTAGAAAGTAATCATTCTGTTTGTTCATCATTGGTCAGAATCTTAATAATGTACAATAATCATACCTACATTTTAAAATGAATGTAGAGAAACCGAAGTAGGTCCAAAGAAAACCAACTTGATTAAAAGAAAGGGAAATAGAATCTGTGAGAAGAATTTGTTTAGCTTGTAGCAAAAGAGGCAAAAAATCACCTTCAAGCACTATGAGCAGTGCTTTACATCTTCACGGAAGACTGGGCAAGAGGAAACAGGTTTCAAATGCATAAGTGTAGTATTTGCTTAGATATAAGAAAGGACTTAAAAAAAAAACTATTAAGAGTCGTCAGACACGAGGACCAAGTGTTTTAAAGAACTTATCGAATCTCTGTCCCTGCCCTTGAAGATAGGAAATTTATCCATCTATCATTGTTCAAGGCCCAGGACTGATGTAAATAACTCTTAGGAGCCATGTGTTTTAATGAACTTCTAAAAGGGTACAGAAAGATTTTTAAGTCTTTAGTCTTGTAAAAGCTTACTAAGCTGTAAAATTTCACAAGTCCTTCCCACTATTACTGGAGATATGAATGCATATGGGAAACATGAATAAATGCAGAGCTGATCTGTAGCCTGTGCTTTCAATTTTTATGATTAATTTTGTTTACCTATAGCCTGATTTCTTTTAGATCCAATCTAATTGTTTTAAGGTCTTAATCTCTTGAGCCCTGCTAATTTGTGTGGCTCTGTTACTTACTATCCTTAGGGTTCCTGTTTTCTAGAAGATATAAATCCTATTAACAAATTGGTTTCTCCACTGTTACTTATGTAATTTTTAAGATGTTTCAATATGTAAAGTAATTTGCATCATAATCCATTTTCTTCTGGTAATTTTACTAATCTTCTTTCCAAAAATATAATATTTGCGTCAGATATGCCTGTTTTGACCAGAAGCATAGTTTTTGTAAATGTTCACAAGTACAGTGGTTTTATTTTACAGTGGTAAAGATTTTTATACTGAAGAAAAAGGAGTAATAGTTTGCTTCTGGGATCTAGGTATTCCCTAAGAAGGTACAGGATTTTGAAATTGAAAGAAATTAATGTTTATGTACCTTGTATTTCTATGATTTTTTTACATTTACATTGTACTTTCATTGAATTTATTACATTGCTTGTTCGTTACAATAGTAATTTATGATAGATAAGGTAAGTGCTTTTATCCCACTTCAACAGTGGCAGCAGCTAAAACTGAGAGAAATTGTGAGCTGCTCAAAGTCACACAGCTAATCACTAGAAAAGTTGTGGAACTCATTACCTTTCCCCTCCAAACTCCTCTCTCTTCCAGACCTTCCCTATTTCTGCCAAAGGCATTGCTATCTTTCATCCTCCCAAGTTTATAACCTTGACCGTTATCTTTGACTCCTCCATGTCCCTTCATTCCTCATATCGAGGCAGTTGCCAGATTTTGCTGTTTTTACTTCCATAACCTCCCTTCACTACTCATACAACTACTACCTTAGTTCCAACACTCATTGCCTCTCACCTCCATTATTATAACAACCTCCTAATTGATCTCCCTACCACAAGTTCCTCATCACTCTAGTCTACCCTCCACATTTCTTTAAGTGCAGAGCTTATTATGTGACTCCCCTACTCAATTAACTCCAGTGATTGCTTGTTGCCCGTATAATGAATATAAACCCCCCTGTTTAGCTTTCAAAGCCTTTCACAGTCTGGCCCAAATCTGTCTTTCTAGCCTCATTATATGTGGCCTTCTCTCTGTTCCTCCCACATACTCCATCTCCCATCATTGAGGCTTTTCTCTTACTGTCCCCAATGATTGGAATGTATGTCCTTATAGAATCTCTCTCTCTTTCACAGTAACAGCTTAGGCACCACCTTTCCTGATCTCACAAACTGCGAGTGCCCTCCTTCCTAAACTACATTTTATTTAAATACTTTGTTTGTTTGCATTTTTTCAACCTACACACACACACACACACACACCTGTTCACACACACCTGTTCACACACACACACACACACACACACACACACCTGTTGCCAAGGCTTGTCCATTCTGCCTTTGCAACATCTCTTCAATATGCTCCTTTCTCTGATATAATCTAACCACCCTCCCTTACCTTTCCAGTCTTCTTATACCTTATTCCCAACCATGTACTCTTTGATCCAGTGACCCCAGCTTCCTGCCTGTTGCTTGCACATAACACTTCATCTCTTGGGCAGGTATTTTCTCTTGCTCTTTCCCGTGCCTGAAATGCTCTCCCTCCTCATCTCCACCTTCTGGCTTCCCTAGCTTCCTTGAAGTCCCAACTAAAATTTCATCTTCTACACGAAGCCATTCTTAACCCTCCTAATTCTGGAGCCTTCCCTCTCAGTTTACTTGTTGTCTCCCCATTAGATTGTGAGCTCCTTAAGGGAAGGACTGTGCTTAGCATGCAGCAAGCCCTTAATAAATGACTTTTAAACTTCTCTTGATATTTATTCTGTATATGTTTAATATATGTCCTTGTTCCTTCCTTTAGAATGTGTGCTTCTTGCAGGGAGGGATGGCTTCATTTATATAGTGACTGGCATGTAAGAGACCCTTCATAAATGCTTCTTGATTGAATGATTACCAGTTTTTGCGAAACAAATTTTTTTCTTTCAAAGGTCTGTGCAAATATGACTCAGTTAACAGTAAGAGACTTTTTTTGCTTCTTTCCTATGGACAGGGGTAATCAAGATTTTAGTGATAAATTTTGCATATGCTATAACTAACCACCCATCCTCCTCCTGTCCAGTTGACTTGCAACCCTTTACCCCCATCACAGCTAAACAGTGAAAGGAAGAGATCAAAAACTGTGCTGTAAGTAATAGATTTTCCAAAGAGCCAATAAATATGCAACACAAACCAGAACCTGATTAGTTTAAAATGCATTTTATTTGTACATTTATCAACAAATGGAATTATTAACAATAGAAGTTGGTCTTCCCAGAATATAATAAAAACTAAAAATTATTATTAAAGGTATAAATCTTTTTATACAGAGATTTTGTATGACTTCTGAAAAGGTCAGCTCTTTCTCCCTGCCACCAATGATTGTATGAAAGAATAGGATTTGATTTTCAGAATCACAATCTTAGATGGAGGAAGGATGAGCTCTTGGCTGGTCATGGAGTATATTATTACAGTATCTGGAGAGAAAGTACTTTGCTTAGCTGTGGATTGGCCAGTCTGACCAAGAGGGCTGTATCTGTAGAGGAGAGTGGGAGGTAAAATGTCCACATGCTTCAGTGCATCTGTGATCTTCTTGATGTGGTTATTCCCTTTAGTGATGCAGGTCCCGGCCTAAGTTGTATCTGCCATCTCTTGCACCTCCATTGGCTTGCCTCAGGTTTCACCCGACATGTTGGTAGATTTTCTTATGTTTCCTTGACATTTGAAGGATGCCAGTAGAATACATGAACTACCTCCCAGTTGTTCTTCACATTCTTGTCATCAAATGGGTTGTGATAATCTCATTTTCTTTTCAAACCACGTATTTCTTTGGTGACCTCTTTTATGCAACTTCTCCTGCACAATTCCACGTTTGTACTCTTACAACCTGCTGTGATCACTGGGACTCTCCATTTCCCTTTGCATGATCCTCAGCTTTCAGTTTTTAGAGCCTTCAGCATTCCACCTTTACATATCACCAGAATAATTTTGGTTTCAAAAGTGGGTCTCTTAGGGAAAAGTGAGGAGTTACTAAAATAACTGTAGTTATTTAACTAGGCATCTGATGGCATAGAGGACAGAGTGCCAGGCCTAGAGTCAAGAAGACACAGGTTTCAGTTTGGCACTTCCTGGTCATGTGATCATGTGCAAGTCACTGAACCTCTGTCTGCCTCAGTTCCTTCAGCTGTAAATGAGGGCTAATAACAATGCCTACCTCTCAGGGTTGTTGTGAAGATCAAATGAGATAATACGTGTTAAAAGGGCCTGGTATGGAGTAGGCATTGTGTAAATACTTATTCCCTTCTCCCCTTCCCCTTCTCAAAGGCACTCGAACCTGCTCTCTTCTTGTTCAATTCTGAGCCAAATTTATCATCAATTTACAGTGTCTGGCCAAGATATCCAGCTATGATGAGCCATCCTTTTCGCAGCAGATATGTCCTCCATTGCTGTCATTCTTTTATTTTTTAAAAATGTGTGATATGCCGGATATCCTCTATAATGTATGGACATTCACAAAAAAGAGACATCTGCGAAATAACTCTCCTCCAGATTTTAATAAATAAGAGAAACGTATCTCCAGGTATTCCTGTTTACAGATACCCATATATGGTAGAGCCTTTCAGGTATGACAAAAAAATCAACAGTGGAGGGAGGAACCTATTAACACCCAAGAGAAAATAACTGAGAAGAGGATAGTAACAATATTGTGACCTCAGATGTTTATAATGCACAGTTTGGATCATAGCCATAGTAACATACGTGACCTCAGAATTTCCATTCAAGATATCATTAGCTGTCGTTCAGACTTGCTAAGGTGAGACTGATGGCTAGAAAATGGCAATTAAAGATTATACTGTGTTCAAAAAACTAAATCTTATAGGGGCAACAGAGTTGTACTGTATATCAAAAAATTATATTCCCACGTTGAAATCCATGAACTTGAGAGAAGTGTGGCAGGAAGCATTTGCATGAAGGCAAAAGAAGAAAGAAATAGAAGTTCTATCTTTGTGGAAAAATAATCTGTGTCAGGCTTGGCAAACTATTGCACAGGAACCAGAGCTGGCCTACTGCCCGTTTTGTATGGTCTATGAAATAAAAATGGTTTTTACATTTTAAAATACCATTCTTAGCTTTCCTATGCAGAAACAGGCAACAGATTGGATTTGGCCCCTGGGCTGTAGTTTGCTGACTTCTGGTATAGACTACTCAGTTGCAAAGTTGAAATAGTTTCTGATATAGATCACATAACCAGAAGAGAAGAGATTCATTGGGAATGGGCAACTGAATTAGGGGATGGGGTGCTTAAAGAGGAGGGGAATAAGTATTTACGTAGTACCTACTGTGTGCCAGACTTTGTGCTAAGTGATGTGCAACTTTATCTCATTTCAGCTGTTACTAAACCCATTTTACAGAGGAAACTGAGGCAAACAAGTTAAGTGACTTGCCCAGGTCTCACACATCTAGCAAGTGTCTGAACTTACTCCAGGCACAGTGTTCTAGCTGCTGTTTTCTGGATATCTGGTAGAAGTCTTATCTGCAAAAATCAAATCTTCTAATAGATTATTGACTAATAGTGGTATCTCTCACCAGAAGGTAGAGAAAGTAGAGGGGGGCTATTGTGATAAACTCCATTCTGATCAACTAGGATAAAAACAAGTTAGTGAAGTGGGTTTAACAGGAACTATAGAAGGAAATGGCCATATCACCTTAAAATTTGCAGTGACCAAGGAGGAGAATAATAGGCATAGTTGTACATGAGCGCTGGACTTTAGGGAAGCAGATTTCACAACATTCATAGTAAACACGGGTATGATTTCATGGCCTGAGACTGTAAACAAGATGACTTAAGACTTTATTAAAAATGAAATTCTTATACTTCATCTTTACTGATCCCAGTGAAAAAAAGGAGGAAAGTAGGGAAATATCAGTTATTTTAAATGATCCATGCGGCTTTACAGGAAACTTAAATATTCAGATTAAAAAAGGACACGAAATGGACTCAGGGCTGTAACCAAAGAATACAAAAGTGGCACAGATGAAAGGCTAGAGACCAAAATGAACTGAGAAACCTGAGAAAAATATCTAAAGGTCTAAGGTGTGTGTGTGTGTGCACGTGTGTGTATGTGCATGCATGCACATATAAACATATGAACAGGAAAAACTATGAGGAAGAACTAGGTGCACTGTTCATAGACTGTGGTAGTCATGTGTGATAGAGAAAATGCTATTTGGTGGGTGATTACAGACATTTTTTTTTACATTTTAAATTTTTTTTCTTAATTTAAACACCAAAAAATTAATTTAAAAATACAGATAATATTTTGTCATCCTATAGTCTTTGAGTAATAACATTTTTATCAAAATGCCTTCTCAGTCCTGATAATTAAGAAAATATTCATTAATCTTTTTGAAATTTAAGATAAAGCCATCGTTTTCTGATTTTTAAAATTTGCTATGGCACCTGATAAGCAGATAAAGTTTTATTTTAAGCTCTACTTATGCAACCAATTTTGTGTGGGGAAAGATCAACTGTGCAAAAGTTAATAAGAATAGAATTGCAGTAGAATCTTAAAAAAAATTTTTTTAATTTTCTTAAAAAGAAAACTCTGCCTGGTTTACTTAAAACCCTGAATATTTTCTTTATTTCAGAAATTTTTATTAATAAGCTTTTGTTTTTATATCCCTTACATTTCCCAGTATTTTGCTCTCTCTCTTACCTCTCTGAGATCCAGCCTTTATAACAAAGTCTAAAAAGAGGGGGAGAAAGCTTAATAAAACTAAATCAACACCTAGAAAGTCTGACATGCTATGTAGTGCTCAATACTTATAGTCCCTCACCTTGCAAAGAAACAGGTAGATGTCTTCTCCTGTCTGTTCTGAGAGACTTAGGAGCTTGGTCAGTATAAGTTCACAGCATTCAGTTTTGAGTGTTTCGTTGTTGTTGTCTCTCCATTTACATCCAGCATCACTTTGAGTGAGGTAATGCCCATTCAATGAACAGGCCTCTTTAAGGAATGAGTCAAGGGATGGCCCCTTTAATTCAGTTCACTCTGAAGCTCCTGGATTGGACCACAACAGGTCCCTGCCCAAGGTCCACTTAATGGCTACATTTTGGGCCTTCCTGTCTTAGAGTGAATATCAAGTTACTGTTTCTCTTTGGAACAGCAACCCTGAGGGTCTTCCCCTCCCAGCCTGATTTTTTTTTATTTTTTCTAATTTAAAGGGCCATCTTTTGACTCATTTCTTAAAGAGGCCTATTCATTCTAAACTAAACTCAAGAGGGCATTACCTCACTCAAAGTGACTGCCTGGAAAGGTCTTAGTCCAAAAGGGCCAGGGTCTCCCATAGCATCTTGGGCCATCTCTAGTCATCCTGATGAATATCTGGCCACTGGACCCAGATGGCTCTGGAGGAGAAGTGAGGTTGGTGACCTGCACAGCCCTCCCTCACTCAAATCAAAGTCAACTGCAAGTCATGTCATCATTTCCTTGATGTCATGGTCCTCTGCGAAAAAGTACAAACACAACCATTTATGTAGTCATAAATTGTGTATTTTGTATTCCTTGCTTTGTTTGCTTTATTTGGGGTCATTTCATATAAGTTTCCCCCAGAGTATCTCTGTAATTATCATTTCTGTTGTTTCTTATAGTGCAGTAATATTCACTAAAGTTCACGTAGATAGATGGTGCAGTGGGTAGAGTGCTAGGCTGGGAATTAGGAAGAGGAGTTCAAATCCAACTTCTTCACTTAACTTACTTGCTTTTTGACCCTAGATAAGTCACCCGACCTTTGTTTCTTCTTCTGTAAAATGGCAATAATAATAGTGTCCACCTTTTAGGGTTGTTGTGAGGACCAAATGAGATAATAATTGTAAAGCACTTGTCACGGTTGGCCTGACACATAGTAAGAACTATATAAATGTTAGCTATATATGTGTCACAATTTGTTTTACTATTCATCATTCAAATGGGCATGGAATTAAAACCTGGATATTTTGGTTGGAATTAAGGGTTTTTTTCTCTTCTCTCTAATCATTCCTTAGATAGCATCATGGGCAAGACTACGTAAAGGGTGCATTAATATTAATAACAAAAAAGAAAGAAAAAACGGCATTAAAATATTTTTAAAATACACAGCAAGGAGCAGAAGGAAATTCACAAAGGGCCACAGACAAAAGAGCATTATTGTAGCTACCATGTTAAATTTAATATATACACAAACAAGCTATATGTGGTAGACATTAACAGTGTCATATATAAACTTATTCTTTTCTTTGTATAAGGAAACATTCATGTTTGTTGATCGTTACCAAGTCCATAATAACAAAAAAGATAGGGGGTTTTTTTTGTTTGTTTGTTTGTTTTAAGAAAGAATATCATAGATGTTGGAAATAAGCATAGTCATTTGTGCTACTTTGTCAGCAATATCTACATTTCCATGAACAATTCTAGTACTCAAAACCTTGGGACTTGACGTTGAAAACATATTGCTTGATAAAGTATTGCCTGTAGAGTATATTTTAAATTATAGAATTGCTAAATAAAAATACCATTTGATATTTGTATACCACTTTTAACTTTTCTGAATGTTTTTGTACCTCTTCATTTCAAATTAGTATGTTTTAGAAATAAATATATTTATAGCATTAATTAATTTCTTCTGCATCGTAATAGTATTAGTCATACATAAAACAATTCAAATTAAATCAAGTTAGTATTATCTGCCTCTAAACAAAGTATCATATTGGATAGTTCAGTAACTCTTTTTCATATGTTATCAGGGTTATTGACTTTTCTTGTTACAGTGAGTTCAAAACTCAGCGCTGATGTAAAAGACATATAGACCTCACCCATGTCATTCTTGTATGATATAGAATTTTCTTAAATGTTTAGTGATTTGTATGAAATCTCATTGATGCTACAGGTGAGTGATATCAGACTCAAATAGAAATGAGAATCACTAAATCATACGTGAGCATCTCTATGGGCTTAGAAAACCACATATTAACATCATCTATATTTGATTGTATTTTTATTTAATTTGTTAACTATATCCGAATTACATTTTAATTTGATTAAGTCCACACCCAAGTATTATGTGGGCTGTGAGTTTGACACCTCTGCTGTAGATAAAATCTGATTAACAGTCTTTAGACTTAATGCAACATTGTCATAGTCTGTTACTCCCAACTCCTGTTTGCTTGAGAGTCAGCATGTTAGGATAGAAAGAGCCCTAGACTTGGAATCTTGCCTCTAAAGACAAGACACACTAGTTGTGCTACCTTAGATAAGTCACTTAATCTTTCTGAGAATCATTTTCAAAATCTGTAGAATGAGCATATTACCACCAATGCATCATACTTCATAGAATGGTTGTAAGGATCAAATGCAATTCTTATGTAAAAAGCGCTTTGTAAACCCATCCAAAGGCCAGCTTTTGCTGTTGTGTTTGTCTCTTTTCATAAGGGCAGAGAACATGTCTTATTTATCTTGATGTCTCTCCCAGCTTTTTTAACACAATGCATTGCTTGTACGTTTCTACTATACCATTGTTAAACAAATAAAAAATGAGTGACTGAAGGATGTTATAGATGTATGCTACTGGCTTTAAACCTTGCTTTGGTATTGAGCATGTTGTTGTTTTGCTAACGGAAACTCTTACTATCTTACTTTCTAAGGTTTCTTTTTATTCATTTAAACATCTCTGCCATAGAGGACAAGTTTCTACATTACTTATATCACTAAAGCAAAGTCTGCTCTTGAAAGGAAAACTGAACTTTCTTTCCATGGTGTTCACTGTTACACGAGGGCAAAATAAATTAAAAGCTGTTGGGTGTTTTCAATGCTTCATTCATAAAGGACATTCTAATAAAACATTTACATTGCTTTGCTTAGTAAATACTTCTTTCAAAGATAATGTGTATGTGAACTTTGAACCTTGGATCTTGAGCCTTGGAATCCAAATTAATGACTTCTTAGGCACATATTTTTAAAAAATAAAGTTTTATTGATATCATTTGCTTTTATATCACATACATTTCCCACTATGTCTCTCCCCTCACTCAGTCCCAAAAGTCATCCTTTGTAATAAAGAAGAAAAAAAGTTCAACAAAATTACCCGACATATTCATAGTCCCCCACCTCTATAAAGAAAAAGCTATCTTCTCATATCTCTTGTTTGGGACGCTCCTTGGTTATTACAATTTTGCAGTATTCAGTTTCTGTTGTTTTATTGAATTCTTTCCATTTACATCATAGTTGGAGCAAGGTGGCCACACATTATAGTACTTCATACTTCTCTTATGGGACTTCACTCCAGCCTGTTTTTACATTGGCAGGTCTAGGTTCTCAGAGAAAGATCATCACTTCACAGTTAAACTCAAACTTTATTAGAGTGAGAAAATATACTCTAAAACAGAGCAGGGCCCGTTTTTAGTGCCTCTTTTTAAACACATAGTAGGTATTTAATAATAATATTGATTGAATAAAAGGAGTGCTTTTTTTGTAACTGAATAAAAATATTGCAATGGAAACTCATCTTTGGTACTACTATAACAGTCAGAATGACAGATTTCTCATCTTGCTCCCACATGGTTGTAAATTTCTTCCTCTTTTTATATTTGGAAAGCTTTTTGTTCCATGTAGTTTGGAGATTACAGGTGTTCTGTATGTTAACATCACTTAATATTATTCTTAAATTTTTACAGATTTTTGTTACGTCTGGGCAGTTGTTAGCAACAGTTCTGTAATATTACTTTAGTTCCAATACCGTTTATTTGTTGAATTCTCCAAGATACTTTGGAGATTTATTGGTAGTACAGGAATCTGTCATCTTTTTGTCTATCGAGACCAGCAAGCTTTTGATGTTTTTCTAGTTATCTGCTCAGTGCTTAAATTTTTGCAATCTGCAGCTTGCACCATTTCATTGCATAATTTGCTTCATTCAATAAATTTGGGCTTCCTAAGAATAACCTTTCTCTAATTTTAAACAGCATTGATCTAATCCTGAATCATTACTGCAAACAAACTCCTCTGTTTTGGTAAACAAAGCATTACAATTCAACTATTTTTAACACTTAATGACAGATGCTGATTAAGTTTATATGATACTGGCTACAGAGTGCCTTATGATTTCACTTTTTCTTTGGCCATTTCATAGGCTCCCTCATCTGTATGTATAAATTGCTTTTAGTTACATTCAACAAGTTCACTGGCATATTCCTTTTGTCACTTGTATTTGTAAAGTGAAATTTGTTTCAAAATTATTTGTCAGTTTTTAACTTGTGTTTTTTTTTCGTGCTCTTAGCAAATTTATCCATCTTCTTTCTCCTTTTGGACAGAGAGGACTCTTTCCATCGTTGACTTGATAAACCCTGTGGTATAGGTTTTTGATTGGGCATTTTAAGATCATTTGTCATCCATTTTGCAATACCTCGCTTTGCCTGGTATTATGTATAAGTTGTTCTAAATGTCTTTTTCTCATTAAATTTTGACTTCAGGATGCTAGTCACTCTCTTAACAAACTCAGCCTTAGTTTTCTCCTTAATTCTCTGTGTATCTTACCTGAGGAATCAGACTAAGGTTATTCATAAGTAACACATCTATACATTGATTCATTTCAACTTCTTGATTTCTACTCAGAACTTTCAGTTTCTGTTCTTCCTTGGTGTGCATTGAGGATTTTATACTTTCCAAGTACAAACAACTTTTTGATATTGTTGGAGAAAATGTTCACAAGATGGATTGGCTGTTTGATGGTTTTTTTAGGTCAGCTGTATTGCTTGATGTCAACCATGTGTTTCAATTCCTTCTTTTTTCCTTTTTTTTTGGTTTTTTCCCAATGTATGTAAAAATAGTTTTAAACATTTGTTCTTTAAAAGTTTGAGTTACGAATTCTCTCCTTCCCTATCCTTCCCAGAGACAACAAGCAATTTGATATAGGTTATATATGTGCAGTCATGCAAAATGTATTTCCATATTAGCCATGTTATAAAAGAAGACATAGGTCCCAGCCCAAAAGAAGTGACAAATAGTGTGCTTTGATCTGCATTCAGACACCATCAGTTCTGTGTCTGGAAGTAGATAGCATTTTTTACCCTGAGTCTTAGCCAGGTCACGCCCAGCTGATTATCATTTGATGCTCTCTTGGCTCTGCATCAGTTCATGTAAGTCTTCCTAGGTTTTTCCAAAGTCGTCCTGCTCTCCATACTTACAGCACATTACCCTCAACGCTATTGTGTTCCGTTACAGTCGTGCACCACAGCTTAGTCATTCCTCATACAGTTCCTTCTTTGACTTACCTCTCTTCAGAAGTGATGATAATGGGTTTAAGGTGGAACAGAATTCTAGCAGACTTAAACTGTTTTCAATGCAAAAGGCCACATTTTATATCAGTTTTTCTTGACGTTGTGTTGATGGAGTTTTTTAGTAGAGGATAGCTTTCCATGTTGATATCAGACACTCGTTTGTCCTCAGTATTCTTGGATCTGATTTACATATTTTCAGCACAGGACTAAATAGTAAGTGCAGAACTGAATGGAAGGTTTTGTGGTAATAAGCAAAAGTGGAATGATTCTGATAGTATTTTGGGATGGCTTGTTCAGCAATCACCAGATTAATGAGGAGTTATTCTTTATACCTGTGTATCTGTCTATATGTTGTTCCTCAGTCAACATATTTTTCTTGTAAATATTTATAGAAATTTCGGTAGAATAACTTGCGAATGCTTTGTGTAAAATAGATACGTAATTGGACAGCATTTTAATGGGTTGCTAATATTCTCAATCTTTTAGAAATAAATATGTAGTTTCTTTTCTTAAGAAAGATAGGATCAGATTTGCCCCAAGGGGTAGCTGGTAAACTGCTTTGCTAAGGATTTATGCACCTCTGTGAAGGTTTGAGCCAATAATTATAGTCCTTATCTGGACATGTTACTGTATCGTTTGGCAGAGATGTTTGCATTTCTCTCCAACCTTGACATAATCCTTTCTGTCATTCGTTATATTAATGGTACATAAATCTTCTGTTGTGTGTTTGATCCAACTTGAGTTTTCTTTGTTTTGGATTTCTTTTGACCGTAGAAATGACCAGAAATTTTTCATATCTACCTTTAGGGATCTCCTCGTTCTTCTTCTCCTTTTCCTCCTCCTCCTCCTTGTTCTTTTTCTTCTTCTTCTTCTCCTTCTCCTCCTTCTCCTTCTTCCCCTTCTTCCTCCTCCTCTTCCTCTCTAGTGTAGTTTTTAATTGACATTGAATTATTTCTTTGTGCTGCTTTGATATGTCATATTGCCTTAACCGTTTGTATTTCAATTATTTGTAAAGGATATCAAGAATTTTTGTTATGCTTTTGTTTTCCAGATTTCATTGTGCAGATTTCTTCTTTGTTGTCTTTAATTGGGTGATAGAGTGTTCAACTTTTCTGCCTCATGTGCTGGCTAGATATTGATGTAATTAATCTTCCAGTGTTTCTTCCATTAATTCTAAAGTAGTTTTCTTACGCCTTTCCTTCTATGGTGATATTCCATACCTGTCCTGGGGCATTTTCTTAAACAAGTTACCTTTCTGTCTGTGGTTCTTAAATGTCAACACGGCCTGTTGTGTGCAGGGTCTGCAAATTTTTTTTATCCTTTTTGTCAAATATTGTCGGAGAACATATTTGTTTACGATGGTTATAGTGAGTCAGTCAGTAAATATTACTGTTTTGGTAGTTAGTCTGCTGGTTGTGTGCATGCTGTTGCTCTCATAAAGGACTTTTCAAAATTTCCATCTAAGAATGTTCGTCACTCCAGACTCATTCAGTGTATCAATGTTATTTTTGCCATCTGTTTCATTATTAGGTAGTACTTTTTCAATGCCTTCAGATTCTTCAGCTTTTCCCTCTTCTGATTTAAGTAACTCCTCAATTTCCACTCTTATTTCATCTAATTTGGGCTTAGGAATGAAGTTATTTCTTACGATTGCCTGCATAATCTGCAGTACGTTGTTGTGTAACTTGGAGCTGAGGATATCGTTGACAAAAAGCAGTACGAAGCCCTTGCCAGTGCCTGGTAAGAACTGTTTCCAATTTTCTTGTGATGTAGTGCTGACGCATAATAAAAACATTCATATCTTCAGTCCATTTCATGCGTACTCCTGGTTTGCCTGCTTAGTGGTCAACCCCTCTTGCACAGAAGCATTTCCAGCAGATGTAATATTGGTGCTTTTGGTGTTCTGATGTATGAGACCATAACAAGAAAGTGTGCCACTAACTGAGGATAATTTGAAGTAGGGACAGCCTGCTAGCCCATCTCTTTCCCAGATTCCTAGCAGCAGTTACATCACACTGGCCAGGATGCTAACCCATTCAGTGGGGGCAATGCTGGGGGGGAGGGGGAGCCCAGGGTGGGGGAGAAAGAGAACTTGATCTTGCATGCCTCAGGGCACAGAATTCCACTGTACATCAGCCTGTCTAGCATTCCCCTACTTGGCTGTTCCTTCCCACCAACCCTTATACTCATAACATGGATGATGAGCTGAGCTTGGGGGAAGTGAGCTGAGACGATTGTTGTTACCATCAACACCACTGGTAGCAGGATTATCCCTAAAGGTGGTTAAATCCTCACAGTGGTTGAATATTTGGAGCTTTGGGTGGGGAGTCGAGACAGACCTTTGGTTTCATCAGAAGAGTGAAATTCCCTCCAAAAGTACAAACCGTCAGCTACTTTGTGACTTACAGTCTTAGACAGTTGCCTGAGGATGCGAAGAAGTTAAGTAACTTTCCAAGTTCCATAGTCATGTTTTAGAGGCAGTACTTGAACCCACATCTTCCAGGCTCATAAGACTAGTCTTTTTTCCAGTGCACCACATTAAATACCACTGGAAAATAAAGAAGGTGTTTTAAGAAGTGTTAACAAGAGTTAATTATTCTACCAACTCACCAATTTGCCTGTATAATTCTTCCATTCCTTTAGCAACAAGGAGTAAATTCTGCAGGTAAATACGGTGCATGCTGTACTTTAAATAAACATACAGAAGCTATCACTGTTTTTTAGAAGTTCATAACATTCAGAGTGCGCTCAGTCTGAAAAGTCATCATTTAGGAGGTTTCGCTATAGTTGCATTGTTCTGCCTTTGAATATTACAAATTGAACATCAAGGATAATGTCAGATACATTACACATAGAAACAATAATCTCTTGCACCTTACTCCATTCACCATCATTACCTTAAAAAAAATGCAGCATCGTGCACATCCTGTTAAACATAGCAGGAATTACTCCTTGCAAATAACATATTATTGGATTCTGGTTTCTAATCGATTTTGCTCTCTACTTCCCATTTTATGGGTGAATTCACCCCATTCATATTCACAGTTATGATTGCAATATATTTCCATCCATCCTATTCTCTTCTGTTTATCCTTCTCTCTTTTTTTTTTTTTTGTTGTGTCCTGCTTTCCATGTTTGTTTTGTTTCTGACTACTACGTCCTTTAATCTGCCCTCCCTCTTATTACACTCCCCGCTTTCTTTTAGCCCCTTCTCCTCCTACTTCCCTGACGGGTAAGAGGGATTTCTATACTCAGTTGAGAGCATGCTTGCATATGTGCATGTATGCATTGTGTGTATGTGTATTCTTCTTTCTTTGATTCAGTTCATATAAGAATGAAGTTCAAGTGTTGCCCGCTCCCCTGTTTTTCCCTCCATTATAAAAACTCTTCCTTGTATGCCTTAGGAATCACTCCTTAAAGTACTATATCTCACTCCCATTGCAAGTTTTTAAAAAATGTTCCAAGCTGCTTGTAAAGGCCTCAGTCATTACATTCAATGCTTCTGACCAAAAACTGCCTTTTAAATATCACTTGGGGGGGAAAAAGTCATTTTCCTATTATTACCAAGGGAGGAAAGTATTTTAGGAACTTGAAAGTATGGTTTTTCTATCAGCAAACCTATTTTTCTAGGGGAGAGGAGAAAATTAATGGTGCACTTTATCCTTCCAGAATTTAATCAGTCTATCATCAGTTGTTAGCAGTAATATAATGTCATAATTCTCAGTTTCCTTAGTACTTAGCAAAGTACTCAGCAACTCAGCAGTTTTATTACTCTAAATGCTTTTTGAACAAGGCTGATTTACTGTTTTATTTCACATGCAAATGCTTATCAAGGTTAATATCCAATTCTGATTTACCAAGTTGTACCTGTAACCATTAATTTCTTAATAACCACTTCTTAGGATCTACTTAAACAAGCCTTCCATAATTATTACAAATAAGCCCATTTTGTGCAATATTATTGCAGTTCATGCTAATGAACTTCCCAGTAAGAAAAGCTATTTTTTTCTAGCCTTGACTTAAAGTATAAATTTAGTGTTGAATTTTGAGTGTTGAACTTACCAGTGAACAGCTATTTATTTAGATCCTACTGTGTGCTTAAAAATGTGCTAGTTTCACATATATCTTAGAGCTATATCTTCAGTTAGGCAACAAGATGTCACCTTACTTTGAAGAAATATTTGCTTTTGGGAGTACAAGCTTATGTGTGGGAACTAAGAATCTGTCAAATTAACTCTTACTTTCACTAATCTTTTTAGAAGCATTAAGGAATACTAGTCATCAAATTATCCAGAATCTTCCAAGGTTGAATATTATTGTTATTTGTATCTTTAACAGCTTTAAAGAATCTCATTTAATAGATAGTAGAATGGGTATTAACCAAGCATATTAAAGTAATAACCTGTATTTGCTATAAGATGGATTTTGGTGATTGAAGTTTGGCCTGAAGAAATTCAGATCATACTAGGTTCTAATAGGTGAGTTTTTACAAGTTTATCATGCCTGCAACCAGGGCTGCAAGTCACTTGGCCATGACCAAAAAAATTTGTCTCATTCTGCATTTGAAGTCCTTTACTTCTCCGTCGTGGGTGAAACATGTTTATTATAAAAATAAAACGTTTAAACATCAGCGTATTTCATTATTAGTTCTCTGGAATCAGAGTTGATCATGACACAGAAGAGTTCAACACAATTATATTACATCACATTAATGGTCTGTTAACTTGTTCATCCATTCCCCCACATGTTCGTACCCCCTCAGATTCCTGTCCTTTGTCACCTCAAAAAGAACTACAAATATGTTTACACGTGCCAGGAACTTGTGTAGGACTAATCCCTCCCTTGGTTATTTATGCCACCCCCACTCAAGCCATCTTCCTTGCTTCAGTCTCATTGGAACCTGGACTCTACTCTTATTGGTGAGTTTTTGCTTTATCTTGCCTGGAGCCAGGCCTCCAAACCCTGTCACTTCTAAATCATGCTACCCCTTGGGCACCTCCCCTTACACCACCACACCACCTCCCTTTTCAACTGCTTCATTTTCTTCCTTTAGAATGTAAGCTCCTTGTGGGCAGGAACTAGCATATTTGTGTTCCTGTCTCTTCATATAATGCTTGGTACATAGTAAGCATTTAATAAATGTTTTGTCATCATTATCAAATGACCAAACTTTACTTCCCATACAATGTTCATCTAGTATATGTGAAACCATTCTAGCTACTGAACAAAATCTTTTAACCAATTTCCATATTTGCTTTAGTTCTCTAAGAGACTTTAAAATGTGATGATCTAGCTTCATTAGCTTCATTTATGTAGATTCTAAAGATGAGAAATTGAGGTCTAAGAGATGAAGAGATTTCCCCATGTTCATAGCAAAGCTAGGAGGAGAATTTAGGCTTGTTGCCTTATGGTGTGGTCTTTCTTTTTGTTTATTGTTGTTATTATTTTTAATATTAATAATCCTTTGAGATTGGTTTGGATTTTGTAGATCTACTCAAATCATTTTTAAGAAGCAGCTTAATTGACTTTCAGTGAGAAATTTATTTTATTATATAAATTCATGAGCCTTTTCAATCCTATTAAGAAATTGGAAGATGTTTTGCCCACATTTAGGTAATCAGCTACCTGGGTCCTGTAACCTTGGTCTGAACATAACTAGGATCTTTCAATATTAGTCACAGATTCTAATCTCCCTATTTATCTCACAGTTCAGTTGAAATTTCTTATACTAACATTACCACTGTAATATTATTCTTGGGTTCTTTGCCATGTAATTGTGTCATTAGGGAAATAGTGTTGGAATCTGGAGCTTCTGTGGACCTGGCCTTTGGATAAGGGCATGGGGTTGGTGCCTTTTGCTAAATTCCATGCCATAACAGGACATACTATAAGTGATAGTCTGTCTTTACAGGTTATGGAATAAATATTAAAAATTTCAGTTCATGACTGAAAAATGTTTAATGAACAAATAACTTAAGCCCCCTTCAGTATAGAACAGATAATGCTACAATCTTGCCAGAAGATCTTGATCCCTATTTTCTTACTGTCTAGCACGTTGGGAAAAGCTCTGACTTCTCTTAGGCTGTTTCTTTGCCTGTAAGATGAAGGGGTTGGATTGGGTGACTTCTCTTGTCCCTAGTAGCTTTTAAAGGCTTATAGTTCTGTGATGCGCTTTTCGGCTTCCCATCACAAGGTCACATGGAATTACTTCTCCTTAATGAATTGCATCTCAACATCTTTACATTAAAGAATCCAAGTCAGCTAAGCAAAACATTGCTCAGAAGACTTATTTTGTATCATACGGCATCCTGCCCCATAGTTGGGAGTTTTAGCAGTGCTTGTTAATAAACCAAGTTTGAGCATACCATCATTACTATTAAATTTATTTGTGCAGTTGAAACTATGATAGGATATCAGAATATTTCCACGATGAAAGAAAAGTTATACATTGGTTAAAGCAACTACCTTTGATGAGTCCTTGGAATCAAATTTTGGATAAGAATATTGCCAAATGTTCATCTCCCAAACTCCTGCAGCTTAATATTGGTAAGGGATATGAACCTTAATTCCCATTGTTGAAGTCTAGCACCAGTGCCCATGTTGCCTAAATGAAATAGCGCTTTATCAGACTACCTGGTGTTTTGGGGACTACAAGGACTTACACATATATGGTGGTCTTTAAAATAGTAGTCTTGGGAGATATTTGTAAACTGCTGTACTGTTAACTATATACACATTGTGTATGTATGATCATTGCATGTACGTGTATTTGCATATTTACATATACTGCATACATGCAGTGGTGTTTCTATACAGTGATCTCTATGTGTGCATGCATATATATGTACATACACAGATATGCAGTGATCATTGATCTAGAAGTAGATGGGAATTAATCTAGACCATTCCTCTTAATTTTACAGATGAGGAAACTGAGGCTCAGAGAGGCTAAATGACTTGCAGAAGGTCTTACACCATAATGATAGGTAATAGCTAACATTTATATAGTGCTTACTATGTGCTAGTCACTCTAGTAAATGCTCTTCATTTATCTCATTTGATCCTTATAACAACCCTGCAAGATAGGTGCTATTATTATCCCCATTTTACAGATGAGGAAACTGAGGCAAACAGGTTAAGTGACAACCAGGGTCACATGGAGAGTAGGTGTATGAGGCTGGGAATTGAACTCAGGTCTTCCTGACTCCAGGCCCAGCACTCCATCCATTGCACGTCCTAGCTGCTCCTGAGTAGAACAGTTGGTATTCAGCCCAAGATCTTTGTTTCTAACTCCAGCACTCTTCTACTGCACCACTTTCTGCTTATTAAATGAGATATTTGTGGACATTAAAAGAAAGCGTAAGTTTAGATTTCCCTGGACAATTTTTTAATTCTTTTATTTTAATTTCCTTTTTTTAAGATCTTAAATAATTAATTTGTTTTAATTAGCCAAAATCTGCCTCCTCACCTTCTTTGGTAACCCTCCCCCAACTGTTTATGCAGTGTAAGATTTCATTAGCTCCTTTGCCTGCTTCAAAGAAACCAGTGGGTGTGGGAGTTTCGTGTCTGTATGTGAGATACAATCAACTGGGAAGATTATAGTATTTTTTGTTCTGTATGCCTGTTCTGACACCCAGTGAACTTAAAACTTGATTGGGAAAAAAAAATCTTGAATTTTGGAAGTCTAGTTTTTATGCCACAATTTTCTTCTAGTTCTTTGTAGACAATTCTTCCCCTAAAAGGTCTTTTGTTTTTTTTCTAGACAGTGATTTGAAACATCCTTGACTACTAGCAAAACTCTGGAAATTGCATTTGGGGCACGTCCAGTCCTCCCTCAGGTTGTCCTCCTGTTCTTGTAGTCCCATATCACATATGGCTTTCTTACCATTATAGATGTCTTCTGCTTTGTGGGGTAGGGTACCACGCATTCATAACAGACTATCTAACTGCCAAGCAAAATTCATGACCTTGCATCTTCAGTGATTCCAATTTCCTGTTCTGCTTTTTACATTTCTACAATCCAATAGTATCTCAAGACTTTAAAATGGTGTTTTATCTTGTATTGCAAAGTCTCTAATACAGTTTTCAATTTCTCATACTCATCCTTTATCCGTTTGTTCCCAGGTGCCTCTTGACTGTTCCCAGAAAGGTTCTGTCTTTTACCCAATAATCTATAGTACTTGTTCTTGTATTACTTTCTATTTTTTAAAATACTTTCAGTTTTTCCCTTCTATAAATCTGTTTAAAAGTCTGGGGGGTTGCTGGTTTTTGTTGTACCTGTAGGGTTATACTACCATGTCTGACAAGACTTCTTTGGGGGTCCTGGGATCTAATGATTTACAATAGAACTTCATCCATTATCACTAAGGTTGCAAGACTTGTTTCATAGTCTTTTGTACGATTATTTTTATCTTTGCATTTGAAATCCCAGGTCAAATCAAGTCAACAAGCATTTATGAAACACTTACCATGTACTCAGCACTGTGCCAAAGTTTGTAGCAAAAAAAAAAAAAGTAAAAAAACAAAACTTATTCTCTAGGACCTCACAGTGTAATGGGAAAACAACATGCAGACAGCTCTGTACAATAAGATATATATATACAGGGTAGATTGTAGTTAAGATTAAGCAGGACTGGAAAAGACTTCTTGCAGATGAGACTTTAGTTGAAACTTGAAGGAAGCCAAGGAAACCAGAAAGCCAAGAAGACATTTTGATCCAGGCATGGGGGCAGCCAGTGAAAATGCCTGAAATTGGGACGTGGAGTGTCATGTGACAGAACGAGAAGAAACAGTGCCACTGGATGGCAGGATAGGTAGAGAGGGGAAGGAAAGTAAGAGCCAAATCATGAAGGTTTCAAAAGCTAAGAGGATTTTGTATTTGATCATGAAGGCAAGTGATAAGAAGGCATTGGAGTTTCTAGAGTTGGGATCTGCAGAGTAATGACTAGATTTAACTGGGCCAAAGCTGCCATATCTGTGGAGATTCCAAAGTATTTTCCAGATTTTGGAAAGCTTCTATAGGTCCAGAGGGCAGGGATTTGGTCCTAAAAATTCTTAGTAAATATTTTGAATTGTGTCCCAATCTTTTAAGTTTTTGTCAACTTTTAGGTAACCAACCTAAACATTTTTTGAAGCTTTGTTTGGAGGAGAACTAACAATTATGACTAAGGCAGATATTTCCTATATTTTCAAGATAACCTAATTCTTGATTGATTTCTGTTACCAAAAACATTCAAATTATGAAGCACTCTCCTGAGGTTTCTTGGTCCCCATATTTCATAGGGTAGCTCCTATTTGACATACTATCCACTTTGAATTATTTGCTGGGTTTTTTTGTGTTGTTGTGATATATCTATTGAATAGAAAAATCATATTAGTCTTCTCAAATGATAACAAACATAATCTATTTGCCATAAGATTGGTGCATTGGTTTAGTATTAAAGCTCTATCTCAGCATCCCTTCAATTTTCTGAATTATTCTAACTATCATTCTTATGATATCATGTAAGTACTGTAGTGCTTTGAAGCTTCTAGGTGGCGCAATGGATGAAGCACTGGACCTGGATTCTGGGAGCCCTCCGTTTAAATTCGGCCTTAGACATGGGCTCCTGTGACCCTGGGCAAGTCATTTAACCTCTGTCTGCCTGCATCTCTCTTTACCACCTAAACCTGTATGGTTTTTGTTCACGTTTTCCCTCAGATGTTCTGTAGATCTACTCAGCATAGGAAAGTTAGATCTTCCTCCTGTTCTTTTATAATCTAGGGGAATACAGAGGGATAATAGGACCATTTAATTGTCACATGTTCTGTTTTTCCATTAGACCACCTAGATTTAAGACCTGTCTTAAGTCTGTCATTCTTGCCACAAGGTTTGCCTACCCCCTTTTCCTATCATTCTTACCCTTGATAATCTTTTACTCCATTTCTCACATACATATCGTCATTTGGTACCATCATCACCTATTCATGCCAACTATTCCCATTGGCTTCTGAATTTTTTTTAGTTCATTCCATGATTTGTAGTCTTATAGTTTTATTTACACACACACACACACGCACACACGTGTGTACATGGTTTTTCTGGTAGTGAGAAATTTGTAATCATTAATATCCTTACTGATTTAGAGTTGGTGCCCAGTGCTAGCTACGTGATCATTTATGTTACTTTTCTTCCTTACTCTTTCTCTAGTTGTCCCTTAGCATCCGCCTAGCTTTTCTTTATTATGTGCCTGCAGTAATTTTTAGTACTAATCAACCTGTTGTGAATTGTTGCTACAACCATTTAATTAAAAATGTAAGTGCACCAAGTTTATCATATGCTGAGATCCACAAGAGTGAGTCGGTCTGAATCTGCCTTGTCCTCTGTTCATCTTGACTTTTCTCCACAGTACTTGTACACGAGGAAAATTTCCAAAAGGAAAAGTAGAGAGGAAACAGAAATAATTTCTAAGTATGTAACTAATCCTTGAAACAATAAGCACAAGAGGTCATTGCTTTCCATTCCAAAGACCCAGGGCCACCTCTGAAAGACATCAGAAAAAACACAATTCCTTTTCTCTTCTTGGTGATCCCAAAAGAATGAAATGTGTCAGGTGTGGCTTCAGAGGTGATCTAAGGGTACAAGCAGTGTGAATAATCAGATAAAATTTTCTGAAGACGTATTTAGAAAAGCATTGTTCTCAGCAAAGATATTTTTGTAGTGTTTTTAAACTTACGTGGCATACCTCACTGCATGAATATTTTTTGGGGGGGAGATTTTGGTTTGATTTTTTTTTTAATCTTTTCATAACTTTCGGGTAATCTCTAGTACAACTTTATAACTGACCCTTGTTACGGACTGTGGCATATGCTTTTTGCATGTAATTGTATTTCAAGAAATTTTGTACATCTAAATCCACAAGCAATATTATTACGGTATTTAGGGTATATCGGTTCTGCCATATACCCATTTAATTATTATCCTTGTTATATTCAAGAATACTGATATTAAGCCCTTACCTAAAGTTACCATTTTCCTAAAATGGTTCTAAGAAGAATAACCATAATGATCATGGATCTGAAGCTGGAAGTGATCTTAGAGATCATCTGGTCTGACCCCTTCGTTTTCTAGTTGAGGAAACTGAGGCCTGGAAAGATTAAGTGACTCACCCAAGGTCACACAAGAAGGAGAGTCAGGATTCAGACTCGGGTCTTGTGACTCTTAAGTTCATTGATCTTTCCTTTGCACCACAATATTCTCCACTAATTTTTTAAAAACCTGATGGAACGTTTTGTGCCAATATGTTGATACAGATATATTTGCACATGCATGGTTTTCTAACCAACTCCTCTAAATATATCTTCTAAGTAGTAAGCTCCTAAATTTTATTGCTTAATAATTTCTTTTAACTTTAAGTTGCAGATAGCTGCCATTTTGCTGATTGCGAATATTGACAATAAAAGTATTTAAAATGTAAAGAGATTGGCTTATAAAAATAACTCTGACATCTTTTGTGTTGTTCCCTTTTTAAACTTCAGTTTTACAGCTACCAGCACAATAGGAAAGAGAAACATGAGTCCCATTCAAGAGGAAGCTGGCTCTGAAGATATAGAGTCAGTGGAAATATCAGACTGTGAGCTTGATCAGATGGATTCCTCTGCAGAGTCCCTTACAGAAGGGAAGAAAAAAGCCAGGAAATGTAAAAGAATGAAGAAAGAACTCACTCCAACTGGTAGGTATTATTTGCTAAAGGTTAGAGCTTACTTTCTTGACCTTGAACCTTATATAAATTTATGAATTTGGGGAAGAATCATAGGATCATTTAATTGTGATATATTATGTAGTTCTCCATGAAACCAGAGAGATTTAAGACCTATTTTTAATTGCACCTGTAAGATTCAGCACAGAATTTTTTTTTTTTAAACAGCACTACAAAAAAATCCCAGTTATGTTTTGAGTTTGTAGAGGAAAGGACACATATTAAATACTGCTGTTGTTTCTAGTTGTAGACACAGGACACAGTTCATGTCCGTCTTCCTTTTCATATTTGAGGTTAATTGAATTTCATTAGTATTAGTGAAATCAACTATGAAGCCAAAATGTTAACGTGTACTTTTAAAATATATCATGTTAAACCTTAATTGACTCAAAACTGTAGCACATATTAGATGCCCTAGTTATGTATCCTAGCCAGCTCAGGGAATTTATCTGTTTCTCTATTACTTGCCATTTAAAAAAATGGAAAAAAGCCCTTACCTATTTGTATAGTTTAAAGTATTTGACATAAGTAATATACACCTCCTGCCTACCTCGTTGTAGATACTGGTCAGCTATTAAATATTCAGTGTTCTACCCAGTAAGATTCTTCATGTAGTTTTCTTATTTGTATTTCACTTTTTGTATCTCAGTTTTTCTTAAATATTTCTCAGTTTTACATAGTGAACTTTTCCATTTATTTGTCACTTCCTAGGGAGAAATTTTCAATTCCTTTTCTGTTCATTTCTGGATAATCTTTAAAGCTACTAAAAATAATTCCTCTTAATAGAATCCCATAATTAACTCTCTTTGCTGCTTTTTTTTTTTTTTAATTTTAAGTGAAAACATTCTGTAGGTCATTTAGGATATATAATATAAATATAAATCTGTGCTACTTCATTTTTCTGCCATTGACAATAATGCTGTCATAGTCTCAGAAACTGAACCCAAAACAGTCGGCTCTTTTACTTCTGTCAAAAATGTGACTTTTAAGAAATTGACAACTTTTAATTGAATTGGCTAAGTCAGGTGAGTTGCGTTTTCTTCTGAATTGCCATTCTTGAAACCTTTTAACACTGCAAGTATGGCAGTTTCATGAATCATTTTAACCTGGTTTGTGTAAGCATTTAATCCTATTAGTATCAGTAAGATGTGGGTCAGTGATAGCAGATGCTTAACATTGAATCTAACAATATGGATTACTCAGTTATTGTTATAAGGCACTGTAACTTAGTGAAACTACCAAGTTCAAACAATCTTCGTGGTCTGTGTTAAACTCTCTAAAACAAATAAGTTCAATATCAGAGCAGATTTTTTTTTTTAATACCCCAGTTGTGATAAGCAAAGTCAAACTTCATGAAGAACCCTGAGAGCAAAACTTGAAGGTGTTCCCAGTGTTCCACAGACTGTGAGAGCTCAGTGGCTGGGCTTCTAAGCATTGATGTACTGACGTGTTCAATGCAAAATTCCAGGATGAGGAGTTTAGGCTTCTGGGATTCTGGGAATGATTCCACCAAAATTCAGGGAGGGTTCTGTGTGTGCCTAACACTCATTTGTAGTACTGCTCTGAAAGAAACATAAGATTTGGGCCCTCTCTACAAGTTAATTACATGCACTTTTCAGTAATCAATTATGCATAACAGAAATAGTGAAAGAAGTGTTGCTAACCAAACCTCATAAGAACACTTGAAATGTTCAGTAGTTTCTGTGTGTGTAAAGGCTTTGAGTCAGGTACTTTTCAGGTAGTATTACATGGTATAGTGCACTGAATTTGGAGTCAGAGGATTTGGATTAAAATCCTACCTCTGCCATTTACCACCTATTTTTTTTTCTTTTTTTTTTTTTTTTATAATTTTTTTATTTTTTTAATGTTTAACAATCACTGCCGTACAATTGCGATTTTATCCCTCCCCACCCACCCCCCACTACCTCCCTCCCTCCCCACGACTGCATACAATTCTGTATAGATTCTACATATACTTTCCTATTGAGTATATTTTCACTATAGTCATGCTATGTAGTCAGACTAAGATAAATGAAAGAATCCGTATAACAAATCAGAACATGATACGCAAACACATACACATACACAAACATGATCTGCTACAATATGTGAGTGACTTCCATATTTCTCTCTCTGAGTGTGGAAGGCATTTTGCCTTGAGGTCCACCATTGGGATTTTTTTTTTTTTTTCCAGAAGTTCTTGTGTTATTACAAAAATCTAAGTCTACCAGAAAAAACTCTCACACACTGTGGTTGTTGCTGTGCATAAAGTTCTCCTGGTTCTGCTCCTTTCACTCAGCATCAGGTCATATAAGTCCTTCCAGGCCTCTCTGAAGTCTTCTTGTTCATCATTTCTTATGGCACAATAGTACTCCATTACATTCATATACCATAATTTATTCAGCCATTCCCCAATTGATGGACATCCCCTTGACTTCCAGTTTTTGGCAACTACATAGAGTGCTGCTATAAATATTTTTGTACATGTGGAACCCTTTCCCATTTTTATGATCTCTTGGGGATATAGTCCTAGTAGCGATATTGCTGGGTCAAAGGGTATGCACATTTTTGTAGCCCTTTGGGCATAGTTCCAAATTGCTCTCCAGAATGGTTGGATGCGCTCACAGCTCCACCAACAATGAATTAGTGTTCCAACTCTCCCACATCCTCTCCAGCATTTATCATTTTCTTGTTCTGTCATGTTTGCCAATCTTATAGGTGTGATGTGGTACCTCAGAGTTGTTTTGATTTGCATCTCTCTAACCAATAGTGATTTAGAGCATTTTTTCATATGATTATAGATAGCTTTAATTTCTTCCTCTGAAAATTGCCTGTTCATATCCTTTGACCATTTATCAATTGGGGAACATTTACCACCTATTTGACTGAACCGAGTCTCTTTTCCTTTCTTGGTTTTGGTTACCTCATTTGTAAAATGAATGGGTTGGATGGCCTTAAAGGTCATTAAGAGCTTTTAGTTCCAATTCTATGAGCCTTTGATCCTACTTTTAAATCAATAAATTATTTTAAAAGGAGTATTACTTTAAAAGGCTTTGATGAAATCAGTAATATTAATATTGATACCCGATTTCTGTAAGTCTTTATACACATTATCTTTTTTTATTCCTGAGGCAGATAATGCAAGTATTATTGTTCCCCTCTTGTAGGAAACTCATGGAGTTTCCTAAGGAAATACACAGCTAATAAATAACCGAGCTAGGATTGGAACTTAGGTATTTTGCCTACTAGATTTTGGCCTAAATATTTTCTCTTGTTAAGTTTTGTAAGACTTAGCCTTTATTTTATTTTACCATACCATTTCCTGTGAGCACCAAGATCACTTATATGTACAGAAAGAATATTCAAAAATATAGTAGAAAAGGAATGACTTTTTACAAAGGTATTTCCTACTACTGTGCTGATAAGAAAAAATAACCTTATTTGCATATCCTCACAGCTCTTAGAATCACTACCTTTTTTTAAAACATCACTTCTTACTAAATATTTGTGGAATGAATAAGCTTTTATAAAAACTCAATGATTCAGGATTTGTATATCTCATTCCTTATATTCACAGGAAGCAGGTGTATAAAGAACAATAAGTTCCCTGTTTGTATTTATTATAATCAGTATTGGTTTATTAGTCTCATTATGTTTTTCCTCAGAAGAGCTCAAGATACAGTTTATACTGTTTTGATATTAAATGTTAATGAAAGAAAAACAGGACAGCACATAGCATGAATTTCTGTTTTTTTGTATCTAGGAAATGCAATTTCCAAGATTTCTTTCAATAGAATGAGCTTGTCCAGCCCACTAAACCCATATGGTGAATCAGTCATGGGTATAGGGCATAGATAGAGGCTGAGTGCCATTTTTACCTGGCGTTCTGTAGTTCTGTATCCTCACCTTTCTGTCATCATAACCATCTTCCATCCTTACTGTTACGTGCTACCAAAAAAATGACATGACTAGCAAGGCAAGCAGATCTGACAAGACTGACAGGCATCACAACCTTCTTGGATACCACTGGAATAGAATCTTTTCTTGAGGAAATTTTCAGCTGAGTTCAAAGAGAAAACATACCAAAATACAGTTCATATAGTTCATGGTCAAACTCTTTAATGTAGAAAGAGAAACCTATCCCAAGCTTGGGTCTCTTCCCTCCCTTCCATCACCCCCTACACACATAGAAAGCATGATACATTAGACCCTTTAATGTTTGCCAAGAGCTGTGTTTTATTGGAATCTTGGAAAAACTGCTGAACTTTTAAATCTTTTACCCTTAAGGTTACACTGAAAAGTTTAGAATCCACTTAAAGCAATAATCTTCTCAGATACTGTTACAGGTTTCATTAAAGTTAGAAATAAGTTCTCAAGTTGCTGCCAGTCATGTGAAAGACCAGGCAAAAGGAGTTCACTTACCTCCCATGAAGATTTTTAATGACTGTATTAGGACTGGTTTACAGCTTAAATATTGAAAAAGAGATTTGTGAAGCAGATAGTAGCTTGCATGCCTCTTCTTTGCCTGGTGATGTACTAGAGCTTCTTAGAATATGCTTTAGCACTCTAGAAGAGGTCTGTGCTATAAGACCCCCATGGGGAAATACTACTTACTACCTAAAGCATAGGCTCCAAGATTAACTGGCCTTTTTCTGAATTCTGTTTTTTAGTAATTACGTGCATGTTGTCTTCCCCCATTAGACTGAGCTCCTTGAGATCTTGCCTTTGTCATTTCCGGTGCTTAGCACAGGGTCTAGTGTACAGGAGGTATTTAATAAATGGTTATTGACTAACTGAAGTTAGTTTTGAAAGTTTTTAAAATTCCATTTTGGTTTGACAGTGAAGATAGTCATTAGCTATGGGAAAGGTCTGTTTGCCTTTGTGTTTATTCCTTTTTCAACCAAACATTCACATTTGATCAGAAGAGTGAGCAGATTGAAGCAAATTTGTAGAATCTTAGAACAGGGAAAGTCCTTAGAAATCAGATGATCATAAGGTCTTAGACACGGAGTTGCAAGGATCCCGGGAGCATCTAATCCGTCCCTTTCTTTACAGATGGAAAGACAGGTCCAGAGAAGGTAACTTGTCCAACCAAGGCATGTGCATAGTATATATCTATAGCAGAATCTAACATTGTAGCTCTGAAGTTGGAAGGGCTTCAGAGGCCATTGAATCACATGCCTTTATTTTAGAATGAAGAAGCAAAGACCTAGAGAAGTTACATAGCTTCACCAGAGTAGTTGGTGGCAGAATAAGAAACAGAGTCAGAGGTCTCCTAATCCTACTATAGTGTGTTTGGTTTTTAAAATTTGTATACTATACCAGTGACAGAAGTAATTTCAGGAAGGATAATTGATTGGCCTGCGTGTGTGTGTGTGTGTGTGTGTGTGTGTGTGTGTGTGTGTGTGTGTGTGTGTTTTGAAAAATTTACCGAAATAGGTCTTTGCACTACTTTGCCTGTGCAAATCCAGTTCCAGGAAGACCTATTCTTCACTGTTTCCACTTTCATCTTAGGAAATTCAAGAGTTTCAGGGAATTCTTTCTTATGTAATTAACGAAATAGCTGAGTTCACTTTTTTTTTAAGTGAACCTTAAATAGGTAGCCTTTAAAACTGTAGTATATCAAATAGATTTTTCTTCTGCCTTAATCAGGCACACCATTCTTGGCTATGTAAACTATTCAGTTTTGCCACCTGAAATGGGCATTTCCATGTATTCAGAGAATTACCTTCCTAGATATGTAGTGATTTTGATTTCACAGATAAGTTTTAGGGCTACATTAAAAGTGGGTTAGAAGTCTTGTAGCTGGCAAAAAAAAAAACCACAAACTTCTGGCCAAGTCATCATTAGCTCTTCTAAATTCTTTCCAGATTTCATGAAATAGATGTAACATCGCATTGTCCTAATACACTTTGATAGTAGCAAAGTATAATTGAGTCTGCAGAGGAGGTAGGCTGTTCATGTCACCAGTAATGACAGTTGTACAGCCCAGATGATGCATGCATGGAATGTTTTCTAAAAAGAAAGAAAGAAAACCTAGAAGAAGCTCTCAACCTACTTGGAAGATTTTTCTTCATGTGAATTTTTTGGAGAAATTGTATAAGATGAGAACATATGGATGACTTGATCAGTATAAGTCTTTACTTCAAGACTCTAGATCTCTTTCAAAGTCTAAAGAAGGTTGTAGTGGAAAGGCTGGACTTGGAATTAGGAAATCTGGGTGTGAATCATTGTTCTGACAGTGACTATCTAGTCAGTGACCTTGGACAAGTCACTGAATTTATCTGGCCTTGTTTCTTGGTTAATTATTGTTGTTTGTCCTTCGTTCTTGAGGAGGACCAGGATTAGTCAGGCTTGAACTGCCTGCTTCAAAATGTTGCTGTGGAGAAAGCACTTTATGTTATCTCTACAAATATAAGTTCCAATTAGTTCTGCAGAGCTCTGTGTCGATGCTCATTTTTATGAATAGGTTGCTGGATTCAAACCCAGACCACTTGTGGTAGTTTTCATTGTTAATTTCCGCAAATGATGCTGGTGGCCCTTCCTAGCAGAATGATGGAAATCAGAAATCTTGATATGAGGCTCATCAGTTTGAACCTTCAGGATGCTGACAGGAAAGCAATATATCTCTGTGTGGATGGAACATGGCGGAGAAGGGTGCTTTCAGTATTAGGGGCCATCTACAGTTGTGCTATATCTGGCCACTGTACCCAGATGGCTCTGGAGGAGAGTGAGGCTGATGACTTTGCACAGCCCTACCTCACTTAAATCCCATTCACTTGCAAATCAAGACATCATCCTTCTGATGTCTCTTGGAGAACAAAGGACAAACAGGCTGTGTAATAGTAGCCGCCACACTCGTGGCCAGTTCCAGTTAGGCAGTACTCCTTCCTTCCTTCCCTTCTCCCTTCCTTCTTTTCTTCCCTCCCTCCCTCAATCCCTCTTTCTTTCCTTTTCCCTTCCTCTCCCTCTGTCCACATCTGAAATCATATCCTTATCTATGGGCACTCTGCCCAAAGGAATATAAATTTTGATCACTGAAACCTCACAAGATATTATGGACTAGATTTTATTTTCTTCCCTTCTTATTTATTCTATAATTAAAAAAATTAACTAGGACAATTAACTATTTTGCCCCTTGTAGTTTCATTTATGATTTCTTGAAATACAGCACTGGAAAACCAGGCTTTGATAAAGCCCATTGGAATTCATATGGAGCTACTTAGCCATTCCTTAAAACCCAGATTACTCTGGCTCTGATTGGCCACCAAACCTCACTTGATCATTGTTTGGGTTTTGATGGCTCAGAGTGATTGTAAATACTAATTAATTCTGTTTTGACCAGAAACCCTGAGAATCTTCCCCTCCTAGATTAATTTTTTTTTGGGGGGGGTAAAAGAGGCCCTTTTTTGACCTCATTTCTTACCTAGTCTTAATCACTGAATGGGTATTCTGTCAGACAAACAGACCTGGGGAAGACCTTAGTTTAAAAAGGCCAAGGTCTCCCTTTGCATTGGAGCCATCTCCAGTCATCTTGATCTGTGTCTTGCCACTGGACTCAGATGCCTGGAGGAGAGTGAGGCAGGTGACTTTGCACAGACCTACGTCACTTAAATCCAGTTCACTCACGAGTCAAGACATCACCTTCCTGATATCATTGGTTTTCTTTTAGAACAAAGGGCAGGCAACATTTGTTAATACTACTTTGTATAAATGCACACATTTTTAATGTCAGAAAATTTCCTTCCTTATGGCCTGTAGATATTTATTTTGTTGTGTTCTAAGTGTTACAGGGAAAGCTTAAAGCCTTCATAATAAAATATTGGGGGTAAGGAGGAAAGAGGAGGCAGAGATGTGGATTTTTCAAACCTGCCTTTGTCACCACTCCAATTTGTTTCATTTAATGATTAAACTTTAAGAAATAATTAAGTCTTGACCTACTTGAGGGGCATCTTCCCTGCTCACAGTGAGGTAAATTAGGCTCTCATAATGAAGGTTCACTAATAATACTTTACGTTTGTATAGTTTTTGATCTACAAAGCAGTCCCACAGGGTATATAGGACATATATTTATTTACCCCAGTTTTACTGATATGCAAATTGAAACTAAGAGAAGCTAAATTATCTGATTTGGGCCATACAGTTAAAAAATGTTGGAGTTGTAAGTCAGCCTCCAGGTCCCACTCCATTTCTCTTTCTGCTATACCACATACAACTGTTCATTCTTTTTGTGAATTCCTTGGTATATGATTATGTCTCTTACCTTCTGCTACATTTTTATATTTGCATAATGGACTTTCTTTTCCAGTCTAGCATTTTCTACAAATTTCAGGAGTGTTAAATTAATATTTAATTTATATAAGTAATTTGTATTTGTTTTTCCTCTCAGCTGTTTTTTTAATTTACTCTGATTTCCTGTGTAACTGTAATACTTGGCAGTGTGTGTTTTACCTTTGTAAAAGTTAACTGAATTCTGGAATTTTATAATGTTTTTGTGACAGCAGAACAAATTAAAAGGACATTTCTTCATGGTATTCTCTTTGCCACATCTCTTTTAGAATAAATAATTTGTGAATGAGTCACCTTGTTACAGTGAGCCATCCAAAGAATTACTTTATCCTTCTTCCTTTTGCTCACATAGACTTTCTACACTTTTCTCCTTGCTTAGGAATTATCTTATGCTGCTCTCATTTTAAGCTAGTTTTCTGCCTTTTACAGTCCTGTAGTCTTCATCACAAATCTAGGCTGAAATCCATTGGACAAGAAACTAAAAATTCTGGACTATTTCATGCCCATTTATCTTTTTTATATTATTTTTATTTATTTTTTAAATAAATAATCATCCCAATTAGATGATTAAAAAAAGTAACAATGATTTAAAAACATTTTTATTTCCAAATTTCCTCCTTTCCTGCTCCTCTTCCCTTCTTGAGAAGGTAAACAATTTGATGTTGATTATACATGTGAAGTCATGCAAGACATATTTCCATATTAGCCATTTTGCAAAAAAAAAAAAACAATAAAAATAAAGTTTTAAAAAGTGTTTCAGTCTGCAGTCAAAGTTCATCAATTTCTCTTTGAATGTGGTTAGCATTTTTCATCGTGGGTCCTTTGGAATTGTCTTGGATCATTGTCTTCATCAGAGCAGCTGAGTCTTTCACAGTTGATCATCTTTACAATATTGCTGTTACTGTGGACAAAGTTATCTGACTATGTCATGCTTTTGTCTGTTGGGCCATATATATAATGGATCTAGAAGTTCAGGAGTACAGTATTCTGTATTTTCCAAAATTTTAGCATCTTTAATAAAAAGGAAAAAGCAACGAGACAGAAACAATCTACATCAACCCTGAAATTCCATTAATCCAGCTCTCTGGCATTTTCTGACTATGGTTTTCTGCAGCTTTTCATTATTTGCCCCGTTCCAGTCTTTGTAAATACAGACAAGGTCCCAAAGGGCTTTTTCTAGTTGTGGTTTATGTAGCTGGCCCCACCCTGCCCCTGGTATGAAAGCCTGTCTCCAAAACCAGTGCTATACACTTATCTCTGCTTTGAATTGTTTAGCATTTTTTTTTTTCAAGATGCTATCTGTGGATTGTAAAGTGGTTGGTTTTTTTCCCCTCTTTTTCACCAGGAAGCATCTCAAGCAGTTCTGCCAAGCTCTTTGAAGTTCCTGATTCGTGGTAGCCACCAGTTGAATGAAGAAAGCAGGGACTCGGATTCTGAGAAATCAACAGACTTGCACCACTTGGAAGCCATACTGTATTTAATTTAATAAAATGTGGTGTGGGCGTGGTTTTGAAAACAAAGTATGTCTCCTGAAAAACCAGTTTGTTTGTTTTTTTTTTAACTGTCCATTGAACAATCATTGCAGCTTTAGAGTGTCACAAATGTATATCTCATTAACTGGTTAAATTTGTTTGTCTGTCATGTGAAGCTTTTGCTGTCATAAACGTTAGATCAGATAATCAAATGTAAGTGTGTTTGGGGCCCCTGAGATGGGAGGCTGGCTGTGAAATGTGCAGAAGGAGCTGGTGCCCTTCTTTCTTCTTTACTGTTGTCAAGATTTTGTGTTGAACTCTTTTCTGCTTTCAGGTTTATCACACATCTCTTCATATCGAGATTTTTAGGCAGTTGCAACACATGGTCATCATTCTCCCAGTAGATAGGCCTGTCACCATTCCTCTTCCTGAAAACATTGCATTCTCAAGCTTGTTTTTCCAGTAAGAGAATTTCTACCATTGTCAGCTAAGAAATGAACCTGACATATCCAGCAGCTTTTTGAAACCATAATTTATGGAGTGACTTTTCCAAGACATGATTCTCATGTGGGAGAGGGGGACATGAAGAAGTTATTATTTTGGTATACGTTTTGCCCATATTCACTATTTAAATCTTGATCTAGCTTTTTGGGGAAAGGGTAAAGAGGCAGGAGAAAATCTTTTGATAAAGTTTTGTGTGAGAGTCTGTGTGTGTATGTGTGTGTGTGTGTGTGTTTTTGTATGAAATCTATGACAGATCTACAAAATACACCAGCCCTTACTCTGTTAAAAGAAAAAAATAACCAGCTAAATAAAATTTCATGGATCTGCCTTGGTCCAGATCTGCTTCAGATCGTTGTTAGATATTCAACATTTTTGTATCGTGGAAATAAAAACGAAAATGTATTTCCATAAGATGAAAATTAAAGAAATTTTCATAGAACTCAAGTTCTTTTTTTTAATTTTTACTAGCTATACTAGTTGATGTTTCCTCCCCTTCTTTATATTCTCCTCTGAAAGCTACCCCTGAAAATGTTGTCTAAACGAGGTTACTTGAGTAGTAAAATTGGTCTTTGGGGATATGGCAGGATTGGCTTTTGTTACCTCTACTCTTGTCTTCGTTATGTTGGACCAAGTTCTCAGCAGTGTTAACCCTAAATTATCTATGTAGCATGGTACCATAACATTTTGAGGTCTTTCAGTGACTGTTAGAAGGAAAGACAAGCCTAGAGCTCTCTGTGGGCATGTCAGTTTGGATTTTTATCTGGGGGGAAAAACTCACCCTGTTTTCCTTCTTCCCTTCTCACTTTCCCAGCCTTGTTCACTTTGTCAGACTCAGCTTGAGTAGTCAGTAAGCTTGCATTCACTGCCAAAAGGAACCATTCTTAGACAGTTCTCATCCCCTCTGATTTTACTATTACATGTTACTCTGTAAGGGGGGAAAAATCACAAGGTGGAATAAACACAAGCAATAAAAGAAGATGTTCATCGAGAAGACTCTGAAAGAAGCTGCTGAACTTCATTGAACTTAGGAATTAAAACTTAAAAACACAAACAAGTGGTCATTAATTCATCTCATTTTTGTAATTGTAACAGCAAGGACCCCAGCATACGCAGGTGGGCCTGCTATACAGGTTCTTAGATCTGCTTTTCGAAAAGGAAGGCAACTTTTGAGGGATCAACAATCTACTTTAATCAAACACATATATCATTCACTTAGTTCAGGAGAAAAAGCACTCAGAACTTGAGAGAAAATACAGAGAACCATACAGACCAACAGACAGGGTTCCACCATAAACAGTACATAGTTACCAGAGAGAGAAGCACCAATGCTTGGGTTTTCAAAGTCAGGGGGCTCCAGAGTCTTGTCTGGCCAAACAAACACTTCCGATGAAAGTTCCCCAAAACAAAACCTCACCTCAGACTATGTATACGCTTTTCAGAGCCAGAGTGCCTCATCAGAAATTAACAAACAGTGTGGACCTTCCTACAAATCTCCCCTAATCAAGCTTTCCTCAATGGGTGGGCTCATTAATGGTCGGGGAAAATCTTTAACTCTCGTTAACGTAATTAACGTTGCAGTGATGAAAAATTTTGGAAATAACTAATCAAAGTTAACTACACACTACACGTGAAAGAGACTGATCATGTTTTTTATATTCATGTTTTGTGTCAAATAGACGTTTTATGAGAATAGACGGTAACTATACCTGATAGTAACAATGGAACTAAGATATAGTTGCATTTCACTGTCTGCAGTTTTAGGCAATTTATAGCTGTCCAATTCTAGGCTAGTCCTAAGATCTAAAACTGTTGAGAAACCTTAGAAGTTAACTAAGTCAGAGATGTCAGACACCTGTTCAGTAAGCACACAGTGTTGTTGAATGTGGCCTGAACCAGCTTAAAACGTAATTGGGAAATGCTTAACAAAATAAACCTACAATAAAACATTTTTTTAAAACTCATGGGAATCATTATAGATGGTTGAGAGATCCCTCATTTCTACTTGAATTTGACACACCTGATCTAGATCAAGGCCCTTATTTTATAGAGGAGGGAACTGAGGCCCAAGTAGGTTATGTGACTTGTCTGGGGTGTCGTGGTGGTATGTGACAGAATTAGGATTTGAACCCAAATCCTCGGATTCAAAACTGAGCTTAGATGGTGCAGTGTATAGAGCACAGAGCCTGGAGTCAAGAAGGCAATGAGTTCAAATGTAACTTCAGACACTTACCAAGTGTGTGACCTGGGTAAATCACCTCTGTCTGCCTCAGTTTCCTCGTCTATAAAAGGGAAATAATAAGCACCTGCCTCCCAGGGCTGTTCTGAGGATAAAATGAGATAATATTTGTAAAGCACTTAGCACCATGCCCAGCACATAGTAAACGTTAGGTATTTCCCATCATCTGTGTGGCCTTCTACAAGTCACTAAACCTCTCTGCACCTCATTTTCCTCATCTGCTAATGGATAATAATTGTGCCTATCTTAAAGAGATGTGAAGATTAATGAGATAAGTGCTTTGCAAATCTTAAAACAGTATAGCTATGATCTGTTATTGTGGGTCTTTTTTCCATTTGGGCAGTAGAGAAGAGGAGGGATGAGGAAGGGAAGGACAAGTTACTAGACAAGTTACCAAGAGCTGTTGGTGACTTCAGTGACTGGTAAGCCATTGTCTTTAATTGAAATGAGAAGGGAAATGGACTCATCGTTCCAATGGGGTACGTTTCCTGCTCACACATTTTTAGCCACTTTTCTTGCTGTGTAATTTTTTGAAAACCAAGCATTTACGACATAAAAACATTAACCAAATGTGTCCTTAGTTACCACTGCCTGCCAGGCCAGGAAAATCTGTCTCCTGGCAAAAAAGACTTGTGAGTATTAAAAATAGATCAATCTTTTTTGGATGCTTTTTATGATCTTATGACTTACTAGGTTTCATTCCTCAGGGTGGGGGAAAAGGAGACAATGATCAAATGATACATCACAAAAAACTATTTTTTAAAGAAAAAAGAATTAACTTTTATTTGCACCTTCAGCCATATATCCTTCGCTCGAGTATTACCCTAACCCTTCAGGTCTTTAGCAATTTGTATCCCCAAGCCTTCCTCTATCTGGTAACAGTCGAACTTAAAGAAGCTCGAATGCTTGTGAGTGGCCATTTGTAGTCAACGTAAGGGCTTCTCGGTCACTAGCTGGGAGGGGCTGTTTAGGAGACTGACGTGCTTTTGAGAAGGCAATCTGCCCCTGCTCCTCCTCCCCCCCAAAAAGCAACTTTTTTTTTAAACACCATTTTCCACCTTGGGTTTAGTAATTTTAAGCTATTATGTCAGGAAGGGATTGTGAATAGCCATGTGGAGTTATTTGTTTTATTGGTTTATGCCTGTGTGTGTGTGTTTTAAGTGAAATACATCACGAAATACTAGACTAAGAAAACTGAAGTCACAAGGAGCACTGCATGTGTGTTAAATGGACCTTTCTAAAGTAGGCTGTATTATATGGGGAAATGTTATAAGCCGATTTCAGGCTAACTTTTCCATGGAAAAATTGTACAGAATAAGGAATACCAGCCAGAGTACAAGTGATTCATTTTTAACTTTTACCCTTTTCTACCAGATGAGAGGATGGGAAGCAAGATCTATTTTTCAGATTTTCTTCACCTTTACAGGTGGGTTAATCCTAGATATGCAGGTCCTTCTCTACTAGCATATCTTTTTTGTATATGGAAGAATCGTTTTCAGAATTTGAGTCTTGCGCATAGTAGGTATTTGGTAAATGTTAAGTAAATGAAAATGGTTCCTGGGAGCTTGGCATTTAGAGATGAAAAGGTATTAAAATATGCTCCCATGATTTAATCTAGAGTCTAGAAACTGATCAAGCAAATCATGATACTAGGGTGGACCTCAAGTTCCACCCATCAGGTTTGCCTCTGTCTACGGAGGAGGGAGGGAGATTGGATGGACAAAGGACTAGAAAAGCATTTCCTGGAGCTCTGTGGTCATAAAAGGTACCAGATAAATATTTGTCCAGTTGTTAGAATTAGGGCTTCTTAATTCAAAGTGGAAAGGAAAAGCAGAGAAGATTTTGTTTTTTAACTCCACAGCTATAATCAGGCCACGGTCTAATCTTTATCTTGACTTGTGTGCCTAGGCATCAGTCCTCCAGTACTCTGATGAAGCATCATAAAAACTAAGCAACATGGAAGTAATTTTTTTAAAATCCTCATTTTCTCATTTTTCGAGGCCATTCATTTCCTTGTCTCTTAAAAGAGTGAGGCTGATGACTTTGCACAGCTCTGCCTCACTTAAATCCAATTCATGTGCAAGTCAAAACATCTCCCTCATGATGTTATCGACCCTCTTCAAGAACAAAGGATGAACAGCTACAAAATCTCCACCAGTCAATAACTGAGTTTGGAGAAATAAACACATTTTTCAATTAGTCCATCAGTTTGGGAGTCATAAGCAGTGGCCAGTTTTAAAGTACAGAATGTCTACTGTCACTGGCTATTGTGGAAATACACAGACATCATTTCTGAGCTATAGTACCTTCCTTTCTTAAGCAGGATACCTGACAGGTGTGTAATCCAATACTTGCCCCCTAAAGCCTTCCTACTATTTTCCTTTCCAATACAAGGGAAATCAGAAGCTAGAGGGCATCTTTTGGAAAGAAGATCTTAGACAAAGATATGAAAAAGAAGCAAAGGTTGGAAAGTGGATTGTCTCATATTCCCTTTGTGCATGGCCTGTGAACATGTAACACGTTTTAGGATCCCAGGCACTGGAGTCCGGTTGTCTTTGTACACATTTTCATCTATACTTAGAATGACATGTTTGAAAATAACTTTGTAACAAATACCTGTGAGTTGAATTCACACATAAATGAATGACCATTCATTCTCTATCTCCTTTCCTTTCTACTCACCACCCCCTTTCATTTGTCAAAAAGAATGGACAAAACCTAAGGCATCCTCTTGTATCTTTTCTACATAGATCTTTACCCTTGGCCAGGACAGAAGAGGGCCGGGGAGGGAGCAGGGAGGTACCAGGGAAAAGATTCTGTTTTTAAGGTATGCTGAATGCTAAACAAAGGTACTGTCATATCAGGAAGCCTGGTTATTCTCATCTTGGAACTGTTGCTGACCATGGACAACTCATGCTTTTGAACAGATCTGTAAATCTTCAACAGTGATGTCCCAAACCTAACAGGAAGAGGTAAGGAGCTGTATCACTAGGCAGAGTAGGACTGTGAGGTGCAATTTAAGACAAGGTCATTCTCAAATACCGAGATGGATCTCTGATCTCATCAGTTCAGACATTCCCTCCACTAATGCAGATGACAACTCAATGGCCATATACTCCATAGGAGATTTCACTTAATTTTGTGGAGTGGGGGATTTCCTTTCCTGACATTTTGAGGATACTAGTGGAGTACCCAGTACCTCTGCCAGCCATAGCCCTAGCCACATAACCAAGGCATCTCTTTGGGCATCAGCCTTTATTCTAATTCTTGAAAGTTTTTATATTGTAAAGTCTCTCCTGCAATTCCTTTGGGTTTACTTCCTTTGGATTGGGTTGCCCTCTCTCAGGTCATCTCTTAAAATGCAAGTACCCTTGAGAAAGCCAATATTAAGTTATTAACATTGTAAATGAATATCATGATTAAGAGATCCAGGGGCACCTTGAGAAGATTAGGTATCTGGAGAGAACAGTCTCAAATAATAGAAGTTTAAGCAAATTTAAAGCTTATTTAGGGCCAGATCTGCAGCCTGATGTTGAAGAGTGGATCTGAGAATCCCCAAGTTATCTCTTGTTCTGTGTGGTCCATCTGCATTGTTCAATAAAAGTACATAGAACCCATGAGGGCTGAATCTAAGGGGTTAGATCAGCCTAGCCACCCAGCACAAAGCACCTATTTACTGCTTTTAAGAGAGACATCAACAGTGGTGAAATAGAGACTCCAAATATTTTCCCCTGAGGGTTGGGGAGTGAGAAAGGGAAGCCAAATCAAATGTGTGCAGGCATCCAGATGCATGGAGGAAATTTGCAGGCTCTTCCAGAAGTTCTGTTTGCAATAAGAACCCAACCTTGGCACACTCCAGACCTTTCTGTATTGTAAAAACAGACCAATGTGCTGAGAAGCAGCTAAGTTCTGAAAGCAAATATACTTTATCAGAGGGTAATCATAGCTCATTTCTATGGTGCTTTACTGAACACTTTCCTGCAACAACATTATAAGACACAAGTACGGTACAAGTATTATCTCCATTTTACAGACAAAGGAACTGACATTTAAAGAAGTTAAATGATTTAAGGTCAAAGCTTACACCACACCAAGCTCAATGGAAATGGAACAGTACTTCTGGGTAATGGTGAGATCTAAAAGCAGCCTTCAAGTCTTTATCAGAAAAAGACCAAAAAACAACTTTCACTCTACTAGGCTCTCTTTTGATCTGCCTGCTAAAAAATAAAGTGAATTTTAAAAGCAATAAAAATTTGGCTATAACTCTACCAGAGAAAATAATGCTCCTGCGAGGAAAAATGACTTCAGGTTAAAAAAAAACATTCCTGGATCCCAAAGGTCCTGAAACCTGCCTGTTTGTAATGAAGGTAACTGTTTCTAGGGTCTGTGTGTTGGTAAGTAATGAGAGAGAAGTTCAGGCACGCCTAGTTCTGTTTTACTTCTACGTTTGTAGCTTTCCATTTCGCTAAAGCTTTAAAAGAGAAGATATGATCCTTCAAGCTAGAGTGGGAGAAGAGAAGGGATCAACAACCTTCAAGTATGACTTATCCACGCACAACCATCCCTCTGGGCTAACAGACCCTCAGCACCGGTTAGTCTCTTTATTTCTCTGTTAGTTAATTCCTGCTTACCTAGCGATAAGTTACTCCTCAACCCCAACATATTCTCCCACCCCTATGGAAGGACACAAGATTTGTAGGGGCATAGTAGACTGTCTTGCCAGCTTTGTCATTTGTAAGGTCTGCCCTGATCTGTCAATTCTAGGCGCACAGACTTTCTGAGAGAATACTGAGAAAACCGAGAAAAGATAACCAGGCCAGCCTGGCAATAAATATGTGTAGATTTATTGGAGTTAATTAGGTTATTTAAGGGAGTTTACTTATAAGACCAGTTGTCCTGGGCAGCAATGGGACAAAACAGTATAATGGATCCCCACATCAATCCTAGGCTGGATCAAATATATCATTGGTTGTCCTTTGTCTTCAAAGAGGACCAAAATGACATCACCATTGTAAAGCGAAATTTCAGTGTGTCTGACTGTGGCTGATCAGACCAATATAAACTCGGAATGCTCTACCACAGGTTGGGCACAGATAGTCCATATGAATATTTGGGGTGGATATCCCAAATTTGCACATCCTGCATTTACTTTGTACTGTCTCAATTCTGCTTTGCTCAAAGATCACAACACCTTTTCTTATGTGGGCATGCCATGCTGAGCAGTCCTGTGCCAGTGTCTCCCATGCTGCACAGTCAAATCCAAAGTTCTTGAGAGAGACCTTGAGAGTGTCCTTGTATCATTTCTTTTGGCCACCATGTGATCACCTGCCCCATGCAAGTTCTCCATAAAATAGTCTTTTTGGCATTGTACATTTGGCATTTGAACGATGCCAGCCCATCGGAGTTGCACTCTCTGAAGCATAGTTTGAATACTTGGCAGTTCAGCTCGAGCAAGGACTTCAGTGTCTTGTACCTTATCATGCCAGGTGATCCTCAGAATCTTCCTAAGACAGTTCAAATGGAAGCAATTCAGTTTCCTGGCATGGCGCTGGTAGACTGTCCATATTTCACAAGCATATAACAATGAGGTCAGCACAATGACTCTGTAGACCTTCAGTTTGGTAGTCAGTCCAATACCTCTTCTCTCCCAAACCTTTCTTTGGAGCCTCCCAAACACTGAGCTAGCTCTGGCAATGTGTGCATCAACCTCATTGTCATTGTGTACATCCCTGGAAAGCACACCACCAAGGTAAGTGAACTTATTCACAGCATTCAAAACTTCTCCATTTGTTGTAACTGATGGTTCCACGTATGGATGGTGTGGTGGTGGCTGATGGAGCAACTGTGTTTTCTTGGTGTTAATTATTAGGCCAAAATGAGCACAGGCAGCAGAGAACTGATCCATACTCTGTTGCATCTCAGCTTCAGAGGCTGCATTGAGTACACAGTCATCTGCGAACTGAAAATCATGCACCAACACTCCCTCCACTTTAGTCTTGGCTTGTGGCCTTTTCAAATTGAAGAACTTACAATCAGTATGGTAGTTGACCTTGATGCCCGTGTTCATACTTATTGAAAACATTTATCAACATGGCTAAAAACATCATGCTAAAAAGCATGGGAGCAAGCACACATTCCTGTTTCACTCCACTGGTGACTGGGAAGGCAAGAGAGCTTTGTCCATTATCCAGAACCTGGGCAAACATGCCATCATGAAATTGATGTACAATATTGATGAACAAAAAGCATAATACAGGGATGGCCATGGGGTCACGTGTAAGCATTCCCATGGGACAGTTGGAGCTTCTTTTACTGTTTAAATTTGATCAAGGTAGTTTACATTCTCTATGAGACTCAAGGCTCTGGCCTGTCCCTGTATACCTACCTTCTCATGTCCTGTTCCAACTCTGCTCACCCCTTCCACTGTGCCTTTAGTAATTCCCTGTCCTTAATGAACTAACCTCTTTCTGGACCTCTTCCTCTCATACAGTTAGTACATAATAAGTTCTTGATAAATGCTTTTGTATTCATTCAGTCATAAAACTTTGATCTATGTAGACTTCTAGAGGCATGGTTTTCCCCAAATGACAATGCATCTGTGACACCTTTTCTAACATTAATTACGCTTTTAGTAATAATAGTTAGCATTTTGTATATTACTCATCACACTCATCCTGGAGATGGAGCTGGAATACTCCTTGTTCCCCACCTGTCACTTCTAGACTCTTCTCTGTGCCATTCAGCAATGTCTTCTTTGAAGTTTGTTCTCTTTAAAAAAAAAGCAATTGACCCTAGACAGATCATAGTAGCTGTTATCTACTAGTCCCTAAATTATTCTCTGTCCTTTCCCAAGGAGTTCAGTACCTATGTTCACTCTCTTTTTTTCCTGCTCAACTCTTGCTTTTACACCAGGCACTTAAACATTTGTGTTGATGTTTCCCCAAACTAATCTCCTACTTCATCAGTGTCTTTAAATCTCATGACTCACTTTACTCCTTCATTCCACCTTATCCATACCCAGGAACAGTTATACCCTGGATCTCACAATTATCCATGAGTATTCCACTTTCATGATCAAAAGCTCTGACATTTTTCTATCTGACCACAATCTGCTGTCACTTTGTCTCTCCCTCTGCTCCTAAACCTATTTTCCTCAGTCATAATGTCCAGCCTCTCAGCACTTTTTAAGATAGAACTTCTTAACCTGTGGTCCTGGAATGCACACATACTTCTAATTAGTATTTTGATAACTATCTCAGTATAATTGGTTTTATAATCTCCTGTTGTTTATTTTATGCTTTTAAAAACATGATTCTGAGAAGGGGTCTGTGCACAGGTTTCAACAGATGGCCAAAGGTGCAAAGATTGCCCTCTGTTCTGCAACCATTAGCCCTGCTCTGACTTTGCCTGCTTCCCAAACTTGGCCCTATGATTCACCATTTCAAACCCACACTGTCTTCTGTTCCCAGATCCTTTAGTCCTCTCACTGTTGATCCCGTGCTAAACTTTAGTCCTGTATTATTCCTACAATCTGCCTCATCCACTCCCAGTTATGCTGCTGGAAGTCACTGGTACTCTTCTAGAATAAAGGACGAACATAAACAACCAAATCGGCTGGGACTTAAAGGAAGCCAGAAAAGTCAGTGGGTGGAGATGAGAAGAGAGAGTGTACCAAGCATGGGCAACAACCAGAGAAAATGACCAGAGCCGAGAGATGGAGTCTTGTTTGGGGCAAAGCCAGATGGCCGTGCTCTGTGGTCCATCCAAACTGGCTTTCTTCCTGTTCTTCACGCATGGCAAGCTCTCCATCTCCCAATTCTGTCCTTTTTCTCCTCAAAATTCATTGAAGCAGTATCTTCTGTATGAAAACCGTCTTGATTCCCACAACTGTTGATTTCTCTGTCTCTCTCTTTATATATGTATATATATATATATGTGTGTGTGTACACATTTAATATATGTGTACATACATATATATACATTTTTTATTTTTTCTCTTTATGTCTCCAGTGTTTCGCACATAGTAGGCCCCTAATAAATGCTTGTCAGTTGATTGAACGGAAAGGAAGGTTATGGGTAAAGATAGCAAAGTGGAAAGTTAATGCACCTGGATCTTAATTCCAGCTCTGCAACTTACTTCTTCTGTGACCTTGGGCAAGTCTCTTGACTTCTGCAATCATACTAGATGACTTTTGAGCCCCCACCCCAACTCTAAATAGTAATAGCTGCCATTTTTTAGCACTTTAAGGTTTGCAAAGTGTTTTTAAGCATTGTCTCATTGGATGCTCACAACAATCCTAGAAGGCAGATGCTATTATTATCCCTGTTTTATAGATGAGGGAACTGAGTCAGGTAGAGTTTAAGTGACTGACTCAGGGTCATAACACCTGGGAAATGTATAAGACAGAATTCTAACTCAGGACTTGCTAACTCTAGGCCCCAACGCTCTGACCACCACCTAGCTGCCTCCATAATCCCATAAACCAAAGATCAACCACCACCTGCCTGAATGGTTCTCTGAAAGGGAGCTATACCAAGTAACCTCCTTGCGTGTATTCTGGCTTGAGGATTTTACAACTGCTCACTCACATCCAGTGTTTTAAGCTTATCACTTCTTCCTACAAGCTGTGTTTTTTATTTTTATATTATTTTTTGTTATTATGTTATTTCTTTCCAAACTGCTAATGGTTTCCCTTTCATAGTAAGGGAATGAAGGCAAACCTGTTGTTGTTCAGTTATGTTCAACTCTACGTGACCCCATGCACTTTTGTCCATTGGGTTTTCTTGGCAAAGATGTTGGGGTAGTTTGCCATTTCCTTCTCCAGTGTGTCCCCATTTTACAGGTGAGGAATTGAGGCAAATAGGGGTCATGTGACTTACCCAGAGCCATACAGCTAGTAAGTCTTGAATCAGCTCTTTCTGGCACCAAGCACAGTACTCCATTACTGTACCATCTAGCTGCCCCCATTCCGTATGTTATTCAACTGCTAAAGTACAGAGCAAAGTCAAGACAGTGAACTTTAAGCCCCTGACTTTGAGTCCAGGGCAATGGCCACCCATCCATGTCTTACTGTAGCAATTGTTCAGTATGCTGAGGTTTACAACTGCGTACGAGCAGATGCAGATCTGGTCAGGCAGCATGAAGAGGGATCAGACCAGTAAGCAGGGAGAAAAAAGCCCTCCAGAGTTCCTTCCACAGGACATATTAGCCTGGTGGGAAGAAATGTTTTATTTCATGAAGAACAAGCAAGCTAGTTGTGTTGTCCCATTGCTTTGTGGATGCCTATAAAACATCTGTTATCCTGCATAGGAAAGGATTCCTTACATATTAGGTCAGCTACCTAGGCCACCTGGAGGTATGAAGTGTGCGTTTTTCTTGAAAAAAGAAATACACGTCAGGCTTCTGACTAGCCTACAAATCTTTGGCCCCCTTTTATTTCTTTATTCTAGACTATAATTTTCCAACAAATGTTTTTCGCCATCCTACCCTGTGTCTACTTTTGATTTGAAGTTATAGAGGGTCCAGATACATTGATTTAATCTACCTAACTCCTTCATACATAATAGATAAGTGGCTCTTAAATTTTTATTGATTGGATTATTGATTTGTTAAGCCTCTGGATCAATCACATTGGTATGAAGCAAGCAGTTTTCAAAAGAAACCAATGCTACCTCCCTCCTTCAAGAGTAATGTTGTGTATCTTCAGAGGTCCCAACGGAGAAGACAGGTTTGTCCAGGTAAGATTCTGGTGAGTCATAGGACCCTAGATTTAGATAGAAGAAAGTCCTATGTTCTATTTAGCCCAATCCTTTTATTTTACAGATGAGAAGAGGCCCAGAGGAGTTAAGTAGTTTGCCTAAAGTTGCACAGGTATAAACAGGTGGGATTTGAAACCAGAAAGTCATCTGACTTTCAATCCAGGAGTCTTTCTACACTATCACCTGCCTCTAGGCCTAACTTGGGGGCAGGAAGACCTGAATTTGAATCCCTGGCTCGGACACTTACCATCTGTGTAATCCTAAATATAGTCCTTTAACCTCTTGGCCTCAGAGTCATCATCTATAAAATGGGGGAAAAAATAGGGCCGTGAGAGCAGACATATACACAAAGAGCTGTGCAAACCTTAAACTCTGGATAAATGTTAGCTATTATGATCATTCGTTACATGATTATTCAGTCAACAAACATGGACTTGTGTTCTGTTTTGCGTTTCTCAGTTTTTGTGGATTGGTCCAGGCAGGTGGGGTTCTTGGCCCCTTCTGTCTGCTTTCAGAGGCTGCCAACAGTAAGCAATAGCTTGTTACTTATTCTCCCCTCTGTCACAGTGACCTGGAAGTTAAAAGTCATTTGTCCTTGGCCGTCTGGATCACCCACAGATAGGTAGTCTGTCACGAAAATAAGGTAAGATAGCTGTCAGATAGCCTAGTCAGAGACTTGAGAGAGAATTCATTCCTCTCCCTGAATTCAGAATTTAATTGAGTTCAACAAGCTTTTATCAAGGGTCTATTCTGAGCCTTGCATAGTCCTAGGCCCTGGGGATGTAGGGAGACAAAAATGAAAGGAAAGTGAATACAAGGTAAAATGAGGGGGAAGCTGAGGTCCAACAGCTGGAGAGGAAAATCAGGAAAGGCTTAACCTTGAAGGAAGTTAAAATTTGAAGAGGCAGAGATGAGGAGGGTTCATATTCCAGGCCTGGGAGATAGCCTGGCCAGAGACCAGAGATGGAATGTTTGGGGACTAGCTTGTGAGCCAGTTTGGCTGGAGTGTGGAAGAGAACACTGCTTGGAAAGATAACTCCTAGGAGTTACTGGGTCTATTTCAAGAGATTAATTTGACTGTTAAAGCAAGGGTTTAACTAGATGTGTGCTCCTGGGCAAGTCACCTAACCCAATCGCCTCACAAGGGCTCTTTCACAGATAAGTGAGACAACTTTGGAACTAATGCACAAAATGGGTATATATACGTTTTTTAAAAAGCAAGCTTCATGAACAATATTTTTAGTTTCATATAAAATGCTTTTTCTCTACTTTGTATATGAAAATGCTTGTGTTTGTTGATGTTTGTCAAGTTCAAAGAAACAAAAAATTTTAAGTTAATAAAAAGAAAAGAAACAAGGGGTCCTTCCAAGGAACAGAGTGTAGAGAATTGAGGGAATTTGCTGGGAAAGAATGGGGGGGGAGGGGGGAGGGGGAGACAAGTTAATGCCAGGAAATAGATTTAAAGGCATACAAAGTGCCTGTTGGCCAAATGGCATTCAAGGCTGAAATGATTCAGCCTAGTGAAAAAAAATACAAAAGAAGCCTCATTAATTTGGAACACACTAATTTGTATTTTTTTTTTACTTTGCATTCAAGAAGGCCCTATTATCTATGAAAAAAAACATGCTAATTAATAATAATGACAGTGGTTAGTGTAATGAGATTTTAGAACAGAGGCAGAGAGTTGATAGAGCTCAGAGCCTGGAGTCCAGAAGATCTGAATTAAAATACGACTTCAGGCAATTTCTAGCGTAAGCCTGGGTAAGTTAGTTAATTCTGTATATCTCAGTTTCCTCAGCTGTCAAATGGGTATAATGATGGCACCTCCCTATTGCTATGAGGATCAAAGGAAACTGTATAGTAAAGGGCTTAGCACTGTGCCTGGGGCAAAGTAAAGCTTTAATAAATGCTCATTTACTTCCGCAAAACTAGAAAGGATCTTAGATTTCATCTAGATCAGGGATGGGGAACCTGCGGCCTTGAAGCCACACATGACCCTCTAGGTCCTCAAGGGCGGCCCTTTGACTGAATCCAAACTTCACAGAAGAAAGTTTAGACTGAAAGAGGAGAAATTGCTTACCTAAAAATGACATAATTCAACTAAATTCAAGAAATATTTATTAGACTCCAACTCTATACAAAAGAAAATGCTGACAGTTATTCAAAGAACTTTGTAGTTTACCAAAAGCAATCCAGGTTTTTCTTTTCTTCCTCTTTAATTCTGAGCTCAGCTCCATGGCCCTTTGCAGCATATGGCTAAGATGATGGATGAACTACAATTCATTCCACAAGTATTTGCCAGGTGATGTGGGCACCATGACAGAAACGAAAGTATCCCTGTGGTCAACGAGCTTGTATTTTATTGTGGATAGGGGCACCCAGATAAGGTACACATCTCAGGATAATTCAAACAGGGAAAAAGAACTAAGGGAAGGGTGGTGATGGGGGTGATACCAGTGAAGGCTTCCAGGAGGAGGTGGCACCTAAAGCTAGCAGAACAAGGCTGTTTTCCTGCATGTAGCACAAGAGTGTCACGTGGGGCTTGCAGGGAGGCAGGAATCTCTCACGTCTCCTTCCTCCACCTTTCCCTAAGGGAGGCTTTGATTCCTGCTAGGAGGAGAGGTAAGAGGTTGGGGCCAGAAGCTGGTCTTGACCCTGCTCTCCTTAGAGAGATGGGTGTACCTGACCTAGAATTATATCTTTTCTAGTTGTTCAGTCATTTCAGTCATGTCTGACTCTTCAAGACCTCATTTGGTTTTTTGTGGGGCAAAGATACTTCTCCAATTCATTTTACAGAGGAGGAACTGGGGCAATTGGAGTTAAGTGACTTGTCCAGGGTCACAGAGCTAGTGAGTATCTGAGGCTGGATTTGAATGCAAAAAGATGAGTCTTGCGCGTGAATTGGATTTAAGTGAGGCTGAGCTGTGCAAAGCAGCCAGCATCACCCTCTTCTCTAGAGTCTTCAAAGTCTAGTTGCAGGACAAAAGTTAAGACCTGAGGAAACAGGAGTAAAAAGTAAAAGATGATGCTAAATTGGCAAACCTGGGTGATTAAAAGGATAGTAATGCCTCAAATGGAAGCTAGGTGGTGCAATAGATAGAACACTGGGCTTGGAGTCAGGAAAAACTCATCTCCCTGAGTTCAAATCTGGCTTTAGACACTAGCTTGTGTGACCCTGGGCAAGTCAATTAACTCTCAGTTAACCTCATCTGTAAAATAGGCTGGGGAAGGAACTGGCAAATCACTCCAGTATCTTTGCCAAGAAAGCCCCAAATGGGATCACAAAGAGTCTGACACATGAACCACAATAAAAATTCCTCTTTAATGTTATTCTGTTGAAAATATTCGCATAACAAAAATATATTAACTTCCAATGCACTTATCTTAAGTAATATTCACAGAATCATGGAATTATTGAATTGGAAATTGAGGGGATGTCCGTCAATTGGGGACTTTCTTTTCATAATCTTGTTTTTCTTGGATTGTTCTTATTTTTCCTTAATTTAAA